>NC_136237.1:19621666-21010000 GCF_053564925.1 Oryzias latipes | reverse complement strand
ATAAATTTCATCCAATTTAGATTGTGAGTTTAGGGAACACCTCACAAATGAAAGACACACAGGAAGCTTTTGGAGTCACTCAGTCTGCATGGTCTGCATCTCACTTGAGCCAAACTCACCACTGGTATCTACTGGTTTGACAGCTTTCCAAAATCAACCAAAAACATTTCCTTCCTCAGCCTCAGCGGCTTCCCATTTCTGCTCTGAGGCAGAATTTGTTGTGGGTGATTACCTTTCTGACAGCACTGTCAGGCATTACTCCATCCAAAAGCATCTTCTGATCGAAATATTCAAAAATCCATTTCTCACAAGCATCTCCTGCTGGCACATTACTAACACACTGATTGATTTCTCCTTCCCTTGAGAGGCTGATTGCAGGAGGGAGAGGTGAAAATGGGGAGGGGGGTGGTTTTATGTGGATTTGGCTCCTCAGGGACAAGTGCAGCTAATCATCCACAATCACAAACAGAATGTTTACATTCTGCAGCGGCAAAAATGGTGATTTTCCCTAAAAAGGCTCAATTTTCCTTGTTTTGTCTTACTTGATGCCATACTTTCCATTTAGATTGCTTCATTTATACTTGCAGACAGACCGGTTCAGCACTTTAGAGACCATTTTATTGAACCGCGGCACTCTAGTGATTACTCTGTTAATGTTACTAGTTGTACAGATTGCTGTGTTTTTGGTGTATTTTTGGAGCATAGGTGAAAATTAAACATTTTTAACTAATATTGAAAATATTTCTTAGTGTCCTACACTGTAAGGCACACCTTCAACTAATTGTATATTTTCAAATTTATGTCATGCTTAAGGCACACCAAATTACAAGGCGTATTAAGCAAGACGAAATAGTCAGAGAAAAGTCTGTCAGTCAGTCAGACTTTCATAACTGCTTTCACAGTAGTTCTAGAACTTTTTCGTAAGACACTTGACCAGGGGTAAGCAACGTTTATGACATGAAAGGCCTATTTGAAAATTTCTCCTTTACAATTGAGCCATCACAAACTATGATGCGAACTCTAATGCAAAGAAATACAAAAATATTTCCATTTTATCTGAAATTTTTATTTCATTTACAAACAGCAGGTCAAATAGCTTTTTTAACATATTTTGGCATTAACTCAAAAAGTGCTTTCATAAGAATATTGTACAAAAAATACACTAAACTTGAAATAGTATGGCTACTGTTTGCTTAAAAAAAAAGTACTGCATTTGTAGCATGTCCTTCCTGCAGCAATAGGATTGGATACTTTAAAAGCAAATACCATCAATATTTCCAAGAACTACTAAGCGATTGTTTTTGGCTTAATCATCTTTTAACTTAGTGTAAGTTCTTTTTGTGATAATGCTTTTATTGCATGTAAAATGAAATGCTTTTACTTTTTCATTAGTTTGCTAATTACAGTAATAGACATTTTTTAAAATTCGACAGCGTAGATCAACTGTAGTCTTTGTTTAAAAACTTGTTCACATGTCATATTGACATTTGTCAGAACAGAAAGAAAGTCAGAGTTTAATCTGACCTTGCTTGGTTATTATTCAACAAACTGTGCTGCGACGCCAGAAGCATGACAAAAAACTAGCTGTGCAGTCATATAAGCGGTCACGTTCCATCCACAGACACTCGCTCAAATCGCCCCACCTGTCATCTCAACGGCAACATAATTAAAAACACAGCGTAATAATTTCAAGGTTTTAATTTCACCTTGTCAAACTTAACTTTTTTCCTACTTGTGCATTAATTTCAATCGCTCATTCATGAAGGCTGACATGGAAAATTGGGAGTATTTTTATAAGTGGGCGGGGTCACAGAAACAGCGCTGCGTGAAAGGACCCTTTCCTTTTGACCCTATAAGAGAAAAAAAGCTCATCGTGAGAAGATATTGTCACTTAAACCCAATTTTTTTTTTATCTGAAGAATTATTAACAGATTATACCTTAGAAAAAGAGTCCTGTTGAGCACCCACCATCTTATAGGTCTCTTCAAGGTACTGAGAGGTATTGGAAGTCCAAGCAGCATGGAGCACGGGTAGTTGCAATGGCAAAAACTCAGGTCTGGGTGGATTTCAGGGAGGCCGGGAAAAAAGGATTTTGAGTCAGCCAAGTAATTTTGAAAAACTATTCAAGGGGTAGCATTTGTCTACCATTACTATCTACAGTGATGGTGGGGAGTATTGTAGACAGGGTGTTGAGTGGTTGACATTGTTGAGCACCTTCTATCTAGGAAGCAAAGGCTGAGGATGCAGGAATTGGCCAGTCCATTACTGAAGCAGTCAAAAAGCTCCTCAGTAGGGGTGGATGAGGTCCATGATGACCCTGAGTACTCTGGATACTCAGGGAATACAATGTATACACAATCAAGTATGTGCTGTGTGCAACATTCTTTTAAGGGACATTGAATGAGGACTATCTTCAAGCTCTATTAACACCAACAGTGACTTTTTGGAGTGTTGTGGTTAATTTCAAAGTTTGAGATCCCCTGTCAGCCTAACAGAAACTTGACATCAACAACTAAATTCAGACACGACAAAACCAAACTTTGTAAACTGCCAAACCAGGGAGAAACTAAATAAACAGATGCCTAGAATTAATTAAATACTAGAGTAATATACAAATATACTATTCTACTATAATCCCACGATATAATGACAGTACTGTGGAATTTTTAACTGATAGTTAGAGAGCTCTGGATGTTTAATAACTGAAACTTTTTTAAACAAAAAAAGCTGAAAAATGAAACAAAGACCAATGGGTACCAAAGATGGCTGTCTTGGTTAACTGGGTGGCTTGAATCTTACTGGATTTTTGTAATTCGGGGTTTAAGGAAAGCTATTTTCACTTGTTCTCAAGAAAATGGTATTTTCTTGCAGGGATCATTCACATTACAAACCACATAGCTGGTTTCTCTTGAAATCCTGTTTTCCAGAATCCAGGTACATGTGAATCCTTAGAAATATATCTACTGGATGGATAAAGCCTGAACAGGACATAAGGGTTCATTAACCAGAGTTTACTCACAAAGCACACAAAGATATTATAAAGGGAAAAAACAAAAAAACAAACATAAAATGATGACACTAGGCCTCAGTGGTCTTTGGAGGACCTACACAAATGGTCACTTTTAGGTTTGATATAAAGATAGGGGCTTAAATGCACTGTAACGAGTCATCAGAGACCTCATTAAAATGCCAATTCTCCACTTCCCAGCTAGCGATGTATCTTTAAGATGGTTCTACAAGGGCTTGGCGTTTGATTCAAGGTAAAACCTAAACTTCAGGTTTAGTAATACATTTATTTCAATACTTGTAATGGCAAAAGCAAATGATAAAACCACAGTTAGGGTTATTGGGGGATTCAAACAAACATTTTAAAGTTTGAAAGGAGCCCAAAAGGAACTCACCCAAAACTGAACACATCAGAAAAAAACACACCAATAATTGTGTTCAAAAATGTCTTTCTGTTAGTGTCTTTTGTAACCTCAGAGGGTCATTTTCTGTGCTGCAGTCTCTTGGAATGATACAGTAGCGGGTGCCATCCTGTTCAAACAAATAAGTGAAAACTGTCAAGATAAAGAAAAGTTCTCCGCCACTAAGAAAGAAAAAAAAAGTCAATAAGGGGAAAGACAACAGAGCAGTAGTATGTTGTCCAGATAATACAGTAATTACATTTTTCACAGCAGCTCACTGTTTCTGCTCAGTATCCTTTGCTAGTCCTCCTGTCACAGAGCAGAGCACATTTGTGCAGATGTGATATATTTTTGTTTACGTTTCAGTTCGCCATTGTGTTTAATAGTATTGAACTTATACCTTTTCATCTTCTGTGTAATTTTTAAGATTTTTGAATGAATGAAAATTGAAAATAAAAATAAATAAAAAGTTTTGCTGACAATATTAAGGGCTTGAATATGCGTTTTAATGGTGGAATTAATATTTAAATGGCAAAAAAAGTGTCAATGTAATATCAACCTAATATTTACTTTGTTTCATTATCAGGTTTTTTCGACAATGTTTGCAATTGCATTAAAAGAAGCAGTTGTGACATCTCCAGACTTTGTTAGGGGTATCTTAAAATATGCCTGCTTTATTAAGTTTTAATTTAGGTTCATTAAATCCCATGTCATTGTTTTTTGACCCGGTATATGAGTTCAATCAGCATCATATACTCATCTCTAAAAGCATCTCTCTCTAGCTTTAGCTTTTAAGCACTAAAACCTCAATAGCATCACTTTTATCATCTGATGACAGTTAACAGTTCCAATCCACATGTGTGCGTTTCACCTTTTTTGTATCAGACTATTCATTATTGCTTTGGGCCCATAGAGAATATGTTCATCATGAAGATAAATTTAATTACAGAACAGAGGAAAGGCCACACTCCTGTCTGTGTTTTGATCATTAGACAAAGTTAAATCAAAATGTTCTGAAAAGATTGCAGCATTTTTTGTTTTCCATTTGCATTATCAACATCCACTTGAACTGAACTACTACAAACATTATTTTAGTGGTTTTTCTAAGGGTAGGCATAGCTTTCAAAGCTCTGTCCACAGAGGATAAAATCCCCCACAACCCATTCTTTTTGCAAAAAGGATCACAGTTTACCGCCGTAATAGCTTGCATTCATGACTATACATGAAAAATGGTCCCATCAAAATACACAAAAGCAGTTAGGGATTATTAGTTTTGCTTGTTTTATACACCTGGAGTGATTCCAGCTTGTTCCAATTAGTAGCACATGTAAAGTGAATTCTTAAAAGGTAATTGGCTTGATGTCTTTTAGTCAAAGGGAGCCAGTTCTCATAGCTTTGATCTGCCAAGGCTGTGGAGGCTTTCAAAGCCTCCTGTTCGGAGGGAGAGTGTACCGGGTGGAAATGTGTTAATTATCTACTACTGAAGCCACGGGAGGCTGATCTCTCTCTGTGACCTCTGTATTGCAGCAGCTGCTGGCACTTTGCAGGAACTTTTCCGAGATCAAGACTTGTGTCACACATGACATTTTAAAAATCTGGTTATACCTCTGGTGAAATTGTCATCTCTTGCCTTATATTACAGCTAATTATTTCTTCACCACGGGAAAAGTGATGAAAAACACACACGTTTATGTCTCTGGATTTGTACTTATTGTAGAACTACAGTTTTTCTTTTGTAAAGTTGTGCAACTGAAACAGAAAAAAGTGATCTTTGCATTACTTTAAAGGTAAATTTGAAGTCACCTTTGTTCTTAGTTTTGCTGAACAAGCTCCTCCAATGTTAGTGAGGGAGTAACACCTGTGAATTAGACCCAATTAACCCTTTTGACTCAGCTTACATCAGCGAAGTTTGATGGATGAGCTTTTCTCTTTCATTTACCCTACAAACGTGAGCTGTATAGATAAGGCATGTTACAAAGCAAAGAGCGAGGTGTGGGAAGACACGCTCGGCTGCTCATTCTCCCTTTTTTGTTCTGCTAACAGTGGAGTGCTGCAGTAGGTCCATCTCCTATGAAATCCATCTGTTTCGATCTTTTTCAAAATAATAATTACCTTTTTAAAGGCAGAGAGATAAGGCACGTAAGAGCACTGAGGTGAACTATTTTTTTTCTTCTTCTCTGTGATCTAGGAAGTTCACATTGAAGTTTTTCCCAACATGTCACCTTGAGTTTTCTATTTATTACAGCATGGTGAAAAAGGGTGAAAGTCCTGCAATGAATATGAGACAAAAATATTTTACAGAGCATGTAGGTATAAAATCATCATTTAGCCTAAATCATTTCAATTACCAAAAGACAATAGTCACTTTTATCCAAAAGTTATTTACCGCAATTTCCGGACTATAGAGCGCACCTGATCATAAGCCGCACCCATTACATTTTTAAAGGATAAAATATTTTTAACATACATAAGCTGCACCTGTGTACAAGCCGTATGTGCCCACATTAAAACGTGTTGTAGAATGAGGATGTGTATGTGCTGAAACCACGACACCCATGTGTAAGAAAGGGGGGAGAGCGCGTGCAGCGCAAGAGGGAGCGCTCTCACTCACTCTTTCACACCGCTTTTAACGATTGCTTTTAACTTGAAAGCTGCGTCATATGCATTTCTTCTAGCATTTCCATGATGAGGGTCTGTTTGTGCCATTTATTCACAAAGCTGTATGTCATGGTTTCAGTTTGTTGTGTCTTGTTTTTCGCTTTAGTTCTTGTCCTGTCTTGTTTGGTTCTGTTTCCTGTTTTATTTTGAAAGATTTCCTGTCTTGTCTTGTTTCTTGAGTTTTACTTCCTTTGGTCCCTATCTGCCCTGATCGTGTTCACCTGTGTCTTGTCTGCCCTGTCTGTATATAAGTCTTGTCTCTGCCTTCCTCCTGGGTTGGTCCATTATTCCTGTCTGGTGTTCATGTCATGCCATGTTCCATGTTTCTCGTCACGCCACGCCACGCCACAGTGAGTTTTTGTTTTTTGTTCTGACATCCTGCTCTGCAGCGCTTTTTGATGGTTTTTTGTGAATTAAACCCACTAGCCCTGATCCTCATGCCTCCGCCTCTGCATCTGGGTCCAACCGGCTCTCGAGCCACCCTCCACCGTGACACTGTAATTTACATTAAACTTGCGTCTTACTCGACACATAAACCGTATTCCCCCTGTCTCACTTTTACCCTTTCCGGAAATTTTGGTAGATATTTCTCATGATCAAGGGCAAAGTGGGGTTCACAGTTGGTGGGTTTCCATTTCACATATGTGCAAAACTTTTTTGAAATTTTGGAAATTTCTAAAATACGCAATTTTGCAATTACACTGTTGCATTAAATCATAATTATATGAAGTCCTCCAATGAATATGAGACAAAAATATTTTACAGAGCATGTAGGTATAAAATCATCATTTAACCTAAATCATTTCAATTACCAAAAGACAATAGTCACTTTTATCCAAAAGTTATTTACCGCAATTTCCGGACTATAGAGCGCACCTGATCATAAGCCGCACCCATTACATTTTTAAAGGATAAAATATTTTTAACATAAGCTGCACCTGTGTACAAGCCGCATGTGCCCATATTAAAATGTGTTGTAGAATGAGGATGTGTATGTGCTGAAACCACGACGCCCATGTGTAGGAAAGGGGAGAGCGCGTGCAGCGCAAGAGGGAGCGCTCTCACTCACTCTTGCGCTGCTTTCCTTCCTCTTATACACAGCGCACTGACACACATAACACACATATTTTACAACACCTATGTAGCTAGTTCATTAGTTTGATAGTTAGTTGTTACTGTTATTTGTTAATAAAGAACAGTGCATTGTAATTACTACTTGTACCGGTATTCATTTGCAGTGGTTTTTTTTTTATTTTTTGTTTTCATGTCTTTTGGGGGCGAACCGCGACACCACAACTCCTGCTGTTTTATCACCGCGGTAATCAAAAAATCACACACCGTCACAGCTCTACTCCAAACAGTGCCTGTGACGCGGCACTAACACGGCAGCCATATGGTAGTAACAGCACTAACAGGGCTGGTTAAAAAAACATACCGGTAAAAGTCACTGAGAGAGAAGAAAAAAAAAGTCAATGAGAGCAGCAGTAACTTATAGGCGCGCGCCTCCTGTGCAATGAAACCATGGAAGTCTTTCTCCTCAGTGTCGGATTGGAATAGCGTCAAATATTCTTCGCCACACACTCTCTCAGTGTCTCCTTCCTTGTCGCTGTCAGTGTCACTCTCGTCCTGAGGCAAATTCACTCCTGAGCTTGCAGCAGACCGGCTTTTCCAAACCCGTTGGTGACGGTGGATTTTTTCACACCGCTTTTAACGATTGCTTTTAACTTGAAAGCTGCGTCATATGCATTTCTTCTAGCATTTCCATGATGAGGGTCTGTTTGTGCCATTTATTCACAAAGCTGTAATTTACATTAAACTTGTGTCTTACTCGACACATAAACCGTATTCCCCCTGTCTCACTTTTACCCTTTCCGAAAAATTTTGGTAGATATTTCTCATGATCAAGGGCAAAGTGGGGTTCACAGTTGGTGGGTTTCCATTTCACATATGCAAAACTTTTTTGAAATTTTGGAAATTTCTAAAACACGCAATTTTGCAATTACACTGTTGCATTAAATCATAATTATATGAATAAACACAAATCAACTCAAGCAATGTCATTGAAAAACATGGCAATGGATGTGAAAAAAACTTCGATTTACAGCAGATACATTGAGATTTCTGATACAGCACCAGCGCTCATCATCTGTCAAAGGAAATGTCGGCGTCTTATTCAGGCCATGGTGCGGCAAGCTCCTTACACCCTCCTGGATCTTCAGTCGAGGAGCATGAGGGACAATCTAGTGGTCGTGGGGGTTCCAGAGGAGGCAGGAGAAGACCCCGAGGCCACCGTGAGGTCTTTTTTAGAGGTCCACCTGAAGCTCCCCAAGGAGGAGGTGCAGAAGATCTCTTCCACAGGGTTCACCGCCTCGGAGGAAGAAGGTCCGACCACCAGCGCCCGCGTCCTATTGTGGCTAAATTCGAACATTTCAAACAGAAGGAGTTGGTGAAGGGCCGAGGCCGAGAGCTGAAAGGCACGCATTACAGCGTTAATGACCAGTTCCCGGCAGAAATCCTCCGTAGAAGGAAGATCCTGTTCCCGCTGAGGAGGAAGCATCTTGCTGCTGGTTCGAGAGCGGTTGTGGCCGTTGACAAACTTTACGTGGACGGCCGGCTGTTCCGGGACCCGGAGATCACCCCCTGGCTGTGCTGAAGGCTTTCAGATCTGCGCTGAGAACATCTGGGCTGCCCAGAAGAAACCCGCTAAACTTACTTCAATGAATGGAAAACCGGATCATCAATAATCCACACCTCGATCTCAGGAAAACAGTCTTTTTTCTTCTTCTTCACCTCAGTCCCACTCATGTTTCTATTGTTCTTTTGTTGTTGTTTTCGTTTTCCCTTCTATCTCTTTTTTTTCTTTCCTTTACCCCCCCCCCCCCTCTCCCCCCTCATCATATGTAAATCACCTGGAAGCAACTCATCCTCTGTAAGTATTTATTTATGCACGGAACGGGCGCGCGCGCACACAAGCGCACACACGGGCGTGCACATGCGATCCCGCACACACACGCCGACATACTGCAAACACCTCACACAGGCTCTCATAGGACGCACGCGACACGCAGCTCACATAGCCAGAAAACGTTCACGTGCACAGCGCTTCTCAATGCGGGCACGCGCACACGGACTGGTACACAAGCACTACTTAGCTTTACACCTTTTCAGTCAGAGCAGTTATGAACAGTCTTAACATCGTTAGCTGGAATGTGCGTGGACTTGGCTCTGAGCCAAAGAGATTGAAAGTGTTAAATCACCTGGATGATCTAAAAGCAGATATAGCTCTACTGCAGGAGACCCATTTATCGAAATCTTTGAATCACCTTATGTGCTGCTTACAATTTCCAGTTATATACTCTGCCAGTTACAACTCCAAACAACGAAGAGTTGCTGTTTTAATTAATAAAAATCTTAATTTTACTCATAAGGATACAGTTACTGACCCAGAAGGCAGATTTGTAATCATTAATATATCCATTCAGAATAAGGACTTTTGTATAGCGAGTGTTTACGGCCCTAATGTTGACGACTCTTCCTTCTTTCACAGATTCTTCACCTCACTCTCAGTTCACTCTGACTCCACAATCATTATAGGAGGAGACTTCAACCTTGTTTTGGACCCTGAACTTGACAGACTCAGCACAGCAGCAAATCAGCGTACATGGCGGTCTGCAAGTATTCTTAAGCAGTACATGAATGATTTGGGTCTCTGCGACGCGTGGCGCTCATGTCACCCAAACACTAAAGGGTTCACCTTTTTCTCTCCAGTTCACCACTCACACTCCCGTTTAGACTATTTATTAATCAGTAACTTTCTTTTAAAAAATATTCAAAGCTCCAATATCCATCCAATTATTATCAGTGATCATGCACCAGTCTCTGTAAACATTTTTAGGGAAAAATCCACACCCTCTGGTACAACCTGGAGGTTTAATACGTCTCTGTTAAAGGACCAGGAATTTCTTGAATTCTTTAAAAAAGAGTGGGCAACCTTCTTAGACTTCAACAATACTCCAGACATCCCACCGTGCATTCTTTGGGAAGCAGCAAAGGCAGTCATGAGAGGGAAAATCATTTCTTATTCAACGCACAAAAAACGCAAAGAGAAAGCAGGTTTATTAGAATTAGAAAATAAAATCAAAACCCTGGAGACTGCTTATGCTGCTTCTGCACAGGAACACATTCTGGGAGATCTGAAAAATTTAAAGCTGCAGTTAAATGACATCATTAATAAACGAACACAATTTCAAATACAAAGGCTACGACTTGAAAGATTTGAAAACTCTAATAAATCTGGCAAATTTCTGGCTAATCAGCTTAAAATTAATAGAGACAAATCATCAATCACCTCTATTACGGACCAAACAGGAAATGTCACTCATGACCCGGTCAAAATTAATAACGCATTTGAAAACTTTTATAAAAACTTGTACACACCGCAGATCAATCCGTCAGAGCAAAGTATTGACTCATTTCTTAATAATGTAAACCTACCCAGGCTAAATGAGGATCAAATCACAAACTTAGATTCTCCGCTCTCGCTGTCTGAACTTCATGAAGCTCTGTTACTTATGCCCAATGGTAAAGCACCAGGGCCTGACGGCTTTCCTGCTGAGTTTTATAAAGAATTCTGGGAACAACTGGCACTAACATTTTATAAAACGGTCATATCTATTAATGAGAGCCAATCAATGCCACCTAACATGAACTCAGCCAACATAATTCTTCTTCTAAAACCAGACAAAGATCCCACTAGTCCTTTAAGCTATCGCCCCATTTCTCTAATCAATGCAGATGTAAAAATTATCTGCAAAGCACTAGCACAGAGAATAGAAAAAATCACTCCTTGTCACGGTGCCTGTCAGTTCACTTCCCCCCTCCTTCAGCTCTCACCACCTTGCTGATTGGAACCAGCTGATCCTCATCTTCTCATCCTGCCGGTCTTCTTAAGGGAGCTCTCACCAGAATTCAACGCCAGTTTGTTATACTCACTCCGGTGCTTATGCCTGGCCTTTTAGTCTCAGCTAAAGTTTATCTTGTCTCCGTACTTACCACGTCTTGTGCTCACCTTCAGGTTCCTACCTTGGTCACGCTGGTTCTTCCCCTCCACGCTGGTCCTGCCGTCCTCGGCATCCACGCCTCGTTCCAAGCTGCTCTCGGCGTCCACGCCTCACCTCAAGCCGGTCCCGCTGTCCTCAGCGCCCAAGCCTCGCTTCCCCTGGATCCACAGTTCGACGCGTCCTCGTGTTGCCCCCTCCCCTTCATCTGCATCAGCTCAAAGGAAACACCAAGTCCAATCCACGGAGGAAATACGTCCACATCCCCTCAGAAACTTATTTACCTCTGGTAAAATAAATCCATTTAAAGCCATCCTTGCTGTGAGTTTTCTTCCGGGTTTCAGCATCTGGGTCTGCTACGTCTACGACGCCATGACACTCCTCACATAATTCACTTCGACCAAACTGGATTCATCAAAGGCAGACACTCGGATGATAATGTCCGTAGACTAGTTAATAAAATAGACTTTGCCACCATTGAAAACCAGGAAATGACGGTACTATCGCTGGATGCTGAAAAAGCCTTTGACAGAGTAAATTGGAAGTTCCTTATTGCCGCCCTCCATAAGTTTGGTTTTGGAGAAGCATTCATCAATTGGATCAAAATATTATATCACAACCCCAATGCATCAGTTAGAACTAATAAACAGACTTCAAACAGGTTTTTTCTTGGAAGAGGAACCAGACAGGGCTGCCCACTCTCTCCTTCTCTTTTTGCTATATTCATTGAACCTTTAGCTGCAGCAATAAGACAGAATGAGAGCATTATAGGAATAAAAACCAAACACAGCCATCATAAAATTAGTCTTTATGCGGATGACATATTACTGTTTTTAAGGAATTTACATTCTGTAAATGAAACAGCAATGATCATAAATGAATTCTCCTCCATATCAGACTATTCCATTAATTGGAATAAGTCTGTTTTATTACCACTCAACAGGAATATGGAACAAAGACTCACAATTCCAGTTAAAACAGATGTTGACATTGTGAACATTTCTTGCAGCTAGCAGGTGTGTTGATAATATTTGAGTGTGTGTGAACAGGCCCCGCCCTTTTTGTACTACATTTGAACTGTACCGTAACGATAAACAACCAGTAAACCTGTCTGCTCTATGCTGCTTCATGGTCTTACCCCCACCTCTCACTATCAACCCCCCCCCCCCCTCCCCTGACATCCCTCCCTCTTCTTCCCTTCTTTCCTTTTCCGTCCGGTCCAACACCAAAGATTTTCAATCATGGTTGAAATGAATAAAGTTTGGCCTCAATTATAAAAGGGGTTTGTTCAGTCACACCTTTGGTTTGTCTGAAGATTAATAACCCCTCTTGTTAAAGTAAAATATGTCCAACACAAGAGGCCCTCAGCTCTCATTTGCCTGCCTAGCTGTTGGTCAGGACAAGTTAAAAAAAAAAAAAAAAAAAAAAAAAGCTCCTTACATGTGGGTGTGGCTACGCTCTGGGACCTCTTGTGGCGCCCGCTGTGCCCAAGGCAGCCAGTTCCTACTGAGAAGTGTATTGCTATTCGGTTGTTGGTCATGTGATTCATTTATTTTGAAAAAGTGTTTCCATTGCAGTTTAGCAAAATATGTTATTTTCAATATGCTTCAAAAATCCCCTCCTCCAAGCGTAAAAACTTTTTTTTTTTTCGATAAATGCAAGTTTTATTAAAATTATTATGTTTCCATTAGGCTAAAATATTATCGCCAATTCAATTTGGACAATTTTGTAGTCAATGTAAAACACACCTAGTGACTGTTAAATCTAGTATTTCAACCTGTAACCAACAAGATTGCCCTACAGATAAACCACCCACGTCAAGTCACACAAACTCAATAGAATTATGTCCTGACAGATGGGCTCCATTAATTTTAAGCATTCAGGTAAAAAATATTTCTAATGAAAGAACTTCAAACACTGTTGTTTCTTTAAAGACCCGCTCCAATCATCTTGTGATCTTTTTCGAAAGCGTTCTCATTTAGGCAATTTAATTAGGATTATGCTGTTTTAGCATCCCCCCCCCCGCCCCCCCGCAAAAAAAAAAAAAAAAACCTGTTCATTCCTAGCACAATTTCTGCAGAGCAGCAGTAATTCATCAGAAATTCACCTCTAAGTTGGGAAACCGTTGGGGCGGAACTAAGGCTGCGCTCATTTTGCTTGATCCTTTTGCTCACACTCCCACTAGCTTACAGCCCCTTAAAACCCCAAGTTAACATTAGTGGTATAACTAAAATGGTGAGCAGTATTGGAGCTATCTAGCTGTCCAGTTCTGAGCCAGATACCAGCTCAGACAAGAAAAAACAAAGCCCTACATTAATCTATCTGTCTGCAAGTGGATGCATCGGAATGGAGCGGAGCCCTGCCAATTGTAGTTTGTACGTAACAACTACAGGCTTTTTTAAACAGCATTCTTTTTGCTCGCTCCTGATTCGCCACAATTTGAATAAAAAAACACTCAGAAATGCCATTTCAACCTTAATATCTTCATGTCAAGTCTCCATCTTGAGAATAAAATGATAAAGGAACATGTTAAAAAAATACCTGAAAAATGCCAGAAAAAATGCCAGAAATACCATTTTCAATGGAGTGGGTCTTTAGCTAAAATGTTGACATGTGTGTGGGGTTTGTGAGGATTGTGCCCTTTTGTCTGGTTTGATGTTGGTTCTGTTTTTTTTTTCCATGTTCTGCCTTCAGGTTGTGTTTTCCCCCTGTCTGAGTCACACCAAGTTCAATTGTTAATTATCCACAGCTGTCTGCATTTTAGTTCATTTTCCTCTGTGTATTTCTATGTCAGGTTTTCAGTTGAGCCTTGTCAGGTTTACTTTATCAACCCTCTTTTTTTCTTTGCTTTACAGTTTGTTCAAGTTTCTTAAAGGGCCTATCATTCTTTTATTAAGCCTTTTAGAGTAAACTATATCCTATTTGTAACTACATGATATTACCTTTGGCACACTAAAGAACAAATTCTTTATGAAATATAAAGTTTTTTTGCATCTAATTTTCCGACCCGGAAGTAATACGATTTGATCTCTGAGGGACCACCTTTTGCTCCTTGTGGCTGCCGCCCATTTCATGACATCAACCTAGAGCTGGCGTCTGCAGCGTGCCTACGCTTTACCCATGAAAACAAAAAACATAAAAACTTTTGCAAAGATGGATGTGCATATTGTGTATATAAAAGGAAAGCGTTTTTGATAGCTGTGAGGAGAAGGTTCGTATGTGTGTTAGCCTGGGGGCGTTGCTGGTAGCTAAGACTCTTCCTGCAAGGGGCTGTTTCTCACTTTGTGACATCTAACATAATAAAACTTCTTTGGCATTCTTTTATGTGAGAAAATAACATTATAATACAGTAAACCCTTGTTTTTCGCGGGGGTTACATTCCCAAAAGAACCCGTGATAGGCAAAATCCGTGAAGTAGAAACCTTTATTTTTTTCTTACAATTAATATACAATTAAATACTCTATTATACATTGAAAAGGAAGAACAGACCATTTTACAGGCTCAAGCATTTGTTTCACAGATAAAGGTACTTTAGGAATGTTTTTTTTTCAAAAAATAACTTCTGTACTGTACTGTCAAATAATATTTTTAATCATCGATGTAAACAGAAGGCTTCAAATTGCGGAGATTAGCCCCGTCCACCGCGACCCGAGTAATTGGATTAAACGGGAGAAAAATTAAAATGATTATCAAAAAAAAAACAAAGTACAGTGGGACAAATAGTGACTCAGGTCTATTTCACTGCTCCTCAGACTGAGCCGCTGCATCCTGACTCTGCTCTGCAGTGTTTTCTTCTTCTGAAGCCCGCGGTGCAGGTGTGTTTGTTCGGGAGAAGAACATAGTGATAGGCAGTTGTTGTCGCTCTTTTTTCTATGGGTTTTAGAGAAACTCGAAATTGCAAGAGAATTTGCACGTACGTAATGTTAATTTGGCAAGCTGTTTTACGTACCTGTACACCTTAAACTGCAACGTTATTGACGCACAAGTAGAGAAGAAGCGGAGTGACTTTTTCGCCTATCAGAATGCAGAACACAATGCACGATGCAAATCCGTGAAGTAGCGAAACCGTGAAAAGTAAACCGTGTTATAGCAAAGGATCACTGTACACCTAAAATCTGCAAAAAATGTATTTTGCATGGTGCATGGTATAGGCCCTTTAAAGTTTTACATGTTGCCAGAAAGACCAGCCTCCAGTATTTTTGGGGTCCAACACCACCGGTTCCTGACAGGGGTCCGAACCGAAGTATCGACCTCGGATTTAAGGATTGCTGCTTGGATTCCCATTGTGCCCGCCCATGTATGGATGTGTCAGAAAAACAATGAACTTCAAATAGTTCCAAGTGGCCTGCCTTCCTCAGCTGCCAACAGTGAAGGATTATGTATGTGGATGGATGTGTAAAATTGTGGCTGGTCTTAGATCAAGTCAAAGCTGTGTTTCAGCTTTACTGAACGCTATGAATGATTCTGTGAACGCCACTGCTAACTGAAAAAATTGGATCTGTATTATTGGACTGGGACAAGGTCATTTGATTCTCATAGGTTTTGATGAAAAAAGTGGTTGACAGTGGACCGAACATTGTCAGATGGCTATATGGGGGTTACTCAGGGCACGCTCAAATAACAAAGGTGATTGACCTATTACTCATAATGGTGTTCCTCAAAATGTATTATTTAGACCAACATTACTCAAATATATGATATAGCTCAAGCTCTCATATTTATTTCAGCCTTAATTCAAGTGTCAATTTATTTTGACGCTAATGACATGAATTATTTTAACATCCAACTCATCTACTAATTCAGGTCTCTTCATTAAAAACCAGCTTCCAATCCGTCTAAAATTCCCTTTCTGATTTAAACTCACTTTTAAACTCAACCAAAACTAAATGCTTCAACAACACTCATAAAAAAGTGATTGTCTCCAGGAGATTTTCCTCTCTGATAGTTCTGAGATCCCATTTGCCAGCTGATAAAAGCATAAAATAGTGCATGGAGGACCCCAAAAGACAGTGTCTGATAAAATTAAGTAGTCTATTTCAGGCTCAGACAGGATGATCAGGGAGAAGAATGTGGTTCAGTTAATGGACACCAGGGGACACCAGGTCACTAAAGTGAGATGAGATCCTTCTTCAGAGGTTCGAAGATGGTTGGCCAATAACCATAAACAATCCAAAACAGGAACAAACTTGTCCCAGAGGAAGCCAACGAATTATGGACATACTCAATTCAAGCTAAAACCATGGGAATAAAATCCTGAGAACATAATAACCTTAACCAGATCTCTAACTATGGATTTAGATGTTCTAATTCCCAGTTAGATTGGAGGTAAAAAGAAAGAAAAATAGGCTGATTCCCAGTGGTTGACGAAACTCAGCCCAGTACTTGTGTCAGACTCAATGCCTTTAGGGCAGTATTTTTCAACCTTTTTTGAGCTACGGCACACTTTATCCTTGACAAAAATCCCGCGGCACACCAACATCCAAAAATTAAAAAAAGGAGACACTCATACTGTTACGGTTTACAGCTCAAGAACCCAGATGCAAAGTAATACTGGATACAAAGGCCAAGTTTGAAGACTGTTTAATAACAGTAGACCAAAACCAAGGTGTAGAACACAAACGCTCCAACAAAGAGATACAAAACAAGGTGGCTTAAATAGACAGACAACCCAATGAACTAACAAGAGCCAGCTGTGGACTCCAGCAGGAAGCACAGGAGAGTGGGCGGAGCAAGAGGAAGAAGCCACAGCAGACCTGCACAAGATCACAGAGTGAAAACCAAAAACAAAACAAGCAAACCGTGTCATAACCCCTCCCCCAACGTCCAGCTACCAGACGGACGGCAAGGCTGGGTGGGATTGTCCCGATGAAACCGGGCGATGACGTTCTCGTCCAGTATATGTCTCTCAGGCACCCACTGACGGTGCTCAGGTCCGTAACCCACCCAGTCAACCAGGTACTGAATGCCCCGTCCCCTTCTTCAGGAGCCAAGAAGCTGGTTGATCGAATAGACAGGACCACCATCTATGTAACGCGGTGGGGGTGGTTCCAAATCAGTGGTCTGAAGACAGCTCTCCCTCACTGGCTTCAACTTGCTGACATGGAATACCGGATGGACCTTCAAGGTCGACGGAAGGTCCAACCTCATTACTACTGGATTGATGACCTTTGTGATGGTGAAAGGTCCAAGGAACCGTGGATGTAGTTTTCTGAAAACCTCCTTTCAGGGGTATGTCTGAGGAGGAAAGCCACACCTTATCTCCCACCTTGTACTCAGTAGCCGCGGACCGGCGACGGTTGGCCACAGCATTGAACCGCTCCTGGTTCCTCAGCAAACTGGCTCTAAACCTCCTCCAAGTACACTGGCAGCGTCTCACAAAGGCAGCCGGACCAGATGTAGATGCCACTTCTTCCTGATGTGGGAAAAGCGGGGGTTGATATCCATAGGCTGCCTGGAACGGGGAGAAGCCAGAGTTGTTGACTAAGGAGTTGTGGGCATACTCAGCCCATGGAAGCTGCCTGGCCCATGTGCCAGGGCTCTTGGCACACATGGCACGCAGGGTGGTCTCCAGATCTTGATTATGACGCTCCACCTGGCCATTGGTTTGTGGATGAAATCCAGAACTCAAACTAAGAGTGATCCCCAACAGCTTGTAGAACTCTTTCCAGAACTCTGCCACGAACTGGGGTCCTCTATCTGAAACAATGTTAGCAGGGAGACCATTCAGTCGAAACACGTTTCTGGACATCACTTCTGCCAATTCTTTGGCAGTGGGTAGTTTTTGTAGAGGGACTGCATGGGCCAACTTAGAGAACCTGTCAACTATGGTCAAAATTACAGAAAAACCTCTGGAGTTTGGAAGTCCTGTAATAAAATCAACAGCAATATGGGACCATGGCCTGGAGGGCACTGGGAGAGGCTGTAAGAGGCCAGCAGGAGGTCTTCGGGGTACCTTGGCACTAGCGCATGCAGGGCACGAAGAGACAAATGCTCTGATGTCAGAGGTCATCGTGGGCCACCAGAATCGCTGTCCAACTAAGAAAATTGTTCGAGTGACACCAGGATGGCAGGTCAAACGAGAGCAATGTCCCCATTTGATAACTTGTGAACGGAGACTCGAGTGAACAAACAAACAATGGGTTGGGCAACCAGATGGAACTACAGAGTCATCAGACACAGAGGCTTTAACCCTCCGCTCTAGGGCCCACCTTGATGTAGCCAGCACTATGTTTTGAGGAAGGATGATACACTCTTTATCTGAAACTATAGAGTCGCTCTCCCTCTGGTGCTGCCGGGACAGAGCATCTGGTTTGGCATTCTTGCTCCCTGGCCGATAGGACAGGGAAAACCTGAAACGGTCAAAAAACAAGGCCCATCGAGCCTGGCAAGAGTTAAGTCTCTTGGCAGTTCTTTTATATTCCAGGTTCTTGTGATCTGTCCATACGAGAAATGGGTGTTCAGCTCCCTCCAACCAATGACGCCACTCTGCAAGAGCTAATTGAACAGCGAGGAGCTCCCTGTTCCCTATGTCGTAATTTCTCTCTGCAGGAGTGAGCTTGCAGGAGAAATACGCGCAGGGATGCAACTTACTATCAGATGCCCTCTGGGACAACACCGCACCCACCCCTGTGTCAGACGCATCCACCTCCACAACAAACTGTTTGGAGGTGTCAGGCTGAACCAGAATGGGAGCCACAGAGAAACGTCGTTTGAGCTCTGAAAATGCTTTGCTGGCATCATTATCCCACAGGAAGCATACCTTTTGTGACGTTAGTTTGTGGAGTGGGGCAGCAATGGCACTAAAGTTGCTGATGAAGCGTCTATAGAAATTTGCAAAACCAAGGAAGCGTTGGAGCTGTCTCCTTCCCGTTGGTTCGGGCCAATCCAAGACAGCTTTGACCTTGGTATTGTCCATATGAACGGAACCTGGAGATATCACATGACCGAGAAATATTGTCTTGGTGGTGTGAAACTCACATTTCTCGGCCTTGCAGTAGAGCTGATTCTCCAGAAGCCGTTGAAGGACTGCTCTCACATGCTGCACATGAGTCTCAGAGTCTGGGGAGAAGATCAGAATGTCGTCGAGGTAAACAAAAACAAACTTATTGATCATGTCCCCGAGAACATCATTTATGAGACACTGAAACACAGCTGGGGCATTAGTTAGCCCAAAAGGCATAACCAAGTATTCAAAATGTCCACTGGGAGTGTTGAAAGCCGTTTTCCACTCATCCCCCTCTCGTATCCGCACCAAGTGGTAGGCACTGCGGAGATCCAGCTTGGTGAATATGTTAGCCCCCTTCAATAAGTCAAAAGCAGTACTTAGCAGGGGTAGAGGGTAAGTATTGCGAACTGTGATGCTGTTAAGTCCTCTGTAGTCGATGCAGGGACGCAAACCACCATCACATTTGCCAACAAAGAAAAAACCTGCTCCTGCTGGGGAGGAGGAAGGGCGAATTATTCCTGCCTGAAGGCTCTCCTGAAGATATTGGTCCATCGCTTTACGCTCTGGAGGGCTCAAGGGGTACAGATGGCCTTTGGGTGGTTGAGTTCCTGGGAGCAGATCCACGGAGCAATCATAGGGACGGTGTGGGGGAAGGGACTTGGCCCGAGTCTTGCAGAACACATCACCTAAGTCATGGTAAACAGAAGGAACCTTGCCAAGATCAGGAGGTTCTGGAGCAGGTGTGTTCTGGACAGAAGAACGTAATGTAGCAGCATTCAAACAGTTCAACAAACAGAATGGACTCCAAGACAAAATCCTGCCACTAACCCAGTCTATGTGAGGGATATGTCGGCAAAGCCATGGATAGCCCAAAATGACAGGGGGCTTCATTGACTCAACAACAAAAAAAGACATCAGTTCATTATGATTTCCAGAGACTGTCACTTTAACAGGGATGGTGCGAGCGGACACTCTGTGAATGAGTGCTCCATTGATGGCACTGATGAACAGGACAGCAGGCAGGGGCTCTATGGGTATCCTCAGCCTGTCCACCACCTCTTGGGATATCAAGTCTCCATCAGAACCAGAGTCAATAAGAGTCTCGAACTCACCCAACCGCAGATCACAAGCCACCAGAATCGTCGTTGGAGGCCGAGAGGGCGGAGAAAACAGAGAAACGCGGCTCACCAGTTGCCCTCTCACTGATGAGCCCTGGTGTTTTGCCCGACAGCTTCTGACGTAGTGGCCGGGTGTCCCGCAGTAAAGACACAAGCCACCTCTCATGCGTCTCTGTCGTTCTGTTGGAGATAGCTGCCCCAAGACTGCCTGCAGGGGTTCCGGAGGAGTCTCAGAGGACGGAGTCCAGTCATCTGGAATACGATGGGTAGGAACAGGTGGTGTCGGTCGCTGACGTTGGTGATGTGTCGTAGGGCCAGGAACGATCCGTTCCAGGGCTCTCTCTCTCTCATGCGTCGGTTGATCCGAGTGGCGAGATCAATCAGGGCCTCCAAATCTTCAGGAACCTCCCTCGCTGCTAGCTCGTCCTTTAAGGAGCTAGAAAGTCCTTGGTGGAACACATCCACAAGCACCTCGTTAGGCCAACGAGTGCTGGCAGCAAGTGTGCGAAACTCTACTGCATATTCGGAAACAGTGCTGGACCCCTGGGTCAGCCGGAGGAGTTGAGAAGCAGCTGTTCGGTGAGACTTGGAGGGGTCAAAAACCATCAAAAGCTGAGTGGAAAAAGCACTGAAGGAACAGCAATGGGGCGCCGCCCGATCCCACTCAGCCAAACCCCATCGTTTTGCTCTTCCCGCCAAAAAACTTAGGGCATAGGCTACTTTGCTCTTTTCGGATGGAAACTCACTGGGGTTGAAATCAAACTGAAGCCGACACGAAACAAGAAAGGGCTGGCAGTCTTCAGCCGTCCCATCAAAAAGTTCAGGAGAACCAAGTCTTATCTGGCGGGGTGAAGGTGAAAGCTGCTCCAGACATGTCATACGACCATGAAGCTCCAGCAGTTCAGACATGCAGCCATGCAGGTCCTGGACAAGTGAGGCAATCCCGCCATCGGGTGGAATGGCTCCATCTGCTGGAGGCAACGGGACATCACAAGCCTGAGAAAACTGCTGGGTCTGTCATGTTGGTTGGAGCGTAATGTTACGGTTTACAGCTCAAGAACCCAGATGCAGAGTAATACTGGATACAAAGGCCAAGTTTGAAGACTGTTTAATAACAGTAGACCAAAACCAAGGTGTAGAACACAAACGCTCCAACAAAGAGATACAAAACAAGGTGGCTTAAATAGACAGACAACCCAATGAACTAACAAGAGCCAGCTGTGGACTCCAGCAGGAAGCACAGGAGAGTGGGCGGAGCAAGAGGAAGAAGCCACAGCAGACCTGCACAAGATCACAGAGTGAAAACCAAAAACAAAACAAGCAAACCGTGTCACATACTCTGTATTGATGTACAATCCCTCCACAGTCTCACGTGCATTTTTGTGATAATTGTGACAGTAAAAGCTGGAAGTTGCGGCTGTTTTTTCTAAAAGTTGTAATGAAAGTTAAGTTAGTTTTCCGTAATAATTTTCAACTAAATTATGTGTTCACTTGTTCCACGGTCTGACACCGGATCCCGCGGAAAGCTACACCGCTAAAGACGAGCTTTAGCTGGTATTTTTGTTAGAACTGAGCGACTTTATGAAAAGAATCAGAACAAGGAAGTGAAGACTTTAACCACTTCTGATTGGTCAGACTAATGACGTATGATTAGGCCTCCAAGAATGATTGGAGGAGACAGTGAAAGGGGCGGTAGTTGAAGATGCGGCTAAATCGCGTTACCATCATTCTTATCAAAGTGTCTTTAATAGAATCAAATAAACAGAAAAAAGTATTTTATGAACTTTCATATTCCTAACTACTTAGTGTTTTATCAGGGCCTGTTTGGATGAACAAAGAGCTGATATCCTGGAGATGGTAAATGTTTTTAGATCAGTGAATGGGTAATTTCCCATGGCACACCTGACTATATCTCACGGCACACCTGACCATCTCCCACGGCACACTGGTTGAAAAACACTGCTTTAGGGAAATTGTAAATTCTGAAGATATGCTGGGCAGTAACTTACTAACTGCCTCCTCCCTGGTGAATGGACGTTTCAGTAAAAGAACAAAATCAGTCTTTTAAAACAGTGAGGGCTGTGGTATGGCAGATGACCAGCTTCAAATTCCATGGAAACCATGGGCTCCTGGGAATAGGCAGGGTGCACAGAAGACCATCAGAATATCTCCGGTCCATGTCAAGAAATAGCGTTTGCCTTCAGTGATGGAAACCATGCATAGGTTCTTGGGGTATGCTTGGCGTTTTGGTAGACTTTGTTGTAAACTTTGCTGGGAACTGGCAAAAACTGACGTGGCACCTTTCCCTCGATTTATGTGCACACTGGGCATGTGATGCATGTTCAGCAACACGCTAAACTGGGATTCTTGAACATGATTTTATCATATGAATTGTCGCTACCTGATACTGGTGTATGTACTCAAAGTTGGAAGAGTCTTGGTGCAAAATGTCAAAGTGGTGCAAATCTCATGAATCTTGCTCCAGGCTTTTTCTTTCACAGCTCTATTCTGATATACAAAAGACTTGGTGTCATGGCTAGCAGGCTTTGGCAGACCCAGATGCTGGAACCCGGAAGGATACTCGGCAGACAGAATGGTAAGTTCAAAAGATTCTTTAATTCTGGAGGCAGAATTAATAGGGGAGAATTCCACAGGAGCTGGTTGGAGGTTCTTGCGGGCGAACACCGTGGTCCGAGGATCTTCCAGCGAGAAGCCAAAACGAGAGGCAGCGAGAGGTGAGTACGACCGTAGGTCCAGATGACAGCGAGAGTCCTGAGAGGCAGACAGACAGGGGATTAGACAAGGCAATGAGGCTAGAGCGAGATTGTGCATGGGCGGCCAGTGAAGCACCGAGGAGTACAACGAACTAGCTTCGAGTACAGGTCCTGGTCCTCCTTAAGAGCCTGGATCCTGATGGCGCTGATGAGGCACAGCCGTTGTCAACAGGTGGATGAGATGACGAGGGCTCAGCCGGGGGCACCGTGACAGTAACCCCCCCTCAAACGACCGCCTCCAGGCGGAACAGGGCGGCGATCGGGGTTGGCCCGGAGGAAATTCTCTATGAGGGAGGGGTCCAAGATGAACGAGCGGGGAATCCACGACCGCCCCTCCGGGCCATAGCCCTCCCAGTCCACCAGGTATTGGTACCCACGACCCCGGCGCCGAATGTCCAAAACCCGGCTGGCGGTGTAAGCCGGGGTGCCGTCGATGAGCTGGGCGGGTGGCGGGGAAGCGGACGGCGGGCAAAGGGGGCTCTGACGGACAGGCTTGAGTTGCGAGACATGGAACGATGGGTGGATTTTGAGTGCGGCTGGGAGTTTCAAACGGACACAGGTGGGGTTGATTACGCGTTCCACGGGGAACGGACCAATGAAGCGTGGTGCCAGTTTCCGAGACGTGGCCTGGAGCGGAATGTTCTTGGATGACAGCCACACCTGCTGACCTTGCACATAGGTGGGACTGGCGACACGGTGTCGGTTAGCAATCTGGCGGTTACCTTCTGCAGTCCGGAAGAGGGCAGCCCTGGTCTGGCGCCAAATGTCCTGACAGTGCTGCAGGTGGAGTTGGACAGAAGGTACCGCCAGATCGAGCTCCTGTGAGGGAAACAGAGTTGGAGAATACCCCAATGAGGCCTCAAATGGGGACATGCCCGTGGCCGAGGCCGGGTGGTTGTTATGCGCATACTCCACCCAGACGAGGTAATCTGACCAGTCCTCCGGATTTTGCGCTACCAGACAGCGGAGGGTTGCCTCCAACTCCTGATTTTCCCGCTCTGCCTGGCCATTAGATTGCGGGTGGTATCCAGAGGTGAGACTGACAGATGGTCCGAGGGCGGAGCAAAAAGCTGTCCAAACCTGTGAAGTGAACTGTGGACCGCGGTCAGACACAATATCAGCAGGGATGCCGTGATGACGGAAAACATGATTGACTAAGAGATTGGCAGTTTCAGTAGCTGAAGGGAGTTGGTGCAACGGAATGAACTGAGCAGCTTTGGAAAAACGGTCGACAACGGTAAGTATGACAGTAAACCCATGCGAGGGTGGCAGGCCTGTGACGAAGTCCATGGCAATGTGGGACCAGGGTCGGTGCGGCGCAGGCAGAGGCAGGAGATGGCCGGCAGGAGGCGAGTTGGAGGTCTTGGCTCTAGCGCAGGTGGAGCAGGCGGCGATGTACTGCCGCACATCCGTGTCCATGGAAGGCCAGAAAAACCGTCGTCTGAGGAGCGCGAGGGTCCGGCGCACACCCCCATGGCAGGCGACCTTGGAGCTGTGACCCCAGGTGATGACATCGGACCTGAGCCTATCCGGAACAAACAGAGTGCCAGGCGGACAGGTAACTGAGTCGGGTTTCTCACCTTGGACCTGTAGGAGCTGGGTTTCTACGTCCCAGGTGAGGTTGCCCACAAAAAAGGAGTCCGGAATGATTGGGAGAGTGGTGTTGTCGTCCGAGGTGCAAAACTTACGAGACAGGGCGTCGGGTTTGCCGTTCTTACTGCCTGGGCGGTAAGTGATGGTGAACTTGAATCTATCAAAAAAAAGACACCAGCGTGCTTGTCTGGAGTTTAGTCTCTTTGCGGAACGTAGGTAAGCCAGATTTTTATGGTCGGTCCATACTACAAACGGTTGTTCTGCCCCCTCCAACCAGTGTCTCCACTCTTCGAGAGCCAGCTTGATGGCCAATAGTTCTCGGTTGCCGACGTCGTAGTTCCGCTCTGCAGGGTTCAGCTTCTTTGAAAAGAAGGCACATGGCTTGAGTTTGCCTGAAGAAGGATCACGCTGGGACAACACGGCCCCCACACCGGAGTCCGAGGCGTCAACCTCCACAGTAAACTGCTTGTGGACGTCAGGTTGGATGAGAATGGGCGCTGAGGTGAAAAGTTCCTTGAGACGAGTGAAAGCAGAGTCAGCAGCAGAGTTCCAAACGTAGGGTACCTTGACAGAAGTGAGACGAGTGAGAGGGGCGGCGATCTGGCTGTAGTTGCGGATGAACCGCCGATAAAAGTTTGAAAACCCCAGAAACTGCTGCAGTTTCTTCCGAGTTTCAGGGATACTCCACTCGGAGACGGCTAGAATTTTGGCTGGATCTGGTTTGTTGAGCTCACGATAATCAATGCAAGGTCTGAGGGACCCGTCCTTCTTTTCTACAAAGAAGAACCCGGCCCCTGCAGGGGAGGAAGAAGGTCGGATGTGCCCAAGCGAAAGGGCTTCCTGAATGTAATTCTCCATGGAGACTTTTTCTGGACCGGATAGATTGTATAACTTCCCCTTGGGGAGGGAGGCACCGTTGAGAAGTTCTATAGCACAGTCGTAGGGTCTGTGCGGCGGCAAAGCACACGCCTTGGATTTACTAAATACGGATCTTAGATCGTGGTAGCATGACGGCACCTTAGCGAGATCAATGTTTTCATTTTCGGGAAGTTTAACCGAAACGGTAGTGGGAAGGGCAGAGTGTAAACAATTCGCCATACAATAAGTACTCCAATTGGTGATCCGAGAGGTAGACCAGTTAATTTGTGGGTTATGTAATTGTAGCCAGGAATACCCTAAGATAACGGGAGTTTGAGGAGAGTCGGTAATAAAGAATTGATGGTACTCACGATGATTACCGGACGTGATTAGCTGTATGGGTTCGGTGCGAGAAGTGATTTTTGACAACAACTTCCCACCTAACCCGGCGGCTTTTACAGGAGCGGCGAGAGGTTCGACAGGTAACCCGAGTTGGCGAACCAGACCAGAGTCGATGAGGCTGTGTTCAGCTCCAGAGTCTATGAAGGCAAAACATTCATGAACTTGATTAATGCTGGGAAACTTGACAGGCATAAACAACAAAGGTTTACTTTCAGACGGGTCCCCTCGCGACCTGTCTCTTAGCGAGGGGTTCTGGAGTTTAACCGGCTCTTGCACTGAGAAACAACATGACCAGAGTCCCCACAATAGAAACACAACCCTTCATTACGGCGCTTGAACCTCTCCTCAGAAGAGAGCTTTGAATGTCCAATCTGCATAGGTTCTTCAGACGGCAGGTTGGAATGTTCTGCGCCGACAGATGGCTGTGGGTGGTATTGAGGAGAGTGAAGAAAGGTTTCTGAAGGTGGACGCCGGTTAACCCAACTCCGTTCTGCTTGACGTTCCCGAATCCGTATGTCGGAACGGAGGGCGGCGGTAACCAGCTCCTCGAAATTGTCGGCCTCCGGTTGAGTACATAGATGGTCCTTAATCTTATCGTTCAATGATTGATAGAACACCCCCTTGAGCGCGATATCGGGCCAGCCAGCCTCGACCGCTAAGATGCGGAAGTCAATGATGTGATCACTCACCGGTCGGTTACGCTGCTTTCGTGGCTGATCGAATACGAGCCGAAATTCTCCGATGAACCGTTCAAAGGGGAGATGCGAGACAGGGTTAGCAGCCAGAAAAGCTTGGGCCCACTGCAGTGCCTTGCTGCGGAGTGAATTGACAATTAGGGAAATTTTCCGTTGATCAGACTGATAGTACCTGGGTGACTGTTGGAAAATCAGACGACATTGTAGCAGAAATCCGCCGCAGGCCTCCACGTCGCCATGAAACGGCTCGGGTTGTGACCGGATGTTTTCATCCAGAGACGTGGACATGACGGTAGTGAAGTCACCGGAAATCGGGGAGGCCGCGGTGGCTGAGCTAGCTGTTTGGCTAGTAACTCCGGCGAGGGCTTGCGTAAGGTTGTCCAATCGACGAAATAACTCCTGTTGGGTAGCGGACATTTGCGAGAGAGCATCGGCTTGGCGGGAGAGCAACATACCTTGCTGGGATATGGCCAGGCGGAGTCCTTCCGGGTCAGCTGGGTCGGAGTTCTGGCTAGTTCGTTCTGTCATGGCTAGCAGGCTTTGGCAGACCCAGATGCTGGAACCCGGAAGGATACTCGGCAGACAGAATGGTAAGTTCAAAAGATTCTTTAATTCTGGAGGCAGAATTAATAGGGGAGAATTCCACAGGAGCTGGTTGGAGGTTCTTGCGGGCGAACACCGTGGTCCGAGGATCTTCCAGCGAGAAGCCAAAACGAGAGGCAGCGAGAGGTGAGTACGACCGTAGGTCCAGATGACAGCGAGAGTCCTGAGAGGCAGACAGACAGGGGATTAGACAAGGCTACATGGGCGGCCAGTGAAGCACCGAGGAGCACAACGAACTAGCGTTGAGTACAGGTCCTGGTCCTCCTTAAGAGCCTGGATCCTGATGGCGCTGATGAGGCACAGCCGTTGTCAACAGGTGGATGAGATGACGAGGGCTCAGCCGGGGGCACCGTGACACTTGGTTTTGTATAATTCCAGCTGGGCACAAACCACGATTATTAATTTCTCCTTCATGACCACTTTTCAAATGGTTTGCATTTGAAAAGATGTGGTGCATGATGATGCATTTAATTACTGCATGTTTTTATGTAGAGTCCTAAAACAGACTTAGAAACTTGCATAGTGATGCATGAAAGCAAGAGTTTTAAACGCGGAAGCCTGAAACGCAAAGATATACATTTACATAAACTTGTCATTAGAAATAGTCACTTGAACGTCCATTTCCGGGCCTGGTGTGAAAGTAGCATAAGAGTCTTCTGTGACTCTGAGGTGTTTCATCAATGATTTGCTTTTGTCTTTGGAAGGCAAGTGTTATTGCGAGGTCCTTCCTTTGACAGCGTTTTAAAATTTTGAAGGGTAGTATTTATGGAAGCTAATGGGCACAGAACTAAGACGTTGTCATTGGATCTTTTTGTGTGCTTTGTGTAAGACAGTTATGAAAAATAGTGTGTTTTTTTCGAAAGTCACTCTCTGACTCTCAGTCGCCAATTTCTTCATAACTGCACACACTGTCATAGTGCCTCTGTCAGTCTCCTCCCTCTCCCCTCTTAGCTTGGCTACTGATGCGAGACAGCTGCAACCACTCACCTCATCACCTGCCTACCTTCATAAGGAGCTCCAGGACCAGTATTCATCGCCAGTTCGTTGACCTGATGGTGCATAGCATGGTCGTCACGTTCTCTGCCATTGTTTCTAGTCTCTGCCTAAATCTTGCTCTTACCTTGTCTCCAGGAATCCATTACCACGAGTGGTCGCCTGAGTCTGCTGCTTTTCCGGATCAAAGGCTTGTCATTACCTCCTGTCGAGCCACGAGCCACTGCTAATCCTCCGATTCACCACGAGCCACAGTCGAACCCACCAGTGACGTCACAAGCCGACGAAAAGCCCCCATTCTCGTCGTGGGTCCTCCTCAGAGTCAGCTGCTTCGCTAACCTACCTCTGAATCAAGAGCTGAATATTAAACCCTTTCAAATCATTCCAATAGTCACCTGTGTCTCCTTCCGGGTTCCAGCATCTTGTTCTGTTTAGTTCCGCTAGCCATGACACACACTTGATAGAAGTTACAGAGTAACACTTTTTAACTAGTCAAAAAGTAGATTTAGTAACTCATTTGATACATACTGGTAATATGTTTCATTGTGTCATCATTATTGGATCACTTCCGACTTGCAGGTATGTAGAATATTTTAATATGTCTCGATATACAATATGAATTTGGCTATTTATATTATTCACTTTTAAATGTAGAAGAAGATAAACTTCCTTATTACTTACCATGTCCAATTATAAAGTTTCCTTTGCTTAAAATGCACACACATGTTGGTTTCAGTGGTTTGGAAGCTTCGGGATGCACACGTTTCACGTGACAAGAGTGACATAGTTTACATTTTGTTGCATCACCTTAAACCTTGACAGTAGAGAATCCAGTGTCAAGTACAGTAGTTTTCTATTTAGACATTAAATTTCACAAGTAGATCATTAAATGATTACATCAGTTAGTGGATTTTGCTAAGCTATCTTTGCTTTTTTCATATACATTTTGACTATCTTCTGAGAGTCTTTTTTCAGTCAAAAGCACGCATACACTTTGTCACACAGGCAAACTCCTGCTACATCCATCACTTCTCTAGCAGAGTCAAAGACAGTAGCACCATCAAGTCTGCATAGAGGTCAAAACTATTCTGAGAGCAGACACCAAGACTCCTGGAGCTGGCAAAGGAAAAGACAGGCTGACACAGAAGAGACCAGGGAGGAAAGCCTGGTAACCAGAAACCAAGAAGTAGTGGAAGTCACAACACACAGGCAATAAAGTCTACATAGAAGTGTGTGTGCGTGTGTGTGTCTGTGTGCTACCCACTTTCTAAATTAGAACTGTCCAATGTCTGTTACAGGAATGCTGCAAATGTGTACTTTGCTGGCTGGCCAGGGGGCAGCCCAATGTCTCAATGAAGAAATCTGCTGAAATGGAATGCCTTAAAACCCCAAGAAACTCAGGTTGAACTAAAGAACCATTTTTAAAATAGTAAATTACAACTAAGCAGAAATTTTAAGAATCAACAGCATTGCAATGATTGTTTCACTGCGAATTCTCAACCTGTTTGGGTGTAGGAAGTTTTCTAGATACCATCAGATATAAAACCATGTTCTTCTTGGAGAGTTTTATAGCCTTACAGATGCCAATTTAAAGATTCAAACATTTCAGCACACACTCAATTGTATGGATAATTTAGAATCACCAGAGAGGCTGATGTTTGTGTTTTCAGGATGTTGGATGGTTACAGAAAAATCAGGAAACCACGTTGGCAGGAGAGGAAAATTCATATTTCATTTTTTTAAAAAAAGAAAAAGCCCCGGCCTTGATTTGAACCAAGGTCACTAGCTGTGAGGTAAAAACACTTGCAGTTGTTCCCGGAGTTTCTTAAACCTCAAATAAAACCCTTTTATATACACAGTATAAAATAGGATTTGTTTCTGTTAATGCTAAGAACAAAACAAAAATGATTTTAGAAATAACAGAATGTGTAGTTTGTATTCATTTCAACTGACTTTATGGCAAATACAAAGGGTTTTACACTTTTGAGCTAAAAAAAAAACAATTTAGCATCGGTTTAGAGACTTTGAGCCCTTTTGAAAAATAGCTAAAACAGATGTTCAAGTACACACAGTGATATGACTATGAGTAAAACGATGTACTGAAAGCACAATACACAATTTACATGAACTAAAAATTATTTTTGAAGATCAATGGGAAACACGGACGACACCACTGACTTTTCAGATTCCTTTTTGGTGCACAGCCTCGTTTTCAGAGTCATTGATATTCCCTTAAAATGTCTGAAATATCCAGATTACTGACTATACCAAACAATCTGGGTGTGAATACACATTTTTACAACTGTTTAGTCTAAGTACAATACGTTATTTCGAATTAATAGGTTTACTGACCTGAAAACATCTGCTCCCGTCCAATGTCAGAACTTATGGACCTACTCTGATGAACATTGTGTTTTTGGTGTTTTTATCATGTTCTTGTAGCATTTTTCTTAGAATAGAGGGCATATACAGATAATTTGCTCAAAATCGCATTTCTGAGAATTTCTTTTATCAAATTGTTAGAAATGAAGAGCAGACAAAATAATGTAGATTGAAAAAGAGCGTATTTGTGAAGCCACAAGGTCCCTGCTACCACTTGAAGAGAAGTACGTCTTAGTTTTCCTGGTATGAGCTGGTATGAGCTGGCATCTGGCTCAAAGCTGCACAGCTAGATTGCTGCAATATTCCTTGTCATTTTTGTTGAACAGGTAATTTTTGGTTGGGGTGTGAGGGACTGTAAGCCAGCGGGAGAGCGTATAAACAGAGAGCTCTCAGCAACAGGGAGGTAAAGGGGGCCTCATCAACAGCTATGTGAAGTCCAGCTGAAGCCAGTAAAGCAGAAACTGAATCATAGAGTGATTTGCTGCAGTGACACGTAGAGAGAATAGCGAATATAAAATTACTAAACTTTTTTATTTACATAGGAAAATTCCAACAGGCTACAGTTCTAACAATTTGTCCTATAGGGTTTTAATTATATTTTATCATAGTAATATTTTCCATCTTTATGCTAAATGTGTACGTCGAAACAGTTTATCCAGTTTCTAGAAAAAATTGTCCTAGAAGTAAAGAGGTGTAAGTTACCAATTTAATAGTCAAGGTTGTGGTAAATTACCATAGAGACTTTTTAGGGAATGGAAAAAAAATCCTCCCACTTCTCTGATATAACCATCTCAAACCTTTTGCAGTGGACGTATTCAAGCAGACAACTTGTGATATTTCTAACAAAACTCATGGCGCTGACAAAAGTGGAAGAAGACAGAGATGCTGCAAAGTATCAGATACCCTCAAAAGAGAAATGAGAGTGCATTTCTGCTTTATGTGCTGTGAATTTCGAAGTGCCTCTGATGAATACAGGCCCATAAAGGCTCTCAGGGCTCTCTGTAAGTTGCCATTTCAAATCTACGGGTGCTAATTGATATAATTAGGAGTAATGGTCCAGCAAGTGATTATCATACTGAATGGTCTGGGCCTGACCACATTCCTCCGGCTGCCGGATTCAAAATATGTTTGTTGTTGTTGTTTTTAATTATTTTTTTTGTTATTTATTCTGCTTGAACACCAAACATTGTTCATTGCATGTCACCCAGCTCAGCATAACATAATCACAGTTATTGTCCATAGAGATATGGAATCTGAATTTTAATATTTGGTTGAAGAATAATTGGATCTAGATTCTAGCTTAATGAAGCCATTTTCTCTCCATGTTTCTCACTGAAAATGTCTTGAAACATTAGATAAGCTTCACTGAAAAGTTAATGTGAAATTTAATCTCACACTATATAATTGTGTTTTTTTTAAAGTTCATCCTATAGGAGAATGTGACTTGCTTAAAAAATTATTGCATTGGCTAACAATGTTGAGTGTATCCAGGTGATCTTACATGGAATAAAGACCTACCACCTTTTTGCTAAACAAAGCAATGTATTTATCCGATTTTAATGCATTCCTCTATTATTATTATGAGAATATTACAAGTTTGGGGCTTTGCATCCGCCGGTTGACATCGCTGATCCCTTGCACTCTGCAGCTATTTCTAGTTGTGATAAATTACTATTCTTTTTGTTACATAATGACCCGATAAAACGCCTGGATCCTCCATGTCATTTTCAGGCAGACATAACTGATGTGACATTTGACTAATGCTGCTCTTTTTGTCTTCTGTAATCAGAGAATTTCCTCCTCCTCTCCACACTAATTTGCAGTCTGCAACTGAAGGATTGGTTCTTTTTTCTTTTTATTTTTTTCAGGGGTCAGCTTGACTTTTACTTCCAAATGGGATATACAAATGAAGAACCTCACTTCATTACTTTTCACTGTATTATGAAACACTCTGGTCAATGTGCTATATTTGACCTATTTTAAAATACTTTGAGAAAAAATGGCTTATAGTAGAACTCTATAATGGTTTGCCGGCAACAATAAAGTATGAGAGGTTGCTTTAAACTCTGAACCTTAAGCTTTGAGGCTTGAATAAATTTCTCAGGAGCAGAGCAGTTTAACCCTTTATAAAACTTAATGAAATACTCAAATGCACAAACGGATGGTCATGAAAATTCAAAACTTCAACATTTTTTACTACTTTCTTATTATTAAAAGGACGTGGGCAAAAAAGCCTTAGCAATTTACACATCTGAACATAGAAACAGAATGCCCATGGCATTATGTGAAGGGAACACTGCTCCGACATTTCCCCTTAATAAGGATTACTTGGGATTGCATGGAATTCACCTAATATCCTCACTTCTCTCACAATTTTCCAATGTGAATGCCAAAATGTTAGATATATGCTTTCAGTGAATATATTAAGAGACAATTTGTCGTCCAATTTTTAGTATAAGACATTCAAAATCCCGCAACATGCATCAAAGCTGTCACTCAAAATCTTTTGTAACATCCTGGAAACGTTTTACATTTTTCACCAACAATCACAGCAACTGATATTCTAAAGACCTCCTTTTAGTTCTAACACTGTTTTGGTCTTGTTTTTTGAAGATGATAATAGTAAATGTTAAAGCATTGCTCCTAACGTGCTAAAAATATAGATCTTTTCTTTAGCCTTATTCTCTTTTCATGTAATCAATGACAGAAGACAGAAAGCTTTTGAATAAGGTACAGATGTAAGAAGGACTTTCTAACACAGTCAAGTGTTTTAAAACAATTATTTTGTCTCCTACACTTTCATGTCACTTAACTACAACAGATTACAGCTGATGTTAAGATAAAGGCAACTAAAATGTCAAAAACGTTGTTGGGTTTCTGATTTTTTCCTTGCATGGGTCATTGTCTTCATTGTCTCATTTTTTGAAGCAAAGCAAATTTTGTCTCAAATGATTTTTCTCATCACGGATGTCTCAAACCTGTCTCAAACTTCTCTCAATTTAGTTTCAGACCATCCAGACAACACAACTGTTGCAGGCAAACTCCATTTTTCTCTCCCCATTTGGAATTCAACATTAACCCTTTAGAACCGGTGCCAGCGACACCTAAGTAACACACAATCATTGACACACCATAACTCTTCAACTGTTCACAGTGATCAACGTGAATCAGCTGATTCTGAAGCAGAGAGAAGCAGCTTTTCATAATGACTTTGCACAGATATGCAATGCATTATGTCCCATTACTAAGTGTTAAATAACAATGCACAGATGCTTTTCCCCTTCAGAATCTGTTGGAATTACGTTAATTGAGTAAATGGTTGAACAATAACAGCCATCAGAAGAATATAAACACTGGATCTAAAGCTCTGGCAGGGCCGGCCCTAGCCAATGTGCCCTAGGCAAAACATTTGGTGGCGTTCTCTTGCATTGCAATAAATGTCACTGCTAGTGTGCATATACTCACAAGAAATGTAATAACTTTGTCTCTGCAATTCTTATTTATACATGTTAAAAAAAAAACACTGAACACATGAAGGGATATGGATCTGACTCTGTTCATTTACGTACCTGGAAATGCAGCTTTGCCCACAAGCTTCTTCACTTTCTGCTGCAGGTGGAGAAGTGCCCTGACTCTGAAAAAAACCAAGGGCCCCCTCGCGGTGACATGATAGCACTAACCACTGCACCACTGTGTAAAAACACAACAACAGGATGTTTTGAGTATTAAAATAACAAATGATCAGCAGCATCATACATTTCCTGTAATAAGATAATAGCAAATGTAATGAGTTAGGAACCAAAGTGATGTCATCAATCCTTCTTTGACAGATATTTTTAAATCTCATTCAAACAATAGATTTTTGTTGGTGTTTCATTGCCAAATGTAATGTCATGTTTGCTTTTCACCAACAATCGTTCAATTTCAACAGTTGCTGTAATTAGATTGCTAGAGTTCAGTGTAAGGGTTGGTTTTGGTAAAACCGCCAGCGCTACCCACAAGGCACTGTGTGTTAGTCATGTGTTCAGTCAAACTATAAAGACATTTGATGCTCAAACTCTAGGGGTGTAACAATTTGTGTTAGCAGCGATTCAAAGCACAAGTTTTCATTTAATCGTTACACCACTTGTAATCTAGGATCACCCAGAGGACTTTGAAGGTGAAAATGAAGTCTGAAGTGGGAGGGGCCTGTTGACTAGAGTTTACTCCACCCACTTCATCAATGTAACAAAAATGACTCAGTGGTGGGATGAAGCAAATGGTGTGTTGATTTTTTTATGAAAAGTGTTGGAGAAGCATATAACAATATATGTTATTTGGTAAAATACATCAAAGGATAAATGTAAAATGTTTGAGTCTAAATGTTTTAAAACTCATCCTCTGCAAACCTCTGTGTTCTATTTTCACACATTTAATGTCTGATTCCTGCTGAAAAACGTTAGAGTCTAATAAACCTAAAAAAAAATCCTATAAAAACAATGTGCTATTTTTATATAAAATTTAAGAATGTCGACATATTTTAATATATTAAAATAACTCCAGTACCTCTAATGAGCAAAAATTATTCCGTAAGGAACAGAAAATGTTGGTGAAAAGGAAGTTTTATCAAACGGTTTGCAAATTTTTGTCACGGTTGCCCCTCAGAAGGGAAAGTAACTATTTCTTTACAGTTTCTTAAACTTACGTCTGCTCTTCTTCTCATTTTCAGAGGGTCCAGGTAAAAATCAAGACAATCCAGAGGCTGGCAATGATGATACATTTGAAGGGGAAGATAATAGTTAGGTTTTTTAATGAGTGAGATAGGATAACATTAAAATCCTGTGTAAATCCTTTTCCATCTCAGTCATAACTGAACGTATCTGGTGTGTCTCTGCAGTAAAGTACAAGAAGCAGGGCCTTCTGGGGGAAGGAGGCTACGGGTCAGTGTATGACGGTTATCGTGTTGCTGATCGTTTCCCAGTAAGTGTGATATAGAGCAGCTATTGGTGGAGCAGATCAGGAGGGAAATGCTCACCAAAGCTCTATTGTGTCTTACAGGTATAGCAATCAAATTCATTCTGAGAAAGTGGTTAGAGAACTGGTACGTTCAGGTGCAGTCATTGCTGCTCTCCTGAAGTCTCACCTGTGCAGCTTCCCCTCCTCATCTTACACTTTCCTGACATTTTGCAGGCTGATTATGGGAAGCAGATTCCAAAGGAAGTTCTCATCATGCAGAAAGCGGCGGATGGACAAGTGGGAGCCACAGCTGTGGTTTTGCTGCTGGACTTCTATGACCTGGAAGACCATCTTATCATGGTTATGGAGAGACCCACGCCTGTAGAGTGCCTGTTTGATTACAGGACAAAAAAACCCAGACTGGATGAAGATGAGACCAAGGTAGGCTGGTTCAGACATGAGAGCCTGCTCTCAGTGTTGTTTTCTTCAGTGTTTCTCCCTCTGAGGAGCTCTTCCTCCATGTGGCTTTTCTCAGACGATTCTCTGTCTTCTGTCTTCCTCATATTATTCTGACACAGTTGGTCACAGCACTAATAGAGCTAGAAGAGAAGAGGATCTTCCACCAGGACATCAAAATGGAAAATATGCTGGTTTAGACCTGCATAAAAGATTTCAGAATAAGCAGCAACGTGAATACGATGGATGCTTTTGTGCTTTTTAAAATAAATAAATCTGTTCTCTAAACATCCTCCGTTTCTTCAATGCAATGTAATGAGACACACACAGACAGAAATGTGAAGGTATCTGCTGTAAATTTATGACGTAAATTAATAACAGGATATGATCGGCTAGTCAGTTAGCATGTAGCCTAATAGCCTTTGAATGTTAAAAAAACTAACTTACGACTTACGACTGCTAAATTTAATAAAAGACAAGTCCTGAATATTATTATTCCTATTCGACCCTAAACTACAATATCAGCTGTCTGTCAACCGACCAGCCAGTTGCCCAAATGCCGGCATACATCAAAGAGCTCTGCGCGGCACTAGTAGTAGCCTAGCAGGAGCTATCGTATGACAAAGCACCCTAGTTATCATAAATCTTTTGATATTTTTCTTATATTCATTGAGACGGTAATAAAGTGATCATTTTTGTTTTTCATGTTCCTTTTTTGAACGGATATGGGTCACAGAGACACGGAAGTTACCGCTGAAGGCGGCTTTTGCCGGCGTACAGAGACAGCATATCCGCGTGAATGACTAATGACGTGAATAATTATTGCGTTCGATCAGATTAATTATTGCGTTCGAACGACATACTTATTGCGTTCGCACGAGTTAATCATTTCGAGGGAACGGAACAGTATTTTGAGGGAACGCAATAGTATCTTGTGGGAACGGAAAAGTATTTTGTGCGAACGAAATAATAATCTGTGGGAACAAGATATTAATCTGTGGGAACAAGATATATTTTTATATCTTAATGTCAGGACACGGGCTCCGTAGTTTTGAAACAAGTTTCTCGCAAGGAATGTGTCAGAATTCACAGCGCAGTTTTAGCGCACTTGTGATTTGCGCCAGCAGATTCAAGCACACGCAGTAGCACATTTGAGCAGTTGTAATCACAGATTTGAAATTGTAACTCTAAATGAACACATGCAAATGGGAATTTGTCAATTCACAGCAGAAGATTTTTAAACACAGAAGCAGATTTTTTGTGTGCAAGTTCTCACATTCTATATTATAAGTTCTCACGTCAAATCTGCAAGAGTATATTTATTTACCTTCATACAAATTATCTTCTGAAATGTTCATTCTAGTTGTTTAAAAACTTTCTTGTACATTTCTTAAATTTTTGGGAAATTTTACAAACTTCAGCTTTGCCTATGAAACCCCCACAAATTCTATCAAACAAAATCAGCAACTTTTTTTTTTCTAAAAGAGGCAAATATCTAATGTGAATAACCATGCCAGATGTCCATGCTTTGCAGGAAGGAGGAAGACATTGCTCTAGAGACAGGTGGAAGCTGCACCTCTGAATCCTGATGATGAGTCAGATTTTTTTTTCTTCTTTTTTCTCTAACATGAGCAACCCAGGAAAACCTTAACAAATAACCCAGAGTTGGCTGTAAACACACCCACAACACTCTTAAAGCATGAGGAGTGTGCTGGAGAGCCCTCTGGCAGCTTCTTGTGCTGACAAGCTCACGAGGAAGTGATGGATGACCCACTGTGGAGCCTCTTTGCAGGCGGAGGAGAACAGATGCTCCCGTTAGTCCAGTCCAAATAACTTTTGAAGTATATATATATATATATATATATATATATATATATATATATATATATATATATATATTCTTTTTTTTAATGCCCATTTTTGGGATTTTTATAGAAAAAAGGATACATTTTCAAAAAAAGATCGTTTAAAAACACAAACCACTGAATTTCGTTCCCACAGAAAAACCAATAGAATTTAAAGAATCCGAATTATCTTCTTTTATTGGTTTCCTTTCAAGTTATATTAATAAATCTAAAGGACCACTGATAATGTTTTAAACTAATTATTCAATTTTTCTAAAAGCGACAAATAAAACTATTCATCCAATCAATTAAACTGTTTTAGAAAACAAAGTATAGAACAGTGAAAGAGAAACTGTTTCAACAATTTATCACCAAGCCACAGAGAAATATGTCTTTGAACAAAATTGAAACTATTTATTTCATTATAAGTCTAACATCAACCATCTATAAAAATATAAAAGGCTTAGGAAGCACAAAATTTCAAAGTTACTGCTTTATTTCGCTTTTCAAGAAAAAATGAATTCAGTTGAAGGATTTGATCAAAGAATCTGCTCATCAAACCCTGTTTCGAGAATTAATAAAAATAATAATGGTTGCTTATTTGTAAAGCTCACTAACTCACCCCCCCCCCCCCCATTTTAATAACAGTCTAAATCATTTTAGAAAAAATATCATAGAAACTATAATTATGATGATTTTTTTCCATGCACAAAAACCAAGCAATAATAAAAAAAATCCACCTTGATGATAGTTGTGCTGCTCGTGTGGAGTCAGGTGAGGTGAGCCTTCACACATGACTTCATGTGGTGTCCCAAACCACCTTTAAATGGGACCCACTTGATCACTGAGTGATCACACAATTGTAGAAAATGTGCCAACCATGTTGGCCAACACATGTTAGTACAATACTGTTATATTACAAATAATGTGATTTGCAGACATATCATATTACCAGTTTTACCAGAATTAATGGTTGTTGAAGTGCAAGCAAGGTCTACACCACAAAATAAACTGTCTGCAAAACTAGGGAGCTGGACATACTGTGTGTGCAAGTAATATGCATACAGAATGCACAGAGAAGAATAATTAAGTCAGTTCAACTGGCCGAGCTGCAGAGCTAAGAGAAGTCGGAAATTAAGGGTGCAAGTGAGCGAGAAAAAAACCTCAAGCTCATTTGAGACATTTTCCAAAAAATGTCTTTTCCTACTGGTATTTCTTGGAGCATCTCACCAAATTATGGGTTCAAATCGAGACCCTCTTGCTTTAAACTGTTTTCCCTCTTCTTTGTCTGTCATACTTCCAAAGGCAATATTGAAGGCCAAAATGTTAAACCTCCTATCTGCAAATGTTCAGATTTTGATTTTTTACATAAAAAAGATGAGAACAAGAATCTGTTAAAGAAATCCAGGCTTTTTTATGACATAAAGGTCACTGGACAAAAACCTCCTTTCAGAACTGACTAGAATATTTGAAACATTTTTCTTGTTTTCCGAAAAAAGGCATTTTTTTTTGGAGAGGAGGTTTTGCATTTTGGCCAAATAGATATGTTCTGCAAAGTATAAACACGATTTATTGCGGGTGGTTCAGTCTAATCAATTCACTTGTTCAGCGTCCTACTTAAGTTCCAGGTGTGCGGTCCAATCCCTCTTCATCCATTTTCGTGAGCTTAGCGTTCGTCACCCCACCCTCCTCCCCGGCTTCCACCTGTGAGCTCTGTTTGGGGAAGTTTACTACCAAAAGTTTTCTATGGAGATCTTTGGAGCCTTATGTTAAACTAAAAGAAATGTGGAAATAAGTCTTTTTCACTGCATGAGTTGTCTGACTGAAAAGGTTTTTTTCAAATATGGTACTGAGAATAATCACAATCTTGGGAATCACATAACATCAAGTTGTATTAATTACCCTAAAATTCTTAACAGTTTCACAACCTTTTGCTAAATTGTAGCAAAAGATGACTCCCAGAACAATAACACATGAAATTAATGCTGTCTAGTCGATCTTTTGGTTGCTACAGACATCACTTGTTAAATGTAACTCCATGTTTCAGACGGCATTTGTGCAAAAAAAATGTGTTTTGCCCAAAACAAATCATCACAAAACCTTAAGTAGTACTTTAGGGTTGTGTCCTACGGAACTACAACTTTTATCCATCAGCAGTGGAGAGCAAATACATTAATATAAATTCTGTAGCACGAGCAGGGGGGACCGCCCACCCAGCCACCCACCCAGGTGCAGAGGAGCCCCCCCCTAAAAGGGCCCATCCCGCACCGGAATGCACGGGCGACCCCGTTTCTATTGGAACGACTCTTGGCAATCAGCAGTGAGCTTGTTGGAAGGACACACCCCTTTTAACACAGGCTCTGGAGAATCTGTCAAACGTTCAACGCAAGATCACACCTGATCAGTTTATAACATGATCAACTTGCACTACAAACAAAATAAAATGAAAAAATATTAGGATTATCAAGAACAAGTAAAAAAAAGATAGCAGAGCAAGAATGGTTATTATGACAAATAGAATGACTGAGTAACAACTGTTTATTTCTCCATGGAAGTCTGTAGGATTTCGTTTTCTTGGGACGAGCAGGCACTTCCTGTTTTTGAACGAAACAGGGGAGGAGTCAATCAGTCCAGTTCTCTTAAACAGTCAGTGATCCTAACTGTGACTGAGAGACAAAGATGGGGGTGTAGCTATGCTTGCATCATTTAATTGGCATGTAGGTAAACATCAGACATGCTTTTGGCATGGATTTGGGACAAAATTGCATAAAGCTTTCAGATTTTTTGGTTTTATAAGCTGGTCCAACAAAGTGCAAATGCTCCAGGCAATGACCTTAAAACAGATACAAAGAACAAATGTGATGGGGTTATTGGTCAATATTAATACTAAATAAATATTTTGTTTACAGATACCTGGTGTTTTGTTAATTTAGCAAAGAAGCATTTAATATGGTTTTAACTTTGCTTTAAATAAAAAAATAAAAACTACTGGGAAACTTTGGACAAAAATCTTTTCAGATAAAAGCTTTCAGAGATATAACAAATGGTGGTTTGTTTTAATCAAATTGACATTTAAAAATGCTAAGTAAACAAAAGAAAAGTCCAAATCAAATCAATATTTGGTGTTGCTGACTTATGCCTTCAAATGCCTTCATCATCTGTACCAGCAGTGCAAACAGACTAGAACTGACAGAGACCAGTGAGACTCAGGTGCACCGATCCACTGTCCAGAGACATCTGGCCAAAAGTGTCTTACTGGAAGATTTGGAGCCAAAAAAGCCAAAACTTTAATGTAGAAACAATTCCAAGTAAATCAAGTATGCAGGAAATCCTAGAAACTAGAGCGCAGAAAAATGTCTGCAGGTGCTGATAAGCACTGATGACTCAAAATGTGCTATATTTTTCTGTGGCAGAAGGCAGTTTGTGCCTTAAAAGGATGAGAAGGGTACAATAATGAATGTCTGCAGGAAGCATTGAAGGATGATAGAAGTTCTTTGAAAGTTTGGGGCTGCATTTCTGTAAATGGAGTTGGAGATTTGGTCGGGATTACCAAATATGGCGAGATACTTATCCATCATGCAAAACCATCAAGGAGGCGTATGATTGTCTCCAAATGTATTCTGCAGGAGAACAACAACCCCCAAAATACAGCCAAAAATATTGAGAATTTTTCTCAGCGAATGGAAGAACAAGAGCTCTGATGTAAAAAAGCCAACATTCACAGAAAAACTCTGAGGTTGCATCTCCAAGATTTTGCAAAAATCTACCAGCTGAGTTGCTAAAAAACTGCGGAAGAACTCTAAAATAAAAAAATCTGACTTGTTTTTTTCCCAAGTGTGGTAGTTTGGTTTGCTCAAAAAAAATAAAAATGTTAACACTACTTTGTTAATGGAAATGCGTGTACACCACAGCTAAATGACTTAAGGACAAAAAAAAAAGTTTGAAAAAGGATACAATCAAATTTGTGAAACTACTGCTCTTAAAAGCATTAACAAGCATAAAACTTACCTATTAAAGTGACAAAAATGATGGCTGCTGGCAAAATCCGAAGTCTTTTGTTTGATGTCATGAAACATGAGTAAATTACCGTAAATTCCGGACTACAAAGCGCACCCGATTACAATCCGGATTACAAAGCGCACCCGATTACAAGCCGCACCCACCCATTTTTACATGTTTAATTAATTTTATACATACACAAGCCGCGTCAGAGTACAAGCCGCGCATGTGTTAGGCGATATTGTCATCCTGACAGATCACGGCTAGCATCCCAGAGTGAGTGCAGTTCATTAGTATGTTGTGGGTGTAGCCAGCTTTGCCTCTGACCCAAGCATTTGAGTGTATCGACATCTGTCAAACAGCATGGAGCTCTATTCTGTTCACAAGTTCCTCAGTTATGGTGTTTTTATTTCATTCTTTTTTTTTTTTTTTTACTTATTGACAATCTAGGTATTATACATAAAATTACAAACAGTAACCATATAATCAACATTACATCCCTCAGTTATGATGAGGAAATTTACATCCGCGATTCCACATTTCCCATGAGTCTTAGGGGCTAAAGGCGGGGCCAACAAAACACACCGGTAAAATACAGCAGCGGCGACTGAAAAGCGCGCGCCTCAGCGCGATACGCGCGCCTCCTCGCGGCGCGTGCGTCAGAATTCAGAAGCCTCTGCACTCCGCGGACGCCTCTGCGCTCCGCTCCCGCCCCGCGCGCTCCTTGTCTCCCCTTCCTATCTACTCCGACACCTCTGGCCAGGGCAGCTTCAAGGAGGAGCACTTCGTCCCCGTTGCGCCGGTGGATGGAGCAAATCGTGTCTGTGCAAAGCAATCGGACTTAATACTGTACGTTTTGTGTATGAGGGGCGGATGCGTTGTTACGTGTGGGAGCCATCAGACTGCCATCGGCCCCGCAGCTCAATCAGCAGGAGAAGATGTCTCCAGCTCACACGGAGGCTGTGAGCTTTTCAAAGCAAAATTCCGCTTTTATATAGAAACCGTAAATGGAGTGTAAATTCACTCCATGCGCTGTTCTCTCCGTCACGCAGCAAACCGGCTTTTCCAAACCCGTTGGTGACGGTGGACTTTTTTACGCTGCTTTTAACGATTGCTTTTAACTTGAAAGCTTCATCATATTGTAGCGGCGATCACGTGCACGTTGGGTCTAATGGCCCCAAAGGATTCTGGGATGCGGCCGGGCATGCGTGTTTCGTTTTGTTGAACCATGACTGAAGTGTCTAAGACCTAAAGCCAAGTCCATGCTGTTTGGCTGCCAAGAGGTGTGTTGAAAAGAAATGCCTTGTGCTTGGAGTTGAATAGAGAGTTCAAACTATTCACTGAGTTCAAAAGTACATACACGGCGGCTGTCAATGAAATCCATAAATTAGCCGCGTCACTGAAAAAGCCGCAGGGCTGTAAGCGCAGGAAAAAAATTGCGGCTTGTAGTCCGGAAATTACGGTAGTAATGATCATTATCATTTTGTAAAGTTTATTTTCCACAACTGTCTTTGGCTTTAACCATTTAACTACCTGTTTGTTCAGCCAAATGGTTCAGCTCATTTAAAAAATGTATTTTTGTAAATATTGCTGGTGTGTATGACTCATAAAAGGCTATAAAATAGTAAAAGAAAAGTATTTTTCTCTCCGTGGGATTTTTAAAGGGTTAAAGTCCCAGTCTGAACATCTTTATTTATTTATTTTTAAAATTGTTTCCAGTGGTCTGTTCATTGCCACTTCTAGCCAAAATTCAAAAACTCGTCGTTTCATCTGCTCCTGATTTTCAATAATTAAAATGAAGAAATACAAACAAATACAGAGAAATTTAATTTTGAGCCTATTTTTCTATATGTCAATCATCGTCAGAAAAATGCCACAAGAACATATTAAATGCGCCCAAAAAACACAATTTTCATCAGAGTGGCTCTTTAAGAAGAAGCCATTTAATAAAATAAATTAGTTTTGAATGTCAAACTGGATTTAGGAAAGGTATATTAGAAGGCTTTCCATAGCCAGTACAGCTTCACTGTTAAGCAGCATCTATCACAATATTTGTCATTTTGTAAAAAATAAAGATTGTCAGTAAACACAAATTAATTATTTTGAAAACTGTGACAATCATTAAAGTTTTGTTGGCAGATTATCTGTCGCTAAAAAATTCCAATCCTCAAGGATTAAGTCAAGATAAAAGATAGTCTTTCTGCTGGGAGCGAAGCATCATCTCCTTCTCAACTCCTTTCTCAAGCAACAATCCTTAGACATTACAACATGCACTTTGTTTTCTACTATGTTCATCTTCTTATCCTTGAAGGATTAGGAACAAAACAAACCCAACAGAGAGATGTAGATGGATGTAGATGTAAACAAATAGGATAATTGCAAACTTTTGGGATGCTTCAGATGTTTCTGGAGCATGGAGGTCATGCAGAGAAAGAAATCCTGATGGTCGTCCAATAAAACGAAAGTTTTGTTCCTAAATCCTTGCTTTGCTGAATTACATAAACACTAATAATAATAATAATTATTATTATTATAAAAAAATCTATATTGTTTCAATCATAAAACTATACGTTCATGCTTGAGAAACACTTGTTTCTATCCACATAATTTTGACAAACACTAACAAGCAATCTGAGTCACACTTTTCTTAATCAAAATGAATGTCACTATTGAAGGATTTTGACATAAATTGCCCATATTCTTTTCACATTCCAAAACTGCAGCTCATCAAAGGTTACCAAAGGAGATTGGAAGAAATTATGGCTGCAGAAATGTATGAAAGTTTGCAACTATAGTTACTGACGACTTTACGACCTACTTCCATATATTATTACAGTTAACTCATTAGCAGCAAGCATTGCTGGGGCACAGATCAACATGATTTAATGCTAATCTTGGGGATTGTGGCATCATTAGCTGATGATTATGCAGATAATCTTGGCGTTAGAGAGCAAAGCCAAGTGGGTTAGTGGTTTAAAGGGTTATTTCTGTCCTTGTCCAGTGTTGTACTGATCCAGTGACATATGGTACACATGCTGGTCTGCTCCTGACTCATGTCACACCAGTCAAAAGAAGTCTAAACAGACCATACCAGAGCATCAGCATGGATATTTTGCTTCATTTAGTTTTCTTTTCTTTTTTTTTTAGATTCAATTTATTTTTTATTGCGTAATTTATTAAGTGTTATTTATTATGCTGTCTTTGGAGCTATGGTAACAAATCAATTTACCCATTGAGGAATAAATAAAGTTTTAGTCTATTTTATTTTAAATTCTGCTAGAAATAGCTATACCAATAGTTTTTTGGGGGGCAAAAGTGAATCTCACGTATCAAAAATACAACATGGTACTTTTCTGTGTGGGGAGGGATATTAAATTGATCAAAAATCACAACAGATCTCAAAGCATGATTGGGCCGGTTAATCCCTGAAAAAGTAAATTAAAAAGAAAAGCAAGGATTATTTTCACTTAAATCTTAACTTTTTGCTTAACCCTGGAGCTAATTGCCACCCCCTTTTTTTTTCTTAACAAATCCATTTACTTCAGTTAATTAGACCAAAAGAGGTCATATCAAGGTCAAGCACAAGAGGATAGCCAACCCCTCTTATCCATCACAGATAACCTATGGCTGCTTGCAGTCTTTCTGTAATTTCACATCCGTTTGTGTCGAGTTCATAATTACCACCTATTTTGAGATCCGTGTCAATAATCTCAATTAAACGCTGGTAATCACCTTTTCTCTCTCCATATAATCTGTGTTTTGATGACTTGGTGCTTTTTACCTCCCATGCTAATGAATCACAGCCTTCTGCACCATTGAGGATTGCTGATGACTACAATCCTATTGAACGCAATCAATTACTCCCCAAGTCTGTCAATGCATTAATCAGTCTTTAGAGGGCTTATTAGTACTGATTAAAAACCACTGCCTTGTCTGAACCCCATCCAGTCAGATATGGGGAGACATATAGACATAGAGAGTGAAAGAAAGCTGTTTTACTGAAGCAGGGCTAAGAGTCATTTGTTGTTTTCTTTCCTTTTGTGAAATCAGCCTTTTTTTAATCTCAAGATTTAAAAGAAACGTTCCTGAAAGTTGTATGTTTTTACTATCATTATTAATCTAGGCATGATGCAAGTTATGGGTGATTTTAACTCTGACGAGAAGGACTTTCTTTTATTTTTTTGGATGATTTCAATAAAGACCTACACCAATGGGAATTATGTTTCTGGTATGTTTAACATCTTCATGATGGAGGACATATATAAAGAAAATTAAGCTTAAAATGTTGATTTTGAGTATTCAAATTGTTGGGAATCAGTGGCAGACAAAAAAAGCAGTTAGAAAAAGCTTGTATTTAAAATATGATGGGCTCCTTGCTCTGTTGACCTTTTAATTTTTCTGTCAAAACCAATCTTTTTTTTAAAAAGCTTGTGGCCTGCCCATTATAGATTCTATGTCACACCTACAAGCTTTTTCTAATGCTATTTTGGGCATTTGCACCTAATTAACATTGATTTAAATTCAGACATGCACAGAGATGCAACGTTTATCTTAACTTTCTTTATAAATGTCCTTCATCATCAAAAGACAACACCATAACAACACGTTAAAAGCACCAAAAACACAATTTTTACTGGAGTGGGTCATCATGGAAAAACAAAACAACAAACATGAATGATTCTAAAATTGGTGTGTGAAAAGTTTTTTTTTTAACCACATGAAGGAGGTCACTGTGTGATAAAGTTAAACTTTTTTCATTGACTATGATTTTTTTTAAAACCTTTTTAAGCTTAACACTTACATTTAGCTCTTTTATTCCTGTTGGACTCAGGCACTTTGTTGGCAGGTGTCTTCAGTCTCATGGTGGTATGGTGGTAGCTCTACTATTGTTAGTCTACATGGACCACAATCTTCCCCTTACTTTAACAAAATAAGCAAGATTTTTTATAGCCTGGACAGTATTTAGTACAGTATATTACAACATGATTTTAGTACAACTGCTTTAATTTTGTTCAGAGTGATTCAAAAACTAATCAGGAGTTGAGTAAAGGATTGCTGGAAGGAATGATAACAGCACCAAGTACATTATTACACATCACAGCTTGAAAAAAGTTAATGTTTCTGAAAGAAATATGTTTTTGGTGTTTTAGTAGGGGTTCAATCTCTGGGGTGCAAGAAACGGCTGACTAAAACAATGTACGGTACGTTTTTAATGATGGCCTTAGGCTTTTCGGCACCCATCTTTATATTTCTAATTATTTTTTAATCACTATAAAGTTTAAAAATGAGTGTTTAGCAGTGGATTTAATCGTTTTTTCATCTACTCAGAAGAATGCGTTTATGTCCAATCAGCTCAGTTTACCACATTTTATTATTATTTATTTATTCATCAACAAGCTGCTGAATTCAGACACTGAAATCACAATGTTTTCAAATAAAACATACTAAAGAAATATAATAAAACAGTAAATACAATAAAATGAAGCAGAAAATTTTTATTTCAAAATTTTCACATGCTTTTGATGTATGATAAAAGATTTAAAATTGCAGGCATCAGCAGAGCAAAGGTCAAGGTGAGGACTGGAAAAGATAAAAGTGTGAGATAAAATGTGACAAAAGGTGCCAAGTTCAAAGCAGCCTTACAGGTATGAGGCGTCAATCTTGCCCGTTATTATGTTCCTCAAAAAGGTGAGATCTAATTGCTTAGATTGCTTCTAATGTTGGGATGCTGAAAATTTTCAAGAGACAAATGTAAGTTAAAGGCTTACACTATTATTATTTCTATTAATTCTTTCAGTGACTCTTTTATCTTTGTGTTACAAAAAGTCTTTCTAAAAGTAATATTTTCAATATTTTTGTTAATGTTTGCATCTTTCAATTTCTAAATCTGGATGGCGCTGAACGTGTACTACCCATAATTCAAATTGTCTACTGAAAATATGTGTAGGTTTAATGAGTAAATAACAAAAGAAAATCAGAAATAAGATGTCATCATTCATTGATGGCTTATCAGATACACTTGTTCACATCTGCGTTAAATTTTACTAAACTTCCCTCTAAATGACTACAGTTCATTTTGCTAAGCATGGGAATCTGTTCAAACTCCTAATGTTGATATAATTATTAATTCTTTTAAAGAACATATTTCTATGGGATTTTGCATTGAAAAAAAGCTAACTTTTCATATACAAGAAAATTGTATTTTTTACCTTAAAGAATTGTTATTAAGGTTTATATAGGCATGCCCACTGAAGATTAAAGAGACTTTTTAATCTGTGATGTGCTCGTAATTCAACCTGCTTTTGACTGTTTGGAAACTATGCAACAGGTGCAAACGCAGCAGGACTGAGAGCTCAGTACTGGGCTCAGCCCAGATTACCTGAATGTTTCTGCAAAGCCATGTCAACGAATGGCTCTAAGGCCCACATCTGCTGTTCTTTCTGAACAAACCCACAGTGTGGGCATCCAAAGAGGATTGCTTATGCTTTGGTTGTAGGTTAATCCAGTCAGAGGTACACTAAAGTTATTAGTGGATCATTAGGAAAGTCAACCTCCTGAACTAGCTCAGGGCGTGCTGCAGTCGGGCAGAAGAGCGCAGGACCAAAAATCAAGCTGATTATGTGGTTGCTCAGCTGCTGGGTTTAGTCAAACAGTGGTGGTTTCCTTTTCCTGGCGTATAAAATTTTCTTTTACTTTCTTTACAAATAATTAGGTCCTTTGGCAAAATTTCTCTTGCAGTTCATCTTTTAGGTTCCTCTTGTTCACAGTGATTTTAAATAAATAGTATTCTGTTAAACGGCTAGTTTTTGTAGTATTTTCACACGGCTATTTAATTTAAAATTGGTAATGAAAGTCATATGATGTATTTGGTTGGTTGGTGGGTTGGTTGGTTGGTAACATATATAAAACCATAGTACAAATAAATATACCATGGAACAGCAGTCCCATGTCCATATCATAATGCTTTTATTTGCAGCATGATGTTTTTCTTTTTTTTACAAAAATGAAAATTACAATAACGAGAGGCAAAATCAAAAATGAATGTTCAGGTATTGTTTAAAAAACGCAATAAAAATAAAATTTAAGAATACAAAGACTCATCAGAAGGATAAAAAACACACTTCAACTTGTATAAGTCATTAACTGCAAAATGGTTGACCAAGTTGTCATAATGTGACAAAGATATTTCGCTGCATTGCAAGAGAGGATATTCGCTGTGATGTGGATGAGAATTTGTGGCCTAACATACAGGAACGACAAGAGGTGTAGGAAGACCACACCAATTCCTACTGCACTGCCTGTACTGTTGTACAGAATATTGTCCTATCTTTCTTTTCCCTTTGTGTTACTGTTTGCAGTGGGTTTTTTCTATGTTGGTATGACACGGTCTGTCAACAAATTACAATATGAACAATAAAAGTGTAAATGTGAATCTTGTCCAGTCTCTTGCAATCAAACAAAAAAGGTGTAACTTCCATTTTACAGTAATTGTCATCAAAACTTTAGCCATAGTTTACATCAGAACCTCCCTCTAAAGTACACAGTTATATTGACAACATGACTAAGTAATTTGACTGTCTTGTTCGTAGACAATGACACAAGGACTTGACATTCTGATGGCACTGACATGTTCAATGACATAAAGACTTAGTTTTGAGAGATGAACTAAAGATTTTGAGCAAGTTACAGGCTTTTTCAAGAAATCCATAGTGTTTTGCTGTTTGTACAAATTGTTTTTGAGAAATGCACACACGTATTTGCAAACTTCAATTCTGATCTGAGAATTGTACTAAAGCGACTGAAAAAAAACTGTAACTCACTGTTGCAAACAGTGATTAAAGTATTCAATCCATTCATGCATGTTTACATGTATATCTTTCAGAGAATCATCCGAAGTGCTTTCATGATTGGGATGGAAGCCTGTAGGGCTGTAGTCTTGTAAATGTTTAGGGAACCACCTGCACACTCACTGATGACAAGAAACAAAAGCTGAAGCTACCACATTTCACTTTCATACATTTAGTTTTTTCTGTTTTTCCTGTACTGCACTTTTTAGTCTTCAAAAAATGATGGTAGAAAAGAGGGGGGAAAAAACGAGATCTAATTAGTTCCCAGCTTGTGTTTTGCCCTTTTATTTGTTTGCACTTCATAAATTATGCACCAAGAAGATGTAACACTAAGATTACATGTGTGTCATGTCAAATGAGCATCCTCAGAAGAACTGTCTTGGTGGGTTTTTTGCAACATTCTGCCACATGAGTTTATGCCTTTTGGACTTAAACACATCTCTCTCAACGCTTTCCTGGAGTAGACTCCCTCCATCACTTTCACATGTATGTCTGGAGGGAATGTGGAGAAGATTAACGCAAAAATTAAGCAATATCCATATGACTGACAGCCAGTACCTTAACAGGCTGAAGAAACCATTAAAGTTATTTATTTCATGTCTGGAAAGTAGCAGAAAAGGTATCATCAATAATTCACAGCAATGGCAGTGAAACATGTAGACAAAGTTCATGTTTGCATTATCATTCATCACAGCGTCGTTCAGACACAGCAGTGACAGAAAGATCCATGGCATGTGTTTGTAATTTTTTTTTACAACAGAAATACTGAGCGGTATGGAGCACAGTGCATTCATCTGTCATGTAAGAAATCTTTTCACATGTGACTTCAAAACTCCTCTCTCACCCATCTTTTGGTGAATTCCAGCAGTTTTTTAACGAGTTATCTAGAAAATTGAAGTCATAAATGTCTCAAATGCAACTTAATCACTGAAGACATGTTTACAAATATTTTGTTCAAATGAGCAAATCTTAAAAAAATAAACATTTTCCCAGTTTGTGCAGACAAAGACAAAGCAACAGCATCTTTGGCATATTCATTATTTATGAGCAAAATATTTTTACTTTTTTCCTTAGAGGCTGTCCAGCACCTTTATTAGAGCTGCACCGCAGAACCTCTGGTGTGTGCATGTTTTTACATGCATTCAGATGGTTTTTGACCAAATATGCAAGAAGTAAGACGGGTTTGCAACCCTTGGAAAAACAATAGCTTAAGAGGCGATTTAGCTGCATCTAGTAAAAATTGATGAAGTGGCAGTATTTAAGCCTGTGCTGGAGGTCCACAGCCAATCAGGTGCTCCGGACAATTTGGAATCCAATCTGCACACTAGAAACAAACAATATTACTGCCACACTACAACATAAAGTTAATAATATATCACAGATTTTGTGTCAAAGCAGACAGAAGGAACATCCAAACAGGGATTGTCTTGGTGAGAAAAAATGTAAAATCCCCAATTTATTTTCTTTTTTTTTTTTAACTTGTCCTGTCCAACACCTGAGCAAACAGATGGGAGCTGAAGGCCTCTTGTGTTGGACATATTTTACTTTTACAACAGGGGGTTATGAGTCTTCTGAATTACCAGAGGTATGCCTGAATGAACCCCTTTTGTAAACTAAACTTTATTTATCTTAATCATATTTGTAACATTTTTGTTTTGGACAGGTGTAGGTACCGTAACCATTCGGCCTGCAATAACCGTTCGGGGTCCTTTCGACTGTGGATAACGTCATACTACGGTAGCCCCACTTGGACAAACTACGTAGCGTGGAGATCTGCTAGGGCTCTACATATTTTCATTTCACATTTCCTTTTGTAACCCAAAGTTCTTTTCACTCATAAGTTGTGTCTGACATTATTCTTTGTAATGTTTATAGAGAAATTTTGCCACAACCCACTTTGTAAAAAGATCTGTGGCTGTTAGAAGGAACCGGCTGCTCCACAGAAGCAGGGAAGGTGCTTTGTTATAGCGTGCGGTCCAGAGAAGGGTTTGGATCGCAGTCCGTTCGGCTGCAAATGCACTTAGTAATAATAATCATAATAAAAGCATGTTTAGAAGATAATCTCGCTCTATGTCGTAGCTCTGTTTGTTTACAACGGACCGCATGATATCTTCTTCTATGGTAGTATAGTAATTTGTCCAGACCAATCACTACATGACACGTCATCAAACCAACAGACAGCCAATCACATAATGTGACTTCAGCACTAGTTCTAGGACCCTGAACGGTTGTTGCAGGCCGAATGGTTATGGTACCTACACCGGACGGAAAAGAAAAGGAGGGAAGAAGAGAGAGGGATGTTATATGCACTGAAAAGCAACAAGTTGCTGGATGTTTATAATCGTTACGGTTGGGTTCAGAGGCAATACAAATCTAGAAGGGGTGGGGCCTGTCTGCATACACACTCAAATGTTATAAACATACCTGTTGGCTCCAAAAAGGTTCACATACAAACATCCCAACATGTACACAACGCCAGTGAGCAGGGAGACTTAGGGGGATAGAGAGTGCAAGCTCCAGCCTAACCAGAAGAGCAGCTCCCCTCGCCCCGCCCCAGGAGAGCACCCCACCACCACCCAGGAGTTCTGAATATTCCCTACACATCTACACATAAACTAACTAACAAACAAAGAACACTGTTTCCAGTTATTAACCCATAACTAAAGCAGTGACACCAATAACACTGTCACTTAACTCCTTTTACAGCAAAAGAAACATCCCTGGTGGCCTCTGTCAAGTGATGGCTCAAAGAAGAACAAAGATGTCGTTATAGTTGGACACTTAAAAAGGGAAAGCTCCACTAAAGGTGCTTCATCTCCTCTGACAGCCATTTGGAGATTTGTTTGTCATTATTCATCCAAAGCACTCTGCCTTTTAATTACAGAAGAATACAGAGCGACACTGTTTGTGAGAAAAGTGCCAAAAGAAAATAGAAAGAAAAGAAAAGCCAGTCTGACCTGCCAGAATGTGTTTCTTTTTACAGAAAGGAGAAGCGAGAGCTGTTTGTGTCCATGAGGCCCTGCTTCACAGTCATTGTGTGAGAAGCCATCAGGACTGATAAATGACTCTCGCCATGAAAATGCTCTGTAAATAAATGGCTGCTGAACACGGCGGTCATGGACATGGCAGGATAACTATCTATTTAACCGGAGTATCCGTGCAGATATAAAGGGCTCCATTACACAGTGTGTTGTTTTTCTTTTGCACTCAACCTCAAACTCGTAAATCTGCATTCAGAACACAGATATGTGAGGCGTGTGTCAAATATATCACGTAATATCATCTGTGAAAATAGATGAGATTGTGGAATTTCATGAGTAAACCAGAATCTTCTTTTCTTAAATATTAGTTGATCTTAAATTAAGAGTACCTGTATTTTAGTAGCTTTAAATGACACTGAAAATGCTTGACAGGGCCAGACACGGACGCAAAATGTTTTTCTAACACCAACCGATCCCCCCACTCCCCCTCCTGTTTTAAGCACACTCGCGGGCTGTGATCCTGGTTCCCCACCGCTTCGTCTGACCTCGCTGTCTGTTAGACACTTCACACATGACTGCCAGCTGAAATCCCCAGATTATGTCTTGCACATCCCTGCTGTGTCTTGAAATGCTCCATTGAGCGACGTGTTTAGAGTTCCGTGGGCTCATCCAGACCGAAATCTCTGCTTGGTCAGTCAACTTCACATGACTCATGAATACAAAAAATAAATGAAAGCTAAAAGAAAGTATGGGGGGGGGGCTTTTACCACATGATTGTAGAAGCTTGAAACCATTCAAGTAGAATATTGGTGCATATACTTTGTACCTCCTAAAACTGAAGGTTAGGTGCTTTATTTTTTTGCAAGGACAGTTTGATTTACAGTTAGCAGTCACTAAAAAATGTCCCAAATTGCAAAGCACCTTGTGTGGTATATTATTTCCTCCTAAAGATTCAGAAACGTGGTAAAGTTTTAAAAAGATCGGGCCTCTTTTTCATTGTGTGACATTACACAGGTCACAAACAAAGGATAACAGTTCAAAGTCACTTTTTTAAACTAATTTTACTTTTTGTATGAAAAAAAGTATGTATTTTCTTTATGTCTTTTGGGTTTTTTACTAAATATCTAGAAATCCATGCATGGATTCCAAAAATTCAAGTTGTGCAGGATGCAGTTAAACTTGTTATGGACTTTGAGGAACGTTGAGGTGAAACATTTTTCCATAACACTTTATATTAAGATTCCTTAACAAGCTTTGTTAATGCATTAACAAGCATTATAATAGAATTTTTAGGGTGTTAGTAAGACATTTGTTAATACAATAAGTCTAATAAGGTTTATTAATTTGCTTAGTTAACACATTTACAAGCATTATTATTAGAATGTTTTTAAGATGCTTATGATAAATGTATTGGCATTATAGATGCCTAACAAATGTGTCAGTGTTAATAAGTTTAATAAGATTTATTAACAACCTTAGTTAACAAATTAAGAAGTATTATTACTGTTTGGGGATCTAGTAAGACATTTATTAGCATTAAAGATGTCTCACACAAGCCTAAGTGTTCATAAGCTTATACGTTTTATTAACTAACTTAACAAATTAATAGGCTTTATTAATGTGTAAGATGCTAGTAAGATGTTTATTAGCATTACAGATGTCTTACAAATACCTGAAAGTGTTAATAAGATTAATTAACATCTAAAGTCAAATACTTGTCTTCCATATTTCTAAACTGCTTATAAGCTTTACAAATGTATTAATTAACTTTGTCAACAGTTTATTAAATGCTTTGTAGTATCTCATCTAAAGTGAGGACGGTTTTTACCACAAACAACCCCAAAGCATAAAGATTGTAAAAAGAACTATATAACATTAAAACAGACTAAACATACAAAACTCTTTCTGTAAAAGAAATGTAATAATTTATTTCAGACACATTTTCCAAAACAAAACAAAACAAAACATAGAGACCAGTGTTGGATGACTCTATAGCATCATAGCCAGTAAGAATAAAGTATTAGCAAACTATCCTGATTGAAACCTTCATTGCAAATCCCATCACCAGGAGACAGTTGGCTGGATTCAATGCTAACTGCATTCAACCACTGTTGCTTTGCTTCCAAATCCACTGGATAATACAAATGGATAACGACCCGAAACATACAGCCAAAGCAACTCAGGAGTTTATTAAAGCAAAAAAGTGGAATATTCTTGAATGGCCAAGTCAGTCACCTGATCTTAACCCAACTGAGCATGCATTTCACTTGTTGAAGACTGAACTTCAGACAGAAAGGCCCACAAACAAAATGCAACTGAAAGCTGCTGTAGTAAAGGCCTGGCAGAGCATTCAGAAGGAGAAAACCCAGCATCTGGTGATTTCCATGAGTTCAAGACTTCACAAACTGGTTGTAAAGAATTGAAAAACCAGTCACTTAGGTTGTTTTTAGACTGGAAAAGTCTGTTGGTTTGGACCAAGTCCTGAACCTTGAGCTTGGTTGTATTCAGACTGCCATCAAGCAGAGTTTTATGTTCTGAATCAAAGTTTGTAAACAAAACTATGTGACTAAAGATCTCTTCAGTCAATGGCCAGGAATTACGAAGGTGGGTCAAAGCAACAAGAGAAAGAATAATGGAACACCTGTGCTTTGCCATTCATGTTGGGATAGTTCACTGATTCAAACTTTATATTTCGTCGACCAATTTTGAACGCTTGTGTCAATACTTTTTACTGCTAGTTTGTTATGGCCGAGGCATGCTGGATGAGGCTAAAATAGGAGCGAACCAGAGCTCAGTCTGACTGTAAACGAACCGAGACCACCTCCAAAGACGGGACAGAGAGCGGTTTCAATTTCTCTTAAGTTTCAAACAGTGTCAAAACCTCAAAGCACGGCATGTTTGTTCATGTTTCTCACTGTTTTCTCATTTTAGTCCCATGGCAGCACTACAATAGTCTGGCTACTCATCATAGGGCATGTGTCTGCAAGAATTTTCCCCCCAAAAAATCAATGAGTATCTTTTTTTTTTTGTTTTTGTTTTTACCACATTAATGTTTGAAAAGTGTTTTTTGGAGCAATCAATAAAATCCCTCACCGCAGCAGTGTGTTCAGGGTGCTGATTGGGACACAATAACAGAATCGCTGGCGAATTTGATGGCTTTAGCCTTCATTTGTATACAACAAGAACAAAGACGTCCAGAGGACACAACCCTGGGGGCATCTGATAAACACAGTTCACCCCCCTCATTCGTAAAAAGTCCTTCATCCAAATTGAGCATCCATCAAAACTATAAAAAGGTGTTTGGTGTGTTAGCTGAGATGGAGGGCTGGATTTGGGTTAAAACAAGAAGAGAAATCAATAAAAATAGGAGACATACAAAGTACTTGGACCTATATAAAAACTGTGTTTTGAAATAACTCCATTGAATCTTTTGCACCTCTGCCTGACCTTCAGGTAGAATCAAGAGGGTCTAACTTGTCCTGTACTGAGTCCAAGAGTTCCCTCTGCAATGTTTTCAAAGTTATAAAAACATGAGCGAAGACAGTTTTTGAAGATTTCCATTTTCTTTTATGTGTGACATTTTGCTTGAATCCATTTATGCAAACTGTCAGATGATGTGATACTGTTAAGAATGTCTAAGTCATGTGCTCAGTGCATTATTTTTACTGTTGACTATAAATGTGATGCAGTTATTATTTGGAAAAGCTGAAAAAATGTGATGCAATGGAGTTGGAAAATTTGAAATCGATCCTTTCATTTGAATGCATTTGAAAGAATAAACATATTATTTAAAACATCTCAGTATTTATTTTAAACATATCCTTCAAAAATATGAGTCTTTTACATTTGCAATCAACTCAAGTAGTGGATTTAGTCGAGTTCTTCATAGTGGACAGCTTGATCTGCATCACAGTTTACTTGATGATTTCACTTTTTCTTTTGGAAAGTATGTAACAACCTGTTCCCGCAAACCCTGCTGAGGTTCTCTACAGCAAGTGGGGAAAGCACACAGACTTTCTAGCCGCGGCCTTTCACAAAGACAAACAAACACAAAAAAATTAGCTTTAACTCAAATCTAAGACTAGCATTGATAAAAAGAAAAGGTAGGAAAACTCTTCTTGGATGGGATGTTGTGAGGAAGTAAAGATGGTTTTTGACGGGTTCCCCCTTTTTTTATTAGAGCTTCTAAAGAGAAATACTCCTGTGCATGAGGTTTTTGTGGTTTAAATTAGCTTGAGCGTGAATCCCCAAAAAAGTGCAAAATGTTTTTTTGTCATAACCTAAAGGCCCTTTTTGACACTAAAAACAGCCATCCATGAATTTTTACCACTGAACCTGGTCTTTAAAAGAAACGTTATTGGACTTGATAAAGTTATAATACATATAGTAATAATTCATTGACAATGTTATCATCAGTTATGTGGATTCTGAAATTATGTATTTTGTATATGTTTCTGGTTTATTAAATGTGTTTGAAAGCCCCCTAAATAGTATGCAAAAGATGCAAATTTTGACTACAAATTTCATATTTTTTTATTCATCTTTTTGTCTTACTTTGACCCCTTCATGCTTGACTTTATTTCCTTTTATATTAAAAAAAATATTCTTTGTTGTTTGTTTCATTCAAGGCGACTCCACTTTAAATTAAGTGGAAGCCTTGGATTTAGGGTAAATTGTGACGTACGGATTGAAGGGGTAAAAACATTGGCTTTGTCATATATTTTGCAAAACGTTTAAATCCCAGGAAAAATATCCGATTTTAAAAAGGTTATAAATGTCTGTGCTCTTAAGATTTTCCACACCTGTTCAGGTGCATTTTTCTGCTCCGCAGCATCGACTACCAACTTCTCTTTTTTTTGTAATCAACGTTCATTTTGCACCTTCACAGTCCAGCTTGCTTTGTTTTTCTGTTCTGTTGCTGAAAGCCCTTCTCCCCGTGTCATTGCTGACGTTGCTGATTCTCTGTTTTCTTCCTGACTTCAGCCTCCCTGCCTGCTGCCAGCTGGAAGCTGGGATTTAACCATCGCACAAATGCTTTTAACAACACCTTCTTTCAGTCCAAGTTCCTCCACTGGGTGCAATTACAACATTGTCAGTTAATCTTAACCCATGGCACCTTTCCAAAACCAACAGTAATTTTGGCCTTTATGTGACACTCTCAGCTGTCCGTAGCAGCAAAGTGTTGTGACATTAGGAGGTCAGAGCTGTCCTGTCCCATGGTAAATTTATCTATTAGCTCATTACCTGAATAATCCAAAATTTGCATTGAATTCCCAGAAACTGCACAATTTAGATGACCATCACAAACATTGTGCATGTTCACTGTTGGAGCAAAAGCGTTTAAATATCCCAAAGTAGCATCCTATTAGTTTGTCTGATTTGATCCTTTTTTTTTTCTTTTCGTACTAAAAAAGATTACAGGTTTTTTATTAAAAAACTAAAAGTAAAAATTACATCTATATCATGTTTTTAACTTCTTAATGACCAAATCTATTACCAGCTGTGAAACAAAAAAAGTCACATTTGGTTTTGCTCACGTGTAGATGCATCAATAGTCATCACGAATGTGGGGTTAAGGTGCTCTTCTTCATCTACAACAAAGATAATAAAAACACTAATACAAGTTATACTAGTAATTAATTAATTTACCTTTGGACAGTTAATCTGAACTTGATCTGAACACCCATGTGATATGAAGTTACAACCCTTCACTCAAAACACAAACATACCTGTGTATCTTGGTTTCATTTTGATGGTTCTAAGTAACCTGGAGGTAAAGGGACAAATTCTCTACCTCAGCCCATGTGTCATGGAAAACACTTGTTTTCACCTCTTCTAACTTTTTGAAATGTTCAAGAAGATCTTTGGATTGCTGTTGTTCTCAGATGAGCGAAAGTTCTCATCATTTAGATTTAAGCTAAAAGTGCTTTTTCTTTCCTGAAAAGCTACATTCACACTAAGCATGTGTGGTGCTTCCAAGAACTCGCTAAATGGGAATTCTTGAATGCACATTTAGCATAAGATGTTCACACTGGACTGTCACTACCCGATACCAGCGCATGTACCTAGAGTTGGAAGAAGTTTTGGTATGAAATGTGGAAGTGGTGCAAATCTCACAAATCTTGCTCCAGGCTTTTTCTTTCACAGCTCTATTCTGAAATATGAAAGACTTGATGTCAAAGAATTCCAGCCGTGCACAAACTGTAATTATTAATTCCTCCTTCATGATAGGTTGGGCCCTACGTGTTTTGAAATAGGATGCCATCAATACGGAACTACCAAAGATGAGTCCCTGATTGGTCAAAGTTCCACCTGCTTTAACTGTCAGCATGCCAACAAAGGTTGCGTGTTTTGTAGATTAGAGCTCAAAAGCTGACTTAAAAACTTCCAGCGAGGACATTGAACTAAGAATTACTTTTTGGTTACGTTTGAAAGTGTCTACAAATGTCTACAATGTTTTTGGCAGCAAGGCTCGTCGCACTGTTTTGTGCATTGTGTCTTACAGGCTTTCTGTTGAATTCACAAGCTTGTTCTTTTCTCAACACGTCCAAGAATCTCTCCTTTTGTAAAATGTCACCTTTTACTTCCTTGCTTTTTTGTTGGCAGCTGTGTAAGACTCTCTTCCTGAAAGCCCGCCTCAGAAAAGGTTATTATGCTGGAAGTGCACCGCCACGTCAGTTTCCTGTAATGAACTTGCTGTTGCTGTAACTCAAAGTTTGTGCTATAGTTAACATGCCGTCCACGTCCGAGGTGTTCTGAGAAACACAGAGTCCTGAAGTGTTTCCTTTAGCGAAAAGGAAACAGCAATAAAACAGCCTCAGATGAAAGTGCAGATTAAGGACAGAGAGGCAGCAGAGCTCGCCCTTGAGATAATTCAGCTCTAATCTATGCTCTGCAGGTGTGAAGTTAGCACCGGGAAGGTGAGCCAAGCACCTCAACAAAGATTTACTTCTACCTCTTTCACTTGTTATCGTGCCAGCAGAAACCCTGGATGCATCTGAGCACAGAGACGCCAGACTTTTGCAATATTTTTTTCACACGAATTAAAAGGAGATTTAAAAAAATTTAATAGATCATCGTAGGAGTCGGCTGAAGTATGATCATTTATACAAGAAATGTTGCTAAATAAATTGACAAAAAAGTAGTTTGCTTTAAAAAACAGTTTCCTGCTTGTGTGCATGGACGTCTTGGGGAAATTTGACGTATCAGTGCTGTTTCAAATGACACTACAAATTTTAGGCTTAATAAAGATAATAAATCTAGTCCACAGAAGCCTGGCAGATAACTGGTCCAAGGGTATTTGTAACCAGAGCCCCTTAAGTAATGGACGGAGATTCTTTCAACTACCATAACTGTTAAACACTGACACAAAAAATGTAATTACAGCGGATTCTAGTGCGATGAAAAGCAGCGCTGGGCTGATGTGGAACATTTTTCAGCACTAAAATGCTTAAGCAACCAACGTGAATCAGCTGATTTTGTCATGAAGATAAGCGACTTTGTGCTATATGTTAGTAAAGTGTTTCATTTCGGTGCAAAGGGGATATGAAAACCAACTTTTCTCTGTGTGAAACTACGTTCACACTGCCTCCTGCAACCAATTCTAAAGTCTTTTTAAAAGCTTGTAAATGTTAAAATGCTGGTGTTCACACATTGCCACGTAAGTTTCTACTGTGTTCAGGCAGTACGTACAACATGAACATCCATTGAAGGCGCATTTAAAGTTCTACCAGGTATAAATTTGTCCAAGCAGGGACTCAAATTTGGTCACATATGGGAATTTTCTTTTTTTCATTCACGGAAGTGACAACCGTTTGAAAATACATCATAAGAGAGAAATTTATAATTGCACTTTGAATTCTATGACACCAAGTCTTTCATTCCTTAGAATATAGGTGTGAAAGAAAAAGCCGGAAGCGAGATTCGCACTGTTTCGTCATTTCACACCAAGTCTCTTCCAACTGTAGGTGGCAGACATGCGCTATAATCGGGTATTGACAGTCACACTGTGGGCTAAACACCCAGTGTGAACGTAGTGTCAGAATCAGCTCATTCATGTTGATCGCGTAAATGGTCAAATATTTATGTTATGTCAAAGAGGGTGTGTTACTGAATGATAGTGTCCCTGGCAACATCTCCAATGTTAAAGGGTTAAAACTAAATTATTTTGATTTAGTTGCATGAAAATGAAAAATGTTGCTTTCATGAAAATACCAGATACGGAGGGTATGTTGATTGCTTTGTGCGGAAGCATTTATAAAAAAGTGAAAGAGCCTCTTTTTCTTCCGACCAGCACACACAGAGTGGTGTTTGGGTTTTTCTTTTGTTTTTCTACATAAAGAACCTGGTAGGAGCAGCCAACGTCTGATACACGTCCGAAACGATTTGAATACTGCTGTGCGTCATAATGATGGGATTCAAACGTGCAGTTTTGCTTTAGTGAGCAGCAGCAGGAAGAACGCCAAAGCCGAGGTGAGAGATGCTACAAATTCCCAGGTTCTGCTCAGAAGCAAAGCCACGAAGAAGCTGTGTATGCTGGTGGTTCTTTTGTGTTGTACTGTATGAATATCTTCCAAAGGCTTGATTTTGCCGGAGAGCAGCAATCCAGCCATCAGCATATAAAGTTGCATGACCTTGGGCTTATCCTTTACAGATCATTTGTATTTCCACGAAGCTCTGGGGTTCAGAGGGGGATCAAGAAAAAAGAAGTCTGCTGACATGTGCTGCTCCTCCTTGACAGCTCTGACTTTAGGGTCGGAGTGCTGAGAGCAGCAGACACAGCCTTCGTCCAGGACGTATGAGTCGAAACCCAAAAATCTCATTACCTGACACATTTTTAAGCCTGATGCCTTTTTCAGGAGGCGGCGCCTTCAAATTGTGCCAGGGAACACAGGTGCAGTAAAACAATCAGTTCAACACTTTATTACTCGGGTTCAGTCCTGCCCTGCCCTGATCACCCCCCCACCTCATAGAAACCCGTGAGGAAATGTGATCTGCTTCCATTCACACTTCCATAGCCTGCAAGTGCTTTTATTTTGGGCTTTCTATTGAAGCCACTGTGAAACAAGGAGAGATTGTTTTATTGCTGTGATTTCACTGCTTTTCCCACAGCAGCCGATCCACTCTCATCTCATTCCTTTCTGTGCTTGGTTGGCAATGGACCCTCATTTTGGAACATTATTTTACAACATTACTTGCAGACGAAAAAATGCACTTGAATAAGCGTGTAGTTGCTACGTAAAATCTACCTTTGGCAGCCCTAAAGCTCCCTGCTCTGCTCCATTCCTTTGCATTCACTTGCAGAAAAATAGATCCACATGTGTCTTCGTTTTACTATGTTTGAGCTGTCATCTGGATCAAAACTGTACAACTGGATAGCTCCAACATCACTCGCCATTTTTGTTCCACTGTTAATGTTCAGTTGGGATTGTGAGGAGCAGTGAGCTAGTGGAAGAGAGTGTAAACAGAGGGATGATGGAAAATGAAGGAAGATTCATTTAATTCCAACAGCTAAGAGGCAAATTTGTAATAAACTCCTGCTGCTCTGCAGAAACTGTGTCCTAGAAAATGCCTCAATTTTTTAATTTTCCATAAAAACAGCACAACTGTAATTCCACTGGGAACACTTTTACAATTAATCAAAAGATGATTGGAATGGGATTAAATAAACTAACTAGTTAAAAAAATTTTGAGCTGAAATTTCTGCACAAGTTCCTTTGCTCCGGTCCTCATTTCTGAAAAGATTTCTGTAGCTGAAGTCTCGTGACCTTCTGACTCCCAGAGCAGCGAGGGGTTGTTGTGGTTTGAATTGTTACCTCACAAGAAGCAGGTCCTCTGGTTTGAATTCCTCTGAGTCCCTTCTGTGTCGGGTTTGTATATTTTTCCGCGGTACGCCTGGTTCTTTCCACATTCCAAAAACGTGCGTGTGGGGTGAGTGTGAACGTGCACAGTTATCTGTGTCGGCCCTGTGATAGACTGACATATCCAGGGCAAAAAATAAATAAATTATTGCAAAGGTTGTTTTATTAGAATAACACCGCAAGCAAAGACAGAAGTTTGACGGAAAGTAAAAAAAAAAAAAAAAAGGTTTGTGTTGAAAATCTAAAAAGGAAACAGATTGTGCCCCAGGTTTCTGTTTTAATCACTTTGAGAGCTTTAATCACCTCTGTGAGCTTTCAGTGGTTTCACCCTAAAGACAGATAGTGGCATGCAGATTAATCTCAAATTTTAATTGAATATAATTAAAAGAAGATCTGTGTATGTTCTCACCGTCTCTGTTTTAGCTGACAGCTGACAGCCAGTCCTAACCTCTTGACCTCTGACAGCTGCAACAGCGCCAGACCTTCTGTTAATCGACCCGGGATGAAGCAGGTACAGGAAATACACAAAAAACAGACAACCAACCGTGGACAACAGTACCAGTACCAGTAGATCGTGAAAATAAAATAAAAATCAACATCTAGACACGTCCTTTCCAAACCGTTAAAAAGTTTTTACCATTATGTCACACTAAAGATTTAATGTGTAATTTTAAAATAAACAACTCCATGAATGCACCATTAAAGTTAGATTATGAAGCATACATTAGTTAGTCTGCCCAAACATTCTTCACCTTCGATGGGCAAAACTTCACAGGCACACTTCTTTTTTTTTTTTTAAATCAATAAATGAAAAAAATCGTTTCAAAATAGAACTCCCTATCACACGCCTAACTTCCAAGTGCATTTTCAGCCATGCAATAATGCGAACTCCCCTAATTTATAATTTACATATAAATAGGCAAAGGCTTTTTGCATCGCAAGTTTTCGGACAAAAACAAATGCTGAGAAGTTGTTCAGCAAAACATGAAATTGAGACTCTGGTCCAAGGAGTAGAAGTAAAGGGGAAAATAGCGTTTATTTGGTGGTTTCAGACCTAGAATGCTGCACAAAGTAAAAACTAATGAATGGAAAAAAAAAATCATTTAAGGCAATCGGTTCTGCCAGAGGAAAGAAAAAAGAAACCAATGCTAATGGTCTGACAAGAACAAGCTTTGTGAATGCAACAAACTTAAAATAAAATAAGTAGGAATCATAAAAATGCTTGTAAAAAGAGGCCAAAATGCTCTTAATTTGTTATTACGTTTATTTTTTATTATCTTGCATGGATAGTGCATGAAGTTTAAACTAATCAGAAGCATGTGTGTTTCTGTGTGTAAACAAAAAACCTTTTTTTTAATCTGTTTTTTATTTTTATTTTCACCCACTGAGTCACTCCTGTGAAACAATACACAATTGTGTGGTTTGGTGCATAAACATCATTTAAACTTTACAACATTAAGAGGAACATACAAACTGCTTCATATCTGCACTGTAGCATCAAAAAAAGCTCTTTCTTCAGTTGTTGATGATGGTACCTGTTATTTCTGGTGCTCAAGTAAATATTGTAAAGCAGCCACACAACACGTCTGACTTTTTCCCATTTGGTATGTATATTTATGTATGTTTGATGTGTGCTTTCCACCTGGTGTGTGCGGTCCTCAGCAAAAACACAATGAAAATGACCTGCTGACAGCCTCACCGACATCATATCAACAACAGTAAACTTTCACCACAATATCTTTGGTTTTTGCGTCTGTGGCATACATCACAGAAATAAAATATATACAATTTTATATCCATTAAATCTGTTTTGAATCAGATACTTTTGCATTGTTTAAAAGATCTTTCCACTTTCTGAACAACCTCTGTTGTATTTTGTTTATGTAGAGAAACTCAGCTGTAACGCAATCTGATTGGAGGCTGCATGAGGTTTTTCTGCGAAGATGAAGCAGCTTTTCCTTGTTCAAAAGTGAGCTAAAAACAAATATAAACATGTACTTTGTTGTCCTTGAGTTCATACTGACCCCAGTTGATCGTTTGTTAAAAAGAAATCTCTGAAATAAAGAGAAAACACTTATTTTGAAATTTCTTTGTACAAACAAGGTACAAATGTAAGACTTCTTGTAGATTAAACGTTTTTAGATTTTTTAATTAATTTATACATACCTAAAAATAAAGCAGTTTTGCTCAAGACTTAAATGTAAAATGTTTTTTCTTGTCTTTCATGTCACATTCTAATAATGACATCCAGCAGGATGGTGTAACATGTCACAAAGCTCAGATCATCTCAAACTGAGTGCCAATGAACTAATTGGAGACTTATGACCTTCATAGTTTGGAGATCTCAACCAAATAGAGAACATGTGACATGAAGTGGAACAAGAGATTCATACCATGGGTGTGTGGTCAAAATATGGTCAATCATGTGACACTGTGATGTACATATGTACCAAAAACTTACATCATATCACAACTGACTGACCTAAAACAAAAAGAAGGAATTCTGTACATCAAAAGGAAACTACCCAAAGCACAGTCTTAAAAATGGCATTTGAACAATTTGCATTTTATTTTTGCAAAAAGTTATGTAATAATTGCTGTAAAAAGACAGATTTTTTCTCCATTTTTTGGTACAATACAGTACTTTAAGCAGCATTAATGAGCAAGCTCCTGTACTGGGTGATCCCTCCTATTGTTTGTGTTGAAGTGTACAAGTGGAAGTTTATTGGTGGTAAAACTATTGTATGAGCATTACAACTCATCAAAACCTTGAATGATTAACCCCTCCCCCTCGCTATTCAAATAGGAAGTATCAGCTGGCTCCGACAAGCTGAAATCCAATAGACAATTTGAGAAATAAACAGTTACTACTCAGTCATGATGTTTGTTTGAATAACCTTTCTTGCTCTGGTGCCTGTTTTTAACATGTTCTTGCAAATCCTATTTTTGCCATGATATTTTTTTGTAGTACAAGTTTTTCAAGTTATAAACTGACACATCAGATGCCTCAATAAAAGCATTTGCCGTCACATCGAATGTTCAAAGCATTTGATTGACAGATTCCCATTAACCTGCTTTGCAGTGACAGGGGTGTGGACTTCCAACAAGCTCACTCCTGATTGGAGAGATTGGACTCAGACCAGCTTGGACCAATCACTGCTCCCTAACGATTTCTAGCTCCAACGTAGCCATAGCGCGACTGAATTGACTTCATTTCACTGGAGCCAGAACCAAGTCATTCTGTAAGGGTGACGTCACGGTTCTCAATGATTCCATCACAAACACGTATTGCTCGGCTTGTCAGGTGATAGTCAGAAAAAAATAATAATTGTATTGCTTTCCCATTTAAACACATCAAGAATGGCATGAAAATGCATAAAAACTGTTCATTTTTGAACGACTGTGTCAATGCGGCGTGTGCACTATCACAACCTGTGAATGTGATTAAATGAAACCTCTTCCGGAGGTTGCCTCACACATTTTTGCTTAAAGATTAAAAATGTGTTGCATCCCTTAAATTGAGAGTAAATCTGTATTTTAAGCTGTGCTGGAAAAAAAAAAATTGAGGAAACAATTTTCGAAACTTGGTGCTTCATGGGCAGCATATTTTAAAGTCGTTTAAGTGAATGAGGCTTCATACTGTTACACAGAGAATTACAAATGAATGTAATCTTGTCTCAAACGTGCTGCCATTTTGAAAATCAGTGGTGCACAAGTAATCAGTGAAAAGATTTCAGTGAGCCAATTTTAAGGACCTTGATGATGCATGTTGCAACAGTGGGAAAAACTGTTGCCAGAAAAATAGGACTGGCCTACATTAAAATGCCAAAACACAGGACGAATGTTGTACAGTCCACCTCCATTTGTGTTATTCATGTCACATATTTTATTAGAAAAATCTATCTCTGATATCTGTCATGTCTGCAGTTGCAAAACTACCTTTTATACATCCATTCAAGTCAGTTTTTGCTCAGCAAAGTAGTTATTTTTCCCCACAAGTCAGCACTTCCTTCTCTATTTTTCCTGCCAACTGGCTCTCTAAAACCTTCAGCACATTTTTAAGATCCAGCTCAGCGGGATAAGTAATAAAACTGCAGTTCATTTGTCTCTTCACAGATGGGGTATGTAGATGGCTACTGCCACTGTTTGTGTTTTAATCCTGCGGGCAGTGGTGTGATGAATGGTCATGCAATTCAGCTTCCTTCTATGCACAGTTAGCCAGCTTTCGGCTGGCGAGGCTCCGCTATTTTCTACAGCCTTTTATTTTCCACACACAAGGGAAAAAAAGCATATGCCGAAAAGACCACATTTCCTACACTGCGCACATGCATGTGTGTGTGTCTGTGTGTGTCTGTGCTCAAATAAAAGCTTGTTTGGACAAATCTGCTTCCTCAAAAGTTCTCTTTTGCAGGGCCTCTTTTTAATGTATTGATATTAGTCTCTAAAAGGTCCTCCACCCTTTGATACCACAGATAGTAACTGTTGTGTTTCATGGAAAACCAACAACTCTTTCAGAAACTTATTTTTAACATATACATTTATATACTGGGTGAGGGTTTTCTCACCCGAGCTCGGGTCCTCTACCAGAGGCCTGGGAGCTCGAGGGTCCTGCGCAGTATCTTAGCTGTTCCTAGCACTGCGCTTTTCTGGACTGAGAGGTCTGAGGTCTTTCCAGGGATCTGTTGTAGCCACTCCTCCAGCTTGGGGGTTACTGCCCCGAGTGCTCCAATTACCACAGGCACCACTGTCACCTTCACTTTCCATGCTTTCTCCAGTTCTTCTCTGAGTCTTTCAAATAAAAAATCCATCCAGATAAATTATTAATAGGATTGCAAATAACACTTGTTTGTTACCATTAACCTATTCTTAGTTTTTGCACTTAGTAGTTATTATGAGTGTTTAATAAAACAAAACCAGATAAGGTGAATAATCTACACTGAAGGGTAAGAGGCCAATGTCTAGTTTGTTTCCACACAATAAATTGCAGGTCACTTCTCTAAAAGCTGATTAGAACTTTTAATGAGTTCAAGGAATTTTGTAGATACAGGTTTGTTTCTATTGTTGCATAGAAAAACTGAGAAGGATAAATTGACAGGTTGTCCCAATATGGCTGTCACAAGTGCTCGGATGTGTTCACAGACATCCCGGTAAACTAAACTGGTGCATCCTATTGGCTGATAACAATAAGTAAACTTTTTTTACAGATACAGAAAGAGTAAAAGTAAAGTCATTAGAAGTCAGTCCATATGTTAAAGAATGACAAAAACAATTACCAGTTAGTTCAAAGGGGCCTCAAAAATGGTCAAGAGGTTTTATAAATCAACATGTTTGGCTTAGTATTAAAATTAAATATGTAATGCATACTCAGATCAAACAAAGAAGTTGTAGATTGTCATGATTTCGAGCAAATCAGTCTAGACTCTGAAAACATTTAAAATTAATAATGTTTCAAATTACTAAAAAATTAGACGGCTAGAATATTTATAACACAGATCAATAGACAGATGCTGTTTACTTGATCTTATTCATATTATTTTATTGTTTTGCCTCACCTGCTTCCCCTGACTGCACATCAGTGGTTTCTGTGTTTGCTGCTAACCAATCAAAACGGATTTACATGTTTTGATTGCAGGAATATTTTGCCATTTCTATTTTTATTCCTGAGGCTTTTACTGACTATTAGTTCAGGTTATAAAGCATTCATTGTAAAATATGAGGGAAAATGCCATGGCAACGCCTTAGTTTTGAGAAATGATTATACTTTCAAATCTCCCTTCCTGCTTTAGATCCATGTTATTTATTGAGATTCAAGATTTTTTGACAAAAGGGAAACTGGAACATTGTTTTGCAACATTACTTCATGCTGCTTTGTTTTAGTTTTACATGTTTAGCACATTATGATTTGTATACAAAAGCCAGATTTGAAAGCTCATATATCTGCCCCGTTACTTGCATCAGCATGATTTAATAGGTCATTTTTGTTAACAAATTATCAGAAATGATCTGTCAATTGTTTTCAATTCTGTCATCTTGTTAGCAAAAGCACAAAACCAGAAAGCTGAACAGATTAAACTGCTTTCCAAACACAAGCCTTTCGCTGTGTGCAGCATCACACAAGACCATGCAAAGATCGTCTTGTCCATATTGAAGGAAACACAATATGGACATCTCCATTACAATGAAAGGAATTAGTGAACTCTAGTTGAAGTCATGTGGTTAGGGTGCTAAAGTTTGGGCTAAAATCCACAAATGACATGATGAACTTCAGTCTGCAATGCACATAGAAAAGGCTCAAACAGACCGTCAGCATCTCCGTTTTTTTAGGGTCTATGTTTCCAATCCGCTGTGGGCTGGCCTGTACTCCGTACAGCCTTTTTTAGTAAACTATCATTTTCCTCAGTTCATGCCAAACTCCGGACTTTAATAACACTGTTCAGTTTTTAGTGCCACAGACCTCCCTTTTGAGTTATATTTATGTCCTTTTTTATGGATCCATCTCACATGAAAAGTTGGTTGTTTAGAGCAGAGCATTCGTCGTTTTCAGCACAAAATTTTCAGAAGCCAAAACCTTGCGTTAAAAACAGGTGCTTCCCTTTTCTAAATAAACTCTTAATTGCAGTTTAAAGAGAATAAAAGTTTAAAAGTTAGACTTCTACCTCATGATGCAAATACATGCAAGCAGACAAGACTTGCCAATTCCTTTTTTTGTGAGCTAGCTTCTTGTAAGTCTTTTGTAGCTTTAAGAAACCCATTAAAAATGTTTCCAATGAAACAGCAAAGCTTCTTTTAGGACACTGCGAACAATATATAAACAATTTTGAAGAATTTAGTTCCAGCAATCCAGGTTGGAAAAAAAAAGATTAAAAACATTAATCCAAAGGGCACTAGTTCCGTGGACACATTATGATAAATAAATAAAGTGCTGTAGGATCAAGCTGTTACTCAAGCATAAATAAAACAGCTGGATCACCTGTGGATGACGCAGTTTGCATCCCTGCATCCTTACAGCAGTGAAGAGAGAGGTCCAACAGAAAAAGATCCTAACAGCAGAGGAGGCAAATGTTTTTTTTTTTTCTTTTTCTTGTTTTTTTTTTTTTGTTTTTTTTTTTGGGGGGGGGGTCTATTTATTATCTTGTGCAGAACATGTCTGAGATATAGCAGCTGTTGCAGTTGTACAAAAAAAGTTATTTATTTAGTTACAGAAGGGTCTAGAATGTTAACAGAGGGTCAGGGTTGCCATGGATACAATCATGTACAAAGCTGCTTGTTTCCAAGTCTTTGGACGGTTTTCCTTATTTTTCTTCTGCTCAAGAGCTCAGAGAGGAAAGGACATTTTGAATGACTGCAGGGTGGACTGGGGAGTTTTGGGTGACATCTTTAAGGCAATGATCAACTTTGAACTCCCAGGTTAGATTTCTTGACACGTTTTTAATGACTATCTGAGTTAGAATTATTAACATTAGTCTACTCAAAGTTTTTAAATTGTGATGTAATGTCACATTAAATCAACGATGAGAAAATTGAACTCAACAAATGATCTCAGTGGCCATGTGGTAGGGAGTCCGCCCTGAGACTGGAGGTTTGTGGCCGAGTCATACCAACGACTCTAAAAATGGGACCCAATGCCACCTTGTTTGACACTCAGAATTAAGGGGTTGGGGGGTTGGACCACCAAAAAGGCTTCCCTAGCACAGTTGTGTCCAGAGTCCACTGCTCCTCCAAGGGATGGGTCAAATGCAGAGAAAGAATTGCAACTTTAACTTATTAAATGTGACAAACATTTAATTTGTTGTACAAGAAGACATTCTTCAAGACAAATTTAACAAAAGCGTTGAACTATTAATATTTGTCATTATTAGCATGCATTGAGAGGTGTTTGTGTGAAAAGAAGAATTCAATAACTTCAAAGGAATGAGTCACAATACAGAAGTTACTTTTTTGATAAGTGGTGCTGGTTTCAGTTCAATTTTCTTATCTTAACACATTTTGTACACAGAGGGGTTGTGTTTTCCTACAATCATAGACCTTCAGGTTTAGGTTAATAATATTTCAGCTATTACTGTTTAGGAACTGACTCCTCTGTGAAAACAAAGACCACGGCCTCCCTCTGCTCACCTGCTTGTCTCCACTCATTTTTTTCATGCATTGTTCATGGTTTTCTTCATTTCTGTGGAATCATGTTTTGCAGTTCTCGTGCACAAGTCTTGTCCTCCTGCCCAACAGCCCTGACCCTTTCACTTTAAACATTACTAAGCATTTGAATGCTTAACGATAGCTGTAAGTAAATGGAGCTCAAATCTCAACTGGCATTACTCTGTTTATTTCAGTTTCAGCATCTCTGATTTTGGATTTCCAACCTCTGATGCTGATGGATCTCCAAAAAAGATCACAGACAATGACATCAACCAATAAAATGAAGAGAAAGACAACATTGTACTACATGGAGTTTCAACTCAGTGATGAGTATTTACACCATTCCTTTTGGTTTTTTTAGTGCATGAACAGGGGACTGTGCATGAGTTTGCTGTAGAATTGCAATGCGCCAAGATTCGTCTGCGTTCGTGGTGAGGCTGGTTGCTAAAGTTCAGACACATATTAAAGTTCTTGCTCTTCAAACGTATCTTGTGAACAGAAGTGTTCACATTCAACCATGCAAATCTCAAACACTTCAAATTATAATTCAGAGGACGCTCTGATCTTGTGATAAACTGAACTGTCTGCATTTTTAGATGTTATTGATGGATAACCAACTTTGAGGAATGATGAGGTCAAACATAGCCACATGTTCCTATTGATTTGATTTGCCTCTACTTACTTCGAAGATTTTTTATAATATTTGCCCACAGGCCACATTTTTTGCCATCATTTCAAGTGCACATTAACATGAAAACATTTCAGTGAATTTAAGATTTAGGAAAATGTCAAAACCAGCATCCAAATCATTCTGTGTGGTAGGTTGGCCAGTTACCTTAGGACTGTGCTTGGCTGTCTGCACCAGATAAAATGGTCTCACTATTTCCGAAAGGGCTGATCTACTAGCTTTTTTATCTCTCAGCCATCTCTTGGGTTTACAGAGAATGGAAAATAAAAAAGAAGTTAAAAAAAGAAAGAAAAGAAACGATCCAGTAAGCAACAGTTGTAAGAAAAGGCTTTGGGGATGCCAGTGGTCAGAGGAGAGTGGTCAGATTTGATAAACAGATGACAACAGACAACAATGATTTAAATAACTTGTTGAATAAAAAAAAAAAACATCTCTGAACTCGTAAAACGCTAAACCTTGAAGAAGGACTGCAGCACAAAACCACCTCTGGTGCCACTCCTGTCCAGAAAACCAAGGCTGCAATTTGCAGAGGCTCACCAACACTGAAATATAAGAGCCTGGAAAAATGCTGCCTGGCTGGACAGGTCCCTGCTGCAATATTTGAGGGGTTTAGTCAAAGTTTGGTATACAGAGCAATTTCACAGCATCCAGTTCTTTCAGAATGGTTGTTCTAAAGGTTTCTAATTTTGATTTGGGGTTTGAACTTGTTTTCTGACTATCTGTACCGGTATTTGTGTGTTTGTGTCTATCTATAAAGTTGACTGGGTGTTTGCATTTTACACCCGATCTCATGGGAGTTTATAGTTTCATGTAAAATAATTGGTTTCTGTCTGGGAAATTACCATGACAAAGGCAGACTTAAAATGCGGGGTGATGTTGTTTGAGTGACACACAGGTTTAACAATGCAGGAATAAAAAATTCCATGTATTTCCTCAACTTAACAATGATTTCGTTTTTGCCTTTGCACATTACCAATTTGTTGTTGTTGTTTTTTTCATTCATAGCAGCATTGAATTTGTAGGACAAAGCCTTGTAATGCTGAGAAAGCGGCGCTCATTCTCGACTGCCTTTGTGTTTGACCCATCATGTTGACCACGGCTGGACAGCCAGGGAAGACGGCAAAGGGACACACAGCCAGACTGTCTGCTGTGTCCTGAAGAGAGAGGTGTTATTGTTCAGTCTCACCTCCCCCAGTGTGAGGATCTGGGTTTGTTTTTGTTTTCTCTTTTTTTCTCTGGCACTCAGCTATGTTCAGAGTTCTAACATAAATGTGAGGTTTCGATGGTTTTGACCAAAGGAATTCAAACAAATCTGCCCGTCTAGTAATTTAGATGAGTCTGCAACCAAAACACCAATGTTTAAATCAACTGTGTTAAGGATGAGTTAGAAGAAATCTCAGCTTCAAACTCCATTTTAAAATGAATTTTGAACAAAAATATTTTCAAAACAGGGTTATGTTCAGTTATTCGATAAAACAGTTTATGATGTCTCTTCACTTAGGCCTTAAGCTGCATTTGTACCAAACACATTTCTCATGTTAGGGGTGTCAAGTTTCAATGTTAAGTCAATGTACAGATCAGATCACAGATCAGATAGCCAATCAGATTGCAGCGCGATCTCAGCTTTCGAGATCTGGCTGCAGCGCAGCACGATTCAGGCATCAGACACGACACATCAAGAGTTAAAAAGTCTGAACTACATGTGATGTATTGAGAAACGTGATGAGTAGGTATCATACAGCCCCAATATGCCAGATCGATGCAAGGATTCTCGTTCTGAACGTGCATCCATTTTTTCAACCCGCTGGGGCTGCAGGGTTGCTGGAACCTGTCCCGGTACCCAGGCGACCCCTGGGTGGCTGGCAGGATGGAAAACAGAGCTGCTGAGGGATGGGTAGGCAAGCAAGCTCCCTTTACGTAGAAAGCAAGCATAGTTAGCGCCACCCTAAGGCGGCTGGCTGGCCAGTAGACAGAGAGCCGATGTGGAGGCAGCCTGCTTGGGCTACCTGAACCTTATGATATATTGATATTTTTCTTCTTGTCATCAAGGTTATAATAAAAAGATCCTCTAGTTTGATCCTTGTTTTTATTTTTCCCAACTCAGACACACTGTGGTACAGCAAGCTGTCAAACTGGGTCACAGAAACAGGGAAGTAATGGTGGAAAGCACCCATCATACAGACCAATTTTTATGTTTTTGGGTTGTCCTGGTCATAGGGAGCTCATCAAGCGGTCTACGACCATGACATTATGCACCTCATACAGGTTTGCGCATTTTTTGCCTGCAAACAGTCATTATCCACCTATATGAGTAGTTGTCAGCAAGGCTTTAATTTTTAAATAGAGTTCCGGTAAAATTATGGCCTTTTCTACACAATTTATGAAAATAAATAAAAATTTAAGCAGACTGAAAAAATAATCAAAACTAACAATATGCAAACAACTTGATCTGGGATCATTTTAGTGCTTGGCTAAAATTTAGAGGACGTCTACTGCCATTTTTTGTAAAATCCTGATCAAGATAAAGGAAAAGTTAGATTTTTTGCTATTTTTGGGGACAAGTCTTATTTCAAATGCAGTGGGAGTCCAGGTTCTGTCTGGCATTTAGCTTGACTCCAGCTTTTACTGCTCCTTTCAAATAAAGGACAGACAAAGGTTAAAAAAAAAACCTTGAAGGGAAAATGTTGGATTTTAAGGGGCTTTTAGGTCCACAGTGAGCAACTTGGCTTTTAAGGTTTAACTTGAATCATACTCAGCAAAGTGATGGAAAAGGAAGTGACAAATCACTCAGCTCAATGTTTCGAGTTATGCTCTGACAGTGGGGACTTTTTCTTACCCAGTCGGGGTTACTGCTCAATTAAACCAGCCATTTTTTGGCTAGGTAAACAATAGGCAACTTATTTGGTTGTTTTATAAATGTTTCAGAGTCCATCACTTGGTAGTTTAAAGCATCAATTGTAGATTTGTGCTAGTGCTAATAGTTATTTTACAGTCAAAATAGTTATAGTTACCTATTAGGTGTATCTGTTTATAGGCAAACAAACATCTAGATATCTGGATTGTCTTTTAAATAATTCCCACTTAAGTACTTTGAGCAAATGGACCCTTCTCAGGTGTTTTATATACAAGCAAACTTGTGTTATTCTTTGATAATTTTTTCTTAAGTTTATTCATCAAACCTAATAAGTTTAGAATAGAACAGAAAAAAAAATTTAACGTAAAGGGGAAATTGCCTTGTCACTACAACTCTATTAAAAGCAGCAGACAGGTAATAATTTACAAAAAAAATACACAATTAGTGTCCAGTGTTAATAAGGTGTTGTAAAGTGCAATAGCTGACAGTAAGAAAAATCTGCAAAGGCGCTCCTTCCCACAGCGAAGTGTTAAGTCTTTGACTGAAGGAGCTCCTCAGTGCACCCATAGTCTCATGCAGAGGATGATGATGAAGAAGATTTTCCATGATGGGTTCCAGTTTCCGTAACCACCTTCTCTGAGCCACCACAGTAACAGACTATGTAGGAGACATCTCCACACCACACCAGTTTGTCAACACTCTTCCTGTTCCAGTCAGTGCATCTGTTTAGGAAAATGTCACGGTTGTAATGATAACAGTGATCCATTTTACCTGAAAGCATCTATATCCCAAGGATATTCTACAAATAAAATGAAGCCTGAAAACACTATGTTTCACAGACTTAGAGATCCTGATGCAAACTGGAAGTGAGTTTCAGAGTTTTGGAGTGGACCCCCCAAACCCCCCATGGTTTTATGTGATGAGAAAATGAGGAAATTAGAGAGCTGGAGGAAGGAGAAACAAAGAAGTATGGAGAGGTGAGATTGCAGATGGTTTGTAAAGCATTAGCTTGTGGTCATTTCTGGATTTAGGAACCAGTGGAGATCTCTTAGGATAGGCATGAGGTAGAATGGGAGCTGGAGGACAACCAAGTTTTAAAAAAAGGCAGCTGTTGAAGAACAGGAGGTAAATTGGATTTAGTGGAGAAATAGGGCTGCCGTCATGAGGAAAAGCTTGGAAGTAGATGTCAGAACTGGAGAAACACTGTCAAAGGAATAGGAGTTATGTAATGAAAAGGAGGGGGCCCCAGGATGGATCCCTGGGGCACACCGGTGATTACTGGGTAGTGTTAAATTTAGCACGTTTGGCATGGGTAGATCAGTTGATGTTAGAAGGCATTTTTGCAACATTCTTTCAAGTCCCTGTGTTAACAAAGCATTACTGAGCCCGTGTCCTGACATTAAGATATAAAAATATATCTTGTTCCCACAGATTAATATCTTGTTCCCACAATATCTTGTTCCCACAGGTTATTATGTCGTTCGCACGAAATACTATTGCGTTCCCACAAGATACTATTGCGTTCCCTCAAAATACTATTCCGTTCCCTCGAAATGATTAACTCGTGCGAACGCAATAATTATGTCGTTCGAACGCAATAATTAATACGTTGGAACGCAGTAATTATTCACGTCATAAGTCATACACGCGGATATGCTCTCTGTACGCCGGCAAAACTAACCCGCTTTCAGCGGTAACTTCCGTGTCTCTGTGACCCATATTCGTTCAAAAAGGAACATGAAAAAACAAAAATGATCACTTTATTACCGTCTCAATGAATATAAGAAAAATATCAAAAGATTTATGATAACTAGGCTGCTTTGTCATGCGATAGCTCCTGCTAGGCTACTACTAGCGCCGCCGCAGAGCTCTTTGATGTATGCCGGCATTTGGGCAACTGGCTGGTCGGTTGACAGACAGCTGATATTGTAGTTTAGGGTCGAATAGGAATAATAATATTCAGGACTTGTCTTTTATTAACTTTAGCGGTCAGTCGCTTTACATTCGAAGGCTATCAGGCTACATGCTAACTGACTAGCCGATCATATCCTGTTATTAATTTACGTCATAGATTTACAGCAGGTACCTTCACATTTCTGTCTGTGTGTGTCTCATTACATTGCATTGAAGACACGGAGGATGTTTAGAGAACAGATTTATTTATTTCAAAAAGCACAAAGCATCCATCGTATTCACGTTCATTCACATGATGATGATCTGTGGTACGCCCTCAGTCATCTTGCTTTTATTTTTACCCCTATTGAATGCTCACAGAGACACGGAAGTAGCGGCAGGAAGCGGCTTTTACAGCAAGATGACTGAGGGCGTACCACAGATCATCATCAAGTTAATAAAAGACAAGTCCTGAATATTATGACTTATGACGTGAATAATTACTGCGTTCCAACGTATTAATTATTGCGTTCGAACGACATAATTATTGCGTTCGCACGAGTTAATCATTTCGAGGGAACGGAATAGTATTTTGAGGGAATGCAATAGTATCTTGTGGGAACGCAATAGTATCTTGTGGGAACGGAATAGTATTTCGTGCGAACGACGTAATAATCTGTGGGAACAAGATATTTTTATATCTTAATGTCAGGACACGGGCTCCGTACAGCATGAAATGGTGGGTTGTGATATTTTTTACACACTGCACTTTTTATCTTTTCTCATGTCAGCTTGTCACATTATCACACATTGATGTCAAAATGAGAATATTTATTTTGTTGCAGTCATCAGACTGTGTAATGTCTTTCTCACTATACTTTAATATATCATAAGAATATGTGGGGGTGTTTTAGGCAGGCATCCAATATGTGTAATTACACTTTGAGGAACGGAGTGGGATCTTAGCATATTGTTTTTATCCCAGGAGGAGTGTTCTCTGCATGGCTTCCCCTCAACACATCTGCTGTGTGTGATACAACAAAAGAAAAAAAAATCCATCAAAATAAATTTTAAAAAGGCTCGACGCACACACCTGCAGACCACAGGAATGCAGTGGAAATCCCCTGTAACATATACTAGTTATCTTCTGTGCTTTTACTGCACACAGACACACTGAGACTAATTTGCTCGAAGCTATCAGTAGTGAATGCCACTATGTGAATTACCGGTATTTCAAACAAAATAAAAAAGCCCTAACATTTCACTCTTCTATAATGTAATGTCAGTTTTCATTATGTGTTTTTTTCCTTTCCCTTGTGCATGAAAACAGAAGCACCAGCCTCAAAAGGCTGCCAGTCCTAAGAATTTAATGAACATTTCTTGGCCTATCTGGAGGAATAATTATTCTGAAACACAAATATCTCAACTGAAATCTGATACACCTAATGTGCATTGAAACTATTAGAGCATGCTGCCAGTAATGTATTGTTAAAGGGCCATTTTACTTAGTGCAGAACTGCCATGCATCTCATCTCTTGCTGCCTGTTTAGAGCAAACATTAACTTACTTGTATTTAAATCTACATACATACATACATACATACATACATACATACATACATACATACATACATACATACATACATACATACATACATACATACATACATACATACATACATACATACATACATACATACATACATACATACATACATACATACATACATACATACAATTCAATTTTATTTGTATAGCCCAAAATCACAACAACAGTCGTCTCGATGGGCTTCGAAGTAAAACATGAAATCAAAAGGATCACGAATACAAAGAGTTCAATAGAAAAATACTAAAATGAACTAACAAACTGACTAAGCTATACTGGCATCCCTGCCCTTAGACCCCCCTTCGCGGTAAGGAAAAACTCCCAAAAAAAACGGATTCCGGAAAAAACGAAGAAACCTCAGGGGTGCCCACATGAAGGAGGGATCCTCCCCCAGGACGGACAGGCGATTTACCAGAAATCTTAGAGAAGAATTAACTTATCTAAATTTACAAATACATATATAAAAGTCCAGCAGACGAGCTTCATCCAGCCGTGGTTGTGGGGACAGTCAAAGGCGCGAGTCGAGCCGGAGACAGGAACCACAGCCAGGTGTAGGAGCAGGAGCAGAGGCGAGGTAAACGGTCAGGAACTGGAGCACGGATGAGCCAACTGGAGTCTGGAAGCACTCCCACTCCCCAGGAGGGGAGAGGAAAAGAGGGACAATACATGAATCGCACTGCACCAAACAGAGGCATGGAGAACTAAATGATAAATTATGATCAAGAATAGAGGAGAGGAAGGGTAGAAGTAAAAACAGGAAAGAGGACAGAACCCCAGTGCACCATAGTTACCCCAGCTTCAACTTCTAGCAGCCTTTTAAAATAAATAGTTATTATTAAGTTTAATTTAAACAAATTAACATTAAGTTAAATAATCTCTGAATACTAACTAGTCTGACAATAAGCCTGTCCAAAGAGTAATGTTTTTAGTCTAGCTTTGAATGTAGAAACTGAGTCGGCCTCTCTTACATGAGCTGGGAGTTTATTCCATAAGACAGGGCTTGGTGACTAAACGCTCTACCTCCAACCGTACTTTTACTAATTCTAGGAACCACGAGCAGTCCTGCATTTTGCGAGCGAAGTGTTCTCATTGGATGGTAAGGGACTATGAGGTCCTTAATATAGGACGGGGCCATTCCATGTAAGGCCTTATAGGTTAACAGGAGGATCTTGAACTTGATTCTGGAATCAACTGGGAGCCAATGGAGCGAAACTAACACAGGAGTGATGTGATCTCTTCTGCTAGTTCCAGCTAACAATCTAGCTGCTGCGTTCTGAACAAGCTGGAGACTTCTTAAGGAACTCTTAGGACACGCTGCTAACAAGGAGTTACAGTAATCCAGCCTCGACGTAACAAATGCATGGATGAGTTTTTCAGCATCACTCTTAGAAAGTATATTTCTGATCTTAGCAATATTCCGCAGGTGAAAAAAGGCATGCATGCATGCATGCATGCATGCATACATGCATACATGCATGCATGCATGCATGCATACATGCATACATGCATACATGCATACATGCATACATGCATACATGCATACATGCATACATACATACATACATACATACATACATACATACATACTGTGGCAGTTTCCCCTGACTGAAACTCCACACAGGAACTCAAACATACAGACACATCGTATACTCAGGGACTAAGCTAATGCTGGTTGGGTGGGTGCACACATTCAACCATTTAAAACATCTTAGAAAGTTCCTGATAGCAACACACACTGATATACACACTGTTAACTCCTTTTATTCCTTTATTATTTTGGGTGTATTATGTTTATGTATTTTTGTATGTCTTGCTGACTTGTGTCTTACCTTTTTCAGTTTCACTTCCTGGGTCAAAGGACCCGATCTCTGGGTTTGGTAGGCTTTTGTAGGGCCTGACCAAAAATCAGCAATTAACCTCAACTGAAACCACCTGGCCCAGGGGAGGGGCCATGTCTTATAAAAGTGTGAATTTTGGTTCATGAGAGAGAGAAGTTTGGGTTTCAGAGCATGTATGGACATTGCTGCTGGTTACCTACTGTAAAATAAAAATAACAGCCATTTTCAGCATTCACAAAAACCTTGTGGAGTGGCTTTTATTGGTCTTGCCTTGGACCTGTCGGTCTCACTCCGGACAGGAGCGTGACATTTGGTGTCAGAAGTGGGATCATGACCCAGAAGACAAGGAGCAAGGCTGCCAAACATTTGATGGAGCCAGAGCCAGCTGAACCTGATGTGGAAGGTAAAGACTGGGCAACTGATGATGGGGATGAGGGTCCTACCTTCCAGCCACCAGGAGCTGCGTCCTCAGAGCAGGAGATGGTTACACTGCTGCGGGAGTTCATTTATGCCCAGAGGAGCAGAGAAGAAATGCTGCTTGGGGAGCTCCAAGGTTTGCGGACAGCTATGGAGGCTGGCAGGGGGCTGCCATCTCTTTCCAATGTGGAGGTTGCTGCCTCTCCTACAGGACTTTCCTTGGGTGGGCCTTCACCACTGCAGCAACCAGCTCTGCAGTCTCAGCCAACGGTTCCAGCCCTACGGAAGGACCCCAAGTTGCTACCGTTCCAGTCTGGTGAGGACATTGAGAATTATTTACTCCGGTTTGAACGTGTAGCGAAGACCTGGGCTTGGCCGGAGACTGAGTGGGCCTACAGATTGGTTCCTCTACTGACTGGGAAGGCATTGGAGGCCTATTCTGCCATGGATGAGGACCTTTCTGATTCTTATTTAGATCTGAAGCAAGCCCTCTTGGCTAAATTTGACATTTCTGCTGAGACTTATCGCCAGCGTTTCAGGAGTACAGCTGTTCCTCAGGGAGAGACGCCCACAGAGACCTACCAGCGCCTGAAAGGTTTATATCGACGTTGGATTAAGCCAGACCAGTGCAGTGTGGAGGACATCGGGGAGGTCATCATACTCGAGCAGCTATTGAGGATGTTTCCACCAGACGTTCGAACATGGGTTAAGGAGCGGGAACCCACTTCTGGCTTGGAGGCTGCAAAACTGGCAACGCAATACGTCAACGCCCGAAGACCCCACGTGACCAGCACTTCACAGCGGCCGTTGCGTAAGGGACATGAGGACAGTCGACTAGAAGGTCAGAGGTCCAGAAACCATGGGACATTTGGGAATGTGGGGGCTACAAGGGTGGAGCAGCAGGCTACTGTTAGTCGGGGTGCTGTTGGGACTAATAGGTTTGGACATCAGGCTGGTTCCAGTCATGGGGAAATCATCTGCTACTACTGTCAACAACCTGGTCACAAGGCCTCAGACTGTCCCCTTAAAAAGTCTAAACTTTCAGGTTACTGCTATGTTCCAGGTAATGACTTATGCAGACAAAGTACCCCACATTCATCCTCATTGTATCCTGTTCAAGTTAATGGTAAATATGTGTCCGCTTTATTAGACAGCGGAAGTTCTTTGTCACTGGTTAAGAAGTGTTGTCTGTCAAATGGTGTCATTGATTATAAAAACAAGACTAACATTAAGTGTGTTCATGGGGATCAGAGATCGTATCCTACAGCAGAGGTTACTATAGCCGTTGACGGCCATGCATTTTTGTTACAGGTGGGGGTTATTGACCAACTGTCTGTAGAGTGTGTTTTGGGAAGAGATTTGCCGGTTCTCCATGATTTGATCACACAAATGAAACCTAAAATATGTGCAGTGGTTACAAGGTCTCAAACAAAAGCTGGCTTGGAGCCCCTGCCAGATCTTCACAGTGATCTGTGTGAGGGTGGTTCCAAAGGCCCCAGGAAATCCCGACGCCAGCGTCGCATTGACAAAATTACAGGTACAGATTCTGATGTAAAAGTTTATCCTGAACCTGTAAGTGTTAACTGGGATATTCCGAATGACATAAGTTTTTTGCAAATGTCTGATCCTTCTCTGTCTTGGTTGTATAAGCAGGTGGAGAATGGGGAGGGAAAACAAGGATCTGGATTGAGGTTTTTGGTTGAAAATGACATTTTGTATGCTACAGGGGAGGCAGGTAAACGGTTGGTCGTTCCAGTTAGTTGTAGGCCTCTCGTTCTACATCTAGCACACACAATACCATGGGCAGGACATCTGGGACAGCAGAAAACATACATGAGGTTGGGATCCCGGTTTTTCTGGCCTACAATGTTCAAAGATGTCAAACAGTATTGCTCTACATGCCCAGACTGTCAGGTCACCTCACACATCAAAGTCAGACAGGCACCGTTACACCCATTACCGGTAATTGGTACCCCCTTTCGGCGCATAGCCATGGATGTGGTTGGGCCATTAGAGAAGAGTAGCTCTGGTTATAAATACATTTTAGTAATCTGTGACTACGCCACACGTTTTCCAGAAGCTTTTCCCCTTCGAAGCATAAAGACACCGAAAATAATCAGTGCCCTTGTCCAGCTTTTCTCTCGAGTTGGGGTGCCAGATGAGATCATCACGGACCAGGCTACCAACTTCACCTCTGGCACCATGAAGCAACTACAGAAGGAACTTGGCATCAAAGGCATAAGGACAACCCCCTACCATCCACAGACTGATGGCTTGGTTGAGAGATTCAACCAAACGCTCAAACAAATGCTGCGCAAGTTTGTGGCTGATACAGGCCGTGATTGGGACAAGTGGTTGCCTTTTGTCTTGTTTGCTTACAGGGAGGTGCCTCAAGCATCAACTGGCTTCTCCCCGTTCGAGCTGCTTTACGGGTGGCCTGTCCAAGGGCCACTAGATCTTCTGAGGAAAGAGTGGGAGGCTACCAAGAAACCAGTACCAGAAGGTATCTTGTCTTATGTCCTCCAGATGCGTGAACGCCTTGAGAAGTACCAGGATGAGGCCCAAGTCAATCTGGAGCGGGCTCAGCAAGACCAGAAGTACTGGTATGACAAACGGGCTCGACAAAGAGAGTTTAAACCAGGTGAGATGGTCCTGATTCTGCTTCCCACAAGCAGCAACAAACTGTTAGCCAAATGGCAAGGACCTTACGAGGTATTGAGGAGGACTGGACCAGTGACTTATGAAGTGGCTCACCCAGACAAGGGAAAAGCATCCCAAGTCTACCACATCAACTTGCTAAAGGCGTGGAAGGAGCGTGATTCAGCTCAGGTGTTGTTGGTGCGTCAGGCTAACGAAGACGATGGTGAGTCAGAGACTAATCTGCACCAACTCTTACAGCCAAAAACACCTCGTCTGGAGCACCTGACCTTAGCACACCAACAAGCTTTGCAAAGGCTGCTGCAGGAGATGCCTGGGCTATTTCGGGATGGTCCAGGTCAAACGACACTCATCAAGCACACCATCCGTCTCCAAAGTCCTGAGACTCCTCCAATACGTCAGAGGCCGTACCGCATCCCAGAACGATTGGTGGGGGTCCTGAAAGATGAAATCCAGCGGATGCTGGATCTTGGGGTTATCGAGCCATCAAGGAGTGAGTGGTCCAGCCCCATGGTGATGGTGCCCAAGAAGGATGGCTCTCAGAGGCCCTGCATCGACTTCCGAAAGGTGAATGCTGTCTCCTGTTTTGATGCCTATCCTATGCCCCGCATAGATGACCTGGTGGAGCGTGTTGGGACTGCCAAATATATAACGACATTGGACCTCTGCAAGGGGTATTGGCAGATTCCACTAGATGAGACGTCAAAGCAGTACACCGCCTTTTGTGCCCCAACAGGACTCTACCATTTCACAGTGATGCCATTTGGGCTCCATGGTGCCCCAGCAACATTCCAGCGTTTGATGGATGCTGTCCTGAGGGGGTTTGAAGCCTTCAGTGCGGCTTATCTGGATGACGTCGTCATCTTCAGCCAGTCCTGGGAGGACCATCTCATGCATTTAAGAGCTGTTCTGAGTGCGATTGAAGGGGCTGGTTTGACTCTAAATGCTCAAAAGTGCGAGTGGGCCAAGGGAGAGGTCCAGTACCTGGGGTTCCAGCTTGGAGGGGGTCGCATCCGCCCTCTTGTGGACAAGGTCGATGCCATTCCTAATGCCCAACGCCCACGCACCAAGAAGCAAGTAAGGTCTTTCATCGGCCTTGTGGGGTGGTATTCCAACTTCATCCCTCACTACTCCACTCTCGCCACCCCCTTAACCAATCTCACAAAGAAGGGGGCTCCTAACACTGTCAAATGGACTGCTGACTGTGAACAATCTTTTATTGCATTAAAGAGTGCAATGTGCTCTTCACCTGTTCTCTGTAGTCCTGACTTCCAGAAGCGTTTCACGGTCCAAGCAGACGCTTCCGATGTTGGCATTGGAGCTGTGTTGACTCAGAGTGATCAGGGGGGAGAGAGGCCTGTGTTGTACCTCAGCCGAAAACTGGAGCCCAGAGAAGTGAGGTTTTCCACCATAGAAAAGGAGGCCCTAGCCATCAAGTGGGCCCTGGAAAGTCTTCGTTACTATCTCCTGGGGCGTGAGTTTGACCTGGAAACGGACCACAAAGCCTTGTCCTGGATTGGAACCATGAAGGACCGAAATGCCAGGGTGACCCGTTGGTACCTTGACCTGCAACCTTTCTGTTTCAAAATACGGCACAAATCTGGCAAAACAAATCTGATGGCAGACTACCTGTCTCGGTGGGCCACCACGGCGGCGCCAGGAGAGGGGGGAGGTAATGTGGCAGTTTCCCCTGACTGAAACTCCACACAGGAACTCAAACATACAGACACATCGTATACTCAGGGACTAAGCTAATGCTGGTTGGGTGGGTGCACACATTCAACCATTTAAAACATCTTAGAAAGTTCCTGATAGCAACACACACTGATATACACACTGTTAACTCCTTTTATTCCTTTATTATTTTGGGTGTATTATGTTTATGTATTTTTGTATGTCTTGCTGACTTGTGTCTTACCTTTTTCAGTTTCACTTCCTGGGTCAAAGGACCCGATCTCTGGGTTTGGTAGGCTTTTGTAGGGCCTGACCAAAAATCAGCAATTAACCTCAACTGAAACCACCTGGCCCAGGGGAGGGGCCATGTCTTATAAAAGTGTGAATTTTGGTTCATGAGAGAGAGAAGTTTGGGTTTCAGAGCATGTATGGACATTGCTGCTGGTTACCTACTGTAAAATAAAAATAACAGCCATTTTCAGCATTCACAAAAACCTTGTGGAGTGGCTTTTATTGGTCTTGCCTTGGACCTGTCGGTCTCACTCCGGACAGGAGCGTGACACATACATACATACATACATACAGTGAATTAACACATGTGGAATTATATACATAACAAAAAAGTCTGAAACAACTGAAAATATGTCATATTGTAGGTTCTTCATATAATTCTCTTGGTGAGCTTCAAGAGGTAGTCACCTGAAATGTTCTTCAAACAGTCTTGAAGGAGTTCCCAGAGATGCTTAGCACTTGTTGGCCCGTTTGCCTTCACTCTCCGGTCCAGCTCACCCCAAACCATCTCAATTGGGTTCAGGTCCGGTGACTGTGGAGGCCAGGTCATCTGGCGCAGCACCCCATCACTCTCCTTCTTGGTCAAATAGCCCTTACACAGCCTGGAGGTGTGTTTGGGGTCATTGTCCTGTTGAAAAATAAATCATGGTTCAACTAAATGGAAACCGGATGAAATGGAATGCCACTGCAAGATGCTGTGGTAGCCATGCTGGTTCAGTATGCCTTCAATTTTGAATGAATCCCCAACAGTGTCATCAGCAAAGCACCCCCACACCATCACACCTCCTCCTCCATGCTTCATGGTGGGAACCAGGCATGTGGAGTCCATCTGTTCACCTTTTCTGCGTTGCACAAAGACACAGTGGTTGGAACCAAAAATCTCCAATTTGGACTTATCAGACCAAAGCAAATATTTCCACTGGTCTAATGTCCATTCCTTGTGTTCTTTCGCCCAAACAAGTCTCTTCTGCTTGTTGCCTTTCTTTAGCAGTGGTTTCCTAGCAGATATTCTACCATGGAAGCCTGATTCACACAGTCTCCTTTTAACAGTTGTTGTAGAGATGTGTCTGCTGCTAGAACTCTGTGTGCCATTGACCTGCTCTCTAATCTGAGCTGCTGTTAACCTGCGATATCTGAGGCTGGTGACTCGGATGAACTTATCCTCCAGGGCAGAGGTGACTCTTGGTCTTCCTTTCCTGGGGTCCGCATGTGAGCCAGTTTCTTTGTAGTGCTTGATGGTTTTTGTGACTGCACTTGGGGAGACTTTCAAAGTTTTCCCAATTTTCCAGACTGACTGACCTTCATTTCTTAAAGTACTGATGGCCACCCGTTTTTCTTTACTTAGCTGCTTTTTCTTCCCATAATTCCCAAATTCTAACAGTCTATTCAGTAGGACTATCAGATGTGTAACCACCTGACTTCTGCACAACACAACTGATGGTCCCAACCCCATTTATAAGGCAAGAAGTCACACTTATTAAACCTGATAGAGCACACCTGTGAAGTGAAAAATATTTCAGGTGACTACCTCTTGAAGCTCATCAAGAGAATGCCAAGAGTGTGCAAAGCAGTAATCACATCAAAAGGTGACTACTTTGAAGAACCTACAATATGACATATTTTCTGTTGTTTCACACGTTTTAGTTATGTACATAATTCCACATGTGTTAATACATAGTTTTGATGGTTTCAGTGTGACTCTACAATTTTCATATTCATGAAAATAAAGAAAACTCTTTGAATAAGGTGTGTCCAAACATCTAGCCTGTACTGTACACACACACATATACACACACACACACATATATATATATATATATATATTCAGATGCTCCCCCAAACAGCCCTCCAATGCACCAGAGCTATTGCTAAGGTCAGAAGATCAACACCTCTACAGAGTACTGTCATATTGACTTTATGTAGTCTAGCTAATATCATTCCCCTCCTAAAAGATGCTGTATTGATTATTTGACTCTGAAGTCCCTTCAGGGTGAACTGAACACACAACAAAGGTCGGCTCAAACCTGTGCAATAATGTTTAAAGTCAGAAACGAATCAAATATTTAACTCTGAGTAATAAAGCCTATATTGCTTTTTCATACAGTACCTAGACCAAGTACTGTTTTCCCATATGAGAAAAGTAAAATTTCAGTTTTAGTAGTTCTTTAGAAAATGCACCCAAGTATTTTTACCTGAAGGGAATGTGCTTTTATAAAAAATAAAACCTGGCCATTTCTTTATTTTAATTCTGATGTAAATATGTCCCATAAAAATGTGTTGTCTTCAAATGATGGACCCACTCTACTGAAAATTCTGTTTGTTTTTAACATGTTCTTGTGGCTTTTTTCTGATGATATTAAGAAAATTAAGTGTTGTGTTTGTTGTTGTTTTTCTAAGGCCGGATCCGAATTCTTTCCCAACCTTGACGGCTTCTCCCTACACCTACATTTAGCTCTCCAATCAATAAGTTATAAAAAAATAGTGTCTAATTTGAACAACCGCTTCCGATTAGAGGTCAACCATTCTACTGCTGCACCATTTACATGTAAACTTTTATGCTCCAGAGCACATCCACGTGAAGAAATTAGTTTTTCCATTACCTTCATGGCGGAGGACTTTCAAAAAATGTGTTTGCAAGAAAAGGTATAATGTACTGTACAGCAAGCATTTCTGAATGATATGATTGAACTCTAGAAAAACTTTGGTGGGCGTCGAAATCCAGGCGTCGAGCAGTAAATTTGACATGCGTCAAAAAAGAGCCGCGAAATGCACATTTGATGCACAAATCGCGTCCGGTTTGAATCCAGCATAGCTATAACACAGAGGTATTAGTCAAACTGTATTAGTGCTTTATCTTTGTAATTGGTGGAATAGATTTGTTAGTCTGGGAGACCTTCAGCAAAACTTTTGAATAACTTTCACTAACAAGATAACTTTATTTTTTATTTTTTACATTTTACCTAGAAAGCACTGCTGGGTGTTTTCTGATAAGCCCTTCACAGCAGAACAGAGCCAAAGCTGTCTGTTTGTACCATCACCTCTAGGTTAATTAACACATGGAAAAGGATCCATCTCTCCTGACTGCCACTCTCAGTACAGTCTTCTGCCAAAAAGCACTGGCAGGTGGGCCAACCAGTCAGCGCAAACAAATCATGCCTTTGTAGGTTACATTAATTGCTTCCCACTTGAACAGAACATAACAGCACCAGGTGCTTGAACCAGATGGGATTGTTAATGCCATCTAACAACTCTGGATTTACACAGAAATTTAGAGGAGCTCTTGTTTATAATCATTTGTGACTCTTGGATCAAATATATATATATTTTTATTTTGGGGAGGGGTTTAACATAATACAAAGAAATCTGAAAAACTGAAAAAAGTGACAGCTAATTTAGAAGTTACGACCTTTATTTAGTGTCTTTAAAACTATCCTCTTGAAAAAAGCAAGCATATTTTAACCAGAAACATTATTTTTATGGGTAAAGCTCCCCTGCAATTTAATAATCTCCAGTATACCTCAAGGTTGTGTTTGCGTCATGTAAAGCCCCCGCAAAGTCCCCCCACCCCCACACACAGGCCTACTGTAGAAGATGAGCATGGATGCAGTCAGGCTTCTACTGTGGGAGTTCCTATAACAGAGATGGACAGTCTTCGGGCACTATGGGAGTTGTACATGAAAAGAGGACCGAAAGCAGTGAAGGTTTAACTGCCACAGACAGTTTTTATCATCTTCTCCTTGATGAGAGGTGAGTGGGAGAGAGCATATCTGAAGGTCAGCTTTTAGCACCAAGAAGGGGGCTGATAAGGAGTAAGAGCACACAAAATAAAAGAGAGCTTCCAGACCTTAACAGCGTGCATCGGTTTAACTGTACCACTCAAGAAAATATCATGGCTGTCCGTCTGACTGGCCGTTTGTGTGATTATTTGCCAAGGGAAGAAACACAATGTTTCCCTGGGGTTGAGGCTCCACAACTGTGGAGTCTCTGTGATGGTAAGACGAGTGAGCAGGCAGCCCAGAAATACATGTGAGAATTTTGCCACTAAAACTCAAGGCAGCTGAACAATACACAGCAGCTGAAGAGAGCATATGCTGCAGATTGTTTGGGATGGAATGGATGGATAATGTCACGGTGATGCTACATACACACCGGACATGTGATGCACGTTCAAGAACTTTCGTGCTTTTAGTATATGGAGTTCACACTGAACTGTAGCTACCTGATAATAGCGCATGTACTGACAGTTGGAAGAGTCTTGGTGGAACATGTCAAAGTGGTGCAAATCTTGCTCCAGGCTTTTTCTTTCATAGCTGTATTGCGACATAAGAAAGACTTGGTTTTAGATTGATTAATCAATCTTTCCTTCATGATCAGTTTTCAAACGGTTGGGACTTCTGTATTGAAAAGGACGGTACCCATCCGTAACTACCAAATCCAAGTGCCTGATTGGTCAAAGGGGTTTAACGCACATTCAATGGCCGCATGTTTTGCACGTAGAAAACTGACTTAAAAACTTGCTTAGCAACACGTGAAAGCAAGAGTTCTGATCGCAGTGGGGCATGGACCTTTCATTGGAATTGGTCGCTTGAAAGCGCATTTCCGAACCCAGTGTGAACATAGCATAAGAGGTTTTTACATGTAAATGCATATAAACTCCATTTATTCACATAGACTTTCAGTTTTTTTTTTAAAGAAATTTAAAGTTGAGTGCAGTATAAAAATGTATCATTACGGTTTGTACAGTGACCAATAAAGATGACTGGAACCTTTGTCACCAAGGCAATTGTTTAAAATACACTAATTCTCTGTGAATGACTGAAATCCTGCAGCGCCTGGAAGAACCCTCTGCTCACCAAAGCACATGTGCAGGCCTGTCTGAGATTTGCCACGGATCATCTGAGTGGGAGAACTAGGTGCAAGTGTCATCAGATGAGATTTAACTCCAGCTTTGGTAGAAGTCTTGGAGTTGATGATTCCGTCTCCAGTCTGTGGAGGGAGCTGGAGATTGAAAGATCCATTCTGATGAAAATTGTGTTTTAGGCATTTTTTTTACATGTTCTTGTAGCATTTGTTTTATGATGGATTTATAAAATAAGCTTAAATTTTAATTTCCTGAGTGTTTCTTTATTGAAATTGTTGTAAATCAAGAGCACACAAAAAAATTCTGTGGGAGTTCAGCTAACAGGAAAGCATGTAGACAGATGGGCAATGGGAAGTGGGGGTGGGGTCGTTTCTCACCAACAATCCTGCCCACAATTCAGTATTCAGCAAGTTTCCAATGAACTACTGTCACTTTGCAGAAACTAATTCCCAGAAACCGTCACAGGTTTTTAAAGTAGGTGAAAATGACAATCATGTTTAAAAGACCACTGGGAATACTTTTACAACAGATCAAAAGATGAATGGAGTGGAACTTTAAGATCCAGATTGTCAGTAACAAATTGATGATGTAAGCAGGTTCAATCAAATATAAGCTGGTAGTCAACTGTTGGAAAGATCTGATCCCTTAGATGGCCATCTAGACTTTAAGTAAAATCCTTTCTTGCAAAGGCTGGGAAAGTCTCCCTTTTATTAGACTTCACTCTTTTATGAGGTGTCATGTAGGAGTTGGGGGGGGGGGGGGGGGGAATTGGATCAGTGATTACAATGAAATACACGATTTTCTGTAAATTGTTGATTAAATAGATAATTAATTTAAATTATTAATTATAATGTATTAACTCTCTTTGTAGGATCTTTACTAAAGATCCTTTTTATTTTTATGCTTTTAGTTGTAATAACTTAACATTTGATATTTACATAATTTCCCTACTGGAAAAAAATGTCAAGTTACTCGTAGTTTCTGGAAATGTTTTGGGGTAATGACATTATAGGGCCAATCATTTCTTTGTCATTAAATAAAAAAAATTAAATAAACTTTTTTTAAAAATCAGCACCAGTACCAACACTTTTTTTTATTAATGTGGACTTCACCTGAGGGTAAAACAGTGTCTTAATGGTCTTTTACCAACTTGAATAGGTGCCATTCTCTTGTAATCTGGCTAAATATAATCAGAACCTACATTTACAAATTCTTTTATGTAACTGCATCAGACCCTAACTATTGTTTATGGGCTGGTATGCACCATTTGAAAATGTCTTGCCAGAACAGGTCCTTTGTTTTTTATAGCTACTTAGAGTCTTTCAAACTGAAAATAACAATAACAGAATAACAAAATTATTTCAACAACCAGCAGGCTAAATTATTCTCATGGAAATATATTTATATAGGGGGTAGTCAGGATGTTCGTTGCCCAATTTTGTCTAATTTTGCAGAGTTAGGTAAGAAATTTCCTTCAGAAGTGACACTGTTATAGAAGGGTCTTTGGATTTATCACTTGTAATTATATTAAGTTTTATTATTACCCTTAAAGCGTTTGGTTGCAAATCATGATTTGCTGAAAACTGTAGCAATTACTGAGAACTTTTTTTTTCCCTGAGAGAAAATTATTTTCATCATGAAGACTGCAGGCAGCCAACGCTGCCTAAGTGAAATCAAGTGTGTGAAACAGGAGGTGCTAATGTCTACCAAGCGGGAACAGACAGAAGTATTTGGGCAGCTGTTCAGAGTTCCCACGTTCACCCTGGCTTGACACAGACTTTACGATCACCCAGTCTCTTTTTGCATCGTGTCTTAAGCAATTTTTGAAAGTCTATGAAAAGTATTTTAAAAATGCAAAGAATTTTATAAGGTGGTTATTGTCTATAGTTGACCAAACAACAGAAACTGCAATTTGAAATGTTGAATATTTGCATATACTCATCTTTAAAACACACAGACCTTACAGACAATGATGAATCTGCCAGAACTAATCAGTTATTGAACAGAAAAAAAAAAAAAAAAGTTACATTATACATATTCAAAGATGAGGGCTGTTCTCAAGTGATAACAGACAGAAGTGGAATACCATTATCTCCCAACTTGGCGTCGGAATTTCAATGGAGTTGAATAACAATAGAACAAATGAAAGTCTAAAAGTATGACGCATTCCTATTTGGGTTTGTTACCTTTATTTTCTAAACGCCTCACGTATCTCCTTTTGAATGATTTGTCACTCGCTTATTGCATTTTTAAAAACCTTTTTCCAATAACGTCCACTTTGTTTTTTCCTTTCTTCAATGCAAAGTACTTAGAATCGTTTCAAGCTAACACTTTTTAGTTCTTCCTTCCATTTGTCTAATGTTGCTTTTAAGAACATGATTTTCAGTACAGTTTTTGTTTGAACAATGATGGTAAATGTGTTATTTGCGCCGCACATTTCATTTCTTTAAGTTCTGTTCACAAAGCCCTCCCCAGCGCCTGTTCAAGTGGCCTCTTCCAAGAAAAAGTCTATGTAATCACATGTGTGTTTTGGGCTTTCATATTCAAAGCTCTCATGTTCAGGAGTAGCTACGCAAGTTTTGATAACTGCTTTTATGCTCTTTGTACAAAGCGCCTGGCCATTAAATGTAGGTTGCCAGCTAAACCAGGTCAAACTCTTAACCAAATCAGGGACTTGAATTGTGGATGATGTCCAGCTGACTTATGTTGTGAACCCATACGCGGCTACGAGCCTGGCATCGTTTCGTTTTTTGTTTTTTTTTTCGTGCCACTCTTCTGACATAATTGTAATCTATATCTACGCTGCAAGGACTCTAAAAATGAACCAAACCATTTCTATTTTGTGCCCAAATTGTGAGATTTGCACCACTATAACATTTCGTACCAAAACCTCTTTCAACTGTACGGAGCGGCCATGCACTAGAAAACAACAGAAAAAGAAAGAAGCCCCACCCTGCTTGTCCAGTGTGAATATCATGAGCTAAAACAAAAATACAAAAATGATTGGTGTGTACGTAGCTTTTTAGAGTTATCCTGCAGATAAGCAATGCATTGGGCAAAAATGTCTTTAAGGCCTCTTCTCCACTGACCCCTCTGTTTTCTGAAAGCAGACCTGTAGAAGGAAGAATCTCAGTTCTAAGTATTTTAGTCTTTATCTTCTAAACCTGAATTTGTCCCTTTTGCAGTTCAGGGTTGCTGGAACTAAATCCACTTGTGGACAAATGGCAGGGTAGACCCTGTCTGACTCCAGTCTGACACAGGGCCACACACCCGTACGTACTCTTTAAGCAATTAACTTATGAAGGTGGTTTTTGGATGGTGGGAGAAAACCCACACATGTAAAGGTTTTCTCGTGCAAACCAAAGAGCATTCCACAGTGAGTTTCAGGTCCAGCAGCCAGGATTTGAACAGACTTGGCTTTCTTGCTTTGAGGCAAGAGTGCTAACAACCATGCCACCGTGCAGCCCGGTAGTTTCAGTCCTAACCCCTTTTTATGCATGTTTGTCATTTTCTTATTGTCAGTTAAGGTATAAGGAAAAGAGCTAGGGACTATGGGAGAATCTCAGTTCTACTCTCATTGAATGAAGAAGCTTTGGAAGATTAAACGAGAGACAATAGGGTCAAAGAAATGTTTGTTTTTAAGGAAAACTGTCTTAAAATACGACAACAATCATTGATCAATGTTTTTTTCAGTAGTAAGCTTAACATTTTTCCTTGGATCTTTGTTTATCCTACCATCTAGTTTATTCGGAAACTAAAACAAGTCATAAATAGTTTTTGTGTGATGGACTTATTCAAAAAGGCTTTCTTTTTCGGTAACTTGTCTGGCAAATTTTAAGATAACTGAGGTAACTTAAAGCTTGATTTGATTTATGAGTGAATATTAAGAATGTTCCTGAAGGCACCAGTGTGCCGTGTAACAATTCCAGCCATTGGAGTTAAGAAGAAAGGAGAAGGGAGGTACACAGTATGCTAGTCAGCATCACATTTCAAAAGTTTGCCTGTTTGAATGTTGTCTGTGTGTGGAGAACATGGGGCTTTACCTGTCCTTCACTGTGTTCCATCTGATGCTGTTGTCTCCTTTAGTTTATTGGCATGCAACATGGGATGGCTTAATGGTTGGAAGCAGTGATGTTGCATCTTTGTGTCTGAGTATAAGACATCTACAAGGTTGGCTGGATGTTTACCTCATAGGCGTCTTTAAGTGTGCCTGCAGCACCCAATGTTTTTTTTTTGTTTGTTTGTTTTTTAATGACTGAACAACTGCTGGTTTAAGAAACAGAAAATCATAAATAGGCATTCATATTAACATATTTGATTTCATTTTCTTTTTAATTTTAAAGATGTTTGGTTTTTAAAAACTCCCTCCAGGGGTTGCCACAGCCAATCACCTTAAGATTTACACATGTGATTTGGCTTCAATGTTATGGCAGATGTCTGTCCTGACCCAACTCTTTACATTTACCGTATCTGGTCCTGAAGCACATGGATACACTGGAAAGTGCACTCATGTGATTAGATTGAGTTAAAGTCCCACTCCGATCATCTTTTGATCTAATCTAAAAGCGTTCCCAGTGGTCTTTTAATTTATGTTGTTTTTAGCCAAAATCAAAAAACCTGTGTTGTTTTCTAGGATATAGCTTCTGCAGAGCGGCAGGAGTTCATCAGATATATGCATCTGAGTTTTTGGCAGGACCGTTGGCCTTGAGCAACCCCACACCCTCCTCCGTGTCTCATTGCTAAGCTATATATATATATATATATATATATATATATATATATATATATATATATATATATATATCCTCCATCATGACAAAAATGTCTAAAGAACATGTTAACCACACCAAAAACACAATTTTCTTCAGAGTGGGTCTTTAAGGCACCTGATAGTCCCAGAAGATCTCCCATCCTAAAATTTATCAGGCCCAATCTGGCTGAGCTGCTGAGATTTGATGTCAAGGGTGGCAAAAGGAAAACCCCCAGTATACCTTTAAAACTTTATATGCAAACGGATATGTTTAAACATGCTAACCCAAAAGCATTCCATCTTTTAGGGTGTTTATTTTAGCCAGTGTATGCTGACAAACCTTTGTTATTTAGCTGCATATTCATTTAATCCTTCGTTTATTTTGCTAGTCGTGTCATTCTACAGTGACGTTAGCTGCAGAAAAGAACATTTAACAAGTCCACACAGGTCTTCCTAGTTGTGTTTGCATTTAAAAAACATCAGCCATTTATCATTAAAAAAAAAAATGCTCCTGAAGGTGACATTTAACCGAAGGGAAAACATGGAAAATTAAAATTCTGCTCTGGAAACTACCTGTTATCTCTGAGGGAGTGAGTACAATGTTTGTATTTTTTAAAGCTGTTTCATATGCCTGATGACACAAAGGTAAATAAAAGGAGAAGAGAATCACAAAAAGGCATTGCTTGGATAGGCTGAAGAAATTAAGAAGGGCAGAGATGGGAGACACAGTGAAGCAGGGAGCCGGATAATGCTTTATCTCACTGCAGTCAAGGGTACTTGCACTGCAAATTCTGACACAGCAAATAATCCCACTTGGTAACTTTTAAAGTTTTAGCACTTATCCATGAAAACTATATACTTTGGTCTACTGGAAAGAAATGCGTAGGCATTCTTTAAACTGACCTTGTAGTTTTGATGGGAACTGCATGATGAAATTCTAATAGATTTTATTGATCTACAGTCTGCATGTATCCCAAGATTGCACTGCTGCAATTCCTGTGAACCAAGACACACTTTCTGGGTCGGACTGTTGAATATTGTGTCACCGTTCATGTCATCGATTTATATGCGAGTATCAGCATTGTTTCATTATTCTGTTTTTCAATAATCACACTGCAAAGCAGAGTTTCATTGTTCCTGCATGGAATCAATAAGCTTGTGGGACTGAAACTGAAGAGGTCATTGGATATTTTTGTGCTTAAATTCAAGTAAACCAATAAGATCAACTTTACGATGTTTGTTTTTATGTTTCAAATATGTTCAATTATTACAAATAACATGGAATGTGGTTGGAAAAACCACATAAAAAGACAGATGTTCACTCTAGTACATTTGGTCCACAACGGAAGAACATTTCCTCAAAAAGTCTTATAAGTAGGGGTGTAGGGAAGAATTGATTTAGCGATAACTGTATTGATTTAAAATGCCGTCAAGAAGATATTTATTTAATTATTTATGAGCATCCTTCATTGTCTGACCCTTGTTTTCCACTTAAACCCTTGACTGCTAGATAGCAGCAAAGAATATTTAGCCTCTTTAAGTGGGTCTACACGGTACTAAAACAACAAGATCTTCAATCATCTTCAGATCTTCAAATCAATATTTAGTCAATTTCTCGGTTTTTGTCGTTATGAGACACGTACTACTTAGTTTTTACTTCGGGTGGTTACCGAACTGAAACTTAGTGCCATGTTGTTGCTGGTATAAAACATGGATTCAGGTGGTTCGTAGCAGCAGCAGCGAATGCATGGAGCCTTAGTCAAATTGCTGTCGGAGAAGCGGGTCAAAGTTCTGCAGAACCTCACAGCAATAGATTCTAGTTCAGCGATCTGATGAATCAGAGTGATGTGTACAACGCTCTGAAAAAAGGCCAAGGTCATGTCGTGACAAACGTGTTTACTTCCGCGTGTGAGAAAACGCAGTGCAGTGATGTAAATAAAGTATCTTAGCCACATCAAAGTGTTCTCCGTCATCCTGTCCTGCTGTCATCACTCTTTAGTGTTTTTGGAAAGAATTGGCTTTTTTTTCCCCCTTTTACTTTTGAAGCACCAGTTTAAGCCCCATTTAGGCTCCTGAACTTTTAAAAAGTACAGTGTTCCCCCGTGTTCTAGCGTTTTATTATTCGCAGTTTCGTGTGTTCGCAGATTTTTTCTTAGTCCTGTGACTCCTCTGGTCCTTCACAAAATCTCCAACAACTCACTGATTTTTCGTTGGAGTCAAATTACTGTACAGTACAGAGTAGTGCCGTTGTGCTGACCTCAGAGCAGCCTGAAAATGAAGCAGAAACGCCCAGCTGCTTGGGCTTTGAGCAAGCAACCAAAACACTCCAAAAAAGATGTGATTCTGTCATCATGATTACTTCCCGTGGAGTTTTTAGTGTAACAATTGCAGTAATTAAAGAATGGTAAATGGCAAATAATGCTTCTCTTGATTAAGGCCCACAGCGCATCATAGTCACACTCTCATTTATCCATGCACACATATATTCACACAATAAGGAAAGCATTTAAATGCTACAAAAAGTAAGAGAACAAATCAAAACAAAGCAATGAAATCATTAAGATGAGCATTCTGGGATCACAAGTCAACATCAACAGACTGAAAGATTGTTTTTGAAGCAAAAAACCCTCCTGCTAACAATACATGATTCGCTTGTTATTAGAATTCTCTTATTTGTTTCCAATTAATCACTGAAATCATAATTACAGACCTTTATAGGATAATATCCACCCTCTGCCCTAAAGTGACAATGATTCAGAAAAACATTATACACATGGATATAATATTGCATTTTCTTCTAATAGACCCAGCTTTAAAATGACAATCTTAGTGGCAATAAGCCTCAGCAATGAACAGATTCAGTTCAGGAACTTCTTCAGAGATTACCTGGGGAAGAAAAAGACTGCTGAACTATTTTTTTTTCTGATTCAGCCTGCCAGGATGAGAGACGCTTACCTCCCTGAAAGATCAATGTAGCAAAGAAAAAAAAACAATCCAAAATGAGCCGAGTCCTGCATTAATGAGGGATCTGCACTGCGTTGTTCCTTGCGCAGAAGATCTATTCATATTTAATGAGTCCTAAATGAGTCTGCTGTCTTGATAATTCCAACACACTGAGACATTTCTCTTCAGCAATGCTGACTGAGCTCCATTATAGTATGGTCCAGTATTGTCTCCAGCTGGTGGTTTACATTTTTAAAGAAAGCTAAAATAAGTAACGACGTTTTCTGCTGCTTAGAATCTCCAACAAATACATGCATCAGATCTGCAGAGCAAAGTATACAGATGTCAAACAGGAGTGAAAATGGAACCGCATATAATTTTTAATATCAAACAGAGCATTTTTTCTGATTTTTTCCCCCCCCCCAGCCTTCCACTCTCATTGTTTAGCTGTCTGCAAATTCTCCACAAATCAATTCAGTCTTTTCTGTTCATCTGCCCCTCCCATGCACATTTGCATGTGTTCGCTCCCACACACTATCTCCTTTCCATCAGCAATGAGATACAGAGATCACACAGAAGAGGCTCCTTGCGCCCCCTCACAGCTAATATCAGCATGCTTGATTCCAGCACCAGTGGCTGCTACTGTTGGCAGCGAAGGGGAATTTTGCTCTGAGACTGGGCTGATGCCACAGAATATGTGTGGACTTTTCACCACCACAGCCCAGTAGGTCATGCATATTACTCATGACAGATGGAGAAAATTGGAAACAAAAGTAAATGAAGCATCCATAAGTCACAATTTGCTCCGAGGAACACACAGTGAGGCAGGATTTTAATTTGGCAAGTTTTTTTTAACATGTTAAGGCTGATGAGTCTCCTCTTTTTCAGCTTAAATTCTCAGAATGTGGTTGATGAAAAGTATTTAATATGGTTAGCTGTTGTTACACTTTTCTTTTAGGAGAAAAATACAAATGTACTGCAAACTCACTTCAGCCAAGGCCGGATATAGGCATGGGCAAGGGGGGGTTTACTGTCCCCCCAAATGCTGTGACTGCCCCCTGAAACGCAAAAATCCCAAATTGTCTGATTTTTTGAAAAAAATTACCCACTAAAAAAATAACAGATAAACAAAGGAAATTACAAAAAGAAAAAACATCAAAATACATAAAATACAATGAAATAAAAATAAAAAAAGACCAAAAAAAAAGATGGAAAAGCAGTTGAAAAAAGCTGTGTCCTGCTTGTGTTGGTCCCAAGCCCGGCAAATGCATAAAACAGTGTAAGGTAGAGCATTCAACATAGAACTTACAACACATGTCAAATAGATCAAAGGAGAAGATAGGGTAATACTTTATCATTAGGGTCCCTTAATTGATGCTAGTTAATGCATAATTAAGCATTATTTAACTATCAAATAGCATGTTAACAGACAATTGTATGCATTACTTTGCATTACAAAGTATATAATAGTTATAAGTAAAGATGAACTGATATGATCTAACATCAGCGGACCACAGACGAAAACTAGGCTTATTCTGGCTTTTTTAACCATGTTTTATGTTGTTGTTTTTATAATTGTACCACCCCCTTTTAAAAACCGGGTCTGACCTTCCCTGTTCTGTTTTGCAACTAAACACTCATTAGGTTATTAGAAATAGCTAAAAAAAGAATGGAACCATTCATGATAGCACTAAGGACTGCATTCTAGCCGTTTACCTTTGTAGAAGGGCAAAAAGCCTTAACAGCCAACGTTATTCATAAACGTGTTTTTCATTTATGAAAGATAGAAAAGAAGATGTTAGATAGAAAAAAAATACTATTATTTTTAAATTTTAAGGATTTTCAATCCTTCTAGCCATGAATTAAAGCTGAGACAGGAAGATCTAGTTTAAAAATAAATGCCTTCTCCAGAGGATGTCCACTAAGAAGGATCAGCATGCAAAAATCAACTGCTTTAAAATATCGGTGAGCTTTTTTCATGATTATGCTTCTGAGTCAGAGCCACAATTGCAAATCTTCCATTTGCGTTAAGGCGCATTGTATCCCATCTTGTTTATTTCGCTTCTGCTATAATTAGTTTCTTTATCACAGGCTCATAGAAAATCCCTTTACTTCTTCTCCTGACATATTTCACATTATAACACACTGTTACACATTTGTTTATTGTTCTGTCACCATTTGTGAGAGAAAAAAAAATCCTTTAGCGGTTTGAAATCTGAGACTCTTTGTGCTCCGTATGTCTTTCCGTTTCGTAGCCCTTCAGAATCTGATTATATAAATTGGATTAAACTGGATTAAGCTAATTTGGAATTTAACAGATATTAAATTATAATAATTTAGCCGTATTTAATTAGACTTAACTAGTTTTATGTAAAGCGCCTGAACATGACTCTTGTGCAATATGCGTGTTGTAAAAATGGGCCTAATTTGAATTAAATTTACTCCCGTTCAGTGGCCATTTCAACAATTTAACTGTGAATAGTAAGGTAGGGATGTCATTAAAACTTAAACCTTAGACTTGTAATGATTGAGGTTTTAAATGTTAGGTTCTAGCCTTTAGTTCCAGATAAGACATTTTCTTACATAAGAGCTTAATATATTATCTTGCATTACCTACCACACTGGTATATACATATCTGTCAAATCTGTCAAAACCACATTTATCTTTTGATCTATTTTGAAATTGTTCCTAATCATCTTTTAATTATAATTATGCCATTTTAAGCCAAAATCTTAAAACCTGTGTTGTTTTTTAGAACATTGTTTCAACAGAGCGGCAGTAGTTCATTAGAAATTTGCCTCTCAGTTGTGGGCGGGACTGTTGGCGCCTGCCCCCTTTTTTATCCATCTGTTTATAAGCTCTCCTGTTGGCTTAAAGTCCTTCACAACTAACATTACCGATGCAAAAAAAATGGCGTGGATCTAGTTGTCTAAAGCAGATGCTTCAGAATGGTGCGGAACAGGCATGGAGGGATTTTTGTGCGATTATTCCAAGCGCAACACTCACTGTTTTAAGTGTAAAACTTTTTTACAAATGTAGCTTGCTCAAAATATAATTTTGCACTTGAAACAGCAAAAGGCATTTCCAATTCTTCCCATCACCCACAAAGTTGATCAAGTCAGCTAATTGGAAGATAATTTCTGACCAATCAGCATTGACCATGTCCATGTCTGTGATTGGAAGGTTTTATGGCACATTTGTAATACGGTGCCCTGCTCTGTTTCAAGCCCAAAAGACAAGGAATTTCTCTCAAGTCAAGTCAAGCCGAGACAACTTTATTAATAAAGCGCTTTTAAAACAGCAGAGGCTGACCAAAGTGCTTAACAACGCAGGATAAAAACAAAACAACAATCTAAAACAAACAGCATAAAATCAATAAAAATAAATAAATAAATACAAACCAATAAAAGCATCAACTCACACGGAGTTAAAAGCCAGGGAGAAAAAGTGAGTTTTCATCTTGGATTTAAAATCATTCAGTGAACAGGCCTGCCTAACCTGCATAGGAAGTGCATTCCACAAGCTGGGGCCAACAATGGCGAATGCCCCATCATCCCCTCTGAGTTTCCACCGTGTCCTTGGCACATCCAGGAGCAGCTGGTCAGCTGATCTAAGTGAGCGGGAAAGGAAATGCAGCTGTAGCAGCCCAGAGAGGTAGGGCGGAGCCAAACCAATTTAAAGATTTTAAAACAAATAAAAGAATTTTGAAATGAACTGGCAGCCAGTGTAGAGAAGCCAGAACTGGTGTGATATGCTCTCTCTTCCACGTTCCAGTTAAGAAGTGTGCAGCAGCGTTCTGCACCAGCTGGAGACGGGCACAAGGATGAGTGAGGGACAAGTGAAAATTATTTTGATTACACAAATTTTGAAGTTTCAAGAGTAAAATTGTTTTGTTTAAAAAAGTTTTACACTCAAAACAGTGAGTGCTGCATTTGGAATAATGGCACCAAAATACCTCTATGAGCAGGGAGCTTGCGGCTTGCTGTAGTAACTTGTACATCACATTTGCAAGCTTTTTCCAATGGAAGTTTTAAATCTGCTCCTGATTCACAACAATTTGAATAAAGAAATACTCATAAATCCCTTCATTTTCTTTACCACTTTGAATGCACTTTGAATTACTTTGAGTACAAATTGTGTTATACAAATAAACTAGCCTTGCCTTGACTTGCCTTGCCTTAACCTGCTGTGTCCCTTTTGGGGCCACACGGCTGCCAGAGCCTAACCTGGCTACTGTTGGGCGAAGGCTGGGTACACCCTGGACAGGTCGCCAGTTTATCGCAGAGCTAAAGAAATATTCAAAAATATAATTTTAAGGAGAAATTTTTATATATGTCCTTCATCTTAAGAGAAATGCCGTAAGAACATGTTGGAAACACCAAAAACATGATTTTCATTGTAGTGGGTCTTTAAGGTTTTATAAATACAGTAAATAATTATTTTAAACTATAATATAAAAAACCTTGTTTCTTCACTTCTTTCATCTCTACCAGCAGTAGACACAAGCACTCCCTACCCATTATTATTAAGATTCTGAGATTGGACATGAAAGGTCTTCTTAAAAAAACTACAGTTGATTTATTTCTTCACATTTGTGAAAATCAGTGAGTACAAAAGTTTAGATGAGGTTTACAATATCATCAATTACATTTTCATAACAGTTTGAAATTCCTACATTTTTCCATATTTAAGATGTATAGATTGCTGATATTGGATGCCGTTGGCATTTAAAATGCCATTTCGATACATTAATGGTGGTGGAAATTACCAGCGGCAGAGAGGAAATGTGGAGGACTCATTAGGTTTTAAATCCAGGGCAGGGAGCAAGAAAGATGAGAGAAAGAGTAGGAGAAAGTGGAGGAGGAAAAGGGAGGGGCAGACTTTGTAGTGTGCCTCTGACAGTAAAAATGATTTAAGAGGGAGCTGCAGAAGGAGAAGGAGGCAGGCAACCTTCTGAGAGGGAGAGAGAAACTGAGATGATTATGTTAAATGATAGACAGCTCCAGGGGTTGGATGAGCTGTAATGATAAACGATACATAATCCGAGGCACATGAAAATCATGAGGCCAGATGATTGACAGATGGGCCAATTGGTGGTGCACAAGTGGGCAAGGCAAGCTACAAGTCATGTCTAAGCTAGAGTTCGTCATCATAGCTCCAGATTTATTTGTCAGAGATAAATCCCCGCGCTCGCTGTGACAGACTGTGTGCACTGAAGGGAGAGGGATGGTGTGCACCAACTCTGACGTCTCCACATGGAGCCAGTCTGGGAAATCTGGCAAAAAAGAGAATGTACTTGCAAAAAAATATACTTCCTATCTTGTATAACCTTTTGAGAAGCACACATCGACAAGAACCAGAAATCCCTCCAGCTTCTTAAATAATCAACAAAGACTCACTCAGCCACAATTTATGATTAAAACTCTTACATATTTCATACTGAGAAATTACTTTTATTATAAGGTAGTGCTTCTTTCGGAAATGTTAGGGAGGTGGAGTAGGAATAAGAACATGTAAGGAGAAGTAGCAGTTTACCCAGCAATGTTGTCATTAACAAAAACACATCCCTTTAGGGCTAGTGCAAAGACACTTCTATGCTCAGTGTACAACCACTTTTGCTTGTATTCTAAAAGAAGAAAGACATAAGTTCATGCAAACAGGTGTGCAACAACACATTTAGTCTTAAGGGTTTGAAGTAAAAGCATTTTGGTTCGACAGGTCCGTTAACACCAAGAAAGAGTGGGATAATTAAAAAGATATATGCTACATCAGAGAAGGCTCTACTTCTAAAGATACATGCAACCCTTTATGTCATATTTAGAGGAGAGTGCATACAGCGAGAAATGTGAAAATTGCCATCAACCTAGCAACGCTGCACACTTACATTTTAACCAATCATGTATATTCGACGAGTAAACCAAACCAAAATGTGGGGAATAAAATGGTTACAATAAATGAGTCTACAGGAGGTTGACTGCTTGTTCATTCTGGCATTGCAGTAAAGGAAGCCTGTTTTCAAGGCAAAGAAAGACCACGGTCATATAACCCAAAAATGCCACGAGGCAAACCAAAGTTTTTCAGCAAATTTGGCAGGTGCCCGTGTGGCGGCATTTGTAATCGGGAGGCGTCAGTCGTATTTTTACACGCTGTATGGTGGATATGGAGGTTTTAAGAAAAAGTTCAAATTTTACAGCAACCGGACGATTTTTCTCTCAAATATTACATCGGTCAGTGGCCAGCCGAGCAAATTTCAAGGTCGAACAGTGGCAGTCTAGTGACAGGCAGAATGGCCCACCTTCTATATGCCTCCCAGGTTACCGGGCTGCTGGTGGCCGGTGGCATTTGACATGGAAGGCCGCCGCATGGAGATATTTACACATCGTCCAATCAGAGCTGGGGCGGGGGCAGGAAATCTTGAAGGTCCCGCCGATGCCTCCACATCGCATGGTGGCAGTTGAATTTGTGATTGTAGCGTAAGCATCAATGTGTTATCCTACTGAAACATGCAAATGTATAATCTCTTGTTATTTTGATTAGCCTTTCAAGATTTTAGTATCGTTCTTGTTCGTGTATTTTGTTAAAAAAAAGTTTCTCCCAAAAGTGCAACTTATTGTCCAACTTAGTGTGTATATGAGTTTTTTTCCTCTTTATTGTGCATTTTTTGGCTGCTGTGACAAATTATTTGAAAAATACCATATCTAGATTTTATATATGAAAACAAAAAAGCCAAAAAAAAAATCAAAAAGTTTGTAATTAACTTATTTGAAAGCAGTTTCTGTTTTTTACTTTGAGAATTTTTGAAGAACACAATCACAATTGAAAAAGTTTGACACTGCTTTTTCTTTTACTACATGCTAATCCAATAATTTTATTAAGCTTTTTTGAATAAAATAACAAAAAAGATCATTTTGAAAAAGCAAAGGAAAAAAAGGCTGTTATTAACCTGCCAGCTCTGCTGCACGAGTCTACATGCAGAGCTTCATTTGTTACAACAATATTTGCCTGTGGATGTTTCCCAGACAGAAATTAGGCTACATTACCACCACAATGTGATTACAAGGAAAAAGAGTTGTATACAATTGTAATTCTTTGGATACAGAAAGAAAAATGATATTTATGTCTAATACTTGTGTGTTTCCCCAACTATTTATATTCTAAAGAATGTTAAGTGGAAATGGGCTTCTGTGGTCTGGCTGACCACTCAAAGCACTTCTATGGTACACAAGTGTAAGTCTATACAATGTTTGTTTATAGTCTACAACTTTTTTTTGACACACTGATAAACCGGAGAACTCATTATGAAGACTGGTTTGCCTTGTTCTTTACATGGAAACTCCTGGGACACTTTTTTTTCCTGAACTATGAACAAATAAACTACAAGACCTGCAGTCCAGCCCTTTTTATGTCTCCAAATGCAGATATATATTTGTCGGCAAAAAAATTAGCTCTTAAAAAGAATCCAAATGAAATATTATCATCTTAATATCCATGAATGACAAGAGATAAACTTAGTTTTTGTTTTGTTTTTTAACTTTATTGAACGGCATACAAAAGTGTCACACCAGCATCTAAACCGCCAGAAAGCAATCAGAAAAGAGAATCAAGTAGTAACAGGAATGTAGTTAGCAAGGACTAATAGAGATAAGCATAGTTTTTTAAGACATTTTAGACACAATGATGTCTTATTCTGAGGAAGATGTTAAATATCCAAATCCCCTTTTGGAATGTTCTACCATGTTAAAACTTTTTTTTCACCGTTTACTGTGTTGGCGGAGAAAGGTACTTTTGAACATATTGTTTCACGGTTTCATGAATAATACATTTCCTGAAAAAAAACTCATGCAGAAATTTTCTTTCCTGTCTGTGTTTGTTCAGCTGTTGTCCAAATCATTCTGGGAGATCTGGATATACCGAACAGCTTAAGATTCCTTTCTTTAATGTTTGTTTTACACTATAATTGTCAGGAACGTGACAATTATATCATTATTATAACTTGAGGGGTATTCCAGAAAGCAAGGTTGTGATGCAAAATATTTTTGGGGAAAGAAAAAAGAAATAAATAGTTAGATCAATGTAAAAAAGTTTACAACATCGATATGTGGTCTTATCAGCCTCTCACGGAGGAAAAAAGTATTATCTGAGCTTCTTCATCCACTAAATCATCTTCAAATTGACACGCCATGCTCCACCTCTCTGAAACCAACTAACCTTCAACTAAACCTACTCCAGAGCAGGTTATGTTCATAAGTTGCTATGGCAACTTGACATACCCTGAAACATGCCTCCGTTTTTGGAACCGAAAGTTGAGGCTATCCGCTTCCTTAGCCTCAAACGTACCGTTGGTAACTAGCATAACCGCCTTTCTGGAACAGGGCCCTTGCTTGTTATCAGAAACTGCAGCATTTGACAAATAAACTTTATCACGACAAAATTCACAGTGAAACAAAAAGCAGATGTCCCGACAATGAAGAACCAGAAACTTAAATGAAATGATCTTTGACTAAATGAAGACAGCAGTGGATAACCAACCTTGACCTGGTGAGACTGACGAGGAAAACAGAACATCACAAAAATCCAAGGGTAGAATCGTCACAAGAAAATTCGGAGAGAAGGAAAATAACTTTTACGTACTTCATCTTTGTCATGTGGTTTATTGATACTTGGGGATTTTGTAGTGACCTGAATCTGTTTGGTAAAGAATACACAAATGATCAGAAGTTAAGGTTAAGATAAGGATAATTTAGGTAAAGAAAATAAAAACTAAAGAAAGCAGGGGTGGAATTATATAAATTCACGCCCTCCCACTCCCTTTCAAGCAATCTATTCAATGTTTTTTGACAATCTTAATAATAGTTTCATTTTTTTCATGATGGAAGACAAAAATAAGAAAAATAAGAAAACTACACTTAGAAAATTGCATTTCTGAAAAAATGCTGTTGAAAAAAAGCTTATAGTAGTGACACGTGCTACAGTCAGCAGGCCACAAGCTCCCTTCTCCATGACTAGATCCATCTATGTCTTCATTTTCCTCTCTCGAGCTGTTATCTTTGAGGCTGGATATTTCAGCCAGTGCATGCCATTTGTGTTGCTAATGTTAGGTTGAGGGTGTGACAGGGCTGTAAACTGGCGGGAGAGTGTGTAATCAGATGAATGTAAGGAAATGCAAACAGTCCTGCCCGCTACTCAGAGGGGAATTTCTAATAAATATCTGCTGCTCTGCAGAATTTATGTCCAAGAAAAAGACAGGTTTTTCTTTTTAATTTAGCCTAAAAACGACAATCATATTTAAAAGTCCACTGGGAATCTTTTTACTATAGATCAAAAGATGATCGACGTGGGACTTTAATCAGGCAACTTTTTTTCAACTAGGATTGAGTCAGCATGAAATCTGTTAACCTGCTGCAACACCATTACAGAGACGTGTGGCGTTTGCGGCAGCCCAACTGTTCTTTTAGGAGAAATCAAACAGAGAAAGTGTCCTGACAGCTAAAAAACAACACAACGTTGTCTCCGGCAGTAATGGCCTCATCTTCTCCAAATAGTTTGCGTTGATGAAAAGAAACTTGATTGTTTTTAGAGAAAAGTGTAGAGCCTCTGACTTAACCTGCTGTTTGATTTCTCTGGAGGTCAAGATCTGTAAAGGTGAAGTCATAGAAGAGAGGGATTCTCACCTTTCTGACTATAGACACATGCCCACACTAGCACAAGTCAGCAGCTGGCCAGTCTGCACAAAGCACACAAACACACAGCTCTTCCTCAGCATATGGAACAGATTATTTCAACCCAAAACAAGCTTTTGTTTAGAGCATAAGCACAGCCAACCTAGAGCATAGTAGAGAGCTGGCAGTCTATTCCAACAGTAAATTAATTCAGCGTCATGTGACATCTTTGTGATTGTCTTTTGGGGGACGGTAGATTGTGGGCAGAGAGATGAATTGTCATAATTTCACAATGATGTTGTTCTGTTCGAGAAGAAAAGAAAAAGCTGTACCTAAAGAGTTGCATCCCACAATATTTGCCTCTTTCTGTTGTTGTATTTGGTTAAAAATGCATGTATTTTGTTTCTCGGTGGTGCACCCTGTTTACATGCTTCCACAGTACTGTGTATGACTGACAGCTCCTGAGCAGGTGGAGCTGCAGGATGTTGTGCAATTTTGAAGTTTGGACATCTTTGAGCATCAACATCTGACTTTACAGCTGTGCAGATATGATAGAGGTGGACTGCCACAGTGCAGTGAAACACACATTTCAAGTAAATGAGACAACCCTGATTCATAACTCTGCTTATACAACCATTCTTGGCAATGTGAGGGAAGTTTGTTAAATCACAATTTTAGAATGCAATTTAAAATCAATTACAATGTTACAATCAATCAAATACCAAATGGGAATTGGACTGGTCTGCTGCTTCCTATATTTATTTTAGGTCCAATGTTCAGCAGAAAAAATATATAAGACTGGCTGACTGAAAGGTCAGCTGTGATGTAACTGTTTTCAGCCACAGAGGTTTCTTCTGTTCCACCGATTTGGCTGCGGTGCAGCGTCACTGACCCATCCTCAACTTAAATACCGGAGTGCTGGGTGTTGACAGGATTTGCTGATGTGACACAGAAAATTGGAAAGAAATTCAAAGCCCAGAAAGCACCACACATGGTCAGTCGCGGGCCGTAGCGTAAGCAGCCATGAATAGAACTCCTTCCCGTGGACGTGTGTGGTTTCAGCGTACCACCATGGTTAGAAGCAGTCAGGACGCGGCCCGGTGGCTGCTGCGCTAAAAAAAAAGAGGTGTCCATTTAGCTGAGGTGCTGCAGCTGAACCACATCAGTTCACATTAAAAGGAGAGACAGAAAGAGAATAATGCAGAAAGAATGGGTTTGATTTTCAAAATAAAAGAATAAGTTTGGCAAGTTTTATTTAGGTGAACTTATAATGCCACATATCTCTGTTGAGACCCTTCCACCTAACCAACAAATTGCGACCTTATGCTGTGTGTCATATAAACGGCATAGGTTAACATAAATGTGTTAAACGTGTCTTATTTGTCACTCAAAAAAGAACAAAACTTCTTGAAAACAACTGGTGTCATGTTTATGTTGTATTGAGCTCCATTCATTCATATTACTGTTTCAATCTTTTCACTTATCCAACGTGTTTATACCATAAAGTCCTTTTTTTCTTATAAAACCAATATTTGGTGACAAAACTTCTAATGGCATCCATCAAAATGTTACAATTGCTGACAAAAACCTACTTTATATCCCAATTATTCTCAGTGACCATACAAAGTATCCAAGATCACAATGACCACTTGTTCACACAACATAGTGGATCTCTGTCAGGTAGACAGGTTTGGTGGTTTTTTATAAGTTCACTCTCCATCTTTAGTAAGATCATTTTACAGTGTGAGTGTCTTAAATTAATTTACCTCTGAAGTATTTACCGGTCACATTTCAAAGAGTGGAAAGTCATGTTGAAAATGATCCTATTTTCCTTTTCATCTCATAAAGAAACACTAACCATGTATTGATTTCGCAGAGTAGGTTCCTACCCTCGTTACGCCTGAATAAGTGGTCTTTAGGTGTATAAAAGTATGGGGAGTTTAGCTGATGGATGTGTAATGTAAGAAACAGAAGTGCTGTACGTCCAAATAAACAGACATAAACCTGAGCCGAAAAAATAGAGTCCAAATGAAGAGATCAACAGCTGCTGGGTTTGATAATGGACCATATTATACGTGCGCGCATGGGTGCTGAATGTGTTTGGCTTTCCTCACAAACTCCACACACTGTGTGCCTGTTTGGCAAGAAGGGATCTCCAGCAGAGCCATTCAGGGAGGGTAGCCATCAATGTTGTCAGACTGGAAGTAAGAAAACACCAACAAACAAACAAGAACATTAAAAAGGCATCTGCTCAGGAAAAAGGAAGAAAAAGGGTCAAGCGCTAAGGTTTGTGTCGGCAACAAATGTTTTACATACATAGGGAGCAAACAGTGAGAAATGCTCAGATCACTGTTGGGCGTCTCTTTACAGACTAAGCCTATAACAAAAATGAGACCACAAGCTTTGTCAAAACCAAAGCTTTTAAGTATATTTTTAAATGAGAGGGGATGTCAGCTGGGAGCCTTATCCACTGGAGAGGAAGGAGCCTGACAACTGAAATCTGTGCTCTCGGTTCTATCTTTGGAAACTTCACTGCTAGGCATGAGCGCTCCGGTTGGATAGAATGTAACAATGAAAGTCTTCAATAACGTGGTCATTCTGTGTATCACAAGTATGTAACACATCAAACAAAACTGATATTTGAAATTCTTTAAGAGAACTGTCAATCTTTGGGTTTAATTTAGTGACATACACTACAGTAAAACTCAATTTGAGTGTTGACTCAACTGTCAATGGTTACTTTTTATGTTTTAATATCCAGTTGATGAATTATGTCTCAGCTGGCAGACAATGTCATGCTTAATTATTGTTCATGTATATTTCAAGTATGTGAACCTCTTGGAGACGCACAGACAGTGTGCTCTGGTGTTTACCTAAGTCACAGAGCGATAGAAAAACAGTTTGCCAAGAGACCCACTCCAATGAAAATTATGTTTTTTGGTGTTTTTAACATGTTCTTGTGGCGTTTTTCTGATAATGGAGAACATGTAAAAACAAGTACATTTAGACTGATATTGAATTTCAGAATATTTCAGAATATTTCTTTAATCATATTGTCAGGAGCAAAATGAAAAAAGGCTGTTTGCATAACCTCATTAAAGCTAGAATTGGCAGGCCACAAGCTCCGCTCCATTATGATGTATCCATTTGCATTCAAATGTAAATCATGCATTGGCTTTCCTTCTCCTAACTGGCATCCCTTACGACTGGATAGCTCCATCACTAATGTTAAGGGTGGGGTTTTTAGGGGCTGTAAGCTAGCAGAGGCAGTGTAAATAGAGGATGACGGGAAGTGTAGGCGGGCTTACTCCATACCAACAGTCCTGCCCACAACTCAGAAAATAATTTCTAAAGAACTACAGCTGGTTTGCAGAAACTGTGGCTTCAAAAACAACACAAATTTTTGATTGTTTTGGCTAAAAATGGTATAATCACAATTAAAAGACCACTTGATTATTTTTTTTTACATTAGATGATTGGAGTGGGACTTTAAGCCAATATTGCAGAACCAGCATTTCATGTTTATTGAACACGACATGTAAAAATTCACAGTGCAGGGTGACAAAAGAAGTGAACCTGGTCATATACTTTGTCCTACTCATTGATATATATACAAAAACTTGATTTGTATATCCCGTGTAATTTCTCTTGAAATCTAATAATTAAGGACAAGGAAATGTGGTGTAAACTGTCATGGAGGCCATTATAAATTGATTTTTATCCATTCACCGAGATATTCTATTTTAAATTTTAATGCCACATTTGTCAAAACAAAAACCTCCCCGTGTCCATAAGCTATTTATATTAATGAGAAAACTGAATTTACATTTTTTTCTTCACTGTTTCTAAAGTATCTATTAATTATTCAACTCACTTCCATTAATAAAAACAACAGTAATTTGTTATGGCGAAACAGTTCTTTTAATGCCACACAGTAAAATCATTTGCCACTCCTTTTCCATCCCCACAATACAGTATCTTTTGTGTTTTTGTTGTTCCACCTCACTCTTGTCCTCTCATCTGTAAAACAGTCACAAAGGCAATTGTCTAGAAAAAAAAAGGAAATAAACAGGAATTGTGTGATTACTTTATGTTTTCTGTATTTTAATCTTTGTGCAAATATCACAACGGATTGAATCAATGTCTGACAACCTGGAAGTATAGAAACACACAATTGTGATGGCAATAATACTGAGACGGTTTAAGATTATGTGGTTGCTAACAGTGTATGCTGTTTTGTTTTGCACTCCCTGTCATGTTAGTTTTTTCTGTGAATTCTCATAAGATCTATTTGTCAAGCCGTGCCTGCTCGAGCATGAAGTTTCTGCTTAGTCTTTCTCCTCATTTTATCTGCTTTTGCCTGGAGGCAGGAGACACACTAAGTTTCTACACATACTTTTGAAATTAAGTCTGTCAAAACAACAAAGTGATGTTTTTGGGCTTAAATCGAATTCAAGATGAGGAATCAATAAAGGGGCTTTGGTTGCCACTTGCTAATGGTGTGTGTGTGTGATATGAGATTACAATGATCAGAAACACTTCCAACCCCAAGCATCTCAGCTGCAGCTTTAATCATGTTCGGTGGGGTGTAACAATAGCTTTGCCCTTAGAGTGTTGCAATAGTTTTTATGTCCGAGTTTTTTTCTCTTAGGCTGTCTCCAGCAGTGATCTGCGGTTCACTCCTGCACAAACATAACAGCAATAGGAGCTTTGTCTATTTGATACATTTCATTACAACTACACTTTAGAAGAATGCAAGAGTAACATTCTGAGATGGTGTTTCTGGGCTTTGTTGTTTTGTTTTGATTAAGTCGTTATTTTAAACTACTGTGTTGAAATGTAACTCTGCATTGAGGTTGCCATGATCAGCCCGCTCTAATTCTGTTCAACCTTTCTCCCCTACAAGTGTTGCCACCTGGGTTCTGTTTAGTTATTTATTCCTTAGTCACATGTACCCATACAGGATGGGGGTTGAGCCATATGGGTGCTGCGGGTTTCTGGGTTGTCTGGGCTCGTGGAGGGTCATAAACAAGTGTGGCAGGATCTTAAATGGAGCGGAGGTGTGTCTTGCAGATTCCTTGAGGCTCGCATGGGGATTTCATGAAAAGGGAATGTATAACTTTTGTGTGTGTGGTAGGTGTATTTGTAAGGATATCACACTTATGATGTACAGGTGATGGTATTGTAAGGGCCCTAATGCCACATTCTTGTCATTAGTGAGGTACTTGCACTGGCCCTTTACTGACCATGCAAATGCTGCATACAGTGTACAGGTGATATGTTAGTGCCTGTAAGATGCCCATAGGACGTCCACACAAACTACACTCTGTCTTATTTCCTCTTTAAACCCGATTTGCAGCGGTGCCCCATAAAAGGTAAACAAACTAAGAATCATGCTGCAAGCATGGAGCGTTCAACTGACTCGCAAGGAGCATGCAAGGACCGCGTACTTATCATTTGAACAGCATGTGCAGTATTTTGGAGGGGTTGCAAAATGAAAAATCTGTACATTTTGGCTGCATCTTATTACATCCTTACCTACCCTTATGTATTGTTTCAGTGTTCACCACAACCTATCACCTTCAGCATTCCCATACAAGAAATTTGCATGAACTTTTTCATTCTACAGACTCAACGCATGGTCTACAACCTCGATATTTTGCGCAGGCCACCTGTGTTCTCCGTACAGGTTTGCCTATATATTTGCCCGCAGACAGCCCGTCTCCACCCTTAGGGGCAGTTGTGACTAAGACATAGGCAGATAAAATTTGTGGTGCAGCCACATGCTGCGTTTTTGGTTGCATTTTCTTTTGTTTTGTTTTGACTGGCAGCTGAGCAAACAGTTTGTAGCTGAGGACCTTTAGTGTTCTGCCCATTTTGAACAGAACATCTAGTAAATCTGATGTGTGTGTTTGTGTTTGTATGTGTATGTGGTGAGGGTGTGTTTGTGGATAATATTATATTTAAACAAAACAAATCTAATGAACGAAAAAGGGTTTTAGTCGTTGCAATTGGATCATTTTTGTAGTCAGGATAAACATCAGCTGATGTGACAGTAAGCATGCAATATGATGTACCAGAGCAACCCGCTATATATAAATGTTTTTTCATTATATGTTAGTGTAGTTCATGTTGACCTGATGTTTTAGTAGGTTATACACCTAACGTGTATGAAGATGAGAGCATAACAGGGAATGATACATAAAATATTTCCTGTTTGTCTCAAAGGGCGAATGCAATAAACGTAATTGTGGACGTATAGAGATAGCTTTATCATCTTTGTCACAGACATATCTCTCATGTCAGTCAGACTGGGTTTGTTTTTCAATTTAATTCTGTCCTCAGTCCTGTTATTTCTTTTAAAAACAAAACCAACTGTTTTGCTTCTATAGCCTGTTTAAAGTGGACTTTAAGGGGACAATCTTCCTATCCCGCAGCAGTACCCCTTTACAAGTACACTAGAATAAAACTGGTACAGCAACAAAAGACAATAAACACATGCAAATACAGATAGTATGGGGAGTCTGGAGCCCATCTGTCATGGCAAGCTAGGTGAGGCAGACCCAGGCACTGGAACCCGGAAGGAAAACACAAGGTGAGTAAATTGGTAAGTCAAGTTTTAATGATATTCGGAGATCCTTGAGATCTTGATGTGGCTGGAGGCTGGATAGCAGCGGGTGAAGTTGCTGGAAGTAGCTTGAGGTAGTTATGGCTTGAGGCGAGGCTGGTGGTCGGAGTTGACTTGTGGCGAGGCATGGGGTTCTTGGTTCGTCCGAGAGTTGCTGTGGCTCAGGTAATCAGATGACTCAGGTGTCCACTCGTGGTCAGAATGTCCATCAGGGGCAACGAACTGGCGATGAATGCTGGTTCTGGATCTCCATAAGTTGGTCTGGTTGGTGATGAGGTGAGTGGACACAGCTGGGAATCATCAGGAGCCAAGCAGAGAGGGGAGGGGGAGGAAAGCTGACAGAGGTGCCATGACACCATCTCAGCCACTGAAGCCAGGGTACACCCTGGACTGTCTGCCAATCCATCGAAGTGTTGTAATTTTACCTAAAAAGCAAAACCTATGTGTTTCACATTTCCAATTTCAGCTGAAATCTTTTTTTATTTATTTAAATAAGATGTTAGTTTGGTTTGAAAATGCGCTTCAAACAAAATCTCAGCAAATGATGAGCCGCATTTCACTGGAAGCCTAATAAGATGGTTGGTTTGTTGATGTTTTGATTTGCATTTATTCCCTTTCATTCCTTTAATCCTTCCAGCCTACTTTTACTATGGATCTTCATCCTATAGCTGACTCAGAACATTAGATAATGATTGCTAAGATGAATGTAAACATACAACTTAATGAATATGTAGTAACTAATCTTGTTTGACTGAGGTATGTACCAGAGTGTGTTTTCTGAGAAACAGAAATGCAGCCTTTCCACCAGATCTATTAGCATGTGCATACACACAGCTACAAATAATCTCTTCTGCAAATGTAAATGAATGCAGACAGTCACTTACTCTGTCATTTTGGAGATATGAGAGATATCACTGAACTAAATACACATGAAAAATAAAATAAAAACTCAAGCAAGGAAAAGACTGAGCTTTGATATACAAAGAGCCTTGATATTTCAACTAGTAAAAACTAGGTTTTGGCCAGCGGCCTGCAAATAGAATCAAGAGCTTGATCTCACCTTAAAACTGTATAAGTTCTTCCAAAAGGTCCATTATCTGAACTTAAGATTTCAGGAAAACCACCCAGATGAAATAAACATTTAAACACAACTGAAGTTTTACCCATAGAATTAAGAAGTACAATAATAAAATCCAGCAGATGACCCCAATATTTTTAATGAATGGAGGTTTAAGTAACGGAGCAATTTTCAACAGAGTAGTTCAAAAGGGTTCAGAGCCCCTTAAAGCCTTGTTATACTCACAAAGGCACAAAGAGACGCGCTGAACAGGTAAGTCGAAGAGGACAAACAGGTCAGGTCAGGATAGAATGAGTAGAATTTCAGGTTTTCAGGAGCATATAGTCGTTGTTGTTAAACTGAGACCTTCTGGCAAGGTGGTGTTGCAGGAGCTGATCAAATCAACTTTTTATTTGTACTAAAAAAATGTCAGTATTTTTTAACATCATGTACAACATAAATTCAAGTCAAGGTTAGTAACTTCAAGTGGAATTCATACACAGGACTGATTTTTGAGTAAAATAAAAGAATTGTCAGTGTGCCTTATTGTGCCTTTTTCCTTTTAGTAATTTATTGGTTCTAAACAGGGCAGCAAATATTGTGAAGTGAAAACAGCTCCTATAAGCCTAGAATGAAATCTACAGCTTTAAAAGAGACAGCTAACACCTGTCAGTTAAAAAGTGTTGCGATCGTAAAAAGGCAACAAATGTCTTAGTTGTGTCGCCTCCACAAAAGCAGGTACCAGCACATCTGGTGAATCTGTGGATAGGTTTCAAGAGGGGGAGGGTTCTCTTCGTTTTAGATGTGTCTTCTAAAGAGATCATTAGATCAAAATTTCAGGCTAATATTATATATAGATTTGATGCATTTGGTTTTATAAAACACTATCCATTTATTTTTGATGAAAGGTTTTGTGTGGCGGTATTAGCAGGAAAGAATTTTAGGGATGATATTGTCGGTGCGTGTCAGCTAATGAGCAGAGACCTAATGTCACTTTATTTCTCATAACATTTAATAAATTGGTTGATCAAGGGGAACAAAGAACAAAGGTCAAATTAGATGAAATAGTTTATTCATTAGCTCTATTTATCATTGCTGTGAATGTGACATGGTTCTTCACTCAAGCGGTACTTGGTGAGTTGGGTAGGTGCAGCTATGGGGGTATCAGATTTCCCCCGGGTGTCAACATGGCGCAGGCAGGCTGAGAAAAATCACAGTGTCTGCTGGATTAAGTGTACATAGACATGGCCTGCTGACCTTTGAGACTGTTGCTGATGCCGGGGGTAGTAGTAGGAGGGTAAATAACGGCGGCATGCATGTCACCTCAGGACACAACTGCACAGAAGTTTTCCGGCTAGGAAATGGCCGTAAATTCACCAGATTGGGTGGTCTGCCGCCTCAGCTGAGAGCATCTACAAATAGACACAGTGGAAGCTTAATGGCCTGAACGCAATGGCAGGAAAAGGAGATATTTCAGCACATCTTTCATCATTAAACACAGGCTGATGCATTAGCAAACAGAGAGGCAGCTTGAATTGACCTTCAGAGACCTAAAGTGAACAAATTACACACGCGCTCCTCTCTATTTTCTGTAAACACTCAATGCCCTTTTTAATCTAAACCAAATTTCCCAAAGAGGTTAGCATTGAAAAAAAATAAACGAATATAAAAATAATCAGCTCTCTGCAGCTTTTTGCTTCTTTGGCCGTTTTGTTTTGCTTTTCCTGTAAAGGCGAATCTCCTCATTCAGTCAACTTTCAGTAGGATTTGAAGCAAAGTGGTACTTCATCAAGGCCAAAGTACAAAATACAAAAGTTGGGTTGGGGACTACACAAACTCTCACCTAACACATCAGGACACATGGTAAAAATTATTGTCTGTTTTGTCGTTGAGCATTTTAAGCTCTGTGTTTTTGAGAAACACCTCAGAGAAAAGGCTCTTTGAAGATGTTTCACAATAACCTTTTAAGATAAAAGCCTAATTGCAATTCACTAAAATCAATTCAGTTTTCTTTTCGTAGAATGGCACCTTACACCATAGAAAAAAAGAAAATCCTCAACAATTTAAAAGATCAATGAAAAGAAAAAAACAGACAAAAATGTGGGGTAACGGTACCATCTGAAAAATATGAGTTGAAAGAAAAAAAATAAGCCCTGAACCTTTTTTACTGGTGTCATTTGTACATGAGGAATAGTTTTTGGAGACAATATAGTTACATTGTGCCTTTTTTTTCTTTTTCCTTTTGCTGCAGCATGTCAGATTTACTTCTTTTCAGTGTAAAAGAAAGACTGATGTTATTAGATTCCTGATAAAAATCTGTCCCATTGGAAGGAAACAGAAATATTACAAGCAAATACAAATATTGCAAGTATTTGCAAATAAGTAAACTGAGTTGACAAAACAAGAAGAACACCAAATGAGGTTAATAGGATCTGGCAAGATATGAGACAAAGAACAAACACACAAAAAACGTTGCTTTTAATAAGAAGCAATTCCTGGCAAATAATGCAGGAGGGGGTTGGCAGAAAAAAAGGCACGTCATCTTAAAATGAGGTGTTTTTTCTAAAAAACACAGGAAGAAAGGCTAAAAATGATGCACTGTATTGTCATAGGATTACTGTCCTCCTAGGACCTCATGGATGACACAGAACAGAATATATGAATATACATGCAGATTTTTTGTTCCTTACCCTGACTCCAAAAGCTCTGCTCATCAGCTCATGATTCTTTAATGACACGCCTTGAAGCCTGGACCCCAGCTCTTTACTGGATGAAAAAAGACTGTGAACATAAACCTGATGTATATTTTAGAAGGTTAAATATTAGAATCCACATGTCGTTAGCTTAGGGCAATTTTCTGGCCACATTTAAATTAATGAGAAGAATGATAAAATCCCAAATCAGCCCAGCAGTTGTGTGAAATGTCCTTTATTCAATGTATTTTTTATCCTCTATTGTGACACATCTGCAGGCTCTTCAGTTAATGGTGTTCAAATTCCTTAAAATTGTCAATTTTTATCAAATTTAAATTATTCATTGCTTTAATTTTAATCGATTATTTCTTCCTGCTTTTAACAGCTTGTATTATAGCCGTTATTATAATTTAAAAAATATTTTGGATGCCCACAAATGTTGATTGAAAATAAATGTTTGGGGGAAAAAAGGAAAAAAAAAGTCAAGTCATTTGGGTTTGAACATTTTTCTTCTTTTTATTTATTTTACATGAACCAACAATGTTCTACAGTTCAGATAAAGGCAGATCACAATGTAGACTTTTTGTGTCGCCACACATACTTTATTTTTTTTTTATTTTTACAGCAGGAAAAGAAGCAGTAAAAAAAGAATCCCTGCTTTCCTACTTCTTAACCTTTAAGCCTCTGACACTGGAGCTCTTGACAGCAACACCTAAATAACACATGCTCACATACAGTTATTCTTCAAACTTTTTTGCCAAGGGTGTCTGAAACCAGGCCTCGAGGGCCGGTGTCTTACATAGCTGCGTTTACATGGACAAAAGTACCGGTAATCGGAAAGAATGCCTGATCGGAAGAAAAATGCGTCATGTAAACACACCATTCGAAATACTCTGCCCCGATCAGACTCGTTCGGATCAAAATTTCTTTCCGATCGAGATAGGTGGGTTATGCCGATTTTTGATCCGATCGTGTTGCATGTAAACGGTTCATTCCGATCATGTGTTACTACTGCTCTGGTTTACGTCACACGTAGAAGGTGCGGTGCTTCAGAGAAGGCTTTGGAGCACATACTGGACCGCCCGGCTGCTCCGCGGAAGTGAACCGTGTCTGTGAGCAGAGCAGCCGGACTTATGTGCTTTGTGCGCTCCGGGGGGGAGGCTTCTGACCCGCCGCTCTGGGTTAGCGGCTGCCGGACTCAGGAGAACTGTGTGTCCGAGCAGAGCTCACACAGTGGCTTTGGGGCGGAATGTGAGCTTTTCAAAGCAGAATGTCGTTCAGTCCTTAGAAACCGTTCAAACAATCACATGGATTTGCGTTCCAGTCATGTCCCGACAAAATAAAGGCTGATGTCATTCCCACATATTTACGTGCAGCCAAGATGCAGATTGCGGCATTTCACGCATGGATTTTGTGTTTATCAAAGAAGGCTAATGTTGTTAGCGCGTGTTAGCTTTCTCTTAACCCTGGCTTCTTCTGGCTCCATTCTTCCACAAAAAAACCACTGACCAGACGGATTAAAATTAAAATGATGATATGATTCATAACATTCATAACATTAATAAAAGCACATTTAGAAGATCATCTCGTATATTACTGAGCTGCTACATAAGTATGGCAGCTCACTTTGTTTACTGTGGGACTCATTTCCTTTTTTTTCAACACTACTGTGCATGCCCAAATGATTTATTCCGACCGAAAGTGTGACCATGCGAACGTTCGTTCTAATCGGAAAACGTTTTTCTGGGCCCATGTACACGGTTGAATTCTAAGCCGACCATTAATCCGATCAAGGTATTTTGCCCATGTAACCACTGCTTATGTTTTCCAGCCAACCTTCCATTGAAGCTCCTTTTTTGGCTAAACACACCTTACCTGATCCTCATAATCAACAGCAGATAAGGCAGGGTTTCTAGAAGAAGGCTTTGCACCGTTATGCAACAATAACATAAAGTTTACATAACGGTGCAAAGCCACTTTTCCCTACGACAAAATCAGCTGATTTACATTGATTTTGTAAATCAGGGGTTGGGAACCTTTTTGGCCGAGAGAGCCATAAACGCCAAATATTTTTAAATGTAATTTCATGAAAACCATACATTATGTTTAAAACTGAAAATACAAGTGAATGTGTGCATTTTATGTAATTTTAACACTTTTAAAGTACAATAAGTCTGTGGATTCCTTTTTAATAACATTGTTATTGCAGCAGACTGAGTTGGACTGGGTAGCTGTTGGGTCACGTTGTAAGTTCCGGAGTTCATTGAACGCATCAAGCAGAGATGCTGATTGGCTCTCAGTTCTGTAGTTTAGCCTGTCATTGGGGAGTTTGGACCAATGGGGTTTAGCTATGGGCCGAATAAGGGAAATAGGAGGGCTGATGCGGGGGCAGGGGAATAAAAAGTAGATGGGGAGCGCTCTCAGCGGGAGAGATTCAGGAGTTGCTGAACAAGTTACGGCGATGGTTACGGCCTGCAGTAACCAGAATAAAGAATCTTAAAAGAGGTTGTGTCTCTGTGCCTCAGTGTGGACGCTACATTATGCTGTTGCTAATAAATGAGCATTTCTTACCATTAATGTGAGTTCTGGTGCTGCATGGTTTTGCTGATGGTCTTGTCTGGTTGAGTTTCAGCTTCGTGCAGGAGACTTCCATCCATAAAACGTGACCGTAGGTTGGTCTGAATGTTCTTTAGATGTGAGAAAGACTGCTCACGTGCAGATGTGGAGCCAAACATTGTCAGTACAGCAATACTCACGCTGCAGTGTGTGGTATGTGACGGGCAGCGTGCGCATTTCACCTTGCTGCCTGTGCCCACTACCCCTCCCCTTGTCAAAGACGGGAGCGCGGATCTGCCGGGACGGCAATTCACAGGTTTCAGGCCGTTACAGATTTGGGGTTTGGATGTGTGGTTTTACGGTTTTGTTGCGCAATACATTAGGCACTGAATTGACACCATACGTTACAAACTGGCATCGCATCGCGCCCGAGAAGGACTGGTCTAAAGAAACTATTTTTTTTTTAATTATAATTAAAGATTTGTCTGTGAGCCAGATGTGGCCATCAAAAGAGCCATATATGACTCGTGAGCCATAGGTTCCCGACCCCTGCTGTAAATGGTTGAAGAGTTACGTATTGAAAGAATGTCAACACTTGAGCCAAAGCTCTGGTGTTAAAGGGTTAAAGAGGCAGATGGAAAGGCCCACCTCCTTTTCCATCTTGCATAAAGTCATTCTTTCATTATCTTTTGAGATATTCTAAAAGTGCTCCCACTGGTCTTTTAACTACGATTAAGCCATTTTTTGTCCAAATCAAAAAAAACTGTGTTGTTTTGTAGAACATAGTTTCTGCAGAGCAGCAGTAGTTCATTAGATATTCTTTTTTGAGTTCTGGGTAGTACCATTGGCGCAGACTTTTCCTTTCTCGTTGCTTTTCTACATCACAAATAAGCTCTTTTTTGAAACAGCATGTTTCCATCCACAACGATTTGAATAAAGAATACCCAGAAATGCAATTTTAAGCCTAATATTCTTAATATATGTCCTCCATCATCAGAGAAATGCCTCAAAAGAATGTTTAAAAATACCAAACACACCATTGGAGTAAGTCTTTAAAGTGGCAGGAAAAAAATGACACAAAACACTAATACTTATTGTTTTTAATACACAATACTATAGCAGACAGGCAGCAGAGAAGAGCAATCTACAACTTAAATAAAAATAGACAAATGATACGAAACAAAAGGATTAAACTGCAGAAAAGTTAAATGTTAACTCTCTAAAAAAGAGGGGGTCCTTGAAGGCAGATGAAGAACATCATGACAAAAGTGAAAGGAGTGGACTACAGAAATTAAAATACTAGGAAGGACAGCTTGAAAAGAATGCCAAGACGCAGGGCACACCGGCATGGTAGGCTGCAGGGTAAGGCCCAGCAAAACCTTTCAAGCTTCCTCTGTGTTCTGGAAGGTGTGACAACCTCCAAGACACAGAAGAGAAGGATAATGCTGAGGCTTCAATAGGGGGTCAGGAGTAACTCGGTCTAATGAGCAGCCAGCTGCAGATGATGGGGCTTGTGCCGAGACCGGTGTGGGGCAGCTGATGGGCAGAACTGTGTGTGTGTGTGTGTAAGGGGGGTCAATCTGCAGCGGCTGATTGAGCCTGGACTGCACCGACTTCATTGGCTGACAGACTTTCAGCTGTGGTGAGTCGGGCGCCAGCTGTTGCTGCCCACAGGGTATTAGATAGCGTGAACTGGGGGAGCTGCGGGATTGGCTGACAGGACTTGAAGTGCAGCTGGCTGTGCTGCAGCAGTCAGCGAGCCTTTGGAGATGGCTTTGGAACTACACACCACTGACCCCCATGGAGCAGATGTGGGGAGCATTAAGAACTCCTTCAGAAGCTGGGACTGTAGAAGCAGATAAGTCTATTAACACATATCCCTGTCAAAGTGGCGACATTTATTTTTGGCCCTCAAGGAGGAAGAGAGAAAAGCCCCTCAGGTTCGGGGATTGCATTAGGCAAACACCAAGACGTCTTTGCAGCCTTTACAATTTCAAAGCACAAAAAGTAATATACTCCCTTACAGAGTCCTTGTTTTGGCAAGTCGGTGATGTCTGGCGGTTGATGGAGGACTCAGTCCCGGGGGCGTTGCAGCACAAACAGGTTAAATCTCAAGAACGATCAAATGAGTATAGCACACGACAGTGGGAGCTGGGGAAGACACAGAACTCAACAGAACAAACCAGCAACTGAGGAAGATCAACACCGAACATCAACACAAAAAGCAACTGAGCCCCAGGTGTGTGTGTTTGATGCAGCTGGACCAAATGAAAGACTTGAAAAGTGAACTTATGCCAGGGGAATCCAGACTTTTTACAAAGAGGGCCAGATATGCTGAGGTGAAAATGTGTGAGGGCCAAACAACCAACAACCTGCATTATTTTAACCGCTCTAATAACATTAAAAGCAAATGGACTATTTGATGATTTTTTTTGCATTGGTATACTTTTCATTTCTTCACACAGAACAGAAATAAATCTAAATAATTTTTTCCCAAATTATTATGTATTTTGTACTTGAAGACTGAAATAAAAATAGAAATAAAATGAAGAAAAAGTCTGCCTGAGAGAAAAAAAGTTTTCATCAACACTGAATCTGAGTTCAGATGATAAACATTGTTTATTTTTGTATACGTTTTAGCATATCCTGTCAGGCGTCGCCACAGCGAACCAGCTATCACCAATCAAATAATGCAAATAAACATTTAGTTTAACAGAGTTCTACACAGGATGCCCTTATTGGCGCAGCGCTGTATTGCATCCTGACTGGAGATCGACACAGGGAGACCCAGACTAAGGCCATCTTGTGGCTACATAGCTGGGCAGTAACGCCCAATGACCCACACTGGATGAAGCTCATTACATCCTCTCGGATTCAAACCCTGATTTCCCACATGCCTGTCCTGCAGGCGGCCAACTGAGCCATCCAGCCGCTTCTTGCTACTTCTCAATGCAAATCTTGTGAACAGGAAAGTAACGCAAATAGTTATCTTATTCAGAAGTACAAAACACTCTGGTTTTGATCAGAGAAACAAATCTGTTCATTTCGTTAACAATCTTCATTTTAGAAATGAGCTTGAAAGTGTCACAGAAGAGTTCCCCAATATTGTTGCCAAAGGTTTAAAATGACTTACAATTTAATTTAGCCAATCACAATCAAGAAATAATTGTTTTTAGAAAGTGCTGGTGCCGCATATTGTTATTTTATGACAGGAATCCTGCAGGCAAAATTTTGAACACGAGCTGCGTTTTGCACATGGGCTGGACTTTGGACATGCTTTTGGACACAGAATATGTTTTATTTTTGTTTTTTTACGGTTTGGGTGACAGTTAATGTAACAGTTTTATCATAATCAAAGAGTGAAAGCTGCTTGTCCCCCTTTTTGAGGTCTGCATCATTACAGTTCATTTTGCCTTCAGAAGGAATTCAAATGAATCATCCAGTGAGCTTTTTGCTCCACAGCGAGTCTGGAGCAGATCGGATTTTCCACTTTCTGAGCAGTCGTCTGTAATGTCACTGACACCTCACCAAACCATCACTGTCAAAATGGTATTATCTGGCTCAATATTTTCCCATTGGCTTTTTCCCTGTCTGCAAAGGGAAGGAGGCATAACAAGAAAATGAGACAAGTGATGGAATAGTTCCCTTGTTAATTCACGCTGGCAAGAAGAAAAAAAAAACAAAGGTGAGGAAAGAGCTTCTTTTGCTCTTCTTTGACAGGAATGTGAAGCAGCTTCTCTGCAGGGGGTCGACTATAACAGCAATTCGATGCAGGAACATTACAGAGCAGCATGTGTAAATCTACAAGTATATCAGCAATCTGTAAATTAGGCTCAAATTCTGAACATGGAGGGACATTCAGTCTCATGGGAAAGTAGTTTGTGTATGTTTCAATTGTATACTTGTTTCTTAATTATAAAAAGTGACCAATTCCTGCCTCATAGAATGCTGAATCTAGGAGAATGGACATCATTTAGTGACTCTGTTACAAATTGCATGAAAAAGTGTTGGCTTTTTCCCCCCTCAAGCCTTCATTCACATGAAATATGCACCAAGCTTCAAATGTAGATGAAAGCTTTTCTGGAGATTAGTCACAGCCGTCACTAGTACTGTGTCATTTCATCATTTTTTATGAGTGTATGTGCAGTGTATATTCAAGCTCTGTGAAAATATTGGATTGAACTAGCACTTTGGGTTGCATTTCAGTGATGCACACTTGTTCTTTCAACTCCCTTTTCATTTACGTAGCGAGTGGGAACCCACTTTCTGTCGTCTGATGAAACTTCAGAGGAAAACGGTTTGGAGTTTCTGGGGAATCTGACTCCAAGAACATCACACATGCAAAACTCCAATCCTCAGTTAAGAAAAGAATTACAATTTTGAAATAAATTAAAGCAAAAGAATCGATAGCTTCGCATCTTGATTACAAACAACATTCTCTATGGATTCTTTACAAACATACGTCTTGTTGAACTGTTTGATGTCTATTAAGTTGAATGTGGTACACATTGTGTTTTTAGTCATTTGCCTGAAGAAATTATTTAAATGTGAACATAAAATCCATATCTTGTTTCATGGTACATTTAGCTGCAATTTGTTCATGTATTAAGATTTTTGAACTTTTTTTGGTTAATAATCCTTATGTCTGTTATGAACAAGTTTGTTGTTTATAAAATGCAATTTGTACAGATACAAATACTGCAATTATTACATTACACTGTTTTTTGGGGGTAAATCTTGTTTGTAAGGTGTTCAAGCTAGTGTTATTATCTGAATCAGAATAAACAGATGTCCATTTAACATCTGGAAGTATAGACTAACACTAGACACTAGACTGGATCCGTTTAAAAATCTGCACTTTTTTGTGATGCCATTTTTAAAATATGACTTAAACTTTGAATATGACTTACTGTAGATGTTTTCAATGAAAGGTTCTGATCCCATTCAGTATTAAATTACTGATGTCATCTAAATTATGTCAATATCAGTAACAATAACAATAAAAAATTTAAAAAATGTATATATATATTAGATATCTATATTATATATAATATCTATATTAGAGAATGAAAGGGCAAAGATCCTGTGGGAATTCCAGATCCAGACTGATAGAATGGTAATGGCGAACTAACCAGACATTGTAGTGGTGGACAAAGAACATATACATATATATATATATATATATATATATATATATATATATATATATATATATACACACACACACACAAGAAATCAGAAGCCCACTTCAGCCCAGCTCATATAGGTCAGTGAAAACATTGTCTGACATTAAACCAGTCTGTGGCCTGAAAAAGGCTGGAGACCAATGCAGTAGCCGACTAGTGGAGCAGATGAAGTCTGGTTCCATGAAGCAGTGAGATCCGGATCGGCCAAACAAAGTGGGTGAGTGACCTTTAAACAAGCTGAAACCATGACAGTCAGACCGTTTCGAATCAGAGGGGACCAATCCCTCAAAAGTATTGATATCTCACTCAGCTGTGACAGCTAGTTGAAGGCACAAAAGTGCAAGAAAATCAAAAATAACTTGGGATAACTTTCATCTGAAATAAAACAAAAAGGTCACCCAGAGAAATGTCCTATTAAAATTCCACAATCTCCCTCTCAGAGCTTTGTATCGTTTTGTTTTTTGTTTTTTTGTTGTATTTAATCAGACACACTTAAGTTTGATGAGTGTAAATGATATATAATAAAACATCCCTGTATGTATTTTTCTAAAGGAACATAGAAATTGCTGCTCTACAGCTCGCTGACACCTTTCTAAAGCCTGCTAAGCATCTAAATATTAATCAGATGATGCTGGTCTCCAGCAGTTTATGAAATTACCACCTTTTTTCTCACTGTGCATCAAAAAATATTATCTGATCCTAATGGGATTTCATGCCAGCAGGGCACATGAGAAAACATTCATTTTGAAATTGCAGCAGAGTGGGGTAATATAAACCCGCAGAGGTCGGGTGATCCATAGGACTCATAAACACACAGAGAAAATAAAAACGAGGGATGTGCTGCAGCGTCAAATGCAGGCAAAAACGTTACACTTTAACTATAACTGTGGTTGTTTTCTTGTAACACTTTCTATTCAAACTCTAAACTGAGTCTTTTTTAGGGTCATTTGAAAATGATTGTGCTAGGTTCCTGGCACTGCTTTTGAATTTTGCCAAACTGTCACACCACAGCCCGTTCCCAGGTGCAACCATATCAAGGCCTGCAGATGACAGCTACGTGTGAACTCCTTAATCCTCCAACTTTATTCTTCCCGGACTTCAATTGCTGTCGCTGTTGCCACTTCCCCCGCAACAACTGCCTGTGTAATGTTTTGCACACAACCCTAAAGAGGGCCCTGCGCTTCAAGAAACCTTTCCTTCAAAGGGATGCTGAACCCGCTTGATGATAAAACGCTGTTTTTAAGCCGACTCTTTGAAGAGCTGTACTGTACAGGAACTACACCGAAATCCGGCGCGCGCGCTGCCAGTGGAAACTTTCCAACGGACACGTGGTCATTTGTTTGAGCATTACAAATACAGGATAGCTGCGGTTAGAGAGAAACCTTCAGATCAATCCGAACCGGAAAGGGCATGGGGGTTTCATCCTATCTGAATAACAGAGTGTGTTGACCTTTTTAAATGGGTGAAAGATACACTAAGGTAAATAGTTGATTGCTTGCAGTTTCATGGCAATCTGTATTGATCCATGTTTCAAGGAAAGGTCGTGTGCTTGAGAGGTGATTGTTATTAGATAAGCAAGAATACAGAAAGTGAACTTTTCATTTTTTGTACCAAAAGACAGAGAGTGACATTCAGCTGTGCCTGAAACACAGTTTCAGACTTTATTCCCTTTTTCGTGCCATAGCTGTGCAGCGTGCAGCACACACAGCAGTTTGGCTTTGGCTGGACATCTGCTCTGAATCAGCAGCAGTTTTGTTCATAGCAGGTTATTTGCTAACAAGGGCCAGACTAATGTCTGCTAAATGACTAATTACTGCAGTCAGATGGAATGCAACCAGGAAGAGATAAATGGGCTTTCAGCTGTAAAGCTTTTAAGTTTATGAGGCCTCCTTACTTTCTTTTTCTTAAAGATTTCATTTTAGTTTCAAAATGGATGATTCTCCAAATAACAACCATCTGTCCTGTTCCTCCCTGCCCACTACTTCTTTTATTTTATCTTACTGTCAACCTGGAACTCAAAAAATCAAAGTAATATAATTAATTCAAAGTTCTCCTTTTACAAAAAACCTTTTTAAAAGAAAACGCTTTCACTATTTTGTGGCTTCCTGCTTAAAGACCAACTCCAGTCACACAGCCACTACGTACATTTTGCGTATATTGCGTATAGATGAAAATTTGGTCATAAATACCTGAAAAAAGGGAGGAAAGTGGTGGTCCTTATGAGAAATTTTCCCAAATGTCCCACAAACTACCTCCAAACCACATTGAAACCACAGAAGTACAAATAAACCACGTAAAGAACAAATAAATCAACGTACAAGCCAAATCTGTCCCAACGTCAACTACCGGTACATAATTGTTAAGTGATAGGTGCACTATACGCAAGAAGAAAGTTAGACATTGGTGGTACATGTGTGAAAAGTCTGTTAGACATACGTGAACACACATGAAACGGTAATGTAAAGCCAAAAATTGGCATATGCATCTTGCAAAAATCAAACAGAATTGCCTAAGATTATGTAAAAATTGAGTGTTAACTATGTAAAATACTGCGTAATTCTCAACCGACCATAAAAGTTTGAAGAGCTCAAAACAGGATTTACGTAAAGACCTGTCGGCCGAAACGCTCAACGGAAATCTTCTTCTTCCTTTACTTATGAATATGCCGTTTTTAGCCAAAATCAAAAATCCTGTGTTTTCAAGGACACATTTTCTGCAGAGCGGCAGTAGTTCATTAGAAATTCCTCTCTGAGTTGTGGGTGGGACTGCCGGTGAGAATTCTCTGTTTACAATCTCTCCTGCTAGCGCACAAGCGCCTTGTAACCCCAACCTAACATGACCGGTACAACAAACATGGTGAGCAGTGTTGGATCTATCCAGCCATACAGTTTTGATCCAGATGCCAGCTCATATGAGGAAAACAAAGACGTACATGGATCTATTTGTCTGGAAGTGGATGCATGATTGGAGCGGAGCAGGGAGCTTTTGGCCCGCCCTAAGTATTTTCTACGCAACAAAGATGATCCTTTTCAAACTGTATTTTTTCATCTGCTCCAGATTCACAGCAATTGCAATAAAGAAATACTTAGAAATGCAATTTTAAACTTAATTGTTTATAATTTATGTCCTTCATCATCAAAAAAATGCCTTAAGAACTTGATTAAATCACCAAAAACAGGAATTTCATTGTAGTGGGACTTTTAAGTGTGTGCATGATCCAAAGTAAAGCTCTGCATTCCTGCTTTTGTCAGCACTATAACAACTCAATCAGAATGCTTTCAAGTTTATGAAAACAAGACTTGAATAATATAGAGGCTCGTATGACTTAATGGAACTTTAATACCTGACCGGCTCCAAAACGATCAATTCAATGTGCAACCATCGGGACACATCATTCCTGAAATCATTTAGTGAGGGTCATGATTCAGATCAGATGCTTTACCAGACAAAAAAAAAGTCTTGAAAATTGAATAAATTATGCACTCATTGCATTTTGTGGCTTATAAATGTTTACTACATATGGAATATTGATTCAGACAAAGCATGACATAATGGGCCTCTGTGCTGCAAAAAAGTGGGCTGCGTTTTCCTCTCACTATAATGTCTCCGTGCTGCTCAGGCTTTGCCACTAAGATAGATGGCAGCCATCAAACATTGATGAATGCCATTCTCTGCTTTGCTTCGTCAGTGATTTGCATCTCTGTCCTGGCACTGATTTCCCACATTAGCTCCTACATAGGGAATTCAAACATGTCCATTAAATTATTTGTCTGGGAGCCAGTTCGTTCATTTAAAAAAAGAAAAAAAAACTCTGTTTCAAGCAGGCAAGCATTACACACTGAACACACAAAGATACCCGCGCTCGTGCAGGAACATGTCGTTATAAAAACACAGCTCGGGCTGAGCTTCTGAACATGTCCTGGGGGCAGATTTTTTTTGCCAGCAAAGCACTTTAGCAATTTTTTACCTGCAAGTCTCACGTCTCACACAGCCGATCTCATGCCTGTCAGAGAACGAATCAAATTCAGCAAAACAGGAGGCAAGCGCAAACTGCATTTCGAGAATGGGGGAATGTTCAAATAATGGCATAAATACGTCGTCAATCACAGGTGGAGTAACAATAAGAAAAACTGTGAGCAAATGCACCTCCTACTGATTTTAGAGAGGGCAACAATATGGTTAAGCAGCCCAGTGACAAGTTTATCTTCGTCAGTCACTGTTTGCCACAGTGAGCTCTAAATGTCAAGGGCAGCCTGTCAACCTACACAAAAGTGGGACTGATTTGACCCTTGTGCTATCTTATATGACCCCACCCTTACATCGACGTGTTCTCCCTACCATGACAAAGGTGGATAAAGGTGGAAAGATTTCATTTAATCCATGGACACCAGTGAAGATCACAAATCATTGAAGAAAAAAGGTTCAGAGCACTGTCTAGTGCAGGGGTCGGCAACCCATGGCTCCGGAGCCACATGTGGCTCTTTCATCCATCTGTTGTGGCTCCCTGTGACTTTGGAAAATAATGAGTATTTTATAATAATTAAATTTTATTTTAGTTTGTTTATTTTTCATGGCATTTCAAAGGCGCTGATGGCTCCGTTCGAAGCGCGAGCCACGTAAAAAACAGCTTCGTAATGAGCTCGTATTTAACGGGCGAGACCTGCAGAGCTGATAGGCGGGGCGGCTTCAATAAACACTCCGATCTTCTGCCGGGAACTTGACGTGCCGTGGGGCAGAGACTGATGACAGACTGAGAGTTCGCGCCAGCGTTGCCAGATAGAGTCACAGTTTTCCAGCCGAAAAGTCATCTGAAAACCGCCAGACCCAGCCAAAAACCACCCAACACAGCTTTTGTTGATGTTTTTTTTTCGTACTGGACTGATAAAATAAAAGATTTTTCTAAATAAAATATAGTTCAGACTAATAATAAAATGTGTACAATATTGAATATTTCTTCAGCCTTCTTCCATTCATTTGCTTAACCCGCTCTATCCCCGCTATAACCTGCGTCCGGCTCTTTCATCCTTGTGCTGCGCTGGAGCGCCCCGACTTCCGTATTTTGCACTCTCTGTGTAGGACACACTGAGGAGCGCGGGGGGAAACCAACTCTCAGCTGCAGAGGATGTAAACAGGTGAACAGGCAGAGAGGAAAAGCAGGTGGAGAGGCGGAGGAGGGGCTTTGGCTTCAAACTCTGTCAGAGAGATGGAAACACGGGCGTCAGATTCAGACGCAGCTTTCCCTGCGGGAGTTGAAGCAGAGACTTTCCCTGGGATGATTTTATAAACCCAAACATGGAAACATGATTACCAAGTAGAACTCTTCAAAATAACAAACCTGATCTCTCCACATTCTCAGTTTCTACCATGCATTGATAAACACATCGCTCCATGCAGCGATCAGACCAGAACCAGTAGCTCCTCCCACAAGCGGCCGCGGTATCAACCTTTCAAGAACATAATGTGCATTTGCAGCGACGTATGCTTCAGACGATGTCCGATTGGCCAATCTACATGTCAATCAAGTCCCGTACTTCTCAGTGAGGACGTTGGTGGATTTTAAAGAAGTACTTTTTTTTTTTTTATCTTTTCTGGCCCACGATCTACACACATGTCCTTGAAGATCGACGTAATGAGCACCTTTGATATAATATATACATAACATAAATATAAATATATACAAAACGGGTTGTGGCTCTGGGTGCTTTCTTTTTTATTAGGGGCGGTCCCAAATGGCTCTTTGAGTAAAAAAGGTTGCCGACCCCTGGTCTAGTGGGTCTAGATGACCCAACTCCCAACGTTAAAGTGCCTAGGATAGCACAAGGGTTGCAGATGTCCTATTCCTTAACACCGACCCTTGCTGTCTGCTAATTATAAAACATTTGAAATGACTCCAATACACAAAAAGGTTTCTTTAGAGTAGAGCAAATGTTATTGTTTGCATGAGAAGTTGTTTTGCTGGTTATTTTAGAGAGAAATGCGCTAGAATGTCATGTTACATCAAAATGTGGGGGGAAACAAACACATTTTTTTTAAAAGACTAACCCCATCCCAAGACCACTGCTATGAACATGTCTTTGATGCCACATCATACGGTGGCCCTGAAGTGCAAATCACATAAACAAATCACTCAACACAACATATCTTTAAAAAAAAAAAATTACATGGTAAAAATCAAAACAAACGTTCAGAAACTAAAACACAAACAATCTAAAAAGATGAACATAATATAAAGGAAACATTTGTAAAAAAAAGAGTAATTTCCTAAAGTCAAAATGAAAAGTTAAAAAATGAAACAAATAAGAAACCAGAAACAGTAGGTACTATGGGACATCACTGATTGGATGATGACGTTTGTCCACTTTTTCAATTGAAATACATTTTCATGGCAATGTCTTACGGCAAAGGACATTGCTTCTGGCCACAGCCACCGCAAATGTTTTATGATTGTTCAATCAACTTATTACCAAAGTCTAGGCAAAACATCTTTCTGCTTCTCCCTTCTTCAAAACGCAAACGTCATCATTCAATCAGAGAGTTTATTATTTTGTTTTGATTTTTTTAATTTCTTTTGATTTATGGAAATTACTTTTGTTTTCCGGGGTGTTTTTTTTTTTTTTTTTTTTGATTTTGTTTTCTGGAATTTTTCTTTGATTTTTAAATTTTAATCCTTTTTTTTTTTTTTTGCCTTTTTAATTTTAATTTTGATCTTTAATATGTTTTTTGCTTTAAATATTTTGTTGATGTGATTGGCACCTCAGGGCCACCGTTGCATCATCATAATTATTGTCATTACTGTTTCTGAAAATAAAAAAAGTAAAAACTAAAAAAGTATTTTAAGTATTTAGTAAGTATTTAAGTCCCTTCTCTACTTCTGTGCCGGTCCCAAGCCCGGTTGTTTTGAGAGGGTTGCGTCAGGAAGGGCATCCGGCGTAAAACATTGCCAAGTTTACCATGCGACTCGTTCGCTGTGGCGACCCCTGATGGGAAAACCCGAAAGGGAAACATCAACAGTAAGTATTTAAGTAAATAAAAATAGAGAGTCCCCTTCAAACCACTGTAAGGTCAGCATCTGGATGCTACTCCATTCTAGGATCTTCTGATTTTAAACTAGAACTTTTCTTTCTTCTAAATTCAAGTCTGATTGCAACTTCAATTACATCCTATTTAGCATGAGAAGTATTTTTTAAAAAGCACTGCAGTGCTCATTCATCCCTGTAGTTTTGCACTGGGACTATAGCAGGATGGAAAAAAAGTACTCCCAGCAGTGAATTCTTTGTGATCAAAAATTTACAATGGGCATGATGAGAGAGTTTGAAATTAGGAATAGAAGGGTTCATGAATAAATAGACCATTTGGGGGCCTTAATTCTTTTTTTTAGTGATAGCACTTTAAGGTTAAGCTATAAAAACAAAGCTACAAACAGGCAAAGGACAAAAGCAGAGTGAAGGATGTTAACAAATAACCTATAAAAGGAACAGCAAATGTCATCTTGGGTCAAGGTCAAAGATTTAGAAGGGACAGAGCTAAATCATATAAAGATGAGGGGGAATACTGTATGCTTTTGAACAAAAAAAAGAGCAAACTAATGCTTAACAAAACATTTCTCATAAGTTTCCAGCTTCAACTAACATTTGGTTTTCCAGTAGTCAGACGGAGACCTGGAAAGTTCTCTCACATTAGTGATATTTGGAGAAACATTGGGGATCATTTGGAGAAGCTTAAACTGAGCTGGAGTTGTGTCCATTTTCCTGGAAGGTTCTGAATTAAACTGATCTTCTTTTCCCCAGATGAAGGTTGTGTCTTTTACCAGCAGGAAGGTGGTTTGTACAACACTACTGACTCCGTCAATGTGGGAAAAGACCAGGATCAAGACTGCAGTGATCAGGCCAGTTTCCAGACCTAAAATCCACAAAAATCCTTTCAAATTTGCCAGAGAAGATGGACGATAATAAGCCATCTAACAGGTGCTGGAATTCGTGGTAAAAATGAAGTAAAGCAAGAGTCATGACAATAAGAAAGGATTGCACTACAAAAGGAGGTAGCCTAAAAAGGAAAATAATATTTTTCCAAAGAAGAAAATCACTAGAAAGTGATAAAATTATCTTTCCATGCAGCGAGTCAGTTGTACTTAACTTACTTTACTTCTCAGGGAATTTCCACATAAGTATTCAGAAGGAAAACCAAGCTAAAAAAAAAGCTAACTGATTAGAACTTTCTAAAATTAAATGTTATACAGCCCAATAACAGTATGCTGCTAGTTGCTGATAGTTTGTATTCACTGAGTTGTATGTACCTAATTGTAATTCAGTTTGATTAAAGTGACATAAAAGTAAAAAAATAAGTGGGAATGACTCATTGTAGAAAGAAATTTGAACAAAATGAGAGTACGATCTTCATTCAACTTGTCCCTTTGAATCCTCTTTGAATCTAAAACTAGCATGTTGAAAACATGTATCTAAGTTTTTGTTTTTAATGATGAGTGCCAGTATAACTTGTCAGAATTTAATAAAATGAAAAATAATATCAGTGCAACTGAAGTTTTTTGCACCTAAAATCAAATGTTCCTATTGTCAAGAGTGTGGAACAAAAAGAAAGAAAAAATGATTTTGACTATTTTTTATAGTAATTTTCTAATAGATCACAACTTTATGAGACAAAATAAAAACATAAAACCTTGTAAAATATCTTAAATGTCTTGAAACAAAGTTCTACATCTTTGCAAGTATCAAGTAGTTTGCAGTGTATTGTGGATAGAAAAAAGACTTTAATTTGAAGATGCAAAATATATATTGCGATATGCTGTGAAAATGGTTAAAATAATAATGTTTCATGCCGACTTTGTCAAAAATGATTTCAATCAGTCACAGGATAAAAACTTGATTAGTTTTCTTATGTGATTAAAAAAAATTAGAAGAACTTCCAGTTGTGTATTTGTCCCTTAAATCTTTCCCCACCTGTATGTTCCCCACACACAGAAAGACTGCTTAGTCAATGAGCACCAAAAAGGATGAGAAAAACAGTCACTAACTCACAAGCTGTTTTGCTCACCTGACATAGTTCAAAAATAGATTTGATGCTGGAGTCCAACAAGGAATGGAGCACTGTTTACAAGCAATACACAGTGGCTTCATTTTCTAAAAGACCAAACCTGTGCAGGCTAGGGATCTACAGCATTTACAGAAAACCTTGGACAATCCAATAATGTTGACAGCAAACACTCACGGCGCATTTGTCTCTGGTGTGACAAACTTGTAATACTATTTTTTCCTTTACTTAGACTTCTACTAGTTTGGAGTGAACCAATTGAGCCTATTTTAGATTGATCAAAGTGGTGGTTTTGTAAGTGTATATTTCATGAATAATATAATTTCATTCATACTTTAATTTAATAAATGCTCCAACTGTGTGAAACTGAGGTGTTCCAATGCTGAAGGAGCAAACAATCCAAAGATAACTATGGTAATTAAAAGGAAACCAGAGGTGGCAGAATAAAGTCACAAAAAACAGGTGGTAAGGCTGTAACAGAGCAGAAGACCAAGCGATGAAACTGAACCCATCCAGAAGCCTAATCAGAAAAAATGGAAGTACGACCAGGATAAGACAACAGAACGACAGTGACAGATGGTGACACCTCACCTGCTGTGAGGGAGAACATGCGCTGAAACTGCTGCGCTGACTGTTTTCCACAGGTGTGACTGCAAAAATAACAGTCTCCCGGAAACACCAAGCTCTCACAACTGTTTTTTTTATGTCACCGTCGAGCCAAGCAAATTAAAAATGAATCTTTTTGACTTTATAGGTGAAAAGAGTTTTTAAAAAACCCAACTATTTTAGAAGGTTTTTTTTGTTTTTGTTTTTTTAAAGCAGCAAAGTATTGTCCCCCCAAATCCCGTGATCACTGCACGATCCCCTCAGGATGTCTCATTTGTCAATATGTATCCAATTAGATTAGCAGAAGTATATGTATAATACATCATAAAGGACCGCTGTTGGCAGTCATTAGTCTGCTTTGGTGCATAGAAAGCAGAATGAATAGTGCTTTGGTATGGAGCCTCTGACTGCAAAATCCTTTTTTTCTTTCTTTTTTTAATGTCGTTTTTCTTTTCCTTTTTCTCTCTCTCAGGAAGAAATGTGAGCGTTATGACAATAAAAAGACAAATCATCCTCTGGGGTTCAAAGCACTCCCAGTTCGCTGTATCACTGTCTGAAAGCCCAGAGCTGCCAATGAACACACAACATTGGCTGTCTGTTGTTTTGAGTAGCTTGTTGTGGGATAAAACCATTCACATGACACAAAGTATTCCTGTTTGGACACATGTTTCATGCTGATACAAACCCTTTTTTTTCAATGTTTCCAACAACAAGAAATGATCTGCTTTCCAGGGGAGGAAGATAATATGTGTTAGCATGAAGTGGAGCTCAGCATTATTTTAATGGGGAGCTACAAGGAGATGAAGCTTTCTCGACAAATGCTAGCCTCTATTACAAGCCCGGACTAATCTATCCATGCAAATAAATCCATGTCCTAAATGTGCCTTTTGTGTATAATCCCGACACAATTTCTGCAGGATTAGGATTTAGCTAGGGGGAAATAACTGTAGTGAGTATAGCACATGAAGAAATGTGGGTGAGAGTGGAATTTTGTTATTCATCCTTCACTGTCTGTGTGAATGACATCATGTTTAGGCCTGCCATGAGATCTTCTTTACTTATTTTATAGCCTCTTTCTGTATGGCAATGTTCAGTATTATATAAAAAATAATATAAATGAAACATTAACAGAGACAAATGTTGCAATAGTTATTGCAAGCAATTATTTTAAACAACCAAGTTAAGTTTAGTCTGATGGTAAAACTGTGCCTCAGGTTTTTTTTTCATACCTGCGTTCAGACTCCTGCATTGTTTGACAGATGTTACTCAGCATTGAATTCATTTATTTTTAATCTAACCTAATAATTGCTGTGAAAAGCCTCATTTTGAGGCTTTTTTCATTTAAATGTGTGACACTGTGGCACAGTAAAAGATCAAATTAGAGCTTAAAAAGTGGCTTTATGATTTTTTTTTTGCTATTATAACAAACCTCTTACCTTTACTTTTAGATAGATAATAGTGTATCGTTGTGGCATTGTTTTGGATTCATTCTGTAGATAACTACAAAACGTGGCAATTGGGTGGCAGTTTAGCTCAGGCGGTAGAGCAGGTCGTCTAATAACCGAAGGATTGGAGGATCGATCCCCGCTCTCCCCAGCCAGCTGCTGCCCCCCGAGCAGCTCAAACCCCCACCCCCAACAGCTCACCGTTCCCCCTAGGGGATGGGTTAAAGTGTGGAGCACAATTTCCCCATTGTGGGATAAATAAAAGGAAATTAAAAAACAAAATCATACACTGATGATGTCATAGCAGGGACAGTGCATGTGCAGGGTGATGGAAGATGTGTTTTCCGCTTGGTTTAAATAAAACGTTCATGAAAGTACATAGTTAGACCTGGAGAACATGACAATAGTTATGGATCAAAAAAGGGGTTAATGTGATTCATTCATTCATCTTCTTCCGTTTGTTCTCTGTCGTGGTCACGGGGCTGCCAGAGCCTATCCCGGCCACTTATGGGCGAAGGCAGGGGACACCCTGAACAGGTCGCCAGTCTGTCGCAGGGTCCATTAATTAATCCAATAATTTGTCTGTAATGGATTTATTGCGATTAACACGACATTTTGACATACCTAGTAATGTTCCATCTTCTCTTCCGATTGAAATAAAAACGTCCTTGATCAAAGAAAGGCTGTGCCCAATGATCTTCTCTGCTTTAGTCACTTCTTTTACCAGTTTGTCAACAGAAACAGCATCCGTATCACGTTGTTGGTGCACCCAGAAGCTAAACTTCTTCAAAGATGGGAAAAACTGTGCGTTCTTGACCACATGTGTACAGCATGTGGTTAGCTCCTGAGCTACGGTCTTTGTAATGTCCTCCCAAACAAACTTGAAAACCTCTGACCTGCTCGCCTTTGACGCTTTCCGTGTGTGTGAAATGATGCTGAGTCCTGTCAATTTTTCAGAACCTTTGACATAGTCTGTCAGTTTCCTTTTGTTCTGTTCTGACTTTTTGAGCAGGTTGGCTGTGGCTCCCCTGTCTGTACCTGGGAGTGATGCACAGCAGCTACACTTTAGTTAATTTGTTGTGTTTTTTTTTAAACTCATCTGAAAAGAAATGATTGTTTGGCCCTTTTTGGAAACTTATGTATGTATTTTCGTTTTGAACCTTTGGTTCTTGTGTAAATATGCATATTGCTTTCACTACTGCCACAATATTGGTTTAAATTCCAGCTAGAGCCTTTGCAAACAAAGAGCCCATGTTCTCCAAGAGTGGATGTACCCAAAATTTCAATAATTAATGATTCTAAATCACCCTCCAAAGTATTTTTAATCTTCGTGTGGTCCTGAAATTGACCGTTAGAGTTGTAACCTGCTTGCTGCACACTGACAAATGCAACGGGCAAGCGACTCTAGTGAAAGCACATGTAGTGAGAGTAAAAACCTTCTGCACCAAGTGTGACAGAAACTAGGGAAAGGCTGAAAGGGTTTTCCTACTATACAAACCTTTTTATTTTCTGCTGTTTTCGGGGCTGACAAAGCTAAGTGTGTGTTTACAATCCCAAATGAATGTACTGCTGCGATCCACCTGGGGCTGTCTCCGGGGGTAGCCATCTTATTTGGATTATGAACCAGTGAATAACAAAAAGCTTAAAAACTGCAAGGCAATCCAAGTCAAATGCAAGGTTCATAAGCATGAAAGGGGGCTTATTGATTTCCCAGAGGACACAATACACTTCATCTGAATTGCCTTGCATGAAGCAAAAAAAAAAAAGGACACCAATCTTTTTTTGTTTTGTTTTTTTGTTCTACATTTTGGTGGTTCCATGTTGCAAAGCTACTAAAACAAAAAACAATTAATGACACACTAATATCTCCAAACAGATTGTTCTAAATATAGCTTGGTGTGTTTTTGTGTCATCTTTTAGGTAATTATGGAGGCTTCTGCAACAGAGAAGCTTTGCGGAGCTAATCTCCTGCTTTGCTCGAGGCAACACAAGACTATTTTCAGAGCACTGAGGTTTGGTCTCCAGCTTAGAGGAAAACGTCACTTGTTTTTCATTGCATTTCCTGTAAGTTTCATGTGAGATATTTTCAACACACTTCTAAAAATTAATGCTGGCATGTGAAAGAATAAGGCTTATGAGAAGACCCTGCTTTTCCCGAATACTGATTCTTCTGTCTCTTGTAAACAAAGAGTCAACTCAAGCAGCGGCTCTGGGAAAGTCTGTGTGTTGACTTGAGGATACTTCAGCAGGATGGATATTGAATTATTCCAATCTCCCTCACAGTTAAGCTCTGCCTCAGGATTCAGATTCTCCTCCGATATTGTGGTGGGAAAAACTGATACCTGGGTGCTTCCGTTGCTGCTGGCACATGACAAATCATGTATCGCTTCCTCATCTCTGCTTCCTTTTAAGTTGAAGGGAAAACAAAGCTTAAGACATTGGTCACAGGACTCAGTGAGTGAGTCAGTTGGTGCCGGATCTAGACTTCTTTGTGCAATGTGAAGACAATCTGTTGCATGGTTTTTTAAGACGCTGAGGCTCCAAGAGGGTTATTTGAGAGCTTCCGTTTTGTATACTGCTTACAGTAAAGGACGGGGGGGCACTTTTTTCAAATAACTGGTGCAATTTTGCCAAATATGCTATTTAAAATAGTTGACATTTCAGTTCATAAAGTAAAAAATGTTCTTATGAATGCATCTCATCAGTCACAATGCACTTTTGCATTGCCTGCATACACTTGAATAGTAATGTGTTGACCCTGATATTGTTATTGCACACGTCTGAGAGAAACCAAGGGCGTTCAGAGCAAAAGCCACAACTTTTCACAAATACATAACGCATTTTGAACTAAAAAAAATTCAGAAAAAGCAGCTATTTCCTCTGAGCAAAGACAAAATCTATCTTTAGATGTTTCTCTCATGTAGTTGCTTTTAAAGTTATAGATATGAAAACATGTTATCCCTGCACCCATACACAGTTACACCCCCCTGAACTCTCTCACAGAGCGTTGCTATTTTTCAGCTCTGGTAAAAATGTTAACTCAACCTGTTACGGAGGAAAACCTGAACCAGCCAATCACAAACCAAGAAATGGTGATTTCTTGAAATGTAATTCCATTCAAGTAGCTTTTTGCAGCAGGAAGAAAAACACTATAAATAATGTTAAATGGACTAGATCAAGTTGACAGGTTAGATTACCAGAAACATTTACAGTTAGAAGTTTATACTCATGTGCGGTAATCAATGCAAATCGTGCGTAAAGACATCTTCATTAAAAGCCGATTTTGCTTTTGTTTGAATAAGTACTAATAATCACATGTGTGAGAATCATAACGTAAATGTATATAATAATTTGCCTATAATCCAATGGAAGTAAGGGTTAATGGCTGACGAAGTATGCATTATCAGAAATTGACGCATGACCTGGAAGCCTAAACATAGTAAGTTTAGTAATTTGGATTTAAAGACCCACTCCAATGAAAATCGCTCTTTTGTTGTTTTTAACATGTTCTTGTACCATTTATGGTGGAGGAAATATTAAGAAAATCAAGCTTTAATTTGTATTTTTTGAGTATTTCTTTATTCAAACCATTGTGAATCAGTAGCGGACGGAAAAATGCCATTGGAAAAAGTTTGGAATAGTGATGAACAAGTTACTACGGCAAGCCACAAGCTTCCTGCTCTGCTCCATTCTGATGCGATGGCAGTCAGATAGATCCATGTATGTTTTCATTTTTCTCGTCTGACCTGGTATCTGGATCAAAACTGTATGGCTGGGTAGCTTCAAGATTGCTCGCCATTTATGTTGGACTGGTACTGTTGGCTTGGAATTATGAGGGGCTGTAAGCTACAGAGAGAGCATGTAAACAGATGAATGATGGGAAGGTGGTGGGCTCTCTCCACGTCAACAGTCCCGCCTACAACTCGGAGGCAACTTTCTAATGAAACTGCAGAAACCGTCCGAGAAAACAACACAGGTTTTTTTTTTTTTAAACTTTGTCTAAAAACAGCATCATTATAATTAAAAGACCACTGGGAACAATTTTACAATAGTTTAGAAGATGATTAGAGTGCAACTATAATAACTGATTTTTAAGTCATGGTTTTATACATCACCGCTCCAAGTCATCTGCAGCTTTAAGATACGGCTAATACCCCTCTTTGTTTAGGTTTGTAAAGTATAGAGTTCATCTTTGGAAAAGCAACACTCGCTCTCTAGTGCTGGTTGATTTCCTGTTAATGCCTCTGTGGTTGATTTAATCCTTTATTTGAGGGCAGAAGAGTTTCCCTCTATACGTCTATAAGGTCTATAAGGCAGGAGGACCTGACCTCCGGGCATACAGGACTGCAAACACTTTGTAAGATCAAAGCAGTGGAACCGGCCCTGGGCATCACCTGACCTGAATTCAATTAAAGCTTTATGGGCAGAGAGAGGGACAGAAAGAGCAGGCTATAAGAGAGAAACAGCAGCTAGATACATCGTGTTGGACAAAACTTCTACAGAGGTCGAAGATCAAAAGGAAAAGAGAATAAAAATTACGGATTTATTTATTTATAGACAAAAAAATGTTTTGTTTTCTTCTCTTTTTCCTCCCACTAATATCCATAGTTCCGACACATATGCCTTATTTATTTACTCACCCTGTGGTATGAGACTTTTTTCAGCCAGAGTGGAATGGACATTAAGGCTAAAATTCTCACACTGAAATGCTGGCTCCAACCGCATTCTCCACTCTGGCATTTCTTGGCAGCCACTTCACAGCAGGGTGCCATGTGTGGCTGTAAACCACATGTTGGAGGAGCCAAATGAAGACGCTGGGGTCTCTGAAGTGCATTCAGCGATCTCCATTAAATCGACAAGGTGGTTTCATGAGGGTCAGGAGAGCAGCGTTATTAAACAGAAGAAGAGCTTAAGGGGATTTGAGAGGAAAAAAATGGGAAAAAGGAAGTTGCTTTGAAGATAGTTGATTGTGATCAGAATAGGTGGAGCGATGGTGGCTGTGTAGCAGTTTGATGAGAGAGCTATATGTGCTGTCAACTGTCTGTTGACCATAATATTATTTTTAAATGTCATCAGAAATTAATCTCTACATTGTAGAAGGACCCCACTTCCCGTCACCCATGTGTTTACACACTCTCCTGCTAGCTTACAGCCCCTCACAACCCCAACCTAACATTCCCAGTGCAACAAAAATGTTGAGCAATCTTGAAGCAATACAGCCATACACTTTCTAGCCAGATGCCAGCTCAGACGAGGAAAACGAAGGACGTGTCTATTTGTCTGCAAGTGGATGCATCAGAATGGAGCAAAGTACTAAGCTTTTTCAACTTCATGCTTTTTCCAGCAGCATTTTTCCCCGTCTGCTCCTGATTCCAAACAATCTGAATAAAGTAATACTCAGAAATACAATTTTAATATTTATTTTAGATGTCTTCCATCACGAGAAAAGTGTCTCAAGAACATTTCTGTTCAGGGTGGTTCTTCAATGTATTTAATGTAACTTTTCTTTCTCTCCTCCAGTAAACCAATAAAAGCGAGATGTCCGACATCCCCTGAAAGCAGCATGGGTAAGCCGTAATGCCTCCTCACCTGTACCTATTGAGGAGGAGAAGCGCCAGGCAAAGCATCCAAGCAGCTGCGCTGTACAAATGCCACCACGTGTGGCAGCTCTGCGCGGAGCGGACTTTCTGTCTACCTGTGGGAGACCGAGGGGGTAGCAGAGTGAGCGGCTCCGTCCAGAGCAGCGGGCTGGGAGACCCCGACCCCGAGTGACATTCACTGAAAAACGGACAGGATTTATGAGGAGCAAACTTCGGAGCGACACTCCAGCTGGTCTGGTGAGTACACGGCGATCTCTACCAATACGGACTTTTTTTTTCCATTGAGTGACTCGTAAAAACTTTGAACTCGACTCAAGAGGGTGTTAAGAACAACTTCCGCCCCTAAAAATGTGCCGTTTTAGCGGCGGGAGCTCCTGACCACCAGCAGCCGGGGATGCATGCAGGACAGGCGCTCCTGCTGCATCCCCGCAGTCCGGACAAGAGCAGGGACACAGCGCCATCAGTCGCACAGCTGCTGCACTCCTGTGGGCTTGCTGAGCCCTTTTTGGTCAGAACTAAGAACAAAAGTCCGACTTCCTGTCTGATGAGGTCAGCCACATGGCGAGTATAAATCAGTCAGCCTGCTCTAATGTCTACATATTTGAACATTTTATTTTGATTTATACAGTAAAAATAAAAAAAATAAAACCATTTAGATTTTAACGATCTTGATACCTGATTAATATTTCTTGGGGTTGCATTGCATGCTCTTTAGATTAAAATAAAAATCAATACTTTATTATATTAGTATTATTGGTTGGGGATAATGTGCATAAATGATAGTCTACTTAAGAAAAAATCAAGTTTTCGACCTCAAAACAACACATCAGGGCTTCTCAGACGTTACATGGGCTAACCTCAATTTATCTCACTGTAATTAATAAACGAAACGAGGGGATGGAAAAAAAAATATAGTCCATAAAAAAAGTTGAAATAAGAAAGTCACATCTCTGAAAACTCACATATAGCCTATCTAATAGAATCTCACATTGTTTATGGTAGTTTTTAATTATTGTGCGTCTAAAAAATAAAGAAATACAAATTAAACTCCACGCGGTCTGGGTTTAGTTGCCAGTCGGTAAGTAGATCCGGACGTGCGCAGCGCGGAGAGATATCTACGGAATCCAGTGGGAAGAGAGGGAAAAGAGGCAGCCTGCTGGTAGCAGATGGAGTAACGGAGAGCAGAGAAGTCCACGTCTGACCATGCCGAGATTGGGACTACGAAAACTCTATGCAAAACCTCCAAATTTACGAGAATAATACCCATATAGGTATGTAATCCCTTCTCCGTCGCATTCGTGTGGTGGTTTATTAACCCAGCAGGGTGTTAGCATCATGTCAGACAGATAAGAAAAGTTCGGACTGCTATTGTGAGCTGGGGGAAAAAAGCAGCAGCGGTCGCGTTGCGTTCTCCACTACTTTGACGAAGTTCCCCAACAGGGAACTATGCAGTTTAAGGATATTTTTGATAGCACACGCGTGTGAAACTTACGCCGTGAGGACTTTACGCTTTGCGTAGGAAAGGTGCGGACGTTTTTTTTTTCTTTTTCTATTTTTTCCCCTAAAACGAATCTGTGCTCAGCTCAGCAAGCGGCCGCCGTTTCAAGAAGTGAATGGCTGTAGTTGGGGGATGGGGCTGGAAATGAAATCGTCTCTCGAGGCATCTAACTTTTCTTTTTAAAGAGCAATTTAACTTTAAAAACTAAATAAACGAGTTACTGTTTAGTTTAGCAAAAAAAAAATCAAGTGTTCCACACATTATTTCATGTTTCTTATAAAAAACGAGCCACAAGTAGTTTGAGTTTGCACAATGGTCGTCGACAAGAAGGTAGTTAGTTCTTTTGTACCTGCAGGCACTCTGTTCAGATTTCAGGTGGGCAGGGTTTGAGCTTGTCATTCATTAATCCGACATAAAACATGATTAAACCAAACCTGGCGTCGGTCCTCGTGACACCCCAAAGGTAAACAATGGTGATTTTATTTCATAAAGCACATTATTGGCAACATCTTACTCTTACTTGTAGGTGCACAAATGTAAGAGTTTAAGATGTTGTAAAATACTCAATCTGCATTTCTAAGGATAAACTAAGACATTTTAGTATTTCCCTGGCTACATGCCTCTGTATGTGTCTTTATTTTTCCCTTCAGTGGATTTAATCAAAAGTACACATATTGAAAGGGAGTAGCTCCATTATTACATTTTAGAACCAACATTACAAATGTGAGTCCACTCCTCAGCGGCATTATTGATAAAGTCGAATTTAATACCTATGGATGTTTTAAATGCAAATGCTAAAGAATGACTTACTATGGGAAAGTTACATTTATTCCAGAGCATCATTAATTTAGTCATGCAAAGGAGGGTTTTATACTCAGTGGGTACAGATTTGTTGGTAAAGAAGAATAAATCAGTGGCGCATTTATGTGCTTGAAATTTTCCTGAGCACCCCAAATGTTAGGAAATTATTTGTTTTTACAGTTTAAATAGATGTAATTGGCATGTGGGAATGTCAGCACTGAAGTGGGTTTGCATCAAACCTATTTAGTCACTTATCGGGCTGGTTACTACCTATCATCTTGTCTTAAGAAATGTGGTTGTTTGGACTATTTTTCTAATTGTGATGACAGTAAATGTAGTTTACTACATGTCTGTGCCTGGTGGTAAAACTATAAAACCCATTCTTGTGTGTGTGTATGTGTTTCAGGTGGTTCTGTGAAGATCACGGTACGATAATGGGGAAGCAAATGATACCACTTCTTGTACTTGTGCAGCTTTTCTGCAGCTGCATAGCGAACCAAAGGACGGGGAGGGCCACCTCCATGCAGTTCACCCACTCTGTTTACAATACCACCATATATGAGAACTCTGCTGCTAAGACTTACTTAGAGAGTCACACCAAGATGGGAATCTATTCCACAGACCCAACATGGGAGATACGGTACAAAATCATTTCTGGAGACAATGAGAACTTATTCAAAGCAGAGGACTACCTGCTGGGGGATTTCAGTTTTTTGCGAATAAGGACCAAAGGAGGCAGTACTGCCATACTGAACCGAGAGGTTAAAGACCACTATATGCTGACTGTTAAAGCTACAGAGAGAACCACAAATTTTGAATGTCGCACCAGAGTTAAGGTTCAGGTACTGGACACCAACGATCTGAGACCTCTCTTCTCACCAACATCCTACAGCATCTCCATACCGGAGAACACAGCCATACGCACAAGTGTGGCAAAGGTCACGGCAACTGATGCCGATATTGGTACAAATGGAGAGTACTATTATAGTTTCAGAGAGTGGACTGATATGTTTGCTGTTCATCCAACAAGTGGTGTTGTGACCCTGACTGGCAAGCTGGACTATTCTGAGACAAAACTGTATGAGTTGGAGATCCTCGCAGTGGACAGAGGGATGAAGTTGTACGGCAGCAGTGGGTTCAGTAGCATGGCCAAACTTGCAGTTAGGGTGGAGCAAGCCAATGAGCATGCACCAGTGATTACCGCTGTAACCTTGGCACCCTCAGGTGCAGACCATGACCCTACTTACGCCATTGTAACAGTGGAGGATAAAGACCAGGGACCAAATGGAGAGATAGCATCACTGAGCATTGTGGCCGGTGACCCTCTTCAGCAGTTCAAGGCTGTAAGAACAAGCCCCGGGAGCAAGGAGTACAAAATAAAAGCTGTCAAAGATGTGGACTGGGACAATCAACCTTTTGGATACAACCTCACCTTACAGGCAAAAGATAAAGGCACCCCTCCTCAGTTTTCATCTGCTAAATTAGTACATGTCACTTCAGCACAATTCCAGAAGGGCCCTCCTGTGTTTGAAAAGGACATTTACAGAGTCAATCTGAGTGAATTTGCCCCTCTACACACCCCTGTCACTATGGTAACAGCCGTGCCAAAGTATCCACATCTAAAATATGCTTTTAAGAGCAGCTCTGACAAGAACAGATTTACAATAAATCCAGATACTGGCTTAATCAGCACCACAGGATCAATCAATGCTGACAGCTCTGCACAGTTTGAACTAGAGGTGATCACCGATGACAATAAAGCATCAACAAAAGTGATTATTGATGTGGTTGATGTCAATAACAACGCACCCGAATTTCAGCAAACGTCTTACAAAGTCACAGTTGATGAAAATGTACCCATTGGGACCAGTGTGATTACGGTGAAAGCCACTGACCTGGACCGAGGGGAGAATGGCTATGTCACCTACAGCATCACTAATTTGAGTCCCCAGCCATTTGTCATTGACTACTTTTCTGGTGTCATTACCACTTCAGAGGTCCTAGATTATGAGCTCATGCCCAGGATTTACAATCTCAAAGTCAGAGCATCAGACTGGGGATCCCCTTTCCGGAGAGAGGTGGAATCATCAGTAACTATAACTTTAAACAACCTGAACGACAATAGGCCTCTGTTTGAAAATGTTGACTGTGAAGTGACTGTGCCCAGAGATCATGGCGTGGGAGAACAGATAACAACAGCATCTGCCATAGATGCAGATGAACTGCAGCTAGTGCGGTACAATATCAAAGCTGGAAATGATCTTGACCTCTTTGAACTGAATCCAAACTCAGGCCTACTTTCACTAAAGCGCACCCTGAGTGATGGAGAGGCAGCTAGAGTATCCTTTCATAGTTTACAAATTGTAGCAACAGATGGTGAACACACAACTCAACCAATGATCATGAACATAACCGTCATCACAGCACGCAAACCTGTCCAGGTAAAATGTGTTGAAACTGGTGTTGCGACTATGCTAGCTGAAAAGCTTCTCCAGGGCAGTAAAATTCACACTCAAACAGAGCCAGATGACAACTTTATCGACATTCACTCAGTAAATCGGTACTCTCCCCAGTTCACTGACTCATTTCCGAGTGTGATCGAAGTTAAGGAGGACCTACCTGTTGGAGCCAGAATTGTCCACTTAAGCGCCACAGACTCTGATAGTGGATTCAATGGCAAATTAGTGTATGTTATTTCAGGAGGAGACAAAGAAAATCGGTTTATTGTTGATATGGAAACCGGCTGGCTTTTGGTCTATTCTGCTCTTGACCGTGAGGCAACAGATCACTATACCCTCAACATTACAGTTTACGATCTTGGAGTTCCGCAGAAATCCTCTTCACGTCTCTTGGATGTGAAAATTTTAGATGCCAACGATAACAGCCCTCAGTTTTTGCAAGATTCGTATACTGTTGAAGTGAGCGAGAGTACACCTATCCAGACAGAAATCATTCAGGTGGATGCAACCGACAAAGATCAGGGGAATAATGGAATCATAAAGTATTCAATTTTGGGAGGAACAGACCATTTTGAGATCAATGAGTTAACCGGTGTTGTAACTGTGAGGAGACCACTAGATCGTGAAAGGTTTCCATTTTACACACTGAAGATTGCTGCGCGTGACCAGGCAGTCAGCGAACCTCAATTGGTGTCAACAGTGCCTCTTAAAATCACTTTGGAAGATGTAAATGATAACCCTCCTAAATTTGTTCCCCCCAACTACCGCATTAAAGTAAGGGAGGATCTTCCTATTGGGACTGTCATTATGTGGCTGGAGGCTCATGACCCTGATATTGGACCTTCCAGTCAGGTACGATACAGTCTTACTGATAATGGAGATGGGAAGTTTGAAGTAGACAAGCTCAGTGGTGCTCTTCGAATTGTTCAAAATCTGGACTATGAGACAAAACAAGTGTATAATTTGACGGCAAAAGCCAAAGACAAGGGGAAGCCCATATCTTTGTCATCAACCTGCTTCATTGAAGTGGATGTGGTGGATGTGAATGAAAACCTCTACAGGCCACAGTTCCGATCCTTTGTGGAAAGAGGATTTATAAAAGAGGACGCTCTTGTTGGGACTTCTGTGATGAAAGTTTCAGCCGAAGATGAGGATACCGGAAGAGACGGAGAGGTTCGATACTCCATACGAGATGGATCTGGCCTCGGGATATTTACCATTGAAGAGGAAACAGGTGAGTCCTCTGAATTTAATTAAACAAGTTTAACAGGTTTTTAAAGTCTAAAAAAAGTATTGTGTTAAGAAACGTGTCCAAGGTTTTAGGTACATTTTTAATGTAAATTTGTCATGATGTGCAGTGTTATCCAAAAGGTGAGCCACTTATTACATTCATTTTCCCTTTTCCAAGAGAACTGACAGCTGAAACAGATGGACGAGCCATCTTTCAGAGCATTGTAGATATTCCTGAACAGCTGCATGATTACTAAAAACATTTTGAGTTTCACATCCATTTTTTTCTTCTCACTTCTTCCTTCACAAATACATGTGCATTTTTCAATTGCAGAAATACCTATGTTTGACTTCAAAAAGAGGTTTTGCTCGCAACATATTTCAGTTCTGAGATTATTGACAATAATTTATTGGTGGGTTTTCTATAATGCAGAAGTATGTTAATGGGTTTGCAGCTGCCCTGAATAAGTCTGACAGCTGACTCAAATTAGTTCAGAATAAGCAGTCTGGAATTCCAGGAGGTCCTCTCCAAGACCTGGCAATCACCTGACTTTGTGGACTGCTTGGTCTGCTTTCCTTTTTGAACCCATACGTCACATAATTAGCTTCTCAATATGGCTTTTTTCCTTATTCGTAATTAAACTCCCAGTGCACAATACATATTTTATGTCTAAATGAAGCAGTGGAACTTAATGTATAATACATTGACTTGGCGTGTGTAATCTCTTATCTGCATAAAGCAAGCTGGAAGAGCAATTTACAGTTGGTTACTTTTTCTATTTTTAACTTGTTTGTAGTTTTAGATCTCTGTCGAAAAGAACATGATATTTAAAAAATATCATGTTCTCAAATATCAAATATATTACTAAGCAGCAATAGAAATAAAATAGACATAAATAGAAATACATTTACTAACATTTACTGAATGTTTTGTGGTTCGTGTATCATCTTTTGATGATGTGTAGGTGTAAGATATTTGCAGGGAACAGAGGAATTTCTTAAAAATCACATGACTGTTGGTTTAAATTTAATGCCTCTCTAGTCTTTGACCAGTACGGAGCTCTCCAGGGGCCAGTGGTTAAAAACAAAAAAAATCTGATAAACTATGCGCACAGATTAGTAACATTGTATAAATATAATAACAGGCACTTTGTATGGAACTTTTATTAGTAGTGCCTTTGTAACATTACAGAGCTGCTGTTGAGATGACCCCCCCCCCCCCCTCGTGAGAGCGCTGCATCCTTACTGTCAATAGCAAGAATCCATAACATGATCATGTTTTTAAGCTGTTTTTTTATGATTTCATGTAAAAATGAATCACCTGGAGGCAGAATTTAAAAAAAATCTCCTCCCCCTTTGGTAAATCTGTCCTTGTTTTCCCAGCAGGTTTTAATCTGACTTTAAAGCTGGATCAGACTACAGGTGACTGAAACCCCTCTTCTCAGAAGAGCATTTTTCAGCAAGAAAACAGAAACAACTCATTTGTAATGGAAAATAAAACATTTCATAGACAGCGTGAAAACTACCAAAAGCAGAGAGCAATAGAAATGCAACATTTCTTTTGTTATGCTCTCCTTGGAATTTATAGTCATGGCCGTCCTTAAGTTTTTTTCCAGAGCCTGATGGGTGCCTGTGACTGGTATCTTTATCTTAAAATGCAGTGCAAGTCCAGGCCTCTGCAGCTTGGTTTGATCTCCTGTATAATCCCAGAGACCTTATTAAGTGATTATCAAAAGGTGCAATGAAAGGATTATCCTGGGCTTGGTCCTGTTATTATGGATTACATTTGAGGTCAGTAGACAACTATTTGCAACCAAGTTGATAATGCCCCTCCCATGACTTTACTAGACAAGGAGTGTAGTGACCATACATATTTAAAATATTGCACCTCCATAAGGAATATGAGTGTGGCTATTCACCCTGAAAAAACTGTGATATCTGTAAGTACAGGTCATAATTTCAAAGCTTTACTTTTCCCAATTTGAAAAAAGATTGCGAAGATTTTTAAATAATCTACAGATTTTGTCCATTGCTTTCTTAACCTTTATACACAGGTTTGTCTAAACGATATCAGCCAATAGCATACTTTTAATTACTCATTCATATGCAGCTGGCACATATGAATGTCAAGGGAAATGAAAAAAATCATTCAATCTACATTGTTGCTTGTCATCCACAGTGGGTCTGATATCCTACAAGAAAGAAAAATAGGTTTAAAGCCTAATGATTAACTTGTAAACCTGTAGTCCATTTTAGTTCCTTCCAACACCATTCTTCTCTCATATAAATCTGGGTGAAAGATATCTTGTGCAGGCCAAACGTTAGTGTGGTGCTGTCTGACTGTTTGTGAACCTCATGACAACTGTTGGTCCAGACATTCCCTGTGTTATTAAAAGCTCTGTGGTTATTGGATTGCTGCCATCTTAATTCAAACACATGCTTATTAAATGTTTTTACCAGAGCCCCTTCTCATGCTTAAGACCAAGTATACCACCTTGCGCTTTTATTCCTACGTTTGCATATAGTTGATTTTTGACCTCTAGGGACTAAACAGACTAGAACGATTAAGTATCACAGTACTATAAGCCCTTAACATACTTACATAGCTCACTGGACATCCTGCTGTCAAATCTTAGGTTCAGTGTCACCTTTTTGCCTTGGATTACTTGAGCAAAGAATCCGACAACAGCATCTTATATCCAGATATATGTAATTTGATATAAATATAGCTTGCTTTATTTTGCTTCTCTGTCCTTATGACAAACAGTTCAATTATATGGCTCCAAGGACTGCTTATATCTGGCACAGCTCACAGGCTGGCCATTTTAGACATCACATTTGATCTCAGCCTTGTTTTAGGCAAAAATGACAAAGTGCAAGCTTAGGCTAAAGACGTAATCAAGCTAAGCATCAATTTTGTGCTTTAGCCGTAAAGGTAGATTCTACACAAGACAGCTGGAGTTTCATAATATCTAAGTTGTTATTTATATAGTTTTTTCTGTTTACTATTGGCTGATGACAGATGTACCAGTATGTTTCAAGATGAGCAAGCTTTGCGGAGTGGTAATATTCAACGAGTGGTTTGTTTATACTCATCTCTAGATTTTTTTAAATCAGTATTCTGAAATGAGACAGCCTTTATGATATGACCACCAAAGAGTCTGATCCTGTGGGAATTTTAAAGCATTTCCATAACCATGTAACCCAGTAAGTTAGAGTGGAGATCCTAATGTATCAGTATGTCTTACCTTTCAGTTGTGCTAAATAGACAAATAAACCTCTACTTGTAAAGAAGCAGCCATGACATCTATTAACTCTAAAATAATACAGAAACCCCATGCATATTTCAACTTTGGTTTCAATATCATTGACATGTAAACATACTTAAGGCCTGTTCACACCGGGACGAATTTCGCCGGCGATTTTCGCCGACTTTTAACGCCTCGTGACTAAACAAAGGGCACCAATGAGAGTGTGCACACCGACGCGAAAAAACGCCACGCGTCAAAGCGTCTAAAAAAAATGCCTCGGGTTCGTTTTTTTTTTCGACGCCTCGCGTCGAAATCTATTCGACCAATGAGAATGCCGCTTTTGCACACGTGTCTGGAGCTTCTGAAGTTACAGTAAAACACAACTTGGGGGCGCTCAAACACAAAACTGCCTTGCTGAGCACACATACCAGAGAAGAAGATAAGACGCCGAGTAGCGTCTACACTGCCGCGGAGAAATAATGACGGACATTGTAAAATATCCCCGAACCAAGCACCAGTTGGAGCTACTGGTGCTTGAAATATTCATGTTTCCTTTGTATTATTCTGACAAGCGCGTAAATACTTACTCTCTTCTTCTGAATGAAAAGCGACTTTAAGAAGCGTAAAGTTGCGCGGCGCCACCTTGTGTACAGGAGTATTTCTGTTTACATTAAGCGCCATCTAATGTCAGGGAATGAAATTGCATGTTCGCTCGGCTCATCGTCAGCGAAAATCGCCTGGGTGTGAACACAAAAAACGTGGCGAAAAACGCTGGCGAATAACGCCTGACGAATATTCGTCCCGGTGTGTACGGGCCTTTAAACTCCTGAGTTCAAGCTTGATACAGACTAGCAATAAAAGAATCCTTATCGAGATCAACCTAGGCAAGACTCCACTCCTCACATTACTCATCTAGACACACCTCACATAAGGTAATAGTTGGTTGGCAATAAAAAAAACGTTTTTTTATTTGCAGTGAGTAATTGTCTGCTCATGTGTACCCTAACCTTTAGTCATTTAACAAACCTAATTTTTTAAATCTCAAATGACTTTCATGTAAAGGATTAAAGAAAGGCACCTCTTTTATTGGGCTTGACAAGCAAAGGAGATTGTGCAAATCAAAGAGCTTTGTCCTAATAGTTCGAGATGCTAGATAGCTGTGGCAAAGTCAGTGATCTATTTTCCAGAGGTATGAGGAAAATAGATCACCTTGAACAAACTCAATTATTGGAGAAGTTAAGAATGTTTTCAAATTTGCACTTTTCTATGCATATAAAGTGAGGTGAATTTTGAGTACTGGCAGGACAATAAAGAACAGTTATGCTTCTATGAAAAAACACTGTTGTCCTTATACAAATTGTCTGGCATTGTCCTGTTAAAGTGACCTCAGATGTCCATGAAAAAAAGTGTTAACCTTGTGCCTGCTGTTCGACCATAGACTCAGTCACATTCTCCCTAACCAGTATTTAATTGATCATATTCCATATCAATCCTCAATTTCTCTGTGTGATTCCTCAATTTAGCTGTGTGATTTTATTAATCATAACTCAGATATATGCTGTGATAAAAGTAATGCAAATGTTTTAGTAGATTTTCACAAGTTACATTATCATTGCAAAATATCAGCGAAAAGCACTCGCATACTCATTTAAACATGAATCTGACACTTTGAGTTGTTGTGGCTTTGAAAACGTATTCAAAGCAAGTTCTGTCTCAGCTGGAAGTGAAATTATTCAGTGTACAGGTTGAGCAAAGCAGAGTGTGCTCAGTGTACATGAGAAGCAGATGCTGATTGTATAATGTATGCATTGCCCTTTCTTCTTGGATAAAATATGCATTGCCCTTTCACTTGAAGCTGTTTGCAGCTTGTGTAGTGAAAGCATCCTTTGTGAGAGCAAACGAAACAGTTTGATGTGTTGTGACAAAGTCCTGTTCCATTTCTACCCCCCCAAAAAAGAAAAATTGCTAGGCCTTCATTTCTTTTTTCCATTACCTCCAAAAGTAAACAGTTTGCCACCAATAAGAAAAAATTGTACAGTATCTTTTTTAAGGTCAATTTTTTGGCATTGAGTATATTTTTCAAAAGGCAACAGTTTCCCTCCATTCTTCATTTTCCATATGCTTGAGATAAGTTGGATTGCTAATGGGTACTTGATTCCAAATAGCCTTTGCTTGAGGGCTGTTACTCTGGAGATGGAACCAGGAAAATGTGGCAGGAAACCGTTGATTGTAGGTTTCTAAATAAAAAGCGTACGTTCTCCCGTTAAAAGTATGTTGTTCTTTCTGCCCATTAAATCTTTTTAAAGAAATCTGGAGCTGCCTCACAGGATATGCTCCATTATTTGTTAATTTGATGTCTCACTAACCCCTGATGAATAATATATTATACTTGGCCATTTTTAAAATGAGCTGCAAAAGTGGAGTACCTGGCATTCGAATCAATGCAATGATGTCTGATAGAATGGAAAAACCATAGATGTGTTAAGTTGGTATCTACATCACACAAATCTTTTTTCAATCTGAGTAAGAGGTCAAAAGTGACATTAATATGTTCAGAACACTTCTAAAATAGCTAAGCAAAAGCTGAATTTCTTATTTTATACAGCTTTATACTAAAGACAGGAGGAAGCTCCCAATGTTTAACTAGTGGTTGACTTCCCAGTTTTCTTTTTTACCAATTTGTGTCTATTATTAATACAACAACAATCTGCCAAATCAATAATTTGGATAATTTATGTATTATATCTTATTGATATGTATCCATTATAATACTAAAGTTTGAAGTAAATTGCATAATTAGGCGATGGAGTATCTATTTTCTTGTTTTCTTGTAACCCTGTCAGACAAATAATGGCAGCTTGAGGCATTTCAGGGCTCCAGACTAACTTTTTTCACTAGGAGCACAGTGGCCCCTAACTGAAAATTTTAGGGGCACAACTAGAAAATTTAGGGGCGCATACCGTAAATCAAAATTCTAACCAAATCTACTAATTTCCACTGTATTACTAATAAATACTTTAATAATAGATGCAGAAATTACAATGTGCTGTTTCAAATTCAGTGTCACATTTTAATCTGCACTTTTGAAGATGCACCAAGAAGGTAAACTGACAAAAGCATCGCTGTCATGACAGTACAAATAGTTAAGAAAACTGATGGAAATTTATCTTGGTGACACCAAATAGGTGCAGCCAAGATGCACAATAAGCGTGTTTGAGATCACCCAGGTGAACTCAACGCTGCGCAGATCACCTGGTGTGTGACATATATTTTTGTTTTTGCTCCAACATTAACTGTCAATCATCACAAAAATTTCAGGAGAAAGGGGTGGGAGCAAGGGGCAAACCTACCCGGACACAGCTGGAAACTGAACTGACTGAAAGCTGCCCTACAGGCTACAAAACAATGCATTATGGGACATGTGTCCTGATGGTTTTTGTAGTGGAGGGATTAATCAAAATAATTTAAAATACCAATTCATTAAAAAAGGCTACATACATTACAAAACCTTAAATAATCATAAAATATATAATAACACAGATCATACTAAGGGGGAGAAGAATATTAAAACTAAACTGAATGTTAAGGACAACTCCATTTCCAGGCGAGGTGCTGGTTCATTTAAAAAACGTCTATCGTTGCATTTTCCACACGTATTTTCAGTGTGTCTAAAACTAATGTTGTTTTTGCTCGAGCGTGTTTAAAGTTCAAGCCCCGTTAGCTGTCACGCATGTAGGTGTGGGACATATTCTCCTCAGCTGACCCGACTCCCGCGGGAGCGGTGTGCTGCCGTAACCCGTTTGATGCGCCGCCGTAACCGTAACCAAAACCTAAACCTTCCTCCGGGTCTGTGCGGCCCAGAGAAAAGTTCAGCACGGACTGCATGTATTTAGAAAATTACGAGCGAAAAGATACGTTCTAAAGGAAAGTAAGGAACTCCTTAATGTGGTCCGGGGAGGGCGCTGTCAGGTTTCCTGCTTTCAAGCCCTGTCATTGTCCCGCCCCCAAGAGTCATTTACCCCACTGTGATTGGTTGGTCAGCTCTAGGCCCCTCCCCCTACACGCATTTTAGCCACTCAGTGGCTTTCCCTATTCTTCTCACACGCAGTGGCCGCCTCACACACAGGCATCACGCGAGTGTGTGCTCGCGTTTCATGAGTATGTGCGCGAGTGTGTGTGTCTGCCTGCGTGCGTGTGCGTTTGCGTCTCATTGATTATTTCATTGATCATTGACGTGCCCCTTCCACGTTTAATGTATAAAAAAATACGAAGGGTGGGGGAAGCAAATTTACTGGTCGCACATGTGCGAATGGATGTAAAATTCAGTCGCACACTCTCAAATTTTGGTCGCAAAATGCGACCAATTGCTCGCAGTCTGGAGCCCTGGCATTTATTGTTAATTAGTGTGGAACTGGATTTTGTTATGATGTAACTCTTAATCTGGTTGTTCTTGTTGATATGAATGCTATTAAGCACAAAAAATTGTAAAACCAAGGGAGCTTGTTAAAATATTAACATGTGCTATTATCTGTCTTTTTGTATTCAGAGACCAACAAGTCTAAAATTCAACACAATAAAAAATCAACTGTCTTATAGATTTATGCAAATACAGAGTTGTAAAAGGTGAACATTTGTTCATCAAAATTATAAGACGCTTTAAGATTTTTTTGTGTCCCTCCTAACTTAAAACGACAAAGAAAACTTCATAGGGTTGATTTCAAAGTCACTATTGATACCTCCTGTTCAAGTCAACTTCGCTGAATACATTTGTTAAAATAAAGTATATAAATAAATCCTGTACACCAGCTGGTGACAGCCATTTTTCTGCCCTATGTGTCTGTGCTCAGTGATGCATGGAGTGGAAATTGCTCTCTTGCTCAACGGGCTGTAATAGTTTGTGCATTATATTTAGGAAGGTACGAGGGACATGGTTTTATGCGATACCTAATCATTGTTATGAAAATATCTCTGGGCTATCAAGATATTTTCACCTCCATGCACCCCCCAAGCAAACCAATTGGATTTGTTTATGAATTTTTAATGTAAGTAGAGTGTCAACTTCTCATGATATATATATACATATACATACATATACATATAAATATATTGACAGTCCTTAAGGGCCACTCTTCTTGAAAAAGATTAAAGATCTTTGTTCCTTGATAAAACGTAATTTGAGTTCTTATAATGTTTTATTGGCTCATTGGCTGTTCTTCTGCTTCAATAACCTTGTACTTCAATGGAATGAACCTAGATGAATGAGACTCTACCCAGACACACAATAAAAATGTCAAGACCTAACACCCATTTATCCTTTACTATCATACCATCCCAATTTTATATATCATTCAAATACACTAACTGTACAATCTACAAAAATTTTCATCATGTAAAAATTGTACTTCTTAATTGTACTTCTATATGATTTTGTACAATAACAGCTTGTACTAAATTGGAATACAGTTTTTTTAGATATAAAATTGCAAAAAAAAGATCCTATCTTAGTACCCCATGGTCCGTCCATGTCCTTAGAGCTGCATTAAAGGACATCAGATATATTTTCACAAGGTTTTGCAATTTTTACAGCATTATTTATGATTTTTTTTCCTGTTTTGTTTGTTGCCTTTTAAGTGCTGGAGTCATTTTAGGCACTTTTATTTTTAGCAACATGGATGTTTTTTATGTTTTTATTTTTTTTTAGTTCTCTTTGGCTGTTTTGTGCTTGTAACAGTTTATTAAGACATTTAACATACACATTCTTCTTGCACCAGGGTGTTCCTAAACAATTTTTATTGGACCGAATGCTTCCACTAATGACTATTTTGTTTTTTGGCTATTCTATGGAGTATGTTTTCTATTTGCCAAGATTTCTTCAAAAACAAAGTTTTTCAGTTAAAACAGGTTTAGATTTTGTTGGTTCGATTTTTCCTTTTCAGTTTAGTCTTTGAAAAGGAACAAGATTTTACAGTTTTAAGCTCTTTTTCCATAAGTCATATGTTTTTTTTGTAGCTTATTAAAAAAAAAAGTTTTTTGACAGTAACTATGTTCGCACATAATGTTTTTTTGTCTCTATTACCAAAAAAGTATTTGATGTCTAACGATAATCTTCCATGATTTAGGTAGTAAAAATATGACAAATCATATTTATATTAAATAAAAAAATGGTTCTATGGATTTGAAGCAAATTCAATTCAGTTCATTTCAATTTTCTTTATATACGTAGCCCAATATTACAACAATCGTCTAAATGGGCTTCATACCGGTAATTGTATAAGAACATGAAATCATTATGAACACGTTGGTTTCTAAAATTCGATAGAAGGACCGGACCATGAGCAGATGCGTGGAGTGAGAATGATATAACATGGAATGTAGATGAAAACATTTATATTGAAAATTATATTCTAAAACAGAATATTCTAGAGTTAGTTTAAAACTTTTGTTCCCATTTTAGATCTCTTTTTTATTGTGAAGCCCTCTGGTACCTTTAAGGAGTTGTAAAGCGCTATATGAATAAAGTTTAATTCATTCATGATCCTTTTAATAAAATAAATAACAATGACCCAATAACACAGGGGTCGGGAACCTTTTTGGCCAAGAGAGCCATAAACGCCACATATTTTTAAATGTAATTTCGAAAGAGCCATACAATAATGTAGTGTCCTTTTCCCACACTGAGACTTAACCTCTTTTAAGGTTCTTTATTCTGGTTAATGCAGGCTGTAACAAATGCCGTAAATTAATTCAGCAGCTCCTGAATCTCTCCCGCCGAGACGAGAGCGCTTCTCCCAATTTTATATTCCCCTGCTCCCGCTGCAGCCCTCCCATTTCCCTTATTCGGCCCATAGCTGAACCCCATTGGTCCAAATTAACTAACAACAGGCTGAGCGACAGAACTAAGAGCCAATCAGATCTCTGCTTGATGCGTTCAAGGAACTCCAGAACTTTTAACGCGGCCCAACAGCCAAGTTAAACTCAGTCCGCGACAATATGTTTAAAACTAAATATTCAAGTGAATGTGTGCATTTGATATAATTTCAACACTTTTAAAGGACAATAAGTCTGTGGATTCTTTTTAATAACATTGTTATGCTGTTGTTAATAAATGATGAGTATTTCTCGTGGTAGTTTTGCTGATGGTTTAGTCTGGTTGATAGGTGGTGAGTTTCTGCTTCATGCAGGCGTTGATACTTTAAACGTGATCATAGGTCTGAATGTTCTGTAAATGTGAGACAGACTGCTCACATGCAGACGGGGAGCCAAACACACACTCACTCGCTGTAGTGAGTGACGGGCAGCAGGTTTTACGTTTTTACAATCCCTGCGCGATTCACTTTACTGACCGAGCCCACAACTCCACCCTCACCCTCTGCTTTCTCCCTCTCACATCCCGTCCCCGCTACTGCGCGCTCTTTTCAGAGACGGGGGCGCGCAGTTTTAGGCACGGCAATTCACAGGTTTCCGGGTGGTACAAACTCTGTGAAATAATAGATAATAGTAAAGAGATAATGCTGGCGCAGATCCTTCTCTCCAAGCACCGCTACAACTGTAAGCCTCTGGCATCGCATCGCGCCCGAGAAGGACTGGTCTAATGAAAAATAAAAAAATAAAAATGTGTCTGCGAGCCACATGTGACCATCAAAAGAGCCATATATGGCTCGCGAGCCATAGGTTCCCGACCCCTGCAATAACACAATGATTTTCAAAGACAAAAATTTAGGAAAAATATACTGATACTTAAAAAAAAAAATCAGCAGAGACTTTGATCTCATCACACGTCTCTCATCACACGTTTTGCGCAGCTGGGCTGTGTCCTGCACGTCTTTTTCTCATCCAGTAATACTGAAAAAGCAAATGTCTGTGTCTTCTGCTGCAGCTAAGCATATGTCTGTGTTACCTTTTCACCAGTACAAATTCCCTCATTTATTGCAGGAGTTACATTCAAAAAATAACCGTGATCGGTGAAATCCACGGAGTCTGATTACAGACGTTTATGGCAGTAAAACTCCTCACTGCCTGAATACACTTTTCTCACACAGACATGAACATTTTCACCCTTTTCACTTGTTTAAATTCTCAAACCTTCCTAGAAATTAGGTCCATGATCTTAGAATGAAAACAAAGATCTGATCAATCACAGATTTCTGTAGATCTGAAGAGCTCCGCGTTTCTGTACAGGAGACACGGTACGGAGGAGATTGATTGACAAGGTCTCCAGCCAATCAGGACACAGAACAGGGTGCGCTGTTTAAAAAAATCAGCATAATCGCTCTAAAAGAATGAGCTAAACTGGGAAAGATGAACTGCGACATAGAAAGGAAAGACTGTCTTCTGTTCTATTTGACAGAGATTTTTGGAGGGTTTCAGGTTGGAGCACAGACTGCAATAAAATGTCACGTCTTGATCGTGTGGCCAGTTTTACCATGGGTGTCTGATATTGTTCAGTTGGCCGGACCAAACATGGAGGCGGGCCGGATCAGTGGCACCTCACACACTGCAGAGAGAATGTGTCACTTAATGAGCAGGAAAACAGCTGTTTGCTTGAACTACTGTGGGGAAAAATATTAGACTTTTAATTTGTTTACTTAGTAGTTTTTAAAACACACTATTTCACACAAAGATGTACAAAGTGTGAGCTTGATGAGGGTTTAACAGAACTCCATATATGGTCATTGGATCAAGATATTTTCATTTATATTTTTTTTCCTCACTCAAATGAATTTTCTTTTGCTTGTTACAAAAACAGAAGCAAGGACAGCTGAGATAGATAAGCAGCGTTTAAGAATAGAACAACCGTGTGCTGTACTATTACATTTGGCGACATTTCTGTTTTTGACAAGACAAAAAAAAGAAGAGAATAAAGCATCCAGTAATGCTGTTTGAGTTTTGAAAATTGAGTTTGTGATGTAATAAATACTGTATTTGCTTCATTTTATTGCAATTAAATAGTTCATAACTATTTTTTTGCACATTTCTGTGCAGAGAGCAAAAAAGGGATAAAGAAAGGGGAAAACGGGGTTTAAAAAATAAGAAAAATCATTATGATAAAATATAAAATCTAACTTTTTGCTGAAAATTTAATCAACTAAATGGATGCATTGGGGTTCGGGGGGGTGTAATCCTAAATATTGGCTCTGGTAAAGAGGCTGGGTTTCCCTGCTCAGATACAAGAAATTTCTATAGTATAATGCACTTGATTTATTGTAAAGTTTGGGGGAAAGGGATGGGTGGCAGAAATGTATTTTTGACCCGTTTTAGGACAAGTGACCCCTCTACCTTTCAGGGTCAAGCAGCAGCAGACAGCAATGTCAGATCAAAAAATGACCCTATAAAACTGTGGTGTGAAGTGCAATGCTGTTGAAAATGTAGCCACATCTGACTTTTGTGCTGGTGCAACTAGTTGAACGTAGCGGTGCAATCACTGGAGCCCAACTCCACAGCAACTATTATACTTACTAGAAATTTTGATGCTTACAAATGCAAACGATCGGATTGCAATGCCCTTTGACCTTTAATTTAGATTTAATCCTACCCTGATAATCATGTATGCAAAATTAGCTCTCTGTCGTCGCGTCTGTCTTTCTATGGTATTTATAGACTTAAAACACAGATCTTCGCAACAGATGTCTGGAAACCTTAAAACAAAGTGATGTGAGCCTGCTTGATAGCAGAAACCTTAGTTTAGGACTCTGTCGGTTACACTGGGACCAACAACGAACCGGAGGAATTTGAAGCATTCTGCCAAGGCTTTGGAAAGGAGGGGGCACTGAGAAAGTTTATGCAAGCATGTGAGCTAAAAGCCTGAGAAGGCTGAGGAATGTGGGATAGAGGTGAGCTGAATTAACAGAGGCTGTTCAAAGCCATTTTCTCAGACAAAGAATGAGCGAGGAACAGCTGGTTTATACTGAGTTATCCACATATATAACTATTAGCTCAGAGAAGCAGTGCATACAACAAATGTTGCAAAAGAAAACGTGTTTTATTTGTATGTTTTGCACATAGCACAGGTACAAACTTTACTCTGTTCCTTCTATGACACGCTTGTGAACTGTTTCAAAGCAAATGCTGCATGTTCAGATAACTGATAACCGTGTCTTCATTGTGACTCTGAAGCTTTTTGTAGAATAAACTATAGATTAGATACACATGCACTGCCCTTGATAGTGGAAAATCTGTTGGCTGTCTGAAGACCTGACTGTACCGCCACAGTGCTCAAATAGCTTTGAAGAACAAAGCCAAAGGGAAAAGTGAAGAGCAAGGGGAGGAAAGCGGAAAGCAAATCTGGCAGAGGTTTTTTTTTTTTGTGTGGCCCTAGGGCGGTTTTTTGTTTCTGCCTCACTGTGTAGTTAGGTGTATAGGAGGGGTGTGGCGACAAAATTCCTCAGATTCATCTTTCATGTGCATTGTTGGAAACCAGTTACCACAGAAGCTATGCCTTTTTTACTTTCATTTTTTAGGTCAAGTTGATCTCCACTCATTTAAACATGAATATAAACTATATATATATAAAACTATGGATAAACCCAATGTTATAAGCTCAAAATCTGCTCTGCACAGAAAGCTAAAAGACAAAAATCCTAACCCTGGTTTCTGCAGAATTTTTCTGCCAGTAAAATTGCTGAGCACTCAAGCAGGACTGAGCATAAAAGATGGCTCATATTTTCCCAATTGTCTTTACCTTTTTCTTTTACAGTTCCTGATAAGTGGAACAGCATCGACACACCAGAGCAACTCTTAAAAAAAGCTCTCCCGTTGCTTTTTGCATCATCACTTTGACTTTGACCTTTTTTTATACTTAACCTTTAACTCATACACCCTTAAAACATGTCAGAAAAGCGTTCTGTGCTTTTATGTCTAAGCTGAGACTATTTTATGAAAGTTTTTGTTACCCTACATTTGTCAAATATTTGCAATTTCCTGCGAGGTTGGCAGCTCTGGTTAAAAAAAAAAACGTAACTGTCAATCATTTTTATTTCATGCACTAATGTTATGCAGTAATATTGTATAAGTTACATATTAAAACTCTAATAACTAATGAATTCCTAAAGCGATTCTTGTCACACTTGTAAGTGTTGATTTTGTCTTGGGACTCTTGGCTTTAGAAAACTTTTGAAAGCTGCCTATATTTCCTCGCCTGGCTACCTTTCCTATTACATGCCTCAAGCTAAGCTGAGCGAGCTGTAATGATGACTGATGACAAGATAGAATCCCCAAAATGAATTCACAGGAAAGGCCGGGTTAGCAAATAAATGAGCGGAACTTGTCTCTTGCTTTAAATTTTAAAATTATGTGACAAGTCTTTTTTTCCCCAGTTAAAGATACCTCCTATTTCCCAAAGCTAAAATTGTGTCTGTATCACTCTGCCGTTCCTCAAGTAACAGTAAGTGAACAAAAGACAAGAACAACAGATGCAAACTTTTACAACGGAGCTCTAGTGACTCTGTGGGGGTTTTAATTTGAGCCACCAGTGACTAGAAGAGCTGTAAAAGACTCAGACTAACAGCAGAAAACTGACAACACCCATATCTGGTTATGATACTTCCCTATATGACTCAGTTTATTAACTTTAGATAATGGAAAAATCAGATAAAGTTATAAATGTTTATTGTAGTTGTAAAAATATATTTATTGAGGTAGTGTCTATGAGATCTGTCATAACTCCATGGCTTAAAGGGATTTTTATTTTGTTCTGCGGTACTCTGTACAGGAGTGTCATTTGTAAATAAAAACTGTTTTTATCTTATGATCATAATTAATCATGGGTCAATACTGAACAAACTGTCTCATACACAAAAACTTCACTTTGATATAACACTGAATTGAATGTGAGCAAACTATACGGCTGGCCTTAGGCTGCTTTCCCACTGGGCTGTTCCGTCTGGACTTGGAGTTAGTTTTCTCAAATAGTCTGCCTCGTTTCAAAAGCTCAATGGCGCTCTGGTGTGAACCAAACAAATGAATCCTGGCATTGTTATTCAGTAAAGCAAAAAAAGTGTTAAGGTTTGCTTACATTTGTGGTTTTTGTATCCTGTCATCAGTGTAACATCTTACAGGAAGACCTTTTGTGTAAAAGAAGTGTAAGTTGGTTGAAGAAGTAACAATTATGAATTGAATTAGAAAAGAGTTATTTTCCCATAAAGCTTGAAAAACCTTGTGTAATCATTTTACATTACAAATGAAAAGAGCAATGTTTGAAGTTCCACCTTAGTCTTAGACTGCCGCTTTCTAATGCATTTGTCCGTTCCTACGTAGCTTTGCATCTATCAGGCACCTGAGTGTCTGTAAGTGGAGCGAGGCAGAGATGAAAAGCTTTGAAGCCAAGCAAACTCACCAACATGAACTTTGCTGTTAGCTTTTCCTCAGAAAGATCAACAAGCTGCTTTCATATCACCGGCCAGTTTCGAGCACAAAAACCTCTGACCCAACAGAGAGTGACAGTCATGGGCTAGCAAATGCACTACATCACTCATACACCTCTGTTCAGCGCGGCATCATATGGAGCTTAACACATCTCGGGGTTTTGCAGGATCTACTCATTCACCACTCTATTTAAGTCATGTCATCCTGTTCCACTCGCGTATTTGTGTTTGAAAGCTCTTTCGTTTGTTCAGCTGTAGGTTTGAGCGCCGGCATGGCAGTGAAATATGGACAAAAGAGCGGCTGGCTGGTTACTGTTAGTGTCCCACCTTGACACGTTTCAGGAAGGGGCCCTTCTACCAATGTATATACGGCCTGCTCAAACGCAGCTGTTTTTCCTAATTGACAAAAAAAATCAATCTGAAAGGTCATTGAAAGTTCAGACAGGATCGTGACCCTTTGATCCTGTGCTGCATAGAAAAATGTTCTCTAACTTGCCTTTAACAGTTTACGTTTTCTTCTTCCCCCCTTTTGTTGAATCTCTTAGGTGTTATTCGAACACAAGAGCTGCTGGATCATGAAGCAACACCTCATTACTGGCTAACAGTTTATGCAATGGATCGTGGCGTGGTGCCCCTCTCCGCTTTTGTTGAGGTCTACATCCAAGTGCAGGACGTCAACGACAACGCTCCGCAAACCTCCGAGCCTGTCTACTACCCCTCTGTCACGGAGAATTCTCCAAAAGATGTTTCAATAATCCAGATCAACGCCGTTGATCCTGATGTAATTGCCAGTGACAAACTCACCTACAAGATCACCAGTGGAAATCCCCAGGGTTTCTTTGCCATTAACACCAAGACAGGTAAGACGTTGTTAATGGGAGGATATTAGACGCAAGGTTTTCCCCTCATAGCAGGAGGTTGAGCTATGTAAATGCTGTAAAAGGCTGACCTTTCCAGATGATCACATTTATTAGGTCTTCAACCCTAAACACAAGATTTTTTCCTGTTAGCGGTGGGATTTTCTTGTCGATTGAGTACACATAGATGTGTTTTCTTTATCACAAAGAACGTCATATACAGAGTAAAAGGCAATAGATCGTTTTACATTGCCTTGCATGGCTGACATTGTGGCTAGCATCTACCTTTATCTTTTTTTTTCAAAAGACAAACAGCCCGAACACAATTTATTCAGTTCGGGGAGAACTGAGCTGAGCATATGAGGGGTTTTGCACTCTAACATTTTAAACTGTGTTCTCGTATGGCCCTGTGTGGAAGTGGTGTGATGATTAATATTTCATTGGCTGCTTTTAAAGTAGCTGGAACTTGCTATGTTTGGTTTTATTGTAGAAAAAAAATGTATCAAAAATAGGTGTAAAACAGAGCTCGGTGTACAGTTCCTAAAAATCCACATTTGTTCTTATAAAATGATAACAGAAAGTAAGTGCCAGGTCTCTTGGTGTTAAGCTGACTCATACAGATCCTCTGTACTTGAACTAAAGAAGGGAAATAGCTTTTCTTTTTTAGCACATTTTTTGGTAACTTATCTGAAAACTCCAACCGGGAGGCTAACTAGTCATTCTTAATGTCGATGTGGTCTTGTTTCCCAAGGTGGTCACATCAACAAACTGGTGTTATTTTTGTTGCAAGTTACCATGCTGGTTTTTCTGACCAAATAAGGATCCCATCATGCTTGCTGCTTCACACACAGTAATGCCGGGTTTCTCCAAGTGGAGGGGATAAGAAAGAACAAAGTATTTTTGAGTATGCACATATGGTTCATGTTTTGTCTGCCTCCATAAAAACCTGCTGGACTGATAAGCAATTGTGGATGTTAGAAAAGAGAAAGGACACATAAAAGATCATAAATAATTCAGATTATTTTACATAAAACCCTCATAAGCAGTGGAGATATTCATTTATAGTATGCTTTTCCATTTTGAATAATTAACATGGTATATTGGAAATGAAATGTAATTTTACCTTTTCCTGCTAAAGATGACCTTTCATTTTTTTCTTTTTTCCCAGATTTCTACCTTTATGTTTTTTTTTTTAGAGTGGTAAAATTACAGTCAACAGCCACTTTAGTAGTTATCTTATTTCCCATATGGGGATATATTAAATAAATAAATAAATCCCACATTGTTGGTAATTCGTTTCTAAGAAAAAAAGCCCACCAAGTTCTGTATTTTTTATGACCATCAGTAAAACTCACTTGAAAAAAAACAACAAGCAAAAATAAAAGGGAAAAAGATATTCAGAAGCAGAAGGATAAGAGGCATTCGTGCATATCAAAGCGCGTTAAAACTTTTATCAGTGAGACACCAGAGCTGCACACATCAAGTTTAACAAAGACAGGCTTGGGCAAAAAAAACTTCATTGAATTATTGTTAAGAGGTTTTGAATTGTCTTTTTTTGTTGTTTTAAGATTGCAGTGTTGAATGTAGAAAGAAAGGTAGTTGTGGAATGAAAACAAACAAAAAAAGAGCAAAGAAAACAAACATTTAGAGCCTTAAACCCTAAACAGATAGATGATTTTCATTTAGCTCTGGTTCTTTTTAATCACAAACAATTCATTGATTTCTTTGAATTGATAGTATTCAACACAGCTCAAAGTAACCACATTTTCAAATCTTTTCCACAATTCAATGGTGCAGTTGACAACATGCAAGTCTCTCTAATTACATGTTCTAAAACTGCATTGGAAGCATAAGCCATATCTTGGCAGATGTACAAAGCTTTAAAAAGGGGTGGGAAAAGGAAAAAGATGTTGAGACTTGTGTTTTTATATGGGATGTGAAGGAGCAACACATGGTTACAGCCATGTGTTTAAAACTAACTAGGTCTGTCGTGGGTTATGGCCCTCTGCTGCCGGTTCAGCCTCAAATATATACAGTCTGAAAGCTTTGCTCGATGCCTTGGGTGGCTTTGGTTACCCTTTCCTCTCACCGACTCACAATGTTTCAGTAAAGCCAATGATGAAAGGCTTAGGCCTACTTTATTTCTGCAAAGTAAACATGTCCGACTGCTTTAGACAATCTCTGAATTTTTCATGGAAGTGCAAGGCCAGCTTTGCTGTCTAACAAGTCACTATGACAGTACTGCTGTCTAAAGGCATGAACCCTATCAGCTTCTTTCTTTGAAAGAATAGAAATCGGGTACGAAAAAAAAAAAAACAGGGTCATAATGGAAGAAGAAAATATGCCCTAAAACCGTATGAGATTTCAATATTAAAAGTCTAAAACATTTTGCAGCTTAAGGGGTGCTCAGTTGTCTGGGATTTTCAGATCACATCCCGCCCACAGACGTGAAAACAGTGCTTCCAGACTCCAGTTTCTGCTTGGCAGCAAAAGAAGAGTTGATTCTCCTGGATAGAGAATCAAAAGCTTGTCGTCAGCTCATCAAAACACAAAACGAGACTTTGTGAGTCCATGTGCCCTTTTTAAAATATCAGTCGCTTTAATAAAAATACTATAGTTTCTTTTGTCGCTAGGGGTGGATTTAGGACAGCAGTGGTTTGTTTTCACACTCAGCCGACCCACTGCTTGTCTAGTTTTATTTTCTCTGTGCAAAGACATGTCAGCGCTCTCAGCTAGTCGAACCAAAATTGTTTACTCAAGTTGCCCACCTTTTCTGTGGGAGATTGAGCAGAATCTACTTCCTGTCCTGTCTGAAATGGTGTGCTGTGGACTTTGACAAGAGGTTTTATGCTACAACGCGTGTGTGTCTGTGTGCATGTGCACGTGTGTGTAAGAAAAAGGCATCCGGGCAGAACCAGTAGTCGGAACAACCTCAGACACCCTCACTCCCTCACATACCAAGCAAAGAACAGTTTCCTCACCTCTGCCAAAGAAAGAGAGCTAGTGTGAAGATGTACGATAGTGACCATATCTTAATGAATATTGAAAACCCTACTTCCTGTTACCACTTTTCCACATGTTGCTGCATGATTGTCTATAACACCTGTGATTGTCTCAGATTTCTTTATTAATTTTTCAAAGAAAATTAGCTTCAGTTTTTGATAATCCCCAAAATACAGAGGATTTCTGATCAGAGCCCGTTTGACTTTTGAAAACCCCACCCTGTGATCATAGCACTTATCTGTGTTTGTCATCAGACAATGGTCTACTTACAGCTAACAATGTGCATACCTGTAGTCAGACGGGGCTGTCTAAACATGATTGTCTTTGTGTCTTAATGGGAACTTTTATGTTAGGATTTGAACCCAAGTAAAGTTAAAAAGAAAAACACTCACTCTGCCAGTTGTAGCTCATCCTTTTTTGTTTAAGTTAAAGCAACAAAAAAAGATGACGTTTCGGCTACACCAGTTATGTTTGGGGTACACATTTCAGTCTTGTGTTAGAGGAAAAATACTGTCAGGCTGGTGTTATCAGTGGCCTTGACCACAATCACAGGAAGTGAGATAGGAAATGGATTATTCCAACAACTTCCCAATGTTTCCGGTGATTTGGGGCTTGAAAAACATTGTCATAGCTCTTAGAGTTTGTGAAAAGAAGGTGTGTAGATGTGTTTTATAGTTCAGGAGATCATACTCTCCTATTCATATTAAAGATAAATGGACTGCTTTGTAGTAGTTGGCATGGCAGTCAAATGTATAGCTGTGAGAAAAAAATAGATAATATGAATCCTATCGGGCCTTTTTGAGTTGTAAACTGATTTATAAACTAAAAAAATATTACCTTTTTCTTTTGGAATGATGTTTTGGGTAATATCTTCAAACCTTCAGGAGATTCAAGTAAAAATTCCAGCTATTTATCAGTGTTACAATAGTCACAAACAAAAACCTGTAACCCTTGTGCTATCCTAGGCACTTTAACATTGGGAGTTGGGTCATCTAGACCCACTAGACAGTGCGCTGAACCTTTTTTCTTCAATGATTTGTTTTCATGGATTACATGAAATCTTTCCACCTTTATCCACCTTTGTCATGGTAGGGAGAACACGTCAATGTAAGGGTGGGGTCACAGGATAGCACAAGGGTTAAACAAATCAAAAAATGTACCGGTAGTCATTTTAGATCAAAGACCTTCGTCTGTAAGAGAGTTAGCAACAAAGGCTTTAATTTGTTATTCTCTCACGTGGTTTATAGTAAGTCCCTGTAACTTTTACATGCGTGCTCCACTTTCAAATTCATTAGAATCCACAAGCATGATTGGTAAATCTGGGAAATCACATGATTACCTGAAAAAGGAAACCACACTGCATGAACCATTAAGAGACCCGTTAAGTATGATCAACTTTAAATCTGGCCATTTTGTGGATGATTCATTCGTCAGCAGTTTCTAGATAGGCCTAGTCTAGACTAGTCTAGTTCAGGTAGGGGGACTCCAATAGCGGAACTCTGACTAAAACTGCATGAATCCCAGCTGGGTGAGGCTATAAATGTTTACTTTAGTGACTTAGATTTTAGTCCAACTTTGACAAAAGGGCTCATGACTGATATTTTTAACATGAATTACAATGGCAGACTTGAGTGAAAGACTAAGAGCAGAGAGAACAAAAAAACTGATTAATAATTAACTTGGAAATGGTTGAAATCTAAAACCCTTGGATACACTTCTCCAGAAATGGCAGCCTTAACTGAAGTGTGTTTTTGTCTGTCAAAACATAGAACTTCTCTTCAGCTTTTTTTCTTCTTCCAGGAGGGTAGATTTTCTAGTCTTACACACATTGTAAACATGAAAGGTAGTGGCTTGTTTTTCAGCTGAAGATTGCTTGCAGTCACATTTGAAAGTCTTGCTTCATAGCAACAAACTATGTTTTGGCTCAAAGTTACTAATTAAAATCCCACTTTTTAGACTTGTTTCTAAAAAAATATATTTTTAACATTACTGTTTCACACTTTTCCACAACACATTTAAAGATAGCCACTGGTTGTAAATCAAATGATTTTTAATTTTGGTTGAAAAATGTGGTCAGTGTCTGTGTTAGAATTGTTACTGTGTCATTTTCCTCATTGCAGAAAAGTAACAACCAGTGTTTCAAAAGAAAAAAATAATAACACTGGTTAGAACATCAGTGATTCTCATATTTCTTGGCATTTCTATATTTTCCATTCCTACAAACTCAAAAAACATTTATGGTATCAACATTCGTGCAGCATCAAATATGTGTGTGATTCTAATCCCAGTAGTGATGCCCAAGAATGGACCACATCAGCAATGTCCTGAAGTCTTGAATTTCTTTCAGACCCACATTTTAAAGCGGTGGTTGTAGCGCTCAAGGAGACTGTTAAGAGTGCCACTGTGACTTTGCTGTTGTTTCACTCCCCCTCTCAAAACAGCATGGCTGTAATTAGTGTCAGCCCAACTCAGCCCACGCCTCAGGATGGCTTTGGTGAGTGTGCGTTTGTGTGTGTTCTTCCATGGTCAGCCTTGGCTTACCAACTAGTTATTTTAAACTGTATCAGCGCTGATGCAGAGACAGAGCTATGTACTTTCATTGACTTGAGCGCCAACAGAGCCCATTCTTGATTGGTAACTATCAGAATAAAGGCTAGGAATTTAGGTTTAAAGTAAAGTATGTCTCACACACAAAACCTTTAGGCTTGCTTCTCTTACCTAGTTTAGATGGCGTAAACTAGCCATCATTTTATAGTCTTCAAATAATCAGATGGAACAACAGCATACTGGTGATCAAGGTGGTCTAAATAAATACCAGAAATTGGAGTCATGCAACTAGTTAAAGGTTGCACTGAGCTTTTCCTCTGCCTTCAATTACTTCAGCAAAATAAGCCGCTGAGTCCCAAATAAGTCTGGTTGTTTATTGTCCTTTTGCTCACCACATGTTTCTCTTGTGCTCTCTGTCTTGCTCATATCTTACCCCTTAAAGCACGAGAAGCAAAGGTATCATCTATCCGGCTGTAATGTGGTGTTGCTTCGTCTTGGTGTTGGTATATTCCTAAAGCACAGAGGTCTTAATTATGCTTAAGAAGTAGGATTCCCCGCATTTTTCCATATCTGGGATTAAAACCAGATGCGTTTTAAGAACAGCTTCGACAGAAACGTATAACGTTTTGTTTGGTTGCTGGTTTTGCCGATGTCCTGTGTTGTGGTATGGAGGCAAACCGCAGAGATTATGCAGCTGGGATTAGGATGTGAGTGTAATGATGCTGCCCCCCCACCCCCACCCCCAAAATATCTGATTTGCAGAGTCATAACAAACTAGGGGCCATGGTGTAGCTTATATTATTTCTTTTTTTTCCAATTACAGAGAGGCTGTGTTCCTAAAACATCATCATCCATCATCTTCTGCCTTGCTGAAGTACAAATGTAATTGATTAGGTTTGTGTCAATTGATAGGAATGATCCCTGGTGTAAATCCATAAGGCTTTTGAAGACTTGAAATAGGGTACAGAATATTTATATTAATCGACTTTACTTGTTTTATGCTTTTTGGGTGAAAACTGTATGAAACAAGTATAAATGCACACAGATTTGGCCCAGTATGGAACCATGGGTGGTTAGTAGAAAACGGCTGCACCTTTATTATTTTACATTTTTCCAAGAAGATCCAAGCACTCCTACATCTTTGCAGTTCTCTCCAAAGATTAAATTAAGCTTAAAGAGGAGAGGATTAAAAAAAAATGGAGCAAAGGCGCCTTGGTAATATCCTTCAATCTCAGTGCCCAGCACAGTTATTTCTGTGGACTTGCAAGTTGCGGTCTGCTATTCTGGATGCAGGCATTTGTGCCATTGATGGGTTTGGCTTTTCCAATCGTATCCTTTGCTGTATGCTAATCAGCTGCAGTGTGGCCAGCAGACAGCACTGGTGTGGTTGAAGTTGGCATATCTAACCTACACTCAGTTTTAGTTTTTGCAAAGTTGCAATTGCACTGGGAGTAAAGAGCTGCCTATAAGGTAAAAAAGTTGCATAGCCCCTCCCCCTGCTTCTACTTTGCTTTTCTGTTGTTTCTGGCTTTGAACAAAATCATATTATCCTGGAACTCAAGACTCCGGCTTCTTTTATTTTTATGTTTGTCAGCGTTCTCTCTGTGATTGATATCACGCTGCATCTGTTTGCTGTTTAAGATGAATGATATAGCTCCAAAAGACCCTGAAATACTTCCTCTAACAGTTGAGTGTTTTCCATTTGAAAACATGTGGTGGGTGCCTGGCTGGTTCTATTTCTATTTATCTTGTGGAAGACTAAAGGCAGAGTGTCAATTCTTCAGTGCTGTTTCAGTACTATTTGCAGGTCCTTGTAATATTTCATACATAACCAGCATCATGGAGAGCAGTCGAGCACCCAGATAGACCAGAAAACAGGAGGGAGCACCGCTAGGAGAACTCCTCCAAATTCAAGCTTGCCAGCTGAATCAGTGCAGAAACATGTCTTTGTTAAGCTACTCTTCATCTTAGTTTACTTTCATGGTTGAACAGAGATGGTCCGGCACTGTGCTGACATGTTCTTACAACAGCAAGCTGGTATTGCAAAACCCGCTGAAAGGATTTCATTGGCAATCACCGCCATGTCTGATTTTAATTTGTATTGATTTGTCTTCAACAGGTCTGATTACAACGACTTCAAGGAGGCTCGACAGAGAACAACAAGATGAGCACATTCTAGAGGTAAATGACTTTATTATCAATATGTTTTGGAAAAAACATCATAAATTAATATTAATTAATATGAAGAAGATGAATGAATGAAAGTCATTTAGTAGGATGCTAATTGAGATCCGTTAAATGTCAGCACATTTCGTTGTATAGTTCACGAAACTCAATTGCTAGACTAAAGAAGGGGGAATATGGGATTTACAGTTTCTAAAGTTTGACATTTTCAGCCATCTTTGGCTGACTGCCACGTGCTGACAACTGAAAACTCTTTGTGTATTCCTGCATGATCCCTGGATGGGGTCAGAGAGAGAGTGGTTTAGAGGTCCTGTGGACTGATTCTTTGTTCTTCCTCATTGTTCCGTCTCATAGATGGCACAGGCTGAGGCAGGAAGCTGCTGTCAAACCAACAGGCCAATGTCTAAACTTGTGGGATTTAATTGAGCTCAGCTCTGCGTTCCTCTGATGTGTTTCTTCCTGCTTTACACCACAGACCAAAGTTGATAATAGCTCCTTTAATAGTGTTTCCAGGGGTGACAGGAAGCAGAGTGATTGCCTTTTAATTATTGTTACACAATTTGTAATCTCTGGGTGACAGTCAGTATTGATGTGTCTATTACCAAAGCTGGATATTTTTTATTCTTTATGAAGATTTTCTTGTGAAAAGAATTACACCAAAAACTAATTCTGCCATTTCTAAGAAAAACAATGTAAAAAAAAATACATTTGGTTTGCTGTAAAGGTAATATTGTTTCAGAATGGCTTAAATCTCTCCAGACAGAAGCTACCTATTACCTAAATACCTATAAGGGTTTTTTTTATCTCAGAATTATTAGAACACATTTAACAGAACACATTCTGCAGGGCTGCCCAGTTTAGTTTAGTCTGTTTAGTTAGTTTAGTTTAGAATTTACCTATTGAATTCTATGACTTCATGATCCTTATGATTTTATGTTTACTATACAAGTGTTGGTATGAAGGCCGTTGAGATGACTATTGTTGTGATATTGGGCTATATAAATACAATTGAGATGAATTGAATTTATTCTTTTCTTAAATTTGTATCAAAAATTCTTCTTTTTGACTGAAATACTTTGAAGTAGAGCTGGGCGATATGGGCAAAAAATAAAATCTCAGATTTTCTTCATTTGAATCGACTTTTTCTCTCTCCTTTTACTTTCTTTAACAAAAATGACAAATGACAGAACATGTTTAACAAAAACTATGTAATTTTGACATCTTCTTTGGAACTATGCTCAAACACAATGCAGCAGATGTTTTGTGAGCTTCCACAAGCTTGAACATCTCATAAAGAAAAGCGCTTCTCGCTCTCAACAGTGTCAATACTGGCTCTGTAATGTAAGAAACAGCTAATAACATGTTTTTACAGTGAATTCAGACCTGTTATTGTATTTAGAAAATACAGGTTTTTTATATAATTGTTCTAGGAATTAAGTTTGTCATATTTATCCGTAACGTCTTAAAGTCAACTCCGTTAAAATATAGTCTGACTTTTTAAACCATTTTGTGGTCATAAACTGACGACATGCATAGCATTATAGCGTTGTTGGACTATAGCATCACAGTGTAACAACATGGCTGTCCCCAGGTCAACTTTTTTTTATTTTTTATAAAACTCTCTTTTGCCGCTGTCAGTCCAGCAGGTTTATCCTCCAGTTCTTTCTGGATCCCGTTAAAATGTCCCGCTGCTCCATCAGCCTAAACTAAGCGCCACGGAGAAGAGTACATTAGTAACGGGGGGAGGCTTTACGCATTACGTGCGTTTGTAAATACTGTATTGCACAAGCTTTTTTTTTTTTTCTTTCCTTGGCCTCGCGGAAAAAGCTCCTCTTTGCTAGCGGGAGTTTTCATGTCTACTTGTTGCGAGACTTTACTACGAACAGTGGAAGCCCAAGAAAGTAGAAAATAAATCAACCATAACAACAAATTCCCATTATTCGCTAAAATTAATTTATCGCCCAGCCCTACGTTTAAGTGTTGGTAATTGGGAATAATGTGGCAATGCTTGGTGCTGACTGTATCTTATTTTATATGTTGTTTTAAAGGTAAAAAAAAAAAAAAAAGTTAAAGCTCTAGCAAGACTGATCTCTACAACAGTCTGTAGACGTAATCTGATGATCAACTGATGTTCCATTTGAGGCCTTAAAAGTTCAAATTCTCTTATTTTTAGCTGCACCTACAGATTCCAGTCCAACAAACCTGCAAGAATTGCAATACTTAACCTGACCTTGTTGAAGGTCAAGAGGAAGTAACACCACTGATGCTTTCCATGCTGCCATGTGACCAGATTATTCTTTAACTGGGTGCACATGCAAAATGATGTAGGAATGTTAAGATTTGTGTGTCTTTGTTAATGCCAGCCATGTTACCACAGAGGGTACGGTCGCTAAAGTTTAGGAACCCAAGACAACTGACCCTATGAGTCTGTTAATTGTGGAGTTGTGGAAACACATTATCAGTTGTGTTGGGGAGCTTAAGGCTAAAAACAAATCAGAATGCATCTGTTTCTATTTAGTGCTTGAATATGTAATAGTGTGGTCACGTAGACAATTCATAGATACAATGACAAGCGCCAATGAAGATCTCATCCAGAGGTTCATAGATTTAATTTCCCTTTTTAGCTGCTTCTCATCTTTAGTTGCCTAGTAATGAAAATGCCTGCAAGAAATTTGGGACATGTGGCTTTCCCCAAAACTTTCTGTTTTTCCTAAAACGGCTACTTTAATCATTCCAACTAATGAAGCTCTGGCCTGTGAGCAACACACTAATTGAACAGGAAGCTCATCAGGTTGCTCTTCACAGGGATTCAGGTTGATGAAGCAGAACAGAGTCCTAAATTCTCAGGAAGATAGCTGAGGTTTATTTCTCCAGCTTTTTCTTTTTTTATATATTGGAAAAGAAACATGCAGGCCCATGTTGAACATGTGGAGCCATTAGGGTGAAGGCTATGTCAGTATTGTTTGCACCGAAAGCAATGAAGAGGTGGAGGGAGCACAGAGGCCTTCAGCTTTTATGATGAGGTGGATGGGGGTTGGGGAGTTGCCATGTGTTTGTGTGTGAAAGAGAGAGGCGGCTAAAAGCAGTGGGGGAATTTGAGAAAAGGCACGGCTGAGTGTGTTGAGTGTGGGCTCTAGCGGCAGGATCAGAGGCCTTCGTTCGCAGAAGTGGGGGGTGGATAAATAGCAAAAGTGGGACATGCCAGGACATGCTGACTATTCAGGCCTGGGACTGTTGGGAAATGTTAAAGCTGAGGTGAATGGACTGTTCACATCTGTTGCCCAGAGCCCATGGCAGCATGTAGTCTGGCCTATTTTACACATACTAGATCATACCCGGCCGGTGCACTTTGGATGATTAATTGGTGAGTGAATACAAACCCAGAGAATCAACAACAAAACAAAATCATATTTTTAGGGTTTAATATTATTCAAAAACAGTTAAACTCTTAAATTTCACGTGACATGAAGTGGGTATATGCAATTTGGTAAGACATTTCAAAAAGGAATCATCAAAGCCTGGACTCATCCTGATAACAAATTGGGAGACACAAGTTTAGTTTTATTCAGAAATATTAGTTACATGTCAACACCAATAAAAGAAAAAGCCATCAGTTTTAACGTTTAAATTATAATTTTTTCATCAAATGAATTTTTGGTGACTATGGGGTTCAAAGATTTTTAGATTTTAAAGGTTTTTTAGGTTTTTAAGTCCTATTTTTCCGATGTCACACTTCACAGTTTGTGGGGCAACCAGTTTTATTCAGAATATCAGAAAAGGACATATTCTTTTTTTTTTCCTTTATTGGCTGAGTGAGAAGTTTGTTTTGCTGCACTGACTTTACTGGATGTTTACTGCACTAACCTTTACTTTTAAATAACCTGTTTTACACAGTGTGCAAAAAACGAGATCCCTAGACACTTATGTACATATTTTGCAAAAAATTCCTTCTTTTTGTATATGTCTTTTTCTTCTGGTAAAGTGAAAGTAGAGGAAGCACAACCGATGAACCAACGCCCAACTTTTGCAAATTTAATTTAACAAACAAAATTCAGACTATTTCCTTTGAAAAAAAGGAAAATACACACCAAGAAACATAAAAATTCAACTGCAATTATAGTTAATTATATTTGAATCCAGGAATGTGCCATACTTGTAAAGCTGATTAATTTAACTTACAAAATTCAAGCATCAATTAGGATGATCTGTTTACAATAAAATAGATGTGCATGGTTGTAAAATAACCAATACTAACCAATACGCCTTTTTAATCAAGTTGTCAGCATCTGTTTGTGTCGCAGGAAATTGCATCTCTGTTCTTGTTTTACTTGTGTTTGTTCGCTTTATTTACATTCAAAAGCAGTCAAATTGACTGATATAACGTTTTATGTGTGGCTGGGAATTTTATTGTTCCATGCATTAATTTAGACACAGCGCCGCCCTACTGGTGGCTGTGTGAGAGATCACGGCTAGGAACTATTTGGATTACGTGTTCTGTTAAACGGTCTGAGCTGGTGGGCTATTAAATTTGCTAACAGTGCCTTCAACCAAATCCTCACAAGGGCTGGACTTGTACGCTCTTATTCATCAGTTCCTGCTTGTGTGAATTGCAGTGGCAGCTGCAAACACAGAGAGAATTTAAAAAAAGAGTGCATTCCTTTGGTATTGTAATTGAGTGTTGTTTCAAACGCATTGTGCCCTGGACTCCAGACTGTTTGTTAGTGAAGTGCTCAGCAGATGGTTTTAAATGACTGTGACATTGGTCGTAGCCTTCAATTGCGTTCTGCAGCTCAAAGATAGAAACGCTTCCATTTCTGTCATTGCACAAATCACAGTCCTTGATAATCATTGTTGTGGCACTAGAAAATGCTTGTTTACTGAGGTCAGTCTGTGGTTCTTTGCACTTGATTAAGCTTTTGCAGACCACGCACTCAGAAATCTGAAGTCTTGCGCATGTGTCAAAGTGTGCCACAAATAATAAGAAAGTCGAGTGTCTGAAGTAATACCTAGAGTCTTCACTTAAACGAAGCTTTACAACCGATGCAGCTGCTTGACAGTCATTTATACTGAGTACATCTGAGGTTGAACAAAAGCCCCTTCCCTTTAAGTTTAGAGCTATAAGTCAGATTAATTGCAGGTCAGGGATTTTTCTGTGTAGGTCTTAACACTTTGCACCTTCGCCTGTACAGATGAAGTGAGCAGATTGAGTCTATTTCCAACTATAAAGCCAATTAAAGGGAATTTCCTCTGGGGTGCTACGTCTATGGCAGCCGCATAAGTTACCATTTTATGACTACATCCAAACAAGTTACTTTTTCTTTTTTACTATAAGTAAATATATACAAAATTAACTCTACTTTTCCATGTCCTTTTACAACAGGCCCTCACTTCACCTAATTGTATTGTTTTTTTTATTTTGTCCATTAAAAAAAACAGCAAAAATATACTCAATGACTAGTTCAGTCAATTAAGCCAACTTCAGGAGGTCCAGATTTGGAAGCCTGCATGGATTTCTATTTGGGATTAAAAAAAAAGTCTCGCAGGAAAGACTTCCACTGCTGATCTCAGAGTCAAGTTTCCAGCCATTTGTTTTTGCTACCAGCAAACTCTGTGAGAACGTATGAAAAGAAAACAAAAAGCATAATAGTTCCTTTTACTGCTTTATCCCTGTAGCTCTGGACTTTTGGATCATACATTTTTAGCACACTATTTTTATCTTAACAAGTTCCCCAAAGAAGTTAGACACAATATTTTATGATACTGGTGACATTACTCATGGTTTTTTTTAAACTCTGCATAAAGAGAACACAAGATGCTTTATCAAAAAGAGAAAAGATATGCATTCTGAAACCTTTTTTTTTGTTCATGTTTTCTCCCTCAAGTCTTCAAGTAGATACATTTGTTGTTTCTCTTCAGGTCACCGTCACCGACCATGGCATTCCCCCCAAATCTACCACTGTACGGGTCATCATCCAAGTCCTTGATGAAAATGACAACAGGCCCTTGTTTCTGGAGAAGATCTACAAGATCCAAATCCCAGAGCGGGAGAAGCCCGACAAGGAAAGAGCCGTGAAGAGAGACCCGGTTTATCGGGTGATTGCATCAGACCGCGACAAGGGGCCCAACGCTGAGATCTCTTACAGCATCGAAGATGGAGATGAACACGGCAAGTTTTTCATTGAACCCAAGACCGGCCTGGTGTCCTCCAAAAAGTTCTCTTCAGCAGGAGAATATGACATTCTCACAGTGAGTATCTAATCCTAGATCATGGCATAGTCTTGTTTCTGAGAGTCTCTCTGGGAGCAGTAAACTTTCACACCAGGTGATTGTTTATTGTTTACTGCCTTATTCTCCTCCTCTGTAGCCCTACAGGGGATTGTATTCTTAACTCTTGTGAAACAGTTTTAACCTGACCCCACATGCTGGTAAGTCTCTTAGAGGGCTGCACATGGAAGAAAGGAAACAAACCTCCATTGTGTTGTAATTGTTCTGATACATTTCCTCTTTAACTGGCTCTTTATAAGAATTCTTGTGCTTGGGCAGAAGCAGCCAACGATTGATTGCTTCGGTTGTCTACTAATCTACTACTTTTTAAAAAATACTCAATTAATGTTGCAGCATATATTTTAGCAGGTTTTTTGTAATCTAAACACAACATTTTATCATTAATTGATTTAGCATAAATGTAAGAAAATTGCAATGAACAGCAGATGTTTTTTATGATGAATTATTACTGATTAAATCTATTTTTATGTTTTAGTCCCGCTCTAGAGATGCTACAACTGCCCTCTAGGCGTCACTATTCTAAGACAACAGTTTTGAAACTCTGGATCTTTTTTGTCAAAATCAGAAGAAAAGCTCGAGGTTTCATTTAGCTTTATCTGCCCATAAATTATGAGTTACATTATTGTCACAGTTTCACTTCTTGTAAAGTTTGTCTCATTGTTCTGCTTTACATTTAAGTTTTACGAAACTTTCGTTTTTCATCTGCATGAAACTTTTAATAGTTAACTTCCTGTATCAAATATATTAGTGGGAGAAAAAATAGGAAACACTGTAAAGTGACCTCAAGTACTCAAAAAAGGGGCCATTCATGTTGGACTTTTATATGTGCTCTGCTGATGGCTTGAAATCAAAGAAAAAGCCGAAACATAGAAAGTTTACACTAAGATTCTTACAGCATAAATCAGAGAAGGGAAAACACAACTGTTCCTAGACAGTGTTTTAAAGATTGAAAAGAAACGATTTACAGTTCTTTTTCATTTATTTTTAACAAAGATCAAAGTTAGAAATACAAACTTTTACAAAGAAAAGTTCAGAGACACAAAAGTGGAACAGTTTTTTAAAGTATTTTCACCTTTTTAGCACCGTAGTATTTCAAAGCATTCAATACAAATGTTTATACTGTTAAATTCAACATGATATAATGTTTAAATGCAAAAATAAAAAGGAAAACGTCTCCGGGTTTAGAACTATTTGAACAGTTTTCCTTGGAGAGCTAGAGAGCTGATTTTGGTGGATTTCTTCACAGAAAACCATTCATAGCAAAAGGAATTCACCACACTGCATAACACCAACTGTCATCCCCTCCTACAGATTAAAGCTGTCGACAACGGTCGCCCTCAGAAATCCTCCTCGTGCCGCTTGCACATCGAGTGGATTCCCAAACCCAAAGTGCCGGTTGATGCGGCTCCCCTGCGCTTTGAGGAGTCCCCCCTCACCTTCTCCGTTATGGAGAGTGATCCTGTGGCGCACATGGTTGGAGTTATTGCCACGGAATCCTCGGATGTTCCGGTGTGGTTTGAAATCACAGGTACTGCGCCTTTTTACATCTCAATTTGTTCATTATGTGCATGATTGCTTTGTGTCACTGGGCTGCTTTGAAAGTAGAAGCACTTGTTAAAACTAACACAGTGTACGTGTGGGCTTTGGCTTACAATATGTACATTACGTTGGGGAAAAAAAGGAGATATTGTGTTTTTCTGCACAGTTCAGTAAAGCTGCTGTTTATCTTTGAAGTGTAACTTTAGAAAAGGAACCTATTTTTACAGTACTGGCTTGTCTGACTCTGTTAGTCTCTTCTTTAAGGCACAGCTTTTTTTTTAAGTTAACCAACTAAAGCTTTAGGCACATGTTCCCGTATAGGGGTTGACCCATACAGGTGCTGCGGGTTTTTGGGTTGTCCAGGATCATGGGAGGGTCGTAGACTAGAGCGACTGTATTTTAATGGAAGCGCACATGTGTCTTCCCTTGTTGCTCACACGGCCACCTCAAGGGATATCATGAAAATGCAAAGTGCACTTGCAGTGTGTGTCGTAAGCATAGCCAAAATAAAAATAAAAAGACATGAACCTTTTTGTTCTACGGGTACACCCAGCTGTCTACGAACTTGATATTTCGCGAAGGCCATCTGCGACAGCGTGTATCCACCTGTAAGGGCAGTTGTGAATGGAAGTTTTTTTTGAGTCATAATTAAAAATAATATGCAATTAATTCTCAGTTGACAATTGTATTTATGTATTCATCTGTTTCGATTGTAGATGGATAAATTCTGGACTTGCTGCATAAATATCTTTCTACGTTCTGCTTTAAAATGCACCGTCACGATCTCTGTGTTAGGATTTACACTCTGTACCAAAAACAGATCTCAAGTAGGAGGTTGGAGGTGTGATTTAGCAAATTTATGAAGGTGGTAGGCCCCGCCCTGATGAGAGTCTGCCGGTTTGACACAGATCAAGCGCAATGCTATGAAAATGAAAATGCATTTCGCCAGGGGGGTGCTGTTTTGCAATTGCATTTGAATTTTGACACAAAAACAGCATTGTATTTTACAATGCTGCATACTTGAAGTTACTTTAAAACCACACCATGTATTGAAATGTCATTTTTGAATATTGTATAGTAAATAGCAAAATGAATTTTCAAAATGAAAGGCCAAATTGCATATTGATTTGTTGCATTATTTGAATTATTTCATCAGAAACCTATGCCAATATAAAATGAAATTGGTTTTGTTTTTATTTTTTAATTGTAAATCTTAATATTGGATTGTAAATTGCAAAATGTATTTTCATATTTCAAGCCTGAATTGCATATTGAATTGTCAATTGAGAATTGCATATTATTTTGAAGTATAACTCTAAAAAAACTTCCATAGTTGTTTTTAAGAATGAAATCACATCACAAAAAAGACCAGTTTAGCTAATGATACAGCTATAAATTAAAAGCCATGATTGAACATTCTCTGTGTACAAGTTTCCTAGCGTCTTCTGTCATTTTCAGGTTAGAGCCTACCGTGTAAACTACAAGTTTAGTGCAGACATAAATAAAACTCGAACTTCTAATTTGGCCAAAAAGTATTTGAAACGTTGGGGATTTGGTTTAACAAAGAAGGGTGACATCTGATGGCGAGCAGAAGACATAAGAACGTCTAGAGTAGCACTGACACAGTTCCAAGACATTTAGCAGCAAGAGAAGTTTTAGCATTTTCACCAAAACAATAACAAGTTATTGTTCGATCAAGAATTATTTCCACCTCCCAATAGCATCATCTTAGTGCTTAAAATTGTATTTAGTAAGACGCCATAGACATATATTCAATAAAATACTATGTTGATAGTAAAGCAGAGGAGTCTAGCAGACAGTAGTTGTAATCATGAATATCTTAACAATCATGCCCCATGAGCTCAAAGTATAGTTTTCTTCAGATGCAGCAAGTGTATTAAAGAGAGCTTAGTAAAAAAGCTGTCAGGCTAAATTTCAGATGGTGTGCTGCAGCAATATTTGTTCTGCAAATCACTTTAGACCATCTACTGAGTCATATCAAAAGCTACTTTACTTATGCACTACACGAAGGAAACAAGCTGCTCTCGACAGACAGGAGGATGTTAGCTTTCCCAGATGTTCTGCAGGCGCAGAACATTACACAGGAGAGCTGGGCTGCTTATTGAGAATTTATGGAAGAAACTGCTCTGCCTTGTTCTGACTAACAGGACTTGGCTTGGAACAACAATATTAGACAAATATATAACCCAAGGAAATGTCATTAATTGATGAATGACATTTTATTGAAATAAGCTCCATCTGTGCATCTGTGAAGGTTCTTATTGACCTTTAAAAATCTGGTCTTCAATTTTATTGGGTTTTTATTTTATTTGTAATATACTGGGGGGGTGTTGATTTAACTGTTTGAAGTGAAAACTTTCAGTAAATGCGATCGAAGTTAGCTTTCATTGCAGTTTTTTTCTCGTCGTCTTTTAACCGACGGGACTCTCTGTCCGCCTGAGAAGATTTAAAGCCGCCCATCTTAAAACTGCTTCCCTCATCTCTCTTCTCTTCCAGCCTGTTTTCTTCTAATCGACGTCTCACTGACAAATCTCTTTTTCTTGTCTTCCGCTCTTTCACTGCTTTCCCCCTTTTCTCCGGAATGCACTGTTTGGTTGGATTGTTGCAAGACGGCGTAGAGGATTCTGAGATGTTTTCCATCCTTCAGATGGCTTGTGACCACAACTGTACAGCAGAAGGTAGCTGCTGTCATGTCCTGAAAGACTGTTTACAGAGACTCTGACATTGTTGCTGCTGCCTGCTGGTTGTGGCTGACTTGTGTTGTGCCGTGTTTGATTTTGTGCGACTGTTTTTCCTCCCCCTCCGTAAACGTCTTTAATGTTGAGATTTTCCCTTTACTTGTGTTTCTCAAGTGCCATTGTGTATATTTTGCATTTACAGCATAATCCCAAGAGTTTAAAATTACGTGTTTTTTGTATAAAGTGTTTGAAAACCTTTTGTGTCTATACTATTTTAGATTAAAGTTTAATGCATGAAGTAACTGTAATGTAGGGAATGCTTAGTAGGGTTGAAAATATGTTTACCGACATCGGTGTTAGTTCATTTCGTGTCTGCTGTCAAGCAGAAAATTGATGTTTACATGTTCATCTCAGTGCCCCCATTTGCTGTTTATATAACCTTGTGATGCGCACACTACTATGTGATGATTTGCCTCTTATCTTTTGTCCTTTTCTGTTGTTTGCGCTAAAACCCAACTTTGCAGGTGGTAATTACGACAGCCGCTTCGACGTGGGCAAGGCCAGCGGGACCCTGATTGTAGCGCGGCCCCTGGACGCCGAGCAAAAATCAAATTACAACCTGACAGTGGAGGCCACAGATGGGACACGAACTGTCAGCACTCAGGTAATTGAAACGCTAATGAAACGGTCAGAGGCTGATGAGCCGCTTGTCGTTGTTCTGTTTTTCCCATGCGAGGATAACAGGAGTTAAGAGAAGGGTAATGAGTGACGCAGCGGGAAACTGTCCCGTTTGTTAGCATGTGTTGAAGCCGTGATGATGTTACTGCTCACAGCTGGATGGACAAAGAAAATGGGATTTCTCATTTAAAGCACTTTATATGCTTTTTGTTCTTAAACTTGACTAATATTTTGAAAAATAAGTGGTAGGAATTTTTTTTTTTGTGTTGGACTTAACCTGAATCAGTTAAACTGGGTCTGTAACTTTCCAATAGGTTTTCTGCTTTAACTTTAAGACTGTCTAGCTGTCAATAGATGGACTTTAATTCTGTGTTCCCAAATCCCTGCTAATGAAAACTAACCACGTCTTGCTTCAAAGCTTTAGGTATCTGTAGTCAAAAAACCTGTTATTTATTTTAAAGGCAGATCAGGCTATGTACAGACCGCTTTCAGCAACGCACATTCAAGCGACCACTTCCAATGAAAAGTCTATGTAAAGGCAACTAAACTGACATTTCGGGCTTCCGCATTCAAACAACTTAACGCTGAGAGCATAGTTGGTTTATCCCAGGGGTCGGGAACCTATGGCTCGCGAGCCATATATGGCTCTTTTGATGGTCACATGTGGCTCGCAGACAAATCTTTAATTATACTTTCTTTTTTTTTTTCATTAGACCAGTCCTTCTCGGGCGCGATGCGATGCCAGAGGCGCGCAGTAGTATCGGTGCTTGGAGAGAAAAATCTGTGCCAGCACTATAAGTTCACAATTGTCTATTATTTCACAGAGTTTGTACCACCCGGAAACCTGTGAATTGCCGTGCCTAAAACTGCGTGCTCCCGTCTCTGACAAAGAGCGCGCAGATGCGGGGACGGGATGTTAGAGGAAGAAAGAAGAGGGTGGGGGGGTTGCGGGGACCGGCAGCAGGTGAATCGCGCAGGGATTATAAAAACGTAAAACCCGCTGCCCGTCACTCACTGCAGCGTGTGAGTGTGTGTTTGGCTCCAGGTGTGCATGTGATCAGTCTTTCTCACATCTACAAAACATTCAGACCTACGATCACGTTTAAAGTCTCAACGCCTGCATGAAGCAGAAACTCACCACGTATCAACCAGACTAGACCATCAGCAAAACTACCACGAGAAATACACATCATTTATCAGCAACAGCATAACGATGTTATTAAAAAGAATCCACAGACTTATTGTACTTTAAAAATGTTGAAATTACATCAAATAAACACATTCATTTGTATATTTAGTTTTGAATATATTGTCGCGGACGGAGTTGGACTGGGTGGCTGTTGGGCCGCGTTATAAGTTCTGGAGTTCATTGAAGCAAAGATCTGATTGGCCCTCAGTTCTGTCGCTCAGCCTGTTGTTAGGTAGTTTGGACCAATGGGGTTCAGCCATGGGCCAAATAAGGGAAATGGGAGGGCTGAGGCGGCAGTGAAGGAATATAAAGTTGGGAGAAGCGCTGTCGTCTCGTCTCGGCGGGAGAGATTCAGGAGCTGCTGAATTAATTGTACGGCGTTTGTTGCGGTCTACAGTAACCAGAATAAAGAACCCTAAAAGAGGTTGAGTCTCCGTGCCTCAGTGTGGAAAAGAGACACCACATTATTGTATGGCTCTTTCGAAATTACATTTAAAAATATGTGGCGTTTATGGCTCTCTTGGCCAAAAAGGTTCCCAACCCGACCGGTTGTTTTTCAAATAAAGATAAACCAAGGCCACTCTCCCAACACAATGGTAATCCATTACCATTTCGCGCCTAGATTGTGACATTTGCACCACTTCGACATTTGGCACCAAGCCTCTTCTGAAAACTGTAGGTGGCTAGTAAATAGTAGGGAAAAAAGAAGAGGAATCTCCTCCCTGCTTGTCCAGTGTGCACACCATGGGCTAAAGGTCCATCCAAGAACACGTAGCTTTAGTTCCCACACTAGCAAAGCTGAAGGTACCGCTGTTGGCGTTGCAATGTTTCTGAACACGGACGAAAGTCAAAGGAAAATCTTTACTGTAGCTAAATTTGTTAAGTTCACACGTAAATCTAAATTCTAGTTATCGCTGTTGCTGGCGAGCCTTCTTACTGTAACGTCATTTTCTTTGATTGGCTGACTGAAAATATATCAATTTAGAGGGAAAATATTGGCCCATCTCAATTTTTTTCCACTTTTACTGTCTCCCTTCAACTCCACTTTGTCTTTCTTTTAGCCCCAAGCTAAAACTAGAACTTAAACAACAAGTAAAGGTGGAATAACTGTTGCTGTGCTGTAGGTGATACAACAGCTTAAGTAGCAACACTAAAATATTTAAGCATCCAAGCTGTCTTAAGCTTTTTTTCTGCTTGTCATGCCTTGTCCATGAGATGAGCCGCATTCTTTTAGGTCACGCCGGATAGCAACATTGGAGATGTTTTGTTCTTTTGTCGTCAAAGTGGAGCTTCAGAGAATTGTGGCTGCAAAAGAATCTATTTGTTGTCACCCAGTATGAATAAAGCCTTTCATCATCTGGCTGCTGTGCTCCACTGAGCCTTGGATGAAGCTCCGCCTTCACACGCATTTTTGGTGCTCATCCGTGGAAGCGGCACGTCCTTCAGTTTGGTGCAGAACCTTACAAACAGGCTCAAAGTTCCCTGTTAGTGCTTATTATTCGCCACTGTTCCTCCTCTGCTCTCTTGGAAGCCTTGACAACAGGGAGCTCCTTAAAAAGGCTTTCAGTGCACAACATGCAGGGACAATATCGGTCAAATTAATCACATTTAAAGGTTAACCCACACAAAGGGTTAAGTTCTTGGTGCAGCTTGTTATTCAGCACTATTACACCTACCACCATGTTCAGAAAAGGAACCAATTAAAACAGCAGCTTTTTAAAGCAATACACTATTGTCTGTACTAAAATTCTTAATACATATATTTAAAAATATCTATTTCCACTTAGTCTGTGACAATCTCTCAGCATTTTTAATAAAAGATTGAAAAAAAAAAGATCTGCCGTACTTTTTGCGATTTCTGGAATAGGTCCTCTGATATCCACCTTTAATTTCAAAACTATCATCTTTCAGCTTCACCATTTCATTTGCAAATGACAAAAGGTAGTGAAGATGACTTTGATGAGCTGTTCGATAATCACCCTCAGAAATAATCTCATTTCATTAACCGTCAGCTTCCAGTGTCATACAGAAATGGGTCAAAGAAGCAGCTCCAGCACAGCAGATTATGTTCACCGAGAGCAGCAGGCTCCCTTTCACTGCCCTCAGATTTTAAAAAATGCATGTGCATATTATCTAAGCTCTAACTGAGCTGCTCTATTGCTGATGAGTGCATTCAATACAATATACCCAGTTGATTACTGCAGGTCAGCTTGTTTTCTGTGAGGGTAAAGGGATTTACTGCATTCAAATGCAAAAGAAATCATATTTAGTAGCAACATTAGATTGATTTGTTTACAGTGCTTCCTCATTCATCACCGGTGTTATGTTCCAAAAATAACCTGCGATAGACAAATTCCGCTAAGTAGTCATCCTTATTTTTTACAATTATTATAAATGTTTCAAGGCTGTAAAACCCCCACTGCACACTTTATAAACCTTTCTCTGACATACATTTACATTTTCACATTTTTCTCTTTTGTTTAAACTCTCAAAGTTACAACCTTCATATTAGAAACAAGTCCAGTATTGTAGCATTGGAGTAAAGCTGCATGGTGGCGAAGTGTTTAGTGGTTAGCACTCTTGCTTCACAGCAAGAAGGCCCCCGGTTTAAGTACTGGCTGGGGGACCCTAAACAGAACATCAATGGGGGACCTTTCTGTGTGGAGTTTGCATGTTCTCCCCGTGCATGCGGGGGTTCTGTCCGGGGACTCCGGCTTCCTCCAAACGTCCGAAAACATGCTACATAGGTTAATTGGTTACTCTAAATTGTGAAAGGGTGTGTGATTGTGGCCCTGCGACAGACTGGCGACCTGTCCAGGGTGTCCCCTGCCTTCGCCCACGAGTGACTGGGATAGGCTCCGGCAGCCCCGTGACCCTGAAAGGGACGAAACGGGTTTAGAAGATGAATAATTAAATGAATGAAAGCAAAGACCTGCTAGCAATTGAAAATGTACCGTATGCAAATTTGTTTACAGACAATCAGGACACAGAACACAAAGGGCTGTAAACAAATAAATAGCATGTGAAATTGCAAAACTGTTTGATCATTTATCGCGGCAGACATGTTCCATATATAATCCTTTTCTCAAAAAGACATTAACATTTTCACACTTTTCTCTCTTTTTTAAAATCACAAAGTTCAAATCTTCATAGAAACAAAAGTCCATGATTATAGAATGAAAAAAAAAGATCTGCTCGCGATCGAAGATTTTTGTAACTGGCAAGCTACGTGAGCAGTGTGTTTGTACAGGAAGCACTTTACTAGCGAGATCAATTGATAAAATTAACAGCCAATCAGGACGCAGAAGTGCACTCTTCAAAAAAGTGCTGAAATAAGCAGTGAGACCACTGAAGGTGAACTGCGATTTAGACCACTGTATTAGATTTAGAATGACTCACAATGTTGTGATTAGTTACAGAGGCAAAATCCCTTAATTTCATTGTTTTTGTTATTTTTTTTTTTTTTTTATTAGATTACAAAGACAAAAATTACATGAATGCTCTTTTAAATTATCATTTAACAAAAGAACAAGTTTAACAAGCAAATGCAAATTAAAGACATGTGAAAAAAGTTTCAACATCATGTTTTGGACTAACCTTAACCCTGACCCGAGCGCGGCTAGTCTGCAGCTCACCACTCGCCCCAGGGGATAAGTCAAAATTGCGGTGAACAATTTCCCCATTGTGGGATAAATAAAGTAAATAAAAACAAAAAAAAAAACATCTGCTTTCTGTCAAACTGTGGAGAGGAGAACCACAACCAGAGCTTGTCCTGCAGCAACAGAAAGTGAGCCATTAGGTTGATCATCAACTCCTCTGTATATAACAAAATACGCAGCGTGCTAACGTGACGCCATCTGCCTCACAGCTAAAGCTTGGCCAAGATTACACCATGAAGCAGGATGACACTCTCAAGGCTCCACGCTCTTTGAATGTGAGGAATATTTAGGAAGCTATTTGAGTAATCAAACATCCTTTTGTCTTCGATTTTCAAAATGAGTTGGAGGCGTTCTATAAGCTGGAAGGCACACACAAAGGGGTCTTCAAAGTTTTGTATCAAGCACAAGCTGGTTTTCTTTGTAAACACCATTAACTTGGAGAGATGTTGACTATTAATTAGATCTACATCAGCACACACGCAGTACGTCTCGTGAAAGCTGGAAGTTTGACTTATCTGTTCCTCAAATCAAAGTCATGTGGAGGCTGTGCTGTCAGACTGCCTGGCCTAGTTTCTGTCTGCAAGGATTGTTTCCTTTCTTTTAGTCTCTTTTTGCTATCTAGCTTCCCTTTCTACATCTTTCATCTCCCTCTCGGCTGTTTCAAAAAAAATGGTTGATTCGTTGGCGATAAAAGTAAAGTAAAGCCATTTCTCTGTGGTTCTAGAAAAGTAAAAGTACGTACGCTGGACCTCTGTGGGTCATGTTAATCCTGATTTGGGAACACGTGCCATTGGCTGGCACCAGTGACCTCCCTTTGCCCGGAACCTGCTTCTTGACATGTGTGTATGTGTGTGGGGGTGGGTGGGTGGCTGGCGCTTTCTCCTCACATAAAAAAAACTCCTTTAATCTAGATTTTCTTCCTTAAAATGCTCCCCCTATTTTTCATTTTCAGAATGGTCCAATTTTTTTAAATGAATGCTGATCCATAAAAGTGTCTTCAAAAACTCAGCTGATGGAGGGGAAAAAAAAACGTAGGCATCTAATAGTCAGCAAATAACAAGCCAGCCTTGGCATGCAGCGCAGCCTTTCCTCTTCTTCAGCTCTATGACATCCTCTCTTGGCTACACAGAACTACCTCAAGCTGTTCTGCTCACAATCTGTTCCTAGTCTCTTGCATGTCATGTTGCTTCACTCTTCATTACAATGTCTTACTTAAAGTTTTCAGTTTGGAAGTCGATAAATGCAGATTTATCGAAGCTTATTATGAAATCTTGAACTCTTTTTCTTTCTCTCCCAGCCATGGATTTGGTTTATGTAACCCCCTTCACTTGAAACCTTTAACTTTTGGTTTGTAAATGTAAACATTTTTTCGAACTTTCCTAATCGTTTTTGAGCCCCCTCGTCTCTCATTTTTTATCTCAGCATCACAGCATCTCTTTTTTTTTTAATTCCCAGTGTCTCCATCTGTCATCTCTGTCTGTTTTTCAGTCCCAGCCTGGTTCCCTCTTTGCTTCCCGCAGGAAGCCGTGCACAAAGAATACAGGGTTTTCCTCTACAGGAGCATTTTTTTCTCTGCTTTGTGATGCTCAGAGCTGAGGCTCTTTGAAGTGTTGTCCAGTCTCTTAGCAGAAGGAATGACAAGTTTGTGTGCATATGTAGGGTGTGGAGATAAATAGGCTTTTGTGGCTTTTACAGAAGGGAGGGGATTGGTACATTTTGTATAGAGGTAAAAGCTACTAACCAGGTTCCATTCTCTCTGGCTCTTTAGAGCACTTATCAGTTCTTGTCACCTTTCTTCCTATTCACAAAGTGTGTTATCTGACTCTGGCCACATTGAGACACATTGCAAACCCTTTTGGGTGGATGTACACGAGAAGATTGTGAAAAGTTGTAAGCAAGGTGCCGATTTTATGTGAAAGCAGCGTCTTAATTAATGTAAAGGACACCTTTTTACCCAGAGTTTTTCAGAGTACTTTTTCTTCTACTTTTGAGAGATATCTGCTTTTATTGGAAAGAAAAATTCTGATTAGCGGTGTGATGCGAGTTGTTCATGGCACAAGAGATATGGCAGGATAAAGACAGCGTGCATCCCAGCAACCCCCCCTGCGAGATGACATCTGTGAGCTTCAGCAGCGCTGCCAACATCACAGCACACAGCAGATTGTAACTGTTATCAGTCCTGTCAGGTTGGGCCTATATTTGCCTCCGATCCGGTCGCACATTGCTCAACAAACAGTATTATGACCACAAACCCAAGTGGTCAGTTGTTTTGAGCAGAGATCTGACGAACCCTGGTGAGCGGATACCTGGTCAAGGCTTTTGTGCCTTCAGTGCTTCTGCAAAAAAACAGCTCGGCACCAACGGTCCCCTTTGCAGGATATAACCCCCTGGTGTCTGGTATGCAGGTGTCTAATCTGGCCTGATCCCTTTGTTCCCCATGTTTGGCAGCGACAGAAGCCTCTCGCTGGGATGGGAAACAAAGATGGCATTCCAGCAGCTCTTCATAATCCTCTGTCGGAAGTCCAGTAGACAAGTGGCTGGTGTTGATAAAACATGCTCCCGGAGGAATTTTGTAGTTTGGGGATGTTAAATTCCTGTTTATTGCATATAGGCGAAACAAAAAATGTATTTTTAGATAAAAAGTCAATTTAAATAAGTGATACAAGTCTGTGCAATTGCCTCTAAACAAATAAAACACAATTTAAACAAAATTAATAAACCCACTTCCTCTCATTTTTTAGGTGCTTATTCGCGTCATCGACACCAACAACCACAGGCCTCAGTTCTCCAATCAGGTTTATGTTGTCAACATCCCTGAAGATGAGCCAGCAGGGACTGAGGTCATGCAGATCAGTGCCATGGACAGAGATGAGAAGAACAAACTGACCTTTACACTCCTGAGCAGCACAGATCCCTTCAGCCTCAGGAAGTTCCGCCTGGACCCAGGAACAGGAACATTATACACCACCGAACCTCTGGATCATGAGACAATGCATCGTCACGTTCTCACTGTTATGGTATGAATCACTGACACACATAAAAGTAGAAGACATTTTATTTTTATTGATATTTTGAAAGGAGATTTCATTCCCGCAATGAAATGGAAACTTTGTTGGTCTGGTATTCCAAACATGGAAGATTCAATTCAATCTCTTTTTAAGCAGACATTTTTATTTCTCTTCTCTTTGTGTCCGCTGTTCTTCAATCTTAATAAGTATCTTATCCCCAGGTTCGAGATCAAGACATTCCAGTAAAGCGGAATCTTGTGAGAGTTATTATCAACGTGGACGACACCAACGACAACGCACCCTGGTTTATAGGGATTCCTTACTCTGGCCGTGTTTTTGAATCTGCAGCCATCGGCACAGCCGTGCTACAGGTCACTGCTCTTGACAAAGACACAGGACACAACGCAGAGGTTATCTACAGCATTGAATCAGGTAATTAACCACTTAATAGCAAAAGACTTTATTGGAATATAAAGGAAATTGAAACCTTCTCATTATAACATTTGATTTAAAATCTACTTTATTTGCAATAAAACATACTATGAAATTCATAATTTTGAAGACTTTGTATTGGTAAAGATTGATAAAGTGGAAGGACAGTAAATTCCTCTGTTTCCCACCCATTTTCTCTCACAAAAATCTGCAAAAGACAAGCATTTATTTTTGTTTGTAAATATGCATATTTATATTTTTTGAACTTTTATGATTGAGTTGTTTTCAAGAAGTACAACTTGCATACTGTTAAATAAAGAAATTATGTTTTTAGTAGTCTTACTGTGAAAAAAAAATTTTTTTTAATTCCTTCTCTTTTATTTTATTGTCTGGCAGGAAATGTTGCAAACTGTTTTGCCATCGATTCTGTTCTTGGGACAGTAACCGTGGCCAAAGAACTGGATCGCAGCAGCAGGACAGCATTTGAGCTCGTCTTAAAAGCTACTGATAATGGAACGCCACCATTGTCTACCACCACCACTGTAAACATTGCAGTGACAGTTTCTGACAATGCAGCTCCTAGATTCACCGAAAAGGAGTTTGCAGCAGAAATCAGTGAATCTGCTCATCCCGGAAGCTTTGTAAGCTCCATCACAGCCGTCAGCCAGTCCTCCATTTTCTATCAAATAAAAGCCGGCAACATCAACAATGCATTTGATATCAACCCCAACTCAGGAGTGGTTGTAACGCGGCAAACTTTAGATTATGAGAGCAACTCTCACTACAAGCTTATAATACAGGGCACCAACATGGCCGGACTTGCCAGCAACACAACGCTTTTGATTCATCTAAAAGATGAAAATGACAATACTCCAGTCTTTATCCAAAGGGAATTCAAAGGTGTAATCAGCGAGTCATCCCCAGTCAACAGTGTTGTTCTAACCCATGAAAACACTCCCCTTGTTATTCATGCTTCCGATGCTGATTGTGACCAGAATGCCAGACTCATTTATCAGATTGTTGAACCTTATGCTCATAACTATTTTGCCATTGACTCAAGCACAGGAGCCATCAGAATCACAACAACTTTGGATTACGAAGAGAGGAGTGTTTTTCATTTCACAGTTCAGGTGCATGATCTAGGAATGCCTCGGCTGTTTGCGGAGACAGCCGCCAACGTGACCATTAACGTAATTGACGTCAATGACTGCTCTCCCAGTTTCACTCAAGAAGTCTACGAAGCAGTCATTGTTTTGCCAACATACAAAGGCGTAGAGGTAATTCAAGTCAACGCCACCGACTCCGACTCTGGGCCCAATTCAAAGCTTTTGTTCTCCATCTCTGAAGGAAATATTGGTGATAAATTTAAGATAGAACCAGTGAAAGGTATTATCTCAATACAAAATGTTACACAGCTTAGGAGCAGGTATGAATTAAGTATTAGAGTCTCTGATGGTAGGTTTGCCACCATTGCTAGAGTGAAGATCAGTGTCAAAGAAAATAAACAAAGCAAGTTGAAATTCACCCAGGACTCTTACAAAGTTTACATCAAGGAAAATTCCTCTGACAAGAAAACACTGGCTGTAATTGCTGCTGTGGGGAATCAAGTGAATGAGCCATTATTTTTTAGAATTCTTAATCCTGATAGCAGATTTCAAATCAGCCAGACGTCTGGGGTTGTCTCAACTACGGGAATACCATTTGATCGCGAAGCACAGGACACGTACGACATTGTTGTGGAAGTCACAGGACAGGACAAATCTGAGGATGCGGCTCATGTTTTAGTAACTCTGACTGTCGAAGATGTCAATGACAACAACCCTATGTTTGTGAACCTGCCGTATCACGCCCTGGTCCAAATGGATGCAGAGGAAGGCCAGCTTGTTCGTCAGGTCACCGCAGTGGACAAAGATGTGGGCTCAAATGCAGATATCCATTACTACCTTAAGGAGCATCAGGGAAGTTTTGAAATTACCCGGTCTGGTGAAATTCTGCTCAAAAAGAAGTTTGATAAAGATTCACTCAACAAAGACTTTGTCATAGTCGTCGTTGCACAGGATAATGGAGAAATACCTCTCTCGGCAGAAGTAGAAGTGCCAGTCAGAGTTGTGAACAAAGCAATACCCATTTTTGAGAGGCCTTTTTACAGTATTGAAATTCCTGAAAATATTCAATTGCACTCCCCCGTTCTGCATGTCCAGGCAAATGATTCCGAAGGCCCTCGGATTGTATATACAATCTCTGAAGGAGATCCTTTTAAACAGTTCTCGATTGATTTTAACACAGGAGTCATTCATGTAATACAACCATTGGACTTTGAGACTCATCCTGCCTATAAGTTAAATGTTAGAGCTACAGACTCTCTGACAGGAGCGCACTCAGATGTGTTTGTCGATGTTATACTGGAAGATATCAATGACAATACCCCTGTGTTCCTGTCAAGATCGTACTATGCTAACATATCTGAGGCATCTGTCATTGGCACATCCATTTTACAGGTGGAAGCTAAAGATTCTGACACTGGCAATAACCAAGAAATATTCTATCAACTGGTCGACGAAAAGGGGAAGAGTTCCAATTATTTTATCATTGACCGTGACAAAGGAATTATCTCTTTAGCACAAGTTCTTGATCATGAAGACATACAGCAGCACAAGTTGAGAGCTCGTGTTGTGGATGGAGGAGTTCCAGCCCTTTCCAGTGAGGTCACTGTGACAATAGATGTTACGGACCTAAATGACAATGCCCCTATGTTCACTGAATTCATCTATAACACCACAGTTAGCGAGCTGGCTCCACGTGGACACTTTGTCATCCAAGTTCAGGCATCTGATCCTGACAGTTCAGATACAAAAAAGTTGGAGTTTGCAATCATATCTGGGAATGATGAACAGAACTTTGCCATCAACAAACAAACAGGGACCATACTCATTTCCAACCACCGCCGCCCACACATGCAACCCCTATACAACCTTAGTGTATCAGTGTCAGATGGCGTATTCATAGGCTCAGCCCTTGTCATGGTAACAGTTGTTGGTGCCAACTTCCACAACCCCACCTTCTCTCAGACTGACTCTTTAGTAGAACTTGTTGAAAATTCACCTGTAGGTACCCTTGTAGCACAAGCACAGGCAATAGATCCTGACGAAGGGATATATGGCCAAATAACATACGAGATTGTCAATGATTTTGCTAGGGACAAGTTCTCAATCAATGACAAAGGAGAGATTTTGACACTTGAAAGTCTGGATCGTGAAAATACAGTCGAGAAAATCATTCCAATCTCCCTGATGGCTAAAGACGGTGGTGGAAAAGTAGGCTTCTGTATTATTAATGTTATCGTCACAGATGCCAATGACAATGCCCCGAAGTTTAGAGCAGCTGAATACAAATCAACAATTCCATCGGATGTCCCAAGAGGAACCTCTTTACTTAAAATTGCAGCTTCAGACATGGATGAGGGCAGTAACGCTGACATTGAGTACTTTCTTGAAGCAGATGCTGAAAATGTGAGAGAAAATTTTGAAATACATAAAACCTCTGGGGTCATTGTAACCAAAGAAAGTCTCATTGGTCTGGAAAATGAGCTGTATGCATTCTTTGTGAGGGCAAAAGACACTGGGAATCCATCCAAAGATTCAGTTGTCCATGTTTACATCAGGATTGTCTCATCAGACACGCCCATTCACAAATTTGTTGAGCCACATTATCTTTACACAGTTAGTGAGGACCTTCCCATTGGCACAGAGATAGCTCTGATTCAGGCTGAAGGCCACGAGGGACTGACATACAGCCTTGTGAAAGGAAACACACCAGAAAGCAACGAGGATGACGTGTTTGTCGTAGATCGAGAGAATGGAGCACTGAAGTTGCAAAAGAGCCTTGACCATGAAATGACCAAATGGTATCAACTAACTTTGCTTGCCCAGGCGAGGTTTGAAAATGATGACATACTTGCATCTGTCAACGTAAACATCCAAGTGAAAGATGTCAACGACAACAAGCCAATTTTTGAGGCCAACCCCTACAAGGCCGTTACAGTTGAAAACCTTGCAAGTGGGACTCAAGTTGTACAGGTCAGAGCCACCGACCTGGACTCCGGCACCAACAGCCATGTCATCTACAGCCTTGACCCCAAGCAGAACTCACAGGAAATATTTGAACTGTTCTCAGTCAATAGTGAAACTGGATGGGTGACCACTTTAAAAGAGCTGGACCGTGAAAAAATGGACAAATATACAATTGCAGTCCTAGCCACAGACCAAGGGGACACAATTCAACATATCTCTGGCACCACAGTGGAGGTAACAGTAGCCGACGTAAACGACAACCCACCGCGCTTCACCGCCGAAATCTACAAAGGAACAGTCAGTGAAGATGACCCTCCGCCTAGTGGGGTGATCGCCATCCTCAGCACGACAGATGATGACTCAGAGGATTTTAATAAACAAGTGAACTACTTCATCACAGGTGGGTTTTTTTCATTACTGTGTGAATGCAATTAGTGAGCCCAGAGTTGTTCCTGTAATCCAGTTACATAACATATAATTTTTTAAAATAAAAAGCATTATCAGTTGATGCCTCATCAGATGACACTTTTTCTTTCTTTCCTATAATCTCAAGTGTTGTCCAAAAAAGCGGGACCTAGAAATGACTCTGTGTAATTGTTGCCAGGATACCAATTTTACTTTTTTATAATAGAATTCAAAGTTTTAATGTAAACTCCAGTGAAAGGGGGAAGGTTTATTAAAAAAAGATATTACCAAGATTAGAAACCCTCTGCTTTTACATGTACTGCATAAAAACTAAAATAATATAAAAGTGTTTGCAGGCTGCAAAATTGCATTAAACATTGTATTAAACTAAAAATTTGAATTAAGCGTCGATACAAATCAGTTGATGTCATTTCATAACCTTTGTAATTGCTTCTTTTTAATAATCAGTTTAAACAATTTAACTATTATTAAATCCTTGTACACTGCGATAATTACTTTGTTTCCTCTAACTGGTTTTAAAGTTTAGCTTGAATTAAATACATTTATGAGATCGAGATTCTGAAAGGGTTTGACATTTAAAATAAAATTTAAAAAGACGTTTCTTTAAAACTACAGGATTTTATCATTTAAACAAGATATGTTAACATCAAAATTAAAGTTAAAGTCCCTCTATCTGTCACATGTCACACACCTAGGTGTGCAAAATTTGTTCTCCGCATTTGACCCATCCCCTGGGGGAGCAGTGAGCTGCAGACACAGCCGCGCTCGGGAACCAATTGGTGGCTTAACCCTCCAATCCAACCCCTTAATGCTGAGTGTCAAGCAGGGAGCAAATAGGTCCCATTTTTAAGGTCTTCGGTCTGACTCGGGGGTTCAAACTCGGCCTGGGTTATAACCCAGGACCTTCTGGTTACTGGGCGGACACTCTAACCACAAGGCCACTGAGCTGGTTAACAACACAAGTAGTACCGTTAGCAGCTGTAATGACATCACCACACACTATTCCCAGCACGTACATAGTTTTCAATACTTTTGGTAAATGGTAAATGGCGTATACTTATATAGCGCTTTTCTACCTACAAGGCCCAAAGCGCTTTACAGTCACAGACCCATTCACCCAGTCACACACATATTCACACACAGATGGTGGCTCCGCTGCCGAACACAGGCGGCCACCCCCCTTTTATATGAACTAAGACTATTTATTTTATTTTTGCATGTTGTGCAATAGGCCTGTATAATAAATCGCAAATTTATCGTTATAGCGATATCAAGCTGTGCACTACGCATATCGCAAAAGATGGCAGAAATTGCAATAAATGGTTACCTTAAATGTGCTAAAACAATCTAATGGTGGCTTAGAATATTTATCAAAGCAAAAAAATCCATTTATGCATTTGACCAATCGGATGGACCCCTTCACTTTGTTTACTCAGCGGATGGAGCCTTTTATGCTAGATAGAGCCTCCTATGTAGACAAAGGTCATTTGGATTATTATTTAAATTATGTTGACTCTAATTTGAATTAAACTGTTGCAGTGAAATGGAAATATTTTTTACTTTTGTTCATGTATCGCAAGTTATATTGTCATCGCAAAACTGATCACTACAGTCGCTAATTGGGAGTTTTCCTTATATCGTGCAGCCCTAATGTGCAATAATGCAACATGAAATCATTCCAAAAAGCAACATCATTTTTCCATGCTTGTATTGCCTCGTGGCTTTTGGCTTTCGCCAACCAAGTGTTCACACCATGACTGGACATGCTGTTGTGCTTTACTCCCTTAAAGGTGGCCCATCAAAATGCTATTTGGACATGTTTTTTATAGCCTGGGTAACCAAAATTTGAATAAAAAAAATAAAAATCTTTCGATTAAACAGATCATGATTATAATCATGCCCTGTGTTTCATAGTTTGAATGTTTGCTTTGATATTTCATTTAGGTTCTGCCTTATGCAGCAAGTGGGGATATTTTAGACGGCAGTGCTTTAGCTTCTTTTTTTTCTCTTCCATTTTCTGATTTTTATACTTTTTTTTTCATTTTTCAACAGGAGGAGATCCGCTTGGTCAATTTGCCATCGAACATGTTCAGAATGAATGGAAGGTTTCTGTCAGGAAACCTCTGGACCGTGAGGTGATGGACAATTACCTCCTCAATATTACTGCCAGTGATGGCATCTTCACCGCTAAAGCTGTTGTGGAGGTGAAGGTGCTAGACGCCAATGACAACGACCCAGTGTGCGAACAGGTAAAGGCTACTTTTGTTGTCATTTTACATTAAGCCGCCTTATTTCGGTTTTCTGCATTGCCTTTAATTTGACCCCCTCCTATCTTTTCTTTCTCGTTCCTCTTTGCCCTCCAGCTTCTCTACAGTGAAAGCGTCCCAGAGGACTCCCCGGCTGGCAGGCTCATCTTGCAGGTCTCTGCCACAGATGCTGACATCCGCTCAAATGCCCAAATCTCTTTTGAACTCCAGGGAGTTGGAGCAGAGTTGTTCATCATTGACTCCGACACAGGTGCGTTCCCACAGTCAATGTCATTTGCTCAAAGGCTCTGCCGCCAGAGGAGCAGGAACCGTGCAACGTTTTAGTGTACCGCGGAAAGATTCCACCACAATACAGTCTGACAGAATAATACAGTTTGAAAGAATTATTTTGGAGTTTATTTTTATAGATCCATTTGTGGTTTTATTGAATATGTGTTAAACGGTGTCATAAAAGCCACAGAAGCAACCTAGCATGACAGCAGTTTTACATCCTTCATGGAAACTGCCTCCTTTCACTGAATGTTTCTGTGTTGTTGTGTGTGAACTGTCTGCCAAAAAGATTTAGGAGATTTTATTTAGGTATTATTTACCTGTGTTTTTTTTTTTTTTTAAGAAAGTAGGAACATTTCCCTGCAGAGCCACAAAACCCCCCTTTACAGTAACAGTGAAGAGGAGAGGTACACAGTTTTGTTGAGTTAATGGCCATTATTTTTACTTGCTTGCAAATGATGCCCTTTGGGAGAGGTTCTAAATCAGTCAGTCTACAAACTCTCCAATCAAACCAACCCGTTTTTAAAGGTTCATACTAAATAAAGAGGATGTAAAGCCCAAGCTCAGGAAGCTAGGAGATCTTCGCAACTCCACCACACATCTGCTGTCACACAAACAACTAAATGAAGCAGCAACACTGTCCAGCAAACACTATTGTGCTTCTGTTAGGGAGGAGGAAGATTTCCTTTTTTTAGTGCAGACGAGTGGGAGTAATACTGATTAGGACGGCCGAGAGGCTCTGGAGCTTTCCTCCAGTGTTGTGGTTAAGTTGGCTGCCTCTCTTCCCAAGACACTTTGAAGCTGCTTTTTGCTGCCAACTCTGATGTTTTCATTCATCAGCCCTCCCTCTCAATCCCCTTTCATAGCTTTTCTTGTTCTTCAATTACTTATTCATTTCTCTCCCCTCTTGAAAGCTGCAAGTTGCTTTTTATTTAGTTGACAGATTGAGAGGGAGAGAAAAAGGAGGTGCTGTTGGAAAGTCTTAATGGTGTGAAGTGTGCCCTATCTATTAAAGTGACAGGAAATTAGCAAACATGTTGTGAAAAGTGCATGTTTGTTTGTTTGTGCCATCGTTTTAGGGGAGCTAAAGACCTCGCGGCCTCTGGACCGAGAGAAGCAGGAGGAGCACAGGTTCAAAGTGCGGGCGGTGGACGGAGGAGGGCGCTACTGCGAGGCCGACATCCACATCACGGTAGAGGACGTCAACGACAACCCGCCGCTGTTCGCGTTGGACCCTTACACGATCACCGTCTTCGAGAACACGGAGACGGGGACGTTTGTCGCAAAGCTGCTGGCGAACGACGCGGACGCGGGTGAGAAATGTTCTCTCTAAGCTCATCCTTTTAAGGATGTGAACTCCAGCGGGAGACTCCGCCACCATTACCATTACACTGCTGGAGTGGAGTCTCTTTTTTTGATTTTTTAATTCAAAGTTGTTAATTCCTTTAAAGTATGATTAATACGTTAAATATGCTGGAGGTTTTTCTTTGAAGAAAACCTCTTTAAATTCATGGTAAACTAGGGTCATTACTGAAGCTTATGATTCCGAACTATAGGCCTGCTGTGGGAAAATCTTTGGAGGGAGGATTTTATTCCCTTTTCATGCATCACAAGGAAAATCTGAGGATAATTTGTCAGTATTAGGAAAGGAAGAAGCTGGAATGTACAGGTTGTTGTTTAAAAATGAAAAAGCAGAACAACAGATTTATAAATGTGTTAAAAATCAGTCGCATGTATACAGATTTTTGTTCCGGATCATCAAGAGGTTGAGATGGACTTCAACCCCCCTTGGTCTTCATTCTGCCTTTTTTTTTTGCTGAGGCAAACAAAAACAAAAAAAAACTAAGTTCACAAATGCCTGCACAATGTCCGCTGAATGCGATTACCAGCCACCCACCGACCCACCCACCGCATTACTCCTGGTCACAGTTGAGCTCGAGCGACTGCACATTCTTCAGCATCTTCTGCATATTTATCTTGGCTCAGTGCTGACGCACCATGCACTTATCCTTCCACTGAGGGATTGCATTCCACTAACAGGCAAGAGGGAAAGATAATACATGTGAAATTTTCTGAATGATCAACTCCTTCAAATTAAAAGGTCCATTACCCTCTAATGAAATTCCCCTCCCTTTTCAGGCTAATTTTCTCAAAAGGGATTATTGGGATTTTCCATTTGCCGAGCTCAAGACCGCAGAGGCCACATATATTTGTCTGTAGCATCTTTTCTGTTGAGCGATCATTGCTGATCACTGAGAGGTTCATGTGTAGATATTTCTGCACTTTTGCCATGTTTGAAAACTCTCTCCAGGTTCACCCCTGAGCTTAATCCAACCTCACAACCGAAGTCAAAGAATCAAATCGGGTTTCTTATTGTGTTTCTGTTCAGACCCCAACTCCCCTCTTCCACAGCATCATTCTCTATTTAGAATGATTCAGCTGGACGCCTGGTTCAGTTTTCCACAGTCAAGGAGTTTAGCCTGTATCACCAACGGGAGGACACTCGCACTTCCTCTTTTAGCCAAATTTCAAAATCAAAGTGAACAAACCATGAGTGGTTAAAGAAAACCTTGAAAATTAAACGTCGCTGTTAGCTATTTTTTTTAGGTAATATCTAAAAAGGTCAATCAAGCAATAACTATCATATATATAAGACCCCTGAACTATAAAGCTCCATAGGCGAGTCAAAAGAGTATGAGTCAGCCACGATAGTGTATTTACAATACCTACCAACCCTGTTTGCAACACATAAAAAACAAACTAAAAAAAACTTACTGTTAATGTTTCCCAGTAACACGCATGTATAGACAGGTAACATTTTCCTTCAGATAAAAGCTTTATCCAAGTAAACATGGAGAATGCAAAAAATAAACATTGTTGCTTTGACCCAATTTCTCACTTTCTTTTTTAACCAGCCATGAAATGTCTAAGTTTAACTTCTTACTAAGAGAAGAAAGCATGCTTTATCTTCAACATCGTCTACATATTTCTGAGTGGAGTCAGTTTTTTGGCAGAGCTCGCTGTGTGCCATGGACTCGAAGAACGAACTGTGTCTGATTCTCACACACAAAGCGGAGGTCCAGTTTAGTCTTCTGTTCCAATCTGTGAGAGGGAGAAGTTATCAGTGAGAAATGACTGAACCAGACAGAGGCACCGACTGAGACCAGTGGCCTTTGATCTGTGATAAACTCCTAAATTCCTCCTCAGAACCTGCCGCATCCTTTATCGCATTTCCAAAAGCCAGTCCACTAGCCTGCAAAATCAAATTTACCTATTACTAAGATTAGTGGGCTGACAGGATGTTTACTTTCGGAAGGAATGAACGAATTTCCTGTTAAATATTGTCGGCTACCACAGCAGTAACTTATGGAAAAGGCATACGCTGAAAAGACAAGCTCTCCTGGAGTTCATGGTTTTCTTGTTTCAGTTTAACAAGGTTTAATCGTAAATTCAAAAACAAATAAATCAAACCCGCATTAGATTTATTCAGATCTCATCTTTTTTTAAATGGTTAATTTATAGTGAAATCGGGAGGCATAAAGCTGTAAAAACTGTTTCTGAAGAGGCCCAATGACGGACGGTTGGAACTGATGCCTCCAAATGACCTCACTGGTGGAAAGTGAAAATGAGCATTTTGTAGCATTTTACATTAAATGAGTGATCAGAGCTCATAAAAGTAAGGAAAAACCAATATTTGCCGCTGCTTTTCTATCATTTTGGTCAAACATTTGTATTTTGGTCAAATGTATTAAAATAAAAACCCTTTTTTTGCTTTTTCTCTCATTCCAGGTCTTAACAGCGATATCCTCTACTCGCTGATAAACTCAGCGGATGGATCTTTCTCGGTCGATGAGAACTCTGGCGTAATCAGTCTGGAGCGTCCACTGGACCGCGAGGTGCAGTCGGTGTATGAGCTGACGGCTCAGGCCATTGACCGGGGCTCCCCTCGTCTTTCCTCCCTCTGCACGGTCACGGTCTCCATCCTGGACATCAACGATAACCCTCCGGTGTTTGAACATCGCGAATACACCGCCACCGTGCCTGAGGATGTGGCCGTCGGCGCGCAACTGCTCAGAGTTCAGGCAGCCAGCCGCGACAAAGAAGCCAACGCGGAAATCTCCTACAGCATCATCAGCGGGAACGAGCACGGCATGTTCAGTGTGGATGCGCGCTCTGGTACGTGATGGCGAATGTCCAGACACTTTTTAACCAACAGCGTTAGCCCAAAAGGTGCTACTGCTGTGGAATGCAGTGCAAGTTTGAGTGTATAAAAAGTATGGGAGCAAGACTTCATCTAATCATCAGAAACAACTATTTAATCGCAATGAAACCGATTACAACCCTTTTAGTAAATTCTACAAGTCTAAAAAAAAAAGAAACATTATTATGGCTCAAATATGACCCAGCAGGGATATTGTCTATTGTATGCATCACTTTAAAGCTGCGGGCTTTTGTGAATCAAATGTCCCCCACAACATTTAACCCTTGTGCTATCCTAGGCACTTTACCATTGGGAGTTGGGTCATCTAGACCCACTAGACAGTGCTCTGAACCTTTTTTCTTCAATGATTTGTGATCTTCACTGGTGTCCATGGGTAACATGAAATCCTCTCTACCTTTATCCACCTTTGTCATGGTAGGGAGAACACGTCAATGTAAGGGTGGGGTCATCTAAGATAGCACAAGGGATATACACACCCAAACAAACGCAAACGTATAAAGTTTTTAGAATTGAAAAGTGTGGTTTATTGTAAAATAAGAGGTCTGTGGAGCCAAAAATAGTAAATCAGTGTTTCCAGAGTCATGAATATGTACTAAGTTAGCAATGAGAGGAACAACAATATTGGATGATATCTTGTGTTTTTAATCATTTAAAGAGTGAGATAAACAAATCGGGTCAAATTTGACCCGGTCCTCTAAAGACGAGTCACCTTTCGAACACATTCAAAAGTTAAAAAAGCACAAATAAAGCAAATCCAATCTCTTTTTATCTTTTCTTTAGGTGACATCTTTGTGATTGAACCACTGGACTACGAAACCTCTCATGAATACTACATCACCATAGAGGCCACAGATGGCGGGTCTCCACCTCTCAGCGACATGGCTACCGTCAACATCAACCTGACCGACGTCAACGACAACCGCCCTGTCTTCAGCCAGGACGTCTACGCCGCCGTCATCAGCGAGGACGTGGAGCTTGGAAAGACTGTGCTGGCAGTAAGGATGCTAAGATTGTCTAAGCATAGACACATTAAGGAAAAAACCCCACACAGTTATTCCACAGAATCCTGCAGGGGTTAAAAGCCCTTCTTCATTACGTCTTTAACTCTGTCCTGCTCGGTTCATCTCCTTTCTCACTCCGTTGTGTTTTCATTTCCTCGCCGCCTGTCACGTCTCTGCCCATTATTCACTGAATACACTATCACATAGCTGCACCTGTGGCAAACCACCATCTGGTGCCGTAGCTAAATAAGGACTACTGTTCTTCATGCTCACTGCACTCTGTTAAGGTGTAATATCTGACACACATGCTCAGACACTACAATTAAAATGCAGTTGCTGTTTTAAGCCTCCTATCCAATAAAAAGGATTTGTAATCTCTTTTAAGTTCTATTTTGAAATCTTCTTTATAGAGGCTTTTTAATTCTATAAGATGGTAATATGTTCAAACTCATTAACCCGGGTTTTTATATTAGTAGGAAGTGAGCCTTAAGGCCCGTACACACCGGGACGAATATTCGCCAGGCGTTATTCGCCAGCGTTTTTCGCCACGTTTTTTGTGTTCACACCCAGGCGATTTTCGCTGACGATGAGCCGAACGAACATGCGATTTCATTCCCTGACATTAGATGGCGCTTAATGTAAAACAGAAATACTCCTGTACACAAGGTGGCGCTGCGCAACTTTACGCTTCTTAAAGTCGCTTTTCACTCAGAAGAAGAGAGCAGGTATTTACACGCTTGTCAGAATAATACAAAGAAAACATGAATATTTCAACCACCAGTTGCTCCAACTGGTGCTTGGTTCGGGGATATTTTAGAATGTCCGTCATTATTTCTTCGCGGCTGTGTAGACGCTACTTGGCGTCTGTCTTCTTCACTTGTATGTGTGCTCAGCAAGGCAGTTTTGTGTTTGAGCGCCCCCAAGTTGTGTTTTACTGTAACTTCAGAAGCTCCAGACACGTGTGCAAAAGCGCCATTCTCATTGGTCGAATAGATTTCGACGCGAGGCGTCAAAAAAAACAAAAAACAACCCGAGGCGTTTTTTTTTTACGCTTTGACGCGTGGCGTTTTTTCGCGTCGGTCTGCACACTCTCATTGGTGCCCTTTGTTTAGTCACGAGGCGTTAAACGTCAGCGAAAATTGCCGGCGAAATTCGTCCCGGTGTGAACGGGCCTTTAGTCGCACAAATTGAACCAAAGAACTAACAACAAACCGTAGGAATGTCAGGACGGCGTGTTTGTCCGTGTGGAAGTGGACCTGAGTGCTGATATTTTAGTTAAGAGGAAGAAGAGCAGACGGCGCAAGTACAAGGCTAAAAGAATCAAAAGAAACGGTGTGGATCTGCCAGCAAAAAACAGACATTCATTTTGAGGAACCAGAATAAAACCAAAAATCTAACCCATGATATCAGAGTGATACATCTAAACCAAACCAGAGGGAGTCTCAATTCACTCCAGCATTAGAGGGCAGCATCTTCACAGCTGGTTGACATGTTTTATATGGTTAACACTGGATTAAAAAAGAAAAAATGCTTGTCCCACCCAATGTCTTGAGAAGGTTAAAATTTACTTTAGAGAAATCTTGATGTACACCATGCCCCCTTTACAGATTTCCTAAGAGTGTGACATTAAATGCTCGATTTATTTATAAATTAAATATTTTTTTATTCAAAATAAATATTTTTACATCATTATGAAAGAAATGCATAAATTAGGACAGCTAAACTCCAAACTTCTATGCAAATGTGTAAACTTATTGTTGTAACTTCCAAGAAATATTCAGGGGAAAAGCTGGTAAGTTTTTGGTCAGCTCGGTGTCCGTCTTAAAACTGGACTTAGTTTGTGCAGCTGTGTTTTTGTCTTTTTCTTTTTTTCATCAATCAAACATGTGATTTGGCCTGTGCTAAAACTGTAACAGCTCCCTGGACACGGCTGCAGCAGACACACACGCGCCCTGCACAAATATTTACAACTGCCAGGAAATGATGTGTTTATTCCCCCGATCACGCTTAGATTGGAAAGTAAAGAACAGAATAGTCTTTTACTTGGTCTCACACTTTCCCCACTGATTGACGATGGACTGATTTTCTGCGTTTGACCCGCAGGTTATGGCGGAGGATTTTGACGGGCCCTCCTACGATCACGTCCAGTATTCCATCGTGGACGGTAACCAAGGCAGCCCTTTCACCATTGATCCACTCCGAGGGGAGCTCAAAGTTGCTCGCCAGCTGGACCGAGAGCGAGTAAGAGAAACAGTGCTGACTGTACACATGCAGCGCAAAAAGCAGATTGCTTTCTGTGCACCAAATCAGTCATGCCGGATCTAAGAGGGGGAAGCTTGTCCATTGATCCCTGCTGCCTAATACGAGGTTCTGCCTGTGTTTGGTCTAATAACACTTTTTATTTTTTATTTTCTTTGCCCCACAGACCTCTGGATACACTCTGACGGTGGTCGCCTCGGACAACGGGGTGCCCCCCCTCTCCAGCAGTGCCACCATCAACATTGACATCTCAGACGTCAATGATAATCCTCCCCTCTTCTCCCAGGCCAACTACAGCCTCATCATCCAGGTGAGGTGGTGGAGGAGGGGGGAGGGGTCACTGCAGATAAGTGATCTGAGAGAAGAAGAAAAGACTGAGAGGAGGGTGTGCAGGAGGCTTTGCTGTGGACACAGAGAGATTAACAGAGAGAAATAATGGGAGGCTGTGCGCCTGGAATATCAAGACGCAAGGAGGGGGTTGAAGCAAGAACAGAGGTTGAAAGAGGGGGAAGGGGGGTTGCATCTTAAGTATAAGAATGTAGATTAGGGAAGGAAAGCAGAGGAGCGCTGGAGAACCGGCTTTCAAGGACTAAATTGAAGAGAAAAAAAGGACGTTCATCTATATTCTGGTTTACAGAAAAGAAGGTGAAGAAAGAAAGAAAGAAAGAAATTGCAGATGTTAAAGGGGGGATTTTAAGTTCCAACATCCGACATATCCTTCATTTTAAGAGAGAAGGAAATAACTTTGCTGCTTTTCTTTTCGATTTATAGGAGAATCGGCCAAAAGGTACGAGTGTTCTTCAGCTCACTGTGAGCGATCAAGACGCCTCGCACAACGGCCCGCCGTTTACCTTCACCATCGTGGACGGGAACGAGGGCAGCGCTTTCCTCATCAATCAACAGGGAGCTCTCGTGACTGTGGGAGCGCTCAATAGGAAATCTAAAGACAACTACCTGCTCCACGCACAGGTGAGTCACAAATCGGAGATGAGATATAAAAAAAAAAGGAGAGGATGCACTGATTTACCCATCATGCCACAGCGCTTCGTTCCTCCTTCCTTGCCATGCTCTGTTCATGTAGCCAGCACTCATCCCTGAAACATTCATGTGTTTTTCTAAAAACAGCTCGTAAGCTTGCAGGCTACTTCATGAGAGAGTTGGAGCTGAAGTGGGCACACAGTCAGTTTGGTTTGATTTGGCTGCTTCACCTCAGAAGAAGGAACAGAGAGAAAGCATGTGGGCAGATGGGACATGAAATGTTAAGTGTGTTGTTGTTTTCCACTGAGATCCACTTTCAGATTGAGTCATCTTCTTTTTTTTTGCTTTGCCGGTTGAACCCATGCCCGTTCCTGTGAAAGTGTTAAAATGTTTGATCTTGTAAATGTTTGATTTGCTTGATTAGCCGGTATGTCTGCCATATGTGAGGGACGGAAGCACAGCAAGGCCTTGACTGCCCTCTGCTGTTCAGGAGCGGTAACCGCTATGCATCCTCTCATCTTTATAGGTTTCCGACAGCGGGAAGCCTCAGCTCTCCTCCTTCGCTTTCATCAGCGTCCGCGTGATTGAGGAGAGCATCTACTCTCCAGCCGTGCTTCCGTTGGACATTTTTGTGTCAACCTCTGGTGATGAATACCCCGGAGGCGTTCTGGGGAAGATCCACGCCACCGACCAAGACGTTTACGACACTCTCACCTACAGCCTGGCATCCTCGGCAGCTTCGTCCACAGAGCAGGGCCGAGCCTTGTTCTCAGTGTCAGCCTCTGATGGGAAGGTCATCGCCGTGCAGCCTCTCGATGTAGGTCACTACTCTCTCAATGTGACGGTGGCGGATGGACGCTTCACGACGCCTGCCGACGTGACCGTGCACGTTCGCCAAGTCGCCGCTCAGGCGCTGGAAAACTCGATTGCTGTGCGCTTTGCAAACATTGCGCCTGAGGAGTTCATCGGGGATTACTGGCGCAACTTCCAGCGAGCGCTGAGAAACATCGCCGGCGTGAGACGGAGTGACGTGCAGCTGGTGAGTCTGCAGCCGTCAGAGCAGGGAGATCTGGATGTCCTGCTGACACTGGAGAGATCTGGCAGCCCGTACCAATCCCAGGAGGTGAGGTGGACACAGTTTAGCTTCTTATTTAACAAATGACTTTTTTTTAATTCGCCTTTTTTAAATCTGCGCTCTAAACTCCTCTAAAAATGAGCCTAACTAAATTAAACCAGTTGATTCTAAAATAAATAAAGTAAAGATTCTAACTCATTGTCTTACAAATGATCTGAATTAGCTGTTGTGTATTTTCTCTCAGCTAAGCAGAGCACTCAATAAAGCTTTAATCCGCTCTGGTGGCTCATTCAGTCTCCAATTTTCCTCAGGTTGTTTTCCGAAAATTGAACTCTTCTGCAGCTGTGATTGAGGAAATGACCGGCGTCCGCATCGTGCGGGTCGTCCAGAAGCTCTGCGAAGGTCTGGACTGTCCGTTGCAGTTCTGCGACGAGGTGGTCTCCCTGGACAAGACGGCCATGTCCACTTACAGCACGGCTCGCCTGAGCTTCGTCACGCCGCGACACCAGAGAACCGCCACCTGCCAGTGTCACGGTACACAGATGTTAACGGCATGTATGTTCTTTTAAAGTCCACTCCTCTCACTTGAGGCCTCTCTGGCTGTTTTAGGTGGAACGTGTCCCGTGTTGAACAACGTGTGTGAGAACAACCCGTGTCCCGAGGGAACGCAGTGCATCGCAGATCCCAGAGATCCCGTTTACAACTGTGTGTGCCCTGAAGGCAAAAAGGGCAAATGCTCTGGTATGCTCTTCATTCATTTGCTTGTCTGCTGATTAAAAACCATGCTTTCCTTCACTCCTTGAATGTATCACTTCCTCAGCAGACGGACAGTCTCTTAGCTTCAGCGGAAGCAGTTATGTGAAGTACCGCCTGATGGAAAACGAGAACAAGGAGCTGATGAAACTGTCACTAAAGCTCAGGACCTTCTCCAGTCACGCCACTGTCATGTATGCAAAAGGGACAGACTACAGCATCCTTGAGGTGCGTACTGAACTACCCGGTACTTACAAGTACCTTATTTTAGCCAGTCCCACTACCACCCATGTCCACAGTTAAAAGTACACATCAGGTATTTGGTATGCATCCAAGAATGTGTTCACACTCAACAAGCAGGGAGGGGCTTCTTCTCAATATTGGCCTTTTATTGGAAGTAACCACGTCGACTCCCTCAGTTACCATAGTTTACTACTCTTTCAGAGTACAGTTCAACAAGGTGTGGTAGGAATTGACTACATTTGTTTGCTGTCTGTGTTTTGTTCCTGTGGAGTAGATAGTAAACGGCCGCCTGCAGTACAAGTTTGACTGCGGCAGCGGGCCTGGCCTGGTGTCAGTCCACAGCGCGCAGGTGAACGATGGCGAGTGGCACTCCGTTTCCTTGGAGGTGGATGGAAACTACGCCACCCTAGTGCTGGACCAGGTGCACGCTGCCTCTGGCACAGCTCCGGGCAACCTTCGCACCCTCAACCTCGACAACAGCATTTACTTTGGCGGCCATGTGCGGCAGCACTCCACGCCACGCCTCGGACGCAGCCTGCCGGTTACCAACGGGCTTCGCGGCTGTATCGAGGCCATCACGCTGAACAACCAGGAGCTGCCCCTGAACACCAGAGCGCAGCGGGCCCACGCCATGCTGGAGGACATAGTGGACGTGGCTCCGGGCTGCGCGCTCCCACCGGCCGAGAGTTGCTCCAGCAACCCGTGCACCAATGGAGGGAGCTGCACATCGCTGCCTAATGGAGGTACGCTCCTTCTCCATGATTCCATGCAGTTTATGTTTTCCATTTTTTCTCTCCTGATGATCCATGTTGTGTTTGAATTTCTAAGGTTATTTCTGCAAGTGTCCAGCCTCCTTCATGGGCTCACACTGTGAGATTGCCATTAGTCCTTGCGCCTCCAACCCCTGCCTATACGGGGGCACCTGTGTACCTCGCGCAGGGGACTTCTACTGTCAGTGCCGAGGGCAGTACTCTGGACAGAGGTATCGCAGCGTCTCATTTCAAGTCACTTCCAGAAAATCTGTTTTTGAGGCTTCCACATTAGAAAAAATGACATTCTTGCTTGTTTGCAAGCTTTTGTTTAAGAAACTGCTCTTGAAATTGTCTGCTTGAGTGATCTTGTGATGTCTGCAGGTGCCAGTTGGGGCCGTACTGTAAAGACAACCCCTGTAAAAACAGCGGCAAGTGCATTGACAGTCTGGATGGTCCGGTGTGTGAGTGTGAAGCCGGCTTCCAGGGAGAAAGGTGAGCAGCTCTTCTGCTAAATTCATTCCGCTTCAGCAGTCAGGTTTCATCTGTGACCTCACTTTATTGACGTCCTCCAGATGCTTGAGTGATGTGGATGAATGCATCAAGAGCCCCTGCACCAACGGGGGCCTCTGCCAGAACACGTACGGCTCCTTCAAATGCAACTGCTCTCTGGGTTTCACCGGGACGGCGTGCGAACTCCGCGCGGAAGTCCGGAATGAATTCGTCTCTACCTCCTGGAACATCGGCTTGGAGGAGGTGATCGGTATCGTGGTGTTCGTGTCCAGTATCTTCATACTGGTCCTCCTCTTCGTCATCCTCCGCAAAAAGGCCTGTCGTAACAAATCAAAGACCGACGGCGACGACAAGCATCCCGGGGGTGCAAGCATGCCCCACTCCTTTCTTCAGAGACCCTACTTTGACTCCAAAATGCACAAGAACATCTACTCAGACGTCCCCCCGCAGGTGCCCGTGCGCCCCATCTCCTACACTCCCAGCATTCCAAGCGACTCGCGCAACAACCTGGACAGAAACTCCTTCGAGGGGTCCACCATCCCGGAGCACCCGGAATTCACCACGTTCAACCCCGACTCTGTGCACGGGCATCGCAAGACCGTAGCTGTGTGCAGCGTGGCGCCCAACCTCCCCCCTCCCCCTCCCTCCAACTCCGTGTCAGACAGCGACTCCATCCAGAAGCCAAACTGGGACTATGATTATGACGGTATGTCTCTTTGTAGGTGACATCACTTCCTGGAAGCAGGTTTGGAGCTAAAGCCAGGTGCTCCAGGCAACGTCTTCCAGATTTATTACAGAAAGTTGTTTTAGTTTAAAACAGAATGTTCCAGAGCAAGGAAACACAATTTTCATGTGTTCATCCAAAAATATTTCCTTTTTGTTGGTAGGAATGTATTATAATAATTACAAATAATTACAAACAAGTCGACTAACAGACCCACTCCGATCCTCTTTTGATCCATTGTAAGTGTTCCCAGTGGTCTTTTCATTATGATTATGACATTTTTAGCCAAACTCTTGGCGCTGCTGTCGGTCTGGGTCTCCCTGTGCCCTGGACATACAGGGTAGTGTCAGGAAGGTGGCACAGCGAGGGGGCTTAACTTCAGGCTGTTGCCGGGACTCTCCGCCAAAACCACCTGTGTGGCGACCCCTGACGGCATGCGCTGGATAGCAAGAATATTTTTTACCCCAAATCCAAAAATCAGTTGATTTCTAGGACATGGTTTCTGCAGAGTGGCATGAGTACATTAGAAATTCACCTCAGTCGCCCCCTGGCCCATCAGTTTATTGTCCCGCTAGCTTACAGCCCTTCTCACCCCCAACCAAACATTACCAGCGCAGTTTAAATGGCGAGCAATATCAGAGCGACTCAGTTTTCAGTCAGATGTCAGCTCAGACGAGGACGTTCATGGATCTACCTGCTCCTGATTCCCAACCATTTGATGGGAGTGGGTCTCTGAAATTGAGTATTTTAGCCCTTCAGTTGGTGTCTATTAGCTGAAATGTACATTTCAGACCTCGTTATCTGAAAGCATCCCTATCACCGTACCTGTCATTTTCATTCATAAACGCTACAATCGTGTCTTCCAGCTAAAGTGGTGGACTTGGACTCCTGCCCGACCAAGAAACCCGTGGAGGACAGCGCCTGTCCGCCCTACAACACCAGAGGCAGCATGTCTGAAGTCCATTCCCTCAGCTCCTTCCAGTCCGAGTCCTGCGATGACAACGGTATGCAGCACTTGGTCGCATTCCATCTCTCAAATATCTGTGTGGAATAGTTGATCTGCAGCAGCGGTGTTGTTTTTTTTCTCTCTGGTTGATATTACCCATCTGACTTTGAATGGATTAGCCAGACGTGTCTTTTCTCTTTCCTTCTGCTGCGGGGCCTCAGCTCCTATCTGGATAAAATCAGTCCACCGAACCAGAACAAGGTTTTAAATAGAGGTTCCTGCTTGTAAGTCTTCAGTCACTGCAGGTACAGCTTGGAGGAATCACTAAAGCCTGTGCTGTGGAATTCTCCAGGGATTGTTTAAAAAAAAATAAAAGAACCAAAAGGCCTGATTTAAATTCTTCAAAGTCTGTAAGAGGATGTTTGATGACTTTCAAAGAGCGGTTTACTCTGCTGTAGAATCACTCACCACTTCTTTTACGTTGGCCTTGTCAATCACATTATTCCTTCTTTGCTCTTCTGTTGTTTTTTTCCTCACTTGTAGCTTCAAGCAGATGCTTAAAGCGTGCATCAAGGAACATTTCATGAGGGTATTTCTTTTACCTCTTTATCCATTGCATTTATTTACCCTCAGCCATTGAACAGGCGGTCATCAAACCTCCCCGTACATGTGAACAAGTCCTACGAATCCTGGAAAAAATGAATTTCAAACACTGGACACAGTTTCCCAGCTTGGCACAGGCTTTGCTTTGTGCGGCGCTCGGAACCGCGCTCAGATCTCTGGGGAATTTCACAGATTCTTCCATCTGTCCTGTCAGCAGGCACCCTCCAGTTTCCCCCAGTATGTTGTTGTTGTGTGTTATCTCTCACAAGCTCTATCAGACCACCCATCCTACATCCACACAGACACACCATTGTGCTACCCTCTGACGCCGTCCTGCCCCAGGCCATGAAACCCCTTCAGATAAGACAAAACACAACTCTGCCTAGCAACAAGGACAGCAATTTTCAGTGGGGTTGCCATCACCTCAGCCACATCCTACACTTGATATTTCCCTGTTTGTTGTTTCCATGAATGATGAACGTTTCATGTCTATCACCTGACCTCCCGTGCTTGTTTTGTTGTTTTTACCACACAAGCCTCCGTAGTGACAGTAATCCATCTTGGCAACTGTGTTGTTGACACGGTGGAAGGAACAGGTATCCTTCTAGCTTCCTCCTGCTGCTGGGGTTGTCCTTGGTGTTGGGTTTGTCAGTGTCCGCTACATAACTGCCATTATCACACAGTGCAAGAAAACAAATCTGAAAGTTGAATCTTGGATCCACCTGTTGCCCCATTACCCTTAAGATAATGATCAGGGGGTAGGAGGGGGCTAACAACCTTTCATTCAATGAATCAAATGCACAATGCAACCACCTCGGAACATGAATGTGGAATTGAAAGGGTCGGGCTAGAGGGTGGATCCAAAACACAAAACTGTCACTGAGGGATACGCACAAACACGGTTCAACAGCGACTTTTATCTCCTGAAAGACCCACTCTGATCAAAATGACCTTTTTGGTGTTTTTAGAAGGTTTTTCTGTCCTTTTTCATATGATGGAGAACATATATATATATATATATATATAACTATATATATATATATATATATATATATATATATATATATATATATAGAAAATTCAACTTCAAATCGCATTTTTGAGTATATCTTTATCGAATCGATGTGAATCAGGACCAGATGAAAAAATGCAGTTTGAAGAAGCTACAGTCGCTGGGCCACGAGCTCCCTGCTCCGCTCCCTTCTGATACATCCACCTATAGACGAATACATCCACCTATAGACCAATAGATCCACCTATAGACCAATAGATCCACCTATAGATGAAGAGATCCACCTATAGACGAATACATCCACCTATAGACCAATAGATCCACCTATAGACGAATACATCCACCTATAAACGAATACATCCACCTATAGACGAATACATCCACCTATAGACCAATAGATCCACCTATAGACGAATACATCCACCTATAGACCAATAGATCCACTTATAGACCAATAGATCCACCTATAGATGAAGAGATCCACCTATAGATGAATAGATCCACCTATAGACAAAAAGATCCACCTATAGACCAATAAATGCACCTATAGACCAACAGATCCACCTATAGACGAATAGATCCACCTATAGACCAATAAATGCACCTATATGCCAACAGATCCACCTATAGACGAATACATCCACCTATAGACCAATAGATCCACCTATAGACCAATAGATCCACCTATAGACCAATAGATCCACCTATAGACAAATACATCCACCTATAGACCAATAGATCCACCTATAGACCAATAGATCCACCTATAGACGAATAGATCCACCTATAGACCAATACATCCACCTATAGACCAATAGATCCACCTATAGACCAATAGATCCACCTATAGACGAATAGATCCACCTATAGACCAATACATCCACCTATAGACCAATAGATCCACCTATAGACCAATAGATCCACCTATAGATGAATAGATCCACTTATAGACCAATAGATCCACCTATAGATGAATAGATCCACTTATAGACCAATAGATCCACCTATAGACAAATACATCCACCTATAGACCAATAGATCCACCTATAGACCAATAGATCCACCTATAGACGAATAGATCCACCTATAGACCAATACATCCACCTATAGACCAATAGATCCACCTATAGACCAATAGATCCACCTATAGATGAATAGATCCACTTATAGACCAATAGATCCACCTATAGATGAATAGATCCACTTATAGACCAATAGATCCACCTATAGATGAATAGATCCACCTATTGACCAATAGATCCATCTAAGTCTTTGCATCTGGATCAAAATTGTACGGCTGGATACCTGCCACACTGCTAGTGTTTGGTCTGGGCTGTAAATAGCGGGAGAGCGTGTAAACAGAGAGCTCTCAGCAACGGGGAGGTGAAAGGGGGTCCCACCCACAACTCAGAGCTGGACTCTTGCAGAAACCATATTCCAGAAAACAACACTGTTTTTTTTTTATTTGGGCTAAAAGCAGCATAATTATTTTAAAAAAAGATCACATCGCTTTGAAAATCGATCAAAAGATGATCGGAGTGGGTCTTGGAGTCTGTTGAAGAACATGTCAACAGTCATGTGTTACATTACCTCTGTGCACCTTTCATTGCTGTCTTCATGCCGTTCATGTATGCCGCCGCCTGTTGGTTCTTCCTCCGTGTTAATGAGAGCTGTTCTTTCTCTCCCCTTTGTGCCTCGTATAAAGAGTCTTTTTTGGCTCATGATGTCAAGAACCCAAGAGGTGACTGTTTCCTCTCTGCTTCCCTGGCGTCGCTGATCCCACCCTGTAACTAATAACCACTAATGAATGAACAGCAAGCTTTTGGAAAGGCTGTTTGACCTCAGAGTGCTTTTGACTTTGCTTTTGTGTCTTTTTTTTTTATAGTACATAACTTCCCGTCCCAAAAAACAAAACAAAAGTATGCATGGTTGCTATGTTTTAGCAAGATGCTATCATCAAAGATGTTACTAACTGGAATTATAGGCATTTGTCTCTAACATGAAATGAAAGTCAATCCAGTTTGGTGATGTCACTACAGGAAGGACAGCTTTAGAAAACACCAATTCAGAACATGATTTGTTTTTTTTATTCAATCACAAAATCTGTAGAACACTGACTTTTTGTAGTCAAGTAGCAAAATGCAGCAGAATAAATACAGATTGCTGGATTTTCTGCTGATTTAGTGTTTGTGCTGAGTTGGCGTGTGGCGGTCTTTGTGTTTTTGTGTTTCTTGGCCTTTTCCTGCATGGTTTGAGTTTGAACAGTTTCTTGGATCCCGTGCTAACATTTATGCTGTGCTAATGCTTCTTCTTTGGTTGTTGATGACCAACAGGATATCACTGGGACACGTCTGATTGGATGCCAAGTGTTCAGCTTCCTGGAATCCAGGAGTTTCCTCATTACGAGGTCGTGGAGTCCCCCGCCCCTCTGTACAGCGACCCCAACGCCCTTGACACGGACTACTACCCCGGTGGCTTTGACATTGAGAGCGATTTCCCTCCGCCGCCAGAGGACTTCCCCGTCAACGACGACCTACCGCCGCCGCCCCTGCCAGAGTACATCGACCGCTGTGACACGCTGCGTCCCCTTGGCAGAGACTCGGAGGCTCCTGGTTCGGGGGTCTCCGGCGTGGTCCGCCAGCGCCCCGCCATGCCCCAACTCTACAGCCTTAACCAGTACCTGCCGCAACACTCCTACCCAGGCGAAGGGGTTGACACAGACGCCCAGGGTGCTGCTACCTCCACCTCTGCCGCCACCACCCCTGCTTCAACCTTGGGCACGGGCGGCTACAGAGGGGGCTACGCTTCAGGCTGTAGCCGGGACTTTGACTCCTCAGCACTGGACAACATCTCCATGTCTCTGTACACATCCACCGCCTCCTGCTCAGACATGTCTGCGTGTTGTGAGGAGTCTGAGGTCATGATAAGCGACTACGAGAGCGGCGACGAGGGCCAATTCGAGCGGTTGGCTATTCCGGCGCTGGACTCCCAACAGCACACTGAAGTCTGACACTGGATCCAAATATTAAATAGAAAATACACAAAACAGAAAAAAGTGCCTGAACTCACAGTTACACCTCATGGTAGCCATCAAAATGCAACACATTACGTGGACACAAGGAGGTACGACACGCATGGTACATGACAGGACAGAGGAGGCACAGGGGGAGGTTAACACCTGCCACTATTTCTTTAAAGGAGACCTATCGTGCTTTTTTTTGTCACTTCTTATCATAAATATTACTGTTAGAAATCCGTTTATTTGAGCAGTGTTGCAAAAATGTCCCTAGAAACAAACTTTACAGTCAGATACCAACAAGAGTGAGAAAAACCTGCTGGAAATGCTGAGTGAAAGATGAAATCCACTGAAGTCTCACAAAGAAACAAACATTCATTACAGCAGGGTGGCATGTGCAGCAGCCATTCTGTTCTCCACTTTACCCCGTTGCGTTCAGGGACACATTTAAAAAAAAAAAAAAAAAAGCTAAAAAACGTCTCCTTTAAAGTTTTATCTCACAACAAGAAAGTGGATTTTTACATCATTTCAATGTTCAGCAACAAATATAAATATGTATGTATCACGGAGGAAAAGAAATACATTTGGTTTCCTTGAGAAGAAAACAAGATAATGTTGTTGTTGTTGTTTTTTTTTTTTTTTTTTTTACAAATCCTTTATTTTCAATGTAAATGTACAGTTTTGATTTCAAAGTTGACTAGGTTTTGTAGATACTGTATGCTTTTATTTTGAAAGAAAACAAACAAGTTAAACGGTGTGACATCAGCCTTACTGTGCAACATTCACTTAAAAAAAAGTCAAATCAAAGAAAAGCGTGGCTTTCCTGAACACATTGTACTTGTAAAATGTAATGTCTCTTATTCATTAAAAAAAAAAAAAAAAAACTGGGGGGGCTGGGGGTCTTCAATGAATGACTGCATATTCCTGTGTTTAGAATTGTTTGTACATTTTGGAACCTCTTTATTTTTCCACCGAGATAATGGGACCCAATATATTTATAGTGCCGAGTTCTCCACCGACACGGAGTTTTTCAGGTGTCTGTGTGTGTCCGAGCAAACGCTATGGTCTTGTTAAGGTTTTTATTGAATACTGCCACAAGCTCATGCTTTCTTACTGGCAATAAATTATTCCTAAAAAAAATAAAAGACAGATCCCGACTCTGAGCCTTTTTATTTCCCTAGTGTTTGGAATGACTGTGTTTGGGTCGTAGTTCTATTTTGAATTACTTATTGATTTACAATCAATGTGGTAAAGTAGACCAGCACTGAAAGTACAGTCAATTTTTTGGTCTATCAACTAGAAAAAACTAGAAAATGAATCATTGACTGTATGTGAGAACTGGACTGAGTGACCCCTCCCCCATTTGAGATTTAACCCTTGTGCTATCCTTGGCACTTTAACCTTGGGAGTTGGGTTATCATTTCTTCAATGATTTGTGATCTTCACTGGTGTCCATGGATTACATGAAATCCTTCCACGTTTATCCACCTTTGTCATGGTAGGGAGAACACGTCAAAGTAAGGGTGGGATCATAGGATAGTACAAGGGTTACAAAGGAAATATCCTGAGGCTGATGTCTGAATTTTTAGCCTGACGGCTAAACAAGTATGTAGTGCGAGACCATGTAGTGCCCCGGATTTGAAAAGCAGTTTGGACACCATGCTCGCTACTTTATTTATTTATTTTTAATAAACAGCGGATCTGAGGTAATCGATTTCACAAATATAAAATCTCATTGATATGAGCAATTTGCGACAATTATTAATGAATCCACTGTCTTCTGAAGATGAAAACGATGATGGTTTTGTAAAAAAAAAAAAATTGTTCCGACACAATGCATTGTGGTCTACAGTCGCCGATTTAGTGAGCATCGATGCATTTCTAGGAAATTTCTAGGCCTTTCGATTTTGGAATTGTAGATTCGGACAGCACTACAAAATGGCAAACGCACTATACAGTGCACTATGTAGTGAGTAGTGAAGGAATTCAGACTCCAAAATCCCAGACTTCTATAGAGAAATAAACAGCTTTTATTCAGTCGTTCTATTTGTTATACTAAACATTCTTGCTCTGCTACCGTTTTTTAACATCTTCTTGTTAATCCTCTTTTTCCCCACATTTTTTCTTTATTGCAAGTTATTCAAGGCATAAAGTCATTCATGTCAAACGGTTGATTTACACATGCTCGCTTTTAACTTCCAACAAGCTCCCTCCCCATTGTCGAGATGGGTTGCCATGGAAACGACCGACTCGGACCAGTCACTGCTTACTGACGCTGTCTGGCTCCAACAGGACGGTGTCCTTATCATACAAAAACTATGACAGAATTGACTTCACTTCATTGAAGCTGAAAGTAAACCATTTTCTATCTGTGGCGTTACACTCACTTGGTCAAGATCTCATCTGCAATCCACAGGAATGACTCAACGGCTTCAAACTTTACTTTGTCCTGCCCACTCGCCCTTTACCAGATTGTTGTAAAGTTGAGTGGAAATAAACACCAGTCACTGTGCCCTCCCCTTTTCCGGCATTTTTTTGTTTATTTTTTTACCATGCAGATACCATTGATTGACATCAGGGATGATCTAGTGCTTATATGTCAACGTTCAAAACCAAGTTGCCTAACTGGCCCTGTTTTTAACCACAGTTACCCAAAAGTCACCGCAGTACTTGCGAGACAGGTATTCGTAAGTTTTGCTAATAAAAATGTTCTGATATTTTGGATAGTCTTTCTGATTCGCCGCTTTTCTCATCTGGTAGGAAATTGTTTTAATAGTGAGATGAGAGAGCAGAGTTTCCAGCCATGCAGGAATCTGGTTTACACACAGCCCCTCCCTCTTCCTGCATCAGTGACCCCCCCCCTCCCCGCTGCTTCACAAGGGGTCGTAAAAAGTGGACCCTGATAGCTTCAGGCCCGGCACTTCAATAACGTTACAGCTCAGTGTTTGTCTTCCTGACCCGGCAGTCGCTCACTCTTGTTCCTGCTGGCCTTGTGACTATCACTCGGCTGGGTCACGCCTCTCTAGTAGTTTTTTTTTTTTTTTTTTTCTCTTGAGCATTCTTATCTAAATGATATCATGGAACATCAGGAGGACGGACCCACGCTGGTGAGTCGCTCCTGGAAGACAGTTCCTAACCATTTTCAAGGTTTAGTTCTAAAAAAAAGAAGAAAAAAAAGTGAAGTGTAAGGATTTTAAAAACTAACGTAGTTTTTTTTTTTTCTGATGGCAACTTCTCCCCGCCCAAAAAAGCCATGGTTTATGAGTCTTTCTTTGATTGAGCTGTCATGAAGTGGAGCATTCAACATGCTAACTGGAGACGTTGGAGATGAAGCTCCTGGGTGTTTCTGTGGAAGTTTACTGAGCCTTGGAAAGCCTTGACAGGCAGCTGACAAACTTTGCTTTTAGCGCTGTGTTAACACACCTAGGCGTCCTGTAGACCCACAAATTGCCAACTCACACTTGAAGAAGATGGGGGAAAATAAGGTTATTTGCATTTTAAAATAAGATAAATTAATAGGTTGATTTTGTTGTTGAAATAATCTTATATCTTTTTAGTAAATGTTCTTAATGTTTGCCAAAAGTTCAGTTTCTTTTTCCTTGCTGCAGCAGAGGTGGGTTTTGTTGGTTTTCTGTGTTAGAGCAGATTATTCTGTATCGTATGGGATTTCTAAATAAAAGTAAAAAAAAATAAACACAACCAGTGCTAAGGATCCTTAAAGTGAATAAAGCAGCTGTTTATTTTGCATGAAATAACGGAGTTGATTTCAAAGTGGCGATGGGTTGCCACTGAAGCGGCTTGCTCTTTAATCTTATGCTTGATGGATTCAATTACCTCTGGAACTGGCAGCAGGTGGTTTTCTGTTATTGATTAAATTAGAAGTGTTAATGCATTATTCATTTAATGGACTCGGGGAAAGCAGTTCACTGGGAAAAGAAGTGTTCAGCTTCAGGGATTGAGGTAATGAGCTTCTATGTCCAAAGGGCTTTGCAGTTCTCCATATTAACCACAAGATGGCAGCATATGTTTGGGGCATAGGAAGCCCAGTGGGACAGTTTAGGAGAAAAAAGTCAGAAGCTCCTGTAAGTTAATGAGGAAACTTGATAAACTGTTTAATTTTAGTTGGATAATATGAACAGATGGTTCAAGAAATGTATATATATATATATATGTATATCCCTTGTTCTATCCTATGACCCCACCCTTACATTGACGTGTTCTCCCTACCAGGACAAAGGTGGATAAAGGTGGAAAGATTTCATGTAATCCATGGACACCAGTGAAGATACCAAATCATTGAAGAAAAAAAGTTTAGCGCACTGCCTAGTGGGTCTAGATGACCCAACTTCCAATGTTAACCCTTGTGCTATCCTAGGCACTTTAACGTTGGGAGTTGGGTCATCTAGACCCACTAGACAGTGCGCTGAACCTTTATTTTCCAATGATTTGTGATCTTCACTGGTATCTATGGATTACATGAAATCTTTCCACCTTTATCCACCTTTGTCATGGTAGGGAGAACATGTCAATGCAAGGGTGGGGTCATAGGATAGCACAAGGGTTAAAGTGCCTAGGATGGCACAAGGGTTACATATATGTATATTTTGTCTTGATAGCTTCATGTTATATATATATAAGTTATAAAAAAAATGTAAAGATCAAGTAAAATTCTGTTTCCAGGAAAACGATGAATACAAGAAAATATAAATTTCTCTATATTTTATTTTTGTTTCAACTTTTTTTTATGTAAACCTAGGTGTCCTGTATATGATTTCTGATTGCCTTGGCTTGTAAAAAGTACTGGAGGACGGGGGCTGAGGGTGTCGGGCAGGCTGTCACCGCCTCTCTGGAGCAGTTAAGGTTAAACTCACTTCTCTGTGCCAAACATTGAACTAGTGGCCTTTTAATTAGAAGCCTACAGTCTCTCAAAGGGAAGAATTAAACACAAAGCTCCTCACTTAACTACACTGTGAAGACAAGCTGGAGCTCACAGGAATGGAAACAAAAAGTCTTTTCCCAGTTTTAATGTCTTACACAAAAGGATAGCATGAAAACAATCATGGATGTTAACTGATGTATAGGAACTTCAGTCTCATGGTTTCCATAGTAATGTACTATTGCAGCACTGGGAAGCTGCCAGCTGCTGCAAAAACAGTTTCCAAACTAAAAGATGTGGGTAGAGTTTCCAGAAACTGATCTTATGTAAGAGTAGCTTCACTTTGACAGCAGTAGAAAACTGCTCAAATGCCAAAAAAGTAACAAACACAAACTTTTCAAATACTATTCTAATTTATAGGTAAAAAGCTATAACCCAAAGTTATACTGGAAAACCCCAATAAAAACCTTTGTTATACAATAATTTGTAGATATCGATGTTGATCTTATGTTTTTGTGCACAAAATCCAAAAAGTTACTAGCTACATTGCAGCTCAGTAAGATCATTGCTCATTGAATGCACAGTAAAGCAAAATAGAAATACTGTTGTGCAGTAAATGTCCTTTTTGCACAGATTGTTAAAAAAAGTGAAATTAAATAAAAATAAACTCTATATAATTCAACTCTGAAAACAAATCATCAGCAAGTTTGAACACTTCTTTAAAAACACGCATTTTAGTGGCTAATCATTTCAAATTATTCAGATCTGGAAGAAAAATTAGCAGCAGTTGTTGCAGCCCAGCAGGTCAAACAAAAAAAAAATTTTTTTACAATATTTAGAAGACATAAAAAAAAACCAAAAAAAACACACCTTCTCCAGTGATGCTAGTTAAAGGTTTTATGATTCTAAGAAACCTAAGGGGTCTCATTGAAGATTATAAAAATGCCCTCCCTGCATGACACTTAGCATTGAGTGCAGCTTTGACTGCAGTTCACTCCCCCCCCCCCCGGAGAAGGGGTCAACAAGCTTCTGGAACCTGGGAAATCTTTGTTAAATATTGCCATGACAGCAGGAATTGTGATCTATTAAGAAATGTTCCAGTTCTTTTTTCTTCCTAATTCAACAATAGACTTAAGACAAGTAATGTAAAGGCCCTTAACCCTACAATGCACACAACGGGCATGTGACACGCGTTCAAGAGCGAGCTGAATGCCAGTTCTTGAACATGTTTTTAGCACATATTGTTCACACTGGTCTGTCGCTACCAAATACTGGCACATGTTCCTACAGTTGGAAGAGAAATGGTGCAAAATGTCAAAGCAAAAATATGGTGAATGTCGCTCCAGGCTTTTTCTATCACGGCTCTATTCCGAAACATGAAAGACTTGATTTCATAAATCCAGACGGTCACTACCACATCTGAGTCCCTGATTGGTCGAAGTTCAACTACTTTAACTTTCAACACGTGTTCAATGGCTGCACGTTTTGTACGTAGAGTCCGGAAAACGAATTTAAAACTTGCGTGAGAGTTTGGAAGTGGAAACCTGAAATTAATGTATAAGTGTTGCGGGGGGGGTACCCAGGTCCAAAGAGGAGGAGGCAGGATCTAGTAATTAAGGATATTTAATTACTAAAACAAAACTGCACACCAAAAGGCACTGCTTAAGCAGGCAAACCAAACTACAAACCCGAAATACACAGGAAAGAGCATAAAATGGAGCAGCACAGGAGGAAGGGAAAGACAGGACTTAAATACATACAGATAAACGAGACACAGGTGGAAACACTCAGGACAGATGGGGACCAAAAGCAAAACTCGAGACAATAACAAAAAAGGCAACCTTTCAAAATAAAACAGGAAACTGAACTCAAAACATGACAAACAAAAGTGAACCAGAACACAAAAGCAAAGAAACTGAAACCATGACAAGAAGTGCTTTACATGCACTTTTCATCAAAAGTGGTTGCATTGCGAGTTCGATGTGAAAGTAGCATAACACTGGAGCTGTTGCCAGTGACACCTAAATTCCTCACGCTTTTCTGATCGCTAACTGTAACTCTTCAACCGTTTATGCGATCAACACAAATCAGCTGATTCTGACACGGAGAATAGCAACTTTTGGTATTGGCTTTGGACAGAAAAGTAACACTTTATGAACACAAGGTGTTGCATAACAGGGCAAAGCATTTTTTCCACCTCAGAATCCACTGGAATTCCGCTACAGTGTTCCCCGGCTGGTTTCACGTATTTTGCTGATTGTTTTTTCAGTCACATGACTTCTCCAGTTCATCACAAAAGCTCAGACAACTCCAGATGCTTGTATGAGACTTTTTGTGTCTAAAAGAGGTGCTGCGTGAATTTCAGTGGAAGAGGGGGCGGAGCTGAAGAGCACGCCGGCCTGTTGGCTTCCTTGATGGCTGCTAAAGAATATTCAACAGTGAGCAACAGCTGGTTCCACCAGTTCCTGAGTCGCAACCAAGCAAAGTTCTGCTGCATGGAGAAATGGCATTAGCTGACTCAGAAGCTGCCGGAAAATAGCCTGATAGCGACTGATAGCCTGAGGAAGATAATCGCAGAGAGTAATTATCATCTGGATGAATGAACGATGGATGAAACCAGCCTCTTCTGCAAGAAGCAAAGCTAAAATCCCACTGCAGGACCTCTCGCCCTTAAATGAAGGAGTGACGCTCCTGATGTGCGTTATAAAGTACACTACGGTTCAGTCTATTCCTCTGTATAAGACATATGTTGAGCTATGTGCCAACGTTCTTTAATAAATGTTTTACAAAGCACCAGAAACGTTGCTGTGTATTTGCGGGTGTCTCTGCTCCCTAACCCCTGCAAATATAATCAAAAAATGTAAATACTGGAGCTAAAGTTTGGGTGTAAAAGAGTTAAATCCTGAAACATTTTTTTGTTCTATCCTGGTTGGTCCAAATCCCGAAGTCTCAGTTAACACTCAGATAGTTACGGTGCAAAAATTAAGCACTGGAGCACTGAGTCTTTCTTTCATATTCATTAAACAGGAAAAAATAGGTATACCTTTGTTACATTTGTTCTGTTTTCCCTCCTGTCTGACAGCCAGATCACTCCATCAGTTGTATGACTAATATAATTCTCTGTTTACACAGCGAGTCCAGGCTCTCTCCGCACAATCGGCAAATATCAAACACCTCAAACACAAAGTCAAATTAAACATACTGTCAGAGGCGGTGGTTGCCATTCACGCAACCAGGAGATTAACAAAAGGTTGGCGTGTTATTTAGGCACAGAGTCTGGTGAAAAGATATGTAAAAAAAAAAAAAAAGAAGGAAAAGAAGACCTCCTGGGCTTGAAAATCTGCCCAGTCATTCATGAGAAATTATGTTGAAAACCCCCCTCAGACATGTCTGATCTATCTAAGAAGACCCAGAGCTGTTATTAACGCTGACTTCCAGAGCTTTTAGGTTCTTTGGCCTGTAGTGAATCAAACTAGACAGGAAGGTGAAATAGCAGTAAATGTATTCACTAATCCCTGCTGCCAGCCTGGGAGGCTCTCTTTTTTTGACTAAAATACCTTGACTTCTTGACTAATCGTTTTCATCTTACTGCTACTGCTGAAGACTTACTGCAGTCAAATCAATGTTCTGAAGCAAAACCAGTCAAAAATGGAGTTTTTGGATTGTTAAGCTGTGCATGAGACTTTGTAAATAAAAATGTTAAAAATTGAGGGTTTTGTTTTTTGGCTTTTTATTTTTGTGTAAAAACCAAAAAGGTCCAAAAGTGATACAGATTGAGTCACCACTGCACTGTTTTACAGCAGTTGTATTAGTGTGACGTGCAGAAACGATGCCACATGTTTACAGCAAATCTCTCCACTGAGTAAATAAAAAAGGAAGTAAATAAAGTATGTGTAGCTAAGCTTCATGCTTGAGTATGTTAATGTCTGTTTTCCTGTTCAAAGTCAGGAAAAACGTGGGGTTTAAAGCAGCAAGCTGTGACTAAAAAGTGACAGCAGAACTCAATTTTAACTCAATTTTACCATCGAGGGAGAAAATCTTTCACCATGGTAACCACATCGGAGGAGGAGGAGCTTGTTCTTCTTGGGTTATTGGCATGCAATTTCAAAACATTGCATGTAACCTAGGATTACTCCTGCAAGATTGTTTGGGTGGACACTGTTTATTGCTCATATGTAGCAACAATTGAAAGTTAAGGCATCTGTTCCACATTTAACAGCTTTAGAATCAGAATATGTATACAGTGTGTATACATATATATATATAATTTAATAAGACTCTTTGAAAATAAAACGTAAAACATCAATGGAAATTACTTGCAATAAAGTTATAGGAAATGTATGAAAGGAAACAATGACATGATCAGTGCTTTTATTTGACATTTAAGACCAGAAATAGTTGAATTTGAAAATGATGATGCCAGCCTCAAACAGGGAACAAATACTAATACATAAAAGATGTCTCCAGGGTGGGGGGGTTAATTGAATAAGCAATAAAAACATGACTGTCTGGCTTCATTACTGTCAAATACTGCGTTCCTGCGTTGAAATGTGTTTGTGCAGAGATGGAGCGTGCTGTGGGAAAGCTTGTGTGTGAATGTGCGTGAGAGACAGAGGCACATGCAGAGACCACTGACCCCAATAATCCTCTTTCTCCCAGCATACACATCTCTTTCCTGGGTGGAGCTCCAACGTTGCCATGACGACCGGCCAAGTGGTGGAGGAGGGATGAGGGAACAACGGCAGATAAAAGCAAACACTCTTGTTTCTCTGTGGGATGTAGTGATGACCAGTGAAGCGGCAGAGACATGTCAGGCCTGTGTCGAGACCGCGCTCATTACATTACTTCTGTCTCCTCCCTTCATTTTGCTGACAGCTTGCTGAGATGAACTACTCCAGGACAGGGGTGTTTGTGTGTGTGTGTGTGCTCTCATCACTATTAAATCTGACCTCGCTCCACTATAGTTAACCCCCCCTCCCGAAAAAAAAAGAGAAAAAAAACCCCCTCAGAGTAGAACTCTTGATGCTTTTGAGACGAAGTTGCACACCTCCCATCATACGTCCTTGTTTTTTTTATATCTCTTTTACAAGAAGAATATTGTTTGAGCATACTTTTTTCGAGTTATTTTCTTTACTTCTTGAAGGAAATGATTAATGAAAAACAAAAAGCACAACTTCAGATGTTTGTCAGGATGGATAAGTCTACTCTCTATGATCCTTTTAAAATCAACAAACCTTCTTAGAGAAAACAGGCTTTCTTAAAAACAAAACACGCTGTTCCCTGCAAATATAGCTTTCTCTCCAAATGACTGCACGGTAGCCCACTTGTTTTGGGGTTGGCCTACATGTTCCAGGCATCTATTATAGAGATGCTATTACTTATTTATTACCTGCTTCGATAAGCTATTAAATAAAAGTCTCATTTCTCAGGATGATATTAAAGTCACAGCCCAGAAAATTATCTTAAGAGTTCCAGTAAATGCAAAAAAACCAAACAGTGAAAATAGAGTTTTAGATTAATTTTTTAACTTTTAAGTGATTACGCACAGTTAACTGTTCTGAACATCAAACAGCTGGACAAACAGCTGGTCTGGTTCTGAGAGTGTGATCAAGCGTTTCAAACCATGATCATAAGTCATTTTCATCAACAAAGCTTCACTCTAATGATTTTTTTTTTCACCATAAAAATGCAGTGGTCAGGAGCTTGAAGCTCTTTCTTCATCTCTTCACCAAACATGGAAAACACAAATTCACTTTTTGTGTGATATTTTTATGCATGCATCTGCACAATTATCAAGGAGGACCTGTATTTCCTTGGAATTCCAGTTTTGTCCATGACCCATGGCCTTTAGTGCGACTTTCACAGCTGTTCATTTTTATAATGTTCAGCTACCGTGGCTTGTAAAATCCAGAAAGGCTAGTAGCATTGATGTTGGATCAGGACCAGTTCATATTTACAGTGTAAGCAAACTAAAGCGAACCATACCAAGTCCATTTGGCGCCAAATAAGCAGACTGAGAGCCGTCTGAGGTGATGGTCTTTGGTTTTGCTTGTTTAAACCAGAGAACCAGAGAAGGGTTTGCATGGCTGTTTGCACACTTGATCTGGACTAACAGGGAAAGACTAACCAGATGAAGTAGGTGTGAATTCATCCTTAAACTAAGTGTAAGGCAAAAACACAAGGGACAAAAAAAACAAATGCCTAAATTCTTTAGTGCACACAGAAACAGAATAAACGTTCACTGACAACTCAATTTCACTACAGACCCAAAAACAGTACATTATCTGAATTGAACCATGCTGTAGACGCAACAAATGAGTACTCCTTGACTATTAGTCCCTGGACAACAGTACACCAGCGCAGTGGGGGCAGTGTTCACTCCTGTGAGCCATTACACACATCATAGCTTGCTTGCATCACCAACATGTGCCTATTAATGTTTGCTTTCTATTTATGTCAATTCCGTCAAATACTTGGATTCAGCTCCAGACCAGATAGACAACTTTGTTGTTGTGTTCGTTGGTTTGTGGCTTCCATCCAGATGGTTTCATAGCCAAAACTTTGCATCTCTGTTGGACCGATAGGTCATGGATTGTGGGCTCTCAACACATCTGTACCACTCTTGAGACCAGGGAAAGATGCTGTGGCGTGCATCTGCAAGGAGACCAAGCGTTCCTCTCCTGAGTACGGATTAAAATGGAACAAAGCCGTCAAAACAAATCCTGCCATCGGGTCACCCATAGAGAACTATAAGAAAGTGGGAAGGGTCCCTCTGTGAGGAGCCACAACCAGATTTTCAGGAGCCAAATGGAGCAAAAAGCCAAAAACCAATATCAAGATCATTACTTTAAAGTTTAGTGTTATTTTCAATTTAAACTAACGTCAAACTCAATTTAACAAACAACTTTGTTAATCTGGACAAGACAGAAATCACTTTAAAGTGTGTTTCTTATTTTAATAAACAGAGGTGATGCAGTCAATAATTACTACACATTAAAAACATCAATAGATTAAAAGATTTATAGCTAGGGTGGGATTTAAGCGGTCAGCACTTCTGCATTGCTGCTTTGGCTACCGATGGCACCAAGAGGCCACTGTTCTTAAACCTGCTTTATCCAAACTCTAAAGTCCATAACAAACACTCTAAGTTAAGTGTATATGTTGCTTTTTATTCTCAAGCAAAGGAAACTTTTGAGATCACTTATTAACATTTCAGTAATTAGTAGCCCTTTCAAAGTGCTCTACTTTTTAAGCTTTCAGCGCATTACAAAATACCATGTTCAGCTACGGTGTAACATTTCCCTTTGCCTCTGATGCGCCTCCAGAGGTAGTCACCGCTCCGTCTCTGGACAGTTGTAGTGCCCCCCCCCAGGGGTAAATATCCCTCTCTAATGTGCTCAGTTATGATGAGCTACGTCATTCTGAAACCAAGTGAGGGGGTAGGCTGATGCGGGGGGAGAAATCTAAACAATAAGGCTACAATTGTACTTATATTATTATTATTAATTAATTATTATATTAATTATATATATATATATATATATATATATATATATATTTTTTTTTTTTTTTGGAAATGTGTGTGTATATTGTGTATATATGTGAGTATATTGACTCCATAGTTTGTTTCTTTTATATATTGCTCTCTCTCTGCCCTGTACTGCTGCCGCAAAAAGGAAATTTCACCATCGTGGGACGAATAAAGGAATATCTTATCTTATCTTATCTTATCTTATCTTATATGTACGGTTCATATTTGCTAATACAGAGTTGTTTCTTTGTCTGCTGTGTGAGGATTGTACACTTTCATCTGTACTGTTTCAAGAAGAGAATATTGCACCCTATTGCACCCACCCGCCTCTGATTCACCTCAGAGACTACATCTTTGACTCTGGCGGTGCATCAGAGACAAAATGTACATTATGAAAGACGGTGGACACTGGGAAATCTAAGTGACATTCCAAAGACGAAGAGTTTTGTGTCCATGCTTTGTTATGAAAAAGTTATTGTTTTCAAAATTATAATTGTTTCAATTACCTGTTAACCTGTGTGTGAACAACTGCAGGGTAAAACAGTAAATATCCTTAATTTAGCCTTTCTAATGATGGTAAAAGTTAACAAGGATTACAAACCTCTTTATAAAACCAAAATTTCATACAGTGAAGAATGGAATTGTAAACCTGTTCACCCATTCACGTGCCCAGTATGCTCAAACACATCAAAGAAACTAGCAAAAAAAAAGTTCAAAGATAAGTTTTCCCGCTGTGCAGCACGCAGACAGGAAGTCAGTCAGACAAAGTTGTCTCCGTTTCTTTCGCTCAGCTGTGCTCACCTGCAGATCTTGAAACAATCCAGATTGACCCTCGAGGAGCAGACAAAGAAAGGTGCTCCTTTGTTTGTCTAACATGTAGAATAGTGTAGACTACCCCTCCCCCCTTATTCTTTCAAAAAGAGAGTTGATAAGATAAGACTTTTGCTATGAACTTCTTTAAATTAGAACCTATGCTAGGACAGGAAAATAATTTGTGCCAATAGCACAGAATGGCATTACTATATGAATGTATCAAAAATTACTGAGTTCCATTAAATGAATACATGCCTTCAATAAGTGGTCCGTCTTTATGTGCTTAGAGAAAAGGAAAATTATACCACTCAGGTGTCGCACCTGTCAAATGCCCCAATTGCTCATAGAGTGCAACATAAAGGCCTTAAAAAGAAACATATCACACCACTTTACCTGGGTCACACTGAGCCAAGCAGTCAGTGTAATGTTGGCCCAGTGCTGATCATACATCAGCGTTCATTTCAATGAAATATGGCCTTCTATGTCAGCTCAATAACTCAACTTCTGCTTTCCTGAGAGCGCCTGAGCAGCTGGTGTAAGGGCAAAGGCAAATATTCATTTCTTTCCTGAACCCTTGACACACACTGAGGTGCAATACAAGCTCGATAGCCCCGCCAGGAACCATCCCTGTGAAAGGGACTTACGACTTCATGGGCGATGAAAGAAACTGCTAGGAAAAAAATGTTCCGAGCACAGATGAAGACTCGGCTTTGCAGTGGTTTTTGTTACAATCGACATTTACAAGTTTAAGATTAATTTAAAGATACTGAAAAAAGGTCAAATTTATTCAAATATAGTTCAAATGTTCATTACCTTTCAGATGCATAAATACACAAGGTGGATGGATTATCTTGATATTTCACAAAAACTCTTATTTTGTCTCAGCATTTCAAATTTTCTGTGGCAACAACTCCTTAAGTAGTAATTTTATGTTGGTTTAATATCTTAAGCCCACATTTAAATTTTATATTAAAAAAAATGATACATCTGAATGTTTTTACAGTAATTTCCCTGTGAGATAAAAATAAAAAAACTCTAAATACAACTTTTGTTTAAGTTTTTTCCTGCCTTTGGTATCCCCTGTTTGATCTGTTCTATCTCTGCCCCAACACAGCAATAAAAAACATACAATCTGACATGGCATCTCCATTTAAAAGCTCTCTTTGTTTTTGTTAGTTTTCAGCAGTTATGATCTAAATATATACTGTAGTTTAATAAAGGCAGTTTGGGGTTAGAGAAATAATCTGGGTTCTGCTCTTTGCTGTCTTCCTTCAGGCTGACACTCTTCTCCTGGGAAAGATAAAATTAGATTTGACATTATGACTAAGGTCTGGAATTATTGGGTTTCTTCATGAAAATATGCACTAAGGACCCTCCTCTGGCCAGCAATTTCTTCTTCTTTTAATTTCTTTTAATTTGATCTTGTCCACTGTGAGGCTTTTTTTCTGTTTTGCAAACAAACCGAGGCCCATAGGGACAAAGTGTTAAAAATTTTAAAAGGATGCTGTTCAGGTAAAGCCCGAAAACTGTTAGTTTATCATATGGAATGCCAAGTTCTGTTAAGTGTTTGTAAAATTTACTAAAGGTTTAAAAATAAATGTGTATTTCCCAGTATACTATTTCTGAGAATGGCCCAAACAGGAAGGGAGATGGCACCATGGTGCAAAGTTTAATTTATCCATGGCAACATCATCCTAATCTGAAAGGGTCAATAGGTCTAATGTAAGTGTTGCAGAATGTGCTATTCTATAAATAACACCGTAGGGTCTAATGGCTGCGACTTTTCTGAGGTCACGCAGAAAATGAAACTAATGGCTTGTCCAACAGACACACAAACACCACTTATACTTTAATGCAAACAACTGCATCTACAAACTTCCTTCGTGCAGTTGCATTGTCACTCCTGCAGTGACAAAAACAAGCAGTTTATTTCCTTGTGTTACTGCAACTGAACGTTTTCTGTGTCTGGGGTAAAGTTGCATGATGTCAATAAGTCTTTTTGGTCATGTATGGTAAAAACATATCATTTGATTTTTAAAAAATTGAATTCACAGGAAAAGGACATCTAGTACAAACTGTTTGCATAATCTGCATGAACTGTCAACTGATACAGATAGGGATCAGATACATGTAGTAAAAAATAAAACATCACAGGGTTTTTCCATAAGGATACATCTAGATAAATTCATAAAAAAGCACATTATTCTCAGATACATAACTGTACTGTTGCCTTTGAACTGTGAGTTGGCTTTTGAAGATTTGTGCCACTTTTAATAATTGTACCTTCTGGGGTTTTAAAGAAACTCATAAAGATGGACCTGTTGTTCCCTTTTAAACATGTCATCTAAGCATTGCACAACAGGTTGCAAAAATGTGGAACTGTCCCCCTCTTCCCTCAGTGTACTGTAGCACAAATGGACTGTCAATTAAAAAGTACAATAGACGTAAGTGTTGCATTTTAGATGCACAATAACGGCTTCTTCAAATGTGTCCCAGTTTGAGACAGAATCAAAATACATATCAAACCAATTTACAGGCGGGGATGACAATTTGATGTGAAATAACGCGTGAGTTTAAGATGCCCCCCTGTGAGTTTGTTTGAATTTTCCCTGAACTGTAAATGCCCTTTGTATTGTCAAACTCTTAGACTTGTGCCCCATTAAGGCTACGGCAGTGGGATTATATGACACTCAAGAGTCAACAGTTAAGACAAAGATGTGTGTGATCAGAAAACAAAAAGAATAAAATTAGAAATCAGGGATAATCAGTTTTCACATAAATTGTTGTTCACCTCTCGGCATATCCTGTCAGGGGTCGCCACAGCGGATCAGCTTTCACTGGTTTGTACAGGTGGTTTGACACAACTTTGTATTTTATCCATGCTGGGGACCGTCACAGAGGGACCCAGATTGGGCCCCTCTGTGGCTACATAATTAGGCGTTAGCATCAAGAATCTTGCCTAAGGACCCACACTGGATGAAGCTTATTGTGCCCCCTGGGGAGTTATCTTATGTCAATTAAAATATGTAAAATAGACATTTACTCGTATATAATCTTCAATATTTATTGCATATCAACAGAGAGCATATTTATAACAAAAGTAAACAGTTGTAAATTATAAAGTGTGTTTTAACCTGTAGTACAAAGCAAATACACATTTGTGCCAAGTTACAATAATAAATGAGTTATTCAACATTAAGGAGTAGTTACGTTTATTTTTCATTACATTTAGTTACATGTATAAGTTATATCAGGCCCTTTGAGGACAACCACTATGTTGATGTGGCCCTTGGTGAAAATGAGTTTGACATTCCTGGTTTTACACCAGGAATGTCAAACTCACAAAGAACCTCACAAGTGTCCTGTTCCTTTTTTCGCAAGGAACAGGACACTGTCCTTAGCCAATGAAAATTGCTTTTGCCATTGTTAACCAATTAATTATCCCTTTTGACAGAAAGTCACTTTATAGAAAAAGAGCGCCTACTGATGTGTTTGTCTTACACAGTTTATGAAATCAATTTAAAGTAACACAGTGTTTAACATTCAGTAACGGTAACTGCCTTTGTAAAGACATTAACAACAATAAGCCTATTTACTCTTACTGAGGAATGTAACGATGTTCCTTTAAACAGCAGCATTGGAAAAACTCATTATCCACAGTGACATGAGGCAGAAATCAAATATTAGCTGTGTAGCTTTAAAGTTTCATTCACAGCATGTAGATGCAGGTTTAACTAGCTTCGGCTTTTCTACCTACAGTCAGAATGCCCTCCCTGTGACTGAGTGGGTTTTCTGGAGACGCGGATGCTCCCGCCCACACTTGCATGTAGGCATGATTTGTCATTCTAAATTGCCCATAGGAGTCCGTGTGTGTGTGTGTATGCGCGAGCGTGGATGGCCGTTTCTCTCATTTGTCTTTGTAGGGCCTTGTGCTGGACTCGTGACTGCTCCGGGGTTCACCAGTGACATCCAAAACAAGCTCCAATGTTTTCTAAATGACACTCAATGTAACAAAGCATATTTAGGGCAGAAATGACGCCAGAAATACATTAAGTTTATCATTTCCTGAATAAGTGGGGACCCTCACTGGGCTAGACTAATAACAAAGTGACTCATTTCAGTAACTTACATTTCATTTTTTGGAATACAAAGCACTCTCAGCCAGTCATTAAGGAAATATTTAGAGCTGCTTTGATGAAACAGAGGAAATTGTTGTAATTATTGATGCTTTTGTAGCTCTTTTTTTCATAAAACCAGGAGTAAATATTCACTTTTTCATCTTTAGAACATCTTTGTAAGTTTTAAAGCAGCCTCCAACGTGCAAAAGCGAGAAAGACAAAATGTGGTTAAAGAGAGGACCAGTCTCTACTAAAAGGTTTTGCAAGCTTTCTGCAGAAGAAAGCTGTCAAATTACAACAGTCTATGTAGCTCAGCAGCCAGACAGTATCTACTGGGAGAGAGAGATGTATGACTGCAGGATTTTCTGGGCTCCATTCATGAAAGCATGAGGAAACCAGTTCTCTGAACTTGGCAGAGCTGTTGACATCGGTCATCCTTTGGCTAATCCTGTCCATAAAGCATGAGGATGGCAGCACTGTGGCACAGTGGTGTTTAACAAATGTAGGAAAAGACACACTGATCCCAACTCAGGGAATGAATGCAGTCAAATATATTGGCTTGATAACAGGACAGGATTGAATTACTCTCCTTTCAGCCTTCACAACAGTTAAATAGTGAAAAAAAAAAGGTTCTGCAGGTTTTCAGCTGTGATGTATGGACGAGAGGATAGATAAGAACCGTTCAGTTTAATTTAATTACATGAGCCCTGACAGGATCAGATAGGAAGGACGTAGGGAGTGTCCATACATATGCATCCAAAGCTCTAACTCTTTTCTTGGATACCAAGGGGTTTCTGTGGAGTGAAAAGTCCAAAAACTTTAAAAAAAAAAACAACCTTTATTTATAACCTTTCATTCATTCAGGAATTAATGTAGTTATACATTTATTATTAAAACTAATTTCCTTTAAATGAATCACACAAGGCGGATTACTGGAAGTAGATTGAATGGGAAAAATGTTTTTCTGTTTAAAATCACAAACAGTGTTTATAAAAGGACAAAGGCTTAAAGACAACCCAATGAAAATTGTGTTTTGGGTGTTTTTTGTGATGATGGAAGACATTTTGGCTTAAAATTGCATTGTTAAGTATTTCTTTATTCAAATTGTTGAAAAAGTCAGGCAAGACAAGCAAACGGCATTTAAAAAAGATTTTATTTGTTACATAGAAAATATGCAGGGTGGGCCTCAATCTCCAAGCTGCGCTCCATTCTGATGCATCCACTCGTAGACGACTAAATCCAAGTAAAGCACGTCTTCGTTTTCCTCGTCTGAGCACCAAACTGTACGGCTGGATAGCTCCAGCATTGCTCACCATTTCTGTTTCACAGTAATGTTAGGTTGGGGTTGCGAAGGGCTGTAAGCAAGCGGGAGAGCGTGCAAACAGAGAGCTTAGTTATGGGTGATGGGAAGAAGACGTGGTGTTGCTTCGCACCAACCACCCCGTCCACAAATCAGAGGTGAATTTTATATTAACTCCTGCCGCTCTGCAGAAACTGTGTCCCATAAACTACAGTTTTATTCATTTTGGCTAAAAAAGGCAGAATCATGGGTGTTTTATGTGGCCAAACTAATGGCTTGTTTTTTTAAGTTTGTTTGTTGCCTCATCCCAAAATGCAGTTAAAAAAATTGATTGCTCTAAATCAGCTTACAAATCAATTAAAAATTTGCTTAGTTTCCCTTTTTTCGGCAAGCCCATGAAAAATTCCTACAATGACAAAAAATGTAGATGTGTTTTCAATTTCTTTGACAGTTATATCTAATGATCTGCTTCATTTTCTTTTTCCTGAAAGATTTCTTAAATGTTTTTTTTTCTCCCAAAATGTACAGGAAAAGCCTGCAGAGACAATCTACTTGGGTTCATTGAGCGGGCTGACCCATTTAGCTCGAACCTCATCAACTAACATTAGCATAATATATTTATATAGAAATTATGGATTTTCCAATTATGACGGGGCCAATTAAGGCAGAGTATGACAGCATGGGGTACGGTTTTGAAGACAGATGACTGATTGTAAAATATCACTTTTGAAGAACTCACCTTTAAAAATACATATATTATCAATATATAAAATATTATATATATATATATGAAATTGTATTCATTGTTATGTATGTATACAGTTTTATATTTATATGTGCAAGTATGTGTTATTGTAGTCTGTTCGTGGATTATCTCGTGAAAGGGAACTAGCATGAATGGTTTTTCTAAATAAAATTGAATGGCCGTCTGACAGAATGCGAGCTTGAAGGGGATGAATGAGCACGCGCGCTGTAAATGACAGGAAGTAAGACGCTGCCACGAGCCGTTCAGGTGCGTGTGCCTATCGCAGCCGCCAGGAGGCGGTGTTTGTTTCCCCCGGAATAAAAAGCGCTCCTCTCCAGACCGATTGATCACATGCTGGGAAAGGTTGGAAGTGGCGCCTTCATGTCACATGTGCGCACCGACAAAAGTGAATGGCACGCGGGCGCAGGAGTGACACCGATGCGGGCAGAGAGACGGGGAGCTCACTATCGCTGATGAGGATGAAGCCCCTCGCTGAGGGGCAGAGGAGCAAATAGAGGAGCTGTGGAGAGGATGAGCATGAAAGCCGCGGGAGGTTTTACTTTCCAAACACCGGCGGCTCCATTATCCGCTCCTTAGGACTCACGGGGGGAGTCAGCTCGGGCTGAATTCAAGCACGGAAAAAGTTCGGAGACCGCAGAGCCTACAATGCTTCAAAATGGGTCTCACCTGAACACCTCCTCGCAGGACCCCGTCCTGGGCCGCCCGCCGTGGGTCACCACAACTTTAGGGTGCTTCCTCATCTTCACTATCGTCGTCGACATTCTTGGCAATCTGTTGGTCATCTTCTCCGTGTACCGGAACAAAAAGCTGAGGAACGCAGGTGAGCGCGTGGCAACTGTGGAGAAGCATGCGCGCGCGGGGGGCGGATACAGCGCGCGCGGGCAACAAAAACAGAAAAGGGTTAAGGGGAAAATAAAAGTAGTAAACTCTTTTTTTAAAACTGTTTTAATTTAAGGTAATTACTTTATTTTTTTAGCAACTTGAAAAGAAAAGTTTGTTTTAAATGATATAGTAGCCTATTATGTAATTATTATTACAAAATTAATAATTATTATGATGGTGCTGTCCTAGTTACTGTTGTTGTTATGCAAATTTAACGCAAGTATGACCCCTTTTTTGTCTCAGAAAACATAGTTTTTGCCTAAAACTTTCATTGATGCACTTTGCCTGATCTTTTCTTTCCTTTCTTTTTTTTAGTTTTATTTTGAAGTGAACAAATTTTAAATTTTATTTTGAAGTGATCAAATTTGACCGACCTCAAACACCTTCCTATCAGCTGAGGCAGATTCTGCAAAGCAGAGCAGAGAGAGAGTCAGTGCTGCTGTTATTGACAGTCTGAAGCCACAGCCTTGTTTCCTAGGTTTTCAACTCTGTTAATGTCACTCTAACCAGCAGTTTCACAATGAAAGCCTTCAAATGAGAACAACATCCTTAAAATGAAGAGTTAACAAAACGGTCAGACTCACTTTATTTAATGTACCCGTACTTATAAAAAGCCAACAACAAAACTACCATACAGTAAATGTCATCTTTGCTGGGGTTGTGGACCAAAGCCCTTGCCCTCACAATTCGGACAAGATTGACAAAGCAAGTGGTCGCCTTTTGCTCACCAGAGGTGATAAAACGTTCATAATTTAATAGTCGGAGCAGAGAGCACGGCTGAGAAAACCCAAGAGGCTTCTTTGGGGCTCAGATCCACTAACTGTAACTGGCAGTGGGGCAAATCATGGCTGTCATCATTTGGATGTTGTAGTCGGGTGATTTGCTAAACGCACTCCTGACATTAGCCTTTCCCCTTCTGCAGAAATGTTGGGGTCAGAACCGATTTGCATCATGTGGATATGGAGCAGATAGAGAGCCGCTTTGAGTCACATTAAATGTTAGAGGTTGCAGCAGAATATATGCATCACTCTGTGATCAGCAGTTTGTCGAAGGGCGAGAGGAAAACTGCCCTTGACTTCGTCCTGGCTGCCCTTTTTTTGGAAAGAGTCTTTACAAAATGCTAACATAGGCAAAGATGGGGGTAATCTTTTTCTTTTTAATCATGGTGGTTTGAGGAAAACAAAGGGGAATACACTAAAAAAAGAATAACACATTTGCTAATTACATGTAAGGAGGTCAGAATGCAGCAGCAGGATTTTAATCAAGTGTACCCGTATGATGGTTTATGTTCAGCTATTTCCTTGATATTCTCTGTGCTTTACTCACCAAAGTTACATCTCAAAAGATCAAAGAAAGTAGGAAGGAAAAAAAAAAAAAGAGGGACATAATTGGGTTTCGCAAAATGAATTCTAACGAACAAAGTTGTTGACGTAGATCTTCGCCTCTGCTCTCCATGCTTAACTTAAGGCGTTGACAATTTTCTGTTCAAATAGCCTCTGGCTAAATTGTGTATGGATTGGCAGAAGTATTGACTCACATAAAACATTCCAACACACACTTTAATCCTCATTTGCTTTTACAGATATAGGTCTAATAGGAATTTGACTCTTCTGATGATTGTTTGACCACATTTTTGCTGCTCATTTTCCAGCCTGGAAAAAAAAAAAGTAATTTCCTTTCTGCAGATAAATGAAAAAGGCATAGCTCTTCTTGGCACGTGTTACATGTTGTTAGAAACTGCGCAGCGGTATGACAAGAAGTGGGAAGAATTAAATGATGATTAATAAACGAAACTCAGCAGAGAAGCTGGCAGGCGACACGCTCGCATATTGCCGGCAGCGCTGCTGTCTTCCATGTGGCCAAACCCTCTGTCTCAGCACGGAACCAACGGCCGATGGGTGAGCGATCACGCAGCCAGCGACACGTAGAGAGCCGCGCAGCTGGGTGCAGGAGCAGCGCCGTGAGCTTTAGGGGTCATGCCAGCAAATGGTTTGAAATGTTTGCTTGTAGGTGAGGGAAGTGTATTATGCTTAAGAGAAATCCGATCAACAGGGCACTGTTTTGGCTGATGCTTTGGCAAAGCTGCGTGAGTGTGTGCGTATGAGGTTATAGTCAAGCATTACAGCATAAAATGTAATCTGGTTTAATGGAGCGTCTCTATTTTTAGGAGTTCATTGATTTGGTGTGGGTGGGACCGTTGGCGCGGAGTAAGCTTGCCTCCGTTTCCGATCATCCCTTTATTTACACTTTCTCCCACTAGCTTACAGCCCCTCACAACCCCAAACTAACAACAAAATGGTGAGCAATATTGGAGCTATCCAGCCGTACAGTTTTGAGGCAGATGCCAGCTCGGACAAGGAAAACAGAGTTGTACATGGATCTATTTGTCTGCAAGTAGATGCATCAGAATGGAGCGCAGTGGGGAGCTTGTGGCTTGCCATTTGTGGGCCCCTACGTCACATCTACAAGCTTTTTTAAATTGTATTTTTTTTGTCTGATCTTGATTCACAATGATGTGAATAAAGAAATACTCAGTAATGCAATTTTAAACTTAATTTTCTTTATATACGTCCTACATTGAAGGAAAAATGCTACAAGAACATGTTAAAAACACCAAAAACATGATTCATACAAGAGTAGGTCTTGTGATGGAACCATAGCAGGTTTGTTGTCAGCAGTCTCGTCTTTTTTCCTTTCTTTTAATTCACCCCTAGTGACTTACACTGCTGCCAACCTGGGTAGGTGAATGCGATCAGAGCAGGAGTCAGGGTTTCTTCGATGTGTCTGCAAGTAGCTTGAAAGGTCTCATTTCCACTCAGCAGTCGGAGAGTTTCTTCGACCTTGTAGATGCCCCGATGTGAGCCTCCTCTGACTTTAGCGCTGTCTTACATAATTACGTCATAGATGTCTCAGAGTTGTTGGTCTGTTACAATCCTGGAATTGTTGCACGTTTTACGAGCCGCACCATCAGAGCATCAATCTCCCTGTTTTTAGGTTAAAAAAAAATCAAAAAAAGAGGCGAAAAGTGCTCTGCGGTCGTGACGAGAAGGTCAAGGTCAGAAACAGTAGCCTGGCCGTGCATTTTATTTCTACTTCTATTTCCATTTCAGTGCTAGGGTCGTGTCTGCTGGTCACTTAAATCACTTTTCTTTCCATTTCTGCTGCTTGACTGAAACTTAAGTAGATTCTTTTGACCATGTCTGCACGGCTGAATGTGTGCTGAAATGAGCAGCAGCAGCAGAAGCAGCAGCGCCTGCTGGGCTCTGCCAATAGCTCCACATTGTCCTCAGCATTGGCTGTTTGTTTTGGAGAGCAAACGCCGTGTTTATCCTTTTCCAGCGTTGCATGACTTGGCTGAATGTGGAAAAAACGATATTTCACCTCCAGTATCGGTTACACTGAAGCTAATGAATGTGTCAGCTGCATTAAAAGCTGTTTGCATGTGTCTTATAAACACTAATAATGTCCCGGCTTTGGAAGAAATCCGCTGGCTGTCCTGTTGGGAAGAATCTCACAAAGTTGGATCTCTGGTGGGGAGATGGAAACATGGCTGTTACAGGGACACTAATCTGCAGATTTTACACTGGACTTGTAGATTTCACAGCTTCCTGTTTTGTTTTTCGGTGCTGGAGAAACTGTGAGCCTTTTGGTTTCATGCTTTGTCAGCACCACATCTCTCGCAAAAAAAAAAAAAAAAAGATGATTCTGAAAGATGAAGGAACCTTGAGGCCCAAAAACCTTTTCACTCCATATCTGGCTGACTGAATCTTTCTTATTTTACTTATAGGTCTTAGTTTTTACTGAGCTTAAAGTATTTAAAGCAGTTCCAGCTGGAATGGTTGCTCAACAGCTTGTTGAAACCAGACAGACTCTTCAAAGCACTCGACTCTAAAACTAACCGAGTTAATTTTCTTTGACAAATTGCTTTAAAAGGTTAAAGGCTTTGTATGTAAAGCTCCTCTGCCTAATGCATCCTCCACTTGATATCATGTGGCTGTATCATGTGTTCTTCCTTTTGATGACAGGAGGGTCTCTTTGAGAAGGCTGCTGAGCCCCCTCTGGCTCACACAGTTACAGTTTCACCTCCAAACATAGAGGTCGGTCACTTTGAACCCGAACCATGCTCATTTCCTACACACTGTCTGCAGAAATCATCCTGAAACTGTCATTTCAGCATATCCGACTGAACAGTTTTTGATTCTGAGGTTAAATAAAATATTTTCCCACACAATTTAAGTGGGTTAATGGTTTTAGAATATATATATGGCATTTACACTAATAACAGTAAACAACTAGAATGATTAGTGTGATAAAAATTGGAGAGCAGAAATTCATTTTATACATCCACGCATTGTTGTGTCTCTTGTCTTGGCACTCTATAGAGTAATCAGTTAAATCTTTTATGATAGGAGGCACAGTCACTGTGGATAATGCTGCACTGACTGACTGTGCAGAGAAAAGCCTGTCATTAACAGTTTCAGAAATGTTACAATCCTGCTCTGTGCAACCTGTTGTTTCAAATTCCTCAAGATCTTTTCATTGTTTAGGGGCATTCTTTATGCACTCAAACAATGAAACCAGTTAGTTTTTTTAATCTTTGCTCTGTTGTGTTGTTTTTTTAATGTTATTTTACATGGAAATGATTCTGTAGCATAATTAAAAATAAAAGTCAAACATTATTCCCATGGTGGGTGTGAAAGTGAAAATAAAATCCCCTGTTTGCATTTTCGTTTTAATTATGACACAGAATTAGTGGTTTTTAAGTGGAAAATGAAATAGCCTTTTGAAGTATTGATTTTTCATTTTAATTTTGAGTCATCTGATGCAGTTACATTTTGAAAATTAAAAAGCATTTCTGTTAATCCATTTTAATAGTCAAATTAGACATTTCTAAATGAATTTTGCTACACATTTACTTGAGAACTTTTTGAAAATGAGATGTAACATACCATTTTCATTATCATTTGAATTAAGTGATAGAATAAGCGGTGTTGAAGTAGAAAAGGAAAAAGAATTTTGAAGTTTTGCTTTTTTATTTTAATTTTGAGTCATTTGATGCAGCTTCATTTTGAAAATGAAAAAGCATTTCTGGTTTTGACTTTTATTTTTAATTATGCTACAGAATAGTTTCCATCATTTTAATCAGCCACATGGATTAGCTTTTTGGAAATTGTGTTGACAGTTTAAATAAAGTTGTTCATCAGATGCAGAGACATGTAACCACACAATTAAGGAGGCCAATAGCTCAGAAACTGATTCATAGCTCCACCCAAAACAAGTAAATGATTGTAAATGGTAAATGGTGTATACTCCTATAGCGCTTATGTAGGGCTTCACAATCACACACTCCCATTCAGCCATGCACACACATGGCAGCTCTGCAGCTTTACACTGGCACCCTAAGCCGTATTTTCACAACCATAAGGCGCACTTAAAAGTCGTAAATTTTCTCCCAAATGTGCAGTGGTGCGATGTGTGTGTTGTTACGTGACTTTGGTTAAAAGGACGTAGGAGAGGACAGCATGAGAATGGTAAGGAAGGGAAGTGTGGACGTGAAAGAAGACACCCCCCCGAATAGTACAAAAGTGCTGTTATGTGCATTATGCAGAACAACGTCGTTTTGGCAACCCTATGAAACCCAGTTTAAACTGCATGCTATCAGCTACGCAGAGGAACATGGGAATCGAGCAGCTGCTAGAGAATTCAAGATTCCATGGTTTGCAAGAGTAGGTAGCTGGAAAACGAACTCTGAAGAGAGCGACTGGAGTGATGGATTAACGATCAGAGAACAGCTGGGAGAAGCGTCTCTACAGTCACCATTCAACTGAAGGCTTAATGCTTGCAGAGGAAATGAAAATTTAACATTTTCACATCTGTCTTGGTAATTTCGTTTTATGAAACTGTGTCATCTTTCCATCTGGGCAAAGACTACGGTGGTGCAGCAACTTCCAGCACATAGAACGAAAAGCTGTCCAACTTCCGCTCCTACTGCAGTGAAAAGATTGCCAACAAACACCTCCAGCCCAGCCACATCACCAACGTGGACAAGGTGCCGCTCACTTCTGACATCCTGGTGAGGCACACTGTCGAATGGCGGACACACTTTTACTGACTGTGAGGCAGCGCCGGACGAGTTATGCCACAGTTTTGTGAATGGATTGTTGACGCTTGGGCTAACGTGTCTGCATGCACTGTTCTTCAAGCTTTCGTAAAAGCCGGCATCATTCATGAGGAGCAACACTGCAACGAGACGGGCTCTGACGATGACTGAAGGGAAGCTGGCGTTTGATAGAAATTTAGCCCAGCTGTTAATTTCAGATACAGAAGATGAAGATTTTGATGGATTTTTGGATGCTGGTTGATGACTGAAAATAAATAAATAAATATATCACAACCAACTCAGCTTTGTTTCCGCTGCCTTTTTAAAACACACACCAGCATGAATGTTTTACCCGTATGTTTTAACGTGCCTGCGCCTTAAAACCCGGTGTGCCTTTTATATGTGTCAAATACAGAAAAAGCACCCTTAGCTGAAACTGCATCATGTAACCCAGTGCGCTATTGTCCTGAAAATACGGTGGGTGCGCAAAGTGGTAAGACCTGCAATCTTCCAAACAGAGGTCAACCCCTTTACCTCTGAACCATGCCAGCAAATCTCGGTTTTACCAACGGGTTCATTTTATTTTTTTCTTTGCAGTTTTTCAGACAGCGACTCTTGTTCAAAGGACCACTATGACTAGTTTTAGTTATCAGAGACCTTTAATGACTCTGTCTTACTGCCTGTGTTGTTTTTCCTCTTCTCATTGAACATTGCTGGGCTGCCTTCTCATGTACACACTGCACTTGCAGGATGATTCAAAAGCAGACCAGTCTGTTCACAGTCATTAGCCTTTATGCAGCGGTACCTCCCAGCTGAAGCTATATCAGGAGATGTCCACCACTCCTTGTTCAGGTGACATTTGCAGTCTTTGGTCCAGGCTCAAAATGACGCCGCCAATGCTGCTGCTGACTGAGCCCAAATTCCAATGGGATGTAAATGTTAAAATGCACACTTACATTTACATAGGTCAGAAACCAGCAGGTGTCCTGAAACCTGACTTTGAATTTTGCATTTTAAAATAAGATGCCCATCCAATATTTTCTATGAAATAACAGCAATTCCAAGTCAACAAGTTTTGTTGTTTGTTTGTTTGTAGTATGTAATTAGAAGATGCTTGTTTTTCTGGGTTTACAAGTCCAAAATGCTTCTACATTTTTATATTAATGTAGCTTTTGTTACGTCAGAAAGAACTTCAGGTAGAAATGACACATGTAAGAAATCCAATGATAGCTTTGGTTCAGAAACTCACTTATCAAGAATGCAAGAAAGAAAAGCATTTATACACTTTCAGTTTTAAGGAGTTTGTCTTTGTGTCTCACTAAAGACTTCTGCTGACATTTAGCTGACCTTTAGCCCTAGCAATACTTGTGAGGACAATAAGAACTAATTAACTAATGAAAGCTCATCAGCCCACTGTAATCACATAGCCTAGGAACAGAAATGACTGTTGGTGCATATTTAGTGGCTCAGGTGTGTCACAGTCATAGTCAAATTATCATAATAATAACACTACATTTAATTTAAAGCACCTCTCAAGACATGCAACAGCACAAAACAAACAAAGACAGTAGACACAACAGATTAAGATTATGAGATTACAGTTTAAACAAATGTGTTTTCCATAGAGATATATTTTAATACAGTTTTCTTTATTTCAATTATTTTGTATGCCTCAAACACATTAGAAACCATTTGATTCTTGTAAGCAATGTTGGGGGGGAAATACAACCACACAACTACACCTAGGGCCAATTTAGTGCCACTAATTGACCTATGGAGCATGATTTTGGACTATTGGAGTAATAAGAGAAACCTCACACAAGCACTATCAAATTCCAGACAGAAAAGGTTCCAGCTGGGATTTGAACCAAGGCCTTCTTGCTTTGAAGCAAGAGTGCTAACCAGTATACCACCATGGGACCTTCAGGTTTAAAGGTAGGGTAATAAAAAATTATATGGGGGCAAAACATTTTTACACACTTTCCAGTTGTTTAAGGTGTGAAGGTCCCAGTTTATTTATCACAAGATTTCACAGTACATGTAAAAATTCCTGAGCCGTTCCTCAGACCTCCAATTTGTAAAACTGTATTTGAACTTACTTCAATAAGAAAATCCGATTAACTGATGAGAACAAATGCTTGGCTGAGAGTGGGTCCTGTGATTAGTTAATGATCCCAAAGACATAATATTTACCTGGATGTCTAACTATTGAGACACTGACAGTTAACTTAGCTTTCCAGTTCCCTATAATAAACTAAAAAGCCCAAATCCTATTTCAAAGTTACCAAAAATTCATCCGACATAAAGTACAAACTATGCCTTCAAAGCAACATTTACCTTTGCTTTAGTTCAAAATACTACTATTTGAAGAAAATAATTTCCTTTTTTCTCTCCCATTTTCGGGTCTTCATGTTTAAATTAAGCTGTTTTAAAGGTGAAAGTAACTTCTAATTCGTTAACTACTCGGATCCTTAGATGTTTTTTTTCTTTTAATTGTGTTAATATTCTTATATCCAACCCTCTGTTGGGATCATATTTACAAGAGTTTTGTCAACTCAGTTCTAAAACTATGATTCTATGATTCTGAATTGCCCTTTTCTTTCTAAACAAAGCTTGTTTCAAACAGTCAACCGACTAAAGAAAAATGGGTATCACAAAACCTGTTTAATTTAGAAGAGTGAGAAAAACAGTGATTGCTGCTAGTATGTTTTTCTCCTTTCATTCATGACAGAAAATGGGTTTTACCTTTAAAACATGGCTGTTTGGTAAACCATAGAAAAGGAGATTTTGAGCTACGTAACCACACCTTGTCCCCCATGTCCAATCTAGGTCATTTAGTTTACACATTAGTGACATTGAGTAAAATGGAAATCATCTGTGTCTCTGGCTGGTTAACAGCAATAATGAAACCAAGCATTTCCTTTCCTATATAACTAGTTCCACGTTTTTCAAAAAGCAAACACAATTTTAGAGTAAACAATACTATGATTACATTCTGTTTACACTGGATGTGTGCATAGATAAAAAACACACAAGGATACTAGTGTGGGCCACCGGGTTGCACAGCAGACTCTACGTGAATAAACAGTCTTGTGTCAATATTTCCATCAAAAATTTATTTTTTGTTGAAAGGCTTCAAGTGCTGCTTGGTCTAAACTTTAAAACTTTTCAGTTAAAGAAGTTTATTATATTTGATCTCACCAAGGAAGATTTTGCCAAATGGCTTAAATCACAGAAGCAGTTAAGAACAAAGGTTTTTCCAAATCTTAACTTTGAGCATAAAAATAAAAAGAAACCCTGATTTAGAAAACATAATGATTTTTTTGCTTTAAGAGAGTTCTCTTGCATTTTTTTGTGTCTACGTGTCAGTTTCTTTGGCAGTCAGGTCAGCTTGATCAACTGAGAAACTTAATAGACATACAGTGATTTCTGCACAGTATTCGCCCAAAAACACAAATGAAGGTAATATTAATCTATTTACATCAATGGTTTTAAACAACAACAAACAAGAGTGTTGGTATTGTTTGCACACACAAAAGTTCACAGTCTACATTCAGTTAGAGAGAAAATTCAAAGTTTGTGGGTAATTTTCGAAGGAGCATTGGAACGACAGCACAAAAGTGCAGGAGCTCACTGAATAACGATAATTGAACTTTCTGCAGCAGCCTCCTCTCAGCATTTGCTCATGCGTTTTTTTTGTGTTTCTTTTTCCATTTTCCACTCTACCATGAACGAAGAGGGTGGCATAAATAGGATGAATGGAATGTCCAACACTGGTGCAACACTGGTGTCTTTCCTTGTGTCATGTGAACATAGTGTGTAACAGGGATTGGTTTTCAGGGCGTTGAACGACTGCTTTGAATTTCCGGTTGTGTTTGCAACCCTTAGATCATTTGTTGCATTTCCATGTCACTCCTGCATTACACATTGATTCTTTTTGTGTGGTTTTGGTACTTTCTACACATCTGTGCAAACCAATTCGCCTGGTTGACAACATTTCCCCTTACTAACACCAGACTGATTTTGGATTACAGTATCTGATCGTTAATTGTGGACCAAATGCACCTTTTGATAACTTGGTTTAGTTTGAATGATCAGTGGGCTCAATGGCAGGTAAAGCGGAGCATAATATAGAAATGAAACCCCCACAGTAGTTTGGAAACTGCATGTTTTAAGTGTCTTTCTAACAAGTTTTCTGAATGTGAACTGATTAATGCTAAGAGCCATAATCCAACAGAAAGCTGTTATCTCTTATCGACTACACTCACTGGCCATTTTATTAGGCACACCTCTCCAACTGCTCGTTAACGCAGATTTCTAATCATCCAATCACTTAAGAGCAACTCGGTGCATTTAGGCATGTCGACATGGTCAAGACGATCTGCTGCATTTTAAACCAGGCGTCAGAATGGGGAAGAGAGGTTATTTAAGTGACTTTGAATGTGGCGTGGCAAGTAGAGGATCACTGAACTCAGATTACAGCAGTTTCCCAGAGAAATACATGCCTAAAATTATTTCATTTCTGGTTCCTCAGGTTGATCCATTTTATTTGCAGATGACATTACATTCAGCAGAACAATTTAGAAAAGAAATAATTTAAATGTCCCCCTCCTTTGCTTTTTCCTATTTTAGTTTCCTTTTAAACCCATTAAAACAGGTAAAACGGCATATTTTTTACAAAATAACACATATTAAAAAAGTTTCTGAGGCAGTTATACATGAGTTCAGTTCACAGTTCTGGATCTGATCATTATTACCAATACTAATTAGGAAGAATTTCATAGCTATTACCATCTTATGAAGCTAAGTTTACTCTCTTGCTGAAGTGAACTAACATTGCTTTAAAAAATGTAAATGTAGTCTGTAAGTTTGCATAGACCTGAAATTCAGAGAAGACTAAAATGTATCTGAAACTACATTAAAGTTGTTTGTCCAACAGCCTTTTTACTCTTCATACTCTGTACTCACACTATAACAAAATGCAACTGGCACAAGAAAGCTAACTACCTACGTAGCTAATGTATCATTAGCGAGAAGGACTGTAAAACAAAAAGTGGGACATCCACGTTTTCACAAAGTCATTGTTGGAATTAAAGGAAGTCTGCAAACAAGAGGCTCAAAGTGCTTTTGAAATTATATCTGTGTGTATATAGTGCTTCATAAACAAAACTGCCTCGCCTTGTCAAATAGTGTCACGTTGACTTAAGATTATATTACTGCATTACTCCACATTTTTTGTAAAAATACACACTAACTGGCCACTTTATTGGTCACACCTGTCAATTTCTTGTTAACGCAAATGTCTAATCAGCCAATCACATAGCAGCAACTCAATACATTTAGACATTTAGACATGGCCAAGATTATATGCAGCAGTTTAAACAGAGCATCAGAACGGTGAAGAAGGGTTATTTAAATTACTTTGAATATAGCATGGTTGTTGGTACCAGATGAGCTGGTCTGAGTATTTCGGAAACTGCTGCTCTGTTGGGATTTTCACCTACAACCATCTCTAGGGTTTACAGAGAATGGTCCAAAAAGAGAAAATATCCACTGAGCGGCAGTTTTGTGGGTGGAAATGTATAGCTGATGCCAGAGGTCAGAGGAGTATGACCAGACTGGTTCCAGCTGATGGAAAAGCTGCAGTAACTCAAATCACCCCTGGTTACAACCGAGGTCTGCAGAAGAGCATCTCTGGACACACAACTCCAACTTTGGGTAGATGGGATACAGCAACAGAAGACCACACCAGGAAAAACTCCTGCCAGCTAAAAAATGGAAACTGAGGCTACAATTTGCACAGAATCATCAAAATGGACAAGAGATTATTGAAAAAACGTTGTCTGGTCTGATAAGTCTTCACTTCTGCTGCAACATTCAAATGGTAGGGTAAGAATTTGGCGTCAACATCATGAAAGCATTGATCCATCCTGCCTTTGAATCAATGGTTCAGGATGGTGGTGTATTTAGTGTGGGGGATATTTTCTTGACTTACTATGGGCCCCTTAGTACCAATTGAGCATGGTTACAACACCACAGCCTACCTGAGTATTGTTGCTGACCATGGCCATCCCTTTATGACCATCTTCTGATGGCTACTTCCAGCAGCATAAGGATCCATGTCATAAAGCTGGAATCATCTCAGAGTGGTTTCTTGAACATGACAATGAGTTCACTGGACTCAAATGGCCTCCACAGTCACCCAATAGAGCACCTTTGGGATGTGGTGACAACAGGAGAACGGCATCATGGATGTGCAGCCGACAAATCTGAAGCAATTGCGTGATGCTATCATGTCAATGTGAACCAAACTCTCTGAGGAATGTTTCCAGTACCTTGTTAAATCTATACCTCAAAGGATCTAAAATTCTAAAAAGATTACCTGGATATTTATAAGAAAATGTTCACAATCTTAACATCAGCCATCCCTTTTCTGAAGAAGCATGTGATGGACCAATGAGCTAGATAGTCTGGTGTTTGCACTTGTGTAATAACAAATGTTTCCAAAGGTCATAACAACAAAGCAATTTGACCTATTCTTAAGCAGCACTGTTTACATTTGACCAGTGTCACATGTATACAGATTTGCCTTATGCACCAGCTACCTCAATGCCAGAAGTCTTGTCCATTGTATCATTTACACACAAGTACCCACTAACAGCAGTCAAAGATATTTTTACAGATGATTTGACTTGTTAAACCAAACACAAAGTAGGTAAAGCCATTATATAGAGATAATGATCTAGAGACTGAGGTGCTCAGCAACCAAATCTGGAGTGAAGGGCATCCAGGAGCACCAGGTAGGTGACCAAATTTAAGTCTGTATTCATGGAAACTTAAGAGAGGATGTGCACAGCTTAGCTGTTCTTCCTATAATGACGAAAAAAGCATAGGTGCAAATACACTGAAAACAATCAAGCTAAGATGCTGATATACTTTTACGTGATGGCAATTCTAGGCAAAGACAGCACAAGTCTCCACCTTAACTCTAAAACTTAATTTAGTCATGTTGTTCATTGTATTTCCATGAGCTATTTCTCTTGCTTCCTGTGCTAGAAGTTGTACAGCTGTGAAAAAGTCTAACATTTGTCTCTAGCTCTTTAATTATTTTGTACTGTCATGTGAGGTAAAACTAGTGCTTTGTGAATCCAGAAACAGTAAAGCAGCTGTCAGTCTGCCTATTCCAAAATACAAGCTTTCAATTTGTCTGTACAAAGTTTCTGTGCCATAATGTCTTTTATTTCCAAGGCATAGTACAATTACTGTCTGAAAACAACTGAAACATCCTCTGCCTAGATCAAATACCCAACACATCACAGCCATCACCTCTCTGAACCATAACCTTCCAGCACTCAAACTGACTAAACTGCTTTTTGTCAACAGCCAGAACATTATTTTAGTATTGTTGCAAGGAAAATACTATTTATTAGCACTTTAAATGAGCCGCATCTTTCATGGAGCTCTTCAAGTATTAGTTTCTCCTTGGAATTTCTAAGAAACAGTTTCTATGCAGTGGATCATAGCAATTTACAAAAAAAAATAATTTTTACATAGGCAACATCTTAAACCTATATTTGATTGCCAGCTGTCTCACAGTGTTTTGCTGTTGTTTCTCTAATTGATACAAGAACGTGGTAAAGTCACAGAGTTTGTCAGTTACTGTGGTGATGGCTGTGATGCACATCAGAGAGGTGCAGTGTTGCAGAGCAGTTTAACAAGAACACCAATGAATAGGGCCCGGTTGGTGAAAAACACACTAATTAAGGACCCAGAGAAGCCAGCGGGTCATGACTCGGCAATTAGTTTGCCGGAGCTGAATAAATGAACATTGAGTGTGAGAGGATAAGGATCTCTTTCTTTTTACTCAGGACACTTAACTCAAAGCTATAGACTAGCTAATACCCCTATCTTAAGGGTTACAAAATGTCAAATAAAAGAAGAGGCCGTGCTGCTGATACCTTACAGAGAGCATTAGCTGCTTCTTTGTGTGCACTTCAGGACTGTGAAACACGTATAAGCCCTTATGTTGTATGGCTTCAGCCCAGCTTGCAGATCCACTTTGTGGAGATTTACTGTCGAGAGACTTTCCAACTCTCATCAGGATTAAAACTCAAACATCAGATCATATCGTGCCACAGAAGTGATTCGGTAGCACACATATGCAAAGAACCTGGACGGTAAGATTATTGTTTTTGTTGCCAATCTTGTCAGACTTGTTTGCTGCTATATCTAGTTCTCAGATTTATACGGGAGGAGGTGAGAGGGAGATGAACAGCAGTGGATGATTGTAGCGATAAAGAGAGTAAGTGCTGTGTGTCACACAAATCATACATACAGTGGGAGACAAACACATATTTATATTTTTTTATCTCTTTAGTGCTGTATTTCTCACGTTTGTTTGCTTTTTTTTTTTTCGCTTTTACAAAATATGTTGGGTTATGGAGTCATGGGAAAAACCCTTTTCTCACAAAAAGCCTTTTTTTTTCTTGACTGACTGGATTAGTGAAATCTCACCTTGTGCCATGTTGTCCTGCTACGTTTATGCCACCTTGCCATGTCATCTGATAAAGAAAAATTAACTCAGCAAGCATTCGTCTCACTGTCTACTGCAGAAGTTCACCAACTTTTTTTTTTACTGGGCAATACTGTAGGGTGGTTTTAAACATAAATAATATTTCATAAAATAATTATAGCACGAAATCCACAATATTTTTATGTTTGTATATAATTACTTGTTTTATTCTGGCATTAATTTAGTCAAACCTTTGTAGCAGACAGCCACTAAACAGCTGTAATGTTGCTTTATATAACACAACGTGCAGCAAACTTTAAGCATTCACATGTGATTGACAGGCTAAAGTTATTTCAATGTATTGCCTGACAATCTTATGGATAAGATGACTGCAGAGGTATGCGTGCTTAAGAATGTAGTTGCTCTTTTGCTCAAAGTGTTTGCATAATTTATGGCATTCGGTGCTTCCAAATTGAAAAATTAGCTCAATTTCATTTAGACCTGGACATTTTTGGCAAGCATTTTCTTTGCCGTAATTGCGTGTTTGGCTTCTTTCATTTTTGGGGAGAAGTGTGCCTTGTTCAGTACTTATGTGCATCTGCATGCATATAAACTTCTCTGTTTGGTCCTTTAACAGATATACTTTTCATGTTGCTAGGCATTTATTCTATTTACACTATGAGTTTTAAAAAATTAAAAATAAAACCATTACACCTACATGTTTTTGCTGTTTAAAACACCTGCTCAGATTCTCTGTCATGTAAATCCGGCAGTTATCTAATATTCAGGCATGGAGACATTGCCGTGACAACCTATTAAAATCTATGAAAGCTGTATATTTTATTTACACATAAGACATTTATGTAACTAGTTTCCAGATGTCATTTCATATTTCTAGGAACAGCATGACATACATTAAACATGAGAAAGTGAAAAAAAGTTAGACGACAATATCCGACGTCCAATTAGGTTAAAAGACCCACTCCAATGAAAATGTTTTTTTTAACGTTTTCTTGTAGAATCTCTCATGATTAGCATAAAATTTCATTTCTGAGTATTTAGATTATTCAAATCTTGTGAATCAGAAGCAGACAAAAAAAAGCTATTTAAAAGGTTGTACTGTGACGTAGAAAATAAGCTGGGTGGGGCACAAGCTCCCTGCTCCACTCTATTCTGATGCACCCAATTGCAGACAAATGAATGTCTTTGTTTTTCCCATCCAAGATGGCAACTACCTCAAAATTGTGTGCTTGCCATTTTTGTTGCAGCTGTAATGTTAGGTTGGGGATGTGAGGGCTGTAAGTTAGCGGGAGAGAATGTAAACAGAGAGCTCTCAGTTACTGGGTGGGAAAGGGGGTGCAGGATTGCTCCTCTCAAATAGTCCAGGCGAATTTCTAATGGACAAGTGCCACGCCGAAGAAACTATCTCCAAGAAAACGACAAGTTTTTTTATTTGGACTAAAAATGTTATAATCATTGTTAAAAGACCACTGGGAATGCTTTTATAATAGATCAAAAGATGATTGGAGTGAGTCTATAATATGTCATGAGACATTAGACCTTTTATTTATTTATTTATTTTTCCATATATTTCTCAAGCAATTGATTCTGTAAGCCGTTATTTTCCACTTGTGATATTTCTTTGTCAGTTTCCAAAGATAGTTTGACTCCAAGGTAACCTAGTGCTGACAGCTATGTTAACTTCAAAGTCCCTAAAATCTCCTTTTTTCATCATAGCCAGTCAGGAGTTATCTTTCACTGCTTCATGCTTTCAGATAATTTAATCCATTTTTGAGATGTAAAGGATTATATGAACAAAAATAACTGCCTGCCGTTATCCATTTTGAGCACAAAAGCTAAATTTATTATACTGAAATTGCTCAATGTTCTTATTTTTGTTTGAAATGATAAACAAAAATGTGTTGTTGTTTTTTCTTTTACTTTTAAGACATGCTTTGGCCGTGTTGTCAAATCACACTTTTCCTCAGGTTTTCCTTCCTGTGCCAGTCTTCCACTTTCTTTGTGCTGTTTCCATCCTCACACTTGCACTCTTGATTCTTTTTGTTTTTTTCAAACTTTATCTTCCAGGGTTCATATTCTATGACACCTTGTCTGTTTGCATCATGTTGATCTGACCATACCACTTCTCTTTAGGGAGGTTTAGCTTGTCACTCAGCACCTGTAGAGGAACTCTGCCAGCAGCACTATATGTCAGACTAGTCAAGCAATGAGATGGTTTTCACACAAAGTTGATTCCAGATCGCACAATGGTCCAGTAGACAGAGTAATGCAAGGGTGCTTTCACATTAGGATAGTTCAGTGAACTTAATTTGACTGGGCGGGGAATGCCGAAAAATTTCACGCCTTTGTTTAGCTTGGTCCACTGGAGCTCTCAGGAAAGCGACCAAAACAGCATAGACACATCACTCAAAAGCAACTTGTTTGGAGATGGTGTTGCTTCAGAAAGTTTTTAAGTATAAAATCATCCAGTTCGAACTATCAAAAATTACATGTTTACAGTTGTTTTTTTTCCAATGTTTTTACCTTATGGGTGGCTACGGTTTGTCTGCAAGAGAAAAATGGGAAAATCTTTGTAGGGCACACTGAAATATCGCCGTAGACCTCTCGATGAGCCGGTAAAGCCAAAATGTCCATGCACATTGTTTTTAAGGGCTGTAGTGAACACTTGCATAACTCGCAAGGGTAAAGTAAGGGTGAAGTAGGTCAGATGCACGCACGTCATACAGATTTGTAATGTTTTTCTATGCCTCCCAAGTCCTGTGCACTGTGCAAGGAGGCCTTTTGTTGTTCACGTGAAAAGTCTGTTCTCCTTTTTAGGGTTCCTGGGGTGCAGCTTCACTGTAAGAAATCAGTAAATTAGACAATCAGAGCTTTGTTTGTGTGGGCATCCTATGGGCATTCCATGGGCATCCCATGGGCACTTGTGTATCACGTGGACACTCCCTCCGTGCAGTATTTGATTGTGGTCAGAAAGGGGCCAGTGCTCTCATTTTATTAACAACTAGAGTGCGGCGTAAGACAGCAGCATTGCCCGTGCATCATAAGTGCATGTAACTTCCATTACCCTAACAATACTTAACAATAAACTTACCAAACACATGACAGCCCAACATTCCATTTTCGTGACGTTCCTTGACGTGACCGTACGAGATTCAAGGGAATTGCAAGATACACCCCTTAAGATGCGGCAGCCCCTTTCTATGACCCTCCAAAGCCCCGGACAACCCAAATTCCCATAGCACCCGCTCAGGTCAACCCCCTGTATGGATTTATGTATCTAAGTTTTAAGCTTTACAGTCCACTTAATAATCTCTGTGAATTCCCACTGTAGTGAACCCAATCAGGATTCATTTTCAGGCAGATCAGGGTTTTCCTTTTGGTTTGGTTTTACCCACTCAGTAAAGATGCAGTCAATCAGAGGAAACACACAGGTTAGTGTGAAATAATTCTTAATGTATTCTCTATGTGTAACAGGATGCACCAGTGGTTCTGTCCTCACAAACCACCAACAGAGCTGCAACTAAACCCCCTCACCTTTTGTTGCTTTGTGCTATTTTTAGTCATTTACAATAGTATACAGTAAAAATATAAGTCTTTCTGCTCGATTGGAGCTGTGGATGATGCACGTGGGAAGCTTAGGGGAGGCAGATGGAGTAAAGCCTAACGCTCATCCAAGGGGAACTTTTAAAAACATGTACTTACTGTAAAGAATCCAGAGGTTTAACAGCTGTTATGCAATTACACATAAATATATGAATGATCTTAAAGGGTTGCATAGGGCAAGGAAGCAATGGGAAAGGTTTTCCCAGCTACACTCCATTCAGGGAAATCAGAAGACAGAAAAATCCCCATATGCTTTGAGGGTGCCCTTGAATGAAGCAGTTGGTCTCATGGTGCTGAGGGAGACTGGTAGGAATCAGGCGCCTCCAATCAGGAATTAGACTTCACGACTGCAAAATCAGGGATATGATACAAGTCACATCATACCTTTCTTTTCAATGTTATTCATTTTCGTCAATTATCTTAGAAGGATTAGAGTGATTGGACAAAGCTAAAAAGGAAACAGCTCGCACTGAAATCATCAGCCCTCCCCTAGAGCCCGTACTGTTAATAAGGCAGATGTACTAATGCTACTCCACGCGGCTTTGACAGTTGCATCTCTATGATTCAGTAAAGGACCTTTGTTACACTACAGTAACTTGTGTATTCTTTCTGTATGGGTCAACTGCTGAAAAAATACCACATTAAAACAAATAAATACCTGCATGCTGCTCACATTGCACTAACGCAAACAATGAAACCCAAAGACACACTGTGATTGGATTTTAACACAGCTGATAAAACAGTTTGCGTTGTTACCTCACAAAGACAATTAAAAAAAATACTTCTTTCATTGTGATATTACAATACAGGTATTGGAAGCAGGAAGTGCACAATCTTTTTTTAGAAAGAATCAAAGCAGCAATATTTGTGGTCTTGCTAAAATTTAAGCCTACGTATTAAAGATAAACCTGAGCAAATTTTTTATGTCATTTTGTATTTTATTTTCTAAAGTGCATTAAACCCTTGTACGGAGCCTGTGTCCTGACATTAAAAAACTAAAATATATCTCAATACTATTTTCGTTCGAGGGAACGAAAATAGTATTTTGAGGGAACGGAATATTATCTTTTGGGAACAAGATATTAATTTGTTGGAACGAGATATATTTGAGTTTTTTTATGTCAGGACACGGGCTTCGTACCCTTGGAAGTGGCAGCACTGCCAAACTTTCATTATGTAAACTAATATGTAAACCTTTATTGCAGTATTGAGGACGCTGATACACATAAATGCTTTTGATAGAGCATCTACATTTGTCTAAATTATCAGCGATCTCCTGACACGTCCAATAGAGTTGACAGAAGCTGAGTAATAGCAAATTTGACAGGATGTGCCTACAGGATTATCTCTGTGATTTAAGGGGTTTTAAACAGCAGTGTTGCTGCAGCCGCAGCTTTTTCTGCCATAATCTTGACACCAAGCAAATATCATCTTCCATTGCTGAGTCCATGTCCATCACTTAAAGACGGCAAATCCACAAGATTTGTGTCATCTGGCTTTGGTGGTGTGGAATCCTCAATCAACAGTCTTTTTTTTTATCAGAGTTTGCCTTTTTCCCCCTTGTTACAGTCACTGACCGCAAGAAAGAGTTTACATACACTTTGTGATAAACTACAGCTTTTTGATACTACTGCTGTCGTCTCAATCTAAGAATGCAATCAATAGTTCTTTTAGTTGTTGACTGATTTTTCAGTTTTTCCCTATATGTTGAAAAGTCACAACAATTTGCCTGCATCTTTTTGGACTCATTGTTCTTTTTTGAACAAAATGAGTGTGTTTGTTTCATTCCAAGGGTGTAACAATTAATCCTTTTATCAATATATCAATTTCTATTCCTAGGATCCAACCAGATCGATCTGTCTGTGGCAGAATCAAATCAAATCGACTTATACCATTAAACATCACTTCTACATTAGATTAATTGATAATTTAATTCAAATTGGCAAGATACTGTTTGAATTGAGAAGATAGGTTTATTTTACTTTTACGCAAAAACGACCAAGTACATCACAGCGGACAACACACGTGATGTCAGCAAAAAATGATCAGTCCATCATTCCAGTCCTATGTGTGGAAACACATTGAATTTACCAAAGACATGTGACCATACAGTGTGCTAGAATGTTGTAATAATGTTCCCTTTAGATTATTTTGATGTGGAAAAACAACAGTGGGCTGAACTTTAGGAAAAATGTGAATGGATTTCCATTCATTCTAGTTTACTTGTTTATTGGTACACATATTTAATTTACAGTTGATTATTTTTACAAGAAATGCAAGGAGTCTGGAAAACTTCACCTGCACTCTTCAGTACCAAGTATTTATCTATGAGTCGAACTGGTTGAAGTTTTGGCTAAAGATCTCCTAGATCCCTTTTGTGAATCGAATTGGCAACCACAAATGTGAAATTAAATTGTATCGTTGTTAAAATGAATCGTTACACCCCTGGTTCTTTTTATCAGCATTTTCAGTAAAAAGAAGCCATTTAATCCAGTTTTCAAATAAATCTTTCTAAAACAGCCAATAGTCAACCATGGGATATGCCTTCTTTTAAATATGCTATAAAAATGCCATATTTCAAATCTGAAATGAAAAGGTGCTTTTCTCTACATCAAAATCAGCGGATTCAGATTGATCACAGGAACAATGGAATAGTTACGGTATGTCAAAGACCGTGTCAAATTTAAGTAACATCTCCTGTGGTGGAGGGATAATAGAAGGTGTTTTTTTCTGTTTTGTACTGCTAATATTAATAATATTTAATATAAAATTTTTCTTTCTTTTTTCAAAGAATTCTTGTTTGGCGCATGTTGTTTTTTTTCCTCGTTTTTCCTAACTTTGCTTTACCATATTTTTTCTATATTTTCCTCCTTTCACTCTATTGTGCGGTGTCTTACTTCCTCAATTGATGTCCATATGCTAGCAATAGTACTAATGGACTTCTTGGTTCTTCTGTTACACACACGGGTTCTGATTAAACATACCTGACATTTTTCGACAGGCCTGTTCCATCGAAACATGACAGGTATGTTTAAACATAGCCCGTGTCTGAATAGTGCTAATGGTTTTGCCTGTGTGCATTTCTTTTTCAAAATTTGTAAAAACAAAGTTTATGTCTTAAGGAGTTGGATAAAGTCTGTCAGTAGAGAGTTGTGGGATGTTTTCTTTGTTTTTGTTTTTTTTTGTACAGTGAATGAACAAGAAACCAAACTGGTTAAGTGAGACAAAAAATTACACCATGGTTAAAAATGTATTTTTACCAAGAATTTTAAAGGAAATTGTCAGTTATTTTTCGCTTTAAAGTAAAAAAAGTATACTAAACAACTGTAAACCTCTGACTTTAACAAACAAAAAGAATCCGTGACGGTTTAAAAGAGTCAATAGAGGTGTAGGTATCATAACCATTCGGCCTGCAACAACCATTGGGGGTCCTTGGACTAGTGCTGACGTCACTTTATGTGATTGGCTGCCCGTTGGTCCGATGACGTGTCAGATAGTGATTGATTTGGACAAATTTCTATACTACCATAGAAAGAGTGGTAGTATAGTAGTTGGAAAACAAACGGATCTTCGACATAGAGCGAGATTATCTTCTAAACGTGCTTTTTATTATTGTTATGATTATTATTAAGTGCATTTGCAGCCGAACGGACTGTGATCCAAACTCTTCTCCGGACACACTATAACAAAGCACCTTCCCTGCCTGCGGACATGAAGATACAAGACTCCAGCTGCTCTGCTCAGAGACACAGTTCGCTTGTGTGGAGTAGCCGGTTCCTTCTAACAGCCACAGATCTTTTTACAAAGTGGTTTGTGAAAACATCTCTCTATAAACATTACAAAAAATAATGTCAGACACAATTTATGAGGGAAAAGAACTTTGGGTTACAATAGGAAACGTATACGGGAAAATAGGTAGAGAGAGATCTCCACGCTACGTAGTTTGTCCAAGTGGGGTTACTGTAGTGTGGTGTTATCCACAGTCAAAAGGACCCCGAACGGTTATTGCAGGCCGAATGGTTACGGTACCTACAGAGGCTCTCAGAGCTGGAGGAGAAAAGCTGCAGTGCCAGACCTGTCCTGACAGAAAGCTTTCGTTGTCACGCAACATTTTTATGATCACTAATGCCCTCATACGTCCAGCTAAATTTATTACTTTTTTCAAAGAAAAAATTCTGTGGTCATTAGTAGCCCTTATCTGGATTTAGTGAATCAGAAAAAGCGAAAAGGGGGACATGCAGTTACAAGGGTCACATGCTGGGACTCAAACACAGAACAACGAAAAATGTGACACTTGCAGGAGCACAAGAGCTGATCAAATTTCTGGTCGGCACTGTGCCACCGACTGCTTTATGCCTCATGTCAAGGATTGACATGAGGCATAAAGCTGCATGCAGCCACTGAATACACACACAAAAATGAGTACATGCAACATTTTTTTAACCTTTTCGCACGCAATCTCATGTTGTTTCAGGTATGTTTTTGGTTTGAAATTGAATATTTATTTGGAAAATGCTACTTGGTGGTTGGATTTGTGCCTTTAAAAAGTATCTACACTTGTCAAAAAAAAAAAAGACCTTCAACCTTTGTTGCGCCAAAGCAAGTTAAAGAATACAATGCTTTATAATTTTATGACCCTTACCAAAACAGTTTGTGCTCTGAATCATCACATAATCAATGTTTATAGCTGAATAATCTCAAATGCTGTCTCGGTTTGACAAAGTGTGAGAATAAAGTTAGAAAATTTACGAGATTGAGTTGTTAAATTATAAGATAAGAAGTCAACAATTTACGAGAGAAAACTCATAAAATGATGTGTAATAAGTTGTAATTTTACAAGGAAAATACTATGCTTTTTCAAAAATAAAGTTGCTTGTGAAAGCCTCCATCCACATTATGTGCAGACTAAATCCATTAATTCACCCATTTATGATGATGCCATAAACTTTAGTTAATCTTACAGGAATCTGTGTCAAAATACCTTTAGACGTCCTCAATTATACTGCTGACGGCGTAAGCATGCGTCTGCTGGAAATCCTCTCATGTTGGTCAAGAATCTTGAGTGTCCTTGAAAAATTACAACTTTTTTCATAATTTTAGAACTTTATTCTTGTAAAATCAAAACTTTGTCTCTAAATCTTACAACTTTATTTGTGTAAATTTATTATTTTAAACTTCATATGCATACCTAATAATAGGTTGTATTTTATAATCAGCCCAATGTATCTTATTTTTTATTTTTTTTGTTTTAGCATAAAAGGTCTCACTTGAATCCCCACCTTGTTAGTGACTCTGAAGACCTGGATTCTTTGTGGAGTGGGGAGATGTCAGTGACTAATGTCCTTAACCTGCAGAGTTATTTGAGGGCACCAATTCAAACACAGGCACGTTCTGATGATATGTCATGGTTAGCATTGCAGAGGTGTGCACTTATTCTCAAGAGGCAGATTATGACACATTTCCTGTGGCATGTCAAGCTTCTCAGTCCACCGCTCCCCCTTTAATGAGCAAAAGCTTAGCAAGCATGATTTCTTCGCCACAGTATGCCTCACTTTAATGACCCATAAAAGTGCTGCTTGTGATTATTGTCTAAATTAGTGTTTTGTCACGCTTTCAGACATAGTCACACATCGTCTGGGTGGGTTCCAGCTGCGGGGAATTAGGCAGTGGGAAGTAAGGCCTTCATGCTGTTCATTGCTCTGGGACTCAGTGTGAGTCTCACTTCCTTCAATGTGGGAACAAATTTATGTGGCACAGTTGTAAGAATAAGAAGTTTAACATTTGTTGAGAAATATTCCAGTAATACAATTTATCTTTTTTTAAATAGATTTCCTCAAGTATATTTTGGGGTTGTTTATGTAAAAGTGATTGCCAGATCTGTTGGTATTGAACATAGCAGTTCTCGCCTCTTATTCCAGGATTACTGTGTAAAGGAAAAGACACAGGAACAATTCTATGATCAACTTTTTCTCCTCTAGTACAGTATAGTCAGGATCCTTTTCTATGTCAGCTCTCAGAAAGGATTTGTTAGTGATGATGCTGTTAAGACTATGTGATATATAATACTTTTCTGTGCTGTGCAAAACGCTTATGTAAATGGATCCTTTTTTGCTCTTCTCGTCTCTTTCATTCATCAGCAGTTTCAGATGATGGACCTGCAACAAGGTGTGGTCCCCTATAAGTCTTTTTAAAAAAAAAAATTGATCTCTGGCTATTTTTTTCCTAATTAAGTGAATGTGCCAGTCTCCTCATTGCCACATAAATAAGCCCCCCAGCATACCTGGATGTTTAAAATATTGCAGTTCCATAAAATGACCACTGGAGGCTGGTAGGGCAGGGTATTACCAATAATTTCAAGAATCGATTCAATTTGGTTCACCAGAGCCTGGATCAATTGATTCAGGATCAATCCATTTTTTTCATTCAGTGCTCTCAATTTGATTCAATTCAATTTTGAATTTACACGGTTTACACATTTAGACATATTTGTGTATAAATACATTAATAATCTATATATGTTTTGAAGATATTCATATTAATCTAACACAGTTCACATATTGTAAAATGTATGAGTGAAATAATAAACCAATGAGATTGTTTATACCATACAGTGTTAAGGTAAAGGCTCTAAGCTTAGGTTGAACAAGCGTTAGCATTAGCCGTAGTGGGAAACGCCATTATACGTTAGTATCAAGTTAGTGGACTTGTTAAATTACACTGTAGATGCATCAGAGTATATTAGTAATGTTCCATGAACTTTCCGATTGTAAACTGTCCAGCAGTTTTACAGTTGTACACCATGATTGTTTTATAGCTTGATCTCGCCAAATCTTACAAAATCTCACGAGAGCAGCAACGGGTCACTGGAAAAGAAAAGGCATAAAGATCGATCTCTGCTTTTATGGATCGATTATTAATGTATTAAGCTTGAATTGATCCAGATCGATTAATCGATTTTATCAACCCAGTTTCCGATAATAACAAACTTGTGTAAACTAGGGAAATAGCGATTCACTTTCCTCAAAATTCGGTTTAAACCTCTATTTTTGGGTCACATTTTTGTTTCAGTTAGATGTATAATTTGAGTTTTACAAAACAACAACAACAAAAATTCAAAAAATTTATATTTTTGATTTGCTAATAACTGAGTAACAGTGAGAAAGAATAACTTTCAGTTGGTTTAGGCATGATGTAATATTAACATGACATAATATTAAATAAGGAATTTACTACGTGTTTTTGACACTTTCATCGTAAACATATGCAAACATTAGTAGTAAGGATGCAACGATTCGCTTTCACCATTATTTGGTTCATTGGTGTAACACACGCTTTGGTTTTAAACCAAGAATTCTGGCATCTCTAATGTAAACCTTAGCTTTTTATTTTTTATTTTTATGGTTAACGTTTTATATTTTGTTCATGGTCATTGTGATGCGGTGACTCTTTTAAATTTCTTTTTTATTTATTAGGGCTTAAATTAGTATATGATATAATGCATAGTGCACACTGTATTTTGTCAAGGCAAAGTGCCTGTCCACTCTTCATCCTCTCCAACGCCTTTCTCAATTCATCCCTACTGATCTTTTTTGCTTCCTGCTCCACAGCCGCTACCTCTTCTACTCTGTGCTCTCTAACGTTTCCCTCATTCATCAGCTCTTCAAAGTACTTCTTCCGTCTTTCCATCACACTTGTGAAACCTGTCAACGCATTTCCATCCTTGTCCTTGATCACCCTAACCTGCTGCACATCCTTCCATCTCTGTTTTTCCGCCTTGCCAACCTCTACAGATCTACCTTATTCTCTGTTGTGTCCATCCTGTCTTACAAATCCTCCCACTGTCTCTTTGTTTGGCCGTTGCCACCTCCACTTTCACTTTGTGCCACGTCTCCATGTACTTCTTTCCTCTGTCCCCTCAGTGTTCCACTTTTTCTTCACACTCTCTTGAACGTCTACTTTCCCATTGTACTCATTCAAAATGACACACCAAGTACCTTCCTCGCCTTGATCACTTCAGCTTTAGCTGTCCAATCATCTGGAAGAACCTCCTGAAACCTGTTTCAATTCATCCCAAGAGCCGCACAACACTCTTCCTTTTTCAACTTCCACCACTTGGTCCTCTGCTCTGCCCTTGCCCTCCTCATCTTCCTCACCACCAGAGCCATCTTACACAGCACCAACCTTTGCTGTCTGGCTTCACTCTCCCCAGACACGGTTTTGCAGTCGCTGAAGTCCACCACCATCTGTCCTTCTACACTCCTGTCCTGAACACCAAACTAACCCATAAGTTCTTTTTCACCCCTGCTTCCCTCACTCATGTGTTTCTTTAAAGTCCGCCCCAATTACCACTTTATCCCCTCTGGGGGAACCCTGAATCAAACCATACATCCCCTAGTTACTTTTTTGTGACAAATGACCTGATATAGAGATGCAAAGCTTTGAATACAAACACGTGACAAAGGTAATTGTACTGTGTAGGCCTATCCAAAGGTAAAAAGGAAAACATCGTTTGAAGGGCTGTGGGTCTAACTTTTTTCTAAATCTTAACTTGACATTGGGCTCAGCTCTTTGTTTGTAATCCGGTTAAGTTTGTGGATGGCTTGGAGCAGATGCAAACACTTATTCTGTGCATAAAATTATTTACAGGATCACCTGGCCAGGAATGAGAAACTGATCAGTCATTCATCACCTGTATCCAATAATAGTTTCTAAACTGAATCATCCTGTCAAGAGTCCAAAAGATTACTTCTGTGATTTCAGAGCAGATGTGTGTTTGTGCGCATGATTAAATGTACTGTAATTTCTGGATGATAATGCGCTACTTTTGTCACACGCTTTCAACACTGTGGCTTATTCACTGATGCGGCTAATTTATGCATTTTGTTCTTTTTTTTTAATGCATTTTTTCTAATGAAGGGTAGGGGCGCTCGAGCAGACAGGGTAAGAGAGAGACAGGGGGAATACGGTATACGTGTCGAGGAAGACGCAAGTTTAATGTAAATTACTGCTTTGTGAATGAATAGCACGAACAGACACTCATCATGGAAAATGCAAGAAGAAATGCATATGAAGCAGCTTCCAAGTTAAAAGCAATCCTTAAAAGCGGTGTGAAAAAATCCACCATCACCAACAGGTGAGGTCTCTTCCTTTGGGGTTCACTTCCACGTTCGGACCCTCAGAGCCTCCAGAGCGGGTTAATAAATAACACAAATCGTTCACCGTTCTTCTGGGGGAAACCTTTTATTACAGTTCTCCTTCACTCTGTTTATCAAACATGAATGCGCACCCCCAACACACTTCAGCTACTCGCTCCCTCCTTCCGCTGCACACGCTCCCTCATCTTTCTTACACACGCCCGCGGTTTCAGGATATACACATCCTCATTCTACAACGGGTTTCAATGTGGGTACATGCGGCTTATAGACTGGTGCGGGTTATGTATGTACAAAATGGTTTATCCTGTAAGAATGTAATGGGTGTGACTTATAATCAGGTGTGCTCTATAGTCCGGAAATTACGGTATATGTGTGATGTAACATTTACCCTCGCTCAGAAATGCATGTTCAAGCAACCACTCCCGATGAAAAGTCTATGTAAATGTGCGTATCTGCATGTTTCAGGGTTTCATGTTCAAATCTCTTGCATTCAAACGTTGCTACGCAAGTTTTTAAGTCTGTTTCCTGGCCCTACGTAAACAACGTGTAGCAATTGAACACGCGCTGAAAATTAAACCAGCTGAACTTTGACCAATCAGGAACTTAATAGTGACATATAGCTTCCTTTTCTAAACACGAAGTGCAAACCGTTGGAAAATTCATCATGAAGGAGAAATGAATAATTGCAGTTTGTGTCCTGCTAGAATTATATGACACCAAGTCTTTCATATATCAAAATAGAGCTGTGGAAGAAAAGCCTGGAGCAAGATTTACAAGATTTGCACAGCTGTGACATTTTGCACCAGGACTCTTTCAGCTGTGAGTACCTGTGCTACTCTAAGGTTCCGGCAGTCCAGTGGGAACACCTCAGGCTAAACGCGCGTTGAAAAACTTGCATTCAACATGCCCCGGTGTGTATGTAGTTTGAGTAATTGTGCATATGTAAAGACAAAAAAGATTCAGGCAGTCCTTCACTTTTTAGGTTTAATGAGTGTGTGCCAGTTAGTTTTGGATCATGAGGTCAGTGGGAGAACCAGAGGTATAGCAGACTGCAATAGATATTTTACCCTTAGACTAAAAGCTACTAGAGGTGTTTGCTAAATTTTAATCACACAGGTATTTCTATAAAATAAATACAGTGATATCACTTTATTCAGCAAATGTTTCATATTTGAATTCTGTTACTCTTTGACAGCTCATAAAAGCCCCACTCTGATGGAAATGGTGTTTGTAACATGTTCTTGTGGCATATTTCTCACAATGGAGGATATCCAATAATTAAGCTCAAAACTGCATTTCTGAGTATTTCTTATTTATATTATTGTGAATCAGGAGCAGATGAAAAAGTGCCTTTTTTGAAAAAGATTTGTGACGTAGAAAATACACTAAGCTCCCTGCTCCGCTTAAACAGAGAGCTCTCAGAAACGGAGAGGGTTGACCGCAACTCTGAATTTCTTCTGAACCCCTGCTGCTGCTCAGAAACTCACACGGGTCTTTTGCATAGCCATAATTAAAATACCACCGATAATGCCTTTAAATTGGATCAAAAAATGATCGGAGTGGGGCTTTAAATGTTTCAGTAATAGTATCTTTCGTCATTGTGGTATGGGGAGCAAAAGGTTGCCCTTTTCCTGGAAATTATGATTATAGGGCGTAAGTAGTGGATTTTACCGAAGCAAATGTCTCATAAAAGTAGAATAAAAACACAAAATGTTATATTTTCTATATGATTTAGATGTTACTTTTGTCCACTCTCTTTTTTATTTTATTTTTTGAATAATTTTGTATAATTTTGAAGGGTATTTATTCAGGCTGTATTGAACACACTTGTAATGTTCAGGCGTAAGAAGATATTGTCGGTGAACAGATGCTTTATTTAAGTTCAACAACAGTTCTCCATTTTATCTTTTTCTTCCACTTCCCCATTTCTCTTTTTTACATCTGCCTTGTAACGCCTCCTAGTGGCCTGGAGTAAACATGAACATAAACATGAACAAGACATATCTCTGTCTGTAAAAAAAAGATACTTATACAAAGTAATGTTCACATTGTAATTAACTCTTCAACAATGCGGTATTATACTGAACACCTTTAGTAACCAAGTTACTCACTCACTCAAAATAAGTCTTAAACCAGTAAACAATATCTGTAACATGTCGTTTCTCTGCTCTATGAATAACTAGAACTTGAAAATGTGAAATTTACTGAATTGCATTTCTGGTTAATGAGCACCAGTCCAGCTTCCTTGAGCCTCTGGAGGACAGCATCAAGGTTCTGATCATGTTCAAAAATGGTTTCTACCAAAAACATGATATTTATCATCATTTTCTGAAAAGCTGAGGGGGAAACCCTGCAAAATCGGAAGAGACCATCGTGAGTAATGAGTGCTGTGAAGTTTCTGCTGTCTTCATGCAGAGGCAGCGTAGCATTGGCCAGGTCAATTATGGAGAACATTTTTGCACACTGTAGGTTGGCAAAATTTCATCCATATGTAGCAATGGATAGCAGCCAGCGATGATGGCTTTGTTTGGTTCCCTCAAATCTGCACATAGCTTAATTCCACCATATTTTCGTCCAGTGAAAACAAAAAGTGAAACCCAGGGTGATGCATCAACCTTCTCTATGACAGCAGCCTTTAGGAGCCGTTCTAGTTCAGCTGACACAGGAGCCCTCACGGTAAGAGGCAGGCGTCGCAGTTTCTTGCGTACTGGTTTCACTGAAGGGTCTATTTTCACTTTGTGCACAAAAGCATGCAAGAAGTAGGCAGGGATGGTTCTGCTGTCATCACCGGTGCAAGCAGAGCTTTGTGAGGAGGAAGGACAGTATTGCCAGAAATACAGATGTTCAAAGCCTCCTGGAGATCTCGTACCATGACGCGTGCCTTTTTTCACAATAAAGAAAGTAGCTGAAGCTGTCTCGGTTCTTCTGCCCACTGTGACATTTAAGCATCCTATGACAAGAATTAACTTCCTTGTATATGTCACCAGTTGAAGTTTTGGTGGGCATAATGGTGTATTACAAAAATGCTGTTTTTAAATGTGGTATGGCAGAATAGAGACCACAGAGCCTGTATCAACAGTAAGTTTAATGTCTTTAGTAGAAGAAGCAGAAGTACTAACTGTAATCACACAGTGTAATTTATTTGATGCCTGAAAAGAGTGTCTCAGATATCGTACAGTCAGTAGGCAAATGTACTTCACGCACCTGTCTGATCTTGGATGAACGGCAAACACGAGCGAAATGTCCCACTTTGTGACGAGGAAAGGGGACAAGGTGTTTATCTGAACCACACCTAAAACCGCTTTGAACAGGTTTTCAGGCTGCAGCAGGATGAGTACTCAGGCGATTTTCCACTTCCTCCTTTCTCTTTTTTACATGTCCCTTCCAGTGCCTCCTAGTGGCATGGAGTAAACATGAACATAAACATGAACAAGACACAACAACACTTCTGCCAAGTTTTTTATTTTTTTAATTTAACAAACTTGTGAAAACTGAGTTGGGTACTGGTACTGTCTTATCACAGTTTGGTCGTGCCAGCAGGAACTGTTCCAATTTGTTCTTTATTACATAGTTTAATAGAGGTAGTTGATCAGACCCTGTTGTTCATTAGAAAAGAAAAAAACAACTAGATAATTTGTGCAAGGCACAATAGCATTTCAGAACTTCATCTAGTGTCCAAGAGCCTCATATAATAGTCTGTGTGTGTATTTCAAAATAAAACATGGCGTACATCCAAAACTATGTGGCACAGGATTTCACACAGTCTTCTTCTAATGAATATCAAACTTAATGGTCTGTGTCAAAGTGAAAAACAGCGTCTTTTCGTGCTATTTCTTCCTTGTAAATAGCAAAGTTTGCACAAAGTTTTGCATGGGCACATTTCCACCTGCTTTTCACTGCAAATTTCTGTGCTTAGAAGCTTTTATTTGTGTGGATCCATGTGTTTTTATCTATGTACCACAGAAATATCCAGTCTTCCTGGATTCTGATAACCATACTTTCTGAAGCTGCAGCAGCAGATGGCCTGCCCAACAAGGGGACCGGTTCCAATAGTAGCAGCAGCTCACATAACGGTATTAGTTCTCCAAAAAAGTAGGAGAATGTACAGGTAGGGTCAAAGATTGTCATATCAACTAATAATTATAACGCAAAATATAGAAAATCTGAGAACACTCTGCAAACAAATCTGAGCTGATAAGATCCAAATCGGAACATAATTCCAACAGAGCTGAACTAGGAATGGAAACTAAAGGGGGAAAAAAAGACATATTTTTAATGGTACTAACAAAAAGGCAGACATTTTCCGTCACAGTGGGAGTTTCTGGATTGATGCGCCATTGGAAAGAAATTTCAAAAGTGAAGCAGATGTTTTACGATGTCTTCTGACTATCATTTATAAACTTTAAGAGCAAAATACTTATGTGTTCACTTTGGTATTTTTGACTCCTGTTTCTAGGAAAGCAAATCATAGTTGTGCCTTGATAAGAGAAGCAAATTATTTTAAGAAACAGCAAAGTAATTAATCCAAAACAGTTAAATTATGTTGCATATTAGAGGTAGGCCTTTCAAATGACTGGTTTAAGATATAAATACATAAAAAACACAGTACTTTTATACTATTCTGATGTTTTATAACCTTTTCTCAATAATTGTAATATGTCACAGAGTAAACATGATCACATTTATGCGTCAGGCATGCCTCATAAAGTCAAATTTGTTTCGATTATTTCTGTCATGGTCTCGTGGAATATTCAGACCGACCCAAACGCTGGAACCCAGAAGAACACTTGGAGACGTGAGGTAAGCTAAGGTGGTTTAATTCACAGGAGGTGAGTATAGAACTAGATTCTTGATGCGGCGTGGCGGCTGACTGGAGGTTTGTGGCAGGATGAGCCAGAGAGCGTGACTTCGGCTGAGTCCGAGGAGAAGGATGAGGAGCGAGAGCAGAGGACGGCGACCCGAGGTTCCCTTGTGATGAAGACGGTTCCTGAGAGCGGAGCAGAGAGGAACAGTTAGCGAGGCTGAGATCAGACAAGGTACAAAGCATGAGCTGGCCAGACATAAGCACCGTGGGAGTAACAACGAACTGGCACCGAAGAAAGGTCCTGGATCTCCTTAAGAAGGCGGGGAAGATGATGAGGTAAGTGGAACCAGCTGGTCGCATCCAAGGCAGAGCAGGAAGGGGGGAGGAGGCAGGTAGCTGACCGAGGCACCATGTCAATTTCGATTCTCAAAAAATGTTTGGAACACAAAGGGTATCGTAATTACTTTGTCTCACAAAGAAAATGAGGTTCTAATACAGTTTTGTGAGTTTGTTTTTAACTATTTTTGTTATACAGTGACACGATATCTGTGTGTTGTTAACCCAAAGACAAAGGAAGCCGGTAAATGTTTCTGTTCGGTAGCTGTTTTGTCGGACTCAATATTGTCCTGATTTGTGAGCAGCTCAATCAAAGCTCGCATAAATGTGGTAACCACAATCTTTTTATGCCACTCAGTCATTTTTAAAGCACCATTACAATCATCTTTTGATTTATTGTAAAAGCGTTCCCAGTCGTCTTTTAATTTTGATTATTTCGATTTTAGTAAAAAAATAAAGAATAAAAGTGTGTCGTTTTTAAAAGACAGAGTGGCAGTAGTATATTAGAAATTCACGTCTGAGTTGTGGGCAGGACTGTTGGTGAGAAGTACTGCCCTCAGTTCCCATCATTCCATTGTTTACACTCTTTCCTGCTAGCTTACAGCCTTCACAATCCCAACCGAACATTAGCGCCTACAAAAATGGCGAGCAATATTTAAGCTATCTGGCTGTACAGCTTTGAGCCAGATGCCAGCTCAGACGAAGAAAACAAAGGCGTACATAGATCTATTTGTCTGCAAGTTCGACTGAAGTTGGATGCTTGTGACCCACCAGTTCTAGCACCTGCGTCACTGCTACCCTGTTTTTTTCAACTGAATTCTGCTTCTGATTCTCCCATAATTTGAATAGAAATACTTAGAAACAAAATTTGAATCGTAATATCATCCATCATAAGAATACTACAAGGTGAATATGTTAAAAATACCAAAAAACACAATTTTCATTGGAGTGGGTCTTCAAGGGGTTTTATCTCTGATTTGTCGTTAGAATTAGTCGAATGGGTGTGGGATAAAGTAGAGTTTAGGAATAAGATTTCTTGTGAATTCCCCAAAGTCTACAAACTCCTTTTTTAAATAAATACATTTTGCATGTATTTGTGTATTAAATATTTTCCTGTTATATCCATGTCGGCAAACGCAGCGTAAAAGATCAACTTATACATAAATAGAGAAACCATAAGTAAAACCAAAGGGATGTCAGCTTTTTAATGTAGAGATTAGTGTAAATATGACACATGACTTTAATGTTAAAGCAAAGCTGTGCAGTCTATAAACAGGAAATTAAAAGCCAATGTCCATCTTTTTCAATTTTGGTGACATTACATTTAAAAAGGTCTGATTAGCTGTTAACCAGAGCAGTAAAATATGTCCGTCTTTGTCAAGCCATCTGACTTTTGGTGAGTACGCTCAAAAACAAAGAGACAAGATGATGAAAATAAGTCGAGAATCCCAGCTATGTCTTATGGGATTACACTGAGCTTTTGCAGGTCATTTGGGATCAGATAAGATGATGGGAATAACTACTACACACACTAATTATATGTATTAAAAGCTCAGAGGTTGTTGAATCCACAGCTCAACCTCATTTCATCACACCAACAGCAAAGATGCACCAAATTATACACCACTTGTGACAGTTATGTAACTCAACATCCAGACTGCAGCGGTGGAGGGTGGTGGGTGGGGTGGATTTTCATATTGCCCACCAAATCTGATGTGGATTCTTTTTTCTCTTTATCTGGTGGGCAGATTAAATCCAGGAATGGCTGAGTAACTTTCCAGTTAGAGCAATATAAATATATAAAACCGGATCTGGAAGTCCCACAGGATCTTTGCCCTTTCATTCTCTACGACCTTCGGAGGTGTTTCCCATTTTGACCTTGGGGTTTCAAGTCCACTTTCTGCACACATGTTCCTGTATATTATTCCAGCCACTTGATTGTGGCGCTCCATGTATGCTTTACCTGCCAATATCTTACACCCTGCAGTTATGTGCTGGATTGTTTCAGGTTCCTCTTTGCACAGCCTACACTTTGGGTCTTGTCTAGTGTGGTAGATCTGGGCCTCTATCACTCTGTTGCTCAGGGCTTGTTCCTGAGCTGCCAGGATGAGTGCTTCAGTGCTGTTCTGTAGGCCAGCCCTTTCTAGCCATTGGTAGGACTTCTTGACATCAGCCACTTCAGTTATGGTTCGGTGGTACATCCCATGCAGGGGTTTGTCTTCCCATGAGGATCTGTCCTCCAGCACTGTATCCTCTGTTCTCCATTGCCTGAGACATTCACTGAGCACATTGTCAGTTGGGGCCTTGAGCTTGATGTATTCATGCCTCTTGGATGTTTCATCCTGGATAGTGGCTTCTACGCTCACTAGTCCTTGGCCTCCGTCCTTGCGGCTAGCATACAGTCTCAAGGTGCTGGATTTGGGATGATACCCTCCATGCATGGTGAGGAGCTTTCGTGTTTTCACATCCATGGTCTGTATCTCTTCCTTTGGCCATCTTATAATTCCTGCAGGGTGTCTGATAACTGGCAGTGCGTAGCTGTTTATTGCCCGGGTAATACCTCCTTACCCGTTGGAGGTAGTTAGCTGTTGCAGCTTTCCTTGTTGCCAGCTCCAGGTTGCCATTTGCCTGCGGAATTCCAAGGTACTTGTAACTGTTCTCAATGTCTGCTATTGTTCCTTCTGGGAGTGAGACCCTTCCTGTCTGGACTACCTTGCCTCTCTTTGTCACCATCCGGTTACATTTCTCGAGCCCGAATGTCATTCCAATGTCAGTGCTGTAGATCCTGGTGGTGTAGATCAGGGAGTCAATGTCACGCTCGCTCTTAGCATGTCGCTTGATGTCATCCATGTAGAGGAGGTGACTGATGTTGGCTCCATTTCTGAGTCGGTATCCATGGCCAGTCTTGTTGATTATTTGGCTGAAGGGGTTCAGACGTATGTAGAACAGCATTGGGGACAGAGCGTCACCTTGGTATATCCCACATTTGATGGACACTTGTGCAAGTGGCTTGCCATTGGCTTCAATGGTGGTTTTCCACAGCTTCATTGAGTTTCCTATGAAGGCTCTTCAAGTCCTGTTGATGTTGTACAGCTCCAAGCATTCAGTGATCCACGTGTGTTGCATTGAGCCATAGGCTTTCTTGTAATCAATCCAGGCTGTGCACAGGTTGGTGTGTCGTGACCTGCAGTCTTGAGCGACTGTTCTGTCAACCAAAAGTTGGTGTTTGGCTCCTCTGGAGTTTCTACCAATGCCCTTCTGTGTGTTGCTCATGTATTGATCCATGTGCCTATTTATCTTGTTTGCAAAGATGCAACTGCATCCTTTGAGGGATCCTTCTGGATCAGGATCGTTCGCCCTTCCGTTAGCCATTTGGGGTGAGTCCTATCTCTTAACAGCTGGTTCATTTGTGCTGCCAGGCGCTCATGGAGTGTGTGAGTTTCTTTAGCCAGTAGGCATGTGTCCTGTCAGGGCCCAGTGCTGTCCAGTTCTTCATACCTGAGACTCTTTCTTGGATGTCTGCCACTGTGATGGTTACTGAATTCTGTTCAGGGACGTTGCTATGTTCATTTTCTCAGAGAAACCGGCCACTGGGCATTGCTGTTATGTGCTGTCTCTTTCTCCCATATATTTTTCCAGTACTGTTGAGTTTCCAGCCTTGGTGGGTCTGCTCAGCTGTTTTGACCCTGCCACTGAGCGTACACTTTTGCAGGCAGAGTTGCGAAGAGCCTGTTTATCCGTCTGGCTTCATTGTCTCTTGTGTACCTCTTTAGGCGACTGCTCAAGGCTGTTTGGCAGTTTTCAGTGCTTCAGGTATGGGCATCTGGTTGTGTCTCTTAGGTACTTGCTTTGTCATTGTACCTCTTTGAGCCTTTGTCAGCTTACTCACATCCTACCGAGTTGCCTTGATTTTGGCCTCTATGCTCTGTGCTTCCATGGTGGGTAATGTTTTCTCCCATGGTTGCTCTTATAGCCAAGCATCTCATGGATCACTGCTGCTGAGGTGTAAACCAGTTCATTGGTTTCTGTGATTGTTGTGGTAGGAATTGCCCTCAATGCTTCATTCACAGTTTCCAGAGGACGGTACATCACTTAACCGTTGTAGCTGGTGTCGGGGCTGCCCAGTGTTCATTTTATATATATAAAAAACGCCCCTCTCACCCTCCGCGGGTGGTTTTCTCCTCCAAGCTCGGGTCCTCTACCAGAGGCCTGGGAGCTTGAGGGTCCTGTGCAGTATCTTAGTTGTTCCTAGCACTGCGCCTTTCTGGACTGAGAGGTCTGAGGTCTTCCCAGGTATCTGTTGTAGCCACTCCTCCAGCTTGGGGGTTACTGCCCCGAGTGCTCCAATTACCACAGGCACCACTGTCACCTTCACTTTCCATGCTTTCTCCAGTTCTTCTCTGAGTCCCTGGTATTTCTCCAGTTTCTCATGTTCCTTCTTCCTGATGTTCCCATCGCTTGGTACTGCCACATCCACCACAACGGCTTTACTCTGTTATTTATCCACCACTACAATGTCTGGTTGGTTCACCATTACCATCCTATCAGTCTAGATCTGGAAGTCCCACAGGATCTTTGCCCTCTCATTCTCTACCACCTTCGGAGGTGTTTCCCATTTTGACCTTGGGGTTTCCAGTTCATATTCTGCACACATGTTCCTGTATATTATTCCAGCCACTTGATTGTGGCGCTCCATGTATGCTTTACCTGCCAGCATCTTACATCCTGCAGTTATGTGCTGGATTGTTTCACGGGCCTCTTTGCACAGCCTACACCTTGGGTCTTGTCTGGTGTGGTAGATCTGAGCCTCTATTGCTCTGGTGCTCAGGGCTTGTTCCTGAGCTGCCAGGATGAGTGCTTCAGTGCTGTCCTGTAGGCCAGCCCTTTCTAGCCATTGGTAGGACTTCTTGATATCAGCCACTTCAGTTATGGTCCGGTGGTACATCCCATGCAGGGGTTTGTCCTGCATATATATATATATATATATATATATATATATATATATATATATATATATATATATATATATATATATATATATATATATATATATATATATATATAAAAAGACTGTTCTTTTCTTTTTTACTAAAAACTGATAGCTCACTAGTTTAATAGGATAAGGCGCATAATTTAGCGAGCCAAGCAGGATGAGCCGATGAAGCATCCTTCACCATACTCACCATACTTCCTCTTAATTCTTTTTGCTGTCGAGGCAGAGATGAGAAAAGCAGCAAAGGATAAAGGCTGCGTACGGAATGCAGATAAATATCAGGCTTTTTAATATGCAGCAACAGGCAAATAATATATAAAGAGGTGGGAAGTCAGGAGGAGCAGCAGTGTGCTGTTGAGGTCAGAATTTTCAGGATTTAGACCAAATAAACAAACATGGAATATCCTGGTGGTTGGTGCTTTGCCAAGCGTTTGAAGTAGGCATCTCAGTTTCTGTTTGCTTTCTGAACTTTTTGCATGCTCAAGTAGATACAAACTGGGTGAGTGGCTTGTGTCAAGAATGACTACAAGTTGCAGTATAAAGGCTCCTATGTTACCTCAGCACTACTGGTTTTGGTATTGATCTTATGAAGATGTCATTTTTTTTAAATGTGGGATTCATTTTTACATTTTTGTAATGCCTTACTTATGACTCCTGTTATGTTACGGGTCAAATTGACCCGTTTTAAAGTTTGAACATCTAGGAAAAACAGTTAAAAGTATTTTTTCAGCATGAAACTTCTTCTGCTTACCTTAATTAGCATAATCAACATATATTGTGAAAATGGTTCATCTCACATATATGCAACCACCCCCTGCATGTTTATATCACATAGAGACTGTTCTGGTCAATTTGACCCGGCAGTCAAACTGGAGGTACAAGGATGTCTTATTATTAGTATTCCTTCATTTACAGCTGTGAGACATATTTCACCCCAATTACACACATAGACACACACACACAGACACACACACTTACATAGGTGTTATGACTTTTGACAGGAACCATTTATGTTCTCGTGGGAGAACTAAACCCACATTCAGTGGACACTCAACAGGGGAGGGTCAAAACATATAAAAGATTGTCTGCATGGGAGTCCTTCCAACATTATACTCTGTCAGGCAGACCTTTACAAAACGAGCAGCAGAAGCAGAAAGATGACAGTCCAGGAGGCTCTGGAAGTCATCACTAATCATGATCAGAAGAGGACTATCTTAAGCTAAATTCTGATTTTAATGATTCTGATTTTGAACCAGATGAGGGAATTGTTGTTCTTGTTCCTCCAAGCAAGACATTCATGTCAAAGAATGGTGAAATACATTGGTCTTCATCCCCAGATATGCGTCAGACAGACCTGTCTGCAGAAAACATAAAGACATCGCCATGGCCCACTAGGATGGCAGTGAGTCATGTGACCATGTCAATTCAATTTAATCTAATTTAATTTTATTTGCATTGCCCAAATTCACAACAACAGTCGTCCGAATGGGCTTCATGTCAGTAATTGAAAAAGTAAAACATAAAATCAAAAGGATCATGAATACAAAGAATTCAATGGGAAAATAATGTCTTATACGATTAGTTTAATTTGGAAAGCAATACAGCTCTTCTGAAAAACAAGGGCCTCAGTTTGCCTTTTAAGTGAACCCAGTGTGGTTCTGCATACAGACATAGAGTTTGGGTGAGTGAACAACTTGCCTCAAAATCCAAAAACACAATCATTAAAAAGCTTGAAAATGCCTTGTCTATAAACAAAGTGTGGTTAGAAGGTGAAAGCTTCCATTAAAGCTTAAAAATGGAAGGACTGGCAGTTCTTTTCCTTGTGTCAGACCATATTGTTACCAAATATACAGCTGTTGAAACTGTGTGAAATTTTGCTTTGTGGCAAACTAAAGTACATATTAAAAAAAATAAAGATGTGAAACTTTTCTTCATTTCCTTCTTAATCCAACCAATTCAGTGCAGAAGCCACCCAAATGTCTCTAAAGTAACCACACTTACAGAGGCAGAACAGTCTGCCAAACTCTATTTTAATCTCCACCTATTTCCAAAGCCCCTTTGACACAGCCTCATGAGCTTCCAAAAAGTCTTTATTCAGGTCCTGCTTGCAAGTGTAGGCTGGAATATTTTAACAGCAGTATGAAACTGCAGTAACAAACTAAGCTACATTCTTACTGCATGTACTGTACTGTGCGCCACGATAAGGCGCACCTAAAAGCCTTTATTGTTTTCCAAAAAATGACAGAGTGCCTTATAATCTGGAGCGCCTTATGTATGGATACATTTTTAAGAAGTACACGGCACTCTGTCAAAATGCTTTTTTTTTTACAAGTAGCATTCAAGGTAAACACAGCTAACGTTTAGAGGTGTCAGAATGTGTGTGTGTTTTTTTAAACGTATTACCACTGACTGTATGGGAGAACTGGATTGAATAACAGGAAGTACCTGTTGGCTCCATGAAGCTAAAACCCCATAGACTTTTATTACGACATAAACAGCGCTTGCTCTGCTACCTGTTTTTAACATGTTCTTGCTAAACCAACATTTTCTTTTCATTAGATTATTGCTTTATTGCAAGTTATTCAAGTTATAAATTGGCCAATCAGATGCCTCAATGAAAGCATGTGATGCCCGCCGACTCCCACCTTGAAGGAAATGGTTAATTGAAAGATTCTTCAGAGCCCGCTTTAATTGAAACGGGTGTGGACTTCCAACAGTCTCACTCCTGATTGGCAGATTGGCAACAGTAGTTTCCATATAAACATTGATTCAGACAGAATCTGACCAATCACTTCTTACTAACCTTGTCTGACTTCAAATGGCGATGCCCCTATCACAGAAAAATGGTGATTAAATTGACTTAGTTTCGTTGGTGCTGGAAGTTAGCCGTTTCCCACGGGTGACATCAGACTTGTTCAGTCCAGTTTTCATAAACAATGCCTGTCACTAACAGGGTTGGGAGTTGGCGTAGTCACAGTTACGTTTATTTTAGTGGTATCAGTCTGTTTTTTTTACGTGTTGCATACAAGGTCAGGAGTTACAGGTTTTTTTAAATATTCTAACACGGCCAACGCTTCTAATGCGACTAGTATGTAGCGTGTTACGATAAAGTTCTAGAATTACTGTGAACCCAGTAAATAAATTGTGAGTGACTGACGGACTTATCTCTGACTCTTTTGTCCCGCTTAATGCGCCTCATAGTTTGGTGCGTTTTACATAAATTCTGAAATAGACCGTTTGTTGCCACTGTGCTTTATTATCAGGTATGTCCTACAGTGTGAAGCACACAATATATGGTAGGAAAGCTTTTCTCTTAAGCAAAATTTGTTTTAAAGGAAACGCATAACTTTTCTTTATTAAACCTTAAACTGTTATTTACAAGTGAGTTTTGATGTTCACGTGTCGATGTCAGATTAAATCAAAATAAAGGATAAAGAAAAGTTTTAAAATGCCTCATAAGTGGTCAGTCTTGTTCATGTCTTTCAATTCAATTCAATTCAATTTTATTTGTATAGCCCAAAATCACAACAACAGTCGTCTCAATGGGCTTCGAAGTAAAACATGAAATCAAAAGGATCACGAATACAAAGAGTTCAATAGAAAAATACTAAAATGAACTAACAAACTGACTAAGCTATGCTGGCATCCCTGCCCTTAGACCCCCCTTCGCGGTAAGGAAAAACTCCCAAAAAGCGGATTCCGGAAAAAACGAAGAAACCTCAGGGGTGCCCACATGAAGGAGGGATCCTCCCCCAGGACGGACAGGCGATTTACCAGAACTCTTAGAGAAGAATTAACTTATCTAAATCTACAACTACATATATAAAAGTCCAGCAGACGAGCTTCATCCAGCCGTGGTTGTGGGGACAGTCAAAGGCGCGAGTCGAGCCGGAGACAGGAACCACAGCCAGGTGTAGGAGCAGGAGCAGAGACGAGGTACTCGGTCAGGTACAGAGCAGAGACAAACCAGAGATGAGCCAGAGGCAGGATCCACAGCCAGGTGTAGGAGCAGGAGCAAAGGTGAGGTAAACGGTCAGGAACTGGAGCACGGATGAAACAACTGGAGTCTGGAAGCACTCCCACTCCCCAGGAGGGGAAAGGAAAAGAGGGACAATACATGAATCGCACTGTACCAGACAGAGGCATGGAGAACTAAATGATAAATTATGATCAAGAATAGAGGAGAGGAAGGGTAGAAGTAAAAAAGGAAAGAGGACAGAACCCCAGTGTACCATAGTTACCCCAGCTTCAACTTCTAGCAGCCTTTTAAAAGAAATAGTTATTAAGTTTAATTTAAACAAATTAACATTAAGTTAAATAATCTCTGAATACTAACTAGTCTGACAATAAGCCTGTCCAAATAGGAATGTTTTCAGTCTAACTTTGAATGTAGAAACTGAGTCGGCCTCTCTTACATGAGCTGGGAGTTTATTCCATAAGACAGGGGCTTGGTGACTAAACGCTCTACCTCCAACCATACTTTTACTAATTCTAGGAACCACAAGCAGTCCTGCATTTTGCGAGCGAAGTGTTCTGATTGGATGGTAAGGGACTATGAGGTCCTTAATATAGGACGGGGCCATTCCATGTAAGGCCTTATAGGTTAACAGGAGGATCTTGAACTTGATTCTGGAATCAACTGGGAGCCAATGGAGCGAAACTAACACAGGAGTGATGTGATCTCTTCTGCTGGTTCCAGCTAACAATCTAGCTGCTGCGTTCTGAACAAGCTGGAGACTTCTTGTTAGCAGCGTGTCCTAAGAGTTCCTTAAGGAGTTACAGTAATCCAGCCTCGACGTAACAAATGCATGGATGAGTTTTTCAGCATCACTCTTAGAAAGTATATTTCTGATCTTAGCAATATTCCGCAGGTGAAAAAAGGCAGTTCTACATGCCTGAGATATGTGAGCCTTAAATGATAAATCCTGGTCAAGTAAAACCCCAAGGTTTCTAACTGTGGAATTGGGGGCTATACTTATACCATCCAGGGAGACTATCTGAGCAGACAGAGCATCTCTGAGGTTTTTAGGACCAAGTATAATGACCTCAGTTTTTTCTGGGTTCAAGAGGAGGTAATTAATTGTCATCCAGGTCTTGATGTCACTGATGCAGGCATTCAGTTTCTCTATCTGGTCATTCTGGTCAGGCTTCATGGATAAATACAACTGCGTATCGTCGGCATAACAATGAAAATTAATGCTGTGTTTCCTGATTATGTTTCCTAGGGGTAGCATATAAAGCGTAAACAGGATCGGTCCCAAGACTGAGCCCTGTGGGACTCCATAGTTGACTCGAGTGCACTGAGAGGAATGGCCATTTACATTAACGAACTGATACCTATCGGACAGATAGGATTTAAACCACTGGAGAGCAGATCCTCTGATCCCTATGTCCTGCTCTAGTCTATGGAGTAAAATACTGTGGTCGATAGTGTCAAAGGCTGCACTGAGGTCTAACAGGACCAGAATAGAAAGTAGACCCTTTTCTGAGGCCAATAACAAGTCATTAGAGACTCTAACTAGTGCAGTTTCCATGCTGTGGTGAGGTCTAAACCCCGACTGAAAATCTTCAAAATGGCTGTTGTCCTGTAGGTGGCAGTAAAGCTGCTTAACTACAACTCTTTCTAGGATTTTAGAAATAAAGGGCAGGTTTGATATCGGTCTATAGTTGGCCAAGATGCTAGGATCCAAACTGGGCTTTTTCAGAAGAGGTTTAACAACTGCATATTTAAAAGACTGTGGCACATAACCCGTTTCCAGAGAGGCATTTATCATTGTTAAATGATCTTTGGCCTCAGGTAAGCTCACCAGTCAATTCTTTGTTTTTTGGCTCCTTCTTTCAGAAATCCATACTGTTTCTTAAGCAGCTTTAGAAATAAGGAAAAAATGGTTGTCCTCTGGACAACCTGGCAAGTAATATTTGGTTGTCCTCCCCAATTTTTGGTTGTCCTTCGATACCAATATTAAACAGCAACGAAACCTACTCAGATGTCAGTACTTACATCTTTATTTCTTCTATACATCTAATATCAACTGCCTCTTATGATGGACATTTAAAACACTCTTAATATTAAAAACAAACATTTTACTAAATGTTGAAGCATCTGGTTACCCAAAGTATTGCCATGTAAATCAAATACTGTTACAGTTGAATGAAAATACTTTATCTTACCCAAGAATATATCAGAAAATTGATTACATTGACCAACACTGTAACCTAATGAGTATTTTTTTAAATTTAGAACACTTGTATGGACTGGGACTATTACAGCATTCCAAATATAAAGTAATATTTATATGTGATGAAAAGTTCTAATATGATATAACATCTATTTCAAATAAACACATGTGTAAATGATACCATGTTTACATTGTGTGCTGCAGTAGCAGTAAAGACTAATATCCCTGATCTTTTAAACAAGACATGCAGGTGCAGTGTTGTCATTTTGCGATGTTTTTGGGCGTACTCGGTTCGTTCGGAAGTCACGTGACATCGTTTGTGTACACTCGGTTTTATCTTAAAAAGTCAGACGTCGGTTTCCCAAAAACTTTGAAAAATAGTCGAAAAATACCAAAATGTTGAATAACAGAACAGGTTGTCACACGGACAACCATCAGGTTCCTTTTTTTTGTTGTCCTCCGTGAAATCTGGTTGTCTCGGACAACAGGATAACTGCTTATTTCGAACGCTGTTAAGAGTTGTTAGAAAGTGTTTGAATTATCAAGGTGCAGATTACGCATGTCAGTTGTGCCTGTGTCCAATATATTAAATAGATATGTGCCATAAGAACACACACAAACTCTTGGTCTGTCATTATTGATATGACAGGAAAAATGTTCTGAAAACTCTCACATGTTTTAACCACAAGGCATCTCAGCAGGTAAAGGCCTTTTGGTTTCACAATAGAGTAATTACACATGCACACAAAAGACGCTGTGTAAATCCACATCAGTAGGACGAGCAACTGAACCACCCTGGTTGCCCCATTATTGCATAACATATTGGAGAAAAAATGTTTAAAAGGAGCTGTATCTGTAGCAGCTCAAATTTCCCAGTTTCTCCACCGGGGATCCATTGTCTTGTGCGGATAGTGGATGTTGTCCATGGTGGCATTGGAGCACTTGTAACACAAGGCGTTAAGATATTTATAAAAATGCTGGATTTACAGTGTCTAACACCAAGCTTTAGCTGCTTAATGGCAAACAAAATGAACCCTGAGGTTGTACAACAGCTGTACTGAGGAAGCCGTGCTTACACACTGAAAGATACACACTAGCATCAGCTGTACTGGTTGATAAGCTCACCTCCATCATGTATTAAACTGCCTCCACCACCATGATTAAGTATATTACTAATGAAAAGTGGCATCTTCAATTTTTGGGCAGAAGTATTTACTGTAAAACATTTTTCCCGTCCACTTTTATGGTCGCACATTTTTCTTCCTGGGTACTAAATTCCAAATTCAAGTGAATTTACATAAGAGCTGTTTTTTTTCTTCCCTTTTTTATTGTCCAATAATTCCAGTAACCTTGAAGTATGTCATTTAATTATGAGCAGCAGTAACTCCTCATTAAATACTTGCTTTCTAGGGACGTCAATGATTTAAATGGGATCAATCCAATCTTGTGATGGGATCAAGCTGCTTTGAAATTGCAAATGGGAGTCCAAGCCGCCCTATAATTGGCTGCTGTGGGAACGCATCTGTGTGTGACTGAGTGATAAGTACTCAGATGAAGTTTAAGGCAAGTAGAAAGCTTGATGAGTTTTAACACCTACAAAAATATATAGAAATAGGATTTTTACAGGGCAAAGTCTTTTTATGGTAGTAAAAAGTTATGTTCCCTTTTCTAAACAAAACTGCTGCCTCTAGCACTAAATAAAAAGCAAGTTGGCACGCCTGTTATGGAATCAAAAGGTCTATTATAAAACTAATGGCTGTGCTGTTTTGTGTGAAGTAACAGTAAAATGTCTTAGTCACGCAAAAAGAAGACAATTCTCCCCATTGAATGAGCGAAACTACAACATTTTTTTCTTGTTTTTGTAGTTCCTCCTTAATCTTAGTTCAGGATTATAACTCATCCTTTGGTTTTAGAATTGGAAAGCTTCACAAGACATTTTTATGCCTCCTTTTAGTGTCTATCTCATCAAACTGTTGTTTTTGCCTCTATTGTGTAATCTCTTTGGTACTTTTAAAGACTCACATTTTAAATGCTGCAAGGCTTCTCATTTTTTTCTTTTAAAGACAACGTTTACTTCTGTTAGATTTATAATTGTATTTTTTTATGTGCGTCAAGTGGTCTGCAATTTATGGAACAGTTCCTTTCCTCACACCCGGGGCGGACATGACTGGGAGGGGAGAGTTGGGGGAACAGAAGTCTTTATGTGCAGTAAATAAAACAGTTACAGCATGGTTGACTACAGCATTACACCCTGCTGGATATGCACTGATAAGCATCTGTGTTCAACTATTTATGTAGAAGGAGACACTGCATTGATTATAATGTCTTCCTAAACCACATTTGAGTGATCTTGGCGGTAGATGTCAGTTTTCACGAGCGCCAAACCTCAGGATGTCATATTTCATTTCATCACTTTCTGCTGTTAATGATGGCTCCATGTAACAGGCAGATCTTTTCTGTGGTCATTCTTTAACCTGTTTAAGCACAGCTAGGAGAATGAGATGTTTCCACTGCCTTCATGTGACTGTCTGTAGACAGTACATGCGTTCAACTGTACAGTAGGCCTCTGTCTGCAGAGCTGCACATTCTCACATAGCTGACTTGACTTCTGTTGTCTCTCTTACACAACTGTTTACTTTGTGTGTGCTTCAAATTCAGCTAATTTTGTTTCTCAAACTCACACAAATGGTACAAATTTGTGGCATGTTTTATATTGTTGTATTGTTGTATCTGTCTTTGCTTTAAGGTGAAACTGCATCATTTACAGAACAGATTTTTCCTGTTATTTAACCCTCTGTTTGTACCATATTTGTAACACATATTTTTGAGATCCCTTTCTCATTAGCATGATTAAGACTTCCCTTAAAAAAAACATTGTAAATAACTTGGTCCATGTTTTCTGCCCTGTAGTTTATCATCATTCCAATAGGAGCAGTAGTAGGGTTTTTGTTCTGACCATTGTGTCATTGATTAATTTTGCTTACTGTTGTTCATTTTTTCTATTCTTAAGTGTTTTATGTTGCACATTAGCACCGCAGCAAATTCCAATTCTGTGAAACTGCTTTGTTCACTGAAAATGGCAATAAACACTCCTTGAATCCTTGAATCATTTTCCTGCTCATTTCAAAATGGCTGCTCCATGAAATCTTAAAAATACTTTTGGCGGGAAAAAGTTATGCTAAGTCTTAGAACCTTAGGAAAATGATTGTTCTATTGTATTTTGTTTTTCTAAAAATGACTACTACTATTAAAAAATTCAAATTGTGTTGCTAATTCATTTTTTATAGTAAAGTTACACCATGTTAAAAATGTGTGGATCAAATTTGAGACAGTGGGGATTTCAGGTGCTTTTTCCTGAACACTCATTTTATCATATTGACATTTTAAACTAATGTTGTGATCAAAGTCTTATCAGAATTACCCAGCGTATCATAATTGATACCATCTATCTACTGGTACAGAATCAAAGATGGGCAGGTCAACTAATTTACCATTGGCTAATGAATCTGTCAATCAAACTCATCAGGAAAACAGGCATGCTCGCTTTCAGCCAATTGAATGGCCTCTTAGACTTTCTCTAAGCTTTCACACAGGTGACAAAAAAAGTCCCGCCCAACTTTGATTCTGTACCGGTCGGTCGTTAGCGTGTTAGCTTTAGCATGGCTCCTGTAGGTTTATTACCATCGGTCGTAAAATATTACTGGCTTGTGCAACTTTCCAGTGGACTTGAAAGCAAGGCAACAGTGGTTGAATGCAGTTAGCATTGAATCCAGCGAACTGCCTCCTGGGGATGGAATTTGTAATGAATGTTTCAGGATAGTTTGCTAATAATTTATCCGAAATAGCTATGATGCTAGCGTCATCCTTCCCCGGTCCCTATGTTTTTTTTTTTTTTGTTTTTTTTAATTTGTCTGAATAATAATAATAATATTTCTTTTACATAAAGATTTTTGTATGTTTAGTCTGTGTTAATGTTATAAAGTTCATTTTACAAGCTTTATGCTTTGTGGTTATTTGTGGTAAAAGCATTCCTCACTTTAGATAAGGTACTGCAAAGCCTTTAATAAACTGTCAACAAAGTAAATTAATACATTTGTTAAGCTTATGAGCAGTTTAATAATAAGGACTTTAAAGACAATTGTCTGACCTTAAATGTTAAAAAATCTTATTAACACTTTCAGGTATTTGCAAGACATCTAGAATGCTAATAAATATCTTAATAGCAACTTACACATTAATAAAGCCTATTAATTTGTTAGTTAATAAAAGTTATTAAGCTTATTAACACTTAGGCTTGTATGAGACATCTATAATGCTAAAAAATGTCTTACTAGAACCCCAAACAATAATAATACTTCTTAATTTGTTAACTAAGGTTGTTAATAAATCTTATTAAACTTATTAACACTGACAAATTTCTTAGGCATCTATAATGCCAATCAATGTATCATTAGCATCTTAAAAACATTCCAATAATAATGCTTGTAAATATGTTATCTAAGTAATTCAATAAACCTTATTAGACGTATTGTACTAATAAATGTCTTACTAACATCCTAAAAATTCTATTATAATGCTTGTTAATGTGTTAACAAAGCTTGTTAAGGAATCTTAATATAAAGTGTTACCAAATAATTTTCTGTTAATTTTTTGATGTAGTGGACTTGACAGGGTTAAGGATTCTTCAATTGTTTTAGGTTTGCAGGTCAATAGGTATTTTAAAGGGTGATAGTGGACGGCAAAGTAGAAGTTACAATTACATTGTAGTCAGAGCAATTCTGAGTCCAGGTATGAGTCAGCGTGTCACTATCTGGGTCAACCCATCAAGCTCCTGCTACGCTCTGGATGGCTGGCCTTTTTAGATGGCTTCTGTGCTCATGATGCCACCTGTGGAATACATGATGGGAGACAGACAGAGACTGACCATGTCTTTTTGTGAACACAGAAGGGTAGATATGGGAGAAGATAAAAAAGATTGTTTGATAAGAAGCTTAAAAGGAAAAGAAGCATGCACATTGAACCAACAAAAACTTAAACAAAATAATAAATAAAAAAGGAAAAATAAAATGTTGGTATTGTAAGTTAGTTAATCAACACTGGTTAGAGTTCCCCCCAAGCAAGTTGCATAATGAACAGCAACTTTTCTGGCGCCACACCTGCAAATCATGTTGAATATGGGTTTACTGCTACAGTGTTAGTGTTAATCTTTTATCTGACAAGCAACAAGTTTCTCAGAGCATGGTTGAACTCCAAACAAACACTCAAAAGATGCTCAGCTGAATGCGACCTTACTTCATCTGGTAGTAGTACGAACACCCACAGAGATGTTTGGGTACAGACGTAAGAGATAACAGTGCATTTGAAATCTTGAAGCATTACAAAATGAGTTTTTATTATTTGAGTATATGCTTTTACAGTATATTTTATTCTTTATGATATAAACGTTTTCTAACTAAAATGTCAGTAACACAAATGTTATTTTAAATATTATTTTATGCATTATATGTATTTTATTAATTATTTGGTTAAAAAATGTATTTGCTTTCAAATGTGTTAAAAAAAAACAACTCCAAGCAGTTTTTCATTTAATGATCCATGTTCTTTTTTAGCAGGAAAGGTTTAAGACTAAATCGAAAACTTGAGTTCTTATTAAGTGTTTATTAAGTTCAGTCACTCACAGATGCAACTGGTCAACAGGCAGGATGCACTTTCAATTCTTCTCAATAAATATATGTCCATATAATGGATTAAAGATGGATGATGGATGGTTGTAATGAAACTTGATTTATTTTTATTATTTTTTTGGATAAACTGTTGATATCCTCGATGGATGGGACTTCAGTTGTAAACAACATGCATTTGTGGAAATGGTTTTCATCAATGAAAAATGTCGCAAATTGTTATATGTATATCAAAAAAAGCTTAACCTTCTAACTAATTTAGTGTTGTTCGGTGGGTTGGATCAATAAAGTCTAAAGAAACAAAATAAGTTGGAAATTTAAAATTTTGTTTTGCTAATGACAAGGACATTAAAGACCTAGTCTGATGAAAATCGTATTTTTGGTGTTTTTAAGATGCTCTTGTGACCTGTTTTTATGATGAGAGAGGACAAAGAAAATTGAGTATTTATTTATTTATTCAAATTTTTGTGAATCCAATGAAAAAAAGCAAACAGACAAGGCTTGTAGCATGGCCACAAGCTCCCCACTCCTTTCTATTCCGATGCGTCCATTTAGAGACAATTCATGTACGTCTTTGTTTCCCTCGTCCGAGCTGGTATCTGGCTCCTAACTGTACCGCTGGATATCTTCAATATTGCTTGCAATTTTTGTTACACTGGTAATGTTAAGTTGGTGTTGTTAGGGGTGCAAACTACGGGGGACCATGTAAACAAAGGGATGATAGGAAATAGAGGCAGGCTTACTCCACGTCAAGACTTCTGCCCACAACTCACAGGCAAATCTCTGATGAACTCCTGCCACTCTGCAGAAACTGCGTCCTAGAAAATGAAACAGGCTTTTAGATTTTGGCCAAAAACGGCATAATTATAATAAATAGACCAATGGGAACACCTTTACAACAGATCAAAAGATGATCCGAGTGGGAGTTTAACGAAACACAATTTAAAACCACAACAATTTGGCAACATCTCCCGAAACACACTGCTGTGAGATTCCATCCTTTTCTTCAGGCATCCTCTATTGCAGCCATTGTTGGTCGGTCTAGAGCATTTGGCACACTTAAGCTCATTCCACCATTGTTAATGGAATTGAGGTCAGGTCAGATGTCAGACCATTCCATTTTCTCCTTTCTCTAATTCTGGGTGTAGCCTCTGATAAACATTTCTCTGTGAGATATGAAACTGCTATTAGTTGCAAAGTCTCATCTTGAATTTTTTTTCTGCACGGAGAGAGCCTCCGATAATAACCAGTATTTGTTTTTTTCAGTGTGAGAGATGCTGCCCCCCACACCAACACGTTACCCTTACCCTTACCAAAAGATATTATCAGAGCAACCATCAACATAACTTTGTCTACTTCTGACCAACACTTTAACCCCATGATCCAAATGCCATAGGCAGTTAGGTGCCAAATAGACCCTTTTTGGCACCCTGTTGAGGTTCCTTGAAGCAAGAGGGATGTCAAGTAAAGCTCTTGGGAATTAAAAGATAAGATCTGGCAACTTTTCCATCAACACTCTCCACATCCTCAGCTCTTCTAATCATCCCGTGATAGCGTGTTCGTCACTGTGGTGGCACATCTTTAAAGGGAATATAACATTTTCATAACTGCACTTAATAATTGGTTGTCTTACACAAATATTAGGGCTGTATAAACTGTTGTAGCTGTCATTATTTTTTTAAGGATACGTTTGTTAAAAAAAAAACTTTTTGTAAATCTATCAAACAAAAGTGGAATTTACTTCTGACAAATGAATCAATAAATCAAGAAACAAATGGTAGACTAGAAAGTTGAAAGATGTCCATCTCCTTGAATGCATACTTCAGCTAAGCAAACAATTGTGTGCCGCTTGGGTTGTATGAATATTAAAAGGCCTGTATCATTCAAAATTTACTTTTTTGAGATTTTAAGTGTATTATAATTTTCATTTCACACTATAAACAACCCCAAAGCGGTATTTTTGATCCATTTACACATCTCTGCGCATTCCTCTAAAAACCTGTTCTCTGAGCACCAGCCCCTCCCAATCCACAAAAACGAGTGGGTTCATTGTGACATAGATAAGTGAGGAACAGCCCTTTCCAGGAAGAGTTTTTGTGCTGCCAGGCTAACACACGCACACACCCACTTTCCTTGTGATCGGCTAAATGCTTTCTTTTTATATGCACATCCATCTTTTGCAAAAGTTCAGATGTTTGTTTTCCTGGGCGAAACACAGAAACACTGCCCATGCCAGCTGTAGTCATGAGAGGGACGGCACTCTCAAGGAGCGAAAGGTAGTGACTCAGAGATTGAGTCGTCTTACTTCCGAGCAGGAAAATTAGCTGGGAAATAGCTGGGTAAGACATGATCATATATGTGAATATATATATATATATATATATATGTGAATATATATATATATATATATATATATATATATATATATATATATATATATATATATATATATATATATATATATATATATATATATATATATATATATATATTGGATGTGTGACCACATACTTTTTTGAGGCATCTGATTGGTTTATAACTTGAACAACTTGCTCTACAGAAAAAATATGAAGAAAAAAAATTAGGCTGAACACAAATTCTTCCCCTAGCCCACATGTGTCAAACTAAAGGCCCGGGGGCCAAATGTGGCCCTCTATGTTATTTTGTATGTCGAGAGCATAAAAGTTTTTAATTTTTTATAATAAAAATAAAAATTGATGTGTATTTTTTTAATTCTAGGGGGAATCAGACTTGAAATATGGGATTGGGCAACTAGACATCAGAACTTAAACACTGTCAAAATAACCTAACCTGTCAGAATCAAATTTAAACATATGTTTTCTATGCAACTGTTATTGTCACTTTAAAAAGGTATAATAAATAAATAATGAGTTATTTAACATTAAGGAGCAGTTACATTTATTTTTCCTTACATTTACATGTTATATATACAAGTTATATCTGGCCCTTTGAGGACAGCCACTATGCTGATGTGGCCCTCTGTGAAAATGAGTTTGACACCCCTACCCTAGCCCTATGGCTTCCCCTACATTTATCCCTCCACATGAAGACATAGAAAATAAGTGTCTTCTAACTCGTCACTCCCACTCAAAAACGTCATCAATAGACGCCGGTCATCCAAGTTAGCGAGTAGCTGGGAAAATACAAAACAACATCATTCTTATAAGTTTAAAAAGTCCAACTGAAACTAAAATCATTACTTCATTTACATGTAAACTTCTGTGCTTCAGAGCCAGCCCATGTGAAGAAATGCGTTTGCGGCAGTGGGATATAGAGCCCTCTGCCGCTTAGGTTATTCCTTTAAAAAACTAATTAGGACAGAGCTACTCCTCCAAAAGCTCCTTCAAATGGAGGGGTAGGGAGAAGAATTTGGATTTGGCTTAAAATGAGCAAGAAAATGTTAAAAAAGATATTTGCGCATGAACAGTACAGACCAGTCGTTTGGACACACCTTCTCATTCAAAGAGTTTTCTTTATTTTCATGACTCTGAAAATTGTAGAGTCACACTGAGGGCTTTAAAACTGTGAAGTAACACAAGTGGAATATATACAGTACATAACAAAAGAGTGTGAAACAACTGAAAACATGTCATATTGTAGGTTCTTCAAAGTAGTCACCTTTTGATTTGATTACTGTTTTGCACACTCTTGGCATTCTTTCTCTTTGAATGAGAAGGAGTGTCCAAATGTTTGGTACTGTATATGTGTTGTAAGCGTTGTGACAGTATGAACTAATGTTGGATACTGAGTTTACAGATGCCATGACACACTGTCATGGCATCTGTATACTCTAAAAAGAGGCTGCAAGAGGCTGAACACTCACGCCAAAAAAAAAAAAAAATCACACTAAACAAAGAGAGCAAATTACATATTCTTATTTTCTGCATAGAAGTAGGCTAACACACATCCTGCAATAAAAGCTTTTATTTTTATCTTTTTAGCATCCAGCAAAACTTAGATCCTAATCGAAATGAGAAATTTGACATTGCAGGAGTTTGTAACACATGGAATTCAATTGGAACTTGGGAATCAGCTTAGGGAAATTGGTCCGACTTTTGCTTCTCTTTGTTGGTTGATGGAAAGAATTTGAAACAGAAATAGCATTTCATGAGAGTTTCAGCTGTCCTACTTTTCGCTTTTTGAATTTCACTCGGTAGATGAGGTTTTGCATGAAATTCATAAACGACACAGAAGCTGAACGTGGGAGTGCTGCTCAGTGGGGAGCAGCTGTAGATTACTCTAGATCTTAGCAGCACCAGCAGCTACAAGAGATGGAGCCACATGGTCCACTCAACTCACAACCTTCTCCAGGCATCTGTGGTACAGTATCCTGATGCTCACAAAGATCAATTTTATCCCAGATGAACAGACTCTTGAGCTGAAGATGAAAGTCTGGTCTTCAGTGCAGCTAAAATGATTAATTTCTGAGCTTCGGTCCAGCAGCCTCATTTTGATGTAGTCCATGACACATGAAGATTGTATAATCAGATTGACAACATGACATTGGACAAGTTGTCCAGAGGGGTTTATCTAGAAGACGTGACTGGACCTGTCAGGCTTTGTCATGCCACCAACTGTGGGGGCCTGGCTGACATCCATTTTGACACCACCCGTGGTGGGTTTGTTTTTTTCATCTTGGGTTCCCTAAACACGAGAAGTACGCACGCCAGACAGGTATTTTCACAACACATGAGCCTCAAAACGGATGTGGTTGCTGTGAGAAAGAGGCCGAGCAATTTGTGATTGACACAACTTAGTGAGGCACTGGAGATCTAAAAGGTTTTGGCAGTTTTTGTCGTAACATCCCATCATCTGAGTGGGGAGAGGAAAACTGGGGGAAGTTGTTAACTTCCAGCATGTTATCTGAAAATAATCAAAAGAATGTGCAGATTTTTTTTTTTCTCACCATGTTTTAACACGCTGGCTCGTTCAAAATAAACGTCGACTTTTAAGATTTAATGGTGGCCTTGGCAAAATAAACTGTTAATTGCTTTCAAAAAATAATGTTTTTCATAATCGCATGAAAATAAACATAAATGGAAGTTATAAAAATTTGAATGCAGCATGGCTTAAACTGAGACAGAGAGGAGAATCTTAAAACAGGTAAGGTAAAAGCAAATTCATTATTATTTGCTGTAATAAAAGTATGATATTTGTGACAATATTAATTGCATTTAGGTTGAAATGCAAAAACTAATAAATAAAAAAAATAATTTTTTTTTTTAATTAGTTACCTCTTCAAAAGAACTCAGATAAATTCAGGTTTTGGTCTGTGAAAGGTGCATCTACAAAGTAATTGTATACATTTACAGGTATTTAATTTGCATATTTGTCAATAGACTTTTTTTCCACCACAGCATTTTAAGCCTCTTTCAGAGGAAAAAGTAGTCCCTGGCTCTGAGGTACTGTCACGGTTATGAGGAAAAGGGAAGTATTAGTGTAATTTTGATGTTACTCTGTTTTTATTGCAGCTTAAGAGAGAACAAAAGCTGCTGGGGGGAGGGGGGTAGAGGTGGAACAAAATAACAAGGTGGTTGATATTGTGCAGTCCTGAATTATTTTTTTCCTCCCTCTACTGTGTCTTTTATGTTCTTTGATATATGAACATCCTAAAGCCCAACAGCACTTTTAGTTCTACATCAGCAGCTGTAAAGTCCCTTGCTTTTTCAGCAAAAGCTGTTAAACTGAAACAAAGAAGTCTTTAGCTTCTTTTGTCTTTTAGGATTTAGCCTTTATGTTGCCATGATGCACACATCTGACAACTCATTTGCTGCCAGCATCTTTGGTTTTCTGTTTCTGTAGTTTTGTTGTGCAACTATATTGACACATTTTTCCAAACTTTTTGGTGTGAAACCTCTCATCTGATATTAAATCAACATTTATTGGACTGTCTTGTTTGGCTTGGATAAGCTCGGAGCATCAATGACTAAACTTCCGACCAAAGACATTGATGGTGGTTAAGGACTAGACCGTTACAAAGTGGAGAACGGGGTGGAGGATGGATGGACGGTACCAATACGTGACATAGTTAGTACTAAACCGCAGAGAAAAAAAAAAACATGACCTACATATTTTCAGTTATTTAGTTGTTGTTTTTTTTAACAATCAAATTCTGGAGGAAGTTTTATTTTGGAAAACGACTGGATACTCTCCACCTCATCCGACTCATTATTGACGCGTGTCAAATCGCTCGGTCAGGTGTTGAACATTTTCATGGAAAAGAGCCAGTGAGGAAAAAAGAGGAAGAGCATTTAATTTCAAAGAAAAAACAAATTGATATTTAACAGACAAAAAACAGAAAATTTTACTCAAAAATATGTATTTATTGTGACAGTTGTTTCCAGACACCATGATAATAATACATAATATTTAGCAACCAGCTGTCTAATGTTACAAGGATGCTGCTAATAAAGCTCCCCATACAGTGGATTCACCTTTATCATTAAATCTAGAAAATACCAGCTTTGGTGACTATTTGTCCTATTTATTTTATTGTATCTCACCTTAAATGTCAGACGAGACTGAAGTTGTCGCCTGATTTTCTTAGCCTTCGCTTTGACAGTTATGGGTTAAAGTAAAATATCTATACCATGTTCTTAAAGGCTAAATTTAAAACAAAAATATGATTGTGATTGGCTGAGAAAAAAGGTGGCGTCTCTAGCAATTAGTTCAAAGTGAAGGCTTACTGCAGGGGGACGTAACTACCCAGTGACCCTGGAAATGAGACAGATTTTCCTTATGGAGATTGCACCAAAGCTTCAAATCACTAAAATGCTTGTCAGTACAAAAACAAAAGGCTGCTCTGTTAAGAAAAAGAAAAAAAAGTTCCTTGGACCCAGCGCAAAATGTGCACAGACTTTAGATTATCATACAGAGATCTTGCCCCTCATGGGGAAACATAGATAACTATACAGAGGTCCAGAAAACTTACAGACCACAAAGAAAGATAAAACATGTTGTAAGGGTTTTCCTCTGGTGTTTTTCTTTTTTTTACATGCTTTTTAACTCTAGTGATTAACACTCAATGAAAAAACTTTAGATATCAAACTTTATTTATAAAAAAAAGCAAACTATTTGTAGCTACCATGAAAGGAAAAGCAGTTGAAGGCTCTTTCACTGCTCCACTCTTTCGTTTTGTTGGCACACTTAAATTAAATGTGTAAATCTCTGTCTCCATTTCCCACATTAGAATGAAGGAAAAAGAAGAGCATTTTATTTTGCTAGTCAAGGTAATGGATTTTGGCAGATTAGATTTCATCTGTTTTTATTGATGCACTGTGTGTTGTGTATTTCTAAAGCACTCTTGAAATGACTTCTTTAAGGGACACGAGCAGATTAAATGTGCAGAGAGTCATCATCCATGGCTGTCACAGTCTTCTTTCATGAACACAATAAACTGCAAATCCAGTAGTGACCCAGTAACATAATCAGCCTCTTTGCAAGGCTGCCTCTGTTCCTCTGGCTTTCCTTTTCTCTTGTTTGTTTGTTTGTTTTATGGATTATTATTGTATTTTAGGTGCTTTTATGAGTGCTGACAGGAATTCATTTTATTTTGATGAATTTTGTTTCATCCTTGTACATTCAGCAGAGCAACTTTAAGAAAAAAATTACATTTAAATTTCATTTTGTCTTTTATATTAGAGGTAGATTTAAAAATAAAGTTGGGTTATTCTGAAGCTTTAGGATAATAAGTGGCGAGGAGGCGGACTATTTACCTAATTGGTCTTTGAGGGTCAGAATTCTAGCTGATAGACAGGTGTTCAAATACTCATTTGCAGTACCAGCATACAAATAAATTATTTAAAAATCCTGCAGGTGATTTCCAGGTTTTTCCAGATTTTTCTTTTAGAATGTTACACATCTTCATGAATTCTAAGTGGGAGAACTTACAAAATCACAAGGTGTTCAAATACCTATTGGCCTCGCTGTACATAATATTCTTTGTTGCTTTCTATACTTTTGTCAGAGGAAATGATGTTAAAACATAAATCTAGGTGCCACTTTTCTTAGTTTTGTTCTCTTCTTAGCTGTCACTCCCCTGCTATGTGTATATACCACATGAGATCTCTCATATTTTACAGCAAAAGCTCATGAATAGTGCAATCAGTGTTCTGTATTCCTGGGACTAAGGATTTTGCCTGTAATTGTAGCTACTGCTGTTGTTATGTTCGCCATTATCTCTCTCTCACACACACAGCTTTACATAACTGCTTTACTCACACAGGTGACAACAAAACTACTATGATTCTATCTTTAAATGGTAACCGTGATATTGGTGTGAATATATAATTATAATGTGAATAGTATTTAGAGCCAAAGAATAAAGTATAGGAAGATGCATCTGCAAGAAAAACAATATCATCATATCATATCAACAGAGAGGGGAGGGCACTGAGAGGATTGGGGAGGGGGGCTCAGATATTATGGTGGGGGGGGGGGGGGGGGGGGGGGTTGTAGTGCGTAGGGTTTTAGGGTTATGGGGGGTGGCTGTGGGTGCGTGGCGATCCCTGGGTTGCTAAGGTCGCGTGCCTGGGCTGGCTTGCGGAGACGGGGCGCCGGTCGGGTGGTGGCCGGCTCATGGGTTCCGGGGGCCCTGGCTTCGTCCCTGGCCTTTGTCCCGGTGTCCGGTGCCCGGTGGCCCCCATGGCTGCCGCCTGGTACGGCTAAGCGCTCCTGTCTTGTGGCCTGGGGGCCGGACACTGGGTTCGCTTGTGCCTCTGGGCTTTGGGGGGGCCCCTGTAGGGGGGCCCTCTCTGTGCCTGGCTGGTGGGGTGGGCGGTCCCCTCCTCCTCCCCTCCCGGGCTGCCTGGGTCCGGATGCTGGGGGGGCTTCTGGCCTGGGGGGCTCTCCTCCCCTCTCCTGGTCTGGCTGGTCTGGCTGGGTAGGATCTGGCTCCCTTTATGAACACACGGTTCACGTCGGCAGCATGCATGTGCACGTGCACACTGCCACACTGCTCCCTGTCTGCTTCATCCCTCCTCCTTACCTACAGTGTATTGATGGACAGATTTTTTTCGCTCATCTTAGTGTCAGATTTTCACCTTTTATGTAACATTCGTCTTTCCAGCAGATCTGGTATAATTGTTACAGTTTAAAATAATAACTTACTCAAATCAGTGCTTGTATCCCCCACCTTTTCACCTTTCTTCCTTTTACTCTCTTCCACCCTCCCCTCACATTCTTCCCCTCTCCCTCCCCACACACACTAAATGTAACAAATAAATAAAAAATAATACGACAAAAAGGGGTTTATACAAATCTACACTCTAGTTTCTTGAAGCTATATAACCTCTTTTTGTGATAGTAAAACCTGTCCAACACAAAAAGCCTTCAGCTCTAATCTGTTTGCTCAGCTGTTGGACAGAACAAGTTAAAAGAAAAAAAAAAAAAAAGAAAAAAAAACAGTATCATTTGAGTCTTGTAAAAGGCAAAATCTCTGTTATTAATCTCGAAGAAGCAAAATTACAAAAGTAGGGTTCTTATGTTGCACTGAATGCATCTACTTCTGACAATTTGAGGATGGAAAATGCTGTTTGAGTATAAATGCAGCTATTTTTAAAGAAATATTAAAGACAGTTTGTTTTCCCACAGACTAGATGTACTGTCTGGCAAGATGCTGTTTCTGTGAATATAAAATTGATCTGATTAAACGTGAAGTTGATATTGATTAATTAATAGGGCGGCTGTCGAGCAGTGGTAGGGCGGTAAACCTCTGATTGGTTTATTCCAGGTTCAATTATCTCCTTTCCCACCTATATGTTGAAGTGTCCTTGGGCAAGACACCGAACCCCACCTGGCCTCTGGTGGAAGGTTGGCGCCTGTGTTCGAATGCCACCAGTGTGTGAATGAGTGGATGGGACTGTGGCTGTAAAGAGCTTTGGGCCTTCGAGGAAGGTAGAAAAGCGCTGTACAAGTGCATACAATTTACGATTTAATTCGTTTGGGGCTAAGGTCCAATTATGTCTCAGTTGTCCCAGATTTTTGTTGTTTGTACTGTCAAAAGAGTAACATAAAAAGCAGACACTGGCTCAGTTAATCATAGTCTTTAGAATAGGATTTCGATGAAACATCCTCGTTTTCTGGTTAAATCTGTTAAGTTCACAGAAATTTCCTCTTTAGAGGGTGTGCTGCTACCCCAGCACACCATTTGTTCCGTCACAGAGTATAGTTGACCCTAAAGTACGGTTCATTAATTGCTGTGATTACTCTCCTTCTGCTCTCTGGCACATGTAGCTTGTCCTACTTGCAAAGGTGTGCTGGTGTGCATGCTTGTATTGTGAGCAGGAAATGTTATGGTGGTAACATTGTGCTACTATACATTACCACCCAGGACCTGCAACCAGTATTTTATATAGACAGACTATAGTCTTAGGAATGCACCAGTGAAAGTTACATGGAAATTGAATGGATCTGGAGCTGATAAATGATATCAGCTGCAAACATAACTCCTATGATAAGTCCTGTGTTTTAAGTCTGCCAGCTAGGAGGAAGAGTCGGCAGCATCAACTGTTGAAGCACATGTAGTAGCTCTGCCTTAACAAAAAAAAAAAAAGAATATCTTGTGTTTTGTCAAGGGTGGCGAGCAATAAACCCTGTTAAAATGTTCGGCATGGTTTGGTGCAGGCAGGGGGCTGCTGTGACTAGACCCCTGAATTGTCCAAGCAAGTATTAAAGCTCAAATGAACCTAAGATCTGTGGTGAGGTTTAAAACAAACAGGTTTTGGAGTTTTAGCTAAAGTTTGAAGGCAGAGCAAGGAGGGGCAAAGAGCAATGAGGAAGCAGAGTGACTGATGTGCATTTAAATTAGGTCAAGTCCTGTTTGATGATTATGCAGAGGTTAACCTTAGCCATATGCGCCCTTACAGGGGTTTGACCCTTGTGGGTTTTTGGGTTGTCCAAGCCAATGGAAGATTCTAGACAACAGCAGCTGGATTTTAAGGGGAGCGCATATGTATCTTGCAGTTCCCTTGAGGCTTGTGAGGCCACCTTAAGGGTCCAATGAAAAGGTAATGCACGATTGTTGTGCGTGTGGTAAGTGTATCGTGAAGTATTTGTGAGAATAATGTAAGTTACATGCAATTATGGCGTACAAGTGATGCTGTCTTAAGGTCCCCCTATGTCGCGCTCTTGTCGTTTGCAAGGTGCACTACTGCTTCCTTATTGACTGGGTCTAAATGCTGCACGTACAGAGTATATATGTGATACGCAAATGCCCGGAGGATGCCTGTAGGATGCTCATGCAAACTACAGTCTGTCTAATTTCCTAATTTTTAACAGCCAGGCTGCACAAAAGGAGGAGCACTTATTACTTGAATATCCCCTTGCATAGTGCGGAGGTTTGATGATGGTTGAAAAAATGAAAACTCTGTACGACACACTTGCGTCTCCCCTACTTCCCCCTGTCTGTAAGTGTGTGCCAAGAACCCCCTTAGAGAAATATGTAATTGAATATTTTCGCTCTACGGGCTTATTACCAAGCGGTCTACAATCCAAAAAATGTTTTGCCCACCTTTCACTTGCAACCCACACCACACGTAAGGCCATGTGACTAATGTTTAAAGACCCACCTTGATAGTGGCATTCTTTTTTTGATCATGGAGGACATGTACAAAGAAAATTAAGCTCAGAACTGAATTTCTGAAGTTTTTTTTAAAAGCTTTTTTCATTCAGATCGTGGTGAATCAGAAGCAGAAGAAAAATCTTGATGTTGAAGCTTAAAGGTCAAGCCACAAGCTCCCTGCTCTGCTTCAGTGTAGATGACTAGATCCATGTACGCCTTCGTTTTCCTCGAGGTTTTGACAAATATCGCCCCCAAATAGACTTCTGTTGTGAATTCTTGACATTTAGTTAACTTAGGTCTAAAGCAAACCAAGCCAAATTTTTCAACATTTCCTGCTCATTTGAACTAAGCCTACCAAACCACTCTTTCTTTTGGAGCACATTCACTCTTGGCATTCCTTACCCAATCAAACCAAGTTTCCTGAACTATTCCTCCATATAGTTGGGATTCCTTCCTTACAAACTGCAAACCTTGGCTAAACATTACTGAGGACTCTGGTAAATTGTTATTTCCTTCATGTTTAAGTCTCCCATGTTGCTGAAGATAAGCTAAAATAGCGCAATTTTTATAAAAAAAAGACTTTAGACTTTAAATCAGTTTAATTTTCAATTACTTTTGACAGCTCTGAGGAAGGATCAAGTCCCCCTCTTTCCCCGAGATTATCCTCCATCACCGTGAAAAAAAAATGCAACCTAAAATAAAATGACCTGTGTTAGTTCTCAGCTATTGGGGCTGTGTCAAAATTCATTGCAAGGTGCAGAAAGCAAAAATGCTTCACTTGTTTCCTAAATCCTTACAGGAATTGCTTGAAAGTGGGGGATTGCAGAAATGGAAAGGGACACAGCACCAGGCCGTATCTCTCCCCAAGCTAAATGAAAGCTCAGAGTGATGTGTCACTAACAGGACTAGTCAAAGTGACAGAGACTGGGAGTGAGAGAGAGTCCAACAGCCAAAAGAGCCAGCTGCCCATAGGAATTTCACCTTGTCAAGGTCAGCCCTGTTAATGCTGTGTGAGGGTTTAAAACCCTTTAACAGCATTGTTACACTTTTTGAAGGCTTGCATGACATTCCTGCTGTTTGTAAAATTTAAGATTTTCGCTTTTTTTCCCCCCACACTGCACTCTGATTCCTGCACACACGCACAAATCCTTTTTTAAGGATCATGTTTTGGCAGAATATTTTTACCTATTCCCTCATAATAAACTAGCAGAAGCTGTTGAACACTGTGGAGCAATTTATTTGCTAAGGAGGCACTGACAAAAAACACATTATTATGACTGCTGAAAATAGATGGATAGAAAGAACAAGAGTAAAGAGTTGAATGTTTAGGGTAACATTTGCTACACCTGAAGCTATATGTGTTAATGCCAGCAAATAATGCCAATCCTTGCATTGACAACATTTCTAAAAGCTTCACAGATTTTTTATGTGTGTGTATGTAAATGGCTCAACAGCACAACTGGAGTGGCTGTCTGACAATTTGGAGCCTGAGACTGTACATCTAGCAATGCCAACATTTTTTGGAGGAATCGGTATGAACAGGCGCCTGCTCTGGCAGACCTGCAGGCTGTAAAGAAGAAGCTCAGGATCAAAGACAGATGTTCTTTTGTTGATAACACCAGTCACATTTTGGTGTCCTGCTCAGTGATATATGCTCAACAGATCAACAGCAACAGATCAAACTCATCTGCTGTCATTCACAGCATTTCCCTGAACCTCATCCTGTCACATGTCTGTGAATAAAAGTTTCCAGAATCCTTGCTAAATCCCATATGATCAATGTTAGCCATTTTTATACTTAAATTAAAACTCCTTTTCTCCCTGTAGTATTTCAAACAAAAAGTGCAGGCACGTGCACACGTAGAGCCCTAGGGGCGGCTTTAGCACCTGCCCTATTAAAAACTGCCCTAGTGTCCTCTGGCTTTTTCTTTTGTTTGTATGAAAATTGAGAAATTCCTGTTAGTGATACAAGAAAAAAAAAAGTTGCTTTAAAAATCCCCATAATATTCTTCTATCATGCCTATTTTCTATCATGATCTGCTGCTTCTGTCTCAGTGGCTGAAACCGTTGAATCATGGTCTCATTTGAAACATTTGTAGTGTCATTTCTTACTTTTATTATTATTATTTATTTTTATGGTATCTTTATTTATTTTTAAGTATTATTATTTTAAGTATTATTAACATTTTCTTTTTTATTCAATCTCCTGGCAAAGAAAAAAAATGTTGCTACCTCAATTGCCTTCTCTGTTACTGCAACACTTGTGCTATCCTAGGCACTTTAACGTTGGGAGTTGGGTCATCTAGACCCACTAGACAGTGCGCTGAACCTTTTTTCTTCAATGATTTGAAGTGTGATCTTCACGGGTGTCCATGGATTACATGAAATCTTTCCACCTTTATCCACCTTTGTCATGGTAGGGAGAACACGTCAATGTAGGGGTGGGGTCATCTAAGATAGCACAAGGGATAAACAAATTTGCACTTGTATTAAGTGTCACTACATGAAATCCTGTATGTGCACTATTTGTCAATATAAAAAAAAAAACCTTCCTCTCTACAGGCGTTAAACTAAATTTATCTGTTAGAATTGGCTTCTTTAAATTCTGTATGATCCTGTTTCGCAATTTCTTGTATTAAAATCTTCCCAATTACAACAAAAGCCTGTGTTTAAAGGATCAGATGGGTGCAACTGTCAGGAACTGAAGACGTAGAACCCAAAATGCAGGACATTGGGCTTGGTGGCAGAAACATGGGCATTTAATGAATAAACTGAGACAGGGCAAAAACCACAGAGAAAAAAAAGGAGATAAAACAGATGACCTAACTACGGAGCCCGTGTCCTGACATTAAAAAATTAAAATATATCTCGTTCACCCAGATTAATATCTTGTTTCCACAAATTAATATCTTGTTTACACGAAATACTATTCCATTCCCACAAGATACTATTTTGTTCCCTCGAAATGATTAACTAGCTGATATTGTAGTTTAGGGTCGAACAGGAATAAAAATATTCAGGACTTGTCTTTTATTAACATACTCTTTAGCAGTGGCTTTACATTCGAAGGCTAGTAGGCTACATGCTAACTAGCCGATCATTTCTCCTGTTATTCACGTCATAGATTTACAGCAGATACCTTCACATTTCTCTCTGTCTCATTATATTGCATTGAAGACACGGAAGATGTTTAGAGATCAGATTTATTTCTTTTAAAAAGCACAAAAGCATCGATCGGTAATCACGTTCATTCACATCCTGGTACCCTCTCCGTCCATCTTGCTGCAAAAGCCGCTTTCTGCCGCTACTTCCATGTCTCCGTGAGCATTCGATAGGGGTAAAAATAAAAGCAAGAATGATTGATCTATTATTGTCTCGATGAAAATCAGAAAAATATCATAAGATTAGGCTGGCTTAAAACTGCATCATCATAATCAAAAGACCACTAGTGTCAAGGTGCAGGGGTGGCTCGAGAGCCGGTAGGACCCAGACGCAGAGGCGGGAGGCAAACGGGTTCAGGGCTAGAGGGTTTAATTATAACAAAAAGCGCTGCAGAGCAGGATGACAAAACAAAAACTCACTGTGGCGGGGCATGAAACATGGCATGAACGGACGAAGACACATGAAGACGTTAAACACACGACCAGAAGTTAATGGACCAGCACAGGAGGAAGGCAGAGACAGAACTTATAAACAGACAGGGCAGACAAGACACAGGTGAAGACAATCAGGGCAGATGGGGACCAAAGGAAGTAAAACTCAAGAAACAAGACAAGACAGGAAACCTTTCAAAATAAAACAGGAAACAGAACTTAACCATGACAGAACAAGACAGAAAGCAAAAACCAATACAAAAGAAACTCAAACCATGACAACTGGGAACACTTTTACAATAGATAAAAAGATGATCGGAGTGAGACTTTAAGGAAAGGACAACATTTAGGAATTAGTTTTGGTGGGTTTTCTTAACACATAAGAGCCCAGACCCATTTTTTGTTAAAATTAAAATTATGTGTGTTTTACTACAAAACAAGTGGAGCAGAGAGAATCCATTTCTGATATTTTTCTGTTACACTGATGTCACCATGGGTTCTTATGGGATAAGCTGCAACCAAATGACATACGATCTTTGTCTAATATCTAAAGCAGACGGTGTGTTCCCTTCGCGAGCCTGGAGTAGTTTAATTTTTTTTTTTTTTAAATGTTGTTTTAGTTAATTCCACCCATTTACGTGTTTTCGTATTACATTTAGGTGACAGAATGAAGCTTGAATTATTTTCTTGATCATTTCAATTATCAATATCAATTCATCAACGGATAAAACCTACAATAATTTGTGGGCAACAATTGAGATTTATTTGAAAGCGTGATTAAAATCAGTGGGCACACAGCCGCCTTTTCTGCCTCTCACAAAATGAAACAGTTTTATCTGGCTCCATAAATTTTCGATCTCAGTGAAATATAAGACAGAATATTTCCATGTGCTGTGCATTTTACGCTTCATACAGTAATGCACTTACAGACGGATAAAGCAAATAAGAAACACGATTCCACAGGCATCCTTGGAAGACACATTTGTCCACCCCTTGGGTCATTGAATAGGGATAGAACTAAAAGGGCTGAATGACACACATCGGATTTACAGATTCTTAGCTGTAACATGATATCATTACAACAGCAGGTGCACCCAATTCTTCACAGTATGCTGCTCAATGAGAAATAGCAATGGACCAAATGAATGCTTACTTGCTATACTTGGTGTTGAATTTGTGAAAAGTTCTCTTGGACAGCTGCTCTATGGTTTGCTTCTAATGGTCAGGTGGGATTGTGTGTCATTTGAGAGAGGGAGTGCCAAATCAATACAAAATTGCCACCATTTTTTAAAAACCCACCCCAATCTTTTAATTGTAAAAGTGTTCCCAGTGGTCTTTTCAACTATGATTACGCCCTTTTTAGCTGAAATCTAAAAATGTGTGTTGTTTTCAAGGACTTAGTTCCTTAAGAGCAGCAGGAGTTATTTAGAAATGCGCCTCTGTTTATTAGGTGGAACCTCTCTTTTTCCAATTGTTTTTTTTCTGCTCCTTATTCACAGCAATTTGAATAAATAAATACTCTGAAATGCAATTTTAAGGTAAATATTTTTTATATAGCTCTTCTATCATCAGAGAAATACCCCGAAAACATGTTAAAAACAACAAAAGACCATTTTTATTGGACTGGGTCTTTAAAGCTAGTGTAAAGATGGATTCACATCCTCCATGATGCTGTAAAGTCCACTTAAAAAAAGTAGAAATCTTGTTTGTTGTAGTGCCTTTGTACATGATCCTACACATTCCACTGACATTTAACTGACAGCTGTGAAAGTGGTGCATGACTGAATGCTGCAATTTTCCAATTTGTCACAACAGGCCACTATGAGTAGAGTATTTGCTTGTTAATCTTATTTTCAAATAAACAGGACGTGTTTTTGAAGATGGGTGCAGTGTTTTTCACGGCCAGCGTGCAGGATTACCACCGGACAGCCTGAGAGATAAATCTGTGTGTTCTTGATTGCTACACAGTCTGTAGATCATGTTTGCCAAGCATGCACATTGTGGAGGCCTTGTTGACAATTATAAACATGCATTATTTAGCAGCAGGGACCTCCTTCCTTTTCATTATTCACCAACATCAAAGGGTGACAGCTGAAGTTCACACTCTGGAAATCATCAGGGGGATTTATTTAGGCTTTATGGTTTGACACGAGCACTCAGCATCACCAACACACAAACGAAAAAACAAATAACAAATTCGGAGGCCGTTCCTCTCAGCTTTCAGTATTGAGTCTGTTTCCTGTGCCTCTTGCAAAATTGTAGCAATGGAAACAGACAGATGTCCCTAATGGATTGAGTCTGTATTTATGAATGCTTTTACACGCATTGGGCTGATGCCATCTGGGCCCGCTGCTATTGTCCACTTTACTGTCGTCTTTGTAGAAAGCTTCTTCATCTAATTGCAGGAGAAAAATAGTCATAAGGGAAAAGGGCAAGATGTATTCATTGTTTCGGGGCAGATGCTTTAACCAAGTTGAACATTGAACATCTAGCATTGTTGCAAGCAACTTTGGTGTCCAGGGAGTTCACGAGGTCTGTGTGGCCAAAGAGTGAGCTTTCTCCTGAGCTCAACCTAATAGGTTCTGGGTTTTTATTTTTGTGCTCTTATTTGAGGCATTGGCCACTTATTTCACCTCTTTTACTTAAAGTTTGACACCTTTTTCATCCTAAAAAAGCACTTTTCTTTTTTGCCTTGCTGAAGTTTGCACTCTGGCTTTTTCTTTAAAATCTTTATCCTATCTCTTAGCTTCTGTTTAAGCAGTCCTCACTAATCCCCTATCTCTGTCCCTGAAGGCCCCTCTTCCTTTTTCTGATGCTCTTCTTACTATCAATGAAGTCCCTCACTGTCCTTGTGGGCATGGTGTTCTCCACACACAAGTGTGTGCAGCTTGTCACACCAGTAATTTTTCTTTCCCTGTGCATCATTATTCGCAGCTTTTAGGCGCTCTAGAATTTCCCCTCGCTCCGTGTGGCCCACCTTCCTGCAGCGCCTTTGGTCACAGTTTCCCGCTTGGTGATGCTTGTTAGTTTGCGGCTGCAGATATTCATCAGATTTACCACGAAAGCAGCTGTTTACAAGAGGTTTCTTTATGTATGCTGATGCAACCTGGTGCAATTAATCAAACGTTTTATTTTTCAGTAGGTGCGATGGATCTGTAACACTAAAGCATGAACAGAATACACTTTCAGGATCCTTTCTGGGATCAATGCTTTCGTCAAGCTTTTAGCTTGACAAAAAAAGTTTCATCAACACTGACAACAGCCAATGTTGATTTATATCTGTTATATAAAACTCCAGTTTCTTTGTTTAGGCTCCACTCTTTTACAATAACTTTTTCAAAGGTAGTGTAAATATTTCTCCTTAACTATGGCTACTTCATCTAATGTTTCAGCCTGCCTCTGCACTTAAAATAGTGGCAGAGGGTCACTAAACTAAGTTATTATGTTTCCCAGAGAAATACATACCAGCCTTAGACTATGTCCTTGTTGGTTCTTTAGGCTCATCCATTTGTTTTGCAATGACCTTATATTTAGCAGAACAATTTAGAAAAGAAATAATTCAAATCTCCTCTTTTCCTTTTTCTTAATTTTTTTCCCTCTCTAGCAAATTAGAACAGGTGCGATGGCAGAGCTTTACAAAATAAAAACCTATTAAAACTTGCAATATAGTACAAACAATGTGAACAGTTATATTTTATTGCAATATGTCCACCAAAAGTAGCATAAAAATGTTTGTGAGGCAGTTATACATGAGTTCAATTCACAGCTCTGGATCTGATCATTATTACCAATACTAATTAGGAAGAATTTCATAGCTATTACCATCTTATGAAGCTAAGTTTACTCTCTTGCTGAAGTGAACTAACATTAATTTAAAAATGTTTAAATGTAGTTTGTAGGCCTGCATAAACCTGAAATTCAGAGAAGACTAAAATGTATCTGAAACTACATTCAAGTTGTTTGTCGAACAGCTTTTTACTCTTCATACTCTGTACTCACACTATAACAAAATGCAACTGGCACAAGAAAGCTAACTACCTACGTAGCTAATGTATCATTAGTGAGAAGGACTTTAAAACAAAAAGTGGGACATCCCCGTTTTCACAAAGTCATTGTTGGAATTAAAGGAAGTCTGCAAACAAGAGGCTCAAAGTGCTTTTGAAATTATATCTGTGTGTATATAGTGCTTCATAAACAAAACTGCCTCGCCTTGTCAAATAGTGTCACGTTGACTTAAGATTATATTACTGCATTACTCCACATTTTTTATACAAATACACACTAACTGGCCACTTTATTGGTCACACCTGTCAATTTCTTGTTTATGCATATTTCTAATCAGCCAATCACAAAGCAGCAACTCAATACATTTAGGCATTTAGACATGGTCAAGATTACATGCAGCAGTTTAAACAGAGCATCAGAACGGTGAAGAACGGTTATTTAAGTGACTTTGAATATAGCATGGTTGTTGGTACCAGATGAGCTGGTCTGAGTATTTCAGAAACTGCTGCTCTGTTGGGATTTTCACCTACAACCATCTCTAGGGTTTACAGAGAATGGGATGGGAAGACAGCAGTTAGTTAAATAACCAGATACAACCAAGGTGTAACTAACTACCTAGTTAATGTATCAATATAAGGAATCACTAAAAAGTGGGGCAATCATGTTTTCACAAAGTCATTGTTGGAATTAAAAGAAGTCTGCAAACAAGAGGCTCAAAGTGCCTTCCAAATAAAACCTAAAAAGGGCTTCATAAACTAAACTGCCTCGACTTGTCAAATAGTGTCATGTTGACTTAAGAATATGTCATAGGGAGAAACATTACCACACATATGTCATATACCAGTGGTCCCCAACCCCCGGACTGCTGACCGGTACCGGTCCATGGGTCAGTTGGTACCGGGTCGCACAGAAAGAACTTACATAACTTCCGTTTTATTTATTTTGGAATCTGAAAGATGTTTTATTTTGAAAAATTCCCAGATTCTCTGTTACATCCGTCTAAGTCACACAGGCCAAAGCGCTCTTCTCAGTCACGTGAATGGTTACCGCTAAAATAAAACCCAGGAACTAGCTAAATGAGCAAAAAAACAAACTTCTTTGGAAAGTTTCGTTACCAAGCTAAAATGCCCAACCAGGAGACAGAAGAGGAGCCTTCGACTCCCAAAAAAATGAAAACTAGATTTAATAAAATAATTTGTTTTTGCACCATGAGTATGGGAAGGGGAGGGGGTGATGACACCTGTGCAATGTACAATGACATTTTGGTTAAAATAAAAGCTCAGAGTTCATCTTGTCATGTCTCTGTTCCTCCTTCATCGTAGCGTTGCTACAGTAATTGTCCGCCACATCTAAAAGACCGGTCTGTGAAAAATTTGTCTGATGTCATACTGGTTCGCGGCGATAAAAAGGGTTGGGACTGTTGTATATACTATGGATGTCACAATTCTCAATTTAAAACTGAACCTTATGTTACACCATTGAACCAAATCATAAGGAAAGTGTATCGTTGCATCCCTACTGCATACCATTAGGTCTTAAGTGTCAAACACATACTATGCTAAATTTAAGGATTTGTTTTTTACTGTTTTATTACATTACACCACGCTTAGTATAAGCCACTTGCAAGTTTTTCTTAATTGTTACTTGCTTGTTAGCAAATAAAAGCAATATTTTTTTGTAGTTGTTTTGTAATACACAAGTTGTAAATCAAACCAAAACAAAGCCGGAACCTAAAAATCTACATTTGAAAGGAATCAGGAAGAAAGTATTTCATTGCATCCCTAATTGTGTTTGGCAGCGGAGCGACCACCAGAGTGTGACTGTGTGTGTGAATGTGTGTGTGACTGGGTGAATGGGTCTGTGACTGTAAAGCGCTTTGTCCTTGTAGGAAGAAAGGCGCTATATAAGGATACGCCATTTACCATTTACCATTTACCAATTTACACACACAGAATAGGAATTTGGAGAGAAGGAATTCAAGTTGTTAAGAATGTTGAACCAAAGCATTACACAAGCATTTTGACAGAAATTGCTGATATATAACCATATCTAAAGCCAAGTCATCTACGGCTCCTTTAACTAATCTGGAATTTATCTGAATTAATTGGGCTTATGAAAGTCAAGTTTCTTCTTCAAAACAATAAGGTCCCACATACAAATTATTGCTGGGTGGCTGTGAGTCACTCCTGGACAAAGAAGCGTCACTGCTGCTCCACATTGAGAGAAGCCAGTTGAGGTGACTCAGGCACCTCTTTCAGATGCTTCCTGGATGCCTCCCTGGGGGGGTTATTCCGGACATCTCTCACCAGTGGAATCCCCAGAGAAGACCCAGGAGGTACTGTTTTTCAGATATACCTGAAAGTGCCCTACGGCCCCCCTGCAGAACTTAAAGAAACTTGTATGGAGAGCGAGGTCTAGATCTATATTTGGACTGTTGCCCCTGCGATCCGGAGTTGATTTTTTCTTTTGGCAAACAACTCTCTTAAAATGGGGATTCATTAATTTTTTTCTGATAGAACTTGTATTTTTCCTAAGGTCAAGATCCAGCCTAGCAAGAAAAATGTCCTTTAATTAACAATACTCTAAAACACATTAACAAATCTTTCTAAAAGCATTGATGACATTTACAGTATGTTTGAAGCTTTTGGTTCAAACTTGCGTTCATTCTGGATAGTTGATTCCAAAATTAAAGATTAAAAGAATCTTCCATCTTTTGTTTGATCTCCACAAGTATATCACATAGGCAGCTGCTCTGTCAACAGTAAGAAGTTATTTCGTGACAGATGGGTTATTTACCATGCAAATAGAGCACAGAAAGACAACTGCAAACATTCAAAACGAAATTAACTGCAACAACTGCTTGATTGTTAAGGTTGTTCCACATATTATAGGTCAGATCAGGTCTTTCCAACCACCAGTGAGCCTTTAAGCTATTTTTGTTAATGTTCACTTATAAACCAAAGTCATTCTGGGGTTCTTTTTAGCATAATCACAAATAATTTATTAATCCATCTTCAAAATTTCGCTTTACTCTCGTTTGGGGTCACGGTGGTGCTGGAGATCACTCAGCTATTTAAAGGCGATGGCAGAGTACACCCTGGATGGTTTGCCAATCCATCACAAAGCCACGCAGAGACAAACAACCACACACACTCACATCTTAAACCTTAATAATTGCCCTTAGGGGTAGATAGGGGCTGTCTGCGAGGGAAAAATGGGCAAATCTGTATGGGACACGCAGGCGGCTCACAGGAAATATAACAGTTGTGGATTGCTCGCTGAGTCTTTATGAGGGAAAATGGTCATGTACATTTTTTCTATAGGGATGCTGCATGGGACAGGTCTAAACAACACGTATGGGATCTAAACAACACATACGGGGGAAGTAGGTGAGACTCAGATGTGTCGTATGGATTTTTCCTTCTTTTCAACCCTCCCAAAACCTGTGCACTCCACAGGGAGCCCGTTAGTGCTTTACAAGTGAAAGGTGCATGTCCCTTGAGCGTACCTTGCGTGCAGCCTTGCTGTTAAAAGTGAGGAAATTACACAAGCAGCGTCCAGATTTTCTCGATGTCCTATGGGTATCTTACGGGCACCTATGTATCATGTGCACACCCTGTGTGTGCAGCATTGCCCATGGTCAGTAAGGAGGCAGTGCATGCACCTTTCCAACCTCTGGAATGCTAGGTAAAGGGTACTATACGACAGCATCTATTACATAATTGCATGTAGCTTCCATTATCCTTAAATACCTCACAATACATTTACCACACAAATGACAGTGGCACATTTAACTCGTACAGATGCATGTGGACACCAATTAGCCTATGAAGCCTGTTTTTGGACTGTGGAAGGAAGCCGTAGTACCTAAAGAAAACCCACACATGTGAAGTGAGAGGGCTAAGCAATCCACCACCATCCAGCTCCTATAATCACACAAAAATATCTAAAGGAAGTACTTCTGACTAACCCCTGAAATAAAATAAAATGAAAGAAAGCTACATCTCTAACAGCAAATGAACAGTCAAACTTCTGGAAGATACTTTTCATTTGTTCTTCAGCCATCTTTATGCTGTGTTAGCTATGAGCTTGCAGCAGGTTGTGTATTGGAGACATAGGCTAATCTATGTTTAAATATTTACAGCCATTTGGTAAAAGATTAATCAAGTGACATAAAAAAGACATGGACTGTCATTCCTGCAGAACTAGTGCACATCCACAATCTATATTACACATAAAAAAGTCTAATGCACATAGTATGAACTTTATAAACACATACAAAAATTATTAAATTAAAGCTGTTTTTGAGTAGTTCTATTTTAACCTTTAAATGTAATGAAAACATCTGAGCACGTAGACTAAAAGATGAACCTACTAAGGCTTTACTTTTTTGCAGAAAGCCAGAGAAAACAGGTGTTATGGCGAGGCTCGTGCCGCCCTTTGTGGGAGCTCGCACAAGTTCTGAAAGCCCTGGTTTAGGTTGTTGGGTTCATATTTTGTCTTGAAAAAGATCTGAAGGAGATAAATGCACACAATCTTCTTCATTCTATAGCAGCTGAGGCTTTATCATTTATGTTTAACTGGATTGTTTGGTGCTTGTGACAGTAAAAACTGTAATTTAAAGATGGCGCCATCGAAACCTATGATTGTAAAAGAAAGCGACAATTGTATACATAGAAACCAAACATTTTTGTAAAATAGATATTTTTAATAAACAAAATCATGAACTCAATTAAGATCCAGAACTGCCCTGCTGTTCCCTGATTAATAGTTGTCTAGCACCAATATGTATAAACACAACACTCTGGTGACCATGCACTCTCCTGGTGTAGACAACTCTTTGAGAGAAAAAGGTGTTATGTAAAACGACCTGCTCTTGAGGTTTACGAGTTTAAAAGATTCCAGTCATGTGTTGAATTTCAACAAAATCAGCTGATGTTCTTTCAAGGCAAATCAGTCTACTGTGACATCAGAATAGTCTACAGACTATATATATATATATATATATATATATATATATATATATATATATATATATATATATATATATATATATATATATATATATATATATATATATATATATATATATATATTTATTTATTTATTTATTTACTTTTCCTCTGAAAAAAACTGTTCAGAGAAAGTTACATCTGCTAGACTGGAGGCAGGTACCATTTGTCAAACAAGTGTTAAAGACCCACTTCTTTGAAAATTGTGTTTTGGTGTTTTTATCTTGTTCTTGTAATATTTTTCTCATGATGAAGAACACGTATAAAGAAAATTAAGATTAAAACTGCATTTCCAAGTTTTTCTTTATTCAAATCATTGTGAATCAGGAGTTTCCCTTGTGCCATCTTGGATGACCCCACCCTTACATTGACGTGTTCTGCCTACCATGACAAAGGTGGATAAAGGTGGAAACATTTTCATGTAATCCATGGACACCAGTGAAGATCACAAATCATTGAAGAAAAAAGGTTCAGCGCACTGTCTAGTGGGTCTAAATGACCCAACTCCCAACGTTAAAGTGCCTAGGATAGCACAAGGGGTATACAAAAAAGTTTGTAATGGAGGTGCTACAGTCGGCAGGCCACAAGCTTCCTGCTCCACTCCATTCTGATGTATTCACTTCCAGACAAATAGATCTATGTACGTCTGTTTTCCTTGTCCGAGCTGGCATCTGCCTCAAAACTGTAGTTCCAATATTGCTTGCCGGTTTTTTTTTTTCAGCCCCTGCAGTGAGCCCACACGGTGCTTTGTTTTATTTAAACAGTTGGATCCATCTATTCTGCACCAGTTCGGTCAGCTGCTCAGTGCTTAGCTGAGGAGATCAGCGACCCGCTTTCTGCACGGCACCGAACACTGCCCCACGAGATACCTCATTCCCCCGCCCGGACGAGCCGGACAGGAGGAGCAAGAGAGGCCCACTTAGTATAGAATGCTGGAAGGGGGAAATTTCGGCCGATTAATATACCCATCACACAACACGTGAATCGTCCACAAACTTGTGCACGGACCTTGTGTGATTGTTACGCTGTACATAAGAAACACAAATAATTGCGTAGGATTGACATGATAATTGCATTAATGAAGTAAGCTACACATAAACTGTGTAATTCTTAACTGACCAAAAAATCGTATCAGCCCAAAACTGAATTCACATAGAGACCCATCGGCTAAAACCCTCGGCTGACATCTGTGCAGATTGATGAATGACAAAAACGCAAGAAAAACGTACGGATTGTGTATATCACGCATGTATCATGAACGACTGAAATTTCATCCATGGACAATCTGTAATTTGTTCGTAGCAGCAGTGTGACACGCCCCATAGGTTGAGGTTGTGAGGGGCTGTAAGCTTGCAGGAGAGAGTAAATAGAGGGATGATAGGAAATGAGGTCAGGCTTACTCCGTGCCAACCCCCCCCCCCCAACTCAGAAGTTGATTTCTAATAAACTAATGCGCCTCTGCAGAAACTATCTCATATAAAACAACGGGGGGGGGGGTATTTTGGGTAAAAACAGCACAATTAAAAGACCACTAGGAACACTTTTAAAATAGATAAAAATATTATCAGAGTGGGGCTTTAACATCAATAAAAGGCATCATGCCACTGTGGTTTGCTGTTTGGTTCATTAGATAGTTCTTGTGAATCAACTCTGTAGTGAAACACAAATGGGTTCACTTACAATAGAACAAAGGCTAAAACTCCAATGCATACCAGGGTTTACCTGATCTGTGAGTCTAGTCGAACCTTCTACCCGTACGTCATAAGTGTGTGTAACTTACATTATCCTTACACATTCCTTACTGTCCAAATATGTAGACCATCTAAGGAAGCAAGCTCTGATCAAAGCGAGTTTGCAAGCAGTTTTACATACCAATGTTTCCTGTGTAACTAACTCATGACTTCTCTTGTGGCTGTTTTGTTTTATTCTCAGGAAACATCTTTGTGGTGAGCCTTGCAGTGGCAGACCTTGTGGTGGCTATCTATCCATACCCCCTGGTCCTCACTTCCATTTTCAACAATGGCTGGAACCTGGGATCTGTCCATTGTCAAATCAGCGGCTTCCTCATGGGTGTCAGCGTCATCGGCTCCATCTTCAACATCACCGCCATCGCCATCAACAGATACTGCTATATATGTCACAGCCTCAAATACGACAAGCTGTACAGCGACAAAAACTCAGTGTGCTATGTGATTTTAATATGGGCGTTGACTGTGGTGGCCATCGTACCCAACCTGTTTGTGGGTTCACTCAAGTATGACCCCCGAGTTTATTCCTGCACCTTCGAACAGTCGGCCAGCTCAGCGTATACAATCGCAGTGGTGTTTTTTCATTTTATTTTACCCATCATGATTGTCACCTACTGCTATTTGCGCATTTGGATATTGGTGATCCAGGTTAGAAGAAGGGTCAAACCAGACAACCGACCAAAGCTAACACCGCACGATGTTAGAAACTTTGTCACCATGTTTGTTGTCTTTGTGCTCTTTGCTGTCTGCTGGGCACCCCTCAACTTCATCGGACTGGCTGTAGCAATCAAACCGGAGGTGGTGGTTCCCTTAATCCCGGAGTGGTTATTTGTGGCCAGCTACTTCATGGCCTACTTCAACAGCTGCCTTAACGCCATTGTGTACGGTGTGCTGAACCAGAACTTCCGGCGGGAGTACAAACGCATCGTAGTGTCTGTGTGTACGGCTCGCATCTTCTTCCAGGACAGCTCCAACGATGCAGGGGAGAGGCTCAAAAGTAAACCCTCACCGCTCATGACCAACAATAACCAGGTCAAAGTGGAGTCCGTCTGAAGCAGAAGACAGACAGATACGCCGTGTTTTCATTTATTTTTTCTAAGAAGCTGAGTGACAAACAAACCAAATAGCTACACAAAGCAGCTTGTTCTGTGAGCTGTCCAGACTGTCATATCGTACGGTGCTATTTTACCTCTGAGAACAATCACAGTAAGAAAAAGAGAGGATAGGAATCTCTATTCAAGCACTTTGACTCTGCAGTACATGTAGTACAGTGAAAATATGATGTCTGTTTTGTTTTTATGTTTACAGTGATGAGATAAATGTATCACACATAATACACTTTAAATATTTATTTTGTATCAGATGTCATGTAGATATGTAGTAAAAATATTTCTGGTTCTGGGTAAGTAAAGAAAAGTTTTGAGAGGCCAATAGCACATTTATATAAAAGATTTGTTGAAAATGTTACTTTATATATGATCTCATTTAATGACTTCAAAAAGTGTAGGCAAAGCTGCTTATCCTACAGCAGTGTCCATATACAGTAGGTGAAATATTGCATTTATTAAGACAGCTATATACTGTATGCATGAATATCAGGAGTTATCCATATTCAAAATAAAAATCTCATATTGATGATTATTGATAAATCTGATCAGAGTCTATTTTCCGTCTGTGCCTTTCTTTTTTACCTTGTTTTGACTTTTGGGGTGTTTTTCTTTTAAGTTGTTAAATATAACCCGGTAAAATAAGATACTTACTTTTTGGTGGTGGATTAAATAAACCTTTCACAAAAATGCAATTCTTTCCATTGATTGAATAGAGATTTAACACGTTAGGCCAAAGGTTGAGGAAATATTTGATTCAGTCTCTGTTTTTAACCCCTTTACACCGAAGCTTTAGGTCAAGTGTTTACATTATTTCAACTACTAACACTTACACAATTAACATATTTCCCCTGAATTCTGAAGTGGAGAAAAGCAGCCATGTGTTGATATGCAATCAATGTATATCAGATCATTCTGTTCCGGACAAAAGCGAATACGAGAAGTTCCGGTATGTCAAAGATCGCTGGTTATTTAGGTGTCATTTTGGTTGGTAAAGGGTTATCTGACATAGAACCAAGTTACAAAAAATAAATTCTGTTTCTTCAAAGATCTTTAAAAGGCGTATCGTATTGTACATCAGAAGCAAAAAAAAAAAAAAAAAAGTTGTGTAAAGCCATGTATTGAAGAACTGAAACTGAGGGAAATGGAATTTGTACAGTTACCTGATATAACTGATTTACTTAGATATGCATAGGAAAGAGATATGCAGTAGTTTATGGGTACATTTTATTCCATCCATCCATCCATTTTTTTAAAACAGGCTGTATCCCTTTGGGGTTACAAGGTTGCTTAACCTGTCTTGGTTACTATTGGGTGAAGGCAGGATGCACCCTGGACAGGACGGTGCATATTAATTTTATTCTAAAAGAAACAACAATGGTTATTCAACTTTATAAATAAATACATTTTATGCCATTTTGAACGACCTTTATTTTTTGTTTAAATGTGTTCATATTTAAATTTCCTACCTGGAATAAATAAGGCTTTTGTCCATTAAACATCACTAGCAACAAAAAAGAAATTAACCCAAAAAAGCAAATTGACTGACACACATTTTCACAGCTATTTGTGAAAATGGCTGATAGTGTGTCTTCATCGCACACTGCACTTGACTTACAGTATACAGCAATAAATAAGACTAATTTTAGTCAATAAATGTAATTATAGACAGGGCAAGTACCACAGGAAAAAAGAAAAACATTATTCTTTTTTCTCATTACTGCAGTTGCTGATTGACAAATATGACAGTACTTGGAAGAGAGACAAAGAAAGATGAATTGGCCAGACATCCTGAATCTGTGTGACCAGACCTCAACGTTGAAAATATAATTTTTATAAGACTTGGTATTTATAAAATAAATTAATAGTTCGGCCTTTTAACTGTTTAAAGCCCAAACATTTTATGCTTGAACTTTGTCATTATGATCTGGTGATAACTTTTGGTTACCTCATACCTGCAAATGTCTTTATTCTAAATGAAAAATTACGAAAAAAGAAAAGCTTTGATGGTATTTTGCTTTTCTGCTATTGTTTTATATTGTGAGTGTGAGGTTAGCTGCAAATTAATACATTAACTCAAATAACCTAATTTATGGCATATAGAGTGATTCTGCTTTCAATTTTTTGGGCTCACCTCAATAAAAAGACTCTCCTAACAATTAGTTATGAAGTTTAATGCCAGTTCCTTACTCAATTGAAATTGTACACAGAGTTAAAGCCACTGCATACTCTCTAGGTTTGTTCTCAGCACATTTTAGAATTTGTATAGGGTTTATTTTAAGCAATTGTATTTTCTCTGTTTTTACAGTCAAGTGTTTGCTGCATGGAGGCTTGTCGCTACATCATGTGTGTCACATGGTGTGTGTGAGGGGAACCCTGCTAATGCGACAGAAACAACAAACATATAAAGCAACGATGAGGAGAATGGCTCAACGAAACACTGGAAATCTACTCGACTTACATAACAGCTCCTGACCATCATCCTCTAAGCAAAAGTTAAAAGGGAAAGCTCCCAATAAAATCCCCACCCCCACCCCCACCCCACCCTCTGTCAGTTTAATCCTGAGAGCTCTGTTTGCTTAGAAAAAGTGAATGGCATGATGATGAGGGAATCTACAAATCCCACGGATTTACTCTGCCCTCCGAGTTTTGAAGTCATTTTGCCCCAGCGATTTTTATAGCCCATGGTGAACGGTAGAAATAACAGGCATGTCAGGTGTTACGTGACCTGTCAGACATTCAAAAAAATAAGATAAAATAATGGCAGGTAAATGTGGAATGCCTCTTTCATGTGCTAAAGTCACTGTCTTAAGCAGAAGATATGGAAAACAGAGTGTTTAATGCCAAGGGTAACACTATTAAAATTTGAAACAATGCACAAGAGTTTGGGCAGAAAAAAAGAGCATACTTTGTTACAAATCCAGCAGGATAAAGACTGTAAATGTTTTCAACGTAAATGTGATGAAATAGAAATCACGTCCTTTCATGGAAGTCATCATCTTAGCTGAAGGTTTTCATTATGACGTGTCAGAGATTGTAAATGAGAGGTAGACCTTATGAGCTGCTGTTTGAAGGCATGTGGCCTTCTGCCGCTGACATGCTGGTTTGTCTGAAGCCTAAATTGAACAATATGGATCAGATGTTGGACTTCAGGTGAGACTCTTCAAGACAAAAAAACAGTTTTGTTGGGGACAAAATTTCATTAAAAATAAAGAGAAAGACTTTTTAGCGAATGCTTCTGCGTAATTCCACCATACTAACACGCAAAGTTGTTCAATTTTTGAAGGAAGTGTCTTCTGTTGTACTGATCAGTGATTTGAACTTATAAAGTCCCACTCCAATGCCAACCCAACGCAACAGAGACGCACCACAGGCTGATCAGTGGAAATCAGCTGTAACCCTTGTGCTATAGGCACTTTACCATTCGGAGTTGGGTCATCTAGACCCACTAGCCAGTGCGCTAAACCTTTTTTCTTCAATGATTTGTGATCTTCACTGGTGTTCATGGATTACATGAAATCTTTCCTACTTTATCCACCTTTGTGATGGTAGGGAGAACACGTCAATGTAAGGGTGGGGTCATCTAAGATAGCACAAGGGTTAACCCATCTCCCATTTCCCATCATCTACTTAAATGGCGAGCAGTATTGGAGCTATACAGCCGTACATTTTGAGCTATATGCTAGCTGGGAAACCAAAGAGGGTCATGGGTCTTATTTTGTCAACAAGTGGGTGCATCAGAATGTAGCGGAGCAGGCAGCTTGTGGCCAACTGACTGTCACTGCTACAGGCTTATCTAACAACTTTTTTCCCCCGTCTTCTCCTGATTCACAACGATTTGAATAAAGAAATACTCTTGAGAAAAATGCTATACAAGAACATGTTAATAACACCAAGAACATGATTTTCATCAGAGTGGGTCTTAGGGTACCTTTGCATCTGCCAACCCCCCCCCCCCCCCCCCCCCCCCCCCCCACACACACACATACACACACTCCGCAAACGTTTATAAGAGTTTTAGCGTGGGAAGGTAGGGGCACTCTAAATGACCACCCCCACCACATGAGCCCTTAGCTACCCCATGACATTAATCCATAAAAGTATTGCAGATTATTAGAACTTTGTGAACCTATTATTTTAAATGAGTGGAATGTCTCATTTAAAATAATATCCATTAGTTCAAAGGACATTTAAAAGAGCCTCAATTTTTCAACATATGATTCTTCAGAGAAGAAACAGAGTGAAAGAGGGATTTTAGATTGTTCTTTAGCTAAAAACTTGGAATTTTTGCTATGCAACAGACAGTGATGAAGAAAAATAGTAAGAATCTTGCAAAATGCATGACACGGCTTTCAGGTAAATGTTAAAGCCAGCTTATCATTATTAGTACAATGATAGATAAAATGAAGTGGGATTTGTAAAATTCTGCTAACACAGTGAAGTTGTGGTTGACAGCAAATTGAAAAGCATTTATTAAAGTTGTATTTATTAAACTTCAAATCTGTTATTTTTTAGCATTGCTTCTGAAGACAAATGATCTAAACTGTGGAAATAGTTATGTATGAAATATATGAAATGGGATGATTCCTGATACAGTGAAATACTTTTCTTAAACATCATCTGTGTGTCACATATTTCCAAATGCACATTGTGTGATAATATTAGACTTTAGACAAAAATGTAAAAGGTGTGATCAAAGCTGGATTTGTTTTTACACTGTTACTAGACAGCAATAAATGTGGCAAAGAGACACAAATCTTTAAAATTTACACTAGAGAAACAATTAATTCCTGAGAAAATATGTCGTTCTACAAATATATATCCATATAAAACAGTGTCTTTTATCATTTTTTACAGTCCTCTTTGTGTCATTTTTCATTCCTTTTCTTCCGTCTTTTGTGAACATGGCTGATAGTGTGTCTTCATTAACTGGCCTGCATTTGAGTCTCTCTGAAAATTGATTGAAATTGACAGGTTTGTGAATTATTTAGTGCTGGTTTCCCATCCTTCTTTCCCAGAGACTTAATCCACAGGTCAGTCACCCAGACATTTGAACGCTCCCCTGAGCTGCAAACACTGCTCTCCACTGTCTGAGCACTACACTGCAAAAGGAGATTATAATGATCTCAGCAGCAATTGTGTTATATAAGTTGACATGATAATGCTATGTCCAGACAAGAGCCGGGGCCCATTAGAAGCCTTGTGGTGCTCCGGCAACAATGGTATAATGGACGGGCATGTACACAAAACATGAGCTATCATTTTGCAGCAAATACGCAGAATATTGTTGCAAGAAACATGTGCGAGCTCTTTACAGAATGATTTCCAGCATAACAACGGATCACTTGTCACCAGTCTCTGCCAAAAATTTTTTTTACAGGACTCCATTCTAACCTCTTCTGCTTCACTTCTTGCCTCATCTGCTCATTTTCTGTCAAAGGATTTCCTTTTTTTCGCCCCCTCAACTTTCATCCGGTAATGGAAGTTGTTTTCACGTACCTTTTAACACATTCCCAAAAGGGCATGTCAGCTCTGGTTTCTGCATGACCACACAAGAATGATACAGTGTCTTCAAAGCATGAGCAGAAAAGGAAAGTTTAAAACACACCATTGACAGGGAAGTCAGGGATTTTTAAGGTAAGATATTGTTATTAATTCTTTGTTATACACTGAGGGTCATATTTTCTGAGGAGCAGGACATTGCTAGTGCACACATAAATTGTACATTCTGTTGTGTTAAAGTTTTGAAGGGGGTCAATAAAGTGTCCTTGGGTGTTGGGTTTTTGTGTGCATTGAGTGTTCTGGGGTTGTGGGGGTGGCAAGAGCTCTTAATCTCAGCCAAGCATTAATGGATGTTTATTATTTGACTAAAATGCCTCCATGCACAATTCTGATTGACACTTTAAGCCTTCAAAATGAAAAAAAAAAGTTCTAAAGGTACAATTTACCCTCCATGTATTGCTGCTGAACTGCTATTGTAAAAAATAGCTGATGTAAAAATGCAACCATATCAAACCTGAGCTAATTTCTGTTATGTTACACTGCCCTTGGTAACGTATGTTCAAGCAACCACTTTCAATGAAAACTCTATGTAATTGCAGGTGTATGTGCGTTTCAGCCTTCTGCGTTCAAAACTCTTACTCTTACACGTTCAAGTACGTTTTCGGGCTCTACGTACAAAACGTGAGGCCATTGCATGCACGTTGAAAGCTAAACCAGTTTAACTTTGACCAATCACGCAGTTAGCAGTGACGTATTGGTTTTTAATTCAAAGAAGTGCCAATTGATCATGGAGGTGAAATAAATAATTGTGGTTTGTGCCCAGTCAGAGTTCTATGACACAATATCTTTCTTTTCTTATATCGAAGTAGGGCTGTGAAAGTAAAAAGCTAGAGGAAGATTCAAGAGAATTACGCCGCTTCGACATTTCGCACCAAGCCTCTTCCAACTGTAGGTACATGTGTGACCACCATATGCTTAAACCTTCTTCAAAAACCCACATTGTTGAACACACAACACATGCCAAGTGTGAACGCAGCATCATGGTGGCCATTGTGGCAGCCAATGAAATATGACAGCTATGTCCGCGCACATCCTCTGTCCTCCAGATGATCCTTGCATGGTTGCAGTGTGTGTGTGTGTTTTTTTGCCCGTTTGAGATAGATTTATGATGTGTCTGAGAGGATGTTGAAAATGTTTGACATGTTGCATCTCTATGACTACCACTCAAGGAAAGTAAGAAGGAATTCGGTTAAAAAATATTTACATCATGATTGTTCCCCGCAAAAGAAACCAGTATGGGTTATGACAATATTGTTTTTCAAAGAAAAAAAGACAAAATGAATATATTTATATAAAATGGCCTAATATGTCAGTCCTCAGGAAAGGTTTCTCTCAAATATATGACAGATGCATCTAATAATCCCAAAACCAGAGGTCAAAGAAAAATCAAACAATTTCTCTTTGGTTATTTATTTGTATTTTATTTTGAAAGTTTTTTTTCTGACTAATCCTTCATGGCAAGCCTTCTATACAGGTTCATAATTAGATTCTATAGAGTATAATTTTGCTGCTGGTCATCACTTGGCAAGCAATTTTGTTTAGTATTTTACCTTTTTAATTTGTGTGATTTACAAAGTCCTTTTAAAAACATTAAATTGCAATTTTATTTTATTGTCCTTTAAGATCAAAGAAACATTTGAAACACTCAAAACACTTGCATAGCTTTCCTCATAAATGTGTTTCCTTACAGCGACAGAGCTGTAAATGTGTGTGTTGTTTTACCGCCATGCTTTTTTGAAAATCCTTTTGTTGCTTAATTGGATTAATGAACTAAGTGGAGATGAAAATTATTTTATAAATAACTATAGATTCATTCAGTCCCTTTGTTTATGAGCATGGTTGAACTCCTGACTGTTGTGAAGTATCAACAGACTGTGGTCTCACTGCTTCCAGTGTTGTCATGACTTGGCTTGTGCCGGCGTGTTTGTTTTGGCTGGTGAAGCTCATTCAGAGTGTGGAGCCCCAGCTGAGGACAGACAAACAGCATGGATGAGCAAATGCCACTGAGAGGAGGAGAACGTCATAAACAAAAAGAGACTTCTTATTTATTGAACCATAAAACTTCAAGGCCCAAAATGAAACAAATGAAGCGTGTTTAAAGTTCTACTGGAGGATGAATGTTTTTTTCTAAAATCATAGACTGGATTTTTGCTTAAAATTGACCTAAATCTGAATTTTGATTTGATTTGATTTGATTTGATTCATAGGCTTATTTCAAGTATTAAAAATAATGGAAAAATAGAATAAGAAGAATGACAAACTAGAGAAATATCAAAACCATTCCAGATACTATTTAATACATTGATTAGAAAATAATTAAAAATGAACAAAGATGAAAAAAGTCGATGCCATCTCCTTGACAGTATATTTACTCATAGCCAACTCTTGTTGTAGAGTGTCCACTCTGGGCCTGAAAGGTCATGGGTTCAAACCATGAGTCATATTCCAAAAACTCTAAATAAGGGACCCAATTCCTTCCTGCTTGACACTCAGCGATAAAAAGTTGGATTGGAGGGTTAAACCAAATAGTGTGGCTGTATCAGCAGCTCACCGCTCCCCCAGGGGAACAATTTTTACATACCCAGGTGTGTGACAACTTTGGTCCTTTTTTTATTTCTTTATTATATGCATCAAATGTAAGGGTTATTACTCAAAGTCAAGTAAAGTTTGATTTGTTGCTTGAAAGGAAGTGAGAAGAAGCACATTTATATGATATGAGAAAATCTTCTTTATCTACAACATCCAAGTTTGCACATCCTTATGTTTAGAATTTGTATGATCACCCATTGATCTCTAAGTCCTCTCATCTCCATATTGTGAAACAAAAGCTTCTATATACATTTTCCTAATTTTCTGGATATTTGAACATTGTTTGAGCTCGGTGTTTAACTTATTCCAAAGTTTAGTGCCACATTAAGACACATTGAGAAACTTGTCTTTGTGGTTCCCATCAATTAGAACTTAAAGTTCCTGCAACCCCTTAGTTTGTAGCCACCTTCACTGTCAAAGAACTGTTTTTGGATATTGCATGGTAATGTATAGAAGTTGCACTGTGTAAAAATCAACAAGTTCATACAGTTTGGATTAATAAAAAAAAAGTGTTGTAAGATCAAGTTAAATGTATGATTCTTATTTAAGAGTAAAAGTAAAAAGAGAGGATGTAGTGAAATTTTATGGTGATTACTCAAATTTCTAAAAACGGTGTAAGACATGGTAACATTAAAGAGCAGTTTGATATTTTGAAATTGAAAGTTTAAGCTAGACTGTCCGACTAGCTGGGAATGTTCATAATCAGACTTTCCAGACATTATATTCAACATTATTACTTTTGGATTATTGCAAAGAAATGAAATTTGCCATAACCTCAAACAGAATTCACTTAAACTACAAATCTTTAAACACATCCGTAAAAAAAATCATTTATTGCCACATGGATAGTGAGTATAAAAAAATGCTTTTGAGAATGTGGATATCTTAAAAAAAAAGGAACGAACACATTTGTTGTGACAGGAAAGAGTACTTTAACTTAAAAGTTTTATTCTGGTGACATTTGGGTTTAAAAACATTCACAGATACTAAGCTCAGGTATTCAAGGGGAATCTTACTTTATAATTCTTTTATTACAGTTGCGGAATTTGTTCAGTAATTTAATTTTAAAAAAATTGTAAAAAGTTGTGGTGTAACTTGTGCGCATAGTGATTCAAAACCTTGGAGAAGTGCGTTCCGCTATACAACATATACAACAAAGCATCTCTGAACCAGAACACAATTAGATTTAATGATTTGCCGTGTCCAACAAAGTTGTCGCCTCACTTTAGTGCTGTTTGGTTAAACACTCTCACATGGGCCTACTGTACATAAAGCCAGTGTCCTAAGCCCATACCACAAGCTCCAGCCTGAATGTGTGTCGCTTTTTTAGGCCTTTGTTTGTCCTGACCCATCAGCTGATATGGAGGCATTTGTCAGCAGTTCTGTTTCAGCTCAGGTTTGTTTGCTTGCTTTTGAAAGTAAGATTATTAATGAGGAATAAAATTCTATTGGAGTGACAAAGTGGGTCTAAAAGTAGTTTTTTGGCGGAGGTTACGTCCTTGTTTTTTTAAATTTTATTTTCTATTGCTTTCTGTTGCTTCTGCTCTGGTGAAAATCATAACCCCGCCCCAGTGCATGCTTGTTCAGATTTGTATTCAATGATTATGATTAATGAAGCAGACAGAAGGCTGTAGACCAAATAGGCACAGTTTTAGACTCTACAAATTAAACAAATCGCCAGTGCCTAAATCAAACAAATACACTTAAAATATGAAAATTTCCGTTCGAGGTGAGTGTGGCGAGGCCGTGGGGTGTTCAAGCGGATGTTGTACCGACAGATCTCAAAAGTGTAGCGATGCCCTGAGAAGAAGCCTATTTACAAAAGATTATCCATCAAAACTGTTACGATTCGTGACCGAAGGAACCCAAATGCAGGAAGGATCAAGGACTCGAAAATCAAAGTAGACAGTCACAGGTTTACTCGAATTCTCAAGGAAGTCAAACACTGAAAACAACAAGAACAGAAACTTAAATACCTAACCACATAATCAGGAAAGTGAAAAAAGCTGAGAGAAACAGGTGAATGCACAGAAGGGGGAGGAGGAGGGTGCAGCTGCCAGCTGAACCATGACATAACCCCCCTCACAAAGTCCGGCTCCAAAAAGGACCCCGACGATCAGGGTGGTCACGGTGGAAACGGGCAATCAAGTACGGGTTGAGGACGTGGCGCTCCGGCACCCACTGACGATCAGCAGGGCCGTAACCCTCACCAGATACTGGACACCTTGACCAACCATCCTGGAGGCGAGGAGTTCTCGAATAGTGTAGAAAGGACCTCCATCCACAATATGAGGTGCAGGAGGGGGCACGGGAGGAGGCTGAAGAGGTGAGTCCTTAGCAGGCTTGAGCTTGCTGATGTGGAATACCGGGTGAACCCTGAGAGTACGCGGTAGACTAAGCCTGACTGCCACAGGGTTTATGATTCCAATTACGGGGTATGGACCAATGTAGCGAGGCATCCGCTTCCTAGAGCCCCGTTTGAGTGGAATGTCTGCGGAAGAGAGCCACACTCTATCTCCCACCTTGTATTCAGGGGCGGCAGTCCTCCGGCAGTTGGCAACAGCGGTAAACCTCTCTTGGTTTCTCAGCAACCGGTGTCGGAAGCCTTCCCAAAAACGAAGACAACGCCTCACAAATGCAGCAGGACCCGAAACCGAGGCCGCCTGCTCCTGGTGTGGGAAGAGAGACGGTTGGTAGCCGTAAGCTGCTTGGAAAGGGGAAAAACCGGTGGTATTGATGAAAGAGTTGTGTGAATATTCCCCCCAGGGGAGATGAAATGACCAGGTGTTGGGGTTCTTTGAGCACATAGCTCATAGAGTGGTCTCCAGATCTTGGTTGAACCTCTCTACCTGGCCGTTGGTCTGGGGATGGAAACCGGAACTTAGACTGACCTTGACTCCCAACATATTACAGAACTCCCTCCAGAAAGAAGCTACAAACTGAGGCCCACGATCAGAAACTATGTTCTGCGGAAGACCGTGCAGACCAAAGACTTGTCTTGTCACTAGTACTGCCATCTCCTTGGCTGATGGTAACCCCTGTAGTGGTTTTGCATGAACCAGCTTGGAAAATCTGTCCACTATCGTCATTATGACAGTCTTTCCCTTAGAGCTGGGCAGACCGGTGATGAAATCCATAGCAATATGGGACCACGGCCTGGAGGATACAGGCAGATGTTGAAGAAAGCCAGCAGGAGGAGTTCCTGGAGTTTTTACGCTGGCACACACAGGACAGGAGGCAACAAATGCCCTTATGTCAGAAGACATGGTGGGCCACCAGAATCATTGGGCCACCAGGAAGGCAGTTCTCCAGTGTGGCAGGCTAACTGGGACGAATTTCCCCACTTTAGGACTGACTGACGGAGACTAGAGGGAACAAACAGACAGTCTGCAGGACGGTAACCAAGGCCTTGACCCAGTGCCCCAAGGACCACCGTGTAGCACCCAGAACCAAATGAGACGGGACAATGGGGCTGGCTGTAGTCGAGTCTCCCCCCTCCTGATGTAGACGAGATAGGGCGTCCGGCTTGGTGTTCTTGCTGCCAGGGCAATAAGAAAGGGTGAAGGCAAACCGATCAAAGAACAGACCCCACCTAGCCTGGCGAGGGCTTAGGCGTTTGGCAGTCCTCATATACTCCAGGTTCTTGTGGTCCGTCCACACAAGAAGTTTCTCAGCACACTTCAGCCATTGATGCCACTCCTCAAGGGCTAGTTTGACAGCAAGTAGTTCTCTGTTCCCAATGTCGTAATTTCTTTCTGCAGGAGAGAGCTTGCAGGAGAAATATGCGCAGGGATGGACTTTATTAATAGATGCTCTCTGAGACAAAACAGCCCCCTGACGTGCTGCACATGGGTCCCAAGATGGATAAAAGATCAAAATATTGTCCAGATATACAAACACGAACTTATTCAACATATACTTGAGCACATCGTTAAAAAGACTCTGAAAAACAGCAGGTGCGTTTGTGAGCCCAAAATGCATAACCAAATATTCAAAGTGGCCATTAGGGGTATTAAAGGCGGTCTTCCACTCATCCCCCTCACGTATACGGACAAGATGGTACGCACTTCGGAGGTCCAATTTGGTAAAGATCTGGGCCCCCTTTAATTAATCAAAGGCAGTCTGTAAAGAGGTAAGGGGTGAGTGTTCCGAGCAGTGATGCAGTTCAACCCCCTGTAGTCTATGCAAGGACGCAACACCCCGTCTTGTTTGCCCACAAAAAAAAATCCTGCTCCTGCAGGAGATGAAGAGGGACAAATGATGCCAGCCTGGAGACCCTCCTGAATGTGTTCCTCCAAAGCCTCCTGCTCAAGCGAGAGAGAGGATATACATGTCCCTCGGGTGGATGTGTTCCTGGCAAAAGATCTATGGCACAATCATAAGGATGGTGAGGGGGAAGAGACTTGGCCAGGATCTTGCTGCTCCTCCTGTACTCCTGCATAGTTTATTAAGACCTTGGTTGAAGGCCTTGAGGGAGAAGAAAAAGACGAAATACGGCTCACCAGTTGCCTCTTTGCTGTTGAACCCTGTCGTTTCCCGGGCAGTTGCGAACAATATGTCCAGACCGTCCACAGTACAAACAAAGTCCAGCTGCCATACGGCGCCGCCGCTCAGTCCTGCACAGACCTGCATCAGTCCTGTGAGAGGTCCTGCACCCAGCTGCATGGGTTCCGGGGAAATCCTGGCGTGGAGTGGTTGAACCGAGCGGAGGATCACTCACAGGAGGCAGCGGGCGAGGGCGGGGGCTGGTGTTGCGGCGTCGCTCATGACCTCGTTCCCGCATGCTCCGATCAACACGAACTGCCAGATAGATCAGCTCCTCTAGGTTCTCTGGAATTTCCCTTGCCGCCAGCTCATCCTTGAGGACGCTGGAGAGACCCTGGAGAAACACGTCCAATAATGCCTCATCCGCCCAGCGGGTGCTGGCAGCCAGAGTCCAGAACTCCACAGCATAGTCCAAGGCGCTGCGCGCTCCCTGCTGGAGGCGAATAAGCTCAGACGCGGCTGCTCGATGTGGTGTAGTAGGGTCGAACACAGTGAGGAGTTGGTTGGAAAATGCTCGGAAAGAGCGGCGAAGCTCGGCTCTGCGCTCCCACTCTGCCAATCCCCATCATTTGTCTCTACCTGTCAGAAAGCTTAAAGCAAAAACAACCTTGCTCTGCTCGGAGGGGAACTCGCCGGGGTTGAAATCAAAGTGGAGGTGACAGGAGGTGATGAACGCCCGGCAGTCCTCAGCTGTTCCATCGAACGGCTCGGGATGACCCAGTCTGGTTTGTCGGGTCGAAGGTGAAGGAGATGATCGTGGAGCTTTTGCATTCCGGACATGAACACACGCATCTCCTGAGCCAGAACCAACAGCTCCTCACCGGCGGCGGAGCTTCCTTCAGCGGATGATCCAGGTTAGTCCCTCAGCTGGGAACCTCCTGCTGGGTTGGTCATGGTCGCAGAGTAATGTTACGACTCGTGACCGAAGGAACCCAAACGCAGGAAGGAACAAGGGCTCGAAGTAGACAGTCACAGGTTTCCTCAAATTCTTAAGGACGTCAAACATCCAGCTGTAGAAACAAACAGGACTCTGCGCCACTGAAAACAACAAGAACAGAAACTTAAATACCTAACCACATAATCAGGAAATTGAAAACAGCTGAGAAAAACAGGTGAATGCACAGAAGTGGGAGGAGGAGGGTGGAGCTGCCAGCTGAACATTGACAAAAACGGTTTGCTAAATGATTTCGGACACCATGTTGGACATGTTTTGAATAAATATAGCACAAATACATATATGGACAACAAGTCTGTCGAGAATCAATTCAGAGATCTGATTCTCTGAGAACCAGCTTTTATTTATTTATTTATTTATTTATTTATTTATTTATTTATTTATTTATTTATTTATTTATTTATTTATTTATTTATTTATTTATTTATTTATTTATTTATTTATTTATCTATTTATTTACTTACTTGTCCTGTCCAACAGCTGAGCACAGAAATGACAGCTGAAAGCCTCTTCTCTTGGGAATATTTTACTGGGGGTGATTAGGGGGGGGTAGAACCGTGAGGCAGCATAAAGCAACAAGTTGCTGGATGTTTACAAGCATTACAGACAGGTTTACAAGTAATATAAATCCAAAAGGGGGCGGGGCCTGTCCACCCACACACAAATGCCACAAACATACCTGTGGGTTCCAAAAAACCCCACATACAAAACATGTCAACATGTTCCCATCACAATACAATTGATGTTCACACACGCATACTTATGCATTCGGACCAACATGTGAAATATTTCATTTAATCACTCAAACTATTTGTGCAAAGGTGAGATAGCACCTGTCCAGCTTTTATTATGGTAGTTCATTCCCTCTTATTCGCAAGGCCATTTGCATATTAGCTAAATATTTAGTTAGGAGTTAGCCCCCTACTAAATAATTAGTCAAATAGCTAAATATTCAATTTTGACTTAAATATTTATTCAACAAATAAAAATGTAGTTTTAAAGCTTAACTGTTTAGTTTGGAAAATAAATATTTAGGTCAGATGTAAATATTAAATTTGTAAACTAAATGTTTAATTTTATGAAACTAAATAAACAATTCAAAAATATATTTAACTTTAAATTAAATATTTTTTTTGCTAATTCAATGTTTAGTTAGTAAATGTAACATTTATAAATACATGAATTAAAAGGTGAAAATCTGAATTTAAAAAATCAAACCAGTTTTTTCTCCTAAAACAGACTAAATAACCAAAAATATTGCTATTATTAATTGACTCTGTCACTTTACAAATGGCACCCTGTACTCTGCCATCTGTCCTCTGTCGTTAAATCCTATACATTAACACTTTTCCCTTTCGTCAAAAAGAATAACAACTTTGATTTTAGAGAAGACCAACTTCTGCTTCCAGCTTGGAGTTGAGCTCTATCCGCCATTTTAACTCCCTCTCAAATCATAAGGTGTCACGGTTTCAGTCTCTTTGCCTTTGTATTCTGGTTCTTATTGTTTCTATCATGTTTTGAGTTCGTTTCCAAACTTTTGTTCAGAGGATCTGAGAATGAAGGCCAAAAACTATTACAAGTGTAAAAAACATTTATACAGCTGTAATTTTATATATATATATATATACATATATATATATATATATATATATATATATATATATATATATATATATATATATATATATATATATATATATATATATATATATACATACATACTGTGGGAGATCTGGAGTTCTGTCCTACAATCCATGAAGGGTAGTAGTATCAAGAAGGGGGAGGCATCTTTGGAGCTATCATCAGAGAGCATGTGAATCTGAAGAAAAAAAGTCCAAAGAGAAGAAAGTTTAAAAAAAATGTGTATATATATATATTTACTCTGCATGGTCTTTACCATTATAAATTGAAAATATGTATTTAAAACATAGAAGTGGAGGTCCACTTCCGGTGATGGGCAGGTAAGACTGATGAGGTTGGATTACAGGAAGTAGGGATGGGAAAAACCGGGGGCATCAATGAAAGGAGTCACCTTACTCTGCAGACTGGAAAAAACGGCACTAGGTCACATTTCATTTACACTCTGTATTTGATATCTGCATTAAAAAGCAAATAAACACGTTAATGTCAGAGAAAAAAAATTGCAATAACCTTCTATGTTTTTTTTGCATAAGCCGAGAACTATTTTTTTATTTCTAATTGGTGCTATTGTTGTTTTTACATATTTATTACACCATGCACTGAAGGGAAAAACAACCCAACAGAAGTTTTTCTTTTCTTTTAATTTTTTTTTTTTTGCTGCAAAACTTTTATTGCAGCTGCCTTTCTGTTAAATGTGCTGGAAGTTTGTTTTTTTTCAGCAGAAGAGTAGGCACGCCTTGCTGCCTGTGTGGGTTTAATCAGTTGGGTGCATCCCACAGTATGCTTCCGTAATGGTTGGTTGTAGCTAACACTGTCTTACCGCTTTCTAATTCAATGAATGAGACTGTACAGTTGCAACACTTAAACAGGTCAGTGATCATCAACCGTGAGGCTCACTAACTCAGCTGTAGGCTAAAAGACATTCACGGAACAGTGACGGTGGAAGTACTGTAACAATGGATGCAATGGCTTGACTCTTTGGGTTAACATTCAAATACCTCACGAGACCTTGCATCAAAGAAATTCTGCTGCTTTAATTTAAAAAAAATATAAATAAAAATTATAATAAAGACCCTCCCAGCCTCACAAACAGTTTTTATTTACTGGACTTACATAGCAAAGGTTTGCATTTGTAATATTTAAAGCTCCCACACGTACTCGCCTTTCACCACACCCAGTAAAGTATTCAGGGTCATACACAGATGCTGAAGAATTAATCTCCCAAAGTTTCTTAGTTCCACTTTGAGAAAAAAAAAGTGGTCTCACTTTCCTTCTTTGGAAAAAAAAAAACAATAGAAGAAAAGTAAAACACCCACTTTGACTTTGTCCTTTCTCCATTAATTGGTGTCATGGTTTTTATAGCTTTAACCTGATTATGCAGTTACCCATCTGGGATTAGATGTGCTTTCCTGGCTGCTTTTGAATGCTGGATGAAATCACCCTCAGCTGTGTGTCCCGCCAATACTCCAGTCCTCAATGACGGCCTGTCACTCTCGGCAGCTTTAATTTAATATAAGCAGCTTGAACTAGTGTCAGACTGTCTGCGATTTTGGCTGACTTTGATTACTCCATATATTATTCCACTTGTATTACCCTACGAGTCACCATATAGCACAAAGATACAAAATGATGACCTTTTATTGCCATCACTGTAAGTTTTTGGCAATGCCAAACTTTGTTAGTTTGCAGATTATTGCTTCTAACTTTTCTTTATTCCCCTTGTCCAGTCTTGGAGTGTAATTGACCCCATCTTCACACATGCACTGCACAATTCATTTAACTATGTCCAAACACTGAAAGATCTGTACAGAGAAAGTATAAAAATGTTTCTAAAGAGTTTTAGAGGCCAAACTTTACACTGTATATACACTATATTACCAAAAGTATTCACTCACTCATCCAAATGATCAGAATCAGGTGTCCTAATCACTTGGCCTGGCCACAGGTGTATAAAATCAAGCAGAAAGAATGGACCGCTCTCAGGAGCTCAGTAAATTCCAGCGTGGAACTGTCAAAGGATGAAGGAGGTTAAATTTCCTCTCTCCTAAATATTCCACAGTCAACTGTCAGCTCTGTCATGACAAAATTGAAGAGTTTTGGAACAACAGCAACTCAGCCATGAAGTGGAAGGCCACGTAAACTAAGAGGGGTCAGCAGACACTCAAACGCATAGTGCAAAGAGGTCACCAAACTTCTGTAAAGGTAATTGCTACACAGCTCTAAACGTCCTGTGATCTTCAGATTAGCCCAAGTACAGTACGCAGAGAGCTTCATGGAATGGGTTTCCACAGCCGAGCAGCTGCATCCAAGCCACACATCACCATGTGCAATGCAAAACGTCAGATGCAGCGGTGAAAAGCACGCCGCCACTGGACTCTAAAGCAGTGGAAACGCCTTCTCTGGAGTGATGAGTCACGCCTTTCCATCTGGCAATCTGATGGACGACTGTGGGTTTGGAGGTTGCCAGAAGAACGGTACATTTCGGACTCCATTGTGCCAAGTGTGACATTTGGTAGAGAGAATTATGGTGTGGGGTTGTTTTTCAGGACTTGGGCTTGCCCACTCAGTTCGAGAGAAAGGAATTCTTCAAGATACCAAAACATTTTGGACAATTTCAGGATCCCAACATTGCAGGAACAGTTTGTGCACCAATGTGTGCACCAGTGCACACAGCAAGGTCCATAAAGACATGAATGACAGAGTTTTGTGTGGATGAACTTGACTGGCCTGCACAGAGTCCTGACGTGAACCCCAGAACATCTTTGGGATGATTTAGAGTGGAGACTGAGAGCCAGGCCTTCTCCACCAACATCAATGTGTGTCCTCACCAATGCACTTTTGGAAGAATGGTCAAAATTCCTATAAACACACTTGTGGACAGCCTTCCCAGAAGAGTTGAAGCTATAATAGCTGCAAAAGGTGGACCTGCATCATATTGAACTCTATGTTAGGTATGGGATGACACTTTAGTTCATATGTGAGTCAAGGCAGGTGAGCCAATACTTTCAGTAGTGTAGAGTATGTTTACAGAATATCAAATTATATACATGTTTTTAGATACTTTTTATTTTGCTGAGAGTATTATTTACAGGCTTTCACACGCCACACACTTCAAATTCATACCAACTGATGTTTTTTGCATCCAGTAGATGTCCTACAAGAGCAAATGAAGCTTCAGGAAGCTTGTGCTGGAGTAAACCAATTGGACCAAAGGCTTCAATGCTTTATGAAGCTTAATGTGCCCATAACTAGACAAAACCTTAAAATAGGGAGAAACAAAAGGAAGACAAAACAGATGACCCGAAAATGAAGAACTGAAAGTCAGACACTTGAATACACTCAGGGTAATAAACTGAAATGAAGACAGCTGTAGATTAACCTGGTGTGACTGACAGGGGACATCTCAAAACAGAAAATGACCAAAACCAAGAAATGTCACTGAAAAACAAAGTATAGCAGATAATCCTCACACACTAGCCAGATAATAGTTAGGAATATTACAATTTTTGTCACAAAGTAAATCTCCCATTCCCATGTTGCATTGTTTCTAGCAAAAGATTTTTAGTTCTGTCAAAATACATCGACTTCCTGCCTAGAAAGCTGAAAAAACAAATGTAAAAGGTGTTACAAAATAGAAACCTGTTTCAGTAGATGGCTTTACGAGAACAAGCATAAAACTTTGTTGAGAATAGCACATCAAACCTCTAATTTAGTAAGCCGACAAACGACAAGTAAAGATGTTTGAAATCTTACAATTCTAAAATTAGGTCAACTTCTTACTTTTCCCGCAAATAATATGACAATTAATCAAAGTTAGTTTGATCATAATAAACTGAAATGAGACAAAGACTTCTTTGACAAACGTCAGGGTTAATATGGTCTTCAGCAATATCACTGTGTACCAAAAGGTAGATTTTTTTTTGTGTGTGTGCAAAAATAGACATTTTCGTCTCATATAAGATGCACTCTCATGTGTGGGTTTTCTTCAGGTACTTTAGCTTGGTGACAGTTTCGTGTCTAAGTTGCCCTTAGGGGTCAGTGTGTGCATGGTCTGGAGTTTGTATGTGCCACTCCAGTAGATGAATGATGCCTTTGACAAGTGTTCATGAAATTCATAAACAAAAGGACAACTATACATTCTCTAATTTGGCTTTTTTTTTGTGTCTGTCTGGTTCGTGTTATTGTCCCAATGTGTTACATTGTGTTAGATTATGCGGTATTGTTACAATCACACACATCTGCAGGATACATTTAGCCTTTCTACACATATTATCTCCATTTTGGAGTGGAGGCTGGATAAAATGAAACCCCTTACAGGATGAACATTTACTAGAATCAATTAATAAGATGAGAATATTCTCAGACAGAATTTGGAATGACTTTAAAAGGGAGAGCAGTCTCGGACGATCATGAAGAGTGTGACAGTAAAAATCTGACAATTGCATTTCTGTCACATGTAAGTTTTACTTTAAACTGGTGCAGAGATCAAATTGAATGTTAATCCTTGTTAACCCTGTAAAGCCCACCACATTAAAGAATTGACAGAAAAGTCCCCCCCCCCCCCTCCTAAAATTAAGACGTTTTTTTTTAAACCATTTAGGAAAAATCCACAAAAAAATACTTGTAAGATCAATTCACTTTGATATGTAGATTGTATGAATTATGCTATGTGGATTGATTTGATAAGTTTTTGCTCATAACAATGTTAGTTTAAGATGCAAAGACATTGGCCTAAATGTTGGGGAAAAAAGCCCCTTATTTGCCCACCGTCTCAAATTTGATCCACACATTACTAACATGGTGTAACTGTATCATAAAGATTTAACTATCAACAACATTTGAATTATTTTAATGTAGGATGTAGTCATTAAAAAACATAGATGAGTTACTTTCATGATAAAGTTTAGAGAATTGGAGAAACACATTTCCGCACAAAGTTTTTTTGAGATTTCATGGAAGCAGCCATTTAGAAATGAGCAGGAAAAACCCTTCTACTGCCCCCAGTAGAATGAAGATGAACAACAGGGCAAAAAACATGTACCTAATGGGGTTTTAAGGAAAGTTCTGACCATGCTAATAAGATAGGAGTCTTTGAAATAAATGTGTGTATCAAAGTAGAGGGAAAATAACCCATGTTTGTGATTTGTCATGCTTCTTTATGGCACAAGTCCTTTTTATTGGAATGATTCACTTTTATTTTCTGTGTTTAATGTAATCTGCATTTGTGAAATGTCTTTCTTCCTCATATAACTCCTCAAAGAAATCAGGGTATTATTTCAAGATGATAACTTTATGAGCATGCTCTTATCTCCATGGTTCTAGATGTATTTCTTCTGTTGAAATAGCATCCAGTGATGTTTTTTTTTTTTTTTTTGTCACTAAGTCTTCTGGAAACCCCAACCAAGGATCATCATCTCTTTCAACAGAGAAAAAAAAACAGATCCCCCCTGCAGCTGAGAAAGGAGTGAGCTGCCATCACTGCAGTGTGAGATAAGTGTGAAGTAGAACTGGGTAAGTCAAAAGGAGACACTCTAGAGACGTACAAAATGAGAGCTCAGTTGGATGTGACAGAGGGACTCGGGATACAACTTGATGCGTGATAACATTTACCTTAAACCTGCAGTTGGTCCCTCATGAGGAAGCAATTGTGCGATCTGTGCAAAGAAGCAAACTAGATCTTCCACATCATCTGCCGGGACAAAAATTGTCCTTTTTTTTCTTTATAGAAAACTATTGCTTCTTTTAAAGTTTTTTTTTAAATTATTATTATTATTATTTTTATTAAAGCTAAAGCAAGGAAATTTTACACAGGGATAAAAGAATCTCTGATCTTCAGAGGAGCGTCAAAAACTATACATCACAGCAAATTGCAGCACAATAAACAGCTAGGCAATAAAAGCCTAGTGGCTTACCACAGAAATCGCCCATTTCTCTTATGACGTGTTTTTTATCCACCAACAAACTGATAACACAAAGATGTTCTAATTTTTTTCAGTAAAAGAGGTATTGTCAAACATTAGCAATATAGGAGTTTTGTTTGCTTGTTTTTTTGCTAGTTAGTGTTTCACTGCTATACATTCCAACAATGTGCTGGTTGAGAGGCCCTGTAAACAAACACAATGCATCCAATTTGTTTTATTATGAGATCAAGTGACAACTGGCTATAGAGGTTATGAATTCTTCCAGAGAGTGACACACATGTTACCCATAACTGACAGTTTTTCAAAGATACGGGGACCTTAATGTCATCTGTCATGTAGATTAAAATTGTGACGCTTCAAAGTCACACAAATCTCCCATGGCCATATTGGATATTTAGAGCCAGAAGACACATGCATGTCATGAATGACCATGAACATTTCTTTAGTTGTAATATTTCCGTGCCATTCTATAGTCATGTGCATTAGATATGACCCTTGGCTGTTTTATTTTTTAACTTTAGAAGTTTTAGATTGATTTTGATTTAACCCTTGTGCTATCTTAGATGACCCCACCCTTGCATTGACGTGTTCTCCCTAACGTGACAAAGCTGGATAAAGGTGGAAAAATGTAATCTATGGACACCGGTGTGGTTCACAAATTATTGAAGAAAAACGGTTCAGCGCACTGTCTAGTGGGTCTAGATGACCCAACTCCCAATGTTAAAGATGCCACTGCATGCAGATGCCATCATCTACGTAGACCAAACAGGGTTTCCCTTTGGTCATAGTGAAGTAAGTTTATGAAACTGACCACTTAATCCCCGGAGCTTTAGCTCTAGTGGTGACATTCTTTCGACTACCGTGACTCTCTGACCGCATATGCAAATAATGTTATTCAGAATCAGCTAATTTTGATGTAGATAAAAGCACCCTTGCACTGATTGTTAAACCAATTTTCTCCATGTCCGCATCAGCTAATTCAAGTTAATTGCGTAAACCATGGGTCTGCAACCACTAAAAGAGCCAATTGGTCCAGTTTCTTACCGACCAAAACTCAGCAAGTGCCACCTCACCTCCAAAATTAATGTTTGTGGTCTTTAAGCCATTAATTCATTAAATTTTGCTTTTAATTATTTTTAATAGTTTTTAGTATATGTTTTACTATGTACAATATAACAATTTTAACTTAATTTACTTTTGAAGCACATCAAATTCCTTTCAAAATAAAATACAGCCTGTGGTGCAAAAAAAACCCTTCTTTTCCTTTCAAATTAAAATACATCCTGTCAAAAAGAGATCTTTTCATTCCTTTCAAAACAAAATAAAGGCTGTGTCAAAAAGAGTTACGGTAAAAGTCAAAACTCGTATGTTGTTTAGGTGTCCGGTGGGAAAAAGTATTTTTCTAAAATTATTTTCTTTTCTTTATTAACTGAGCCTTGTACAGCATATTTTAATGATAAAATCCTGCCACAACACTTTTTGATGGATTGGAAGAATTGTTATGAAGGTTTAGAAATGTTAATCTTATGAATACTTAGAGTTAACTAATTGTGACTGAACTTTAATGCTCCAGTATAGGACTGATGCTCATTTTCAAAAAAAGGAGCTTGTTTTGATGCAACAAATCTTCTGTTCATCCTGTCTTTAGAAGGTTAGATTCAAAACCCATCAGAGATGAATGCATAAAATTATACCAAAAAGTATCGAAGTCACGAGTGCATACGTGTGTGTGCGTGCACTTGCACGCTGAAACCCAAGGCTGCCTCAAGGAGAGACACGCTAAGTCATGTAGGATGCATTCTCCTCCCACAACCCAAGAAGCAAAGCTATTAACGGCTTTGCTGTATGTTCAAAAGCTGCCTTGCTCCCCTCATTAGGAAAAAGTGTAGCCGCCTGCACCTTTTTTTTTTTTTGCTTAAAGGGAGCCCAACAGTGAACTGCAAAAGAGAGCTGACCACAGCCTTCAACTCGGCTGTCTTTGCACTTCTCTGTCTTCCTCGACTGCCTCTCTTTCTTTGTCTCTAAACCCATCCATCACTGTTTTTTCTCGTTTTATCCGAGCTGAGAACTTCTTAATTAGCACAGTCATTAAAAGTTAAAAATCTCTCAAAGACATGGTTGAGGCACTAATTCCCCATTCAAGGGCCATCCTCTGCCTGTCAAAGGAAAGGATTGGATGATCTGAATATGCCAGTGCAGAGCTAAGAATAACTGGCCACTCATTTTTATTACAGTAATTTAACCTATTCCTTAATTGTGTCTAAGATTTCAGCGTAGTGTGGCTTCTCAGAACACTTTTATTTACAGGGAAGTTATGGTAAGCTGTCAATGTAAGAACAATAATAATGGTAAAAAGGTCATAATACAGTTAATTATACAGACAACTGACAAAATCCTTAAAATGTGAACCAAACTATGGCTACTTTTCTTTCAAATAGACTAATTTTAGTTTATTTTTTAGGCTTGATATCTACCTTCTACGAAATGTAAATGAACCCACTCAGAAGCACACCCTGGACCTTGTTTTAACCCATGGTATATAGATCAGAGAGCTGAGTGTCCTTCCTCTTAACCCCATCATTTCTGATCACTTTCTAATTACCTTCCAGTTTACATTAGAACATGCTACTGCCCCAGTGAATAAGAAACAGCTTAGAAGAACCTTATCTGACCATTCTGTGTCGGAGTTTAAACTCACAGTTCAACCAATATTCAGTGACATTCTGAGCGAATACTCTGAGACCAGCTCCCATAGCACCAGTCCTAGTATAAATGACCTGTTTGTTAATGATGGCTTACAAATCCTCAGGAGTACACTCGATGTTGTTGCTCCCCTGGAACCTAAGGTCGTTAGACATAACCGAGTAGCACCGTGGTTTAGCGCTGAAACACGTTCTCTTAAACAAGTAACCCTTAAGTTGTAAAGAGAATGGCAAAACTATTTTAAAAGTTCATCTTGACATATTTTATATTCTTTTTATTTTAACATATTTTACCTTTAACAGACAGATAGAAGTGACACAATCAAATAATCTTTTTTTATCAAACCATCCATACATTCATTTATCAATTTTCTGAACCTCCTGAGTCCCTTTTAGGGTCACAGGGTTTCTGGAACATGTCCCAGCTACTGTTGGGTGAAGACGGGGTACACTCTGGACAGGTCACCAGTCTGTTGCAAGGCCACACAACCTCACACACTCATATTTACACCTAGGGACAATTTGGAATCACCAAAGAAGAATGAAGTCCATTGAGTATTGTTTTGGACTGTGGAAAGAGTGAAAAATAACTCACACATGCACAGGGAGAATATGCTTCTCCACACAAAACGGTCCCAGCTGGGAATTGACTTCTCACTGGGAGGCAAGAGTGCCAACCACTACACCACCTTGAGGCCCTTTTCAAGAAACATGAAATTGAAATAAAATAATGCTGGTTTGACAATAGTGGAGCCTTGTTATATTAAGGGTTTACCTGTCGTTGTTTGGCAGGCTCTTTTCAGTGCAATTTTGGATTTTTTTTTTGTTCTATGTTCTATGTTCTGAATCCTGATTGGTTGTCTATTTTGTCAGTCAATCTCTGTGGCATGTCTCCTTTACAGAATGTGTTCAGCTTCCCACATCTATTACCAAATCTTTTTTTCCTTCTGTAATTCTGGACGTATTTTTTTAACGAATGTTTGAACTTTGAGATTTATGAAGAAGAAAAAAAGGTGAAAATGTTTGTGTTTGTCTGATAAAAGTGTAAAAAATGTGCTGTGAGGTGTTTTTACAGACTTGAAACATCTTTAATCTTACTTCACGGATTTCACCTTTTGTGTTTATTTTTTAGAACAAATCCCCCCGTCATAAACGAGGGACCACTAAACATCAGTCAGGAACAGTTAGGAACTGGAAGGCATGGACTTAAACAGGTGGAAAAGCATTTATAGTTCTGAATTTTTTTTTTTGAGTATATGCATGGGAGATGTTTACACACATATGTGCCTGTTTTGCCTTTAAGTGGTCCAGCACGTTTATGCAATCTCCACGTCCTGCAGCCACCGACATCATTCCCGGGATAGAAGCACAAACACCTGCAGCAGCTCATTGCAGACTATGGAAACTGTGATCACTCAGCCCTCTCAGAATTTTGTTTGTAAAACGTGTACTTCCAGCGAAATAAGCCATTAGCACTTAAATGACGGCACACTTTTGGTTTATCTTTTTTTTATAATATGAGAGCTTCTGTTATGCAAACTTGAGTCATTTAGTTCAAGTACTTCTTGGAAATGAATTTGGAAATGGTTTATTTCAAGCAATCAAAACAAGAAAAATACAAAAACAATACAAACAACAGAAATGTATATCTATAGGAAAATACATCAAAAATAGGATAATTAGTCATAAAATTGATGGAAAATTATGCTTACATCCACATACACTTGTAAATAATAATAAAAAAAACGTAGCATAGCCTAATCCTAAAGTTAAAAAAAAATCCTTTCCTAATCTTTTAATTCAATGTATTTTCCATTTTTTGGACAAGGCAATTACAATCTTCCAGCTTATTTTACATTTTCCACTCTAAGTTCACCTTTCGCTATTTACTTTTTAACTCACTACCATTAATTCTGTAAAATAATGAATGAAATTAGGATTTTAAAGCGCAATTTTTAAGCTTTTGTTTTTCTGTATTTGTATCTGGCTGTGTGGCAACGTTTAACGAATGACTCAACAAAATTAATTATAGGAGCTGTTATTTATCAAAATCTACAGACACCAGACTGTTTAGGCAGCTTAAACTTCTGCCTGTCACTTTGAGAAACACTGAGAACAGGAATATATGTCTTGTTCAATTAGAGGACAATTAGAGGAACTTGGATGAATGACTTCACATTTGTACAAAAAAATAAAAAAATCAAATGAATTCTTAGGAAGGTTGTAAACCTGTCAGACCTGTACTGCACACTCTCAAACAAGAGCTATTTCCCCACAGAGTGTCTAGTTTCAAAGTCACCTTATCTCAACTTGGCTGATATTGATGTGGTACAGCATATTTGTAGCGGGCCACTTTGAACACCTTGGGTGCCATGTTGGCGATGTCGGGTTCACTTTTCAAATTCTTACCCAATTACCTGTCATCCCTGGGCCCCAGATTCATTCATCCATTTTCTATGTGTGCTTCAGCCCATTAAGGGTCGTGAAAATCTATCCAGGCTTTTTCTGACTAGGAAGCAGGACACAGCCTGGACATTAAATACGATGCATTCTGTTACGTCCGTCACACGACACAATATGGGCAAACTGGACACCTCTGTATGAAGTATTAAAACAAGGACTCTCTGGCTGTTAGGTGACTGCACTCACCACCCCATTTGAATGCTAAACAAATTTAACAATTTTTTTCTGCAAATTGGTGCTTTTAAAGCCAGAGCTTAGTTTTTATTTTTAAAAATGAGCACATTATTAAACTTAGTAACAACAAGTTTTTGATCAATTACTAATTTAATCATTTTTTAATCTACTCTGTCAAATGTTAACATGTTTGTATTACGTACTTAATTTTTCTGAATCTTTCTGAGGTAATAGTCATAATATAGTTCTTTACATGGTTCAAGATCAGATTATTATTTTTTTATCTTAAAGATGTTTGCTTAAAAAATTACTACCAAATACATACTGTACAATGGACATGCTCGCTGCAAACATTATCTATTACATTTTGAAATCCCCTTTGAGTCAGTGTTTTAGGATATGGCTTAATGAGATGGTACCAGTGACTACAGAAACATTTCAACCAAAACAAATTCTGGCACACTTTAGTTATATTAAGTAGCCTTTTCCAAGGTGACAAGGAAAAAAGTAACATCCTTAAATTCCCATTAAAAGTTTTTTTTTGGCATTTTTAACATGTTCTTGTAGTCTTTTTCTCGTGATTTCTGAATATCTAGTTATTGAAATAGTTGTAAATTAAATTAGGAGCAGACGTAAACCTGTTGTAAAAACCTTGTAGTTGTTTTGTACAATATATTATTGTCTGGCCACAAGCTGAATTCTATCTTGCATATGATAACTATTTTTGATTTTGTATTTAATTAATCAATTAAAATATGCTTTTAAAGGCAAAGGTACACCTTAAACCTTTACAGTAGAAGGCAATGCTGGGTCTCAATCCAGTTTGCTAAGAAAAGGAAAAAAGTAGCAGAAAACACCATGATAATTGTGACTTCATACAACAAACCCATAAACAAGATTTAAATAACAGTCTATAACAAGTCAGAAGGGGAAAAAAAATAATAAACACAACATGCTGTGTTTTCTGCCACTGTACATAAACATGTACTGCTGTGGGGAGTGCTTTAGACAGGGATGCCAGCATGAGTCCTTAAGGTGAACAGACACAGGCTAGTCCAAGCAAAATTCACAAATTTCTGAAGCAGCAGTATTCCACGTAGTTGGGACAAAACAGCCAGGTGGCGAGTGGAGGGATGATCACGCTTTTGGACAGTGGCAACCCTAAAGAAGATTGACTGCAGACGTGTTGGCAGCTCTTTAACTGCACAAAGGACAAAGGAAGTGAACAATGGACTTTACCGACTTAGAGTGATCATCCCCACATTGACCATGAACACATAAAGCAGAAAACTATTCAACCTTTGAAAGAATTTGCCAGCAAATGACAAAAAGTGTTGTAAGAAAAACAGATCTCTTTTCTCTTCCCCGCTGATACCTTCCCAACCTATAATGCACCAAAAAGCATGGGAGCGCATGTACTTAAAATTTCTCTGACACACGCATTACACCGTTGTATAATCCCACTATCTCCATTAAATCTATTTCATAGATTGCAACCAAGCACTGTCAAACTATTTAGGGCCACAGGGATCCAGTAAATTGGCTCATAGAGTTTTGAAAAGGCAGCATATTATGTTTTTTTCTTTTTCTAAGATCTCATTAAACTTGTTTGTATTTGACACTGTACTGCAACCTACCTTCCATATTCTACATTAGTGTTTTTTAAATTTGCTTCATTCAATGAAAGCAGATACCTGTTTGTCAAAGTTGTTACACATGTTTAAAGTACAATGAATGTCGTGCAATCACATTTGTCCATTTCTAAGAAAAGATCGGACTGGAGGGAAAAGACAAAACATGGAACCATAGGTTTTTGTGTTAAAAGCAGATCAAAATTCGTTCAAATTACTAAAGGACGTCACTGCTGATGCACAGGAAGGAGGTGGTCATACGAGAATGCAACAGCATTTTGCTTCTCCCTGGGAGCGCTACACTCCTGGTGTAAACTTCAGCGTGAAATTTCTTTGTGTCCACATGCCTCTGTGCATTTTAATGCTGCCCTCATATTGCCTATATATTGGGTTAAAGAGAAGTTAAGAATGGGTATTATTAAGTTGTGTGTGTGTTTTTTTTGCGGTTCAAAATATTAAATTCCTTTGAATTTCTTTTTTCCCTTCAAGGTAAATTAGGGTTGCAGGCTTGTTTTGGCAGCAGCCTGACTTTACTCTTCTAGTGCTCTTGGTAAACCGTGTTTGTATGGCGTTTTCTGCCAAGGCTAACATATGGATTTAATGAACTGTAAATCACTGAGCATATGTTTCATCCTGCTTAGCAGTAAATAAATGCCTGTTTTTAAAATGCTATTCCTACCGTAATGACACTCTGAAGGTCAGTGTGGTGTGCTTTTGAAGATGGCCATTCCATTAAAAATATATTTTTTAAATATTAGTAGAAATATATATATATATATATATTTCTCCAGTTTCTCATGTTCCTTCTTCCTGATGTTCCCATCGCTTGGCACTGCCACATCCACCACAATGGCTTTCCTCTGTTCTTTATCCACCACTGACTGGTTGATTTGCCATTACCATCCTATCAGTCTGGATCTGAAAGTCCCACACGATCTTTGCCCTCTCATTCTCTACCACCTTCGGAGGTGTTTCCCATTTTGACTTTGGGGTTCCCAGTTCATATTCTGCCCACATGTTCCTGTATATTATTCCAGCCACTTGATTGTGGCGCTCCATGTATGCTTTCCCTGCCAGCATCTTACATCCTGCAGTTATGTGCTGGATTGTTTCAGGCTTCTCTTTGCACAGCCTACACCTTGGGTCTTGTCTGGTGTGGTAGATCTAAGCCTCTATTGCTCTGGTGCTCAGGGCTTGTTCCTGAGCTGCCAGGATGAGCGCTTCAGTGCTGTCCTGTAGGCCAGCCCTTTCTAACCATTGGTAAGATTTATTGATATCAGCCACTTCAGTTATGGTCCGGTGGTACATCCCATGCAGGGGTTTGTCCTCTCATGAGGATCTATCCTCCAGCAATGTATCCTCTACTCTCCATTGCCTGAGACATTCACTGAGCACACTGTCAGCTGGGGCCTTGAGCTTGATGTAATCATGCATCTTGGATGTTTAATCCTGGATAGTGGCTTCTACACTCACTAATCCTCAGCCTCCTTCCTTGCGGCTAGCATACAGTCTCAGGGTGCTGGATTCAGGATGGAACCCTCCATGCATGGTGAGGAGCTTTTGTGTCTTAACATCTGTGGTCTGTATCTCTTCCTTTGGCCATCTTATTAATCGACAACAGCAGTGTGTTCCATTCAGGGATTTTTGTATGAAAACAGCTTCCACAAAATTCTTAGTCCTTTTTCTTGTTCCTGGAGCAGGCTGTTCTTTCCCAAAAAGACCTCTTCCAAAAGAAGAGACAAGTTTCTGTAGTACTCTGGTAAATTTTTCATCAAAAGCTTTTTGAAGTGTCTTTCTTTTCTTTAATTGTTAGCATTCTTTTTTGAGTCTGTACTTTGTCAGCTTCCTTTTCTGTCTTCCTATATTAGATATATGTCAGAATTCATAGAAAATGGTGAGTGACATAAATACAACAGAGGGGAAAGTCTACAACTTAAATTACAACATTTTGTCCACAGCACCGTGCTCTGGGTGCCTGAGAAGTTATGAAACAATCGCTAAAAATCCCTGGGACAAGTTTTCATTTGTATGTGTTTTTGTAGGGGCTTTTTAAAAAAAATGCAAGATGGCGGCCTTTTCCCAAGGTCAAAGGTCAACGACACTTCTGTGGCATTTGTAGACTGGAGCTGGCAGCAAGTATGTGCAATTTCATGAAAATCGCTCAAACAAAAGTGTCCTTTTCCCATATTGTGGAAAAACACATTTTCAATTTGTCCTAGCTGTGTGCACATGTTGGTGACTTTTTTAGTATGCGGCGGGGGTCAAATTTTTGCTGAAAGGTGCCAAAATCGTTCCAACTGCGAAAACAATATGGTCCTTGCAGTCAGTGACTGCTGCTGCTGGCCATATATAAATCTGCTAACCATGCGCACGGATTACTAAACCGTGCACAATCGTGCTCGTACTGTTGCGCAATAGTGCGCACACATTGCATGTGCATGTCTCTGAGCAGAGCAGTCAGATTCGTAGCTTCTTTTTTTTGCAGGCAGGGGAGGGTGCTTTGTTACGGCTTGCCCATTGGAGGAGGCTTTGGACCGCAGTCCGTCCTCCAGTTCGGCGTGAGCGAGCTGCCGGACTCAGGAAAGCAGTGTCTCTTGGAAGATTTGTATCTCCAAGCAGAGGAGCGGCTCTAGGACGGGCGTAGGCGGCTTTTGAATGAACAGTCCTGACAAACCGTGCAGTCATGTGAATTTGTGTTACCAGTCGGGTCCAGACAAAATAAAGGCCTGAAGCGCCTTGGGGTGGGGCGGGTCCTTGCCCGGGCGGGGGCTCCGGCTTTGCGCGCTCTGTTCCTCCTACTCCTCAGCCTTGGGGCTGCTGGGTCTTGCCCTTGGCCTTCTCCGTGGTGGGGGTCCGGTGCACAAGAGGGTGGTTGCTTCTGGGTCTTTGACAGTGAGGCTCTTGAATGCCTTGATCAGCTGGGTTGCTACGCTGCCTACCCCTAGTTCTAGGGTGTTAGGTGCTGGGCCTCCTGCCTTTCCTGGAGCATTCAGAGTGATCAAGGTACACTTTAAGAAGCACACATTTGTTCAACCCACCTTCTTATTCACTTTGCACAAATATGGGTATGGGTATTGATTTTACACCCCTCTTCAAGAATATTGGTACTGCAAATCTTGTGTGTATCTTTCTGTGTGCATAAGTCTTGTTAGATAAATCTTCCATCATTAATGTACTGTAGTAATATACTTCCAACCTGTAAATAGTTGTGTGCAGACTATTTGTTCAAGTGTGAAATAAGTCATGCAATTTACTTATGACTTATGTTTTGAATTTGTATCATCGACTGCCCCCCTATCTCCCCCATCTCTAACATCCCACTCTTTTTCTTTCTCTTTGTCATGATTTTCGAGGTTTCGAGACAGACCCAGATGCTGGAACCCGGAAGGAAAACAGGAGAGATTTATGGTAAGTAATTTGGTTTATTTTCTTGCAGGATGTTTCCCAAAGACGAGGGTCTTCGGCTTGAGGCAGCAGGTGAGTAGCTAATGACGTGGCGTGGCTGGAGGGATTCTGTGACGGCTGAGCAGGCATGAACAGCAGACGTGGCGAGCGTGGTTAGTATGGACAGGTACGGAGGTAATCCCAGGTAACACTCGTGGTGAAATAATCCTGGAAGTGAGGCGTAAAAACAAAGTTACTTGACAAGAATAATTCAAAGACAAAAACCATGAGTGACCTGACAAGCACCATGGAGGAGCAACGAACTGGCAATGAATGCTGGGCCTGGATCTCCTTAAGACTGCTGGAGGTTGATGAGTTGAGTGAATACAGCTGGGAATCCTCAGGAGCAGAGCAGAGAGGGGAGGGGGAGGAGAGCTGCCAGATGCACCATGACACTCTTACATATATAATTATCCTAAATAAAGCTTAGCCTTAAATACAAAAGGGTTTTTAAAAAAATGTACACTCTGTTTGTCTGAAGATCCATAAGCCTCTATTATAACAGTAAAATTTGTCCAACACAAGAGACCTTCAGCTCTGATCTGCTTGCTCAACTGTTGGATAGGACAAGTTAAACAAAAAAGGAAAAACTAAAGAGTTTCTCCTAATATTGGGAAGGTCTAGTGTGAAGCAGATAGAGAAAATAGGAAATATCTCAAACTGGAATAGGTAAAAACTTTGTCCGCATTTTCTCCACTCATCTCTATACCTGGGTAATGATCATGGTCTAAGATCTATCCATATTTATTCTGAAAAAATCTTTAACAATTTAATCAGTAAAATTGAAGAAATGTCTCAAGACCCTTCTTGGTGGCTGCAACTATAAGTTTTATGAGAAAGGGAAGTTTTAAGTTTAGCCTTAAAGGTAGAAATTTTGTCTTCCTCTGAAATTGAAATAATGAGTTAATTTCTCCAAAATGGAGCCTGTTAGCCCTAGGTTCTGCCCCCCCCCTTCTTGTTTAAAAAAAAAAAATCAGGAACAACCAGTATTGTTGCAAATTGAGAACGAAGTGGTCTGTTTGGAAAGTGTTGAACACCGAGTTCTTTGAGAGAAGATGGAGCTTTTCTGTTTAAAGCTTTATCCGTTAGTTAAATAATTTTGTATTTGGTTCTTCTTTCAACAGGCAGCTAATAAGGAGAGGCCAAACTAGGTGAAATACCTTCTCTTTCGCCTATTTTCAACAAAATGCTGGCTGCAATTTTTGTATTGTATAATGAGATGATTAGTTAACATGAGCATTTATACCTTCCCCATTATGAGGACCATTCAGAGAACAAGCCTTGAAACTCGTGTTATAAATAGTTTTGAGCTTTTTGGTGTTATCTATTCTTCTCCCTTGATTGACAATTTGAAACTTTATTGTTTACAGTCTAAAATTGTAGCAGAATAAATGTGAATAAATCTTTTTCCTATGAAGTGTATCTTGAGACGATACAATTCTGGACTTACATGCCATTTTGTATTCAAATACTCTCAACATGTTGTGAATGAAACACTAGTGCTTTTGCTCCCATCTTTCATGAAATAAAGATGGGATATACAATTTCTATAAGCCCATCAAATACAGTAAGCCTTGGTCACAACTGCTCTTACATATGGATGAGAGCTGTCTGTAGGTAAAAAATGGGCAAACATCTACGGAGCATGTGCACAAGACAGTAGACTGCTCGGTCAGCCAGTAGAGTGAAAGTGTTCTTGCACGCTTTTTATCAGAATCAGAATCAGGTTTATTGGCCAAGTACAGCGCATGTACAAGGAATTTGTCTTTGGTGTCTTGTGCTCTTGTGCAAACTAGCAAGGTATAAAAAGTGTGAGGGGCAAGACAAAAAAAAGGACAAATAATAAAAAAGAAAGTAATATAAGGTAGATATAGGAATAAATAAACATAACTAAATAAGAAAAAAGACTAAGTCAAAATGCAGCAGTAGGTCCGGTGTGACAGTTTCTGTGGTTTTGTTCCGTGTTCTTGAGTGGTCAGGAGTCAGGAGTTCATTAGAGTGACAGCTCGGGGAAAGAAGCTGTCTTTGTGGCGGGTGGTTTTGGTGCGCATTGTCCTAAAGCGCCGCCCTGACGGGAGGAGGCTGAAAAGGCAGTGTCTGGGATGAGAGGGGTCTTTTACGATTCTGCCAGCCCGCTTCCTGACTCTGGATCGGTACAGGTCCTGAATGGGGGGAAAGCTGGAACCAATAATCCTCTCAGCAGATCTGATGATTCTCTGTAGTCTGTTCCTGTCATGTCTGGTAACTGATCCAAACCAGACCTTGATAGATGTGGTCAGGACAGACTGGGTTATTGCCGTGTAAAAGATGGTCAGATGCTCCTGAGGCAGGTTGAACTTCTTGAGTTGTTGCAGGAAGTACAACTTTTTCCTTTTTCCAAACTGCAGTAGAGTCGTTGGCAGAAAACTGGTCCGTCAACTTTGCAGTGTAGGTCCTCTTTGCAGCCTTGATCTCCTTTGTCAGCTTATTCCTGGCTTTCTTTCACCGGTCCTGATCACCACTCCTGTAGGCCTCTTCCTTGTCCTGACGTAGTTGCCTCAGCAGTGAACCATGGTTTGTTGTTGTTGAATGTGCAGAAGGTTTTAGTCTGCACACAAAAGCTGATGTAGGATTTCACAGTGTCAGTGAGTTCATCCAGGTCTGAGGCAGCAGCCCTGAAGATGCTCCAATCAGTACAGTCAAAGCAGGCTTGCAGTTGCATCTTTGACTCATTCGACCATCTCTTCATGGTCTTCACTATGGGCTCAGCTGATTTCAGCTTTAGCCTATAGGTTGGGATGAGATTGACTAGACAGTGATCGGAAAGTCCCAGGGCAGCGCGGGGAACAGAGTGATATGCGTCCTTTATTGTCGTGTAGCAGTGGTCCAAAATGTTCAAGCCTCTGGTGGGACAAGTCATGTGCTGTTTGTATTTGGGTATTTCAACCTTGAGGTTTCCTCTAATTCCTTACAGTTAGAATATAAGTAAAATACAAAATAAGAATGTAGCTTGTGTGAGCATCCAGCGAGCTCTTCTTCTTTGTTGAGAATGTGCATCCATCACAAGAATTGGCAGAAGAGACCGGTTATACAAAATGTTTATTACATAGGCTTGTCCTTGGCTGGTCATACACTGTGCAGATCACGTACCCAAGGATGGCATGAGATATGAAAGTGGGAAAATGGGATGCTGGATGCCGGAATGTCCACCTGGGCTGTTGCTTGTGAATTTAATGTTCATCTCTCTGTCTCTCATTTTTGAAGATTTGGCTGGACATCTAACCAGTCTTGCAACTGCCGACCTCATGAGACCATGCCACAGTGCAGGATCTCCACATCTAGACACCTCAACAGCTGCGGCAACAATTGGTTTGCATAATCGAATCACTTCTAGACAAACCGTCAGAAACTGTGTCAGGCAAACTGATCTGCTTGCTCGTTATCCTTATTGGAGTATCAACCCTGACTGCAGTCAGTCATAACAAACCTGTGTGTGTGTAAATGCCAAAATTTGATGCTGTCCAGCTGAAAATATATTTTCTACACGGGTGCATCAGTGTTTTTCACTGCACAGGAATCTGCTGTTTTAAGTTTGGTCCAAAAAAGTCAGGAACAGTCCAGTCAGAAGGCTGCCTTTGAGAGCTCTCACACATGATGCCAATATCTGGTGAAGACTAAAAATGTTTACAATTCCTTTGGGACGGTTTGCTTTCACACTTGAGTTGACCAAACAGTCAATACCACTCCTAAATTTCTCTCATAAATTGTGTTCAAAGGGTTGGAGTAGCTGCCTCTTTTTCTCCATACCCCCAAAGTCTCCTTTTCTCAAGAGATTATTATATTATTATTTCATTTTTAATTATTTTACAGCCAAAAGGTGCCATTTTGCAGGATTACTCATAAATTCAAGTCATTTCCTCAAATGTGCCTTTCCTTTACTTAAATTCTTCCAAAAAATAAAGACGTCGACACATAATGTGCCCGCCAAAGCAAAACTAAAACTATGATGTTCTTTCTTTTTTACAGACTTGGTGTTTTAAATATTAACTACTAATGCGACTATCTTATAAAGCAATTGAGTGCATAATGAGACACATTATTAGTACAAGTGCCAACCATTGTGTGTGCTTATTAATTGATTTCATCCATTCATTTTTTCATATTTAAAATATTTCTTTTAAAGAAGTAAGTTGTATCTTTTCTTTTTGTAAATTTTCCCTAACCTGCCGTAATCATCTCTATAGTTTCCTCTTTTTTTGTTTGTGAAGACCACAGTCTCTACCCAATAACTCCAGTCTGTCATCTGTTTTAACAGCTTAGTTTTCCACTTCTGCTCAAATCTTTTTTACCTTTACCACATTTTAAAATCTGCTAGTCTACAACTCAAGTTACAACTCGTTCCCACTAGTCAGCATCCTGCTGTACAAAAGTTTTTCCTCTGTTATGTTGATTTATTGCAATCAGCATTTTAATATTTCAACAGTTTCTCCTGGATTGAAATAAATATTGCTGAGAGATAGTTTATCTGGTAGTTTTTCTTACAAAAATATCAATCAAAGCAGTTTATTGAAACATGAAGGAATAACTGTACTGCTCTTGAAATGCTTCTTTCCTAAAAATAAATTTGGCAAGTGGAAAATCCATTTGGCTGGTAGCTTTAGGAATCCATCCATATTGGATAGTTTTACAGAAGTTTTTTTGAACTGTTGCTAATCAATCATAGACTGGAGGACACTTCAGGAGTTTAAGGCTACTTCACATTTGGATGGTTGTTCCACTTGGATTCAAATTCTTAGAGAAAATTATCTTCAAATTATACAGTTTTAATTTTTTTACTTTGTCCAGTACCCTTTTATGTCCATACATTTTATACCAAGTTTTGTTATGTCTTAAAGGCTGTATGACTGTAATGTCAGGGTCACCTTCTTGCAAGAAAATCTAGATTTAAATCCCAACTGGCTCCCAAACTGATTGGGAGAAACCTTTCTATGCAAATTGGGTACACTTTTGGACTGCTGACAATCATTTTTGGGCATAAATACAGGCGAACACCAAAAACCATTTACACATGTTAGCTTAAATTAGAATCAACCATCTTTCCCAGAAGAGAAACCCTCCTCAATGAAGCATATTAGACTATTTTACAAGTTATAATTTGTTTTGTTAAGAGAAATTGAAAAGCAGAGATTCCCTATTTTACTAAGGCACCCATTCAAGGTTTCATACGGGGTCACAAAAAAAACCGTATACTAACTTTGATTCTTTCCGCTTTTTTTATTTTCTGATTCAGGAAGAAGTTTTATTATTTAAAACTACATGATTTAGTTCACCAAATCTACCTGTCTCTCTTGCCACTTTATCTTAATGTTGATAGCAGCGTATTAAAACTTTCGAATGGTTGAAAAATGCTCCAGTCATTAAAAAAAAAGGGCTAAAATGTTTTTCTAACATTAAACCGAGCTGGAAGGCCTGGTTTGTGTAAAATTAAGATAAAACTAGATGCGGGTCAAGTGCACTGAAAGAAGAAAGATCAACTTAGGAGATGAGGGCACAGGGGTGTGTGCCTGCATCTGTGCAGCTGGCTTGCTTGCTGCATGGTTGGCATATTCTCAGTTGGATGAGAGGACATTTATGCGATGTCAGCATGCATTAACCTCTCTGAAAATACATCGAAAACAAACAGGGACACATGTGTCTGGATTCCACCAGCTCTGAGTAACGAGGCTCTGAAAGGAAAAGCTATGCTGGACAACACGGAACAGAGCCAAAAATAGAAACGGGAGGATGAGTGTAAAAAGCTTCTTGGTTGACGAGGCACAACAGCTGTCAAAAACCTTTGCTTTCATAATGACACTTAACATTAATTGATAGAGCTAACAAACATCAATTTGATAGCTGACTACTTTAGACTAAATGCCTTGTTAGCTGGTCATTGGTTTGTTGATTTAATTTAGAATCCTGCCCCAGAACGTGTGCACATGAGCAACCACATGTAGTGAATTTTAAAGCACAAAGCTTAGCCTTGTTGAATAGCTAAAGGCTAGTTTCTTGAAAATGTGTACCTTCAAAAAAAAATCATCCAATGAATGAATGAAAAAACTTTATTAATCCCAACAAGGAGAAACTCAATGGGCACATTCCTTAACTCAGAATCACAAAATAGGTATTACATTTTAAACCCTATATGCCAAATGGCAACATTTTAGTTGCCTGCTCCACGAAATGATAGAGCACGGTTAAAAAAGAAAAGAAAAGAAAAGAAAAGCATTGTGTATGTGCCGACAGCAGTACATAATAAAAAAGAAAAAAAAAAGATTTTTATTAATTTTTTTTTCTTGGTTGGGTTGTTAAAGAGTTACTTATGTGATTTAAAAAAAATGTGATCTTTAGTTTACTTTTGACAGAAATTATAAAACATGGCAATTTTTGCAGCTTTCACTAATTACAGCTTTCACTAATTCACACAGGTGATTTGGAAAAGTTTTTTTTTGTACTTCGAATGCCTTTCATGGCAATCCTGCATTTAATCTGGGCTGGGAACCGGCACAGGGGGACCCAGACTTAGGCCCCCATTATGGCTGCATTGTTAGGAAGTAGCGTGAAGGGTCTTGTCCAAGGTCCCACACTGAGTGAAGCTCTACAGCCCCCTCGGAAACAAACCCTGGTTTCCCACACGCCCGAAAATCTACCTCCATAGAGGCCAGCCACTAATAGGGAGTTAAGAGAAATTTGTCCAATCATCCTTGACTAATGAGACTGGACCATTGCCCTGGGAGACAGCAGCAAATGCTAGGGATAGAACAAACAATCTCATGGGGAGGGCAAGCAGGTTCAGAGGTGAGAAATATCCACTCAAAGAAGCAAGACTAGTGCAACAAGAAGGCAGATGTCACAAATAGAGAAGATTGCTAGCATTGTTCCAATCTACAAAGCTCCATTTGCCATAAATGATAGTGAACAATAGGGATCCAAGCAAGTTCATCTGATGTAATCGCTGTCCCTGTGTTTGGGAAGTCATTGACTCCAACAATTCTACTTTGAGAGCTTTAAAAGGCAAAGCTCCAACTTACATCTCAGAGATTTCTGGATTTTATGACTTTACACATTCCCAGATCCTTGAGCTGGTTTTTATTGGTTGTCCTCCTCACTTATTTCTTTAAAAAAGAGTTATCAAGTTTTTTTGGCCTTGGGTAAAAGCAGATGCTTTGCTTTTTACTTTTTAAACTCTATTTAACTTGTGTTACCCTTGTGCTATCTTAGGCACTTTAACATTGGGAGTTGGGTCATCTAGACCCACTAGACAGTGCGTTAAACCTTTTTTCTTCAATGATTTGTGATCTTCACTGGTGTCCATGGATTACATGAAATCCTCTCCACCTTCGTCATGGTAGGTAGAACACGTCAATGTAAGGTTGGGGTCATCCAAGATAGCACAAGGGTTAAGTTGAACTGATGAAAGTGTTGTTTGAACAGACTTTCACTTAGTTTTTTTTTTAATATATATGTTGTCTGTAAATCTATTTTATTCAGCATGTGGTGTATGTTTTTTTCTTTCAAGAAAGATGGCGCCCCATAACCATTAAAATGGCCTCTCTAAAAGACATTACTCTTCTGGTGCAGCGAACATCTGAGGCTACGATCCAACTGCCGTGGGTAGAATCTGGACTCATCGCTTAACATAACATTCCCCCACTTGTTCAGGTACTACAGCACATGTTGCAGGCACCAGAATAAACAGGCCTGATGATGGGGTTGGCAGTCCTGCCAACCCCCCTGGCAGCCCTATGGAGATTGGCTGCGTGTGGTCTACTCAGACTTGCTTGGGTTAAAAAAGCCGTCGGCCATTTTGTCCTGGAAACCCCTGTCTTCAAATCTGTGGAAGACAAACTTTAGACCTAAGAGGTGATGCGATGGGATGCCTACTTTTCCGCATGTCTTTGACATCACCAATAAACCGGGCTTCATTTCATTTCCATTAAGACTAACTCCAACAAGGCCACATCTAGTTTTTGGAGACCACCAACTTGAAGTTGCTCCATTCATTCTAAAATAAAGGTGTTGTAACCACTTTCTTAAATATGAACATGATGTTTACATGATGATGTAAACACAAGTAGGCTTTCAAGGTTTGAGATATGTGGTTCTATAAAATGACATTGGAAATACAAAATTTTACTAACAGATCAGGTTAGAAAAAAAACCTTGGTGGATGTAACATAAAAGAAAACTAGTGTTGAGCTTGGTTGAGTACTCTACTTGTTAGTCAGAACGCTGGCAATGTCATCACAATACTCAAACTCTGACTCTCAGCTTGTCACACAATGAAGCTTGGTCAGCAGGACTCTGCATTAGCTCTCCATTCACAGGCTGACAAGCCAGGGTCACTTTTGGAAAGCAAGGTCTCCTTAGCTGTCTACACAATGGTTACAAGGTGCACAGCCATCTCAATTGATAATCGATTGATGTTTTCTGGAACATAGAGACCAAATTTCCTTGTCTGATTTTTACCAAATGAAGTCAATTTTATCTGTGATTTTAAAACTTTTTCTGCTTTGAGAGAAATTGGAGGAGTGCTCCCTTAAATCCAGCCTTCAGTTGTAATTTTAAATAGGGATAACAACAGTATTACATAGTTGCATGAATGTATGTTTTCCTCAAATCAATTATAAATACCAATGCTCTGTAATAAAAACTCCATTGGCAGAACTCTGCATGCATGCATGCATCAATTTGACTGCAATATATGATGTTTGTTCCTTGGCTTCAAAATTGGGGCAAAAGATTGAGGCTTTAAGTGCAACTGCCAAGATTATTACATGTATGGTAAACAATCAATATAAAAGTTCAAGAAAGATCCTATTTTATATAACACCATGAACTTGACATAATTAAGCATACCTACTTTCAATGTTTGTCATATAGCAATTACAGAATGTATTCACTCATCCATTGTAGAAAAACAACCAGAGTCCAATTATTTAGGCTGTAGTGGCCAAATATCAGCCAGGTGTTGCATTTGTTTGATAATGTTTTAAGACAGATTGCTCCACAAGATTGATGGCTATTGCAAAATCTAAAGAGTCCTTCAATTAGCGTTACATGTGGCTCTTCTGAGAGGAGCTTTCAGTGGGACTGCAGTGCTTGTTCTCTTGATAAGCATTCAGTACTGGGGCTTTAATCAGAGCATGACCTTTTTCTGGATACATTTCTAAGATGATAGAATGTTTACAAGGCAAAAGATTCATTTATAATAGGGTAGATTTTTTTTTCTATGTGATGTTTCCTCCCACTGAGGAAAAAAAAGGACTGAATTATAAAAGTGATCGTGTACTTCTCATTCAAGTGTGTCTAGGGATGCAATGCTGTTTCTTTCAGTATTGGGAGAAGGAATGGTCTGTAGTGAATACTACTTCTTTCAGAACAATAGCTGGAATAGTCTTTAGGGTTTCGGAAGCCACTTTGAATGAATGAATGAATGAATGAAGCCTTTATTGTCATTATACCAGGTACAATGAAACCTCACAGGACAAACAAAAATAAAGATTTGTATTTCAGACTTTGCAAGATGTCTAATAAGTATGAATTGCAGTTTGACCCAGATTAGATCACCTTGGTAATGGATTGGTAAAGCTTTTCTGTATAAAGAACGGGACATTGTGGGTTGAAATCAAGGTCTTGCATTATATTATCCAATTTGACGCCCCCCTTATCTTTTTACAAATTTCACACCAAAGTAAAATGTTATACTGGTGTCAAAAATGTTCTTTGTTTTCTCTTAACAACAACTGTTAGTACATACTGGATAAGCCAAAAAAAAAAAACAAGATTAAAGTGCCAAAAATAGATTATTGTGATGTAAACTGGATAAAGCCCTTCAATGTGCTTAGAACCAGATCATTGCTTCTGCGTCGTCCATTATTTTCTCATAATGGACTCCTCGACAGGCAACTACATACCTACAGACTGTATATAATCAGTCATAATAATTTTTTAAATGGTTCTAACAATCAGAGGCATGTTCCTTTTTTATATTGGCAGGCGGGCAGACCTATGTGTGGAATTAATAAAACTCCCCCTTCACGTCCACCCATCAAATAAGCCCTTTTTGGCATGGTGTTGGTTTGGGTGGGACAAACTTTGGTCAATGTGTCTGTTTCCATTTAGGCTTCTGTCAGGGACATAAAGGCAGAAGAGCCAAGGTGAGAACCCGAGCACTACACTTGCTCCACGCAGGGCACATCAGCACATGACACCCTCCAACTCTCTCTTTTCATTTCCTGTGACGCGTCCTTGTAACCCTTGTGCTATCCTAGGCACTTTAACGTTGGGAGTTGGGTCATGTAGACCCACTAGACAGTGCGCTGAACCTTTTTTCTTCAATGATTTGTGATCTTCACTGGTGTCCATGGATTACATGAAATCTTTCCACCTTTATCCACCTTTGTCATGGTAGAGAGAACACGTCAATGCAAGGGTGGGGTCATCTAAGATAGCACAAGGGTTAAATGATAAAACCCTCCCATTGGGCATTGCTCTTCATTACATCACAGGTTACATCACTGGAAACAGTCTTACATTGTCTAGCAAGACATTTAAACATAAAATATTTAATCCTATAAATTCTATCAGAAATGTTAAAAATGGCAGTTGTTTTGAGCACACTCTTGGGTCATACCAAATACTGGTACTTAATTAGTGAAATCCAGAGCATCCCTGTCTGCATTAAAGCTGTGTTGAAATAAATATAGAAAAAATATTCACAAAGTTAATTACAAAACACCTTTTGTGAATCCAACATCAATGAACTGAAATTCCTAAGTAATTAAAACATTATAATAAAAATAATATTCATTAAAAATCTACTCTCACATAAGTTATTCATCTGGATGTCATTAAAAGATGATATTATCTATTAAGTCCATTTGGAGCTGTAGACACTCCTTCATGGTGCAGAATTGTGTGTAAAAATATTAATAAATAAATGAAACATAACTTAAAAGCACACTATTTTAAATATTCTAAAAATCCATTTAGATTGTAATCTTGTCCTCATTTTGTGTGATTTGACCTTTTTTCATGAGAATGACTTGTTTTGGTAATTGACGATGCACTGATTACGTGATAATGAAAAAGCAATAGGCGTATCCCACATCTTTTGTTGTAATGTAGTTTTATCCAATTTGGCATCAGTTCCGCTGTGATTTTGATAGATGCCTGGAAGCAAAGTCGTGAGCTTCATTAAGGGTGTTTCTTATTTTATTACTTCTACATTTTAGACTGTTTTCGAGTGTATTCTCACCCTTGGCTGGGGTGTTATTGTTCGGGCTCCCAGAGTTTTGGCCATGCTTGTCCTCTGGCATCTCTTGTTCCGGGTCCTGGTGTGCCCGTGTTGGGGCACTGGACCTGGGGGTTGGGGGTCTCTGTGGCGGGAGGTGCTGGGGATGAGTTGTGCTTGTGCTGCTTAGATGCTGACACCCCGGCCAACAGGAGAACAGCGCCTTCTGGGTTCTCTTTTCTTTAGCTCTGTCATTTCTCTTTTATTTGTGCTTGTTTTTTGTGTATTTTATTATGAGGGGCTTATTTAATTATTTTATTACATGTGTATGGATCGGTTTTATTGTATTCTTGACATGAAAGGTGCTTTATAAATAAAATTAATTTGAATTTGAAAAAAAATTATTTGCTATAAAATATCACCCTTACTTTTTCCTGCTACTGTGATATACAAGAATTCTCAGCTTTAGTTCATTTTGATGATGAAACAGTTCACCCACGCCATCTCTCCATCTTGCTATCTAAAACCTCAAACCAAACGCAGAGAGGGTTTGCTCTTGCCCTCGGGGCTTTGTCATTCTGGCTCCTAAGTCACAGACAGTCCAGTGTTTTTCTACTACTGCCCTGTGGGTAGAGATGCTAATTTGAAATGTTGCTGGCTGAGACAGCTCAGCGAGAGTATAAGCTGTAGTCCACAGAGGAGGATTTAGCACGCTTCCAATGCTTTAATGTTCCTCTATCACAAGCACAAACGTGAGAGCTGTTTTTAGAAAACTAAATTACCCTGGCAGTCTGCACTACCCAGGGAACGGTAGGTTTAGTGGGTTGTGGATCCCAAAATAGGTTTACAAGGAATTCACTCAGTGAATGTGTTATGCACATTGAGTCTTTAAAGGAAAACTAAACAAACATGCGCCACACCAGCTAATGAAATGCCAAAATAAGACTGAAAGTGTCAGTCGTGCAGAAATATTCAAATATTAAATATATAAAATATATGTTAAAATAGACATAAAGCAAAACAGTGTGCTTGAACGCTTAACAGAGTTGCTGACAGGAAAACAAAGGAAAACTTTTGCCTCTTAGTTAGAAATCTCAAAGGTCGGTTTCCTACAGCTTTAAAGTCCTTTGTGAGTATTTGTTTATGTTCCACGTTTATTCTTTGGGTTGCAACTTTCCTCCAGTTCTGTGAATTTATCTCTTGTATTCAAGAAAATTAGTATTCCACGGAGTCTTGAAGAGATCCACATATACAAAACAATGACATGTCACATCCAACACATTTACATTGGACACCTTTAGAAATTATATCTAAATGTACCTGTGAATTTTCTTTTTTTATTTTTTATTTGTGAAACCAGAAAGGAAATTGACAAAATAGTCAAACTAAAAACATTTTCTGGAACCTCAATACTGATTTATTCATTAATTTTCTATCCTGTTTTGTCCCTTTTGGGGTCATGGGGCTGCCAGAGCCTATCCCGGCATCTTGTGGGTGAGGGCAGTGGACGCCCTGGACAGGTTGCCAGTCTGTCGCAGGGTAGAATGTCCACAATCACACACCCATTCACACTCACACCTAGGGACAATTCAGAGTTGTCAATTAACCTAAGAAGCATGATTTTGGATGGTGGGAGGAACCCGGAGATCCCTTGAAAAAACCTATGCATGCACGGGGAGAACATGCAAACTCCACACAGAAAGGTCCCCCGTTGATGTTGTGTTTTTCATGTCCCCCAGCTGGGACTTGAACAGTGGCCCTTCTTGCTGTGAGGCAAGAGCGCTAACCACTGCCCCACCGTGCAGCCCCTATGCTCAGTACTGATGTATGTGCAAATGCTCTTGATTTTTTAACCCTTGTGCTTTCCTAGGCTTTAACATTGGAAGTTGGGTCATCTAGACCCACCAAACAGTGCGCTGAACCTTTTTTCTTCAATGATTTGTGATCTTCACTGGTGTCCATGGATAACATGAAACCTTTCCACCTTTATCCACCTTTGTCATGGTAGGGAGAACACGTCAATGTAAGGGTGGGGTCATCTAAGATAGCACAAGGGAGTTTTATATGTTATTCTGACTTACATAAAAATATAAAATAGTACTGTAATGTGATTATTTTGAGATTCCTTTTATTTAAATTTATGACATTGTGGTGCCGTAAAGATCAAAATAAAACCTGAAACACTGGCTTATTACGTTTTTATTTTTTATTATAACAGACTTCCAACCTTACTTTTACAACATCAAGGGGTATTTTTTTCAATCTCAATCAATCAGGAAAAACAAAAAAAAAAAAAACAAATAAATGAATCGAACAAAACATCAGGTCCAAAGTGTTCTAATTTGACACATAAAAAGTAGCTTAACCTTTCTGAGCAATCCTAAATATATTGACCACAAACGTCGTATTAATACACATACATTAACATACCTTATTCCACAGTTTGCCGTGTGATGTGATCAGCCCTCCGTATACCTAATTAATTTTTGGCAAACACCTTGTCGGGCTTCATCCTCGACATAATAGATAACTGTTGTGGTGTTGTTTTGGGGCAATTCTGTTGAGAACTACAAAGTCGTACAGTGATGATGTCACAGCAGCAATGGCACAGGGACACCAAGACGTTTACTGAGATCGATGTAAGACGCCTTTTCAGCTGAGTTCAAATAAAACGTTAATGCAAGTAAACAGCTGAACCCTAGTTTTATATATTGAGAACACAACAATAGTTATAGATTAAAAATGAATTAATCCAATGAAAAAAAATACTGTGCTAATTCATCTGTAATTAACTGTGAAAAATACTAGAATTTGACACCACTATGTCACAACATTAATATGAACCTTCTACTAAATCAGCATTCAACTTTTCCAAAGATGGTGGGCCCTTTTTATAAAGCCATTCCTGCACAGACCAAGGACACACTGCAAAATTTGGATATCTGATCTGGGTCTTCATCTTGTAAAGGCCCGTACACACCGGGACAAATATTCGTCAGCCGTTATTCGCCAGCGTTTTTCAACACGTTTTTTGTGTTCACACCCAGGCGATTTTCGCTGACAATGAGCCGAGCAAAAATGCAATTTCATTCCCAGACATTAGATGGCGCTTAATGTAAAACAGAAATACTCCTGTACACAAGGTGGCGCTGCGCAACTTTACGCTTCTTAAACTCGCTTTTCACTCAGAAGAAGAGAGCAAGTATTTACGCGCTTGTCAGAATCAAACAAAGAAAGGGTGAATATTTCCAGCACCAGTAGCTCCAGCTCCAGCTCCAGCGATGAAGAAATTATTGTTCTGTTGAATGATGAAAGACGCCGGTTTTGGGTACATCCCATAGTTACGAGAAGAGAAGAACATGGGGAGTTTTAACGACTGGTAAGAGCTGAAAATGTATCATGAGCGTTTTCGGGGATGTTTTAGAATGTCCGTCATTATTTCTTCGCGGCTGTGTAGAGGCTACTTGGCGTCTAACTTCTTCGCTGATATGTGTGCTCAGCAAGGCAGTTTTGTGTTTGAGCGCCCCCAAGTTGTGTTTTACTGTAACTTCAGAAGCTCCAGACACGTGTGCAAAAGCGCCATTCTCATTGGTCGTACAGTTTTTGACGCGGCGCGTCAAACCAAAAAAACGAACCCGAGGCGTTTTTAAAAAAATGACGCTTTTACGCGTGGCGTTTTACGCGTCGGTGTGCACACTCACATTGGTGCCCTTTGTTTAGTCACGAAGCGTTAAACGTCGGCGAAGATCGCGCACGAAATTCGTCCCAGTGTGTAAGTGTTTGACTGCATTAACATCTCAGACTAAAATGACAAAAATCAGATATTCATTGACTCTGCTTTTTAGGACAGTGTGGAAAGTCTCAGTGGCACATAACCTATTTATTTTACAAATCAAATCAAGTCCCTTCATTTTTTTTAAATTTAGTAGAGATCCAACCTTCCTTTACCTCAATTTGTTCAGGAAAATAAGTGGAAGATTTCTTCAACTGCAATGTTTCCTACAAATCTGCTTCATCACAAGCTTTATTAACACCTTCAAGTGATGCTATGATGATAAACGTAAAGAAGCTTATATAATAAAGATTCAAACACATCAATAGCAGGTGCTCTGAACAGAACTTCTACTGCAGTCTGGTTTTCTCATTTCCACTTTACAGAAACATTACTCTTACCCAGGGCAAAAACTAATGTTTAAAAAAAAAGGCAGTCAAAGACACATTTTTGTCATTTTAACTATGAGAAAGCAGGATAAAGGGAGAGAAACTAAACATCCCTTTATCTGTTATACTGCAGGATAGAAAAAGCAAGTTTCTCGTTGCAGCATTGAGATATGAGAAAGCAGACAAGCATAAAATTACCAGAACATCTGTTGTCGGGTAGAACAAATAAGGAGTTATATACTACAGTGGTGAGACTGTCAGATATTTAGGAAAAACTCCCAAAATGTAAAACACTCCAGATGGCAAGAAAGAACAAATGTTTTTTTTCTTCTTTTTAAAAAAAAAAATCCTTTTCTAAATCTGGTAGAAGAGTGGGAAGGTAGGTATGTGATCAGAACCCCCACACAGAAGAGGCGCTGCACCCAGCTGACTCTGAGCAGCTATGGACAGGCAAGACACAGCTGGGCAACTGGCTGAGGCAGCAAAGTCTTTCAGGGGTGGTTGGTTCCAGTATCAGCATGGGGCTCCACACAGTCAAGAGAAGGGAGGCTGACAGATGGTTTGACTCAGAAAACCTGTCATGTAGTTATAAGCTCTCTTCTTAGTTCTCACACTTCATGCCACAGTTTTCTAAGATACGATTTTTACTGACAAAATCCAGAACAAGGGGCTTTCTCACCAGACAGGCAGAAGTATCAACACTGGACAGGCAGGGATGAAACCAGGTCACATCAGGGTCAAAGCAAGTTTAGACAAGCAGTGCATGGTTTGAAACAACAGGCTTGAAAGCTGTGGAGAACCAGGGCAGTAAATGGACAGGTGAACAGGCGATAAGGGTGGTTATTGGGGATGAATGAGTGGATATGGGGAAAGCAGAATCCTGACCCCACCTCTCCCTCAGTGATTATTCCTCAACTATCCACCGGGTTACTCAGAATAGATACTGTGGAAAACATTGAATATACCCCTCCCAATCCACCAAGTACTGCAACCCAACAGAGGCATTACCGCAGATGATAAGCTAGGCTGCCATTAATGGACTGGCAGGGTGGAGGGAGGAACCAGTAACAAGTTTCGCTCGACACATGAAAGTTTGGAGGAATTTGCAGAATTCTGGAAAGCTGCAACCACACTGCCACCGGATCAGTCACTGTGGTGATGGGGTGCAATAAACTGAGGAGCTGACTCACGACTATCCACATGCAACAGTAGGTCCACATCGGAAAGCAACATTCAGTGGCCCACTGAGTACTGAAAAACAAGGGCTTTACTCTTGTTGACATACTATTTTTTAATAGACCCCAGTGCAAAAAGAGCACCAACCTGGGCCTCCTCCATAACCAATGACACGTACGAAAAGAACCAGTAGCAGATGGAACAGAAGCTTCCCTCTTCTAAGAGATTAGCAATGGAGGTTGACAGCCACACACTATTTTACAAAGGGAAAGGCCAGTTGCAGAGGATGGAAGCATGTAATGTGTTCACTCAACCCATACAACGTTCTGGGCCAAGAGAATTCTGACGGCACAGGGTCTCCAGACTGTCCAGAGAAGGGAGGCTGACAGATGGCTCAACTCAGAAAATCTGTTTTAAGTTCGAAGCCTATCTCCTCCAATAGTTCTCACACTCCAGTCAACAGTTTCAGATACAGTTCTCACAGACACAATCCAGAAATAGAGTTTTTCTCTGGCAAGGGCGATTCCAGGTCAAACTGGATTCAAAACGGGAACAAACAAGGGGTGCAGGGTTAACCCTTGTGCTATCTTAGATGACCCCACCCTTACATTGACCTTTTTTCCCTACCATGACAAAGGTGGATAAAGGTGGAAAAATTTCATCTAATCCACGGACATCAGTGAGGTTCACAAATCATTGAAGAAAAAAGGTTCAGCGCACTGTCTCGTGGGTCTAGATGACCCAACTCCCAATGTTAATGTGCCTAGGAAAGCACAAGGGTTAAAAAAACACGACAAGCTGCAGAGAATCAACAACTACTGGTGAGCATAGCCACAGCAACTGAATCCCCCTAAATCCGAAAAGAACCCTAAAAGAGATGTCAATGAACAAACAATCAAAAAGGGGTAAGGGGTTGACCCATATGGTTCCTGCAAGTTTTTGGGTTGTCTGGGCCTGAGGAGGGTTCTACAGAGGAGCAGCTACATTTTAAGGGGACCGCAGGTGTGTCTTGCTGTCAGGCTCGTGGTTTCAACTCGAAAAGTAATGTAAATTGCACCCACTCATGACTTTTCGGGTGATGCTGTTGTACAGTGCTGTTACGCCAAAAATGTTAGTAAGATGCACGTACTGGCGCCTTACTGATCACGCAGAAATTTGCAGGATTGTAAGAGTGTCAGACAGCCTGTATCCACCCAAAACACCAGTTGAGACTAAGACTTCAGTGACTCAAATACTTGGTGGTATCAGGTGCAAACACGAGGAAAGGAGTCCAAGATTAGAAAGATAAGTGAAATACAAAGCTTATCCTAAATTGACAGAGGCTGGGGTAGATCTCTTATTTTTCCAAAGGTAAAATTGAGGCAGAAAGAGGAAACAAAACAATCAGGACTCCACTGGTCTGGCAGTCATTTGACAAGTTTCTCCCAGGACCTACGAAGGTTATGAGCAAATTTTAGCATTTGGGCTCTTCTAGATCTTTTCAGGCCAAGATTTTACCCGTCGGATGACACTTTTAAAGTAATGTTTTCTTTACAGGCAAAACCATGCAAACACAACTTTTAAATGATACCAAAAGACTATGAGACACAAAAGTAGTTAGAATTTCTTTGCTTATATTATTGTAGTGGTAGGCCAACTTGAAACAGGCAGAAAGGCTGAGTTCTGACATCACACTATTACTGGTTTAGCTGCTCTGGTCAACCAAACTCATAGTTTGTGACATATGTTGCCACCACTGCCTGATAACAGCAAATACTGTGGGTTTCGGATGTTTCCACTTTGAAACAAAGGATTCTGTAAAAGAGCATCCAGATGGCTGGTTACCCCGGCCATTTGGACTGAGGTAACTGGAAACATTTTTCCAGTCCAAAGAAGCTAGTTGAGAGTGACAGCCTGCTGCTGTCTCCTGGCAGAGTGCAGTTGGCAGAATGGGATGGATGGAGGTGTTCAGGTTTTTAGATAAGACTCATTCAGATGCAGTGAGGAGCATTTTCTAAGCTTTAAATTCTGGCTCTAGGATCTGTCAACTGACATAACACACAAAAGATGCAGAGATTGTGTCATCTAAATGTCTGCTTCTATGGTACCAACAAGAATAGTTTCAAACACTACTAGTTTAACCTACCCAAGTATAATAAATTAAACTGTAGAAAACTAAATTGATTAGACTTTTCTGAACTGGATTTTAATTAAATTAGCCCACTTTCTTCGTAATTTTGTAAAGTGAAAATCTAAAGGTAAAATGATGTGGATTTCCTTATAACAATTTTTCAGAAGGAACAGCAATGTAAGACATTGTGTTACGGTTTCAGTCACTTTGTGTTTTGCTCCTTGATTTCCTGTTTTATTTTGTAGTATTTCCTGTTTTGTTGTTGTTTCGAGTTTTACCTTGCCCCATCAGTCCTGAGTGTTTCCACCTGTGTCTTGTTGCCTTGTATGTATTTAAGTGCTGTCTTTCCCTTCCTCCTGTGCTGGTCCATATTGTATTCTTCCCCGGTTTCTGAGCTTAGTACATTTCTAGTGTTTCGAGTTTTGCCTGCCGTGTGCAGTGGTCTTGTTTTTGTCTTTAGTTTTGTTATTAATCCCTGCATCCTCCTGCCCCCTCTCCTCTCTGCGCCTGGGTACCTCCCATTCCCCCCGTAACACATTGCCTCAGGGGCGGAGCTACAGCAAAAAGCTACAGCAAATAGCCCTCCAATTTTTGAGGCAATACTAGTATCATTATTGACAATATTTAATAAATCATCAATACAAGCTTCTGTGATGTCCCACTCTGATTATCTTTTGATATATTTTAAGTGTTCCAGTGGTCTTTCAATTATGAATTTTTAACCAAAAATAAAAAACTGTATCGGTTTCTAGGACACAGTTTTCAGCAGAGCGGCATGAGTTAATCTGAAATTCTCTGTTGGCGCAAAGTAAGCCTGGCTTCATTTACCATCAACCCTTTGTTTACACGCTCTAATGCTAGCTTACAGCCTCTACAACCCAAATCTAACATTAGAAGTTCAACAAAAATGGTGAGCATTGTCGGAGCATACAGTTTTGAGCCAGATTTAATTATTTAAGTACTTCTTTAAGAGAAAAATGGTACAATTAGATGTTAAAAGCATAAAAAACAAAATTTTCATTGGAGCAGATCTTTAATCATTGCAAGAATAACAACAAAAATAACATTGATTCAAAATACCATTATGCAATTTGCCACATTTCCAATGTCTTCTGCCCCCACCTTGCCTATACTTGACAAAACAAATTCTATTAAAAACACAGAATTCTGGAGGCGACAATAAATGAAAGCTTCGCAGCTGTCTTCTTTTAAAAATTTTAATTCAGCAACAGTAGTTTTTATTTTATTTATGTATTTATTTATTTTATGGGATAAAGCCAAAGGGTTCTATACAACTCCACACCTCCACATTGGAGCCCATTTAGCTAAAAGGCAATAAAAAGGAACCTCTGTATATATATAACATTGGCTGAATCTAAATGTATCCTACAGGATTTTTTTAAAATCACTACAAATGTTTTGAAAAAGATTGTCAGTGCTTTGAAAAGGAATTAATTTTGAATTTATCTTTAGGTATTGATATTGAAGGTATCAGAATCCTCTGCTTTTCACATAAAACTGGTTACGTAAAAAAAAAAAAAAACTATTATCCTAAACTGACAGCAGAGAAAATATGCTTTTCATTCATCCATTCATTCATCTTCTTTCGTTTTATCCTCTTCGGGGTCACGCCGGCCGGAGCCTATCCGGGCCACTTGTGGGCGAAGGCAGGGGACATCCTGGACAGGTCGCCAGTCTGTCGCATGCTTTTAATATTATTTATAATTAAATTTTGATTTAGTGCTATGGTTTTCCTCTCTGTTCTGTTGCAGGACCCAGTTTTGCTCCAGCTTCATCAGATCATGCTGAAAATGCTGCGTTTGACTTTTGCTAAACAGCTCAGAGCATTAAGACCAAACCACAACACTTTGGTACCTGCTGTCCACAGCACATTGTTCCCCATGTATCACATTTTTTTCTGTTTTGCATACCTAATGAGCTTTAGGTTTCTTTCAAAACAAAAAGAGACTTTCTCTTTCAGCCTTGCTAAGCACTTCTTTATTCTTTCCCTGCGTGTGGTGTATTATTTGGGATGTATTTTTGAATTTTCTTTTCATTTCATTCTTGTATTTCTTTTGGGCAAATCTTCTAGCGCTGATCCCTGATGGAAACCACCTTGAATGCTTTCCACTTATATTCAATCTGTCTCGCGAAACCAAAACATAATCGTGTTACATTTTTGTCTGAATGCAATCTGCATTTGCATTAAAAACTGGAATTTTAACACTAAATAATACCAACTGGCAAAAAAATAAACCATAAATGCAGAAATGGGGACAGAAGTAAAGGTTGGCATGGAATCACAATATTTGAAGGTTTCAAATGTTTTTATTCTCAAAAAAATTCACATTTCAATTTCAGGTTGAATTTTTTAAATAAAAAGCACAATTTTATTTTTGGCAGGAAAACAAATAGTAGAAGTAAAAGACAAAAAAGCAAAAAGGTGACTGAAAGAGGGCAAAAAAAGAGAGAGAAAAAATCATAGCATCTGCTTTTAACCCAGCCATGATGACCTCAAAACACAAATACCTGTTTGCTAGATTTACAATTACACCAGGATTTTACTCAAAAGCCTAACGACAGGAATATAGTGTTGAAAAAGTGTAGTCAAATTTGAAACAGCATGAGTTGTGAAAGTTTCACATCATGAGCAACCCAACAAAGAAAGTGGAATTTCAAATCGTTTCAAAATGCTTTAAAAACCCTTTCTAGATTGATGTGCAGCAACAATCACTTCTTTAAGTTTGCTGTTGATGTCTTTCCACTTTGGCATTGTGTTGATTCACAGATTAAAGCTCTCAGGCGGCAGACAGACAAACCAGTGCTATTGTAAAGCTCTGCACACCTACTGAATTCATCAAAGCTGCATGATTAGCAGCACCTGGGAGAAGCATGCCCTTGTAAGTCCTCTGTGGCAACATGGTGAAGCTACGACCATCCATGAGGAGATCAAGTTTTCTTTTCTTTTCTTTTTTATCATTTCTAGACTGCATATGTGTGACAGCAGCATCTCACCCTTATATCTTTCTTTCTTTTCGTTTTTTTTCTCTTTCTTTTTTCCTTTTTTCTTTCTTTACTATGACATTATTTCCACAGATCTTTAGAGGCTAATAGTACACCCCCATTTCATTTAGGTTGCCTCATTTGGTAGAAACCGAATGAAAATGAGCACCGGGGAGCACACATTAAGTTTGACAAAACTGTTTTAGATCTGAGAGATGTTACATGACATTTTTTTAAGCGTACGAGAAGCAGAACAAACATAAGGATTCCACCCCACACTTCAGGAGAACTTATTCAATTCTATACGAAAGACTGGCTGCCAAAGAAAATGCCAGAATTTCAGTGTACCCCACCTCATCATCCTGAAAAAACAGCTGTAAATGCAAAAATCTGGACAGTGGTAATTTCTGCAGCTCTTCCCAAGTTTTTGCTAAAGCAAAGCCATCTTTAGATTACTATTTTCATTCATGGCTGTAATTGTGAGTTACATGGGTAAATATTGCATGAAAATTTTCATTTTGCAAACATGTGGATTTGTTAAATTTTGGAAACAATTATTTTTAAACTCAATTTAGAGTTCTATTATGAAAGCACAGCAGAGTGACATGGAAAGCAATAATAAAAAAACTCAATTACATTTCTTCATAACTAGATACAAATCAAGGGCTGCACTGTGGAATAGTAGTTAGCACGCTCGCCTCACAGCGCAAAGGCCCAGTTCCCAGGTCTTTTCCGTGTGGACTTTGCATGTTCTCCCTGGATGCGTGTGTTTGGGGGGGGGGGGGGGGGGGGGGTTCTATGGGAAATCCAGCTTCCTCCCACATTTTTAAATCATGCTTCATAGGTTAGTTGGTGAGTTTAAAATCACCCCTTGGTTTGAATGTGAATGAGTGCTTGTTTGTCTATGCGGCCCTAAAATAGTCTGGCGAACCTTTCAGGGTTTTCAATGTTCCCTCACTACATTGCAGTTCACCTTTAGTGGTCTTGCTGTTTCGCGGATTTGTTTCAGTGCAATGTTGCATTTTTTTTTCCGTTTTTCTTTTAAACAGTGTTCGGCATCCTGGATACCTTGTAAATCAATCTCCTCCTTGTCATGTCTCCTGTACATATACATACATCTTTCTAAATCTTCCATCGCGACGCAACGTAACTTATTTGTCTATGAAGGTTTGAACTTTGGGAACTGTTTAATAGTAAAAAAAAGGGTGAACAATGTTGTCTGATGAATGCGTATGAAGTGTACAGTAAGGGCTTTTGCAGCCTCTGTAATCCTCCTTCGTGGATTTCACCTATCAGAGGTTATTTATGGAACATAACCCCCACAATAAACGAGGGAAAACTGCACCCCACTCTTACCCAACAGTGGCTGGAAAAGGTTTCAGCAGCCCTATGACCTCAAAGGGTCATAGGGTTGTAGGTTTAGAAACAGAACAGAAAGATAAATAAATGAATGAATAGATTGATGGATACAAATCAAACTAGGGCTTCTGTTAATTCTAGACCTTTGCCAATCAACAAACCCTTACCTTTTTACTCTAGAATAGAATAATTTGACTTCTTTGAGCACAAGGTTAGATGCGAAGAGTAAAGCTATGATGTAGAATTGGGATTCACCAGAATGTCCATCATTATAATGATCCCAGAATTTTCTCGTAGATGGTGAAAGGGAAAACATTTTCCGTGATACATGTTAAAGGTTCTTTACAAAACAATCACCAAATTAGTTAGTAATGTGCCCTCAAAGATAAAATGTGGGTTTATCTATTCTGCTAAGATGCACAAAGCAAAACACATTCAATGTTTTGCAGCCTTTTCTTTTTTTTTGATAATGTTTGAGTTTTCTCCTTTCAGAAAGCTTCAGGTTTGTATTACGGATTAATCAAATCCTTTAAGATGGTTTTTGTTGTTTTGACTTGCTTGGGGTATTAATTTTAACACCGTAACCTTTTATTTAAAGGTGTGCTATATTTATTCTCATTATTTGCATGTTTTTTTATGCACTGTTTTGTTCCAAAAGTGCCTTTGGTTGTCACTGTGTGGCCTCAGATTTCAGGCTTATAAGGTGCCAATCCCATAATGTTGATCTTATGGTTACAAAAGAGATGCTTGAACACAGTTTGGTGTGACACAAAATCTATCACACAGTTTCCTTTTTCTGAGTTTTGCAAATGGTTGACAGTTGCTGTAGCATCCAGTTTCTGACAGTATCCATTTTAGCAACCATTTTTACTTAAATGTTCAGCTCATATCTGTTTCACTGGGCCATGGAGAAGAAGCTGTAAACCACTTCAGCAGTTACTGTGCAATGTGGAGCTTTGCATGGCAAACTAAATGAAAGTTTTATTTTAAATAATATTAAAAGTCATACTAGAAAGTGAAAGAATTCCCACTCCAATCATCTTTTGATCTGTTGTAAAAGTAGTCCCGTTGGTCTTTTATTTAAGAAAATGCTGTTTTTAGTCAAAATTTTAAAAAAAACCTGTGTCGTTTTCTACAACCTAGTTTCTGCAGAGTTCATTTGACATTCACCTCTGAGTTGTGGGCGGGACTGTTGGCACAGAGTTAGCCTGCCCTTGCTTCCCATCATCCTTTTGTGTTCACGCTCTCCCGCTACCTTACAGTCCCTCACAACCCCAACCTAACATGAGCAGTGCACAGAAAATGGTGAGCAATATTGGAGCTATCCGGCTGTAAAGTTTTTAGCCAGACAACAGCTCAGACGAGAAAAACAAAGACGTGCATGTATCTATTTGTCTGTAAGTAGATGCATCAGAATGTAGTGGAGCAGGAAGCTTGTTGCCCGCTGACTGTAGATATGACTTCACGAAAAAGCTCTTTTTCGAAAGGCATTTTTTTTTGTCTGCTCTTGATTCACCATGAATTGAATAAAGAAACACTTTTCTTTATACTGTATATGCCCTCCATCATGAGAAAAATGCCACAAAAAACATATTAAAACCACTAAAAACACAATTTTCATTGGAGTGGGTTTATAATAGAAAATGGGTCAAATCCGATTCCTTGTTAGCAAAACTGATCTTGAAAATTTTGTTGTAGGATTAAAGGGGTTCAAGGTTTGTGAAATTGTTGATATTTTTATAATTTTGTTTTTTCAACATCAAAAAATAAAAATAGAAGCTTGGAAACATAAAAGTGTGTTGCATGGCATACAAATCGTTTTCATTTACAAGAAAAAAAGCCTTCAAAGAGACCATCTCATTTACAGGCAAAAATCAGTTACATGGAAACAAAAGAAACGTTTTTAAGAAGAAAACAAAAGGTGTTTTGTGGACTAAAAATGCTCCAGTGTTGTTAATTTAAAGTAAAATAAGGAATATTCTTTTTCTGAGCAACATGAAAGTCCTAAAATCTTGTATTGTGAACAAATCAAAAACAATGCCAGTACTTTTACAGATTAAAGTACTTATTTAAAACCCAAAGTTACTGGAAGACAGCAGTTTCTAAAGCTTTTAGATTAAAGCATGTTCTCAATTGGCTTTTTGAAAATAAACAATCTCTTTGCAACCATAAAAAATGTATGGAAATAAATGTTTTTCTTTCAACACATTTTTATGTAAAAAAGCAGATGACTTTTTCCATGTACACATTTCTCTTTATTTACAAACATCCCCTTTTTTTCATATGGATGTTTTATGCTTCCATTTTCAAAAGCAACAATGTAAAGAAAAGGTTGATCAGTTAGAAAAAAGAAGAAACTCCTTTTAGAACCTTTTGACTTGGTGTTCTGTTCTTCATGGACTGCAGAGACAAAGTCATGCGCAGCTGCTTTAACTTATCCACAGCCAGATTCTGTGATGCTCAGGCAGAAAGGGTTATGTCATGGTTGCCTCTCCAGCTCCTGTTGAAGCTCTCACTGAAGCCTTAGATGTTTTTTTTCTGTCTTCCACCGCAGAGGAAGCGGAACGAACTGTGGGCTCTTTTCTGGCATATTTGCCACTTCTGTCTCTCGTTCTTTTATAACTCCTGCAATGATTTGTTTGTAAGCTTTGCCTGCTCAGGGAAACTGTTGTCATGGCAACACCTGTCCCTTTAGATTTTCTAGGTTGTCTCATGGGCCATTTTTTGCTTTGGGGATTTTAGCGGGTTAATGGCAGATTTAGCCTTTTAGTCATTGATAGGGCCTTTTCATCTAGATGAATAATAGAAAGGTAAACGGGAACGTCTGCAGCAAACACTAGGGTATCATGAAATGTATGTATTGTGTTTACCCAGATGTGTAGGCATTTCTGAGGGCATATTTGGCTGACTGAATTTCACATTATGGCTCCATGGGGTTATTAGATGAGGTTTTGAGAACAAATTGATAAGGATAAACAACATAACAGTGTTCCTTTCCTAAAGCATTCAGAAAGCTTAACGGCAAAATGTTTTGTGCCTACAGAGGGGGGTGTGTACAACTGCTGACATTAAAATCCTGAAATCAAAAAAAGAAAACAGAGGTGTGTGTTACATTATAGTTGTTGCAGAAATTTCACCCATCTTATTTAAAAGTAAAATATCTCTTTTTTTTTCATAAATGGCGGCCCACTTCTTCTGGAACATCCGTTTGCAGCAGAGAGGAGGATGTTGGTTTATACTAAGAAAAACTCATTTTTTTCTGGTAATCTAAACCTGCTTGTTCTGTTTTTAGTTTCTTTACTACTTGTTGGCTTCAAAACAAAATTGAAAGGCAACAAGAAAAATATGTGATTGGCTGGTTTGTTGATGGTTGGTAGTATCTTGGGGTCTAGTTCACAAGTAAGGGAAGATTGGAGCAGTTGATTAACAAGGAGATTGGTGCGGTGTCCGCTGTTATGCGGTTGTGGTGAAGAGAGAGCAAAGTCCGGAAAGCAAAGCTCTCAATTTAGTGGACAATCTTCGTTCCAAGGCAGAATCCGAAATTCATTCCTTACCTTTCGGGGTAAGGGCATAGCTGCCAGCACTCGGAAAAAAAACATTACATTGGATTTGTAACTTTTTTTTAACCGGCGGAGGGAAACTCAGCCTTAAGTTGCTATGGTTACCCCTTAAAAACAATCACGGACACCACCAAAGCTCTGCATGCCCCTACAATTGGAGCGAAAGGGAGAAGCCACAGGGGTTGGGAATGAATTTGGATTCAGCCCTGTTGCTCTTCCACATCGAGAGGAGCCAGTTGGGGTGTCCTCGGGCATTTGGTCCGAATGCCACCTGGACCCCTACCCGGGGAGGTGTTCTGGGCATGTTCAACCGGGAGGAGGCCCTGGAGAAGACCCAGGACACGCTGGCAAGACTATGACTCTAGGCTGGTCTCGGAGGGCATCGGGGTCCCCACAGAATGCTTGTCCAAAAATTTGTTCATAAACTAGATGCTCCTGTCGTGTGTGTGAGAAGCTACAGTCAAGTTTTTCGCCTCATCACTACATGGAACTACATCTCAGTTACAATGCATGAAAGACACGGAGGACATTGAGAGATCAGGTTTATCTAATTTAAAAAGCTCTACAAAAGCATCGATAAGCATGTCTCCATATCTGGGGCCATGAGATCATTCAATCTTTTTTTATTTTTTTTTAGTATGTGATGATTACCATCTACGACAGGTGCTTAGTCTGAATGATGGCGCTTTCAGCATTACTTCCATGTCTCTGTAACCCAGTTTGATGATCACCTGTCCTCACATTAGTCAGAGGAAAGAAAAAAATAAACACAAAAATAATTATGTCTCAATGCAATCAAGAAAACAACCCAGAAGTTTCCGGAGGAGAATGTTCAGATTACCTTTAACTTTTGTTTGGACGCTGCTTCTTCTTCTTCGTTGCTGTATAGCAAATACCGATACACACACCTTCAGTGCCCCTCTAGCAGTTGGGAAACCCATTTTTAGTAAAAAAACAAAAACAAAAAAAAACCTATGAGCCAATATTTATTTTGCTAAACTATAAATAAGTCATTCCTGAGTATAAGTTGCTCCCCAGGACAAATGTAAAAAACATGACTTATACTCCGAAAATAATTGCAAGTGTCTTCAATATCTGTTTTTTCACAGATACATATCCTAAGCGCAGATAAATCTAATACATTATTATGATCACTATTATTATTATTATTATTATTATGGTGTCACTGCCTATGTGGAGCTGCAGACATAAGACTATTAATACGGTGCAAATCCTTAATCACTGAATCTCTAATGCATGATTTGTTAGGTCATACGGGGATCTAATAACTACGGGGGCTAGGTTTATTTATCGCCATAACTGTTTTGACCAAGTAAGAATTGACTTTTCTATAATATGTTGCTTTTGTCTTTTAAGAATATACACAAAAGTTTTGCTTTTAATGGAGCCTGTCATTTACATTGCTGTGCTACATAATATTTACACACTCAGTCATTTTTGATCAACTGTATTTTATTCCGGAATCACTTACAAATAAAGAAATACGTGGGGTTTTGTACATTGGTGGGATGAATTTCAGATCAAAGCTTGACACTCACAAAAACACCAGTGTCTGGAAGACTTAATCTCATACATATTTAACGAGGAGATATCAAAAACGTGCTCACTCATATTGGGCACGCTGAGATGTCTGCTCCGTCTATTTTTAGATCCTCCTTCGACTGTTTCTGGCGCTGCACGTGAGGCTTTGGGAATGTCAACATAAGGCAGCTGATAACAAGAAGGAAAATTTGAAATGTCAGAGATGACAAAGCTGCAGTGAGTATCCATGTGCATTTTTTTGTAAATATTGTCACCTTGATTAGCGTCAGGCTTAGAGGTGAAATATTGGTCTTTTGCCTGTCAGACAATGGCATGGTTATTTAGGTTTAATTCTCCTTATCCCCCTGTGAGAAGATGATTTGGAGAAAAGCTATTTATAGTACAGTATAGTCATGTGCAGACCCAGAGAGATAAAAGCAGCAAGAAAGGGAGAGCTAATGATGGGGGATGTGGGCATGAGGATGTGAACTGAGTACTTACAACGTTTCGCATTAAGTTTATGTCAAACTTTGGTAACTATTGAGTAGGGGTCAAATGCTTAATACCTATATCTCAAATCAAATGAAATCTAATAATTTATTTTAATTAAGATTAATTTAATTTAATCAAATTTAATTTAATGTAGCACTCCTTAAGAATTTGCGGTTGATGTCTCCATTTGCGGTGGCCAACGTGTTTTTAATTCTTCCAAAATAACATTTATTGTCATTTTTAGTGTGGTTTAAATTTCACTTGTTTTTTGTTAGTAGCATTGTTTAACCAAAAGCAACCAAAGCAACTTCAGATAATAAGACCTCCACCACAAATTAGCATTGCAAACTCTGAGCAGGTGTGGGAAGCCTTAGTCACATTCCTCCGTATGGGTTGACCTGTGTAGGAGCTCTGGGTTTTTGGGTTATCTGGACCTAACAGGACAAGGCGACATCTTAAGGCCCATACACACCGGGACGAATTTCGCCGGCGATTTTCGCCGACGTTTAACGCCTCGTGACTAAACAAAGGGCACCAATAAGAGTGTGCACACCGACGCGAAAAAACGCCACGCGCCAAAGCGTCAAAAAAAAAAAACGCCTCGGGTTCGTTTTTTTTTTTCGACGCGTCGCGTCGAAATCTATTCGACCAATGAGAATGGCGCTTTTGCACACGTGTCTGGAGCTTCTGAAGTTACAGTAAAACACAACTTGGGGGCGCTCAAATACAAAACTGCCTTGCTGAGCACACATACCGGCGAAGAAGATAGACGCCAAGTAGCGTCTACACTGCCGCGAAGAAATAATGACGGACATTCTAAAATATCCCCTTACCAAGTACCAGTTGGAGCTACTGGTGCTTGAAATATTCATGTTTTCTTTGTATTATTCTGACAAGCGCGTAAATACTTGCTCTCTTCTTCTGAGTGAAAAGCGACTTTAAGAAGCGTAAAGTTGCGCAGCGCCACCTTGTGTACAGGAGTATTTCTGTTTACATTAAGCGCCATCTAATGTCAGGGAATGAAATTGCATGTTCGCTCGGCTCATCGTCAGCGAAAATCGCCTGGGTGTGAACACAAAAGACGTGGCGAAAAACGCTGGCGAATAACGCCTGGCGAATATTCGTCCCGGTGTGTACGGGCCTTTAAAGAGAGTGGAGGTGTGTCTTACAGTTTCCTTGAGGCTCATGTGGCCACTTCAGCAGAGGTCACGAAAATGGAACATATCTTAATGGTGCATGTGGTAAGAGTTTTGTGAGGTATTTGTGAGGCAAATGTAAGTTGCTTGCACTTATCACACGCGGAATTGTTATCGTACAGTGTTTAGATGTCACATTCTAGTGGGCGACAGTGGTTCAGGTGGATGAGCGGGTTGTCCAATGACCTCCTTGCCTCCAGTGTGGCTCCACTGGTGTGTGAATGTGCATGAATGTCCCGGTGATGGTCAGAGGGGCCGTAGGCGCGAAATGGCAGCCACGCCCCAGGGCAGCTGTGGCTACAACCATAGCTTACCATCACCAAGTGTGAATGAGGAGTGAATGAATAATGGAGCCAATCTAAGCGCTTTGAGTGTCTTGAAAAGCACAGATAAATCCAATCCATTATTATTATTATTATTATTAGTCATTTGTAAAGTGCATGTATGGCCTCATACTGACCAGATACAGATGCTGTACACATGGAGTGTGCAGGTGATTAGTGCTCATAGCACAAACTATGCTTTTATTGTCTACTTTTTTAATTTCTAACAGTCAGGCTGCCTGCAAGAAGGGGTTTTACAGCCACACAAAGAACAATGAAAACTCCATATAACATGCCTGTGTCTCACTTACTGTACACTTACTTGCCCTGAAGTGTTATTTAAGTGTTAACTACAACCTGTCGCCTGTAGAATGCCCACAGAAAATTTGTGTATGAACATTTTCACTGCACGGGCTGCACGGTGGCGCAGTGGTTAGCGCTCTAGCCTCACAGCAAGAAGGCCCCCGGTTCAAGTCCCGGGTGGGGGACGTGAAAAATCAACATCAATGGGGGACCTTTCTGTGTGGAGTTTGCATGTTCTCCCCATGCATGCGTGGGTTTTCTCCAGGATCTCCGGCTTCCTCCCACCGTCCAAAAAACATGCTTCATAGGTCAATTGGCAACTCTGAATTGACCATAGGTGTGAGAGTGGGAGTGAATGGGTGTATGATTGAAGACATTCTACCCTGCGACAAACTGGCGACTTGTTCAGGTTGTCCCCTGCCTTCGCCCACAAGTGGCCGGGATAGGCTCCGGCAGCCCCGTGCGAACGAAAGGGAAAAACGGTATAGAAAATTTGTGTATGAACATTTTCGCTGTACAGACTCACTGTCTTCAACCTTATAATGGATTGGCTTTATCTGCGCTTTTCCAGACGCTCAAAGCGTTTACAATGTGTCCATTATTCATTCACACCACATGGTAAGTTACTGACGTAGCCACAGCTGCCCTGGGGCAGGCTGACAGAGGCGTGGCTGCCAGTTCGCACCTACGGCCTCTCGTCTACCCGGACATTCATGCACATTCACACAACAGTGAAGCCACACTGGAGGCAATGAGGGTGAAGTGTCTTGCCCAAAGACACAATGACAGTTGACTGGGGGGAGCGGGGATCAAACCGCCGACCCTTCGATCATTGGACAACCTGCTCATCTGCCTGAGCCACTCCCGCCCAAAAAGTAAACCGTGATTTTTCGTAGCCGTATGTTTGACCATTTTCAGTATACAGACAGCCTGTATCTACCCAAATGGGCAATTGTGACTCAGGCTCAAGTTGTTGCCAAATGAAAACTGATCATTGCAGTATAATTTAATTTAGATTTCCTACTGTTGTTTTCCCAGTTGAATCCAAGCATTAAGCTTCTTTTTCCTTGACAGTACAGAAAAATAAGTATTGCAAGCCTATTCTTGACTGTTATCTTAACAGAAAACAGACTCCATCTTGGTTAGCTGTCATCTTTGGCGACCTAGTGACAGCCCTGACTCTTTGCTAATCCTTTTATTGTTGGACCATGTAATGACAAAAATTTCAGTTGTCTAACATTTTACTTACAAGTGTTTTCTAATCCAGTTAAAATACTAATTTAAATTCTGTTGCTGAAGCTTAAGGGCTCTGTTTTCCATCTGAAAAATTTGTTCCATTTTCTTTGTTTTCTTGTTTTTCTAAAGCCGTACCGGGAATGGAATCCTTAGATCACTCCATGCATCAGAAATTGAGATTTGTCATTGTTCTGTCTAAATCCTTAATTTTTTTTCTCTCTCATAGTAAGATTGGATTAAAATCCTGCTTAGAATGCTGTTTTACTAATCTATTTACCTTTTTTCAAACATTGTTTGATGTAATTTTCCAGCTCCATTTCCAAAGTAGAGGTCATCTCTAAAGGGATATGTTTTTTTTTACTTCTTCATTAAGAATCTTTAACTACTAAAGTTTTGATTATAATACATTTTATTAAATCTTTAATACCGAAATGCTAGACTAAATGTGAAAAGAGTCATGAAGACTGAAGGAATGGCTACCATATAGATTGTCCATGCTGGAGTCAATACCACCTCCATGATGCTTGAAAACAGTCAGCATACCAAGGAGATTCTGCCTGGATGGCGTCTCACAGCTATAAGAAATCCCAATATGAAGGTTTACACAAGGGCAGATATGCAGCCAGAACCTTCACCTAATACAGGTTTTTGAAAAGGAATTTTGTGATGCATGACAGCTAAGGGCCAGTAAAGATGCAAAGGTGCCAGTTCATCGAGCTAAATCTGCAATGTTTCACTGCAGCCTTGAAGGTAATACATTTGTGAAGTAAATTAATTTCTTTCAGTAAAGAAAATTAAGAATATTTCCTGAAAGGGCTCCTAGAAATGCTCCTTTTTTACATTTAGTCTCATTTATTTTCTTTTGTTTTACCTATTTATTGTTGTTTTGGGCCACATGTAGTCCATCTGATCTGCTTTTTATTTGCCATTTAGCTTTTTACTTTTTTGTGTTGGCTGTGTGTTTCTTTTAAATTTGTTTTACATTTTTTTATTTGTAGTTCATAGTGCCCTTTTTGATCTTCTGATATTTGATTTTTCCTTTACCATTTAAATAGTAATTGTCGCGGGGTCCCGCAGGGAAATGATACAGAGGAGCCAAGGTAGGAGCGTTCTTTCTTTTTTAAAAGAACTATGAGCACTTCATCAGCTCCACGCAGGGCCACATCAGGTCATGACACCTCCATCACTCTTCTGTTTTACTTCCTGTGATGCTCCCTCTTAAATGATGAGCCCCTCCTATTGGGCGTGGCTCTTCATCATCTTCCAGGTGGCACCACAGGAATCAGATTTAAACATAAAATAAATAAACAGTGTGGGTCCCATCACCAGCTGACGGTGCCACACCGTCACATCATCCCCCTCCTCTGAGAGATTGACGATGTTTGGCAATCCAGTCCAGCCGTCCGCTAACATGCAGGCACCACGCCGATCCACCAGAAAGGTCTGCAGTCGCCCCTCGTTCAACGCTGAGGCCCTGCAGTCCAACGGCCAGGCATCAGTGGGCCTTCTTTTGGCTCGTGCTCCTCCACCCACGTCCTCACGTCGGATGTATGCACTCGCTGCAGATGCTCCATGATGGCGACCCCTCCGATCTGCTCCTTGGTTTGCTGCTCCGGTCGGAGCCAGCCCCGGCAAAGGCCCTTCAGTCGGCAACAAGCCCCCGCTGGTCTCTCCCCAGATAGCACCTTAGCAGAACGGAGCCGCTGATAGCAATTCTCTGGCGAGATGTTAGGCCTCACCCGGAGCGCTCCGTCCGTGTCCCAGTAGGCGCGGGCCCGCCTCCTGTCCATCGCCGCGCAGGCCTCCAACGCCTGGGTCGGCAGCAGTGGAACCGGGCGGTATGCCTGTCACGCCTCCGGCCATCTCCGTGATCCGGCGGTCCGCCGCTCTTGCTGTCCACGAAGTCCGCCGCTCACCATGGACGCCGAGTTGGTTTCTTTCCGGGCCCCTGGCCAGGCCTGAAGCACCGAAGAGGCTCCCCGGATCCACCCCCTCTTCCTCAGAGGATGGACTTGGAGGAGTTGAGCCTGTTGTAGGATTCCTCTCATCCCCAAACCTCTGCGTCTCCACCTTTTTGTGGCTGACCCTCTGCGATCCCACTTCTGACACCATATGTCGTGGGCCCTGCAAGGAAATAAAGGGAGAGGCGCCAAGGTGAAAGTATTCTTGACTTTAATGCAAGAACAGAGCACAACAATTGCTCACAAAGGCCAACCAACATAGATTTCTCCACTCAGACTCCCACTCCCATGGTGGGTCCCATCACCAGCTGACGGTGCCACACCGTCACAGTAATAGATTTAAATTTTTTATTAAATTACATTTTTTATGTCCTTTTTTGATGTTATATAGATTATTTCTGAATATCGTTTTTTGCTGCCACAGATATGTGAAATTTCCCCATTGTGGGATTAATAAAGTCATCATCATATATCTATCCATCTAAATGACAATGCATGTCATTTATATAAGACATGTAATATAAAACAAATGGAAAAAAAAATCAAATGTTAGATCAATCACACAAACAACAGCGTGTTGTTTATATAACACATTAACGACATTTCAGGTTGTGTCTGTCCAGATCAAGCAATAAAAAAGTTATTTTACTACTAGCGAGTTGTTTAAATTTTGTAATCTAATCGTTCTCATATTACTGACATTCACTTGTGATTTGTTCTTTATTGCTTTCTTTTTTTATTCAAAATGTATTTCTAAGTCTACAAATTGGATTTAGAAATTGTCTGAAAGTGGATGCATCAGAATGGAGCAGAGCAGGAAGCTCGTGGCATGTCCATTGTCGTTTGCGCGTAACAACTACAAGCTTTTTCTAATGGCATTTTTTTCGGCTGATTCAACACAATTTCAATACTTATTTGAATACTACAAACTCAGTTCAAATCAATTTTTGAATGCATGTCCTCCATGGTGAGAAAAATGCCACAAGAACATGTTAAAACACCGAAAACACATGTTTTTATTGGAGTGGGTCTTTAAACAGTCAAAAGGTGACTTCGCCCCATAAAATCAACCAGCATTATTTTCTCTGTGAGGTGACCTGAGATCACATTTATACTGAATTAAAACTATATTTAACCAACTCAATGGGTTGTGTGTTGAACTGAAAAGAATTCTTGGCTGAATCCAGCCAAAGTATTTACTCATTTTACATCCCTTCATGTGCCAAATGGAATTATTTCTTCTAAGTCTTTTTAGAATTTCTAATTTAACATTTAAAGTGTAAATCTTTATTTGGATTACTTAGGATGTGTGGTTTAGTTTAGCTATGGGAGCGAAGAGCATTATTGTCTCACAGCTGTCATTCCGTCATTATTTGCAGTAGTGTGCCGAGGCTCAAGACTCCCGGGACAAGCCTCATACAGAGACTCATTTCTTTCAATTGCTCATAAATCTCTTAAAATAAAAGTTTCAATGAAACAGTACATTTTTACCTTCATCAGCAACCCAATATTTGAGCTGATTTCACAAAAAAGTCTGTTATCATCAGCTTGTTCCCTTTGTAGAAATGGAGAGAGTAGAACTCAGCCATATCGACAGGAGTGTTAGTTGTTTGGCTGTTTTATTATCATAAGACAAAAATATAATAAAAATGAAGCTAAATGTCTCGCTTTCCATCTTTCACAAGTATTATGTAGGAAAAACTTTGATGCTGGAGAATGTTTTTCAGCATATTTTTTTCCAAGTGATTGAGTGCTATTGTTAGAGCTTGATATGCAATCTGCTGAGTGTTTAGTAAAAGAATAACTCTTACTTCTCTGTCCAGGAGTAATTACTGTATTTCTTGGCCTGAACATGAAACAAAGCATTGAAATGCTTTTGAAAGCTTTATGAGAGCAAATCTGTTGAAAAGTGGGAGCCATTGTCCTTTGTTTTTCTTTGTTCAGTAAAATATGAATTTAAAATACAAACACTGTCATGGTTCTAAAGTACCGGCAATGTACAGGGTTTTTCAACATCCATCTTCTATTCTTTTTTTGTCCTTATGCTGGATAAGCTGCTGGAGCCTGTCCGAGCTGCTTCAAGGTGAAAGTGGGAAACACCTTGGTCCAAGGCTCCTCAATCCTGGTCCTCGAGATCTACCTCCCTGCCTTTTTTATAGTTCTCTCATCACTGCTTTCTGCTCATTAGTTGATGCAAACGTCTCCTAATTATGTCTGAGCACACCTGATCCAGGTAATCAGAAGCAAGAAGTGCAAAGAGAGCAGTATTACAGGTGTGGCGGTAGAGCTCCAGGACCAGGATTGGGCAGCCTTGCCTTGGACATTTGTAGAGCCACACACATTCACGCCAAAGGGCCGTCCATCCATTCAATTTCTAACAGACAGGAGACACAGCATAGACGAGATTGATTGAAAACGGTCCACAGTCAATCAGGACGCAGAACACAGAGAGCTGTAAAAATAAAAACGTGCAAAATTGCATAGAAAAATATCAGCGAACCCACAAAAGGAGAACTGCAGTTTAGTGAGGGACCACTGTACATCGTAGAGCCACACCGAGACTGACCACCACAGACAGACATTACTTACCAAGGGTCCCCAAATCCAGGCCTCGAGGGCCGTTGTCCTGCATGTTTTCTAACCAACCTGCCATCGAAGCTCCTTGCTGCCTAACACAGGTGATGAAGGTAATCAGCAGCAAATGAGGTAGGGTTTCTGGAAACCAGCAAGACACCGGCCCTTGAGGCCTGGATTTGGGGACCCTGACTTAACATTACAGAAACCTTACAGAAATCAACAACTTTTGTTGTTTGTGTTTTTGGACTGTGGGAGGAAGTGAGTGCCTGAAAAAAATAAAATAAATAAAAGAATAAAAACAGTCACAAACTTGCAAACTCTACATGTAATAGACCCAGCTAAGATTCAAACCAGAGCCTTCTTGCTATCAAACTATGTATATTTGTTTTGAATTTTTAATCAAGTCGACTTAGCGGTGATGTCATTGTTAGTCTACAGAATTCAGCTCAGCCTGTCAGTCATCTCACAGCGCCCATCAACACCCCTGAGAAATGAAAGCCAAGGGCAAACTGATAAGACTGGCAGAGTGAGAAAAGATGGATAAAGTGGGGGAATTATCTTTTTTAAGGCATAAGTAAAATGTGAGTAAAAATTGTTTGGTGGGAAGTCGAACCAAATCACATTTTAGGGTAAAAATAAAAATATACATATTAACAGCACGAAACTCTGCAAAGTCAAAAACAAGTCATGTCGAAGAAGATAGAAAGCATTTGAAATATTAGCAGGCAAATAGCGATTGTGCGATTACAGTATTCCACATCTTTAGGGCTTATTAGGTTGTCACTCACTGTGGGGGTTTAACTTTAATCCGATCCCAATAATCCAGTAATTTTTATTCCATTCCTCACTCTGATATCTATTTTACTATAAGGACTAGCACACACATTTTTTGGCAGGAATCTTTTGCACTAATCACGGATGTTGAATCTGTCAGCGGGTAATTTAAAAAAAACATGACATAAAACAAAAGGTGTCTTTTGTCTACATTTGCATTCATTTGTATATGACTTTGCCTTAAGCGCTATAATCTTTCCCGGGCTCATGCTGTTTCCAACATTGGCAACCCTGGTGGGGACAAACCTAAATCAGCATTACATGTTCTGAAAGGCGATACAGGCATCAGCAAAAATGACACAATGTGACACTGCTTCTCAAATGATAATGTAGTACAAGCAATGCTGGACAAGAAAAAAAGACGTAGGGGTTTACAATGAGTCACACAGTTTGGTGTATCTCTCACTGCATTCCATTGTTGGTAATTGAAGTGTGTATATCTGTGTGTATTTGAAAATGGCATTGTTAAGGCAATGTGCAAACTATTTGGGAGGGAGGCAAATTAACAAACAAAGCTTTTAATTTAATTGTCCATGAAGTCAGGGTCCCTCAGGCATTTCCTTCATTTCAAAAGTTGATGTTTTACTGAACTTTGTTTTCTTTTCTTTTATTATTGGCATCTGCACAATCAAGGCAGCCTTTTAAGCCCGGTTCTAAAGTTTTCTGATTTGATTTACTTACTTAATACGAAGCAACTGAAGTTCAAATAGTGAACAACATTTATTTAAAAAAAAGGAACAATTCACATCATCCACCCAAGTCCTGGTTACTGACCATTGATTCTCAGGCTTCCATTTAGGTGTCCCTATCTAGGAACTATTTTAGACCTTTCAGATACAGACCTGGGAGTACATACCTAATTCTTTATTTACCAACACAAGCAACATATTAATAACTTTAAAACGGTATATAGTGACAGTCCTCCATAAGTGTTTGCTTTTGAGAAAGATTTCTACTTGAAAAACCTTTATCACAATCACCATCACCATCTTGAAGTCAACACACTAACTTGGATATTGTTTTTGTTCACCTATTGGCATATCCCTTCAGGAATCACCATAGTGAATCAACTTTCACTGAATTGCACAGGTGGTTTGGCAGAGATTTTTACGCCGGCTGCCCTTCCTGACACAACCTTGTATTTTGTCCGGGCTGGGGACGGGCAAAGGGGGACCCAGACTTGGGTCCCTTAGTGGCTACACTAAGAAAAAAAGCACATTTTAATATTTTTTCTGGGAAAGTAGGAACTAATGTTTCCTTGTGAAAAATACAAATAAAAAAAGTCCAAAAAAACTTTTCTCTTTTTGATAAAACTGTTTTATTAGAGTCTTGTTACCTGGAAAGGGATGCAGTGGGTTAAAAAAATGGCTGGATGGATGAAAATGTTTTATTACAGTACAATGACTATTGTAAAAAAATGAAATGACCAACAAAAATGTGCCTCTGAACCAGTTCTATGGTGGAATGAAAATGTTCTTTGACAATGGAATATTCTCCAGACAATTGAATCGGTTAGTTCAAAAGGGGCCCAAGTCCAAGAGGTTTGTTTTTCCAGGAAATGATTTTAATTGCATAGCTTAAAGGGAGGCTACACCAAATGATTAATACTTTATTCCAGATTTAGCACCAGTTCATAGCTTACAAATGCTATAATATGAAGCACCTCACTTTTATAATTTCAGAGGACAAGCAAACTAGTCTCTGGACTTGGGCCCTTCTTGAATTAAACAGGGGCGCTGCCATATTGGATAACTAGTGCTGCCATCTATGGGATCAAGCAAAACCCATGCAATAGAGGCCCAAGTCCAGGAATTTTGCACTTAATGCATTTTAAATGTCAAGCATAGTCAATACATAACAACCGACTTGGGATTTTTTTGCACATAATCAGATAACTTTTCCCTTGAAGACCATAGAACATATTATATCTCTATTTTGAAAAAATTGTGGACTTGGACCCCTTTTGAACTAATCGATTCAATTGCAAAGTGTGATACAAAAAAGCTTCCCAATAAAGGTAAAAGAAAACATAAATTAATGAGGGAAACACACAAGATGAATTAAAATTTGCTAAATATCTGCTCAGAGGTGCTACCTTATACATAAAAAATAAAACCAAGAGTACTATGGGAAAAACAAAGAGAACTGAATAACTATAATCCTGTGATTGCAAAAGCACAAAAAAAGTTTAATCGTTGGCTACAAAGAGATCTTTCACTAAAAGGTTGCGTCCTCTAAGCAAAAGCAGAAGGAATTTCTAGACTACTCTACACTGCTTCCTTACTATCTCTGGACAGTAAAAATGCAAAAAGGATTGATCAGATACCTTTTAATTTCATTTGGATAAATAGAATCCACCATGTACCAAAATCAGTAGCAATTAATTCATCAAAGACAGAGGACTTGACTTTCTTGACTTATCCACTCCAAATAATGTCCTCAAAATTAAATGGTTAAAAAACTTCTTAAAAAGTGAAACCGCATTTTGGAGTTTCATACCAAAATATAGATTTGATAAGGTTGAAGGTCTGCCATTTCTTCTATTGTTATTTCAAAATAGGTAAAATTCCTTAAAACTGTCTAATTTTCATAATTTCACATTTTTTATTTTATTGGCATGGACTTTGATTTACAAACATAATTTTTCTCCTCAGCGCTATTATATTTGGAATAATGCAGATATTCTATACAAAAAAAGAGTATTTTTCTTGAAAATTGGTTTTAAAAGAACATTTATCTTGTGACACAGCTGATTAATCCACAAGGTAACCTGATGTCATTTGTTGAGTTTCTGTCCACCTGTCCAATCTGCATGTCTCACCTGCAGAGTTTGCATTGGTTACTGGAGCCATCCCAGGTGGTGTTAGACTTCTGTGCAGCAGTTCTCCTTCAAATACTCCATGTTCTCCTCCCAAATTAACAGAATTGTGGTGTGGAAAGGTGGCAGTTAAACTCAGGCGGTAGAGCAGGTCGTCCAATAACCAAAGGGTTGGCGGAATGATCCACGCTCTCTTCAGCCAGCCCCCCCGAGCTCCACCCAGGGGATGGGTCAAAGGTGGAGAAAGAATTTCCCCATTGTGGGATACATAAAGTATTATTATATTTTTCAGCTGGCAGGAATAATTAAAGTATCCGTTCTCTGTTTCAAAATGAGATGGGAATTGAGAGGGAAAAGGTTTGGTCCCTGCCCCAAAAGTATTTTATGACCGATAAACTTAAAGAAATTTCTTTCAAAATTCTTCATAAAAGGGCCTCTGCCTTGCTCCTCCCTGGACCAACCGTGGGCCGGGCGGATGGCTGCCTGGAGTTGCGGAGCGGGTCTCCCTTGGGGGGTCCTGGCTCGTACCTGGGGTAGGGGCGGGGGGATGCCCGGAACTCCTGGGTGGTGGTGGGGTGCTCGTCTGGGGCTGTGGGCGTCCTTCTCCGGTGGGGCCCTGCGTTGGGCGCTCCCGGCGCGGCGGGGGGGCTGCTCTCCTGGTTGGGCTGGGGCGGCGCTCTCTTTCCCCCCATGCCTCCCTGCTCTCTGGCTCTGGGGGCCTTGCGGCGGTCCTGCTGGCCCTGGCCTGGGTGGCGGGCTTGGTCGCCCGGGCGGCGGTTGTTCCCTGCCGGTTCCCGTGTGGCGTTGGGGGGATTTCGGCTGCTACTGCTGCTGCGGTGGGGGTCTTGGGGTGGGGATGGCTGGGCACTCTCCACTCTTGTCACGTTCCACCATCCATTTTAGAAGAACATAAACACTCACCTGAGCTCACCTTTGCACTAACAGTTTGCATGATTGAATGACTGAAATATTTCACACTAGTTGGTTTTAAGGCACAAGTATGCGTGTGAACACTATCTGTTTTGTGTAAATGTCGACAGGTGGACATTTTTGCAGCTAGCAGGTGTGTTTATAACATTTGAGTGTGTGTGTGGATAGGCCCCGCCATTTTTGTACTACATTTGAACCTTACCATAATGATTAACAACCAGTAAACTTGTTGCTTTATGCTGCTTCATGGTCTTACCCCCCTTCCCCTCCTATTATCACCCTCCTACCCCCCCTCTCTCTAACGTCCCTCTCTCTTCTTCCCCTCTTTCCTTTTCCGTCCGGTCCAACACCAAAGATTTTCAAACATGATTGAAATTAATAAAGTTTGGCCTCAATTACAAAAGGGGTTTATTCAGACATACCTTTGGTTTGTCTGAAGATTAATAACCCCTCTTGTTAAAGTAAAATATGTCCAACACAAGAGGCCCTCAGCTCTCATCTGTCTGCCTAGCTGTTGGACAGGACAAGTTAAAAAAAAAAAAAAAAAAAAAAAAATTCTTCATAAATTTGATCCAGTGAAACACTTCTTTACCAAATTTAAAAATGATCTGGACACAAACTGTTCATTTTGTCTTTCCTCACCAGAAACTGTGCCTCATCTTTTTTGGTATTGCTCTTTCACTCAAGTATTTTGGAAAGATTTGATACATTTTATAGGGAACTCATCTATGCGAAGATTACAGATTATTGTATGAGGATAATATTATTGGACATTTTACTTTATTGGTCTTAATGCAGAGAAAATATATGTAGTTAATTTACTTATAATTTTGGCTAAATACTTACACAAGAGTGAATATGCTAACAAAAACCAGTATTTTATATTTTCCAGAAAGAAATGGTACCGTATATAAACAGTAAAAAATCCTCCACTAACAAAAAAAGCTGTTAGAACAGTTGAAACGTGGTCTCTTTTGAAACTTTAACAGATTCCTTTGCCTTGATTATTTTTGTTTTATTTTTGCTTAACCTGTTTTACATTGTTATTATTATGGTTTTTTTGAGTTTTTGTTCATTTCACTGGCGAACGTGAAAATTGTGTTTTCCACACAGTGTGGTGTTTTGTATTTGGTATTTTGAATGTGCAATATGTCACGGTGCCTCCCTCAGTCACCGCCCCTCCCAACTCTGCTCATTGGAACCAGCTGTCCTGCATCATCTCATCACCTGCTGACCTTCATCAGGAGATCCACCCCAGCATTCGACGACAGTCCGTTACACTCTCCGGTGCTTATGTCTGGCCATCAAGCTAAGTTACGTTTATTCAAGGGTCTGCCTCGTACTTACCTCTCTTTGTACACCTTCAGGTCCTCTCCTCCACGGGTGCCGCTGGTTCCTCCCTGTTCGCTCCTCGCCTCCTCAGCTCTGGCCAAAGAATTTCCGCCTAACGGCTTTCTGGTTCGCTCGCCGCTGGCTCCATCTCGCTCACTGACTCCTCGACGCAGCTTACAGGATTCCCTCTCAAGGAACTCCAGTGTTCCACCCCTCCTACTTACCTTTTGCTCGCCATACTTCAGTACACTTGGATTTGCATATCCATTAAATCTTTTCCACGATCTCCGAGTCTGAGTTTACTTCCGGGTTCCAGCAACTGGGTCTGCCACGTCATCGACGTCATGACAGAATGGACTGGCCAACACCCTGACCCAGCTGACCCGGAAGGACTCCGCTTGGGGGTAACGCAGCAAGGTATTGCCTTGGACGTCAAGCTGAATCCCTGAACTAGATGGCCTCCGCCCAGCAGGACCTCTTCCGTCGTCTGGATGGGATCTCTCAAGCCCTGATGGAATTAACAGGCCAACAATCAGCCAACGCCACAGCCAACACCTCTTCCCCCGTCACCGGAAGTCCGGTCTCCGCTACTGCTAGCTCGGGTAACGAAAACATCCGGCTTCAACCCGATACCTTTTAGGGAGAGGTAGAGGCCTGCGGGGGTTTCCTCCTACAATGCCAATTGATTTTCCAACAGGCTCCGCGAAATTAACACGCAGATCACAGCAAAATAACCCTCACCAGGAACTCCATCAGGGATAAAGCGCTCCAATGGGCGCAGGCCTACCTAATGGCCAATCCCAATTACCAAGTTCCTTTCGAACGCTTCATGGGGGAATTTCGGTTGTTATTCGACCAGCCCCGCAAAGAAGAAGAAGCGACCCGCCAACTACTAGCCCTCAAACAACGCAACAGATCTGTGAGTGACCACTTAATTGACTTTCGGATTCTAGCGGTTGAAGCAGGTTGGCCGGACATTGCCCTGAAAGGCGTGTTTTACCAATCACTAAATGATTCATGTTCACTGCCTGAGACTAGAACTTTTGAACGCCAGACTGAGCATCCCCGCCATGATAAAAAAACTGTGGTTAATTTTCTCCCTCCGTCTGCTACAGCTGATTCTGCTCATTTCATTCCTCATGAACCCGCCGGACGATCCTCTGAGGAACCCATGCAGATAGGACACTCAAAGCTCACACCCGAGGAACGGCGGAGACGGAGAAACGAAGGGACTTGTTTCTACTGTGGTCAGGCAGGTCATCTCGATCACCAGTGCATGTTGCGTTTAAACGCCAGGACCCTGGGCGTTAGACGACAGGCCACGGGCGGGTCATCCCCTCACTACTGAGAACTCTTTCCTGTACACTCCTGTCAAGCTATGTAATCAATCCAAGACCCATGTTTGCAAAGTCCTCATAGGTTCTGGCGCTGAGCTTCATTGTTTCATTGACAGTTTCATTGAAAGTCATCTGGTGTCTTAACTCAATCTTTCCACAGAGCAGCTTGAACACCCTGTCAAGGCGGCTGGTCTGGGGGGCCAGCTCCTTACTCACATCACTCACCACACCAAGGCCGTACAACTCATCTCTTCTGGTAATCACCATGAATTCATGCAGTTCTATGTCCCCAGTTAACACCTTATATGTCCCCCTCTCGCTCCGCTCTGAGGTTTTGGTCTGGGGGAATACCACTCGCATTTCATGTCATGGAAGTGTCCAGAGAACCCTTAAACTCCTCCAACGCAGGTTCTTCTGGCCCTCCATGGAACGGGATGTCAGGGAGTTTGTCGCCGCCTGCGACGTTTAAAATAAAAAGTACTTTAGGTCACTTTTATTTCATTACTAACATCAATCTGTCCTCAGTTGGGTGTTTTTGTGATCCTGTAGTTTAGGACTTTTAAGATATATCTTCTTTATAGTTTTGACCTTCAAGGTTTCCTTTTTTCCATACCGAACCTGTTGTCCCTGCTTTGCTGCTATTCTATGATGCCTTGTCAGGTTTCTTGATGCCCAACATTGGCATCTAAAAGTTTTCTTTACTGACTTTCATAATGGCACACATGTCACATATTCTAGCATCTTGTTTCAAAAATAAATGTGGCAGTCAAGTCATTTTTTTTTAGAAAGGAATGGGGTCTCTTTATGTTGAATAAAAACCCATTATTCTGGTAGTATGAGTCCACTGAAAGCTGACTGTTCTTGGTATCAGTTCAATCTTATCTCTTTTGATTAAATGAAACCTCATGTTTAGGCTATAATAGCCATATCTTTTTTTATTATCTCTTTCTAATTTAATATAAACAGTAAACTTTTTTGAAGCTGTTTTACAGTGATAGCTTGTCTCGGGTGTTCCCGAAAGTTCTTTTGCTGACTGAGAAAAATAAATCAAGTCTTTCATATGCCTCTCAAGAGAAAGTGATATTTTTTACAAAAGATCCTTGTACCACTTTTACTAATGGTTTACAATGATGTAAAACCCTTTCATATTCTTTCGTTTATCCTGCAGGATATCTGAAACTCAGCAGCTTTTCAAAAAAAATGTTAAAAATATATATATATATGTCAAGCCTCTCTCTGCATGCATTATTCGAGAAGGACTCTGGTACTTTAAGTGCCTGTAGAAGCTGTAGTTCAGGCATGTAAACCACTGACCACTCATGTGGTAAAATGTCTCCATTGAGTGGGGAGATCTGTGGGTGAAACTGAATTGTTATGGGATGGTTTAGCGATCCTCATCTAAGTTTGGAAACAACCCTTACATTTTTTTTTTAGCTGTGATGTTACGTGTATGCAAAGAGAATAAAAATTGAATAGAATGTGTGAGGGGCTAAGTTTACATGCATCCCTGCATTCCCATCCTATTATGGGGTAAGATAATTCTCAATAAGAAACGTAGACATAAAGAGAAACTTGTGCACAAATTAATACTTTGTGCACAACTTAATAATAAAAAGTATAAATCCAGAATTCAGTTTTACGTTTGACATGTCTGTTTTGAGTATGATTTGTCTGTGTTTTTGAAACAACTCTTGCTTGTGTTGAATACTTAAAACTGTCAAAAATACGGCACAGGGTCAGAGGCATATACATCGCGTACCGAGACATCAATTCCACTGAGTGAGCATGCGCTTTGAGCCTCATTTATTAAACTGAAACCGAATTAACATTTTTAGAAGATAATATTGATCTCCTGGAAGGGAAATTATCTTGGTACCAAAGCTATGTTGAATAATAAAAAAAAAATATTATAACAGTTGCATTGCACAACAGCTGATCATAGAAACAATAAAATGGACTCAGAAGTGGTGGGAAAAAATCAGCAGCAGACATCCCGTGTAAAAAAGTCCATGTTTGTCATGAGAGATGATAATAGAGAATGAGAGATGATATTAAGAGAATGATGAACCAAAATACTAAAAACCGGAGGAGGCAGCAGAGGGATCCCTGCTTTTCTGCTGCCACTGCTCTCCCGTCTGCAACAGTGAAGCGGGGCGGGGGATCCCCACTTTTCCAGCGAGTTTATTCCCGGTACAGGCCTAACAGTAGCCGGGACAGACTCCGGCAGGATCGTGACACTGAAAGGGATATAGTGGGTTAAGAAAATGGATGGAAAATAACAAAATCAAGAAAGCTAACTCTGAGGTAAAGCAGTCTAACTGGTGGCTGACCATTGCGATAGTTAAAAAGAAAGAAAGTTGGGTATTCTGATCCTACTGATGTTTTTTTATTTTTTTTTATTTAGTTTAATCTTTTTTTACTGTAACAACAGTCGGCTTCCGGTAAGCCATTTTTTGCTCTGAGTTAGCTTTGCTGTCTTTGTTTTGTTAACCTATTTTGGGTTTTTTTCTAACTTGTCCTGTCCAACAGCTGAGCAAACAGATGAGAAATGAAGGCCTCTTGTGTTGGACATATTTTACTTTTACAACAGGGAGTTATGAATCTTCTGAATTACCAGAGGCATGTCTGAATAAACCCCTTTTGTAATCTAAACTTTCTTTATCTTAATCATATTTGTAACATTTTTGTGATGGACCGGACGGAAAAGGAAAGGAGGGAAGAAGAGAGAGGGATGTTAGAGAGAGAGGGGGGGGGGGGGGGGGGATAAACTCATGTTTTTTGTTTTGTTAACCTCTAAATATCAACCAATTTTGACAGACATGCACCTTTTTAGGAACTTTTAAAGAGTTGCATGTCTGTTTCTTCTTTCTTGGCTGTTTTCCACCATTTCTGGGTCTGAAATGATCCACTGGTGCATTGTTTTTATGATCAGCTTTTGGCGCCTTGCATCAACAAAATGCGGTCGGAGAGCGCTGTATATTTATCAGAGCTATAGTTACAAGATAATTTCTCCGCCATGGGATTATTAACATGAAAAAAATTCTATTTTGTTTTATTTAAATAAATAAACTTTAATACACATGTGCAAATTTAAGCAATCTATGTTTTGGGACTCGATGTATATGTATGTAATCCCGTGACGTGACTTTGACAGTGAGTTAACCTGGAAATGTCATATTCAAGACAGAAAAATCATATTCAAAACAAAGAAAAAAATATTCATTTGTGCACGACTTTGTCTTCCTCATATTTCTTTTTGACAGATTCCTTACCAGATATTATTCTGAATAATTGCATTATATCCTGTATTAGACCATCCCATTCAAATACTTTTTGTAGAGTGGTCATTTGTGAAGTTAAAGTTAATGTGACCCAACCAAGGATTTGAACCCAAAAAATGTTAAGGAGGGATGTCCCGATCAGGTTTTTTTAGCCCTGATACGAGTCTGAGTCGTTGGATTTTCAGGATTTCCCAATACAGAGTCCCAATCCAATATTTTGTAAAACATAAAATAAAAAATCCAATTCCAGGTTGTCCCAAAATGTTATTTTATCAACCTTCTTTTCATGTTTACAGAAACAGACCCAGATGCTGGAAGCCGGAAAGACCATGAACACCAGAATGGTTTACAGTCACAATTTATTATCCAGGAGGAAACTGTTTTCTGTGGCTGGAGGAGGATCCCAGAGGCACCTTGACACTTCTATTATCATCTAACACTTAAACCGAAAGATTCTGTGAAGCAAAAAAAGCGCAGTTATTATATAGAAACTTGTAAAAGTAACCCTTGTGCTATCCTAGGCACTTTAACATTGGGAGTTGGGTCATCTAGACCCACTAGACAGTGCACTGAACCTTTTTTCTTCAATGCTTTGTGATCTTCACTGTTGTCCATGAATTACATGAAATCTTTCCTCCTTTATCCACCTTTGTCTTGGTAGGGAGAACACGTCAATGCAAGGGTGGAATCATCTAAGATAGCACAAGGTTAAGTGATAATCAGCCATGAGAGAAAGTTTGGTGACAGTAGTCTCAGTATCTTCAGAGCTATTGAACATTTTTGATGAGATGTGATTCATATCTCCATTAAAATTCTTAAAAATGAATGTTGATTTTTTTAAAATACTTGTTGTAGCATGACTATGATGATGAGTATTCATGAGCTCATATCAATGTAACCATTTATTCATTTTAGTTGTTATTGAGACATTATGGATTTCTATTTTTAGTCACTTTTTTTCCCAGAGCTGTTTTTCTGTTGCAAGATTATTCCTAATTTAAGTTCAGGTAACAACAGGAACAATCCTCTCCAGACATGCAATCATTGATCCACAGAAAGTACAGTTCTGTTTATAAGCAGGCTCATACACAGGTTGTTTGTCCACTCAAACAATTTGTTGTCTGACATTATTTCATTATTGTGCACAAAAAAAGGGAAAAAGGCAGCAGGTCAAAACCATTGATTCCCCAAAAATAAAAGCTAGAAGGACTTATTCATGACTTATTTAAGTTCCAGCCTATTGGAATGCTGTCTATCAGTGGCTGGAAAGCAGACTTTAGCTGTACAGAGAAACTGAGCAGGTGAAAGTAAATAGCCGTTGCCAAGTGAGTCAAGTGAAATGACTGCAAGTGAAGTTGGCAGCAACAGAGAAAAAGTTTTGAACAGCATGTAACAGTAAGAGCATTATGGGAAAAATGCCACACAAACCATGGTCTAAAATATGGAGAAGGCAGTTCCTTGTTACTCAGTCTGACTCCTCATTCTTTGGCTTTTATTATCCAAGACAGAGCAAGGCCAGCATTCTCTCTCAACATGATGCTGAAAGGCTTATCCACACCTTTGTCTCCTTCAGGCTGGATCACTGTCATACTCTTCTCATCAAGATCCCTAATAGATGCCAGCAGAAGCATCAGCACGTACCGTATTGTGCTAAAGAATCCAGAAGAGGAGCCACAGATATGACCACATCACACAAGTTCTTCCAACTATTTAGTAGTTACCCATCTATTATAGAATTCATCAACTCTGCCACCTCGATCATTAGCGTATCCATGGGAACCTTCTGGTCTTCTGTAGAGAACCCCTCACCTCACACAGCACCTCAAAAAGTTTCGTTTCACTGTGTCAATCAGCCTCCAAAAGACCAAGACCAGACCTATTTGTTTGGATTGTTGCTATTTCTTTTTATTAATAATCCATATTTTAACATGTTTTGGGAAACTACAAAACATTCATGCCTACTGACAAGCAAAAAAATAAAAAATAAAAACTTGCTGTTTCGGTGTAATCTGAGTGGATGTGTTCCAAATGTCCCCGCACTTTAGTTTGCTGGGGCAAAGCAACTGTTGCAGGGTCAAACTTAAAGATGCAGTAAATATGAACTTTTTCCTAAGTCCACCTTGCTATATTTAACCCTTATATTGGGTTTGGTTCAAAATTTTAAAGTGTGTAAATGGGTCAATTTTAAACTGAACACAATAAAAGGGATATTTATTAGATCTTAATAATTCTCCTAAATGTAAAAATGACATTTAGGTCTGAGAAAGTGTTAACGGTAACACTTTTTTGTAACATTCTTTTATAGTTCTCTATTCTCACCTGTATGGGAAAGACACTAAGGTTTTTAGGAAGCGTCTGTGCTCCATAAAATTACCCATCTCTGACACAATGAGTCCATGCAGTCATCATGTGCTTTTAATTACCATTCATACTTTTACTAATCCAGATGTTTTACTGCAGAGACTGACCCTCTATGGACGGTGAATGATTGCCTGAATTAAATAACTCCTGTCATTGTTTCAGCAATTCCACTTAAAGCAGGTAAAAACACGAGACGACATGCAGCAACATTGATTTTGTTCATTTTTCCTGGAAATGTGTCACTGCAAAGTTGCCAGACTGTCTATCAAACAGAAAAAAATGGATATTATCTGTGTAGAAATGTCCTCGCCAGTACATTAAAAGGCTTGTCTTAATCTATGTGGAAATGCATTTCTTTACGTACGTGAAAGTAAACAAGGTTAAGGAAAGAACTGCAAATGCAAAACTCGCTTGACTTCATTCTCTGGGGTTGTGCTCTCAAAAAAGGACGACAAATTGTTTGCTCAAACAAGTAACCATAAAAGAAAGAAATGTGCTCCTTGCAACTTGACTTTGGCATACTTTTTTTTTTGTACCGCACTATGTCTGCAAACAATGAATAATTCACAACCATATTTAAAAGCATGCATGCATGTTTTAGCAGCCAAGGACTAATGCATGGGCTCATACCTCATTCTGTGGTTTTAATGTGTTAGCTGGTACCATTGCGTGGCTTTGGGGAGTTCACATTAGGATAATTCAATTAACTTGCTAAAGACTTCACAGAAAGACAAGAGTATTGAATCATTAGGAACTAATATAATGTTAAGTGGTGGTAGCCTGACTGACATCCTTTTGTTACTCAAAATAGATTCTAGATTACCATGTATTGTTTTCAATTAGCACACAGTAAGAACTGAACATTTCTCTAATTATTTCAGTTACATTTCTTTTTAGCTTAATCATATACTATATTGAATTTGAGTCATGGCATCTGGACTCATTGTCTCCTCTTTTTGAAACTTTTCGCCACTCATCGAGTAGCTGATGAAATTGACTGATGGTGACTCATAAAGCTACTTGGATGACTGGTGAAATACTTCAAAAAGAAAAGACGTATACATTCAGCCATTTATGCAGTTAACGTAGTTCTGAAGGGGAGAAAAGCAGCCATGAGCTGGCATGCAAAACTGTACAGCAGTGAAGTGCTTATGCAATAGATGTAAATCAGCTGATTCTACTGTGGAGATTAGCGACTTTGTGGCATTGTGCAAAACTTTACGTTAGTAATCAGTTGCATGTTGGTCCAAAGCCAAAATGAAAATTTGCAGAATCAGGTGTTGCTGGTGTGAATGGACGAGGAGCTACGGTCTGTCAAGGAGGGTCTGTTATTTTGGTGTCACCGGTAACAAGGGTTAAAGGGTTAAGCTAACAATGCCTTTACATTGATTTGTTAGGTTCTGCACTGGAGTGCTCTCATAGTCCACTTTGTCCAAGCTGATTTAAACTTTGGTGCAGTCCAAACGAGCAAATCCTGGTTCACCAGAAAAAAAAAAAGATTTTGGTTAGTCTAAGTTTAAACTCCCACAAATTGTTCTTTGAAACAAAGGGAAAATACTATAAAGTCAACTGATAGAAGCAACGTGCATGTTGATTACAGGCACATAATAGGCTACAGTGTAAATACAACAAAGCATTAATCAGAAAAAATTACCCATGACAAAAACTTTTTGTCAGTGCCTTATAAGTACTAAGACGCAGGAAATGTTCGGTTTTTTGTAAAAACACTAGAAAGATACATATATGTCTTGTGTGCACACTTCCTTGTTGTTCAAGAAGACAACTTTAACAAATGTATCTCGAAAAACATTTTAAGAAAATTATATCTGCAGTCCTCTAGATAGGGCAAGTTTATTTTGATAATCTTATATACCCACAAAGATTATTAAAATTTTTCTATCTTTTCATAAGAAAGCACTTTTCAAAAAAATACATTTTAGGTCAAAAGCAAAGTCCCCAAAAATTCCCACTAGCTTATTAAACCAAGTCTGAGTTGAATTCAACTTTTATTCATGTATTAAACCTTTAAGTGGTAGTCACTGAGATGCTGGAGCCTATCCAGTACGTTTTGGGTGAATGTGGGGTACGTCCTGGACCATTTGCCAGTTCATCGCAGCGCCAAACACAGAGAGAAAACCACAGAGACAGAAACATCAACAGACCTATGATGCGTGTTGTTTGACTGTGGAAGGAAGCCAGAGTATTCCTTGGCATGCACAAGGAGAACAAGCAACTCTTCTCGCTACGAGGTGAAAGTGCCAACCACAACACCACAGTGCAGAGTTCTTTAGCTTTTAAGTATTGTTTGCAGTGTTAGGAGTAATGGATTAGTAAGTAACAAGTTACTGTAATCTAATTACTTTTGCCAGTAACAGAGAAACATTATAAAATTACAGTTAAAATTTATTAGTTAATTACAATTACTCAACTACAGAAACCTCTGTTACTTCGTTACTTACGTTTTGTAGGCTTTGACATTTTCTCTTTGTTACATGAAACAAACACCTTTCTAATTCCTAATGCTGCAGCATTAGGAATTGGTTAAAGTACAGACACACCCTCATTCCTGCAGTCACCTTGCTTTCCAAACTGGTGAGATGAGACAAAAAGAGAGGCTGCAAGAGGCTTCTCCTCCCCGAGGAGCAGCAGGTGAGCAGCAGAGCAAAGTCCCGCCCTGAGATGTGTCAGCTGCGAATGAAAAGACCTAGAGCCGCTCTTTGGTGTGAACAACACAGGACGGCTCTTTCCTGGGAGTCATTTTTTCTATATTAATTCACTCTTTAGTTACTTTATTTTTCTGACACGGGCGCCGCCATGTTGAAACCAGCCGGCAGTGATTCATCGTATCTTTGGCAATGGTGACAGCATTTGCCATATTCGTGGGTGTCTCTGGTCCCTAACCCCCGCAAATACAGGGGAATATTTTATTCTGAATCAGGTACTTATTACTGTTAGTACTTTTTGAAATGGAACCTGACTTTTTCAGAAAGAATCACAGTCAAGCCACAAACCAAAGACTACAGTCTCCTTAGCAAAATATAGTACAATTGTGACACTCCCCAAATGACTTTATCATTTAGGTCACAAAGGCAATCAGCATAGTGCAGAAAGATGGCAGTGTGAGGATATTGTGGTACCTGTGATTCATAACCTGTCAGGCTAAAACTTGTGTGCAAATCAGGAGCAGAGGAAACTTCATTTCAGGCTGAGTGACTAATAACTGTTAAAGAAAAAGGTTGCTGAGTATGATGCTGGGAGAATTGGCTTCAGCTTCTAACAAAACAAATCACACACTTTGAGTCATTGTTCTCTTTCAAAAATTTAAGGTGGCAAAATAGCTTTTGGGTATATGGGCGACCTCATAGCAAACATCTTTCACTGTATGAGCCCCACATTTTAATATAACCCCAGGAAATAATTTGTAACCTGAGCAAAGAAAAAGAATGAAGACATCCAGTCTAAAAAAAATAGAACCATCTTCTTCATCTTCTTGTGCAATTGCCCTAGATGACCTGTGCTTTCATAACAATAGTTCTTTGGTCTTGAAGATAATACTGCACAACATAAAACATACTTTCGTAAAACTTGAATTAATTTACTAGTTTATCATTTCACTTCATTTCGATACATATCATCAGTCTAAGAGAGCCAGGCAGTGATAAAAAGTGTGCTGGGACGGCTTCTCTGTATGCATAGCTAAGGTGTGCACCATTTGAAGGAGTCCTCATCCAGATGCACGTCTTTCCTGCATCTGTGTGTCTTCCTGCAGAGACTGCATCTGTTCCTGTGGACTGTGTGAGCTGACTCAGACTGTGCTCAAAAGAACGCATTGAATGAGTTGGGACACATGCAGTCATTAATTTGTATAACAAATGGATTCCCAGATGCACACTCTCCTGGAGACACTTGCAACAGTTTCTAAAATATCAAATTGGAATTTGGTTACTATATAGGTGTGGAACGTTGCATAAATATTGCATTATACAGGAAAAGACTGCAGCACCTGGATTAATCTTATGGCCTGTGACAGACTTGCAACCCGACCAAGGTGTACCCGGTCTTCATCCAACCGTATACGTGACAGGCTCCAGCAACCGTGTGACCCCAAATGGACTCAGAGGACTTAGGAATTGGAGGTATTTTTGCTGATTGTTTTCCCTTCAAACAACAGTCAACTTAACTAGGGGTGGCAGTGGCTCAGGCGGTTGAGCAGGTCGTCCAACAATCGAAGGGTCGGCGGCTCGACTCCCGCTCCTCCCAGCCAACTGTCATTGTGTCCTTGGGCAAGACACTTCACCCTCATTGCCTCCAGTGTTGCTCCTCTGGTGTTTGAATGTGTATGAATGATCCCGGTGATAGTCAGAGGGACTGTAGGCGCGAACTGGCAGCCACGCCTCTGTCAGCCTGCCCCAGAGCAGCTGTGTCTACACCAGTAGTTACCATCGCCAAGTAGAAATGAATAATGGACACACTGTAAACGCTTTGAGCTTCTGGAAAAACGCAGATAAATCCAATCCTATCCATGCTGACAAATATTTAACAATAAAATTAACATGTTATGTTAGTTGTGCAGTAGGTTAATTCAACTATTTTAGCATATTTGCAAAAAACAGAAATGTTGAGTGAATTTCAAATATGTTAATGCCTAACCAACTGTTATGCCCCTTTTAAGTCTAGGGGTACCTAGAGGGGCACAACATAAAAGTAATGTTTTTTACCAAATTTAAATTAACAACACCAGAAGAATTGTCTCCAAATAAATATAACAAATGTGTTTACAAATTAATAAATTACAGAAAACAATAACTGAAAGTGAAGCAAAAAGACTTCCGGGTGAACCAAGGCCAAAATAACAAACAAAACCCCACCTAACTGAAATCTGTTTTCTCACCTGAACCAAAAGAAAAAGGGAAAACAAAGACAAACCTTAACCTCCCTGGACTAACATCAAATCAAATCAAACTTTATTTATAAAGCACTTTTCATATAAAAAATATAACACAAAGTGCTTTACATTAAAACACAACAAAATATAAAAACAAGCATGACGATTTAAAAATAAATAAAATAAAAATAACTAAATAAATAGGGCCCCCCTCCCTGTACCTAGCCCCCCACTCCTTTCACACCTCCCACCCCCTAAGTGATGGCAAAGGACAATGAGAAATAGGCTGAGCACTAAAATAGGATGCAGGAAACGCTGATGATTGGAACCTCCCCCTCCGTGAACAGCCGTATAGACAGCCAAATGCAGCATCACAGGCGGGGACCGCTCCGCCACAGCTAAGCGGTGATGCAGGTCCCTATCTAGAGCCGCAGTGGCTGAACAGCAGCCGACCCAGAGGGAGAGGTTCCAGCTGAGGAAGCACCGGAAATAAAAATGAATAAAAATGAGACTAAAAAAAGTAAACATATTGATAAAAACAATAAAACATTAAAATAAGGTTAATTAAAATAAAACGTTAAAAATCAGGTTCAAGTTGATAAAACAAGATAAAATGGATAGATAAAAAAATAAAATAAAAATAAAAAGTACATATAAATAAATAACTGAATAAATAAATAAATGAATAAATAAATAAAAGTAGTAAAAATTAGCTAAAAGCCAGGTTAAAAAGATGGGTCTTGAGCCTTTTCTTAAAAGCATCAATGCTCTCTGCGGCCCTCAGGTCCTCTGGCAGACTGTTCCATAAACGGGGACCATAGTGCTGAAACGCAGCTTCTCCATAGGTTTTAGTTTTTACAGTTGGAATGGTTAACAGACCAGTGCCAGAGGATCTCAGGGTCCGCGAGGGTTCACATTTTACTAAAAGATCTGATAAATAAGAAGGCGCAAGACCGTTAAGACATCTAAAAACTGTTAAAAGTATCTTAAAATCAATCCTGAAGCATATGGGGAGCCAATGCAGGGATTTTAAAATTGGGGTGATGTGAGCCCGCCTCCTGGTCTTTGTAAGAACTCGTGCAGCAGAGTTCTGGAGAAGCTGAAGGTTCCTAATGTTTGTTTTTGGAAGACCAGCAAGCAGGGCGTTATAATAATCAACTTTACTCATGATAAAAGCATGCATTAGCATCTCCATATTAGCAAGAGAGAGTAGTGGGCGTACCCTAGCCAGATTTCTAAGATGATAAAAAACAGTTTTAACCACCTGTTTTATCAAGGGGATAAAACTTAGCTTAGAGTCAAAGATAACACCCAGGTTTCTGACTGTTTCTGAATGACTTAATGAAAGTTCCTGTAGCTTCAGAAACTGTTTCTCTCTCTTGGCTTCAGGACCGATAACTAAAATTTCAGTTTTCTCCTGGTTGAGCTGCAGAAAATTATTTTCCATCCATAATTTCACATCTAAAAAACAGTTAAAAAGTGCTTCTATTGGTCTTGTGTCATCAGGAGACATAGCTATGTACAGCTGGGTATCATCAGCATAGCTATGAAAACTGATGTTGTGGCTCCTGATGACATTCCCCAGAGGAAGCATGTAAATGTTAAAAAGCAAGGGGCCAAGGATGGAACCTTGAGGTACACCACAATTAATTTCATGGACCCCATAAAAGTGTGTGTCCATGCTTACCATAAAGTTTCTCTCCATTAGATAAGATTCGAACCACTTGAGAACAGTCCCTGAAAGGCCAAGACTTTTAAGTCTGTTTACAAGGATCACCTGAATCCAAGGCACATCTGACATCATTAACGATTTTTAACAAGGCTGTCTCTGTGCTGTGGTTCGTTCTAAAACCCGACTGGTTTATCTCAAAAATGTTGTTTCGTAAGAGAAACTCATTTAGCTGAATAAAAACACGTTTTTCTAAAACCTTACTTAAAAATGGCAAGTTGGACACAGGTTTGTAGTTATTAAAAACTGAAGGGTCTAAATTAGTTTTTTTGAATAACGGTTTCACCACTGCCATTTTAAAGGCAGCAGGAAAAATACCCGTCTGTAGAGAGGAGTTCATGATATTTAAAATCTCACTCTCAAAAGACCCGTAAAAGGATTTGAAAAGTGATGTGGGGATGGGATCTAAAAAACAAGTTGTTGGATTAACTTGAGAGAAAACTCGACCAATTGTTGCAGCTTCAACCAGGTCAAAACTGTCCAGTGCTTCCTCAGGTAAAATCAAGCCATCATAACCAATAGAGAGGCTTTTCTATGGAGAGAAATTAGACTCAGTCAGATTTGTGCGTGCGTAATTCTTGATTTGTGCGTAAATTAGGATTTGTGTATGCATATTCTTGCTTTGTGCGTGCGTAAATTAGGACTTGTGCATAAATTTGGATTTGTGCGTGATTTGTTACTCACATAATACGTTTTGTGTATAAGTTAAAAAAATATAAAATGAAAAAAATACAAAATGCAATTTACGTATGCACAAATTAAGATTACAACAGCTTGAAACTACTTACACACACACATCTTTAAAAAACACGCATGAATCCCTTGTTACGCACACACGAAGCCAAAGTTACGCACGGATCTACCGTGAGACTGTTTTCACGTCTCACAGATTCGTCCGTAAGTGCTGCGTTTAAATACCAGTGGAATGCTCGGTCATTAGAATTTTCCTATCAACCTTCCCTTCCAAACGTATCCAGACAATGACTCAATCAATACATGAAGACAGTAGATGTTAGTGTTGAACATAGAGGCTACTTACTTCGGGGCGTTGACCACCGAGATGGGCCGCCATTCTTCCCGTGACTCTCTCAGTCTGACTGCCTCTGATTTTTCCGGAAGAAAAAACAGTGCCCCCTACTGGTCGTTCCTGTTACGCATTTTGTATCAATTCGGTGTCTCGGAGAATAATATACTTTTAATATATATATTAGCGTTTAAAAGTGAACGTCATATTCTCAGATAATAATTTTTTTTCCTTTAAAGTTTTTTGAAGCCCTGCTACACCCACTGAAGGAAATACGTTTAGAAGGGAAGGCTGATAGGAAAAGTCAAATGACCGAGCATTCCACTGGTATTTAAACGCAGCACTCACAGACGAATATGTGAGACGTGAAAACAGTCTCACGGTAGATCCGTGCGTAACTTTGGCTTCGTGTGTGCGTAACAAGGGATTCATGCGTGTTTTTCAAAGATGTGTGTGTGTAAGTAGTTTCAAGCTGTTGTAATCTTAATTTGTGCATACGTAAATTGCATTTTGTATTTTTTTCATTTTATATTTTTTTAACTTATACAAAAAACGTATTATGTGAGTAACAAATCACGCACAAATCCAAATTTATGCACAAATCCTAATTTACGCACGCTCAAAGCAAGAATATGCATACACAAATCCTAATTTACGCACGCACAAAGCAAGAATATGCATACACAAATCCTAATTTACGCACAAATCAAGAATTACGCACCCACAAATCCGACTGAGTCTAATTTCTCTCCATACTTTTCTGTTCTTTTATGATGTTACATCTGACAGAATCGACCTTGCTCCTGAAGTGGTCTGCAAAATCCTCACACAATGAGGCGGAGGCTGGCATTGTGTTTTTGTTCGCATTTGAGTTGATTAAAGATTCAATTGTGGTGAAGAGGACTCTGGGATTATTTTTATTTACAGAAATGATGTTCGCAAAATATGAATTTCTGGTCTGTTTTACGGTTTGATTATATAGTTTTAGTTGTTTTTGGTATAATTGATAGTTTATTTCAAGTTTGTGTTTTCTCCAATGTCTTTTGGCAGATCTACAACGTCTCTTCAATTGTTTAATTTCCTCAGTTCTCCAAGGGGGTGTGGCTTTGGTTCTTATCTTTTTAGATTTTAGTGGAGCAACTGAGTCGAGACTGGATTTTAATTAACTGTTAAAATTTTCAACGAGTAGATCACAGGGGGCCGGCAAGACAGGTGGAGAGTTGGAGCGAACAGATGTAATAAATTTTTCGACCACTCCAGGAGTCAAGTAGTGTTTCTTCAGCGTTCTCACAGAGGTCTCTTGCTTTATAAAACATAACCCCTACAGCTTCACTTAAAAAAAAAATTGACCAAACAAAACTAGAGTGGGTCAAAACACAAATAATTACAAAGTGCAACACAAACTAAAACAAGTGGAGAAGAGTGCCAAGCTGCAGTGGAGACCGGTTGCAGCCAAGCTCCCTTCTCACAGGCTGGAGGTCCAAATGGTGCTTTTGAAGGCTGCTTCCATCAGCTGAAAATAATCAGACACAAACACACACACACACACCCACACACACACAAAGATCCACCAAAACAACAAAGTCCCACTCTGATGGAAATAAAATACAGAAAACACAGAATAAACAAAACGAACAAACCAAATACGGCCACAGCCGTAACATCAAATAAATAAAGTCTGTATGGATACTAACCTGTCACCAGAAAGCTAAAATAGTTATTTTAATCAATATGCTCACATTGCATTATTTTTTATGATTTGAGTTCCACTTTGTCAAACAACACATTGGACTTTTTTTGTTGCATTACCTCCCAACACCTTACATCTATCTCATTCGAGCATTTCAATCCTTCTTCCTGTTTTTATATAATTTTTTTTTCTTTTCTTTTTTGTTTGTTTGTTAGGTCACGTAATGAAAAAACTAACTTGCCAGAGCCAGACTAAATGGTTTCAAACAACTGTTTGGGTAGGGTGGAAAACGGTGACTGCAGGCGCTTACATCCGTGAGATCTATTGCAGTCCTTGGGCTGTGCAGTCTCGAGTGTATGAAGTGAAACATGGAAGTGTCGAGTAGAAATAATTGGTGTAATGATAGTTAAAATAACCTTTTTTTCCACGTACAACACCAATCCAACTGTTTAAATATCTACTGGGAATCCACCCAGAGTTCATTTGAGCTGAAACCAGACTGTCTCAGGGATTAACAAAGACTTATTTAATTCCAATTAATTAATTTGCTCAAATTAATTAATTTCAGGACATTTCTTTAAAATGTGTCAAGATTCTGTGTTCTATGTGTTAAGCATATGCAGGTTCAGGGGGTATTCCAAGAAGCATGTTTAAACTACCCTGACTTTAATCCTGAACTCTGGCTAAGTCCGCCTGAACTTCCTTACTCTGGGTATGTCAGTTCCAAAAGACCGGATATGAGTTGGACTTGACTTATATATATATATATATATATATATATATATATATATATATATATATATATATATATATATATATATATAAACGCCTCTCTCACCCTTCCACGGGTGGTTTCCCAAGCTCGGGTCCTCTACCAGAGGCCTGGGAGCTTGAGGGTCCTGCGCAGTATCTAAGCTCTTCCTAGCACTGCGTTTTTCTGGACTGAGAGGTCTGAAGTCTTTCCAGGTATCTGTTGTAGCCACTCCTCCAGCTTGGGGGTTACTGCCCCGAGTGCTCCAATTACCACAGGCACCACTGTCACCTTCACTTTCCAGGCTTTCTCCAGTTCTTCTCTGAGTCCCTGGTATTTCTCCAGTTTCTCATGTTCCTTCTTCCTGATGTTACCATCGCTTGGCACTGCCACATCCACCACAACGGCTTTCTTCTGTTCTTTATCCACCACTACAATGACTGGTTGATTTGCCATTACCATCCTATCAGTCTGGATCTGGAAGTCCCACAGGATCTTTGCCCTCTCATTCTCTACTTCCTTTGGAGGTGTTTCCCATTTTGACCTTGGGGTTTCCAGTTCATATTCTGCACACATGTTCCTGTATTTTATTCCAGCCACTTGATTGTGGCGCTCCATGTAGGCTTTCCCTGCCAGCATCTTACACCCTGCAGTTATGTGCTGGATTGTTTCAGGTGCCTCTTTGCACAGCCTACACCTTGGGTCTTGTCTGGTGTGGTAGATCTGAGCCTCTATCGCTCTGGTGCTCAGGGCTTGTTCTTGAGCTGCCAGGATGAGTGCTTCAGTGCTGTTCTGTAGGCCAGCCCTTTCTAGCCATTGGTAGGACTTCTAGATATCAGCTACTTCAGTTATGGTCCGGTGGTACATCCCATGCAGGGGTTTGTCCTCCCATGAGGATCAGTCCTCCAGCACTGTATCCTCTGCTCTCCATTGCCTGAGACATTCACTGAGCACACTGTCAGTTGGGGCCTTGAGCTTGATGTATTCATGCATCTCGGATGTTTCATCCTGGATAGTGGCATCTACGCTCACTAGTACTCGGCCTCCTTCCTTGCGGCTAGCATACAGTCTCAGGGTGCTGGATTTGGGATGGAACCCTCCATGCATGGTGAGGAGCTTTCGTGTCTTAACATCCGTGGTCTGTATCTCTTCCTTTGGGCATCTTATTATTCCTGCAGGGTATCTGATAACTGGCAGTGCGTAGCTGTTTATTGCCCGGGTGTTGTTTTTGCCATATATATATATATATATATATATATATATATATATATATATATATAGTCAGGACCATAAATATTTGGACATAGATACATTTTTTCTAATTTAGTTTCTGTACATTACCACAGTGAATTTTATATAAAACAACTCAGATGCCATTGAAGTGCAGACCTTCACCTTTTATTCCATGGGTTGAACAAAAAGATTGCATAAAAATGTGAAAAACTAAAGCATTTTTTAAACACAATCCCTTCATTTCATTGGCTTGTAAGTAATTGGACAAATGAAATTACTGAAAACAAAATGGTCATTGCTAATATTTGGTTGAAAACCCTTTCTGTCTGTTTGGTGCCACATCTCTATCAATGCAAAACGCTGGAATATACCACTAATGGAATGTGTGGTGGTGTTGTGGTTAACACTCTCCCCTCACAGTGAGAAGGCTTAGTATCAAGTCCCTGCTGGGGCCTTTCTGTATGGAGTTTGTATGTTCTTCTCTTGCATCTGTGAGTTTACAGTAATCCCCCCGTATTCGCGGGGGTTACGTTCCTCACCCTCCCGCGAATAACGAAAAATCCGCAAATAATTGACGCTGTTTTAAAACTCCCAGAGCAAGAGCCTCTGCAGAGTCAGAACCTTTTTCTGCCGTTTAGCTTCATTTCCAGAAGTTGGAGATGATGCAGGGCGTTTGGATGGCATCTTAAACGCGTAAACAATACTTTACAGTAAAGTACAGAGTAAATTGTTTTTCAAAATTCGCGGAATGAACGCTGTTCTGCGCCTCATGCTTGTGACGTCACGTCATCCGCGGCCACCCGCGAATGGGCGGGGCGTGAATATCAAACCGCGAATGGGCGGGGGATTACTGTACTTCAAGCATTCCGGCTTCCTCCCACAGTCCAAAAACCTACTTTGTAGGGTATAATTGATCATTCTAAATTGTCCCTATAGGTGTTTAATGTGAGTGTGTGTGCGGCCCTGCAACAGACTAGCGACCTGTTCTAGATGTACCCTGCCTTCGCCCAACAAAAGGTGTGTTAAGCTCCAGCAACTCATGATCACAAAACGGATCAAGCAGGTTTAGTAAAAAGGATAGATGGATGTTTTCAATTACAAATTAAACTGCAGTGTGGCCTAATTTGACCCAGTAATGCTTTATTCACTGGAGATACTCAGTTCTAAAGTGAGACTATTTCCTTAAATGCATTTATTACAAAACTACCCCTATTGAATAGCAATTGAAAGGAGTATTCTCCTGGATTTGATTTTGCCAGTTATTTTTCTTGGTTTTGACCATGTTCTGTTCAGAGTTGTCCCCCTGTCAATCACAACAGTTTAAGGTTGATGGTCATCAACAGCTGTTTTAATTTCTGTTAATTAACCTCTGTGTAAATATAAGTGTCTGTTTTTCCAGTTCTTCAATGCCAGGTCATATTTTCTAAGTCTATGCTTTTGTAATTTGTTCGCCCACGTCAGTTAAATATTGTTACCATATCAGTTTAAGGTCCCACTCCAATGAAAATCATGTTTATGGTGTTTTTAACATGTTCTTGTAGCATTTTTCTCATGATGGAGGACAAAAATGAAGAAAATCAAGCTTAAAACTGCATTTCTTAATACTTCTTCATTCAAATCATGATGAATCAGGAGCAGACAAAAAAGCTTGTAGCTGTTACCTACAAACTACAATCGGGTGGGCCACAAGCTCTCTGCTTTGCTCTATTCCGGGTCGAGTGAACGCTGGCGCGCCTGGCAGCTGCTGCTCCCTGGACAATACTACAACTAAACTCAACTACCAACAATGTGGATTACTCTCGATCTTGTGTGGATTTTACTCACCTGGATTATCCTGTCGCTTGTCCAGCAAATTTCTACAGCACTGCTACAATACTCTGCTGACGAACTTGCTACCCTTCGGAACTCTGGCCATTGCCATTAGCTATACTCCAGCATCCGGACATCTTATACGTGGCCGTTCGGAGACAAACTCATCGAGGATCATGTCGGAGCTTCCATTACGACAACACCAACTCCATCAAGCCACTCTGGTCCTCTGCTCGCCGTCCATCAAGCCACACCGGTTGCCATGCTAACCACAGCCTCCTAACTCCTCTTGCTCCCTCGGCTAACAACATGGCTAACAGTCTCTCCCACATATCTGTTAACTTCGGTCTTCTGAACATAGGCTCCATCACAACTATAGGAGATTGTGTCCAAGATCTCCTCAGTAATCGTGAGCTGGATTTCTTGTCCCTGACTGAAACATGGCAAAATCCCTTGGATTTTACCCAACTAAATGAAGCCACGCCGCCAGGGTTGGAAGGGCTGTAAGCTATTTGGAGTGCGTGTCAACAGATGGATGATGGGAAATGAAAGTAGGCTAACCCCGCTCCAACAATCCCGCCCACAATTTAGGGGCAAATTTCGAATGTGTAACTGCAGAATCTATGTCCTAGAAAACAAACGTTTTTTTTGGATTTTGCCTAAAATTGGCATAATTATAATCAAAGATCACTGGGAACATTTTGAAACTACATCAAAAAGTGATTTGCGTGGGATTTTAAAAAGAACAAAACAGGTTGCTCTACTTTGTTTTTTGTTTGTTTGTTTTCTGAAAGCATTCTAAAGAAAACTTGGCAGTTCTTATGCACCAGTACCCTCAAATTTTTGGGGAAATTCATGTATTAAAGGGTAATGTATTACCCTTTAATACATGAATTGTAATGTCATGTATTAAAGTACAATTGAGTACAATTAAGTACAATATATTATCAATTGTTTTGAAGCATAAATCAAAATTACATTGACCAATAAATAAAAATCAACATTTTTCTTAATTTACTTAAAACACTGACGATCACAACGTCAAAATATTTCTTCAATGGATGACCAATACTGGACCATTTAGACTGAGAGATTTTTTAAAACTAAAAGAGGATAATAAGGATTTCAGGACTTCAAATGGATGGAGTTCATTAACATGTGCATGTTAGACCAATCTATGTGTTAAAAGGAGTGCACATGCAGAATGTGTCTCTTGTTTTAAACTGCCAGTGGCATCCATTTCGAATTTTTGGGGGCTTACTTGATCTTTTAACATTTTACTTTCTTCCTTGGCCCATACGTACCTGCAGTGTGTATGGAAAAAAAAATCCTGATTTGAAATGTCAAACACAATCCGTAGTTGACAAATCAATTGGGTGCACATATTTGTAAACCTGAAAGACTCACAGCCAAAAAACTCAGCACATGTCACTGGTCTGTGGTCTATTTTGTTCTCTTTACAATACTTACTTTTTCAGAATCTAAGGAATCAAAGGATTTCATATCAAAGTAAAAATCCTAAAAAGATTGTTTTTAAATTAAAACTAAGTGATGTGACACTGTTTATCTCCATTTTGTCATCATGATGACAGGCTTCAAGTCAGCAATCTGTGACTGCAAAATGACACTCCACAGATCCTAAATTAAAGTTTAATTAAATCTCAGACAAAATTTCTTTCAGCTTTCCCATGTCTTACAGAAGAAAACCCACAATAAAAATGACAGTCACTTGTACACTTTTAGTAATACACAAAACTGTGAGACCTTCAGATACTACTGGCATAGGGAGTACAGAGAGTGTGCCATTTTTCTTCATATTACTCTCTGTCTGTCTTTCTCTAGGGAAGATGGATGTTACTTTTAAAGCAACTTCCAAGTGGGTCGATGATGGTGGCAATCTAACCCACAGACAAAAGATGATTATCTTTAGATTAAGTATTTACCATTCATTTTAAATAAAGTTAAAAATGTTATCATTTTACCTTACCCAACCATTTTTTTTCACAACAAATTAAAAAACTGGAATGCCATTTTAATCTTTTGTTTTTACTAACTGAAATTTGTAACAGGATGATTTTATTGGATTCTTAAGATCATAATGTAAGGTTCAGACACTGTCTAGCTACTAATATTGCAAAATCCAATTTTTACTTTTAGCAATTAAGGCTTTCTTTTTGCTATGTAAAAATCTTTATGTCATCTGAGTTCTTGAAATTTTCTGCAACACATTCATTAAATGCCCAACCTTGTTCATTTCACAGTAGTTCCATGGAAAAAGTATCAAAGTTTTCTATCTACTTGTAAAAACTATATTCATCAAAAAAAGGTAAAGGTGATAAAGATCAGCTACAGTATCCCCTGGTTTTCCCTAGCTCAGGCGTCGACAACCTTTTTTACTCAAAGAGCCATTTGGGACCGCCCCTAATAAAAAAGAAAGCACCCGGAGCCACAACCCGTTTTGACATCATTATATATATTATGCATGTATATATTATTCAAAGGTGCTCATTACGTCGATCTTCAATGACATGAGTGTAGATCGTGGGCCAGAAAAGATAAAAAAAAAATGTACTTCTTTAAGATCCACCAGCCAATCAAAATCCTCACTGAGAAGTACCGGACTTGATTGACATGTAGATTGGCCAATCGGACATCGTCTGAAGCATACGTCGCTGCAAATGCACAATATATTCTTTAAAGGATGATACTGCGGCCGCTTGTGGGAGGAGCTACTGGTTCTGGTCTGATCGTTGCATGTTGCGATGTGTTTATCAATGCATGGTAGACACTGACAATGTGGAGAGATCAGGTTTATTATTTTGAAGAGTTCTACTTGGTATTCATTATTCCATGTTTGAGTTCATAAAATCATCCCAGGGAAAGTCTCTGCTTCAACTCCCGCGGGGAAAGCTGCGTCTGAATCTGACGCCCGTGTTTGCATCTCTCTGAGTCTGACAGAGTTTGAAGCCAAAGCCCATCCTCCGCCTCTTTACCTGCTTTTCCTCTCTTCCTGTTCACATCCTCTGAAGCTGAGAGTTGTTTCCCCCACGCTCCTCAGTGTGTCCTACACAGAGAGCTCAAAATACGGTCATAGCAGGATGACACGATAGTCAGGGCGCAGCACACGGATGAAAGAGCCAGACGCAGGTTATAGCGGGGATAGAGCGGGTCAAGCAAATTAATGGAAGAAGGCGGCCCGCTGAAGAAATATTCAATATTGTACACATTTTATTATTTGTCTGAACTATCTTTTATTTAGAAAAATCTTTTATTTTATCAGTCCAGTACGAAAAAAAACATCAACAAAAGCTGTGTTGGGCAGTTTTTGGCTGGGTCTGGCGGTTTTCAGATGACTTTTGGGCTGGAAAACTGTGACTCAATCTGGCAACGCTGGCGCAAACACACTGTCATCAGCGAGTTGGTCTCTGCCCCACGGCACGTCAAGTTACCCGCAGAAGATCGGAGTGTTTATTGAAGCCGCCCCGCGTGTCTCCTCCTGCTATCAGCTCTGCAGGTCTCGCCCGATAAATACGAGCTCATTAAGGAAGCTGGTTTTTACGTGGCACGCGCTTCGTGCGGAGCCCGCAGCGCCTTTGAAATGCCATGAAAAATGAACAAACTAAAATAAAATTTAATTATTATAAAATACTCATTATTTTCCAAAGTCACAGGGAGCCACAACAGATGGATGAAAGAGCCACATGTGGCTCCGGAGCCATGGGTTGCCGACCCCTGCCCTAGCTAATCATCCACATCTGTTTTATTTTAATAATCCCACAGATTATATCCAAGAGTCTGGATTTGAGTTCATATTCTTATTCTTTTTTGGCCAAGCATCCCAAAAGAAGTAATCATAGATATTATTTGGGTTTGTTTTTAAAATGACAAGTGGTTTATTCAATCTTGTCCCGCCCAATCAACCATTTTCTAAATGTGGGGAGAAAAAAATTTCTGGCAACGTACCACATCCCACATCAAGCTTCCTTTTCATTGTACAAACTCCTATGGCTTACGTCAGAGATCATGTCCAGTGTATATATTCCTTATTTACTTCATTAACCTTTTGGAATCTGAGGACATGAAGGCACTGTGACCTCCATTGGGCTGCACCCAACAGCTGATTCTGTCTGCAATGTTTCTATTATAAAGATGCCACGGTGACACGTTGCTCATATCCCAATTATAGCTCTACTGTAAGCTCTAATAGCTGTAATATATCAGGGTATCAAGCCTGAACCACTTGAGTAGACCTTAGATCATACATTGAAAATTGCATGTCTCTGAGTCTCAAAATAAACTGAAACGTATGAAAGGTGTACATAATGAAAAGTAATGCTGCAATTAGTTTTCAAAAAAATTCTGATATTACATACTTTAGGAAGTGGTGGTAAAAGACCCATAATGCATGAGACCAGGCTTGGGGAAGGTTTAAACGTTCAATAAATAAATGTAAACATGAAAAAGTTATAAACAATAGCAACAACAAAATAATGAATAAACAGATGACCAGGATAGTAGGGAAATCTGATAAAAAAAATATCCAAAAAGGGTCATTCAAATGGGTTTTCTAGATCTATAAATAGATGTAAATATACTTACAAATCTAAAGAAAAAGTGGGTACAAGGGAAGAAAAGGATAACAAAAAGGCATTAAAATGAAACACTTGAACTACCACAGAACTACAAGGAAATGGGGGCAAGCAAAGTGGAGTTGAAGCTTTAGTGCAAGTCAAACAAGATGAGACCAATGGCGGTAATGGGGGATGGAGGGAGTGTGGGAAGACCAGGGTGTCAAATGTCTGATGGAGGTCTGGCAGTTCCTCTGGAGCATAAACCTTCTACTCTACCAGGTACTACCAGTACCAGGTATTGTGCACCATGTCCATGGCTATGGGGCAGAGGTGACAATGGACAGACCTGGAACTGATCTTTTCAGGGGGGAAAAAAGCAGGGTGTTGGCAGCCATACACTAGTTCAAATGGGGATGAACCAGTAGCTGACCATGGTTGAGTGTTATGTTCAAGTTCATCCCAGAACACATTGCACACCTACACATTGCATCAAGACAGTGGATCTCTAAAACAGAGAATGCACATGCTGGTCTTTAGTTGCTGATTGAAACTTTTTGCTTGCCAGTTAGAATACAGATGGAAGAGAGACTGATAGTAACACTACGTAAATCAGAACTTAGTGCAAAACTTGGCTGTAAATTGAGATGCTCATAATGGCCAAAAGTACTGTTAAAGGTAGACTCCACTCAACACCCTCCCATGTGTGACTGAAATGCCAAGAGTTTCTGAGATCAAACTTAGAGAGCATGGTTGCACCCTGCAACAGTTCAAAGGCAGAGACAATGAGTGCCAGGGGATAACGATTACGGACCATGATTTGATTATGGTCTCTTTAAATCAATATAAAGCTTAAGTCCTCCATCTTTTTTCTTTACAAAAATAATACAGCTCCAGGTGTTTTTGCTGCATTGCCTAATGCTCAGGTCCTGACAAAGAGTACAGATGGCCAAACAAATGTTAGTTAACAGATCTATTGCAAAACTGAAAGGTCTATGAAAGGGTCAAGAAGTTGCTTTAGACCACCTTAGAGATTTTAGATTATTGGTATGCCTCCTCCACTTTTATATTTGAGGTGTCTTTATAGCATTTAAAAAGCATAAAAATCTTTAATAATTCAAGGGATCCCAACATTGAATCTTTTAAGTGAGCAAATTAATCTGTATGTTGTGTTTACAGAGCATGGGTAGACCAAATGTCACCCAAAGATGCATGAAGAGGATTTGGCTACAGAAAGCATGGTTCTTCTTTTTGTACCACAAAAGAAAGTGGTTAGAAACTCCACATACAGTAACTTTTGAAGGTCTTCTTCACACCTTTAGAGACCCTAAAGGAGCCAACCAGTCCTCTCTCCATACGATCCAAAACATGATTCAGCCACCTCCTTGCTGACATCACAGCCATGGTGAGAATCGACCAACCGCCCACTACTCCATCCATCTGGACCATCCAGGGTTTCATGACACGCACCAGTGAAGAACACTATTTGAAAATGAATCTTCATGTATGTCTGGACCCACTGCAGCCATTTCTGCTTGTGAGTATTGTGGCCGAATTGGTTGTTTACATATTACTGCAAGCCTCTGGAGGATCCTGCACCTTAATATTTGTGGGACCCCAGAGACACCAGCAGCTTCAAACACTGCATGTGCTTGCTGCTTTGTAATGGTATTTTACCAGCTGCTCTCTTAATCCAATGTAGTTGTCTGGCAGAAACTTTCCTCGTTGTGCCTATATCTGCATCAACCCGTCTGTGCTCTGAATCCGCTGCAAATGTCTTGCTAGTACGATGACCATGCTTAAGTGTTTGGGAAATATCCAAGGTTTTCATACGTTGTCCAAGGCATTTAACTCATTTAACCACGCTATACTTTTAAGCAGTAGAGATCCTTTTTCTTTCCCATAATGCTTAAAAGGTTTATCTGCTTAATACAGTGCATTCCAAATTATTGTGCAAATTGCATGTAAGTGTCAAAAAGATCAAATTATTTGTTTTTTTTCAATGTTCAACGTGGATGACATTGTGTCTTTGGGCTCTTTGGATCACTGAAAACCAATCTCAGACACCTGTGATGATTAGTGTGCCAGATGAGCTCAATTAAAAGGGATGGCACCTGTTAGAGGTTTTGGAGATAAAGTCAGAAAGGCCAGACTGAGATGGTTCAGACATGTCCAGAGGAGAGACAGTGAATATACTGGTAAAAGGATGCTGAGTCTGGAACTGCCAGGCAAGAGGTCTAGATGAAGACCAAAGAGAAAGTTCATGGATGCAGTGAACAAAGACATGGAGGTAGCTGGTGTTAGAGTAGTGGTTGCAGAAGACACGATTAGATGGAGGAAGCTGATTTGCTGTGGCGACTTGGAAAGGAAAAACTGAAAGGAAAAGATGAAGATTATTTTTTATGGGTGATAAATTGAATGTAATGATCTTTTACATGATTGGTGCATGTGCAGCAAAAACAACTAAGAAAAACTATTTGGCCCTGCAGTCTTGCTGCTCACTTCTCGTCTAAACAACCTTTTAAGCTATGATTTCTCCAAAGCAGGGGTGCTCATTACATCGAAGGCGATCGACCAATAGATCTTCAAGGACATGAGGGTAGATCGCAGGCCAGGATAAATTACCAAAAAAAATGAAAATGTACTTCTAAAAAATCCACCAGCCAATCAAAATCCTCACCGAAAGGTACTGGGCTTGATTGACATGCAGAACGGCCAATCGAACATCCTCTGATACATACGTCACTGTGCATGCGTGTTTAAATTCACTGAGCGCAAAATCTGTCTGTCATCAGTAAGTCGCTTTCTGCCTAGCGGCACGTCAAGTCCAGGGCAGAAGACCACTCCGGACAACTGGAGTGTTTATTGAAGCCCGGGCTACTCCGCGTGTCTCTTCCTGCTATCAGCTCTGCAGTTCCCGCCCGATAAATACGAGCTCATTAAGAAACCTGTGTTTTCCGTGGTACGCGCTTCGTACGGAGCCACCAGTGCCTTTGAAATGCCATGCTCCCCGCATTGCACGGTTTACAACAGAGCATGAAATATAATAGCCGCTGCTTTCTGTCTTTGTAATAAAACGCCTCATATGTTAATAAAAAAGTATCTTTGTGTAATCTTACTGTGAAGTTTTTAATAATCAATCACATAAACAACAATGTGCAAATAAACATGTAACTAATAAACATAACTAACAAACATGTACTAATAGTATAAATATTAAAAAAAATAAAAAAAAGCCCCTCTCACCCTTCCACGGGTGGTTTCTCACCCAAGCTCGGGTCCTCTACCATGGCCTGGCAGCTTGAGGTTCCTGCGCGGTATCTTGGATGTACCTAGCACAGCGCTTTTCTGGACTGAGAGGTCTGAAGTCTTTCCAGGTATCTGTTGTAGCCACTCCTCCAGCTTGGGGGTTATTCCCCCAAGTGCTCCAATTACCACAGGCACCACTGTCACCTTCACTTTCCGGGCTTTCTCCAGTTCTTCTCTGAGTCCCTGGTGTTTCTCCAGTTTCTCATGTTCCTTCTTCCTGATGATCCCATCCCTTGGCACTGCCACATCCACCACAACGGCTTTCCTCTGTTCTTTATCCACCACTACAATGACTGGTTGATTTGCCATTACCATCCTATCAGTCTGGATCTGAAAGTCCCACAGGATCTTTGCCCTTTCATTCTCTACGACATTCGGGGGTGTTTCCCTTTTTGACCTTGGGGTTTCCAGTCCATATTCTGCACACATGTTCCTGTGTATTATTCCAGCCACTTGATTGTGGCGCTCCATGTATGCTTTCCCTGCCAGCATCTTACACCCTGCAGTTATGTGCTGGATTGTTTCAAGCGCCTCTTTGCACAGCCTACACCTTGGGTCTTGTCTGGTGTGGTAGATCTGAGCCTCTGCTTCAGTGCTTTCCTGTAGGCCAGCCCTTTCTAGCCATTGGTAGGACTTCTTGATACCAGCCACTTCAGTTATGGTCCGGTGGTACATCCCATGCAGGGGTTTGTCCTCCCATGAGGATCTGTCCTCCAGCACTGCATCCTCTGCTCTCCATTGCTTGAGACATTCACTGAGCACATTGTCAGTAGGGGCCTTGAGCTTGATGTATTCATGGATCTCAGCTGTTTCATCCTGGATAGTGGCTTCTACGCTCACTAGTCCTCGGCCTCCTTCCTTACGGCTAGCATACAGTGTCAGGGTGCTGGATTTGGGATGGAACTCTCCATGCATGGTGAGGAGCTTTCGTGTTTTCACATCCCTGGTCTGTATGTCTTCCTTTGGCCATCTTATTATTTCTGCAGGGTATCTGATAACTGGCAGTGCATAGCTGTTTATAGCACAGGTGTTATTTTTGCCATTGAGCTGGCTTCTCAGTGCTTGCCTTACTTGCTGGAGGTATTTAGCTGTTACAGCTTTCCTTGTTGCCTGCTCCAAGTTGCCATTTGCCTGCGGAATTCCAAGGTACTTGTAACTGTCCTCAATGTCTGCTATTGTTCCTTCTGGGAGTGAGACCCCTCCTGTATGGACTACCTTGCCTCTCCCTTGCCTCTCTTTGTCACCATCCGGCTGCATTTCTCGAGCCCGAATGACATCCCAATGTCAGGACTGTAGATCCTGGTGGTGTGGATCAGGGACTCAATGTGACGCTCGCTCTTAGCATGTCGCTTGATGTCATCCATGAAGAGGAGGTGACTGATGTTGGCCCCATTTCTGAGTCGGTATCCATAGCCAGTCTTGTTGATTATTTGGCTAAGGGGGTTCAGACCTATGCAGAACAGCAGTGGGGACAGAGCATCACCTTGGTATATCCCACATTTGATGGACACTTGTGCAAGTGGCTTGCCATTGAGTTTAAGGGTGGTTTTTCACAGCTTCATTGAGTTTCCCATGCAGGCTCTTAGAGTCCTGTTGATGTTGTACAGCTCCAAGCATTCAGTAATCCACGTGTGAGGCATTGAGTCATAGGCTTTCTTGTAATCAATCCAGGCTGTGCACAGGTTGGTGTGTCGTGACCTGTAGTCTTGAGTGACTGTTCTGTCAACCAGGAGTTTGAATTTGGCTCCTCTGGAGTCTCTACCAATGCCCTTCTGTGTGTTGCTCATGTAATGATCCATGTGCCTATTTATCTTGGTTGCAATGATGCCTGACATGACCTTCCATGTTGTGGAGAGACAGGTTATTGGCCGATAGTTGGATGGGACTGCACCCTTTGAGGGATCCTTTTGGATCAGGATCATTCGCCCTTCCGTTAACCATTCGGGGTGAGTCCCATCTCTTAGCAGCTGGTTCATTTGTGCTGCCAGGCGCTCGTGGAGTGCGGTGAGTTTCTTTAGCCAGTAGGCATGTATCATGTCAGGGCCCAGTGCTGTCCAGTTATTCATACCTAAGGCTCTTTCTTGGATTTCTGCCACCGTGATGGATACTGGATTCTGTTCAGGGAGGTTTCTATGTTCTTTTCTCAGAGAGACCAGCCACTGGGCATTGCTGTCATGTGCTGTCTCTTTCTCCCATATACTTTTCCAGTACTGTTCAGTTTCTAGCCCTAGTGGGTCTGCTCGGCTGTTTTGACCCTGCCACTGAGCGTACACTTTCGCAGGTTGAGTTGCGAACAGCCTGTTTATCCGTCTGGCTTCATTGTCTCTTGTGTGCCTCTTTAGGCGGCTGCTCAAGGCTAAGTGCCTTTGTTTGGCAGTTTCCAGCACTTCCAGATGCTTCAGGTATGGGCATTTGGGTGTATCTCTTAGGTACTTGCTTTCTCATTGTACCTCTTTGAGCCTCTGTCAGCTTACTCACATCCTTCCAAGTTGCCTCGATTTTGGCCTCTAACTGTTGCTTCCATGGTGGTTATTGTTTTCTCCCATGGTGGCTCTTATAGCCAATCATCTCAAAGATCACTGCTGCTGAAGTGTAAACCAGTTCATTGGTTAATGTGATTGTTGTGGTAGGAATTTCCCTTAATGCTTCATTCACAGTTTCCATAAGACTTTCAGGCGGTACATAACTTAACCATTGTAGCTGGGGTCGGGGTTGCCTAGTGTTCATTCTAGACATGGTCTTGTCTTTCAGGTCAGTTTCTGCCTCACTCAACAAATCTGTGGTTGTTGGGGCTGTGTAAGCTAAGGGTAGGAGTGTGATATAGCCTCCTCTCTGACCTGCTGTTCTGGCTCTCCCGTGGTATTGCAATTGTATTGTACCGCTTCAATCTCAAGTTGTGATAGTAGTTGCCGTTTGAGGATGTTTGAGCATTGGGCTACCCGTTGTTTGACAGTTAGCCTTGATTGTGGGTTTCGAAGCATCCATTCATTCCACAATCTCTGCATGTAACCCCTCTGAGTGGGATCACTTGAGTAGTAGCATTCTAACAGAACCTTGTTCTCACATCTAGTCCATTTCCGTCTTGTTCCAGTAGCCCACTTTCCATCAGGTTGCTTTGGTCCCCCAGCACCTGACGCAGACCTTGTTTGGCCGGGCGACATCTGAGCCGGCATGACATGTGGTTCATTGTCTCTCTCTCATGTTGTGAGGTAGGCAGTAGCATTAAGGGTGTTGCCCAAGGATCCTCACTGGGTGATGTTAATTGCTCACAATTGTTATGGTAATTGCCCATTTCCATTGTTATGGTAATTGCCCCATTTCCATTGCCATTAATTGTTCATTCCACCCTGGTTTCCTGGTTTCCTGTATGACAGTCCTGCACCTTACCAATATATATATATACACACACACACACGTCGCACACACAGGTAGATCTTTAAAACATTGTCGACTCAAAAGTAGCTCACATGCCAAAAAAGTGTGAGCACCCCTGCTCCAAAGTATCAAGTGGTCTTCTCAAACAAAATGCAGCATGGTAAAAATCAGGACTGAAGTTTGAATAAAGCTATATAGTGCACTTCAGCATGTTAAGCAAGACTTTCTTTGAGCAGGACAAGGATGGGTGGGGCAGAAGATAGAGGTGGTTGGAAGCAGCACTCAGGTTTGCTTCTACTGGAGCAGCACCCAGGTTTGCTTCGACAGCAATACACCCCTGGGAAGTACTGCAGCACCCTTTCTTTGCAATGATGACAGCCTGGTTATGCTCCAGTCCACCCGTGCCCCTTACCATAATGAAGTAGGAATAAATGGATATTTCCGGAAGAGATTCCTTTGACCTATAAGACAATGGACTTAAAATGTGACATTATATTTCCTTAGGTTTGAAAGTATCTCATTTCTACTTTAGAAAAATATGTAATCTGTTAAGCAAAGTTCATCCTGAGTCCTTTATTGTAAAGATTGTGATTGCGAATGATGTTAGCATTCTTTGCCTTTTTACCTTTTTTTTTTAAAAGCACATTTAAACTTTTAAAATTTTGTGTAGAAACTGCGATTCCTTTTCTGTTTTGCAAGTTGAACAACAGTAGTGAATACAGTGAATACAGCTCTGGATGAGTACAGACCAGGACAAGCCCATTTTACATGTGTAAAGGGATCTGGGCACATAAACTTACTTGCAAATACTTTGATGTTTACAGAAACCAGTCATAATAATAAAATTACATTCATAGAAGAACAAGTTCTAAAAAGGATAATCTAGACTTTTTTATCAAGTAAATTTTGAAATTCAGCCTCATGGATGAGAGAAAAATGTCTTCAGCTAAAAAGTCTGTGTCCACGTGACCCTTTTTAAAGCCTTTTCTGTTGTGGAACTATCCCCAATGAATGATTCTTTACAGATATTCACACTAGATCCAAAATCATCACTGCAACTTTTACCTCTTACAAATACAGCATTTTGTTTGTCCCCTCTATAAATAGGTGTAACTATTACTTTTTTTTACCCAGCCATGCTTCTTACATGCTTCTGTCTTACATGTGATGCATGGTAATAATGCTGTTGACAAAAAAAAAAAAAAAAAAGTCCAACCGATGTTATTATAGTCACGTTTAAATTATCTTGGGTTTTTGTTCCAAAAATAAAGTGAAAAGCCGCTTTATGTTGTTGTTTTTATCTTTCTTGCACGAGCCAGAAAAATAAAAACAGTAAACGGTGGGTTAGATAGGAAATAAGAATAGAAGTGGAGGGATGGTTAGAGGCTGAGGGAAATTATTCTGAAACGTGCACGGGAAACACCTCTATTTTTAGCTCATCTCCTCAGAGAGCAAAACAGTGGCATGAGCTGAATGATTCTGGTTGAGGAGAGTGTGTGTGTGGGGGGTGTAAATAAATAAATAAAACTGACATTATTTTTAGATCTGCTGCATTCAGACTTTCGTGATTCTATATAAAAAATGTGCCGCTCGTTGCCTTCAGCAAATCGCATCCACGCTTTTGTTGTCGCTTGCCGTATTTGACCATGTCACACAAAGCATCTTGATGTGAGAAAATCCTATCAGTTGTGGCAGGTTAAGAATTCACGTGTAAAGACTCACATGAAAACAAGTCTGTGTGTGCATGAGTATGTGTGGGGATGCAAAAATGTGGGCACGAATCCGTGCGTGCTGGCTTATGTGCCCACATCTGTAAGAGTGACAGAGTTGGTGTGTTGCTCCACTGTGAAATATCCTGAAATGGCTTGCCTTCGGGGGGTTTGTCAAAGTATGAAGCAAAACGTGACTGTGTAGCCAGTGTTTCATGACTGAATGGAGAGTAGCAGAGCAGGAAAGAAAAAATTGAATGAGAGGACAGGTAAAGGAAGAATGGGGGGATGAAATGAATGAGACGTGATGTTAGGGAGGCAGAGGCGAGAAACAAAATCCTCAATGAGAAAGCTGAGGATGGACTGATGGAAGATAGATGTAAGAAGTTGGATTCACTGAACTGTGGAGGCAAAGCCTGTCACGTGCAGCGCTTCTCACTTTGTCAGTTTCTGTGGCACCAGTGAAGCTAAAAATAGAGGCTCTATTAATAGAACACGTTTTTCTTTTTCTTTTTTTTTCTGAGAAAAGCACAACACTGCTGCAGAGTATTACTTTAAACAGCTCCTCTAATGCTGCAGATGTAATTTATCAAAACAATCTATTAGATAAATATGATTTTTGGTGTATATTTTACTGATCATTTAACATAATGGATGGAAGGCCAAATAGACCATCTCATTAGTTGTGGGTTTTTGTTTCAGAAATCTCATTAAAATATAACTTTGTGAAACATAATACTCGTGCTGTTTACCCCTTCTTCAATCACTATGAGGAATGTATTAGGTTGAGCGATAACAGAATGCAATGTTATAGTCCTGCTTTGCCATGAAGGGTAGAAACTACAACATACCCTTCTTCATCCCCAGTAACATGGTAGGGATGACACAGGGGAATCTTGTTCTTCATGCGGGACAAGTCATCTGTAAAAACCGATTAGTCAATTCCCAGGTGCAGCTTCACCCTTGTCCTCCCAAATGAAGAATATGTCTTCCATCTGGCCCACAACAGTTAAGGCTTGGAAGGTATAACGAGGAGGTGTCACTATTTAGTGGAATAAACAAATGTCTAGTGTACACAAAATGACATGTGACTACAAAGTCTGTAAGGAGGCAACATTGATTCCAATAACTAAGAAAGTAAATCAATTCAAACATTCATATTGGAATACAGAGAACAGATGGCTTCAGTTACTTTCCTCAACACTCTATTGTTTCCATTCTTCACAACTCTTTTCACACACTCTGCTTCTCTTTTTGGTCTACTTTGGTGTCATGTATTGGCACAACCCAGTGACAGAGTTCACATAAGGTGAGTGTTGGGAATCCTAAAGCCAGTTTAACAATGATTTTGTCATGGCGCTCAAGGCGTGAGAACCCAGATGCTGGAACCCAGAGGAAAGACAGGTGAGTATTTGGTGAGAAAGGATTTATTGATTCTCCAAAGCTGGTAGTAGTTGTGGATGAATGAGGTCCGGTCTTGACGGCGGCTGATGGCGTGGCTGGAGGGCTTAAAGCGGTGAGTGTGATCCGGGAGGTCTTCAGATGATCCCAAGAGCCACAGAGTGGAAGGCAGTGCTGACGTCACTCGTGAGATGTGGGTATCCTGAGACAAAGGAGCAAGAGTTAGTGCAAGGCTGGGAGCAAGGCATGAGCATGAGCGCTTAGACTGTGAACCAGGCTTAGTCACCATAATGGGCAACGAACTGGCGTCGAACTGATGAGTGAGGTCTCCTTTTAAGCAGCATGGCAGATGAGGTGAGTGAAGTCAGCTGGTGGCAATCAGGGAGCAGAGCAGGCAGGGCTGGAGGGGGAGAAGTCTGCCAGGCACCATGACAGTACCCCCCCCTCAACGACCGCCTCCAGGCGGTCCGGGGCGCCGATCCGGGTGCGAACGGAAAAAGTCAGAGATGAGGGTAGGGTCCAGAATCAAAGAACGGGAGACCCATGAGCGTTCTTCCGGACCATAACCCTCCCAGTCCACGAGGTATTGATGGCCACGACCCCGGCGACGGATGTCCAAAATCCGGCTGACGGTATAAGCCGGGGCGCCGTCAATGAGCCGGGCGGGCGGAGGGGAAGCGGACGGCGGGCACAGAGCGCTGTCCATCACAGGCTTTATTTGCGAGACATGGAACGAAGGATGAATTTTGAGGGCAGCTGGGAGTCGGAGGCGAACACAGGCGGGATTGATGATTTTGTCGATGGTGTATGGACCTATGAAACGGGGGGCAAGCTTGCGAGAAGTGGCATGAATGGGAATATTGCGAGAGGAGAGCCAGACCTTTTGCCCAGGATGATAGGTGGGTCCCTCCACCCGGTGACGGTTAGCTGAACGACAGTTGCTCTCCCTGGTACGTTGCAGTGCTGCCCTGGTACGATGCCATGTGTCCTGGCAGCGGCTGAGGTGTTCTTGCACCGAGGGAACAGCGAGATCCAGCTCGTGTGAAGGGAACAGAGGTGGTGCGTAGCCTAGAGCAGCCTCGAACGGGGACAATCCTGTAGCAGAGGATGGGTGAGTGTTGTGGGCGTATTCTGCCCAAACGAGGTACCTGGACCAGTCGGATGAGTTCTGGTCGGCGACACAACGGAGCATGGTTTCAAGTTCTTGATTTGCCCTCTCTGCTTGGCCATTCGATTGAGGATGGTACCCAGATGTGAGGCTTATGGTGGCTCCAAGAGCACCACAGAAGGTCTTCCACACCTGGGAGATAAACTGAGGGCCCCGGTCAGAGATGATATCAGCCGGGATCCCGTGGTGACGGAACACGTGCTGGGTGAGGATCTCTGTGGTTTCTGTGGCTGAGGGTAACTGTGGGAGCGGAATGAAGTGGACAAATTTAGAGAATCGATCGATGACTGTGAGAATGACAGTGTTACCCAGTGAAGGTGGGAGACCAGTGACAAAGTCCAGAGCAATGTGGGACCAAGGGCGGCAGGGAATGGACGGAGGATGCAGAAGGCCAGAAGGAGGTGAGTTCGAGGACTTTGAGCGTGCGCAGGTGGTGCAGGCGGCAACGTACTCCTTCACGTCCTTCCTCATAGTAGGCCAAAAGAACCGCCGACGGAGGAGGTTGATGGTCCTGGTGACTCCTCCGTGGCAGGCAATGCGTGAGGCATGGGCCCATGTGATAGCGTCGGACCTGAGAGACCGGGGAACATAAAGAGTGCCGTCAGGGGGAACCGGGTGACCAGGATCCTCACCTTGTGCCTGGAGGACTTTATTTTCGATATCCCAGGTGAGGCTTCCAATGATGCAGGTGGGAGGTATGATGGTGGCCATAGTGTTATCCTGGTCGTCAGAAGAGCTGTATTTCCGGGAAAGGGCGTCCGGCTTGCTATTGCGGCTTCCAGGTCTGTATGTTATAGTGAAGTTGAACCGGTCAAAAAATAGACACCAGCGGGCCTGACGAGAATTTAAACGCTTGGCGGAACGGAGGTATGAGAGGTTCTTGTGATCAGTCCAGACAATGAATGGGTGGACCGCACCCTCCAGCCAATGACGCCACTCTTCGAGTGCTAACTTAATAGCCAGGAGTTCACGGTTGCCCACGTCGTAGTTGCGCTCCGCGGGAGTAAGTTTCTTGGAGTAGTAGGCGCAGGGCTTGAGCTTGCCAGATGTCTCCTCACGTTGGGACAGGACGGCCCCTACGCCAGAGTCGGAGGCGTCAACTTCGACTACAAATTGTCTGGTGGGATCGGGCTGAATCAGGATGGGAGCGGAGACAAAGAGACTTTTGAGGGTGTCGAAGGCTTTTTGAGCAGAGGAATCCCAATGATAAGCCCGAGCAATGGAGGTGAGTTTAGTCAGGGGGGCGGCAATGGCACTGTAATTACGGATGAACCGCCTGTAAAAATTGGCGAACCCCAAAAACTGTTGGAGTTTCTTTCGGGAGTTAGGGGGTTCCCATTTGGAGACAGCTTCGATCTTTACCGGGTCAGGACGGATGCTGCCTGCCTCAAATATATAACCCAAGAAGGGGATTACTGTGGCATGGAATTGACATTTCTCTGCTTTGACGAAGAGATGATTCTCAGATAAACGTAGAACCTGCCGAACATGTTCAGGATGTTGCTCAGGGTTTTTGGAGTAGATAAGGATATCGTCGAGGTATACAAAAACAAACCGGTTGATGAAGTCCCGAAGAACGTCATTAACGAGACGTTGAAAGACGGCAGGAGCGTTGGTCAACCCAAATGGCATAACCAGATATTCATAGTGGCCAAGAGGGGTATTGAAGGCAGTTTTCCACTCGTCACCTTCCTTAACTCGAACGAGGTGGTAAGCGTTGCGCAGATCAAGTTTAGAGAAGATGCGAGCTTCCTGAATGGAATCAAAAACAGAACTAATCAGAGGGAGAGAGTATTTATCCTTAACAGTGATCTGATTAAGTTCTCTATAGTCAATGCAGGGTCTGAGGGTTTTATCCTTCTTCTCGACGAAGAAAAACCCCGCCCCGACTGGTGAGGACGAGGGACGGATGTGTCCAGAAGAAAGCGCCTCCTGGATGTAACTCTCCATAGCTACTTTCTCAGGACCGGAAAGATTAAACAGTCTGCCTTTAGGGAGAGGTGCACCATCGAGTAGCGTGATGGAACAATCGTAAGGCCGGTGCGGGGGTAAGGTGCCGGCCTTAGTTTTGCTAAAGACAGCGCGGAGGTCGTGATAACAACTAGGTACTTTAGAGAGATCAATTTCTTCCGGGGAGCTAGACGGGGAAGAGCTGACAGGCGGAATAGCAGATTGCAGGCAGTTAGCGAGACAAAACTCGCTCCAACCAGTGATACGACGACGCACGTACGTTGGAGCCAGGAAAACCCCAGCACCACAGGATTTTGGGGGGTACGAGTAACGAAGAACCGGGTGAATTCCCTATGATTTCCGGAAGAAACCAGTAGAATAGGTTTGGTGCTATGCGTAATGATAGAAAGCTGCTGACCTCCCAACCCAGCCGCTTTAACCGGCGAAGGAAGAAGTTCAGTGGGCAAAAACAGACGAGAAACAATACTATGGTCAATAAGGTTTTGTTCTGCACCAGAGTCAATTAAGGCGTGGAGGTCCAAAGTTTCAGAGGCATGACATAGCTTGACAGGGATTTGAAGAAAGTCTTTAGGGCATGACCTGAAGGTACCTGCCCGTGGCCTGTCTTCTAGCGGGGGGGTTTGTGAGTTTAAACGTAAACTGCACTGGTGTACCTGGTGTCCTGACTGTCCACAGTAAAAACACGCCCCCTCGGCCCGTCGGCGCCGTCTTTCCTCTGCAGAGAGCTTAGAATGGCCGATTTGCATTGGTTCGTCCAATTGGCTGTGGGGGGGTTCAGCTGGAATCACTGGTGGAACGTGTGATGTAGTACCTTGAACAGGAGTAGATGAGTTCTTGCGAGTAGGCGGAGGTCTCTCGTGTTGGGCAGCAGTGACGAGTTCCTCAAATGAATGGGTTTCCGGTTGTGAGCACAGGTGGTCTTTTATGGCTTCATTCAAAGATTGGTAGAAGACCCCTCGTAATGCTGGGTCTGTCCAGCCTGCCTCCACCGCCAGTATCCTAAAATCAATGACATGATCGCTGACTGATCGGTTATGCTGTTTGAGGGCGAGGAGCTTACGTGCGGCTTCCTCCTGTTTGCGAGGTTGGTCAAACACCAGCTTGAATTCCTCCAGGAAACGATCATAGGTTAGATGTGCGACAGGATGTATGGCCAGAAACGCCTGGGCCCACTGCAGAGCTTTGTTACGGAGAGCATTAATGATCAAGGTGATTTTGCCAAGATCGGAGTTATAATACCTTGGGGCTTGCTGAAACAGCAGGCGACACTGGAGAAGGAAACCCCCACAGGCTTCGACGTCACCGTAATATGGTTCGGGCTGTGGGCGGAAGTTTTCAGGCGAGGGAGCGGAGGCGGAATCAGCGACGACACCGGAAGCAGAGGGAGCTGCTGCGGGGGGAGCCATCTGACCTGAGAGATCCATTAGTGATTGCGTTAAGCCATCCAAACGCCGAAAAAGTTCCTGCTGGGCAGAAGCAACTTGCGACAAGGCGTCGGTTTGGCAGCCCAGGGCGATACCCTGCTGATTGATGGCGTAGCGAAGTTCTTCTGGGTCAGCTGGGTCCGGAGTTTGGCCAGTTCGTTCTGTCATGGCGCTCAAGGCGTGAGAACCCAGATGCTGGAACCCAGAGGAAAGACAGGTGAGTATTTGGTGAGAAAGGATTTATTGATTCTCCAAAGCTGGTAGTAGTTGTGGATGAATGAGGTCCGGTCTTGACGGCGGCTGATGGCGTGGCTGGAGGGCTTAAAGCGGTGAGTGTGATCCGGGAGGTTTTCAGATGATCCCAAGAGCCACAGAGTGGAAGGCAGTGCTGACGTCACTCGTGAGATGTGGGTATCCTGAGACAAAGGAGCAAGAGTTAGTGCAAGGCTGGGAGCAAGGCATGAGCATGAGCATGAGCGCTTAGACTGTGAACCAGGCTTAGTCACCATAATGGGCAACGAACTGGCGTCGAACTGATGAGTGAGGTCTCCTTTTAAGCAGCATGGCAGATGAGGTGAGTGAAGTCAGCTGGTGGCAATCAGGGAGCAGAGCAGGCAGGGCTGGAGGGGGAGGAGTCTGCCAGGCACCATGACAGATTTTCTGACATCCGTGAGTCAGTTCTTGATTCCTCTACTTCATTTTTTTCCCCACTTATATACAGCTCAGGTTTAGCAGTGGCCTTTAAGGTGTTTTAGCTTCCCAGCCATGTCTTACTGAAATGTAACTTTTGTATAGTTTAAATGCCTTTCTTTTAAGGTGTGCCTGTCCATGCTAGAAGGTGTGTGCTTTGTGAACACATATTATTCCCCAGTAAAGGAATGTCTCAAAGATCTGTTAATCATCTGCAGCCATTGTTTACAGGTAGGGACCATTAATGTTTGTGCAGTCATCTTCCTGGTTAGCAGAGCCATTGCTTCCTCATGGGTCTTCCATTAGATTTAAGATCTAGATGTGGAAACTGCCTCAGTGCTTTTGATAGGAGGTACACATTTATGGAGTCGTTGCAACCCTGAATAGCTAGATAACAATAGTGGCCCAGAGCTAATTTTGACAGTGCATTATGGTGTTATTTAGTGCGAACATAAGCCTTTGTCAAGACAACATTTCTTTAAAAACAGATTTTAGTACAAAAACACTTTTATCAGTCAGAGTGGTCACACAAGCTTTTACTCAACCACAGCAACACAATGATAAGTTCAAATCAAACAACTTATAAGAGGATATGTTCAAAGTCTGGCCGACAAGACAAATCTGGCTGAGATTAAAGGGTTAAATAAGAATTTTATCAATCCTGTGCATTCCTTATGGAGTAATAAGAAATTACACTTCAATAAACTGGGGGGAAAAAACAACCAGTCCAACAATGTTTACATCCACCTACAGTCCTAGATGGCCTATATTATGCTTTTCTTAAGCCTTTCATTGTAAATCCATGTATATGATAATACTTTACCTTTGGCACACAAAAGAACACATTTTTGATTAAAAATTAGTTGAATTATTTTCCTACCCGGAAGTAAGACGATCGATCTCTGAGGCACCGCCTTTCACTGCATGTGGGTGGCGCCCATTTCATGATGCCAACCTAGAGTTGGTCTTGATAGTGTGTCTGCATTTTACCCATTGAAAACAAACAACATCTAAACTTTTGCAAAGTTGGATGTGCATATTGTGCATATAAAAGAAAGTGTTTTAGTCGATCACCGCTAGCTCTGCAGGGAAAGTGGGTGTGTCTGTTAGCCTGGGGGCGGTGCTGGCAGCGCATCTTCCTTGTGGCGTCACAATGTGAGAACCCACTCATTTCGTGGATTGGGAGGGGCTGGTGATCAGAGAGCAGGCTTTTTTAGAGGAATACTCAGATCAGTGAATGGATCAAAATACCGCCTTGGGTTGTTTTTCGTGAGGAATTATCATTATGAAAAACTGAAAAGCTCAAAAAGTTGATTTTGAATGATCTAGGTCCGTTAAGTTGAAACTTGTTTATAAAACTTTAGAAACTCTTTAGAAAAACTGGCACAAACTCTGAGTTCTGTGTTGCAACAATAGTAAAAAAAAAAAGGCCCACAAGATCCTTGAGCCTTAACACCAAATCTATTGTAGTTTAAGTGGCATTTTCTATGTTTTGCAGATTTGCTCTTTAGATCCTTTGTAAAAATGGATGAACTATTGCGGTATGCAACTACATTAAATGTTAATTGGTAAATGGCGTATACTTACATAGCGCCTTTCTTCCTACAAGGACAAAGCGCTTTACAGTCACGGACCCATACACCCAGTCACACATTCACTCACACATTCAGACACTGGTGGCCGCTCCGCTGCCAAACACCAGAGGCAAGGTGGGGTTCAGTGTCTTGCCCAAGGACACTTCGGCTCATGGGTGTGCAAGGCGGGAATCGAACCTGCAATATTGCAATCATGGGTCGACCGCCCTACCGCTGCACCACGGCTGCCCCATAATTCTGCATATGTATTGTATCACTCTCCATCAAGACGAAATGTGACATAGTTACATTGTTCATCTCAATCAACTGATAAGTCTAATGTAAAGAGGCCTCTTTCATTTAAAATCACAATCACAGTTATTCACATTTTAAAATTGATTCCATAGTTTTAATAATTTATTGTAACTTTTTCACAGACCCTCTGCGCATGTCTCACAGGCCACCCTAGTTTCAGAACTGTGGATTTACTGGACCTCGGCCCATATTAGTCCAGACACTACTGCAAAGAGAAAAGCCCACAAATCGCCACTTGGAAACAAGGGAGAAGTATTCACACGGTGTGAAAACAGTCATTGTACCTCTGGGAAACTTGGAAATAAAAATTCACCGCCCCACCATATGCTTTATGCAGGTGGCATCCCAGTGTCTGTTTGCATCTGCTGGTAAGGGTAGCAAGATGGGGGCGAATCATCCATTTAGGGATGAAGAATACAATTAGCAAAATGGCAGATGACACTTGGGATGGAAAAGGCAGATTTAGCATAAACTCAATACGGCAAATGTTTTATTTTAGAGGGCAAACCAACAGACACTTCCTAAACAAATTAATATGTTATGAAGACAGCACAATTATTTTTAATCTGAAAGCCTCTTAGGCTTACTATATCATTGTTGTTGGCAATATTTCATCCTTGAAGAAACCTCTTAGACACCTAACGCCCTTCACTCAGTGCTGCAACTGGTTTCAGTCCAGGGAGATTTTTTTCTGGCACTGAACCATGCCATAGGCTTTCCTCTGTGCAGCCAAGGTGTGTGATTTCCTCATAATTGTGATGCTCCTTGTAGTTCCTTTCTAAAATTGGGAATCACCAGTCAAGTCAGCCATTCTGTTTGCACCAGTTTGACCTCTAACATTTTGTCAGCTCTATAATCTTCAAAGCGTTTGCAATTTCACGCTGAATCTGCACACACCTGGTGACTTTCTGCTGAGGTTTTCAGTTATCTCTATTGTTAAAATGACACTGCTGAACCTTCCGGCGGGTCCTGTTCTCCACAAAGAACTTTGTGGGGTTCAGGAGTTACACATAGTATTCTTTTGATCACTTGACAATAACACTCCACAGGGGTTTGTTCTCCTTTATCCAGTAAGAATAAAAAATAGTTTTGTTCAGGTTTACAGTTATAGAATATAAAAAAGAAAAAAAATTCTTCAATTGCTCATTAGTGGAAATATTTGAACATCCAAGGTTGGTCATGTGGCAGACTTTTGTCAAAATTGTCTTCCAATAAATAAAAATAATTTAAGTTTATTTGTGCTGCAAAAATAGTTTCTAAATGTCTATTTAAAGCTATGGTTAGAATCTGATTAGTTCCTTTAATATTTAATAATCGTTTTTTCTGATATATTTTTTTGTTATGAAATGCAGCAAAGTCTAATAATATATAGTTATGTTTTTCATTCGCAAACCAGGTTGTCCAGTCCAGCACGCCTCTGTCTGTCGATGTCAACAGGCTTGAGGCTGCTACACCAGACGCTTCTGCAAAGTGTTGAGGGGCATTGTGCTGCTGCCAACAAGAAGCAGACCACTGCACCTTCATATCAGGTGGGCCATATGTCTGGCTGTCCACTGCCAACCTGCTGCTTCTTGTAGAATGCAGGAAACTGGCACCACCGCTTTATTGGTCCCTTACCTGGGACCAAGGGGGTCAACCTAGTAGCAGTGTGGCTCCGGTTACCCCGACCTCTCCGTGTGCACCCCACATTTCATGTCTCATGTCATGACATGTATGACGTAGCAGACCCAGATGCTGGAATCCAGAAGAAAACTTCAGACGAAGTAGGGATAAACAAAAGGATTTATTTTTCTAGATGGAAAAGGTCATGGAGTCTTTAGAGTTCGGAATTTGGATGATGGCTACCAATGACAACAGTCTTGCCGTAGCTGCAGTTTCTTCGTGGTTGGATATAAAACGAGGCGAGAGTCTTGGTGTGGCTGGAGCATGGATTAATTTTATTCTCTACCTCCCTCTGGAGATTCTCCTCCTTTTCTGGCTGTGACTCTTGTTTACTCACATCCAGACAAGAGATTAGTCACTACTCCATCTTCATGACAGTAAGCCACAGTCGGGGTTAAACTCTTCAAAAAGAACTCTCCTTCTTGTTGGCCATTGCTCACCTGTTCCCGATCCAGAGTTCTGCACCTCCTAAAAGCTAGTGGAGGTTACTACACTGACTTACCTGATCATGCTTGCCTCCTCCAGTTAAAATAAAAAATTGTCACCTACTCCTGGATCTGCTCTCTTCCTGCTTGTCCTCCAATTCACCAACCCTGACATTTGTGTGCTGGAACTAATAGGTGAAACAGGGGAGGGGAACTCAAGGCCTTGAAAGCCGGTGCGTCTGCACGTTTTCCAGGTTTCTTTGCAAAACGCATGGCTGATTACCTGGATCAGGTGTGTCCAGCCAATTAGAACGTGGCAGAGGAGGGTATGTTGGAAAACCAGCAGGAAAGCTGCCCCTCAGTCCCTACCTCTGAGTAAACAACCAGCACTAAAGCTTTTTGCATTAAACTCCTACCCATGACATGAATAATGTGAGAGGCCATCATACTGTTGAGGCTACATTGAACTGTTCAAAGAAAACAACACTTTCCATGTAGAAATGCTTTTTGAGAAAGAATGAAACTGCTGTTAAATTTCTTGATGTTCCACCACATTTGGAGAAAATAAACTAGCCATTGCCATGAGATGCTCTGGCTAAAGATTGGTTCCACTCCCACTAAATTGGAGTGGCTTCCTTTGGCTACAGCTCAAGTGTTGGATATTTGACACCACTAGGAGAGATGGCAATGAAGTCAGTGACCCAGTTTTAAAAAATCATTTAGAAGAATATGTCAAGAAAAAAATGCTTATCCAAAGGGACAGACAATTTCACAGAGAGAAGAGAGAGGGAATGTGAAAGACACATTTAAAAGTTTGATTATTTTTTTTTAATTAGAATTTTACCGTCTGGTTTTCTGAGTGACTGTTTAATATATGAGCTCTTGGAAAAGTCAACAAATACTGATACAATCAGAATTATAAGTTTACTCATGCCTATTTCTGTCATCTTTAATTTTATACAATAACTGCAATACGTTATTTTAATACTTTAAAAATACAGGTCTCATGATACATGACATCCATTATGACTAGGAATATCACTTATCTGTAAAAAAAAGAAAAGAAAATCTAATGATTTTGGGAGAAGTTTTTTAAAATCAATGGTAGTAGTCACATTGCAAGGAGAGTAAGCATTTGAATTCATCGTAAAAACCAGATTGCTTGAGAGCAATGAGGAAATCGACCCAATCTAAAACACACTTTTCGACAGTAAGAAGAAAGTGTGTATGTGTGCATGTTTGTTCTCACATTTGTTATCCAACTAGGACTCACGTGGTATATTGCCCACAAGGATCAGTGGGCTTTATAAGGACTTTTGGTCATACCCAATGCAGAGTGGTGGATTTTTCAGAGATCTGATTATTATAAATGCTATACTGTGAAAAGAGGTTAAGACATTGTTAGACTAAATTTAATAACATTCAGGGCTTTACAATAGAATGTCAGTTCTACAGTGGAGGAAATAGGTATTTGATCCCTTAACAGTCAGTGATCCTAATGGCAGGTTCATATGAACAGTGAGAGATAGACAATCACAAAGAAAATCAACCAATAATCAACCTGTCAATTGAATTGAATACACCCATTTGAAGTAATGACCAGTATAAACTTGTCAGTGTCACTTGTCCAGTGAATCAGTTTGCCAATAAACACGTTCATGATTTGGAGAGAAGGTGCTGTGGTCAGATGACACCAATATGTAGCTCTTTGGAACTAAGAGCTACATTAGAGGAAGAGAAATGCTGCATATGACCCAAGAATACCATCCCCACTACCAAGCACATAGAGCACATTATGCTTTGGGGTGTTTTTCTGCACAGTGTTGATGGGAGGATGGACGCAGCCATGTGCCATCGAATTCTGAGTGAGACCCTCCAGAGAAGCTGTGTACAATCATTAGAAGTTCACAACCATCGCAAAACCCCCTTTTCTGTCGCTAACACAAAGCTGCACTGCTCCTAGCATGTGTCTCTTAGCAGCCGGACACACGGAGAAAGCACTGACATCATCGCCCTGCCTCCCCGCTGGAAATGCTTATTCGAATTGAATAATGCGACAATGTTCTCAGGGTGAATGTTAAAATGAAAATGCAATCCCCTCTTTGCATTTTCCTTTTAATTATGACACAGAATAAGCGGTTTTTAAGTAGATAATGAAAAAGCATTTTGAAGTATTGATTTTTCATTTTAATTTGAGTCAATTGATTCAGTTACATTTTGAAAATTAAAAAGCATTTCTGTTAATCCATTTTAATAGTCAAATTAGACATTTCCAAATGAATTTTGCTACACATTTACCAGAGAATTTTTTGAAAATGAAATGTCAAATACCATTTTCATTATCATTTTAAGTAAGTGACAGAGTAAGCGGTGTTGAAGTAGAAATTGTAAAAGCATTACGGCGGATTGCTTTTTCATTTCAATTTTGAGTCAAAAAATGCGGCTTCATTTTGAAAATGAAAAAGCATTTCTGGTTTTGAATTTTATTTTTAATTATGCTACAGAATCGCTTCCATAGATTTCCCACACTAAGCCAACTGAGCTGTCCAACTGCTATAACTCAGAAGGAAAAAAAATGCCTAGAGCAAGATTTGCGAAATTTGCACGAAAACTCTTCCAACTGTTGGTGGCGGATATACACAAGTTAACAGTTGCAAGAAAAAGCAACAGGACACTGCTTCTTGCTTGTATATTATGAACACCATATGCTAAAAGCAGATTCAAGAATGCGTGTCGCATGCCCATCTTCAACGTAGCATGAGAGCTGTGAAAAAGATGTACATCCTTTATGTGTCTATTTTTTCTCAGACACATCTGCACAAAAAGTGGTTGGAGCATCAGTGCCCTAATCTGTAATAAAACCAAGTAACTTAACCCAAGTCAAACTGTTCAGCATTCACAGAGGCCAGTAAGTTTTTTCCAAGTGCCAAATTAATGGAGCTGTCAATCACACATTAAAGATAAAGCCCATGGGAAGTGGAAATATGGGAGTCTTTCTTATTTTAACTGTTGGGATTCATTTGCATTCAAGGCACTTCTAAAGGATCTAAAAAAATGGCATGGTGGCTCTGCTGCTCTGACAGCCGGCAAACTTTCTATTGTTTGAACATCTATAGTTTGAAAAATGTGAATAAGAATTAAGAAATCCTTAAGAATTGACAAGACTCCAGATGTGAGCGTCTATGCCTTGAATTTGAAATTGATTTGTCTGTTTTTTTATCTGGTTAATTGTTTCTACATAATTTTAATAAACTCACACCAACTCTATCAATTAGTTCTATGTACAATTATAGTTAAAGTATTATTCTTAGAATTATTTTTTATAAAAGTAAGATTGTGTAGGCTGAAAGTGTAATTTCAGTTTTGAAAAAAAAAAAACTCAGCATCAAAGCCGATGCTCATCAAAGACAACCACCTATAACTTGTTAACTTTTTGGGTATAAGGGGCTGTAGAGATTTTATACCGCACTTTAAAGTTTGCCATATTATTCTGTAAAGTAAATGCTTTCAAAATATTTGTCCTAAAATGCAGCACAACTGTGTTCGTTCAAAAGATAAAGGAAATCACATGGGAAATCAGCACAAAAACTGTTAGGAGAAAAGCACGGAAATGCCATCTGACCCCGTTTTTTCAATCACAATGCTGTTTAAATTTTGGCAGCACTGGCTGGTGGGGGTCTGTGTTCAAACATAGACCTTCATGCAAAGCCACATCTGAGCATTGAATGCTGCTGGCTCTGTTCTATTTGTACACAAAACTAAATGTTTATGTGTGCGGAAGGTTATTAATTGAGGTTAGTAGGAGGCAACGATTTAATACATAGATATGATTACTTATGAGCTAGATCATTTTATATTTGAAAGGATTAATATGTTCCTCATTCTTTGTTTTAAGGTGGAAGTAGAAGAACAAATAACAGCTATCGTTATTTTTTATTTTCCTGCCTTGGAACACCTCATTCTTACCCTGATGCCGTCAACTGCGTCAAGACATTTTTTGACCTGGCTTGTGTCACTAATTATAAAACAGAAATAGCTCTAGTGCTGACGTTAATAAGTAAGTGTGGCCAGAACTGTACACATATCTGAACACTGACACACTACGTATTTCCATAATGGTTGCCTTTATTTCTGCCTTCCTGTGTTGCTTAAGAATTTGAATTCTCTGTTCTATTTTTAATAAACCTTTGAAGTAAATGTTTAAATGAGGAAAAGAAAATTTTAACTTCCAACTATGCATTTCATATTCCTGCTTTGTCCCATGTAGGGTCATGGGAGGTGCTGGAGCCTATTCTAACTACTTTAGGGCAAAGGGGCCCTACTGTAGGGCACGGGCAATGGACTGCAGAGTTCGCCAGGATTAAGAAAATGTTTAGCAGTTTTACGTTTTTCCAGCATTTTTGATTGTTTTTGACAAGATTTTTGCACGAAGAAAAAACTTCTTGGTCATTGTTTCCCGAGGCAAATTAATCTCATTTAGTATTACTAAGTAGGGGCGTAGGAAAAAGTAGACCCCCGACTGCTAGTTAGCTGCACTGAGCCTCTTTGAGCAGCTCTATACCCCACTAAACAAGATCACGCGAGAATCAGCTTGTGTTCAATGTTAAATGTTCAGTCAGCTTTGCAGTTTTGTAATGTTATGAGACATGTCCAACTTAGATTTTGCTTGGGATGGATACCGAACCGAAACTCTGTGCCACGTTGCTGCCATTACTATATAAAACACAGATTGTGGTGCTTTGTAGTGGGCTCCAGACGAGAACCAGGGACAGTTGATGTATTGCGATACATATTGAATCATATATATATATATATATATATATATATATATATATATATATATATATATATATATATATATATAATTGTGATAGTTATTTGTAAGGAAAAAATACCATTGCGACTTTAAACAACGGCAGTTCCAGTTGTTTTTAAGCCTTGAAAATAGAGCAAAAACTAGACTATGTTCAAGGTTTTTTCCATACAATATGTATCCTGAAGTTCTGACCTTTTTCACTGTCATTTCAATTGAAATAGTTAGGGAAATGGGAAAAAATGAAGCCTTATAATACGTCATTGAATTATGGAATTGAAGGTACCGGTAGTCAAGTCTATGTAAAAACTGCCAGACACTGCAACATTTCCCACAAAGTGTCAGTTTAAAATGTGTTAAATATATAGAATAAAAGAAACAATTACACTATGTCTCTATTTACCATTTTCAACAAAATAAAAAGCCAAAATGCTGCACTTTGCAGCCTTCCTGTACGATCGCATTCAATCATCAATTCCGTGGATAAAAAAAATCTATCATCGTTTTTTGCACACTTAAAAAAAGTTAAACAGCTTTAAAAAACATAAATTAGAAAACAGCAAAACACTACTTAATGTAATTATAGCACACACATCACTAACCTTCAAACTTAGATCTTATAGTGAAAAAACACAAACATGACTCCATGTTTGTGCCAGCTGTTGCCATGTTCAAGTCTGTGAACTCTGCACAGCTTCATTCTGCACCTGATTTCAGCTCAAATAATGCATTTTTATAGTTAGGTCACAAGTTAGAGAGGGCGCAATAACCACTTCTCTTCATTTACAGACTTCACTCTCACAAGTGTTAAAAAAACAACACTACACTTAAAAAACTAAACAAAAGCTGTTGTTCAATTTAGCTTTTACAGAGATACTCCTCTTACATGTGCATGTTACCTGGCAACCAATATAGTTTCCATCAAACTGCGCTTTGCAAACAAATAATACTGAAATTTCTCAAAGAAATTCAATTTTAACTTGCATTCCAACTTAACTTCTTATTAGGGTGTTAAAACAGCTCTGTAAAACTTGACTGTTAAAGTCCTGAATGATACCAACACACCCCCAATTTGCCACAAAACAGAAAGTTTAAAAATGGGCTAAGACCTTTTGTATAAAAGAACACATTTTTTGGTAAAGTCAGCGTGAAATAATTGAAATAAAGTGTTGAAGTTGGAACATTTTCTTTTCATTCGTATTAATGTAATGAAACATAGCATTCGTGTCAATAGTACTGAGGAAATTAAGTGTATTTGATTTAAAAATTTTTACACTGAAATCTTTCCTTACATTCCTGAAATCTTTCAGATCAGGAGTGGGCAAACTGTGGCTCGAGGGCCATATGTCACCCGTTAAACTATTTACCAACCAAAAATAAAATCCAAAATGTTCTCTTTCTGTAAGTTTTTAATGTTGTTTTGTTAAATATATATATTCATTTTTAATCAAAATTAAAGCATGTTTTCATCCAAATTTCATATTAGTTTTGTCTCTTATGAGATGGATTACCAAATAACTCCATGCATCTGCTCCTGGTCCCGCCCTTTTGTCAAATTTTAGAACTCTTTGAGGCCCACAAGGAAAAACCCTGTTCTAAATTTCCATTTCCACGTTTTGTCAAATCCAAGAATTCTACTAGTGCCACCATTGTCTTCTAATGTTGGTCTCTTCAAATAATGCTTTTACGCAAAAGTGCTTTCTGATGAAATTGAATCAGCCCAATAGCCTATGATTTTGTTATCACTGGATGTCTCAGCTGCAGACTTTAAATAGAAAAAAGATTTTGGTTCCTTATTGCAAGGAGCATACAAAAACTGTTTTTAAAAGTGTGCCTTTTGATATATATTCCCTCTATTCTGTTCTTGTGATTCAGTATTTAAATAAAAATGGTTTCAACAATGAATTTACATTTTTACCCTTCTGCTCTCGTGGCTTTTCTCTTATTACTTGGTCCAGCTCTTCTTGTGGAAGCAAGGATGTTCTCCAAGGAGAATAGATAATCCCTTTAAGCATGTTCAACCTCAGAACTTTACTCCTAGTTGAATATGCTTTAACATCTTAAGGCATGAAGGAGACTTCTGAGGCCCCAAATCACAACATGCCCTTTTTTAAAACAACAAAGAAGTCCTTTGATATAAAGCCCTCTTTATGTCAGAGCTTTTTTACCCATTCTTAATAATAAATTAAATAATAAAGTAATTGTTTCCTGAATAATTATATTCTTGTGACAGGATTCAGTTTTTAACAGGAAATGAAAGAACAGTATACTGTGATAACATCACCTGGATGACTGAGAACCTTCGTAGATACATTTTTATGAAAACAGTGGTAAAACGCTAAATGTATAGAGTTTGAATGATTTAAAAAAATAATGTATTGCATAAATGTTGGACACACGATAGCAGTTTTCATTTCAGACACCATGAATTTTAATTAAAAATCTAAAAAAAATCTGCTAATAACTGCTTTCCGGCGGGCAAAAATGTCATGTATCTGTATCTTTATAGTGCATGTGGTTAGATATTTTACATTTTTTACATGAGTTTTTAATTTGGGCCACCTAATAGTCGTGCTGCTCTGCTGTTTAATCTAGTACCTATTGCATAACCTTTGGAGGAGTGAAGGAAATGAGGGGAATGGACGTTTTTAGAATTTAATCAGCTGTGCAGAGAGGTGGTCGTTACACACAGAGAGAAAGCCCTGATTCAAATTCTGACTGGGTCCTTTCTGTGTGGAGTTTGCATGGAAGGGTTTTCTCCGGGCACCCCTGCTTCCTCTCAGTGTCCAAAAATATTTTTCATAGGTTAATTGGTGACTTTAGAGTTTCCCCTTAGGAGTGAGTGTGTAGCGAATGTGTGGTTGTCTATGTGATCCTGTAATGAACTGACAACTTCACCAGGGTGCACCCGGCCTTTGCTCTAGGATAGGCCCCAGCAATCCCCATGATCCTAATCAAGATGAAACCCCTATAGATAATGAACGAATGGATGTGTAATCAATTACCATGGGGAAGGGTATATTTTTAGACATTTTGAGGAAAATTCACTTTACTTTAATTACAAATAATTATCAAGTTGTTCCATAAAAATCCGATTTTCAAAACCTTGTGAGATCCATAGCCAGACAGAAAGAAATACAAAAAGAACATGAAAGTTCAGTATCAAAATAACTAAAATTATGTTGGGTCAATTAATGGTGCAGATGTGTTTCTTTGCTGACACAGATCCTCATTGGAAACAGCTGCTGATGATAAAAAAAAAATGCCCATCTTGCCATCGTTCCATTCATCTACTCATGTCAGCTCTCTCTCTGCCCATGTGTGGTTGGCTCAACATCAAAGTCATAACCAGACATAACCAAAGCATAAAGATAACCTTGTTTTGATACTCCATACAGTTATGTCAACAAAAATAGTAAGACGCTAATTCAGTGAAACATATTAATATTATTTGTGTTTGATGAATTTCTTATTTAGTAATCAATCAATAAATATAAAAATCACAAAATATAAAATGCATGTATCAGGATTGCGAATGTAACTTTTGGACCTCAAACTAAAAAAGTCAGAAAAGCGTGAAAGTCCCACTCCAATTGTATTTTAATTTATTGTAAAAGTGTTCCCAGTGGTCTTTTAATTATGATTATGCCATTTTTAGCCAAAATCAAAAAACCTGTGCCGTTTTCTAGGACACCGTTTCTGCAGAGCGGTAGGAGTTCATTTGTCATTCTGAGTTGTGGGCGTGACTGTTGGCGCGGAGTAAAGGTGCACTCATTTCCCATCATTTGTTTGTACACACTGTCACCCTAGTTTACAACCCCTTACAACCCCAACCTAACACTACAAGTGCAACAATAATGGCGAGTAATGATCCAGCTTTACAATTTTTAGTGAGGTACCAGCTAGTGCGAAGAAAACAAAGACGTTCATTGATCATGGTAGGTGGATGCATCCAAATGGAGCGGAGCAAGGAGCTTGTAGGTCAATTGTTGCACCAACATCACAGCTAAAAGTTTTTTTTAACTGCAGGATTTGTTTTTTTCCGTTCCTGATTCACAACGATTTGAAAAATAAATTATCAGAAATACACTTTGTAATGTTAATTGTCTTTATATGTGTCCACCATCATCAGAAAACGCAACAAGAACATGTCTATGAAGACTCTCATTCATTTCCGGATTATAAGCCACTACTTTTATCACACACTTTCAATCCTGCCGCATATTCAATGATGCAACTAATTTATGCATTTTTTCTGGAGGTGCTCGATCAGAAATGGTAAGCATTAGACAGGGAGAATACGGTATGTGTGTGGAAATACTCCTCCCTTTAGGCTCTTGTTCCTTTTTGTCTTGTTTTCTTGTATGTTGATATTTGGTGAATGCCCAGTTGGGATATCTACAGGTTCGGAGGGCTAGATGTTGCGCTTCTTTCTTCTTTTCGTCAGAGCTTTTGGGCACCTCTTGGGCTCTGTGTTGTAAAGTCCTGATAACGCCTAGGTTGTGCTGTAAAGGGTGGTTTGAATCAAATAACAGGTACTGATCAGTGTGAGTAGGCTTCCTGTACACTTCAACTTGGAGCTGTCTCTCATCTCCAATGATCACTGCACAGTCTGGAAAGGCTAGGCTGTTGTCCTTTGCGTCTTCCCTGGTGAACTTGATGTTCTTGTCGACCGCGTTGATATGATCTGTGAACGCCTCCACTTCCTGGATTGATCTTGACCCAAGAGTCCACGTATCTGAACCAGTGACTTGGAGTAGTACCTGGGATTGTGTCCAGGGCTTTTCTCTCGACTTCTTCCATGTACCAGTTGGCCACAATGGGCGAGATAGGCAAGCCCATAGCACAGACGTGCCTTTTCCTGTAGAAGTTTCCCCTGAATTGGAAATATGTGGAGTTGAGGCACACTTCCAGCAGTTCGCAGATGTGGTCTGGTGTCAAATTGGTTCTTTCTTGTACCTTAGAGTCCTGCAGTAATTTCTTCCTTACTGCAATCACTGCCTCGGTGATGGGAATTCAGGTGAAGAGGAAAGTTACATCATAAGAATCCAGCTGAAGATGTTTGACTTTGTTCGTAAAATCTTGTGAATTCCTGACATGAAACTGTGTGTTTCCAACCAGAGGGGCCAGGATAGTAGCCAGGTGTTTAGCCATGTTGTAAGTGATGGAGTCGGTGCTGCTGTCTAAGTGGTATTCCTTCCTTGTGGATTTTTGGGATGCCGTTGATGCAGGGAATAGTATTACCCGGGTACATTCTGTAATGTAGTGGCTTGTCGATGACTTGATCTCTCTCTAGCCTTTGTAGGCAGTTTATGACCTTCTTCTTGTAGCCGCTGGTTGAGTCTTTTCTCAGTGCTTCATATTGTGGTGTCACTGAGTAGGTTGTTGATTTTGGCTTCATAGTCCACTGCATTCAAGATCACAGTGCATCTACCCTCATCTGCTGGTAAAATGTTGATACTGTGGTCCTTCTCCAGAGCTCTTAAGGCCTTTCATCTGGGGAAAGATTGGAAGGTGGTGGTTTGGCACTGGACAGAGCAGCAAAAACTTTAAGCCGTAATTCTTCAGCTTGAGATACAGTCAAATTGTTCCTCTTTATGGCCGTTTCTGTGGCTGTGATGAGGTCTACCATCCGTATCTAATTGGGTGTAACCGAGAAATTCAGCCCCTTGGATAGTACCTCTTTCTCCGTTTGAGTCAGCTCGTGGTCGGAATTATTCTCTACACAAGCGGCTACACAAGCAGCTACACAAGCGGCTTTACCAACATCGCAGAGCCAACTCGAGTGGACCTGAGTCTTTTTTATCGGTATGGTGCACTAAATTACCAACTGATAAATGGGGAGCAGACAGAAATTAGGAACAAAAGCTGATACTCCTGATTTAGAGAATAAGACCTGCATCTGGAGGTTCATGGATGTAGTCAAGGAGGACATGTGGGGTTCGGTGTGACTAAGGAGGATGCAGAAAATATTGTTTGATGGAGGTGAATTTTCAGAGTTCACAGACATTGGTGAGATGTCATCCAACAGAGACCTGTTCACTAAGCAAGCAAAAAGAATATGGTTATTTTTAAGGCGTGTCTTATGGCTTGAACTTAGGCCCATCATTTTTAGATGAGCTGTAGCATTAACAGGAAGTCATATTTTAGCATATTGTAGCTACGGAAGTCATATTTTAGAATAAAACATTCATTCAAAGGGAGAGCTTTTTTAAATTGGATTTTTAATGTTGAGAAAATGATTATTTAATGGAAAATTATTGTTTCTTCTTATGATTAGAGTACAGTTGATAAAAAGAATCAAATCTTAGAGTAATTTACCTTTACTTGTATGGCTGATAAGATTGTTTCTAACCACTAAAAAAACAAAAAGTCATTCAGTATGATAAGTTTCATATCAATGTTTTTTCAAGGTTTGATTGTTCTTATAAACTCCTCTATGGATATGTGTTTCTGGTTGTGGTTCCAGCCACAGATCTGTGCACTCTCTGCACATTTACTACAGCACTTTCTTATTTTGTCCTATTCAAGGTTCAGAGGGTTGTTCTGTTGCAACTATCATCAAGCAGGAGTAGATGCACTCCTTAGACAGGTTTCCTGTCTATTCCAGGGGTTACAAAGTGACAAATAACTGCATATTTTCAATATTTTTTCTCTTTAACTATGCACTGATGCTGCAAATGTTGTAGAGCATGCACATCATCCACTTTCAAATTCTTCCATTCACATTTATTTTACAATCCACAATCACAAAATTAAATCTTTTACCGATTTCTTCTCTAGATACACATAAATACAAACTAACAAGACAAAGTAGCTAATCAGACCAAAGCATGCTTTTACATTATAATTACATTGACATTACAGCAGGAAACGCACTGGTTTTACAAGTGCTGAGTCGGCTGCTTTTAAATGTATCCGTGCATGGTGTTTTGCAGAGCTGTTGTCATTTTTAATAAAGAAGTAATGCATCAGAACTTTATAGCAGTCTCTACTGTAGGCAAGCCAACACTATTTGTAAAGTAGCTTTTGTACACAAAATCGATCTGAGGTGCTTAAAATTATGCAAAAACTTTCAGCATACAGCAAAATAAATAAAAAAGTAAATACAAAAATATATATACTGTACATGAAATAAAACAATAAGAGTTCTTCATTTTGAATAGAAGCAACTTCTCCTAACCTTTAGTTTTAGTAAATGTTGGTGATCCAGAGTGACTTTTGAGCTCCGAGTTGATTTTATTTAGTTTATTTCAAAGATATCTGTATACTTATAATCAGCAAAAATCCAATATTGTGTATTCATAGTTCTTTTACATATGGTACCTCATACAATGTGCCCTGAAAATTAAAATAACCATGCACACACCTTACAAAAACACTTCATAGTGCAAAAAAATAAATAAAATAAAAAAACTTAACCAAGCAAACAGTGAGTTCAATCTAGTAAATGAAATGGCTACTGGGTGTGTGGAAAAAATAAGATATGCCGTGCACCAAAAAGACACAATTACTCAATAAAAGAAAAAGCTGCAGTTAATCAAAATTTGACATCCATAAGTTATAAATAAAATGAAAAATTATTGTCTGCCAGTCCAAGTTCAGCTTTAAATCTTACGGCTTAATACCGCCCCTACCATTATTCTTTCTCCACTCATCTCTTAAATTGGCACATTGCATTCAGATGAGACATTGCTTTGATTCAAATAAGTTTGGCTCTTTCAACTATAACTTCTTCAGTGCTCAGCAGCTGTCGGGATGAATGAGTTATGTTATTACAAGGACCCAATCAAAACACACAAAGACATGGGAAACACTATTTTACATCACTTGACTTCATGCAGCATCTTACTATACAGTGATTCAAATGAGAAAAGAAACACAAATTACTTTTTGTTTAAAAAAGAGAATTTTCATGTAGTTTAAGAATTATGACATCTCAGACAAAGGTCTTGTTTCTTGGTTTTGATCACTTCTAACAAAACAGTTCATCAGTTGTATCAGTGTGTATAGAACCTTCCTTCTTTAAAAACTATTTCCCCAAGACCATATGAACTCACCATCACTTGGTCCCAAAAGGTGCTCCAATGATGCTGACTTGTACTAAAAAAGTAGGATGAAATCTTCCCCTTCCAGGCTGCCTTTTATTTGCTCTCCCTTCATCTTAGAATTAAATTTAAGTCCTCACTGATTGCTCTCAAGGCTCATAATGGCCAAGCCTGGTCTGATATCAGAGACTTTACTCCCTGGCACTCTACTCCAAGTTTTCTTTGATCGGCAACAAATGTCTCTTTTTATGACCCATAGTCAGAACTACAAGGTTGCAAAGCTTTCGCAGTTGCACAGATTTTCAAGATAATAGATCCTTAGAGTCTTTTTTGTTTTTGAATTTGGGGTAAAATGCATTCTAAAACCTGAACCCTCTGTCTAATTTCTGTCTGGTTTCTTTCTTTATAACCATAATGAAATTAGGTTTGGTCAGTACATTTTATTTTATTGTTGGAAAAATCATTTTTGCAATCGGAATATTTACTAAGTCCTTACCTGTCCTTTAGTGCACTTAACTATATGTTCAACAACATCTTTTCATATTCTCAATACTTTATAAGCATGTCTGGGATGTTTGCTGCACCAATTGGCCAAATATCCTGATCTTAAAATAAACAAATGAGTCCAGTCCAATAAGAAATGCGTAGAAATAATAATCATAAACCCCCATTGTAACAGTAAATCTGTCCAACACAAGAGGCCTTCAGCTCTGATCTGCTTGGTTGGCTGCTGGAAAGGTAATAAAGGTGTATCTTTTAGAGAAGTTTGACAACGTTTTTACACCACTTATCATGCCACAATTATCAACAGCTTGAAACCTTTTTCCTATTTCTTTTGGCCAAATAAAGTTCATTTTGTGGTTTCCTTAGCATCTGCGTCATGTCCGCCCTAATATCAAGGTAGAACTTTATTTCCTCATGGCACGATGTTTGTCCACCACTCTTGGCTGTTAGTGTGACTCCCACAGCTGATCATTCTCTTAGAGGCCTGCCATGGTAGCTTGTTACTGTCACGAGGGTGGAGTTGAGGGAAGCACCCAGGTGCAGAGCAGAGAGGAGGAGGAGGCAGAAGGTTCCAGGAACATGGAATCTTTAATAACTAAAACTAAACTACCGTAAATTCTGGACTATAAGCCGCTACTTTTTTCCTGCGCTTACAGCCCTGCGGCTTATTCAGAGACGCGGCTAATTTATGGATTTATTTGGAGGCCGCCTTGAACAAACTTTTGATCTCGGAGCTGGGGTTTGATCGTGTAATCCAACTCCAAGTAGCAAGTCAATTATTTTCCAACACACCTCTAAGCTGACAAATAGCATGGACTTGACTTCAGGTCTTAGACACTTCAGTCATGGTTCAACAAAAAGAAACACGCATGCCCAGCCGCATCCCAGAATCCTTTGGTGCCATTAGACCCAACGTGCACGTGATTGCCACTACAATATGACGCAGCTTTCTAGTTAAAAGCAATCGTTAAAAGCAGCGTGAAAAAATCCACCATCACCAACGGGTTTGGAAAAGCCGGTCAGCTGCGTGACAGAGAGAACAGCGCATGCTCAGGAGTGCATTTACATCAGAGTCACAGTGACACTAGCCCATCTATTAGCAGCTCCGTAATATACGAGATGATCTTTTAAACGTGCTTTTATTATTGTTATGGTTGTCATGAAGCACCTGTTTGCTCATTTTATTTTTAATCTGTGTGGTCAGTGCTCTTTAGAGGCAGAACGAAGCCGGAAGAACGGTTAGGTGAAGGCTAAGAGGCGCTAACAACATTTAGCCTGGATGAACATGAATCGATGCGGGAAAAGCTGCAATCTGCAGCTTGGCTGAACGTAAATATGTGGAAATAACATCAGACTTTATTTAGTCGGGACACGACTGGAAACACAAATCCATGTGATTGTTTGAACTGTTTTTTAAGGATTGAGTGACATTCTGCTTTGAAAAGCTCACACCGCCCCACAGCCGCCGTGTGAACTGGAGACAAGTTCTCCTGCTGCTTGTTCACATAGAGCTGTGGGACAGATGGCAGTCTGAAGGCTCCCACACATAACAATACATCCTCTCTCGCCCTTCATCCACAAAACGTACAGTATTAAGTCCGATTGCCCTGCACAGACACGATTCGCTCCGTCCGCCAGCAGCCGCGCACAGCGACGGGGCGCCACCCAGAGGCGCGCGCTTTTCAGTCGCCGCTGCTTTATTTTATTGGTGTGTTTTTTTAACCAGCCCTGTTACTACCATAATGCTGCCGCGATACAAGCGGAAGGAGAGCAGCTCTCCCGTTCGCCCCTCCCACCACCGCTGCTCCTTGCTTATTCTTTAAACACTGACAACAGTGTGGTGACCCAGGGAATAGCCCCGCCTTAAGCCCCTAAGACTCATGGGAAATGGGGAATCGCGGATGTAAATTTCCTCATCATAACTGAGGGATGTAATGTTGATTATATGGTTACTGTTTGTAATTTTATGTATGATACCTCAATTGTCAATAAGTAAAAAAAAAACTAAACACACACACAAAAAAAAAACATAACTGAGGATCTTATGAACAGGAGTGAGTTGCATGCTGTTTGTCAGATGTGGGTATCTTCAAATACATGAGCTGACACTATGCTGACTCCTCCCGCAGTGAGGTTTAAAGTGTCATTCAGTCTTGGAGTCAGGAAATGCTTTGACAGTCGGGCCGCGTTGCTTATTGCATGCGGCTTGTACACTAATGCGGCTAATGTATGTTTGAAGCAAGCTCAACACGTGAAAATGAGTGGGTGAGGCTTGTAATCGGGTGCGCTCTATAACCAGGAATTTACGGTAAACAAAATACCAATGCAGCAGGCAGGCAAACTTGAAACTCAAAATACAAGACACAAGAACTACGGGATAGCAAAACTAACTGCAAACTACAGACAATGGAGCAGCACAGGGCGAAGGGAAGACAGGACTTAAATGCATACAGACAAACGAGACACAGGTGGAAACACTCAGGACAGATGGGGACCAAAAGCAAAACTCGAAACAACAACAAAACAGAAAACTATACAAAATAAAACAGGAACTGAACTCAAAAAATGACAGAAACAAAATAGAACCAGAACACAAAGGCAAAGAAACTGAAACCGTGACAGTTAGTTCCAAAAAGGTTGCTGACTTCTAAAATTTGGCAATATCAATATCAATCAATATCAGTTCGATACAACAATAAAATCGAATCATAGACTAACTCTTCAGACTGGTGTGATTTGTCCACAACCAATTCAGTTCACACTCGGTAATGACCAAAAACTCAGGTCCTCGATTTTTATTTGAATTTAATTTTTTTTAACCAAACTGAACATTGCACTTGTGAATACATTCATACACTAACCAAAAATATAAACGCAACACTTTTGTTATTGCTCCCATTTTTTATGGTATGAACTCAAAGATGTGAAACATTTTCCACATACAAAAAATAACCAGTTCTCTGAAATATTGTTCACAAATCTGTCTAAATCTGTGATAGTGAGCACTTCTCCTTTGCCAAGACATTCCATCCAACTTCGCAGGTGTGCCATATCAACATGCTGATTAGACAGCATGATTATTGCACAGGTGTGCCTTAGACTGGCCACAAGAAAAGGCCACTCTGAAATCTTCAGTTGTATCAAACAGCACAATGCCACAGATGTTGCAAGTTTTGAGGAAGCGTGCAATTGGCATGCTGATAGCAGGAATGTCCACCAGAGCTGTTGCTAGGGAATTGCTACGGAATTGCGGAATTCCTAGAATTTGGCAGCACATCCAACCGGCCTAACAACCGCAGACCACGTGTAAGAACACCAGCCCAAGACCTCCACATCCAGCATTTCCACCTCCAAGATCGTCTGAGACCAGCCACTCGGACAGCTGCTGAAAGAATCGGTTTGCATAACCACAGAATTTCTGCACAAACTGTCAGAAACCGTCTCAGGGAAGCTCATCTACATGCTCATCGTCCTCATCGAGGTCTCGACCTCACTCCAGTTCGTCGTCGTAACCGACTTGAGTGGGCAAATGCTCACATGCGATGGCGTCTGGCACGTTGGAGAGGTGTTCTCTTCATGGATGAATCCCGGTTTACACTGTTCAGGGCAGATGGCAGACAGCGTGTGTGGCGTCGTGTGGGTGAGCGGTTTTCTGATGTCAATGTTGTGGATCGAGTAGCCCATGGTGGTAGTGGGGTTATGGTATGGGCAGGCATATGTTATGGGCGAAGAACACAGGTGCATTTCATTGATGGCATTTTGAATGCACAGAGATACCGTGACGAGATCCTGGGGCCCATTGTTGTGCCGTACATCCAACAACATCACCTCATGTTGCAGCATGATAATGCACGGCCCCATGTTGCAAGGATCTGTACACAATTCTTGGAAGCTGAAAACATCCCAGTTCTTGCATGGCCAGCATACTCACCGGACATGTCACCCATTGAGCATGTTTGGGATGCTCTGGATCGGCGTATACGACAGCGTGTTCCAGTTCCTGCCAATATCCAGCAACTTCGCACAGCCATTGAAGAAGAGTGGACCAACATTCCACAGGCCACAATAGACAACCTGATCAACTGTATGCGAAGGAGATGTGTCACACTTCATGAGGCAAATGGTGGTCACACCAGACACTGACTGGTTGTCTGAGTCCCCTGACCCCCTCAATAAAACAAAACTGAAGATTTCTGTGTGGCTTTTTCTTGTGGCCAGTCTAAGGCACACCTGTGCAATAATCATGCTGTCTAATCAGCATCTTGATATGGCACACCTGTGAGGTGGGATGGATTATCTTGGCAAAGGAGAAGTGCTCACCATCACAGATTTAGACAGATTTGTGAACAATATTTCAGAACTGGTTTTTTTGCGCATGTGGAAAATGTTTCACATCTTTGAGTTCATACCATAAAAAATGGGAGCAATAACAAAAGTGTTGCATTTATATTTTTGGTCAGTGTAGTTATATTCATGGTAAATGGTTTATACGTATACGCTTTACTACCTTCTTAAAAGACCCAAAGTGCTTTACAGTCACAGTCCCATTCACCCATACATACATGTTCACACACTGATGGCGCCAACCTGTAGCTACCTGCAGCAATTTGGGAGCCAGTGTCTTGCCTTAAGGACACTTCGACACATCACATCATATCAACCTTTATTTATATAGCACTTTTACAACAACGCATGTCACTCAAGGTGCTGTGCATAAAAACAATAAAATTTAAAAACAAGATGACAAGATAAACAGTGCTGACAACCCCCCCCAAACACACACAGACACACATCATGATAAAAAAGTGATAAAATGATGGGTTGTAGAAACCTGGCTTCCTCCTGAAGTGGGGAAACGATATTTTGGGGACATGTCTACATCAGTGACCCCCCACCCAAGTTCACGGAGAACACTACCACAGGACCCCCCAGATCCGATCAAAAGAGTCAGACCCGGGAGATCCCATTGTACCGACCCCGTTCACTGAGAAGGGTCAGTCACCGATGTGGAGGATCCCTCAGAGGAACATACTGGAGTTACAAATAAAATGTAAAAGGAATGAAATTAAAATACATTTAAAACATGAACAAACATAAACTTTAATAGACATATAAAATAGTGTGACTAAAAAATTAAAAATAAATAAAATAAATACAAAGAAAATTAATAAATAAATGTATGTACATGCACACATAAAACTAGTAAAAAGAGAAAATAAATAATTTAAATATCAAATAAATTCCTAAAATTCAACTAAAAGCTCAATTTAAAAGGTAAGTCTTAAGCCTTCCTTTAAAAACATGAACAGTCTCTGCGGCCCTGAGGCTCTCTGGGAGGCTGTTCCTCAGGCGAGGTCCGTAAAAACTGAATGAGGCCTCGCCGTATGTTTTAGTTCTAACTTTTGGGATAACCAAAAGGCCGATATCAGAGGACGTCAGGGTCCGCGAGGGCTCATACTTTAAAATCATGTCAGATAAATATGAAGGCCCGAGACCATAAAAACATTTTATAAACCAATAACAGAACTTTAAAATCAATTCTGAATTGCACAGGGAGCCAATGCAGCCATTTTAAAATCGATGTAATGTGTTCCCGTCCCCTGGTCCTCGTCAGAACGCGTGCTGCTGAATTTTGCAGCAATTGAAGGTTTTCTAATTCTTGTTCTGGGAAGACCAGAGAGCAGGGCATTACAGTAATCTAGTCTGCTGGTAATAAAAGCATGCATTAGCACCTCTGTACTGGCAAGAGAGAGAAATGGGCGGAATCTGGCTATATTTTTTAGATGATAAAATCCTGTTTTCGTGATATTTTTAATTTGTGGGATGAAATTAATCTCAGAGTCAAAAATGACACCCAGGTTTCTCACACACTGAGAAGTTTTGTAATTGTTTAGTTTAGATAAAACTATCTCTCTCTTGTCCTCAGAACCGATCACTATAACCTCTGTTTTGTCCTGGTTTAGCTGTAGGAAGTTCTCTGCCATCCATGACTTAATGTCTAAAATGCATTTTAAGAGTGTGTTGACCGACTCTTCGTCATCAGGAGACAGCGATGTAGAGTTGTGTGTCACATGGGTGTTTAAGGCGGGGAAGCAAACCTGCAATTTTCAGAGGTCGACCGCTGTACCTCCGCACCATGGCCGCCCACTTTTTTAAGTTTCAATTTTCACAGATTTTGGTTTAGGTTTAAGAGATAAAATAACATCTTAAATTGCAGGATGCACTGAGCTTATTCTGACCACACAGTCTTTTGTTTGTTTTTCTTCTTTGTACAAAAGACATTGATTAGATCAATTACAGTCTATTAGATTACAACATGTTTGTAACCCTACAGCAAAACATATCAATACAGTTACCAGATATGATCCTGAATATTTAAAGTCATATTAAGATGCTACTACAGCTGCAGCTTGCTGATCCAGATAATTAGTGTTCAATGTAAACCCAATCACATACTTGCTGAAAAGGTGCAAATGTCAAGTTCAGAAACAAGCCTATTTCTGCATAGAAACAAACTAGCTAGAGTGAGGGGGAAAGCGAGGAAGAAATAATTAACACTCTTTTGAGACTTTTTGTTTCAGATGTAGTTATATCACACAAACTGACTAATGTATTCTAACCATACAAGACACAACATATCTCATGGCTCCAGGGCTTTGGCACAGGGCTTGGTATAGATCTACTTCTGTCAGGATGCGCTTGTGCATGTATGGCCTTGTGCATGCATGTGAGTGTGTGTGGGCATCTGTGGGTGTGTGTGTGCATCTGTGTGTGGCCAATTCAATACCCGGAACAGATAGAAAGTTGGCTCTAGTTTTTCTGCTCTGCTGTGCTGGACTCCAGAGTCTTTGAAGCCAATGCCATGGTTTTCTATCCTTTCAGGGACATTTATACCTACCATACAGTCTAGCTCTTTGATATTTACTAGCAGCGCGACGAATCTTTCATGATGGCACTTTCTATAGAAAATCTAATGTCGACATTTGTACTTTGTGTGACACAGAAGTGAGCTTTTTGATTAGTTTTGCTGGACACATTCTTTTAAAAAGAAAGTCTGTAAAACTGCACGTGGCTGACTTATATGTCATTTCAAGTCAAAAAAGCACGGTAGCCCTGAGGTACAAATCACACCAACAAGTCACTCTATGGAAAAACATGTTGAAGATCACATGTTCATCACACAGAGGGAGAAGAGGAGGGCTTTTATTTCAGGGGACAGAGAGGAGCAGAGGAGAGTTCAGCATGAACTCAAATAAAAAATTCAGATGGGCCAAGAACAGCTACAAGAGGAAGTTGGAGGAGCGGCTGGAGAACAACAACGTTCGAGGTGTGTGGAGAGGTCTGAAGACCATCACTGGTCACGGACAAAAAGCAGGCAAGGTGGCATCTGATGAAGACTAGGACTTGGCCAACGAGTTAAATCTGTTCTTCAACAGGTTTGACTCCAGCCCTCCCCCCTCCACTTCACACATCTCCAGCCCAGCAGCTAAACCAACCCCCACCCCCAAGCACTCTCATCACTGTACACCACCCCCATCCACAGCCATACCATCCCTGCCCCCCACCTCCACCCCCCTTTGCCTCACTTCTGATCAGGTGAGGAGAGAACTGAGGCGACTTAAAGACCAGGAAAGCTGCAGGTCCAGGCTGCATCGGACCCGGACTGCTCAGGGACTGTGCTGACCAGCTCTATGAGGTGGTCACTTCCATCTTCAACCTGAGCCTGAGCCTGGAGACGGTCCCAGTCCGGTGGAAGACCTCCTGTGTGGTTCCGGTTCCTAAGACGGCGTACGCTAAGGAGCTAAACCACTACAGACCAGTAGCCCTGACCTCCCACTTGATGAAGACCATGGAGAAGCTCATCTTCAGCCACCTTCGCTCAGTGGTCAGCACCATACCAGACCCGCTGCAGTTTGCCTACATGCCGAACATCGGGGTGGATGACACTAGACTGGATGTCATCTACCTGCTGCACCGGGCACTGACTCACCTGGAGGACGGCGGAACCGCTGTGAGGGTCATGTTCTTTGACTTCTCCGGCGCCTTCAACACCATCCGGCCAGCTCTGCTGAGAGAGAAGCTGGAAGGGGCAGAGTGGACGGAAGACTGGCTGCATGGACGACCGACTACCTCACCAACAGACCACAGTATGTGAGGCTACACAACTGTGTGTCGGTGGTGGTGGTTTCCAGCACTGGTGCTCCTCAGGGGACGATGCTCTCACCATTCCTCTTCACCCTTTATACATCAGACTTTACAAACATCATTGGCAGTTTCCACCTCCAGAAGTTCTCTGACGACTCTGCCATTGTTGGCTGTGTGTCGGGGGGGAACGAGCTGGAGTACAGGTCAGTCATCAAGGACTTTGTGGACTGGTGTGAGCTCAATCTCTTGTCCTTGAACACCAGTAAGACAAAGGAGATGGTGATTGATTTCCGGAGAAGAACATCACTATACACACCGGTGAGCATCCAGGGCTCGGACATTGAGGTAGTGGACAGTTTTAAGTACCTGGGTGTTCACCTCAACAAGAAACTGGACTGGACTCACAACACCGATGACCTGTATAAGAAGGGCCAAAGTCGCCTCCACCTTCTGAGGAGACTGAGGTCGTCTCGTCTCATCTCGTCTCGTCTCGTCTTATCTTATCACAATGACAATAAAAAAGCAAGAAAAACCCCAAAACTTTAATGTGATTTCTGGACATTGCTTTTATTTTCCAAAACCTTTTTTATTTTTATTTTGTTTTTTTTAATTATCGTTTTGTTTTTTTTGTTTTTTAAATTGTCGTTTTGATCTTAAGATCTTTGTGTTTAGTGAATTGTTGGTGTGATTTCAACTTTAGGGCCACCGTACAAAAGGCAACATTAAAACCTTAAGCAAAATGTACATCAGCCATACACTCATTTTTATGTGTAGTCTGTTCAAATAATTTGAATGACTTGCAGCCTGCATGGTGATGCAGTTGTTTCCTCCTGAAAAGCTCTGCCAGGAAGTCATGCATGACTGCATTTAGTTTCTTAGCATTATATTTTATATACTGCATATTTTATATTTCAGGACTGTTGTTGACGACAAATAACCTTGGGATGGGCTTAGTGTACAAAGCAGAATAAGGAACTGAAGGAAATGCTTGTGATTTTTCCAGAAGTTATATACTGCAGAGAAAATGGAATGTCAGTTGGAATACACTTAACAGTCCAGTAATACTTACTAATTCCCTTAAAAGTGCTGCTCTCTGGGGAGAAGCTGTCTCAGCTGCTCTTCAGGTATAGTGGATTAGAAATAGAATTTATGCCAGATTCTGCCATAGGAAACTGCATGATGTTATTCATGCTTGCAGCTCCATGAAAAACTGTTTTCACTAAAACTCCCTTGTATGCTGTTTGGGTCTGGGTTCGTTTTTAGTGCATAAATATAAATAGATTTGATGCACCAATAGATATGGTATTTTATTGTACAGAGAGGATGTCACTGAAACTGCATGTTTTTCATAGTTTCTCCATGTTGGGTGTTATTGGCAGGACACTCGTTATTACCAGCTTGACAATATTGTTGACAATCACAACAAAACAGCTTGGACAAAAGATTCTCTGCTTGGATGACCTTGCAGATGATTCTGGAACAGAGACACTTGGGATGACGGACTAATAGGTTTTGGAATCTGAAATTGCATTTTAGGAAATACAAAGTTGGGAAAGAAGTTGTTTCCTGAAATTATTATCATAGTTTAAATGTATTTTTAAACAATAACTCAGATTGACCTTTTTAGAAACAGTTCTGTTTTTTCATTTGCTTCTTTCCCCAGCTAGGATCAGGGTGTTTTACGACACACTGTCCTTAGCTGATAAGGAATGCTTTTGAACTGAAAACCCTCCCAAATAGTTCATTATACGACACCCCTAATTAACTTTTCAGTTTGTTTCTTTGTTTGGAAATTGTAACCTCCTACTTGGATTCTTAATGAAAGGAACACGAAAGCAGTCCTTTGAAAAAGAGAAGGGTGCTGGAAGACCTTCTTCACACTTGCTTTTTCTCCCTTGTGCACAAGATACTTACTTGTTGTTGTGGTTTGTGGTTTCTTATTGTGTTTTTCTTTATTGTCTAGATGCATTTATCTGAAAAAAGTACAACCTAATTTTTTTTTTAAAGAGGTGCAATGTATTGAGAGCTATTTATTTTTGAATGAAAAGAATATCTGTCAACAGCCTGCCCGTCTCCAGTTAGCAAGTGAAGAAATATGGATGTCACAAAAAAAGGGTAATTGAATGGTTTTCTTGCAGAAAGGTTCTGGCCAATCTGCATGGCTGCCAATTTGCAAAGGATGCAACCAAAGCAGACATGAATAGCAATTACAATGTGCAGGACATCATACCTTCTTCTAAAATGTATTTAAAAAGTAGACTAAAAACCCTTTTAGATGTCTATCTTTGATTTAGATTGTAATGACTGTATTTTCTGGTCCAAACTGTGAATAGATTGAGGTTTTAAGGAAACCAGGGTTTGATTTCCAGGGAGTGCAATGACCTTAATCTAGTGTGGTACCTTGGGGCAAGACTTATTGCGTTACTGCCTAAGTATGTTTAAGAAAGGTTTTATCAAATAAAAATATCTGGAATTTTTTTTACATTTAAACGTTTCCACCAAAATTTTATTTTTTCTTGTTCTGTTGAGTTTTAAGAGAATATAAAGTAGAGAGCAAATAATAAACAATGTAAACAAATTTTAATATTTATTTCATATTTTATCCATTATTGAGATTGCCTGAAATATTTGTTTTTTAACATTGCCCTCATTCTTTACGTCATTTTTAAATAATTCTCACCACTAGTTGCCACTCTGGACTATGCGGTTTTACCACCAGAAAGCCAGCTGTAATAAATGGAACCAAACTGTGACTTTGACAAAATTATTGATGCAACTATTTGGTTCCACCTGCATCCTCGTAAAGGGAGTGGACAGCCAGTACAATGAAAAAGATACAAAGAAAAGTGGAAAATGTTCTTAATAAAAAGGGAAGTCAATTGGGAACCAATTTTTGTTTATGATGATAATCTTACACTACGAATCATAGAATTAGTAAATTTCAGAGTTTAGAAGAAAAAAATGGTGAAAATACTGGAGTCCTAATTTAGGAAGAATGGTAACTGTCCCTGTGAGGCAGTTTGATACCAGCAGATCCCACTTCTGACACCACATGTCACGCTGGTTTCCACCAGGTAAAGTTTTTAACCCTTGTGCTATCTTAGATGACCCCACCCTTACATTGACATGGTCTCCCTACCATGACAAAGGTGGATAAAGATGGAAAGATTTCATGCAATCCATGGACAACAGTAAAGATCACAAATCATTGGAAAAAAAAAGGTTCAGCGCACTGTCTAGTGGGTCTAGATGACCCAACTCCCAATGTTAAAGTGCCTAGGATAGCACAAGGGTTTTAAACATGGCCCTGGATGACCTTACAGAGCAGGATAATGTTCCTTTGGTGAGGATTTGATTATTTGCCTTTTCTTCCGGCTACCCAAGTACACTTACATGGATAATTGATTAAACTTTATAGACACAAACCAAATGATAACAGTAGCATGATCAAACACAATAAAAATATTCAAGAAGAAAATGTTGGCCCTTTTTTCCGGGCCCGGCGGTGCTCTCTCGCGCGGGGAGAGGGTTCACATTACACCTGAGCCGGGGGTGTCCATATCCCTGTGGGGTGGGTTCTGATCCCCGCCAAATTTCCAACTGTGGGCGAGCCTGGTCGGGCCATGTTTACAACACCCCTCGTGGGCCCCCTTTTTCCCCGGGGTGCTCCCCTCCTGGGCGGGGCCGCTGGCCCCTGCCTTGCTCCTTCCTGGACCAACTGTGGGCCGGGTGGGTGGCTGCCTGGAGTGCGGAGCGGGTCTCCCTTGGAGGGTCCTGGCTCGTCTGGGGCTGTGGGCGCCCTTCTCGGGTGGGGCCCTGCATTGAGCCCCCCCGCCGCACCGGGAGGGCTGCTCTCCTGGTTGGGCTGGGGCGGCGCTCTCTTTCCCCCCATGCCTCCCTGCCTTTTGGCTCTGGGGGCCTCGCGGCGGTCCTGCTGGCCCTGGCCTGGGCAGGGGATGTGGTCGCCCGGGGGGCGGTTGTTCTCTGCCTGCTGCCATGTGCCATTGGGGGGTTCTGGCTGCCGCTGCAGTGGGGGTCTTGGTGTGGGGATGGCTGGGCAGTCTCCCTCCTTCTTTTCACATTCCACCATCCATTTTAGAAGAACATAAACACTCATCTGAAAACAGGTGTTAGCTCACCTTTGCACTAATAGTTTGCATGATTGAATGAATGAAATATTTCACACTACTTGGTTTGAAGGCATAAGTATGCGTGTGTGAACACTATCTGTTTTGTGTACATGTTGACATGTGAACATTTTTGCAGCTAGCAGGTGTGTGTATGGACAGGCCCCGTCCTTTGAGATTTGTACTACATTTGAACCTTACCGTGATGATAAACAACCAGTAAACTTGTTGCTTTATGCTGCTTCATGGTCTTATCCTCCCTCCCCTCCTATTATCACCCTCCCCCCCCAACATCCCTCTCTCTTCTTCTCTTCTTTCCTTTCCGTCCGGTCCAACACCAAAGATTTTCAAACATGATTGAAATTAATAAAGTTTAGTCTCAATTACAAAAGGGGTTTATTCAGACATACTTCTGGTTTGTCTGAAGATTAATAATCCCTCTTGTTAAAGTCAAATATGTCCAACACAAGAGGCCCTCAGTCCTCATCTGCCTGCCCAGCTGTTGGACAGGACAAGTAAAAAAAAAAGAAAAAAAGAAAATGTTGGCATTTTTAAATTTTGTTCTTTTTTTATTGCCAAAAGTCAATCAAATCCACATGTGAAACAACAGACAAGATCCACTCTAAAGCAATCTGTGAGTCTGGATTATAGGCTGTGCAAACTCATATGACTTAAACACGTATTACCTTTCAAATCATGTCTTAGCAATCCAAAGGTGCCATGTGTCCTTGCATCTCACAACCTAGTGTGCAGCATGTCTTTTTGTCTGTACACCCAGATGCTTTCATTTCACATTGTATCCTACATGTTGCCTCCAACTTGTCATGAGGAAAACTCACTTAAAGATACGGAGAAATCAAGTGTCCATCCTGCAGCAACCATTTCCACCAAAAAGGGGTTTGATGGATCTCATCAAAAACTGACAACTCTGGCAGCTGTTTTTGCATTATAGAATGACTTTGAGAAGGCAATTTTTTCAAAATCCACGGATCTTTCCTTCAAAACACAATTAAGCGGGTGATCTCCATCACGTTTTCACATTTCCTCAGGGGATCCATCTGCATCTGCAGCCGAGTTTGCTTATAAATTATCAGATTTAGCAAAGAATTTGATCATTAAAAATCTGATTGTTAAAAATCTGCAAAGACAGAACTTATTGGCAATCGCAAAGAAGGAACATATACGGAACGTAATTTAAGTCGGTTTTTGCTGCAGGCTTCAGAATGTTTTCAAAAAATTCAAGCGAAAAACGCTGAGCATAAATGCATGCAATCCTCTCTTTTGATGCCCAAGCTGCTGCTTCACCAACCTTTAACAAGGAGGGGAAATGAGCTCTCCCTTTCAAAGATGAGTCTGAAACAGCTCAGCTTGTTGGTAAATGTGGATGCATGCGGATGCAGGTTCACTTCACACTCAGATGACGGAAGCTGTCAGCTCCAAACACCAAATCTGGAATGCATTTTGCATCAAATCATGCTATTGTTGTGAGTCTTTATAAAAAGTCAAGTTTACAGCCTTATCTTAAATTTTCAAACTTGCTCTCAGGGTTTTGAGTTGAAAACATTTTTCAGTTTTTTATATTTTTTCAAAGTTTCTAACTTTTCAAATTTACCATCTGCATCATTATTCTCTTTAAGAGGATCTTGATTTTATCCCAGTGCTGCGTAAAAACATTAGTGTGATCAAATCTTAGTGTGTAAATTAGTTGTATATCTGGTTACATTTTATTTGTTTGTTTCGTTTGCTTTAGGGACCCTGAAAAAACACTGAAGTCATCTTCAAATAATGCCAGATATTAAAAAAAAAAAATCATTCCAATCTAGATGCTATCAGTTCCCAGGAGACCGAACACAAGGCATTTTGGATAACTCACCAGGCTGCAGCAGACAGTGAAGAACATTTAATTTAATGTTTCAAAACTTCAATCGTTGTCTCCATTTAATCCAATTTTTGATGTATAGGTGACTGACTTCCATTCAACCCACATTAAATGGTGACAGCGAGTTGGCAATGGATGTGCTGTCAACCATCAATGCTGACTGAACAGAAGAGAATCTGGAGTGTTCTGTTGCCTGGATACAACAGGAACTCTTCCTCTCTTTATCCCTGAGGAGGATGACAGAACAGAATGGGTTACTGCTGGAACGGCAAGAGCTATTTATCCAAGTGTCTCACTTACATATGCTGTACTGAAATAACAGACAGCCCTGGTAAAAAGTTCAAACACCTAAAAAGTTCTTCCTAAACTCATGACTAAGACTGTATCATGTAGCAGGCTTTGACTTTTCCTGACAGCAGTTCAACTTTGTAATTCTTGCATCAGCGATATCTGCAGCTTTTTGTTCAAATCAAGTCAAAATGTATTTAGACTTTACTTGAAGATGATATACAAAAGGATGACCTTATTAAACTCCACTCACATTTATAAAATCATTGTTAAAAACCACAAAATAATGCTGTTGTTCCAATGTTTTACTGTAATCCCATCTTTGTTTTTTTTCTATCCTTTATCTGGGTAATTGCCTTCCTCCCTTTGAGTCTATTTTTAGGGTAAAAGCTTTATGCACAGGGCCGAAAAATGAACGCCGATTATAAGGGTCACAAAGTAATTTGATAAACTAATGAATAGCGTCGATGACCTTTGCTCAAGCTACTTCAGCAGAAAGTTCCCTGTCCTGCTAGGATCACACACCCTGCAAATACTGGATGAAAGTAAAAAAAATAAAAAAATCCTGCATCAGCCAATCTGTCGCTGTTTCTTCCAGACTGGCATGACTCAGTTCATTCTTGCTTATACGAGCCAGCTCTTCAAATCGTGCCTTCCAGGAAGATTACTGACTTTTTCATGCATTTTGTTCGTAAATTAAGGAGAAAAGTAGTAGCATGTAAATTGAAAACAAAGAAAACTAAATAAAAGTGGTCTTAAATATAAGAATTATTCATTTACATGTTTCACTCTATATGCAGAGTCTGTGTTTTCTGTTTGAAGAAGAACTTTTCATAAAAAACATACATTGTCGTGGTTGCATTGAATTCCTCTCTCAAAGTTAAAACGTTTGTACTTGATCAAATATGCAGCTCTATTCCGGTGTATGAAAGACTTGATTTCATATATTTCCAGCTGGCCACACACAGCAAATACTAATTTCTCCTTCATGATCAGTTTATAAACGGTTGGCTCTTCGTGAATTAATAGGGACGCCATCCATATGCCTCTCCCAAATCTTGATTTGTCAGAGTTCAGCCGGTTTAACTTTTAACGCAAATTCACTGGGTGTGTGTTTTGTAGGTAGAGCCTGAAAACGAACATAAAACTTGCGCACTGTAGCATGAACGTGAGAGTTTTGATCACGGTAGCTCGAAACGCGCATATGCACGCATTTATATAGAATTTTTATTGGAAGTGGTCACTTGAACGCATGATTCCAAACCCAGCTTGAATGTAGCAGTAGGTTGCAGACCTGCTGTAATAATTTTGTCCACCATTTAGAGCCAAACACATCCGTCATCAAGTACTAAACCACACAAACATCTTGGACTTCATACAATTTGCTTATTTTTATGAGCGAACTTACTTTTGTTTATAATTTTGATGATTTGATACAACTCAATCTTTCCAGTTACTCTGCAGCGCTTACCTAGCTGGTCCCAACACTGTGTCACCTGAAAAACCATTTCCTCATCTTCATCAGTGCAGTGGCCGGCAAAAGAGCTGCCATGATCTCCACTCATTCTCACTATTTCACTCTGATTTTTTTTTTTTTTTTCAATATTAAGCCAACTTTTAAGGAAATATAACTGAACTGCCAAAATGTGAAAACCTCAAAAGATTTTCATCAATAATGAAAGTTAATTTCTCATTCAGGCTTAACCAAAAATTAAAAAGCAAGAAAGAGATTTGAAAACTTTCATACTATCCATTCATCTACTATCTATACCCGCTTCAATCTGAATAGGGATAGAGAATCTTACCTTAGCATATAATACTCAATTGTAACACAACATATAGTGGTCGATAATGATATGGTTGAAAGTGCAGAACTGCACTAAAAAAATGTTTTTTTGAATAAAAATGGATGGAAATGGCTCATCAGACCAACATCTTCCCTCCTCACAACAAGCAGATGCAGGGTCCTGATTCCAACATGCTAAAATGCAACGCTGGTCTACACTTCAGTATGCAAACTGTTTTGCAAACTGGCGCTATTTTTTAAAACCATGATAATGTATGTCCATATTTATGGCTAGTTTTCCAAGGCAAGGTAGGCTCAACATAAATTCACTTCTGTCCTTCATGTGTGGATGCTCCCCTGTTTATCCGGATTCATTCTTCTTTGGTGTTCTCAAAAATATGTTGTTGTTTTTTAAAGAGTGTGATATTTGATTCAGTTGGAGTTATGCTTACTGAGGCACTCGCAGATCTGGATCCGAGCCGGGTCTGAACACTGGTTCCGCGACTGCCTTTTAAAAGTTCACATTGGGACAGGAAACGTTCGGCCTTGAGGCCCCTTGTATGAATCGATATCAGGAGCAGGTAGAACAAAGATTAACCCCGAGAGCATCTTAGTTGTGCAGCAACTGTAAAAAACCTGCTTATTTGCAAGATTTATTATTAAAGAAAAAACATTCCCGGCCACTTGTACATCAAGCACTCTAGCCTGAAAACAACTTTGCCTACATTGAAGCAGATTTCAAATAAAAGAGAGCAAATAATAACAGTTTTGAATCGCCCAAGGTCCTTCTGATGAATACAAAAAGGCCAAAATGCTATTTCAGGGTTGATTATCCTTTTTACTACCAGCCTTCAGCATCCTACAAAATACAAAACATCAAAACAAAAGACCTGGTATCTCGTTTTTAAAAGTGAGGCAATCTGATTAAACTGTGAATCAGTGATGATTTATTCGAGGCTTTTGCACCAAACGATGTTGCAAAAATGATAAAATATCTCACTGTCACATTGCATATGTTAGCTCAAGTCTTCTTTGTGAACAAAATACATTATCCTGTAATAAAAAGAGCAACTCTTATGACTGATGGACTAGATTTTCATGCCAAAGCCTAATCAGGAAGCTTTTTCCAATGCGCTCATCTGAGTTAAGCTCCCATTTACTTTCTGCGATGAATGGAGAAGCATCCAAGCAGAACTCGATGGGATTTCCAGTGATGGGTGCGGCAGGAGGAAAAATTTAATTCAGTGAACAGTAAGTCCAAATGTCTGCATGCTAAGCAATTACACCTAAAACGATAGATTTAATCCTCCATCAAAGAACTGATCACTAATGATAATGTTGTGTGATTCTTTTAGAAATCGGAATTTGCTGATAAAGTCTAAATTAACTGATAAGTAAACTAATTAACTTGTCAACAAAGTATAACATGTCAAGTGTGTATTTATGTTTTACATATTTTACCGTCAACCAAAATCAATCAGTCATATAAGCTGCTGGCTTTAAATTTCCACTTAGTCCATTCTTGTTGAGCCCCTGTGGAAGATCAAAGTGTTCTGACAGCTGGTCATTATAGTGCTGAAATGTTTCTGTCATGTGTGCTCGCATGTTTTGATGCATGAGGTCATTGGATCATCCACCGCACGTGAGCTTTGGGGCCCAAGCCTACTAATACCCGCGCCGTGTAAACATGAAATCACGTGTCCCTGCTCTGATTCTCACTCCTCATGCACTCCTCTGTTTCCCAAATAGGCTCCTGCTCAGCGTGGCCTCACTGTATGGAGCCAGCTTTGATTTCATGAAGGGCAGTCTTAATTAAGTGGGGAGTATGGAAGCAGGTACATTTATCAGTCGCAATGGATACTTAGATGCTGCCCCCCCCCCCCCCCCCCCCCCACCTGTTGACTTTAATTCCTTAAATCTCACACAGTCTACTGTGACTCCTCATGATGAGTTTATGTTTCTACAACAGCTGAACAGCCTTAGATCAATCATCTCCGAGTACATTCATTCTGAAAGGAAGGCAACAAAAAAACACCACAGACAAAAAAAGTCCCAGAAGATTTCCGAGTAAAACACAGTGCATCCCTTACATCGCAATCAAGCGGAGTAAACAAAAAAAGAAGAATGTGTTGCAATGCAAGATGTTGCTCTCTTTAGTGAATGTAAACAGCTGTTCTCCCATTCAGCCACGACTAACGATTTTTTTTTAATTTTTTTTTTTTTTTATAGCAACTGATTAGGCTGTGAACTTGCTGGATTTCATTGCTAAGCTTGATTCGCTTTTGCAGTGTTTACATTTACTTGCAACTTGAGACAAACGTCACTGCCTTCCAAAACAAGGCTCAGAAATGCTACCTGGTTTGGATCAACTAGTTACAAATGCAAGCTAAATGTATGGGGAGAAACAAGGCCTCCTCAAATGGACTTTAAAACCTGTTGTAATCATTGTTTATTCTCAAAATTTAGCTTTTACTTAAAATCTTAGTCACATGTACTTATAAATGGAGTTAACCTGTAAAGGTGCTTTGGGGGGTTGTAGAGAGTAGCAGCTGCATCACTGGCGGAGCACAGGTGTGTGCTGCAGTTCCCTTGAAGCTCATTTGCCACCTGAAGGGATTTCGTGAGAATGGAAAGTATAATTGTGGTATGATTATTGTGTGTGTGTGTTTCATGAAGTATCTTAGGCAAATGTAAGTTGCACCAGTTTAAGACGTACAAGTAGCACTGTCGTACAGCGCCTTTTAAGGACGGGTACCGAGCCTGGTATTGAACGAGCCCCGGGGCAACATTCTTCAAGACCGCAGTATCGTTAAAATCTGACCTCATTTTTTCATATTGTTAAACCTAAAAAATTCAGTCCAAACAAGCTGGGCCATGGGCATCTTCTAAAACAGTAGTCGCCAACTTTTACAACATTACAACATTAAATATTTTTTAACATCCGTTTTTTCGTAAAAACCTATTTTTCACATTAAAATGCTACTACAAGTAATTCAGTTTAAAAAAATCTGAAAACAATAGTTTTTTTTTGTATTTTTAATTTGTGCAGATGACAAGGATTCGGTGAAGAAAAATAGTTGATTTGTCGAAGTTGTTTCTGATTTGTAAACATTCAATAAAAGCGACATTACAGCTTTGTATTTATTTATTTATTTTCCCATAGAATGCGATTATAACACTGACAACTCAGCCCATGCTCAGATCATCTTTCAGAGCAAAAAGATTCTGATTCTTTGTGTATTTATTTTTAAGTTTCTTAGCTTTCCACCTAATTCACCCTTAATCTCCCTTTTACTAGTTTCTTCAGATCAGAAACTTTTCAGCAGGTCAGCAACTTTATTTGATTGAATCTTCATTCTCTGTTTATATGTTTGCGGCTAGTTTGAAACTTTTTGATGAAGATGAAGATGTCAAAGTGGATGCTAAAAACCAGATGCTAACTTTAGTTGTAACCGACTTTCAAGGTGTGATGGGTTCATTGCGCTAAATAAAACAACACAACTGTTGTAAAACTGGCATTTTCTAAATATAATAATAAACACAAATTGATCCTGTCTGCAACTTTATTGTCTGCGAGTGTGAAACGATCAAGAATCAGTCGCCGCATATTAAGCAGAGCAGCTTCTGGTACGTGCGAACAACTGTGTCACTAAATACGTATTTGGAGGAAAACTCCTGGTTTTGTCTGTAAATAGCAGCTTTCTTTTTCTTTGAAGTGGACGGCTCTTCTTCAGTTTCCTTACTGGCTCTTTTCTCCCCAAAGAAAATTCCCAAAAATGTTTAATTGTAAGGGTTTTATTCGCTTTGGGCAGAATCGTTTTCCAAAATAAAACTTCCTTCAGTATCAGAAAAAAACCAGAATGGAAATAATCAAAGTGTCTTTTCTGTCTGCGGACCGGTACCAAGTGGGCCCCAGGTTTAAGACCAAGGTCCTAAAGGACCAAAAAGTTTGACAAAAGCTCTTCTGTAAATAAAAACGTTTTTATCTTTGCCTTTGGCCACAAATTTGCTAAAGCAGCTTTCCTCATATAGATATGTAGTTTTGCAAACTCTAGCATTTTACTTAATCAAAAGTAATTCATTATATTGCTTTATTACAGCCTATCAAAATCTTCACTTCATTTTTTTTTCAATATCTGAAGGAGCCTGACCTGATACATTTATTCTGTCTTACATTTTTATGACTCATTTTTTGGCATCATTTAACTCTTGAGGTGGAAAGTTGTGTTTCCGTTGTTAATCAAACGCTTTGGTTTTCATTGTGTTTGGGCCCAGATGACTTGCTGCTGTTCCTGCTCAGCCTTTGCTCTGAAATGGTCTTGGAGTGCGCTCAGACACACTCTGCTGCCTTGCTTGGGCAAATGCCACGCTCTTCAGTTTTAGCTTCACTCAGCCCTCTTTTTCCCTTGCAATGGGCCTGTGTCACAAAACAGATTCCCAGATATGACACTGACAGTACTGCCGCCTTGTGGGAGCGCTCTCCTTCCTTCACACGCAGCCCTTAACTGGTTTCAGCCAATCTTTCAAAACAGTAATTTCATTTTAAAGTCAGCTTAGTTCAGCTTTATTTATCCAGCTCTGAATCCTAACAAACCTCGCTCCACGGTAATTGGAAAAAAGATCAATTTAAGAGCAACAGCATGCAGTCTAATTCATTTTCATTCAATTAATTTAATCCAATTAATCCTGTTGTTCTATTTTTTATCTCCAAGTCAGTGCTTATAAATAAATAGAAATGGAAAAGTTATTACAATATAGTGCGATAACATTACTTTTAATGTTTGTCCTTTGTGGTAAATTTGGTTAAAAAAGGAAAAACAAGTGTGCAAGTTTGTTGATTTGGAACCATGATGTTTGTAACTAAAAGGTATTGGGGACATGAAAGAAAATGCAAAAAAGCTTAGAAATACAAAAGCTTGAATATGCTAAACAGTATTTTGGAAAAATGGAAATTGCATGCATTTAATAGCGCTACAAACTATTAGACACTAGCAAAGTTTTAAAACCTTGTTTCTCTGGACATTTAGGATATTTTACTGGGTTTGAAGTTGTTTGTGCGAATATTTACTTTACACCTTTCAAAGCTTTTCACAAAATCAGCAGAATTTTGGATCTCATTAAAAGATAGGATCTATAATTATTGTTAAAATGAATCAAAATCTTTCTACAACAGAAAAACTTTATTTAGGATTCAAAAAGCTTAAATAACACTACAATTTTTGGTTTAATGTAAAGAATAATGTTTTAAAATTCAGTAAATGTTGATAATTGAACTGTTTTTCATTATTTTGGATGCAAACATTTTGATTTCTGTTCAAAGAATGAGTGCTAGTTTTCGATTTTATGAGGATTTATTAAGATGGAACTTGTACTAAGATCAAATTCTTAATTTGTTCTCATTTTGTTCTTAAATGAGTCATTTCTACTTACTTCACCAGTTTTTGTCACTGTAACTAAAAGTAACTACAAATAGATATATTAAAAACTAAGAAATAATTGTTTGCTTTGAACTAGAATAATACTTATTATTCAGCTATATAACATTCAATTTGAAATACTTCAAGCAGGTTTTTTTAAGCTTAATTTTATCTTTCAATGTCTGTGTGGAACTCCTTGTCTCTAGATTTTTACATCTTATTTTCTTCTTAAGAATGTTGTTTTTTGGGGTTTTCTTATTACTATTTTTAGGCTACCCATTTTTGCAGTGCACTTGTTTCTTGACATGGTGGAAATAAACGAATTTTAAAAAATGTAACTGCACTGACTGTTTTGTTGTTCAGACTTTTATAACTGTATTTTGTAAACTGGGGTTTCACCTTCATGGGAAACTGAACAGAGAATTCAACATTTGTGGGAAGTTGTTCCAATTCTGACTGACAGCTCTCACACAAACTAAAATTAACTTACTGGAAATGAAAACTTGAGTTTGTTTTAGGCTGAACCAAACAACTGAGATCCAGTTTAATCACTTTCCCACTTTCTGTACCCACTTCATCTAATTCAGGGTCATGTGGGTCCTTTGGATTGGCTCCAGCCTGTCCGTCACAGGGCCACCCAGAGACAAACAGCCACCAACACTTATTCCTAAGGGCAGTTTAGAACCAAAAGCGAGCTGACATGTATGTTGTTGAACCTTGGGAATAAGCCAAAGGAACGCACAGAGGCTAAATGAAATCAAGCAAAGTCCCACACATGAAGAGTCCACATGGGATTTTACCCAAAACCTCAATGTAAAGACAAAACACCCATCATGCCCAACAATTACTGTGCAGTCATCAGTTTGATTTAACTTTCAAAATGTTCTGATGCTAAACGAGTTGTGATTTTCTGAACCAGATAATTGCCGCAGCCAAAAGTAACGGTACTTCTAAATATGTTATAATTATATTTCTTGTGTTTGAATGAAAGGGCCAACATAGTGGAAAGACTTTTGCAAGGATGCGTGAAATGTGAATGGAGCAATAATTTAGTGTGGCAAGGCCAAGTCAAGGAGACTGCAAAAGAAGGAGAGCTGAGACAGAAGTGAATAGCAAATCCTGTGCTAGCATCTCGCCATCTGGGTAGTTTGTGTTCCATGAGCATTTTTAGCACTGCATCTTTGTTCCCATTGCCACCAGTCTCATCCCCTTTGCTCCAAATCTTAGCTCAGATGTTAAAATTAAAGAGAGCAGGAAAAGCGGTGATGTGTGTGTTTCTAGTCCGTCATCCTATTTGTGACCTCTGCTTTTCCACCACTGCGTTCAACCAGATTCACTGTGTTCATGCTGATTCACCTGTGTTTGCCTCGGTCTGTTACTGCAGCTTTGCCAGTTTGCAGTCCGTTCTAGCCTTCTGTTTGGTGTTCCTTGCCAGCCCGTTCCGGTTGACCCTGTCTTAAAATAGGACCAAGAGTTTTTGCCTGCTGCCTTTTACTTTACATTGGAAAACTGTGAATTTTGGCTTTTTTTTTTTTACAAAACAAATGGATCAATACATGTACTGCCTGTCATCTTGTCATCGGAGAAAAAGAGACAAACATCTGAGATGGAAAATGTATTGTACAGGCAGGAAAACCTAAAACCCTCACTGTCAAAACCAAATAAGTGTCATCCATCGTAAGTGCTCTTACGATGCTGCCTTCATCTTTTGTTCCCAGACAGACATCGCTATTCGTTTAAGAACGTTTACTGAAATAAGGAAATGTAAGCAAAACAGTGGAACGAATATTTCTATTCGGCTGCAGGATTTTGGGTTGTCAGGGTGGGGCGTCATAGATGAGTGCAGCAGCATCTTAACCCTTGTGCTATCCTATGGGGTCCACTATAGGGTTACATTGACGTGTTATGCCTACCATGACACAGGTGGATAAAGGTGAAGATCACAAATCATTGAAGAAAAAAGGTTCAGCGCACTGTCTTGTGGGTCTAGATCAGTGTTTTTCAACCTTTTTTGAGCCACGGCACACTTTAACCTTGACAAAAATCCCGCGGCACACCAGCATCCAAAAAAAAAAACCAAACAGAAATTCATGGTCTGTATTGATCGACAGCCCCGCCCGCAATCTCACGTCCATTTTTGTGATAATTGTGGCCGGAAAAGCAGGAAGTTGCGGCTGTTTTTTTCTAAGAGATGAAATGAAAGTTAAATTAGAAAATTTAGAAACTGTTTGTTCGGGTTTCAAGGCGTTTCGCAAGGACAACTCATTGTGCACTGGCCCTTTAAGCCAATGCATCATGGGAGATGTAGTGTGAAAACTGCCGAAAACTTGCAGAAAGACTCGCGTCAATGAGCTTCATTGTATTGTCCACTTGTTTCACGGTCTGACACCGGACTCTGTGGAAAGCTACACCGCTAAAGAAGAGCTTTAGCTGGTATTTTTGTTAGAACTGAGCGACTTTATCAGCAGAATTAAAAACAAGGAAGTGAAGACTTTAAGCACTTCTGATTGGTCAGACTGATGACATGTGATTAAGCCTTCAAGAATGATTGGTGGAGACAGTTAAAGGGACGGGACTTTTCCGCAAACTGTCATAGCTGCAGCTAACTCGCAGTACCGTCATTCTTATCAAAATTTCTTTAATAGAATTAAATAAACACAAAGAAAAAGTAATTTTAAGATCTTTTATATTCCTAACTACTCAGTGTTTTATCAGGGCCTGTTTGGATGATCAAAGAGCTGATATCCTGGAGATGGAAAATGTTTTTAGATCAGTGAATGATTAATGAGGGCAATTTCTCCACGGCACACTTGACCATCTCCCACGGCACACTAGTGTGCCGCGGCACACTGGTTGAAAAACACTGGTCTAGATGACCCAATTCCCAATGTTAAAGTGCCTAGAATAGCAAAAGGGTTAAGGGGGACCAAGGTGTGTCATGAGGCTCGTGTGCCATTCTTAAGGGATGTCATGAAATTGTTGTGCATGTGGTAAGTGTATCGTAAAGTATTTGTAAGGATATTGTAAGTTACATGCACTTATGACATATAGGTGATGCTTTTTACATGGGGTGCACAGCGCCTGTTAGATATTTGTAGGGCACCCGCACAAACTCTGTTCCTGTTGTCTAATTTCCTAAATTTTAACAGTCAGACTGCAAGCACAGGACGCACAAGGAGAACACACTCATCATTTGAACAGTACTAACAGTCCAGATGGGCAGTGAACAGGTTTCAGGCGGTTTGAAAAAAGAAAAATGCCTATGACATGCCTGGGTATCACCTACTTCACGATCTTGATCTGCGTGCCTCGCAGTTTGCCCATGCATTTTTCACCCACAGACAGCCTGTTTGCATCAGGTGTGACTAAGGCTTAACTTTTCAACTTCTTTTGTCCTTTGGTGAGGATAGGTTGCTGGTTTCCCCTGTTGAATTGAACCAGCTGTCCAAGAGGGACCTGTCAGACAGGATGTCGCCGGACATTATCAGCCAGAAGGGAAAATTATACAACTTACCCCAATCCTAACCCAAAAGTGTTGATAACTGTAGAAAAAACGTTAACTAAAGCTTTAAATGGGAAAAACCATAACTGTTAGGGTTGCCAGGTAAAATTAAAGCTTTTTTTGAGCAATATGCATTTACCTGATTCTTAATAAAACGTTAAACTGTTACCTCTGGGGGCTTTGAAATCTGTACCCTCCACTGACATTCAGGAACAGGTAGAACGTAGGTTTAATTTAAACTCCAGCATAAACTTACAGTTATTGTGGACTTCTTCCATTTATTTTAGTCTTCTTTGTGAAAATAATTTGACATTAATGTAAAGTTTCTTGGAAAACGCTAAAAGCAAACCGCAACATTATTTTTCCGCCCAAAACGCCTATTAGCAGTAATGAATGTGTACGATTAAAACAAGTGTAAATTACTGCTTTTGTGTGACGCAGAAACAGAGCGGAAATAATAACACATTCATTAGAAAATGAATTTCAGAAATCTCATTAGTTTTCACCATTTGAGAATTAGACAGGGGGGTTTATTATTAATCAGGCCATTAAGCAAGGAAACCCTCAGTCTTGTTCTGTTCCTCTCCCTACTCTTTAAGCCAATTCCTGTTTCCATGTGCTTGATTGACATTACCAACGGGTGTGACTGCATGAAAATGGAGGCTCAAGTGCGTGACCTTGGCACAAACGGAATACTAAAACAAAAAGAAATTCTTTTAGAAGGAGAAAGGTTGGATTAGCGATAGGATATTTAATTTAATGGCCTGCCTTTTCTTGGATGAACTGCTGTCATTTCAGTCACGCTAACGATAATTCCAACACTTACTGAAGCTCACATTAGCCAGTAGTTTTTGGCACTCTGCCCCTTTAACTTTTGTTTCAGGTCGTTACCCAGAGGCCTTCACTCTTATCCAGTCACACTACATTATGAATTAAGCCTCCTCAGTTGTCTGACCTGGAGCTTTTCTGCTGTTGTCACAAAGTAGTTTAGTGGTGCATGAGAAGTGAAACACCAGAACATGGAGGTTGACTGGAGGAGAACAAGCAGCTGAAGGGGGAAAAATGTTTCACAGGACAAACGAAAACTTATTAAGAGTAATCATAAACCAGACTTTCAAATAGAAAAAGGAGAGGAAGAAGAAGAAAGAGAAGAAAGAACAATCAGGGAAGAGTATTTAATCCAAATTTGCAATAGTAAGAATCTCATTTTTCAAACTAAGTGTCCAAAAACATGTCAAAAGGTAAATACTACCTATGAAAAAAAAAAAGAATTCTGGAGGCAAGAAAACCACAACATTGCAACTAAATGTTTATAATCAATCATTATTATGTTTAAAATCATACTAATGATTTTAATATGATACGAATTAGGTAACCTTGCAGAAAAACATTGTAAAAACTAAAAGCAGACAGATATTCTTACTCCAGATGGTCTTTTAGATGAACTCAAGGGATGTAACTCCATGTACAACTCCACGTAACTTTAAAACACTTTTAAAAACTAGTCAGTGGTAAACATGAGTGTGAAAAGTGAGATTTTGTTAAATGTTGTTTGCTTTATTTTTAGTGTGAATATTTTCGTTTTGGAAAACAAAGATAATAGTAATTAATTTGACTGAGGTTTTTCTTTTGCAAGTGAATATTTGTTGCAGATTATTGATGGTCTTTGTTGGAATTTGTCTCAAAGAACTATTTTCTTGTTGACAGAAATGTAGTAAGGATAGACTCAATAACCAATGTCTTTAGCCTACAGGGTTCAGTTGTAGTGAATGAATGTGCTTTGCAGTGTTGTTAAAGAGGTGGTGTATGCAAAGTGTTTCAACAATATAAATGTACATATCTATAATGAGACACATATCAACATTTCTGATGCACTTAGAGCAGTTTATAGGGTGATTAATTCCAATTTTGGTTGTATACATGGAACATTGCTTGGTCAAAATGTATTTAAGTAATATGACTGCACTGAAATGGGCATATATCTATTTAAAGAATCGGTTTTCAGAGTAGTCATCCCATAAAACCCTCTAAATTATTCTTCTATGAAAAGCGTTGGTTGGAAATGTTCATTCCACCATGTCAGATCACCTTAACAAGCTCTCCAAACATATATATTTGTTTCATCTTTTCAGTCAAACAGAATGATAAAGATGTGCTTACCTTGACATGTATAACCTCTTGTCTGCAGTCCCAACTGTAGGGATGCAACAATAAGATTCGTCTCAAACCTCAAATTTTAGGTCATATATATATATGACCAAGAAACCAAGAAATGCAGTGATAAATAATAAATCCTTCCCAAATTTAGCACAATACACGTTTAAAACTTAAAACCTAGACCCAATGGAATGCAGTAGCGAATAATAACAATACCCTTTCCCCACAATTTGGTGTAACAAACGGTTCAGCTTTTCACTGAGAATTGAGGCCTTCCTAGTCCGTACTGCGTGAAAGTTTCGGATAAGTATGTGCGACATCCTTTGCCACCTGGAAAAGTTGGATAAGAATATGGCACAAAAAGCATCTTAGATTCCATCTGGAATGCAGAGATATATGTGAGAATGAGACAACAGAGACTCATAAGATCAACAAAAGAAGCAGAGCAACAAAGCAGCCTGAAATGTCAAAAAAAAAGCAAACAACCACATCATGGACGGGGACAACACAAAAGTAACAGGAACAGAAGCAAATTACTTTCAAAGTTGGATCAAAGAAGCCATAGTAACCAAGAAATGCAGAAATAAACCACCAAGACCAGAGATAAGGGGGCATTCACGCTGTTACCCAAATGAGAGGCTTTTGTCTGAAGACCAAACAGAGGGGGCGTGGCCTCTCAAATAGACCAGACAGGTTTGTCCAACAGGCCACACCCATCTCAGACAGCTCCTTGTCACAGTAAACTAAGTCTTTATCTTTTTACTTGTCTGACAAAAAGTAAAAAGAAATCCCACACAAGTGGAAGGCAGACAAATAGATTTCTCTTCAACAAGCCCTCCCTTAGGGCAGGAGAACAAAGACTATGAGCGCCTGCATGATAGCTGCACTCTTGACCCGGTAAAAACCCTCAAGACTAAATGTCTGTAAATATGTTATTCAATTGTTCTGATCACTTATTTTCCTCGTAAACAAAAATGAGGGCTAATTTCTGTTAACTCACGGCTTTGATGTTTTTTACTTAGCTCTCAGCAGCTCCCAGTTTTCTTCTCCACCTACTCCTGAGGAAGACTCTAAGATGCTTAAACTCCTACGTACACCAAAAACTCCAACTCATTCCTAAACCAAAGCCAGAAGCACACTCTTTTTGACCGGTTTATTTTTTCCCACTGATGTGTTGTTGTTGTTTTTTCCATTTTGAAAGCAGTTCTTTTTACTCAAATGATAAACTCATTTTTTGCAGCTGCTAAAGAAAAACTTTGCTGGCAGCTTTTCAAGATGGCAGACTGTTGGCAGGCTCTCAACTTCTCACTGTGTGTGAAGTTTTCAGCAAAGGCTGAAGAGATTTGGTGTTACTTACTCACTGAGCTTTAGTGCTAGCAGGTGTATTTCACATGTAGCGTTCAAGTTAATGAGTATAGCTTGAGTTTGGATGCTGGTATGGACGATCATTTGCCACACATGGAAAGCAGGTGTGCACATGCAAAAATGATGTTCATGCAATGTGACTTTAAACCCTTCAAAAAACTGCATACCAAAACACAAAGCACAAGAACAGAGGTCTCAGTGGTTCAACTCACAACAAAGTCCTTGGCTCAGATCTAGCCTTGCATTACTCAACTCATAAAAGATAATAAAAAATGCCGTACTCAAGCTAATACTCAAGGAAATGTGTATTTAAAAACAATAAGAAATTGAATCTTCTTTGGTAATTTGATTTTATTGATTTATTTCAAGCATTGTAGTCAAAAAAACAAAACAAAAATGTCACTTAAATCATATATGCTTAATTAAATTCAGTGATAATTAACTGAGGTATAAGTAGAGTTTGATTTATTGCTTGAAAAGGAGTGGGAAGAAGCAAGCTTATATAATCCCACCCCTAGTAATGAAGAGCTTATGATTCTTGCCTTTAAACGCAAATATTTTATAATATAAAGGCATATTCAGGGGTTAAGTTTGGAAGTGGAAAAACATACAAGTTTTTTGTTTTTTAAATCCCCACTCTAACTTTCTATTGATTTACTGTAAAAGCCAACATAAAAAAACTTGTCATTTTCTAAGACATCTAAGACAATTCTGCAGAGCACTAGCAGGTCATTGGAAATTTGCCTCGGAGTTGTGGGCGGGACCAGAACTTCCACTAGCTTACAGCTCCTCATAAACCCAAGCTAACATTAGTGGTGCAACAAATATGGACAGCGCAATTGAAGCTATCCAGCCGTACAGTTTAGCACTGCAAGTGGATGCATTAGAATAGAGTGGAGCGGGGAGCTTGTCACTCAACAATTGTAGTTTGTGCGTTGCAAAATGGCTTTTTTTTTGTCTGCTCCTGATTCACCATGATTTAAATAAAGAAATACTCAGAAGTACAATCTTAATCTTAGTTTTCTTCATACTGTATATGGTGTATACTTGTATAGCGCCTTTCTTCCTACAAGGACAAAGCGCTTTACAGTCACAGACCCATTCACCCAGTCACACACACATTCACTCACACATTCACACACTGATGGCGGCTCCGCTGCCAAACACAAGCGCCTGCCTACCACCAGAGGCAAGGTGGGGTTCAGTGTCTTGCCCAAGGACACTTCGACTCATGGGCGTGCAAGGCGGAAATCGAACCTGCAATCTTATGATCATGGGTCGACCGCCCTACCGCTGCAACACGGCCGCCCATCATGTCTTCTTACCAGTCTTGATGCACCTCAGTCTATTTTTTAACTCTGACCATCTGCTCTTGTGCTTTACACGACAGTGGAACATCATGCAAACATCATTACACTTTGGGAACGTTCAAGATGCTGCAGGCAGATGTTCATACATCAATAACACTTAGTGTCACAACAGATGATTATGACTTCAAATGCAGTAAAACATAAGACCCAGTAAATATCAGCAGTATTGGGTTTAACATTTAGGTCCAGAGATGCAGCTGCTTGCAGGACTGCCAGGTTCGGAGCTAAATAAAGGGATTAAAATGGCCAAGGACATTTGCAGATAATGGATACAGAACCAGTCTAATATCATGGACACCGGAGGCATGTGGTAAAGCATCTGAGCCATCACTGACCCAGGATGCTCTGTCCATCCCTGCAGTAATGTCACTACAGCAAATGACCTCAACAAATGAGCATTGCCTGTTTATAACCTGGTAGCCACTTTCCACATGGATGAGTGGAGGCTACAGAGGAGAGCAGAGCCTCCACCACAAGGTTCAACAGCATATGGGACACTGCTTTGATTGTGACCCCCCCTCCCCATTTCTTGATCCTCCCCATCTTTTTTCCCCTTCCGTGTTTCCATACTTTTATGTTCCGCAATCAGACTCAGTTTCTCTGCCCATTCTAGTTTTCTTATGATGCCTCCTTCTCATCTGCAACCTTGCTTTTGCCGTCCACCATGCTCCACCTACACAACGCTGTATGCTTTTACTCTCTAATCTTAATATATTCTGTTCATTTGTTTATTATTAATACATATTTTGTTCATTTATTCCTGGGAAAACAAGCAAGGTCAAATAGTAATCTCCTCTAATAATCAATAATGGATACTGTTAGGAACGTGTCCTCTTAAGAAGTTTTGGGGGGCCCACATTTCAAAATATTTTTGATGGACCTGCAACACCATCAACTATTTCTCTTCTTTCTAAGAATATAGACAGAGTTTTGCCCTTTCTCCATCACTGAGTGCATTTTAACATATTGCATCTGTGTGCCTCAACAGCTGTACTGCAGCTGCCTGTGGAGCGGTACAGCAGGTGGTACCAGCAGCTGAGAGAATCATTGGGGTGCAGCTCCCAGAGCTGCAGATTTACCACACACGCTGTCTCATGCAAGCATGGACAGTTGGCAAAGACCCCACACACCTACTTCACACACACTTTGTACCTTACATTTGTGCTCCAGCCTTGAACACAAAATATAGAGAAACAGCTTTCATATTTTGTGTGTTCTAAATACTGTTTCCTTTCTGTAGAAAGATATAGATTCCCATAAATATGACTATTAAATAAGACAATTAGAGAATAGATTTTATAGGTAAAAAACATTTCTTTAACAATTGCATGCTGCTGATGTTATTTATTTCATCGATATTTTATCAAGATAAATAATTCCTTTTACTTTTGTCAAGCTTAACAGTGCAAAGGAACTGAAGGACACCAAAGGAGTTATTTTTATTACGCTTAAAAAATTTTTAAAATGTGATTTACTGTAAAGTCCTACCCGAATCACCTTTGGATCGATTTTAAAAGCATTCCCAGTGGTCTTTTAATTATGATTATGCCCTTTTTAGGCCAAATCAAAAAAACTATGGTTTTGATTAGGAATTAGCTCCTGCAGAGTGGCAGTAGGAAACCAGAAATTTGCCTCTGAGCTGTGGGCAGCATTGTCGATGTGGATTAAGCCCACCTCCATTTCCCATCTATTATCTATTAACACGCTCTCCCGCTAGTTTACAGCCCCTTACACCTCCGGCCTATCATTACTGGTGCAAGAAAAGTGGCGAGCATTCTTGGAGCAATATCCAGCCATACAGTTTTGATCTAGATTTCAGCTCAGATGAGAAAACCAAAAACGTACATGGATTTATATGTGGATCTAAGTAGATGCATTAGAATGAATCGGAGCAGGGTACTTGTGGTTTGCTGTAGTAACTTGCACATCATACTAGAAGGCTTTTTCCAACAGCATTTTATCATCTGTCCAGATTCACGAGAATTTCAATTAACAAATACTCAGAATTGAATTTCAATCTTAAATTTTCTTTTACATATGTCCTCCATCATTAAAATAATACTACAAGAACATTTTACAAACACCAAAAACACAATTTTCATCAGAGTGGCTCTTTACATTTTCTCTTTTCACAGGTCTTCATTTGTGGTAATGCCTTCCTTTTGTTCTGAGAAATAACCTAATTTCAGTCAGACAAAAACTCTTGCAGTAGAATACATTTATTTCACATACTTAATTTACATCTTAGTTGGCATTAACAAACTTTGATTGGCATAAGGCTCCGTACAATTCCATGAGATAATTTCCATAAACTTTAGGGTAAGAAACCCCGAACGGAGCCCACAGGTGGAGGTCGGGGAGGAGGGTGGGGCGACGAATGCAGCGCTGCGGTAAGAAAGAGAATGAACGGCTGCAAACCCTTGACTTAAATAGAACGCTGAACAGGTAAGTAATTAACTACCGCCCTAGGAGGGGGGAAGAGACTGCAGAGTTTTTGGCTGCCTGAAAGGCGAACTCGTTCGCTGTTTTGCATTGTAAATCTTGAAAGGAAAATCTAACTTCTGAAACTAAAGCAGAACCAAAAGTCACATTTTTTATTCAAATATGTCTCGTATAGATAATTTTGTAAAGCCTACTCACTATAATTGTGTCCATAATTTAATAGACGTCATGTACATAAATTTTAGTATGTTGTGATGTTGTGCTTCCACAAAACAAAAAATGTCCCAAACCAACTTTTTAAACATATTAATACAATTAGTACACTTGAGTGGCTACTCATTATCATCAGATAACAATTAATGGTAACTGTTCAAAATTTTTGTGGTGTTGAGAAATTTAATTTGGACCAGTAATTGGGAGAATTCTTCTTTAGTTTTGTAGTTGAAGCGGGGTTTTCCTAAAGCAAATATTGATTCTGTGCCCCTTTACCTGACCGTGTACATCATCTTTTGCTCGTCTCTGCTCCTGTTCCTACACTTGGTTGTGGACCCTACCTCTGGCTCGTCTCCAGTCCCCAGCCATCCCCTAACTCCATCTGGATGAAGCCCATCCACTGGACTATTTAAACATGTAGTTGTAGAGTTAGATAAGTTAATTATTCTCTAAAAGTTCTTAGACATCGCCTGTCTGTCCTGGGGGAGGATCCCTTCTTCATGTGGACACCCCCTAAGATTTCTTCTTTTTTTCTGGAATCCCTTCTTCATTTAAGAGTTCGCGTTTTTCCTTACCGCGAAGGAGGGTTTAAGGGCAGGGATGCCCAGTTTAGTTTAGTCTGTTTAGTTAGTTCAGTTTAGAATTTTCCTATTGAATTCTATGTATTCATGATCCCCATGATTTTATGTTTACTTCAATTACCGTTACGTACCCCACTGAGACGACTATTGTTGTGATTTTGGGCTAAATAAATAAAACGGAATTGAATTTAATTGAATTCAAACTAGTGCCAAGACTGAGCAGGCTATGACCTTTCCATCAACCTTTTTCAGAGTCAAAAGTTTTTAATTCAGACAAGAAGAAAGACAAACTACCTGTGGCCTCCAGTTGCACCCACCTTTTTTTTTTGGGGTCTGTGAACCACATCATAACCCTAAATCCAAACCACATTATTATGACTAAATGAGTCACTTAACAGCCAAAATAAAGACCTGTTTGTTCATTTCTCTTCCAACACAACTGCAGCATCTTCTCTAAGCAAGCTAGGCTCGTCAGATTAATGCCTCTGATCTCCCTCCATTCTGTGCTTGCTCCCAGAGGTACCGGTCCAAATTGGCAAACACAAGCTGTGATGTATATTCCCACTAAGTTCAAGCTAGTAAGCAATCTCTAGTTTTCATGCACAGCTGACAGAAGTGCATAACATATCCTAGACTTTTTTTTTTAATGAAAATCAGATGCTTCTTTACAGATAAAATAAACTTGGGTAACAGGTTTCAGGGAATTTATGAATTAAAGAATTCCTAAAGCACTGTAACAGTGGTTTGAATCTAATCACATATTTTGAGTGTGTTTACTTTACTTTACTTGCTTCAAAATTGATTTTGGGGGTTTTCAACTTGTTCCTTCTTTGAAATTGTATTTTAATAAAGAACAAAAACCCAAAAGAAATGCTAAAGTTACACATTTCTGACCTGAATAAACAACTAGCAAGAAACTGTGGAGAGTCAAGATGTGGGAAGCTGTGCAGGGAAAAGAGAAATACATCAGACAGATTTACCAGAACAAGTTTCTTTGTCTGTTTTGAATCAGTCTAGCCATATCAAGGAGACAACAGGAAAACAGGGAAAGCCTCTCTCGAGTGTGACCTATTGCTTGTGCCTCTGGTGTGTCTCCTGGGTGTAGCTTAGGTGACCGGTTTGGGCAGAACACAGGGACAAAAAAGGGAGCTTCCAGTTGGAGACAGTGAGCATTATTGCATTTATAGTGAGAAGTAATCATAGAAGGCCAAAGTGATTAGGGCTATGGAGAGAAAACCAAGGGAATGATCATAAGACATGTATGCAACAAACCTATCCAGCATCGAAGCATTGGCAAAAAATTATTTTACCTTAAACTTTTTAAAATTAAAGCTTTAACGGGAGTTTTGTGTTGTGTAACCTTGATACACAGAGATAAACTTATAATCTTATAACAAGGTTTGTGCAGACATTTGTTTGTGCAGACACATGACAGTTCCAGAAGGGGCAGAAATATAAAAAAGAAATATAAAATAAGCAACTTGAATTTTTTTTTCCCAAGCACGTTCGGTAATATATCATTCTTTGACGATAGTTTTTTTTTTAACATGGTGTTGTTGCATTTTCTCCTTTTAGAGGACATATATAGCAAAAACGATGCTTAAAATTGAATTGCTGAGTATTTCTCTATTTACATTGTGGTGAATCAGGAGCAGAAAAAGCTTGTAGGTGTAATGTAGAAGGTACAGCGATGTGTAGCCACAGATTGTCAAAGAGAATAAATTCAATGAAGCACTACGGTCAGCACCGGGGCCTCACAATGCTTTGTTTTAATTAAACAGTCGGATTCCTCTGGTCCGCACCGGTTCTAAGTCAGTTGCTGGGTGTCAGCCAAGGCAGCTCGTTTGGAGGGGGGGGGACTGAAACAGGGGACCCCCGGCAGGAGCTGCAACTGTAGAGATCCTCGAGAAGGGCCAGGCGTACATCCAGAGTCACATCCGCGCCCAGAGACCCACTTCCACGGTGTCCCGGATATCGTCCCACCGAACACTGCCCGGACCATCCCCATGTCCGGATAAGCTGTACCGGGGTAGCTACCCAATTGGTGTAGATTGCCAAAGAGGTGAAAGATCGGCCGATTTACATACCCATCACACAATGCGACAAACTTTTTATTACTGTGAGCAAAACTCTCTACCTGCTTTGGTTATTTAGAACAGACGTTTTGTACCAAATCAATTTTTCCCCACTTTGTTCAGCCTGACCCGATGTGACTTGAAGCGGCTTTTTCAGGTATTTTATTATTCTATAGCTATCTAAAGCTTTCTAGTGTGCATGTGCAGCCGAATAAAACTTTGATGACCTGGGAAAAAAGACAGAAAGAGAATTTGTCACACAGATGAAACCAGAAAAAACTATTTCATTAAAAACTCAGGTCTTGTCCTTTTTTTTCAGGTAACAGCAAACCCGTCACCCCAAACAACACAACAAAAGCACCTGGAGGCTGGTATAAATTATTCATAGTTCTCTTCACTTTTCAAAAATTTGTTGGGATTAAACTCTATTCATAATTCACAAAAGATCACTTTGTAATTCATTACATGAAATGTTGTTTTCATGAAATCTCTTGCTTTTAGGCACAAGAAGAAAAAGCTCTGAAATGTGGCAAATTGAAGTTGACATAAAAGTACAGCTATTAATTTGATAATACTTTTAAAGGTTGTGTAAATATCCTTCTTTCACTCATTCATTTTCTCAACCAGCTGTATCCCCTTTGGGGTCACAGGGTTGCTGGAGCCTGTCTTGGCAACCGTTGGGCAAAGGCAGGGTCCCCCCTGGACAGGTCGCCAGTCTGTTGCATGGCCAAACACATTTAAGTGATTTTTAGGTCCCAGCTAGGAGTTGAACCAGAACCTTCTTACTGTGAGGCGAGAGCGCTAACAACTCAAACTAGGACATAGAAATCAGAAACATTTTTTGAAGAAAAATAACACCAAAACAATTAAGTATTTTTGGTTGTTTAGACACCTTTAATGCACATCCACAAATACAAATTCTGCTTCAGCACCTCTGCGGTATTTGTCAGCAGAATACATGTTTTCACATCAGTATAGATTAAAAATCCCATATGCCTATTAAGGGATTCCTATTAGCACAACTCACATGCAAGCATTTCCACCACAGGAATAATGGGATCTCCAATGATTCCACGGTCACCTTCCAAAGTTCCACTGCCCCTTTGCTTTCGATTTGAGGATTACAGTGGCCAGCTGTGTCTTGCACAACATCAGTACGGAATGATGATGAGGGAATGATACTGTTGCTTTGCAAATGTGTGTGCATTTCACAGTTAGCTTGTGAATTATTAGTTTAGTGAGTCAGGTGATGGTTTGATGTGTTACAGGTATTAATGTCTCCAAAGAATGTAGCCTGGTACAAATGTGATTTTATAGCATGCATCTTTCATGGCACACATCAATCATTTGTCAGAGTTTGATTGCATTAAAGATTTCTTTATGTAGATTCATGTTTGGTCAATTTCCACTGAACTTCTGGGATTTTTGCTCATCTCTTAAGGCTATCCGCATTTGCATCTAATTACACAAGTAACCTTGACTAAGCCTGTTTAATTTCAGGTACATCTGCATAGTAATGTGATTTTAAGTAAACAATTTTCTTTCCTCAACTATCCCTTAATTGACATCACAAATGGTGTAGTCGGGAGACTTTAAATTATTTTATAATTGGCCTCTGTGGTAAAATGTTTGCAAAGTGAAAAAGATGGCAGAGAAAATAGTTACAAGGATCTGGGTTCCTTCTGGCTCCAATGCTTCAACCTGCACATGGAACGAAAGTGCAGTCAGGTTAGTCCAGTGTTCTTGACTCTCAGTGCCAATGTCTCATCCTATAGTGCTAGAATCCTCTGTCCGTTCTTTGTAATTCTATTCCATTTTCAGTTTCTTCTCACCACAGATCTCCAGATTACATCAACCAGCTCTCCAACTCTTATAAATAGCAGGCCCATCCTTTGCGGGCAACACACGCTCTTTGGCATATACTATTTGACCGTTTAGATTAGCTTAAAGCTTAATGTCATTACACATGTGCTAGTTCAGGGTAACTAAATGCAGTTTGTGTCTAACCAAGATGCAACAAGCAGTAAGTGCAGGAAAACATTTTTCAGTTAAGTTTGAATATAGACTTGTGGTGCATATGGAAACAATAGGATAGTACAAGCAAAACAGTTATGTGAAGATTTACGGAATCATAGCTTGGCTGATTAGAAATGTATAGATATAAGTAGGGGTGTAAGGACAAATGGAATTCTATTCCTACAATCCAACCAGATTGATCTGTCTGAGACAAATTGTTAATCAAATCAAATCAACCTTTACCATTGAAGAATTGCTTGAAAATGGTATTTTTCAATAATTTTACTTTTACGTAAAAGTGACCAAGTTCCATCACAGTGGACAATAAACATGAGAGCCATCATCAGTCCATCATTCCAGTCCAATGTGGGGAAACACTTTGAATTTAGCAAAGACGTGACCATACAGTGAGCTAGAATGTTCTAATAATGATCCCTTTGGATTATTTTGATGTGGGAAAACAACAGTGGGCTGAACTTTAGGAAACTGAACTGTGAATGGATTTGACATCAATTCTTGTTTGCTTGTTTGTTTGTACACATATTTAATTTACACTTGATTATCTTGCAAGAAATTCAAGGAATCTGGAAAACTTCACCTCCACTGCATTTTTGGCTAAAGATGTCCTGGATCAATTTTAGGTCAGTGAATTGGATTGTTCAAAACAAACCAATATTAACTATAATTCATATCATCAAATTATGATATGAATCAAATCATTGTTAAAACAAATTGTTACACCACTTGGTATGGGGGGGCCGTGGTGCAATGGTAGGGCAGTTGACTTCTGATTGGAAGATTGCAGGCTCAATTCCCACCTTGCCCTGCCCATGTGTTGAAGTGTCCTTGGGTGAGACACTGAACCCCACCTTGCCTCTGGTGGAAGGTTGGCGCCAATGTTTGGCAGCGGAGCGGCCATCAATCAGTGTGTGAATGTGTGTGTTATTGAGTGGAACTGTAACTGTAAAGCGCTTTGGGCCTTCGAGAGAGGTAGAAAAGCGCTTTATTTTTTACCATTTGGCATAAGTACATACTTGCATATGCAGATTAATGAGTGTAATTAGTGTAGTAGTATATTAGCTATATGTGCAGTAATAAATAGTCAGATATTGGACAGACTGTATGAGTGGGGGAGAGAATTAGTTTACATGATCAAAGTGAATCAGCTGATTTTGACACAGAGAAAAGTGGATTTTCATAACAGCATGCACCATAGCGGTGGGTGGAGTGTCCCTGCCCCAGGTGGAGGAGTTTCAACAACTTGGGGTCTTGTTCACGAGTGAAGGAAGACCAGAGCATGAGATTGACAGGCGGATCGGAGCGGCGTCCGTAGTTATGCGGTCGCTGTATTGGTCCGTTGTGGTGAAGAGAGAGCTGAGCCGAAAAGCAAAGCTCTCAATTTACCGGTCGATCTTCGTTCCACCACTCACCTATGGTCATGAGCTATGGGTCATGACCGAAAGAACGAAGTCTCGAATACAAGCGGCTGAAATGAGCTTCCTTCATAGGGTGGCTGGGCGCACCCTTAGAGATAGGGTGAGAAGCTCTGTCACCCGCGGAGAGCTCGGAGTAGAACCTCTTATCCTCCACATCGAAAGGAGCCAGCTGAGGTGGCTCGGGCATCTAGTCCGGATGCCCCCTGGAAGCTTCCCTGGAGAGGTGCTCCGGGCATGTCCCACTGGGCGGAGGCCCCGGGGAAGACCCAGGACACGCTGGAGAGACTACGTCTCTCGGCTGGCCTGGGAACGCCTTGGGGTACCCCCAGAGGAGCTGGAGGAAGTGGCTGGGGCGAGGGAAGCCTGGGCATCTCTGCTCAGTCTGCTGCCACCGCGACCCGATACCGGATAAGCGGAGGAAGATGGATGGATGGATGGATGCACCATAGTGTTGCATACCGACACAAAGCCCTTTTCTTTGCAACAGAATCAGCTAATTTGTTCATAAGCACTTCACTACAAAAAGGGTTGCATATCAGTTCAAGGCTGATTTTCTCTGTTTCAGAATCTGCTGGTATAACGTTAACTGCATCAATGGTTGAAGAGTTACGGTAGTGGAAAGAATGTCAGCACTGGAGCTAAAGATCTGGTGTTAAAAGGCTTAATCTACAGCATTAACAGAACAAAAAGAAGGAGTAAAACACCAATAAGGACACATCAATGACACAAATGAATTAAGTAATTCACACTTACAATAATATTTATCATATATATCAAAAAGCTTATAAATAACATATCACATATACTGACCTACCTACTCTTTCACAAGGGGATGGCAGTTATATAAATGAATGCTTAATGTTGACAAAGGTGTGGTTAATTAATATGCCAAACGATCATTAAGTTTTCTTTTTACTGCAATAAGATCATCACATTTAAAACTAAACAGTATTATATGGTGTCAAATTAGTGTCTAAAGTATTGCGAATCAAAACAGTAAAACCGCGCATCAAAACCCCAAATCTGCGAATCAAAATGCATAAATTGAGAACCAAAACCCACGATTTGCAACCAAAAGCCATTCCCCAAAGCACAATCCTATTTCTCAGCTGCCGATTTGTTTTCTCTCCATTCTGAAATCCTGTTTTTGAGTTGCAGTTTTATTTTGAAATTATCTTTTTGAGTTGCGCTTTTATTTTTTGAGTTGCGCTTTTATTTTTTTGCGGTTTTGATTCTAAAACCTGTCGACACGTAAAAACAACAAAAAAGTCAATTTTTCCAATCCACAGGCAATTATTCCCAGGTTCGACATGACCGATCCTGACACTATGTTAAAAAATGGACTTTGTTTAACCCATAAAAGTCATGAAAAGAGCTGGAAACTCCGCTAGCATTGAGCTAGCTAGCATACTAACACAGGAGAACAATGGTGATAGTTTGTCATGCAACATCTAACTTTCTAACATCTTTTTCACTAGCAGCTACTGGTGGAGCTCCTTATCTGACTGTGCTGGCGTCCTCTGGTTAAATAAAGAACAAGTTTGATAGTTTAATATAGTAAAAGAAATGAAAAACATGAAAAACTTACCGGCACATTCTAAACTGGTCTGTTGACGTAAGACTCGGTGTTATTCGGCAGCCAATAAGCTTCTGGATATCAGGGATGTCCCGCCTCCTCTCTTTTTGACTGACATAACACTGTTTTTACGTGTCGACAGGTTTTAGAATCAAAACCGCAAAAAATAAAAGCGCAACTCAAAAAATAAAAGCGCAACTCAAAAAGATAATTTCAAAATAAAACTGCAACTCAAAAACAGGATTTCAGGATGGAGAGAAAACAAATCGGCAGCTGAGAAATAGGATTGTGCTTTGGGGAATGGCTTTTGGTTGCAAATCGTGGGTTTTGGTTCTCAATTTATGCATTTTGATTCGCAGATTTGGGGTTTTGATGCGCGGTTTTACTGTTTTGATGCGCAATACTTTAGACGCTAATTTGACACCATAGTATTACTCATAGCTGAAAGTAAACAGTTAACATTAAAGTTTTGTTTGTGTGAAAATCAAAAGAATAAATGACTTCTAAGTAACATACAAGAACCCTTCCAATAGAAAGAAGGAGAACATGATCCGAGAGTGGAAAAAAAACACTGTGCTTGTCCTAAAAGTACACAAAAAAGGTGAAAATTGTGTACAACTTAAAATCAAATAAACAAAAAACAAAAATTTGTAGTTAATAAAAAGAAGAAGGACATTGAGGGGAAAGATGTGTGGTTTATTTGAGTTGATAAATAGAACAATAACGTTTGTGTGTATTCTTTCTGCTCATCATGTCAGATTTTGGATTTCCATTTGTTTTATATTGTTGTTTTGCTCATGAAAACATACATCAAAATCTGAGAGTTGGGGAATTGTTTACCGTTTTTGGATTTAAAGAAAGTTAAAAAATGTTTGCTTCTTTGCACTCAAAACGGCAATACCTCGAGTATTGCTTAATTTTTCTTTTTTTTTTTTTTTTTTTTTTTTTTTTAACTTGTCCTGTCCAACAGCTGGGCAGACAGACGAGAGCTGAGGGCCTCTTGTGTTGGACATATTTTGCTTTAACAAGAGGGGTTATTAATCTTCTGACAAACCAAAGGTATGTCTGAATAAACCCCTTTTGTAATTGAGGCCAAACTTTATCAATTTCAATCATGTCTGAAAATCTTTGGTGTCGGACCGGACGGAAAAGGAAAGAGGGGAAGAAGAGAGAGGGACGCTAGAGAGAGGGGGGGGTAGGGGGTGATAATAGGAGGGGAAGGGGGATAAGACCATGAAGCAGCATACAGCAACAAGTTTACTGGTTGTTAATCATTATGGTAAGGTTCAAATGCAGTACAAAAAGGGCGGGGCCCGTCCACACACACACTCAAATGTTATAAACACACCTGCTAGCTGCAAAAATGTCCACCTGTCGACATGTACACAAAACAGATAGTGTTCACACACGCATACTTATGCCTTAAAACCAACTAGTGTGAAATATTTCAGTCATTCAGTCATGCAAGCTATTAGTGCAAAGGTGAGCTAACACCAGTGCTCAGGTGAGGTTTTATGTTCTTCTAAAATGGATGGTGGAACGTGAAAAGAAGGAGGGAGAGTGCCCAGCCATCCCCACCCCAAGACCCCCTCCGCAGCGGCAGCCGGAATCCCCCCAACGCCACACGGGAACCGGCAGGGAACAACCGCCGCCCGGGCGACCAAGCCCGCCACCCAGGCCAGGGCCAGCAGGGCCGCCGCAAGGCCCCCAGAGCCAGAGGCCAGGGAAGCACGGAGGGAAAGAGAGCGCCGCCCCAGCCCAACCAGGAGAGCAGCCCCCCCGCCGCGCCGGGAGAACCCAACGCAGAGCCCCACCGGAGAAGGACGCCCACAGCCCCAAACGAGCACCCCACCACCACCCAGGAGAACCGGGCATCCCCCCGCCCCAACCCCAGGTACGAGCCAGGACCCCCCAAGGGAGACCCGCTCCGCACTCCAGGCAGCCATCCGCCCGGCCCACGGTTGGTCCAGGGAGGAGCGAGGCAGGGGGCCCGCCGCCCCCGCCCAGGAGGGGGGAACCCCGGGGAAAAAAAGAGGGCCCACAAGGGGTGTTGTAAATATGGCCCGACCAGGCTCGGCCACAGTTGGAAATTTGGCGGGGCCCAGCACTCAGGAGCATGGACCAGAACCCACCCCCCAGGGACCAGACAACCCCGGCTCAGATGTAATGTGAACTCCCCCACCGCGCGGAGAGAGCACCGCCGGGCCCAGGAAGCCGGCACCCCGGGAACACGGCCGCCGTTGCAAAGGGGCCCGCACCCCCCACCAGGGAAGAGGCAGGGGACAGATGGACCCAGGTCCCACCTTCCTTGCAAAATGTGTGTGCGTGTATGTGTGTTTGAGATGGTGTGTGTGTGCATGTGTGTGTGTTTATGTTGGGATGTATATATTGAGGGGGGAGGGGTGTGTGTACTAAGGGGGGTGCAGTTAAAATTGGCGTGTAGGGCACTAAGGGGACATCTCCTGATTACTCACAGTGACGTCCCCTCACCCTCCCCACCAAGGGGCCCAAAATGTCTAAGGTGCGGTTAAAATTGGCGGGTAGGGTGCTAGGAGGACATCCGCTGCTTGCTGGCAGTGATGTCCAAGCACCCCCCCTACCAAGGGCCCTACATGTCTAAGGTGCAAATAAAACCGAAAGAGGGGGGGCCCACTCCATACGGCAACCATAGGAGGGGGGCCACTGCCTAGTAAACCCCCCCCAAGGCTCATCGCAGGCTAAGCCCCCCACCCCCTCACCCTATTATGAGGTTATATGAGGAAGGGGGTAAGTTGGGGACAGCTGATAGACTGTCCCCCGGTGGTCAAACAGCTGTCCCCCGCCCCCCCCCCCCCCCCCAGCAAGGGGGCCAGGCCCACCCAGCCCAGGGGCCCCACCCCCGGAGGCGCCGACACCCCAGGCCCAGCACCACCCCCCCCACACAGAGAGAGAGGGGCCAGAAAGCGCCGGCCCCCCCCGGAGCAAGCCCAGGCCCCCACCCCCAAACGCCGGCCCTAGAAGAGCGAGGCAGCCAACCGTGCAGCCAAGAGTGGACCCCCCCCCCTCCCCCAGAATGCCCCCCCACAGGTCAGGGCCGACAAGACCTCCCCCCCCCCCCCCCCCCATACCCCGCAGCCGAAGCGGAGGACACCCAGAGCGACCGGGGGCCCCAAGAGGGTTGTCCCGTCCCGCCCCAGAGCCAGGGAAGGGCCGATCCCAGCCCCAGGCGTAGATGGGAAGCCCATCCAGCGCCGCTGGGCCCCCCCCCCCGAGCAGCGCCCCCCGCCAACCCCCCCCAGCACAGGCAAAGGGACCACCCCCCCAAGCCAGGCCAGACCACCACCCCACCCCCCCACCACGCACCCCCACACCCAAGCCCAAAGGACCACGCAGCGCCCCAGCCCGCCCCACCCAGGCGCACGACCCGATCCCCCGACCAACGGAGCCCCCAACAACCCCCGCCAGGCACCGGAGGCCCCGACCCCCACCCCGGCCCACGGCAGAAGGGCAAAGAGCAGCGACGACCAGGCCCCCCCCACCCCCTAAGTCACGGAGTTAGCTATGGGAGACCAGAGAGACCGAATTCTTTCGAAGTTACTTGAACTTTGGGCTGACATTTTTTCCAAGCTGATATGATCAAGCAGCAGATTTCTGTGTTGACTTATATTTATATTTTTTTTGCTTTTCCAATTTATTAAAATAGTTTTTTTAGCAATGCAAAGAGTTATGAAAATGATAGAGCCTAATCCTCCTTCTACATCGATGGCACTCATGTCACCAAGCACACAAAGTGACGGTGAAGCTGTGATTGAAACCTTAAGCCAGACTGATAGATCGGCACATACCTGCCGCCAGAGAGCCTGGACAGGCGTGCAGAACCATAGTGCATGCATGTAATTGTCGGGTAGATTACTGTCACAGTGCTGACAAATGTCTGAGTTACTGAGACCCATCTTGAACATCCTCTGTCCAGTGTAGTAAATTCTGTGAAGAGTTTTGAAATGGATTAGCTGCAGATTTGGACTTTTTGTCATTTTAAAGGTGTTTAGACAAAGTTCTGACCAAAAACTTTCATCTGTGCTGATGCTCAAATCCGCATCCCATTTTGTTGTCGGAAGTGAAATATTGTTATCTAAATTGCATAAAAGTTTGTATATTTTGGAGAGAGTTTTATTCATTGAGAAATTGATCAGAGTGGTAACTACATCTGGTAGCTTTAAATCGTTGTCTCTGTATTTAAACTTTTTAGTAATAATTGATTTAAGTTGCTGATATTCCAAAAAGTTATATATTCCATGTTTGTCTTGAAGTTCCTGGGGAGTTATGAATCTTCTATCAATAATTATGTGCTCTAGTTGTTTTATGCCCCCTGCTTGCCAAGCTGGGAAGTGGATAATTTTTTTGTTTATGAGGATGTCTGGGTTGTTCCAGACGGGTCATTTTGCACGGTTGAATTGATGATTTTGATATTTTGAGAAATTCCCACCAGGCTGTTAAAGTGGCATTTATATTAATACTTTTGAAACAATCCTGTTTTTTAACTATTTGGCTAATAAATGGAAGATCTGACAGGTTGATCTTTCCACATAACGCCTGTTCCAAGTCTAACCATGAGTTAGTTTCTGGATTATTTTTTAACCATTTTAAGATATATTGTAATCTATTTGCAAGAAAGTAATTGTGGAAGTTAGGTAATTCTAATCCTCCACAGCTTTTTGCAGATTTTAAAGTTTTTAGACTAATTCTTGCAGGTTTGTTGTTCCATAGAAAGCTTGATATGGATGAGTCTAATGTTTTGAACCATTTTAATGGCGGTTGTGTGGGAATCATTGAGAAGAGATAATTAACTTTGGGTAAGATTTTCATTTTTACCGTGGCTACCTTGCCCATAAGGGACAAAGGCAGGTTGGTCCAGCGTGTTAGATCGTCCTGTATGTTTTTCAGTAATGGGGTGTAGTTTAGCTGCACCAGTTCTGAAATTTTGGGGGAAAAATAAATACCTAGATATTTTATATTGCCTGATTTGACTTGTATTGTGAGTCCTTGCTCCGCATTACTGTTCAGTGGTAATAAAACAGATTTATTCCAATTAATGGAGTAGTCTGATATAGAAGATAATTCATTAATGATTGTTGCCGTTTCATTTACAGAATGTATATTACTTAAAAACAGTAATATGTCATCTGCATAGAGACTAATTTTATGATGGCTGTGTTTGGTTTTAATTCCTTTAATACTCTCATTCTGTCTTATTGCTGCAGCTAGAGGCTCGATAAATATTGCAAAAAGAGAGGGGGAGAGTGGGCAACCCTGTCTAGTTCCTCTTCCAAGAAAAAACCTGTTGGAAGTCTGTTTATTAGTTCTAACTGATGCATTGGGGTTGTGATATAATATTTTGATCCAATTGATGAATGATTCTCCAAACCCAAACTTATGGAGGGCAGCAATGAGGAACTTCCAGTTTACTCTATCAAAGGCTTTTTCAGTATCCAGTGATAGTATAGTCATTTCCTGGTTTTTGATGGTGGCAAAGTCTATTATGTTAACGAGTCTGCGGACATTATCATCCGAGTGTCTGCCTTTGATGAATCCAGTTTGATCAAAGTCAATTATGTGAGGAGTGACTTTTTCTATTCTCTGTGCTAGTGCTTTGCAGATAATTTTTACATCTGCATTAATTAAAGAAATGGGGCGATAGCTTGAAGGACTCGTGGGGTCTTTGTCTGGTTTTAGAAGAAGGATAATGTTGGCAGAGTTCATGTTAGGTGGTAGAGATTGGCTTTCATTGATAAATTTTACCGTTTTATGAAACGTTGGTGCCAGTTGTTCCCAGAATTCCTTATAAAACTCTGCAGGAAAGCCGTCAGGCCCTGGTGCTTTACCATTAGGCATAAGTGACAGAGCTTCATGAAGCTCAGACAACGAGAGCGGAGAGTCTAAATTTGTGATTTGATCTTCGTTTAACTTGGGCAGGTTTATATTGTTGAGAAATGAGTTGATGCTTTGTTCTGATGGATTGATCTGTGGAGTGTATAAGTTTTGATAAAAGTCTTTAAACGCATTATTAATTTTTACCGGGTCATGGGTGACATTCCCTGTTTGGTCCATAATAGAAGTGATTGTTGATTTTTCTTTATTAATTTTAAGCTGATTAGCTAGAAATTTGCCAGATTTATTTGAGTTTTCGTATCTTTCCAGTCGAAGCCTTTGTATCTGGAATTGTGTTTGTTTATTGATGATGTCATTTAACTGCAGCTTTAAATTTTTCATGTCGCCCAGTATGTGTTCCTGTGCAGAAGCAGCATAAGCAGTCTCCAGGGTTTTGATTTTATTTTCTAATTCTAATAAATCTGCTTTCTCTTTGCGTTTTTTATGCTTTGAATAAGAGATGATTTTCCCTCTCATGACTGCTTTTGCTGCTTCCCAAAGAATACTTGGTGATATTTCAGAAGTATTGTTGAATTCTAAGAAGGTTGCCCACTCTTTTTTAAAGAATTCAATAAATTCCTGGTCTTTTAACAGAGATGTATTAAACCTCCAGGTTGAACCCGAGGGTCTGGGTACTTCCCTTGAAATAGTAACAGAAACTGGTGCATGGTCACTGATAATAATTGGATGAATGTTGGAACTTTTAATTTCTTTCAAAAGGGAGTTACTGACTAATAAATAATCTAAACGAGAGTGTGAATGGTGAACTGGAGAAAAAAAGGTGAACCCCTTAGTGCTTGGATGACATGAGCGCCAAGCGTCGCAGAGACCCAGATCATTCATGTACTGCTTTAGAATACTTGCAGACTGCCATGTACGCTGATTTGCTGCTGTGCTGAGTCTGTCAAGTTCAGGGTCCAAAACCAGGTTGACGTCTCCTCCTATAATGATTGTGGAGTCAGAGTGAGCTGAGAGTGAGGTGAAGAATCTGTGAAAGAAGGAAGAGTCTTCAACATTAGGGCCATAGATACTGGCGATGCAAAAGTCCTTATTCTGAATGGATATATTAATGATTACAAATCTGCCTTCTGGGTCAGTAACTGTATCCTTATGAGTAAATGTAACATTTTTATTAATCAAAACTGCAACCCCTCTTTGTTTGGAGTTGAAACTGGCAGAATACATAACTGGATACTGGGAACAGCACAGGAGTTGACCAGCTGATAAAGATAAATGGGTCTCCTGCAGCAGAGCTATATCTGCTTTAAGATCATTCAGGTGATTTAACACTTTCAATCTCTTTGGCCCAGAACCAAGTCCACGCACATTCCAGCTAACGATGTTAAGACTGTTCATAGCTGTTCTAACCGGGAGAGTGCAAGGCTAAATAGTGCGTGTGCCCGTCCGTGTGCGCGTGCACGCTGTGCGTTCCTGCTACACTGACAAGCGCTGTGCGTTGTGGGTGAACGTGTCTTGGCTATGAGCTGCATGTTACGTGCGTCCTGTGTGAGCCTAAGTGAGGTTTTTGCAGTTTATCAACGTGTGTGTGCGGGATCGCGTGTGCATGCTCTTATGCGCGCGCGCCCGTTCCGTGCATAAATAAATACTCACCGTGGTTGCGTTGACTTTACCTGATTCACATATGAGAACATGGGAAGGGGGGGGGACAAGAGAAAAGAGAGAGGGAAAGAGAAAGAACAAAAAACAAAAACAACGAAACAACAACAGAAACATGAATGTGAGAGAAAGAAAAAACACTTTTCCTGAGAGGTGTGGATTATTGATGATCCGATTATTTCCTATTCAATTAAATAAGTTTGCGGGTTTCTTCTGGGCACCGCAGATGTCAGTGCGCCTCTGAAAGCCTTCAGCACAGCCAGGGTGTTACCTCTGGGTCCCGGAACAGCTTGCCATTCACAAAAAGTTTATCAACGGCAACCACCGCACGGGCTCCAGCAGACAGGTGCTTCCTCCTCAGCGGGAAGAGGATTTTCCACCGGCGGAGGATCTCGCCTGGAAACTGATCATTCACGCTATAATGTGTGTCTTTCAGCTCTCGCCCTCTGCTTTTTACCTGCATCTTTTGTTTATAATGTTCAAATTTAGCAACAATAGGACGGGGACGCTGATTGTCCGGCCTCTTTCCTCCGAGCCGGTGAACCCTGTGGAAGGAGATCTTCTGGACTTCTTCCTTGGGGAGTTTCAGGTGGACCTCTATGAAGGACTTAACAATGTTCTCCGGGACTTCTCCTGCCTCTTCTGGAATCCCTGCGAACACTAGATTGTCCCTCATGCTCCTCGCCTGAAGATCCAGGAGGGTTTCCTTGATGGATCGGTTTTCCTCAGAGAGACGGGCGGTGTCGTGGCCCAAGATCTTCACGGTCTCTCTGAGGGCCTGGTTCTCCGCTGCGAGCTCCTGCACCTGCTGTTGGCTGAACTCCAGAGACTCTCGCAGACCTTGGAATTCCTTATGGAGGATCTCCAGCAGATTTAAACGGCAATCAAAGCTGGAGAGCCTTTTATCAATTGAATCCAGGATGTCACTCATGTTGCTGCCTGGAGAGGAGACAGCCCCCGGGGAGTCTTCGGGACGGTTGCGTTTGGTGGACGGAGTGGCGGTGTTGGATTTCTTCATGAGGCAGGTATTGAAACACTCGTCGATGTAATTCTCCAGATCCTCCAGGTCCTCCAGGTCATCCAGGCTGGCAAATGCTTGACAAACTTTTTCAGATTTTTATTTTTTAACTTTCTGGATTATTTAAATATGGCGGTGTAATAAAATAAATCAAAAATGTTTGTATTGCTTAACTTAACTTACAACTCAAGAGGGATTTTTTTTTTTTTATCTGTTGTTTATACGTTTATTAAAGTTGAATTTCTAGGGTAAGAAAAGCTGCTTGTGGGCAGAAAGCCCAGTTTAAAACGATGGAAATGTGATCATGACCTTTAAATTAATATCACATAAATAATTCATTTTAAGCTCTTTAGAGCCCCTGGAAAAATAACAAATAAATAGTGTATAAAGGGAAATTGACTCAGAGTTTTCTGTTGTTTCTAAGGCTCCTTATAAAGCCAAAAAGTGTTTCTAGTGATGTCTGCAGTGTGAAAGTGTGATGAGATTTAGAAATGTTAATTTTTCTGACAAGATGATGCTTCATTGGTGTAAAAGAACCCGCAGGGACTCATTTTGGATCTGCTGGCACAGAGCGTGGTCACAGACACAGCACTGAGTCCAGATCAGAAGAAAAGGAAGCTTTTTTTCTTGTGGAGGGCTAAAATCCAGAGCAGAGACATATCTCTTCTTCCGGCGTTGGGAAGATTAAGGCCAAGTGCCCATCTGTACCGTTTCAAAACCAACACATCCAGTTCTTGAGTCTCTCTGTCCTACCTCCCAAAAAACAGCTGAATTTTATCTAAAATATTTTCTGAAGCACTTTTCTTACCAAAAAAAACAAAAAAACGCTTTTGTTAAAAAAGATTTCGAAACATATTTGACACATTTAACCAGTGTGCATGAAACAAACAAAAAAAAATGGTTCCACTTCAAGTGAATTCAAGTGAAATGTAAGACATGGACAGGAACATGAATGAATTGATGTATACCACAAGCCTCAATTCTATATTGCAGAAGTAAATAATAAATGTTTACATAAAGCACCTATTCTTTTTTTATTATTTGTTGTCCATCTTTATTTAAGTTTCTTCAAAGAATGTAAAATGGGCAGAAAAATCTGTTTTTCCTTCTTTTTTTAAATTTTTTTATTAACCGGGTATAAGAACTTTTGTTTTTGTTGTCTTAATGAAATGAAAGGAAATAAAAATGTTTGATAAATTAACCTAGCAGACATGACTTGAAAAGAAGAAAAAAAACAGGAACTCAAACCAGACCATGTTAAAAACCTAAAAAACGATTAACCAGTAAAGTTGGGAGTAAATTATATTGCAGTGAAAAGCAGAAATAATCAAGCTTTTCAATGCACGGAGTCTTCATAAATGAACAGAGGGCAGCTGTGATAAAAACTTTTGTGACACCAAGATCATACCTGAGTATGATATATAAGTCAATGAATAAATAAGCTAACTTCTATATAAAAAAAACAACCAAAAATAAGAGCACAAAATGTCATAGTATATTTACTAGTCTTGGATAAAAAACTTAAAATTTATAGTACGTATCACACGACATTAACCAAACTCTAACCTTTTTTACTGTTTCATCTTTCAAGAAACCATGTGATTATATCTTCACAATTTGTAGTAAGTTATAAAAAACAAAAAATAAAGAGTTTTGCTCCTTCGAGTTTTAAACCTTTTTTTCCGTGCAAGAGGGCTTAAGAATTTGTTTTTTAATATTTAGAGAGCCATTGTTTTTATTTGTTTGAAAAAAGCATTCTTATTTATTTGGAGCCTTTTGCTTTACTTATGTGGGAAAGGACATTGAGGCCAAACGTAAATGCTTGTAACAATAATTTTTGCATGATATGTCAAACACAAAAACAGTACAAGTATGTTGGTCTGTACTTCATAAAGTACCCAGTTCTACAGTAATTGAGTAAATGAAGCTCCCACAGAAACTACTTTAGGTGTCTTTTAGCAATTTAGGTTAAGGAAGGGACTTTTATTTCATTAGGTTTATGTTGTGATAGCTTTGTTTTCTATCTAATCTTAGAGGATGCTGTTCTGCTAAATAAACAGTTCAATGTTGAAGAGCGCTCTTCATCCTCCCAAGTCGATTGGTGTGTTGCAGGAACCTCCAAGGACACTGCTTACAGGGTATTTAAGTGGTACCTATACGGTACAATCATTGTACCTACTGGCTACTTTCATGGTACTTGCTGTGTATTTATGTGGTACTAGTTGCACAGTTAAATCTCCATGGTTAAAATTAACCCAGGCTGGGTTGTTTTTAATCCCACCTTGGAGTTTAAAAGGGGACTGACTCAGGAAAAAAAGGGTTAAAATGAAATTGATATAACCCCTGAAAAAAGTAACCAAAAAATATACCCAAACATATAAATACCACTTAAATACCCTGTAAGTAATGTATTGTAAAAGGAAGCGTTACTTCAATATCAATGTTGCATCAATCAGTTTTAGAAAGGTGAAATTTCTTGTATTTTCATTTTTTACCAAAAATCTAGAAAGGTATTTCACATTATACACACTGGTTTCAAAGTAATATCTAAACGTTTAAGAACAGCCTTGTCTTTTAGAAAACCCACTGGGTCAAAGTTAGGTGCTGTTTTTTTCTTTCTTTCTTTTTTTTTAAAAACACACATTTCTTTTTACATTTTCTTTATACATACATATGAAAAAATACCAGCTGTGTAGCTCGGTTAGTAAGGTGCAGGACTGGGTAGCTGGAATCCAGGGTTTGATTTCTGGGGGGGGGTGAACAATCAATGGCAAGCAATGGTAGCGTTACTGCCTACCTCGTAATATGAGAGACGTCGCCTGGCCACACAAGGTCTGCAGGTGCTGGGGGACCAGAGCATCCAGAACTAGACTATATGTGAGAACAGGGTTCTATTAGGTGACCGAAGACTAGTGAGCGTGGAATCCACTATCCAGGATGAAACATCCAAGATGCATGAATACATCAAGCTCAAGGCCCCAACTGACAGTGTGCTCAGTGAATGTGGAGAGCAGATCCTCTGACCTCACGGGAGGACAAACCCCTGCATGGAATGTACCTGACCATTACTGAAGTGGCTGATATCAAGAAGTCCTACCAAGGGCTAGAAAGGGCTGGCCTACAGGTAAGCGCAGAAGCACTCATCCTGGCAGCCCACTGTCAGTTGGGGCCTTTTCGTACTTTTCACCTCTGAAGGTGGTAGAGAATGAGAGTGCAAAGATCCTGTGGGACTTCCAGATCCAGACTGATAGGATGGTAATGGCAAACCAACCAGTCAGTGGTGGATAAAGAACAGAGGAAAGCCATTGTGGTGGATCTGGCAGTGCCAAGTGATGGGAACATCAGGAAGAAGGAACATGAGAAACTGGAGAAAAACCAAGGACTCAGAGAAGAACTGGAGAAAGCATGGAAAGTGATACTGCGCAGGACCCTCATGCTCCCAGGACTCTGGTAGATGACCCGAGCTTGGGTGAGAAACCACCTGCGGAAGGGTGAGAGGTGCGTTTTTTTGTAAAAAAATATATATTTGGCCTGGTAACTGCTGCCATCGAAAATGAAGAAACAAAAAAAGTAACGTTATAGGCCCAGCAGAAAATTGGAAATTCAAACTATTCTGGTGTTCAAAAGACAATTATCATCTGAGTTTTATGCAAAACTTGTGAAATGTTAAGATTTGGAATAAAACCTAAATTAAACCAACTGACTTGTTGGTTCTTTTTTTATCAGACACTATGATTTTTATTGCACTAAACAAGTTTATTTTTTTAGCTTTCACTAAACAACCCCAAAGGAAAATTTTGATCTGGCAGTGGCTCAGGCGGCAGAGTAGGTTGGATCCCCGCTCCCCCCAGCCAGCTGTTGTTGTGTCCTTGGGCAAGACACTTCACCCTGCCTGCCTCCATTGCGGCTCCCTGGTGTGTGAATGTGTACAAATGTCCCGGTGTTGGTCAGAGGGGCCGTAGGCGCAAACTGGCAACCAACCCTCTGTCGGTCTGCCCCAGGGCAGCTGTGGCTACATCAGTGGTTACCATCAATGAATACCATGGATGAATAATGGACACATTGTAAGCACTTTGAGCACCACGAAAAATCCAATCCATTATTATTATTATTCGTTCACACATATCTAAGAACTGAGAATGAGCAGGTTCAGACTATGACGTAGATAAGAGAGGAACAGCCCCTTCCAGGAAGAGTCTCCTCTGTTAGCTCTGAATGGCTTAGGAAAAGCATGATACTGGCCCTTTAACAATTCTATGAAGCTAAAATAACAAAAATAAAAGCCCTACATACATTTTTTTTTACCTTTCTTGGTGAAACTAAGTTTAGGATAAACTCACCTGAAAATGTTGTCACCACATTCCATGAATAAACACATCTCTTTATTATATAAACAAGACCATCTTGACCTCATGGCTTGACCTTTTTAATCTGTTAAGTAGCAGCAACAACAAATGATTTAAATGTATTTATACATTTTTTTCACATCTTGGATTGTCAGGTTGAGCTGTATTCTTACTAAATTATTATGTGCTATTTTTTTAACCTTGGAGAATCCACATGGTCAAGTTATTATTATTTTTTAACAATTTCTTATTTTTCTAAGTTTTAAAATGTAATGTACGCTTCATTTTTTTATTGTTTTTATTTTTGACCACTGTTAATTACTGCTTTTCCAGAAAATTGTTTGTTGAAGCCAATTTTCTTTCTTATATAATAATTGTAATCCACATAATTTTTGAATGCACTTTTCTTTTAAAATGCAACCCTCAAACTATAGGATTAAGGTTGCAGCTGTTAAGAAACAATGAATAAAAAAATCATTGAAATGTGGAGTTAAAAGACAAAGAATGCAGTGCAACGGTCTTAAACTTTAATAATTCTAATCTTAAATAGTCCTCTTCATATCCTCCAAAAGGTTCCCAAGATTCATTTTGAACATATGCGATCAGTTTGCTTTAATTATGTTTGTCGGCATAATGTGAATAAGATGTCCTGGATTTGTTTCATAGCTGACCTTTAAGTCCAAACACACTGGAAATGTAAATATGCACATGGAGTTCTGCGGAATGTGAAATTAGGCTCAGTGGATTCATGTAGTATGCATGTCGTGTCACATGCACATCAATATTGCAACAAAATTTCACATAAACTAAGCAGCAGTTTGACATTATTTTTTAGTATCGTCTTTTTTTACCTATAAACAGACAGAGAGGAAAAGTCTCTAATTTACGAATGTGCCGGATGTGAAAAGGTAAAAACAGTTTTAATCCTTTTAATGGCTGCACATTGTGTGTGTCTAACTACCCCAAGGCAATAACAAGCAGACTTTTTTTTTCATTGATTTTGTCTTGGTTGGGTAGTTAAAGGGTTAGAAATGTTTCTTATTGTGTTTGTTTTTTATTTTAGAAATAAAAGGTGCAATCTTCTGTTTCTGTAACTACAGCTGTCACTATCCCATATCACTGGTCATAGCTCATACTTCAAGTTGTTCTAGGATTCAGTTGTTCCTGTCATGTTTGCGGTGTTTCTCACAAATCCAATCTAGAGTCAGAGTGACAGATCTGAAAAGATTCAGTCTTAAAAAGCCTATTTATTATTGTTTCCTTTTAGAGAGAAGTATCATAATTATCTATTTAACCCTTGTTCTATCTTAGATGACCCCACCCTTGCATTGACGTGTTATTCCTACCATGACAAAGGTGGATAAAGGTGGAAAGATTTCATGTAATCCATGGACACCAGTGAGGATCACAAATCAGTGAAGAAAAAAGGTTCTGTCTAGTGGGTCTAGATGACCCAACTCCCAATGTTAAAGTGCCTAGGATAACACAAGGGTTAAATATTCAAATCCACTTATCTGTCTTGCCTCATCTTAGCAAAGGATGTCACACAATCAGAAATCTTAGGGCATCACTTGCGGTTTTGACCAGAAGGATCGAATAAAGTTCTCATAGTTGGTTGCATCGTTGCCCACTCCGTTCATCTTTTGATCAATTTTAAAATTGTTCCCAGTGTTTTTTTAATTAGGATTATTCTGTTTTTAGGCTAAATAAAAAACAAACATGTCGTTTTCTCTGTCATATTTCTGCAGAGCTGCAATTGCTCATAATAATTTTGCCTCTGATTCATGGGCGAGATCATTGGTGAGGAGTAAGCCCTCCCTCATTTCCCATCATCCCTTTGTTTACACGCTCCTCCACTAGCTTACGGCCACTCACAACCCCAATCTAATATTACTGTTGCAAAAAAAAGGCGAGCAATATTGGTGCTATCCAGCCATAGAATTTTGAGCCAGATGGCAGTTCAGACGAGGAAAACATCCTCCTTCATAAAAAAAACAGCATGTTAAAAACACCAAAAACACAATTTTCGTTGGAGTGGGTTTTTAAGATTCTAAAAGATCATAACTAAAATTAATTTCTCCTCAAAGTGAGCAAGAAATGCATAAAATAGTTTTAGCCAAAAGAAGATACCCTCACACTAATTTTTGTTAGTGTCCTTTTTGTTTGTTTGCATTGATATCCAACTGAAAAACCTCCTTAAATCTGAAGCTGCGTTTTTGGGTTGAGAATAATCTCAGAGTTTTTTTTAAGAGAGATCGCCACCATCCCCTAATCTTCGGATAATCTTAGCTAGGAGACATAATGAGCCAGAACCGCACTTCTGTGTGCCTCTCTACTTATTCAAAATCGCTGAGAATCTGATCACTGGCAATTCTGTGGGCACTTTCTGGCTCAGAGTATGCAACTTGCCTGCATGTTTTTAGCAGATTTTCAGCTCTGCCTCTGGTTCAGACCTCCTTTTTCACTTCAAAAATATTTACCTTTCAAGACGGAATACCTGTTTGGTTTCGCTTACGTCTTTGTAAATTTTTGGTGTTTCATTTAAAACCCTGCACTTTGAAAAACATGAAAAACAAGCAGAACAGGAACTGGAATTCAAGCACAGGGCGCATGTAAAAGACTGAGTGTGCGGACATAATGCCTGTTAGTGTAAAACGGTCACGACAAGGGAGCATCTCAGGACTCGCAGCCAGTACACATAACAGCATTCATAAGAAGAGACATCTTCCTCGCTGTGATTCCAGATGTGGGTCATCAAGAAGGACGTCCAAAAACACTGCTTCCCTCATTCAAATCTTTCTGCTGGTTTTCAAAACAGAAAAAGAATCATTTAAAATGCCTGGAAGGGAAAAGGGGCTGTCACAACATATCAAATTCAGATAAATAAAATTGAACACAGCAAAAAGTCCCAAAACCTGACATATAAATCCATGCCAAACTTAATTCTCATAAACTGAAGAACTCTTTTAAAAAGTCTGTTTTAGCAGACATGTTGGTAATTGGCCACAATGAAGCCTTTTCATCTTTTGGTGCATCAAGAGTGGCGTTGAAGCACTGCCAGGCAATCTGTGAATGTGGTTGAAGTACTTTAGTGGCAGATTTAAGAGAAATTTGGCAGTTATTGAATTTACCTCCATAAAATGTGGAATTCTTTAGAGTACTCCATAAATGTAGTTTGTAAAACTGAACAGAGTTTGAGCAATACTGGTGTTTACATTGCAAATTACACAACAGCAAAGTTTTATTCTTTTACACATACATTTGTAAATGGCCCTTGACTCGTATGATTCAGATAAATTGGCTTAGTGACGAAGCTAAACTAAGTCTAGCAGATGCAGGCAGATCAGTCCTAATAGACTGCAGCACATTTGCTCAGCTTATGAACTGCTGTAAAATGTAAAGAGTATTTAAATTTATTTAAAGTTTGTCTTGGGTTTTCAAAGCACAGGCATTATTGGAATCTATAGGAGCAGTGATGATATAAGGAAAACATGTTTGTTCACTGTAAATCAGTGATGGGAAAGGCCATTTTCAGAATATCCATATTTGGAGAATAATGAAATCCTTTCATCAGGAGTTCAGAATTGAAAATGAGAAGAGTTTTTTGTGCCAGTGGTATCTTCAAGACATAAGTCTGAAAAAATCTGAATCTGATTCAAGCATCGAATATTGCTTCAACCTTGGTGAAGCATTAGCCTTGCCCCTTAATGTCACGCTTGGCTGGTAATTACACCACTCTGCTACTCTCCTCTGCCCTCAAAATGGTAATCACCCATTGCTTTAATTCAGGTCAATTTTCAATACTGCACCATCCCTTCCTCATGCAATTCATGTAATTTGTTAACTCATATTTTTTGCCAAGGGGCAAACCTGAGGGGTTCATAAAGAAGTCAGTTGTCCTTGTGAGGAGATCCTGGTAAGTTGCACAATCTGTTAGCATGACCTCTCAGCCTCCTTTTAGCATTGTCATGTAAAAGCATTGAAGTAAATTGGATCTTGTAGTCGGTAAATGGCCCAGTTTGGGTTTATCTTGAGCTACATTTCACTGACAGTTAATAGCTAAGGTTGCATGGCCATTTTGTTAGTAATTAGTGGTCATAATTATTAGCACAGTAGTGCTTACATTAGGCCAGACTACTAATTATCTTCAGTGTCACTATTTGCATAAAATACAACAGGTAAGTCAGTCTTTTCTCAGAAGTTGGGTTAAAAAGTGAGGCATCAATACGTTTATTTTATTTTTTTTCCTATTAATCAAAGATGTAATATAAAAAAAACTGATGTATTGGTTTCGAGAGATTTGCAGCCGAAACATGTTATGTTTAAGAAACTAACAGTAATTACCTAATTTTTTCCCCATTGTCATATACAGTCTACTTTCTGTATCATGTTATTTCGTTTTTCTAGAAAAATTCACTTCACTGTTTTTTTTAAATTTTCATTCATTCATCTTCTTAACCCGTCTTTTCCCTTTCGTGGTCACGGGGCTGCTGGAGCCTACCCCAGGCCACTTGCGAACAAAGGCAGGGGACATCCTGGACAGGTTGCCAGTCTGTCGTAGGGCCATAAACAACACACCCATGCACACTTACATTCACACCCTATGGACAATTTAGAGTGACCAATGAACCTATGAAGCATGTTTTTGGACAGTGGGAGGAAGCCGGGGCGCCCGGAGAAAACCCATGCATGCATGGGGAGAACATGCAAACTCCACACAGAGAGGTCCCCCATTGGTGTTCTGTTTAGGGTCCCCCAGCCGGGACTTGAACCAGGGCCCTTCTTGCTGTGAGGCAAGAGCACTAACCACTGCACCACCATGCAACCTGTTTTATTTATTTATTTATCTTTTTTTTATTTTATTTTATAAAATAAATATATATATTGCAAAAATAATATTCACCAGGAAGTACAAAGAGCACAAAAATGACCAAATCTGCTGGAACTCTGGTGAGCATAAATCAATTTGCACCCTCGCCTTTTCTCTGTACCAGGGTGTCCAAACATTTTTGCAAAGAGGCGCAGTTTTAGGGAGGTTAAACTGTGACCAACCAATTGGTCTGCATTCTTTAACCCTTATAAATACATTAAATGCAAATGAACTTTTAAATAAAAAACATTTTGCCACAGATTTAACATAATTCTGTGTTTTACTTTAGTTTGTACCCAAACTACAGGCTGATATGAAGTAAACCCTTTTCCTGGGAAGTGAAAACAATCTTGCTTGCAGGGTATCTTCCTCATGAGTTTCAGGGTGTTGAAGCTCATTCAAGTAACACAACTGAACATGCTGACTTGTTTTTATGTGATTGTTGCAAAATAGAGGAGCACAGAAAACCCATGCAACGCCAAATGAAAGTGAGATGTTTTGGTTCCAGAACAATCTAGGTGCTGTCCTGACCATTTGCAATAAGCAGTCAACTGCTTCCATGAAATGTTAGCAACATCACAGACACGAGACGCTGCTCTTTATCTTTCTAATCCCTTCTTTATCCGCCTCCTCCATCCTCATTTTTATTGCTGATGACTTCAGCTGCTTATTTACAACCACGATGGGAGCCATCAGCTCTCACTTCTCTGCCAGAAAAAGACAATCTGTTACCTCCAAACATCACAACATGTCCCTACTCCTGTTTGATAGAGAAAAACACATCAGGACTTGTTCACTTGACCCCTTCAGTGCAGTTTCCTCATAAAGCTCCAATTCCCAACTGAAGTTGAGTCCAGGCGCAAAAACAATACAAGAACAAATTTAAAAAAATCAAAATATAACGTCTAATATTGCTGTAATATTTAAATGTATTTAAAAAAAACTGATGATTGTCATTATCAAATTGTCTGGTTATAACAAGGCATTGGTTCATCCCTCCAAAACAATGCTAGTTGGTCCCAAAAAAACATTGACTTAACTTCCTTTCTTTGCAATTTTCACAATCGGAGCTTCATTTTTATCAAGAATCAGAAAAAAATCCAACACTTTTGGTTGCCTCTCGTGCCCTTGCAAAAAAAAAAGTTTTCGGCTGTGCACTTAGTCTCTCTTGGAGGTGATAATTTCTTCTTGTTGCACTGTAGTGGAAACAACTGAGTGGCTGCCGGTGTGTGAGCATTCTGGTACAGCTGTGCATTATGTAAGCGTTAACAGACAAACATGCCAACACATTTTAGGCCACATCACTCAGATGTGGTAGTCACCAGCACCGGTAAAAAAAAAGAAGAAAAAAAAGACTGAAAATATGCAAAAAAAACAAACTGACACGGTATTGAACTGTGATGTCAAAAATTCATTGGGCTTGTCGCACCTTACAAAAACAGTCATGGACCACTGAGATTCAATAAACATTTTCCGATGTATGTATACGTATTTAAAAAATATGTGCTGGGTTTTTCAAAATGAACTAAAAATCTGTTCTGTAGCTGCTTTTTGAAAATAAATCACACCTCATTTAAGTACAATTGGAAAAAATGGCCTACATTTCAAATGGTTGCTCTGGGAGATTAAAGATGATTTACTTCAAAGGAAGCGTAGAACACTTGTACATGACGCCTCAAGCAAAAAATCCTCAAAGTTGGTTGGCTGAGTTGGCACCCCACAAGTTATTGGGGTTTATTTTAATTGTTCAAGTTTACAGTCTTGGTTATATTGCTTTATTTGTGCATTGCTTTGCACTAATCCTCAACCTGAATTTGTCCTTCCCTCACATTGCTGCACACACAGCCTGATACCTCATGTGATTTCCCTTCAATCTATTTCTAGTCACCTCCTTTGAACCTCTGTCTTTTCTCACCCCCTCCGTCCCCACCCCATGCCTCCATCCTTACCAACATAATTGTGATTGTTTCTAAGGTTTCTAATGGGGGCATGCACCTGATGTGAAAATAAGAATGGGAGCTGATGGAGAGGAGCGTCGGACGAGTGGGTGGTTTAACTGTGAGCGCGCCAGTGGTGCCTGTGCATGCATGCATATGTGGGAGAGAGACTAAAAGCGACCAATAGAGTTAGCAGCGTGCTGTGGAGCTCCAGCACTGTGGTCGGTCAGATTGAGGGATACTGTCACATCCTATCCTCCTCAACAAATGTCTATGTGCTCCGTGGGCCAGCGAGGTCTACAAGACATCCAAGAGATTAGGATATAAATACTACTCGCTACACCTTCCTCTTGTGCCTTGAGGCAACTGTGGCTTCAGTCTGCAGAATCATATTGATTGTAAAGGATTGTTTGGCAAATGCGTACTGTTTGGAAAGAGAATCCTTTGCAACCTTTCAGTTTGCCTGACTGGCATAAGGGGGAGGCTGGTTTGGGATAAAAGCCAGAATATACATGTCCATGCAGATCTTCCACTGACACACAAAAAAAACATGACATTTTCAAAGGGAACATCTTATGTGCCTCCATCGAACAGCAGCTTTGATGGCTTGAACTCACATTTTGTGGTACTAGTCTGATATAGATTTTTATAGATCTGTTTCTATTTGCCGTTAAAATGTAATGAATGCACCATCCTAATGTGTGACAGCAACTATGCTGAAACTATTATTAACCCTTTTAGAGTTTTGCATTTGTTTCTCTGCCATATGATTCTCAGGAGAAGTAAGAAATCAAGAGATTTGCGCTAAAAAGTGCACACGTGCTGAAGAAGGCATCTGTCACTCCGAGTAAAGCTGTGGAGGACTGAGACCAAAACACCAGATAACATTCTGCCTCACTCACTGTCACTGACACACGCTGCTTACACCGGCTTTTGGAGACATTTAGCAACTAATACACTGCTGCCACTCTCTGGAAGTTGGCTTGAACTGCACTCTGGTGTAAAACAGTCTGCTCCATCAGGGGTGTCAGGCTCCAGGCCTTGAGGGCCACCATCCTGCTGGTCTCATCTGCTGCTGGTTACCTGGATCAGGTGTTTTCAGGCAGTAAGGAGCTTCACTGGCAGGTAAGTTGGAAAACACAAAGCACACCAGCCCTCGAGGCCTGGAGTTTGACACACCTGTGATCAGACTTTTTCACTGATCTGCGCAGGCTTCATGCATCTGGAAGCACATGGGGGGAGGGGCAAGGGAGGGTGCTCCGTTAAGCAGTTCACGTTGCCGACTTGCTTAATAAATGTTGTTGTGTGCATTGAAGTTAACTAAGGCTTTCAAATAGCATCTCTTACTTAAAGTTGTTGTTTTTTATTACCAAATTGGATGTACTGTCCTGTTTTTTGGTGTGCTTTGTTCAGAGGTTTGTAACCTGGACCGAAATGACATAAGGCTTCTTTATCTCTTCATTATAGAGCTAATGCAGAGATAAGGAAGATAAAGAAAATTGCTAAAAATCAGGACAAAAATTATAGGTTTGTGGTTCATTTGTTTTAGATAGTTAAGTTTTTCCATTTCTGTTTAGATGCTTAACATGTCAGATAACTGTAGAAATTTATGGCAAAAATGGTCATTATTAGAACAGAATTACAACTCAAATTTTTATCTTCTGCAGCACAACAAAGTTTAGATACTGTTCAGAGGCAAAGTTAAAAGGTAAGTTAAAAAAATAGGAGGAGATAAAGTATAAAGATTAACCAGAATTATGACAGAAAACACCATGTTTGACTTCTGTTTCTTGCGTTTTTAATTCAAGTAAATCTGTTGCAGGATGGTCCAATTTGACGCAAAGTGTATTTTAATTTGAAAGGAATTAGTATGTGCAGCTGTCAAAAGTAAAATAAGTTAAAATTGTTAAGCACAGATAAACAAAAATAAATTGTTTTTTTTTTTCTTTTTTCTATATGAGAAACTACATCAAATGGCTCTTTTAGTGTTAAAGGCTGCAAATCTCTGAATCTTTTTAAACAAACAGTTTATAATAACTTCACATAATCCCAGCTCAACAGAAAACATGAAGATTTTACTAGTTCAAGTGATTTTTTTTTATTTTTTTATTTTTTTTATAATGGTGAAACAAATTATGTGGGCCAAATTTTCTCGTTCAGTGTTGATTTGACTTCTTTTAGACAGTTAAAAACGGATGCAGTGGAGTGTCATTTTTTCAAAATATGTATGTTCTTGTTCATTTTTATTTATTCTGCAAAAGTTCTCAGCCATTGTTTTGTAGACATGTCTTATCTGTTAAAGCCCTTTGTAATATCTCTTTACCACAGAGACCTTTTAAATTTCTTCCTCAACAGATATTTTAAAGATTTTTTTTTAAACTTGAGAACTGCGACACTAACTGGAACAAACAATCTTTTGCCCTTTTACTGAAGAGTTTTTTCCCCCCAAATTCATATTTTCAAAAACTTTGTAAATGTGGTAAATTTTACCTTTCAGTTTTTCACAATAAAGTGCTGTTTGACCCATTTGACCCAGTTTGACTGTGACCTCCAGCTTTTGAACGAGTGTAACCTGAATTACACAATGACTTTGAACATGCTGCTCTGTTACTTTAGGTCACTTGTGTCTGGTCTAATATCAGAGCCAAAACTTTGTACAGATAAAGCCAAACAGCAATCTGATACCCTTGTACCTAGATAGTTATCAAATATTGCAACATGGCAAAAAGGGATTACTCAACAGCATTGCTGGAAAACATTTAGCCAGATCAGGAGGAAACTGTTTACACAAATCATTTTATCAAAATAAAGCTACTTTTTAAAAATCTTTTACTTCATTACTAATAATGTGTCCCCACGCCAGTTGTAGTTTTAGTTCATTTTTAGTTGTTTTTCTTGCAGAATGTCCTAAAAAGCTATTGTGAGTCACCTGCCGCCCCTCACTCTAAAGCCCCTTTATCTGTTCAATTTGTTTGAGCCATCGACAGCTGAGAGAAGTGGTTCAGCCTTATTTGCAGCACAGAAGCCTTGGCTCTTTGCAGCCATTGATTAGGAAAGCGTTCTATAATTCAAATCATAGTGTAGGAAAAGATCATCCAAGTCGTCATCAGTCAAGTCATTTTGGTGTTAGGCAATGACCCTTGCAGGCACGCCCTCTAAATCATTCTGTGACATAATGAATGGGTTCATTTGTAACTCTGTCACGCTCTCATTAGCTGTTCTCACAGTTGAGTCTCCTGACCTCATTGTGACTCGATGAGGAAAAACTTCTGCACTTCGCATTCTGACAGAAGATTCGCTGAAGGGCTGACCGCACAGCTGAATGTGGACAGCTGTTTAAACATAACCACAATGCTCTTGAAAAGACCTGAGCTTAAGCACCAGCGCTGTTGCATTTACCGCTGAACAAAAAGAAGGATTCTGGGAGAGTGACCAAAAAAATGAACTTCATTGGAGGTGAAGCATGACAAAGCCTGAAGTACATCTGCATTACATAAATATGCTATTCTGGGATTTGGAGGGTTAATGCACCAAAAATAGGACATCCTGAGCATTTTTATCAATCTTTCTCTAGTCCGAGTTCATCGCTAAATCCTCTACGCTGCACGGCTCTGCACGGTATTTTCAAAGCAGCAAGTCAGAACACACTATCAAAGGAGAGGATTTTGCTGTTTGTGTGTCACTGGTGGTTCCTGTGCCCCAAAGCTGTGAATTCACAGCTGTTAACAAGGTGCTACAAGAAAGGCCCCACTGTGTTATCAAAGTGAGTTTATGTGAAATGAACATTTTGGATGGATGGATGGATGGATGGATGGATGGATGGATGGATGGATGGATGGATGGATGGATGGATGGATGGATGGATGGATGGATGGATGGATGGATGGATGGATGGATGGAGGTAGGTAGGCTAAAAAGGGACAAACTATTTTTGTTTGATTATTTAACCCAGAAACTCAGGAAAAAAACAACACATTGGGTTACATTAAAAGACTATAACCCCAAAAAATTAGTCGTGCTCCAAAAAGTAACCCAAAAATATGAATATGAATAACTCAAGAACTGGATTGAAGAAAAAAAAACATGTGTTTCGTCTTTAATCGTTCATCAAAGAATTGAGTTTAGATCTTGAGTTTAGGGCATACACTTTATTCTCATGCAGTTTCAAAAATCAGTCATCAAGTTGTTTCATCAGGCATTAGATTGGACGGAGATTTTAGGAAAGGGGTAAAAGGTGAAGAGGGATTGCATAGTCTGCAAACAATTAACTAAAGTGTAATCGCTGAGATGTTAGTTTTTTGTTTTTTTTTTCATCTCAGAACACTGTGTAAAAGAGAGCTACAACAAAATCAAGAAAAACTCTGGTCTCGTCAGTAGGAAAGCTGTCTTGATATCAACATAGAGTCCACTTAATGGTTCAGAGCCATTGGCCTCTTCAGAAATGACCTCTGATGTGTAAATACCTCTAAGCGTATTGATTTGTTGCGTATTAAACTGTTGGTTTTCAGCTTCCGTCAGTGCAGGAGAGGATTAGCTTTTGTTGCCTGAAAGTGTGACTCATCATCAGGTAGAAAAACAACATTCATATAATTAGTGAACATTTTAATGATATGTCCAGCTTCCCCGCAGCTTGGTGACTAATTTGTGCAACTTTACTATTTATTTATTTTCAGGAGCAAGCTATTATTACGGTGGAGAAAAGGGTTTAAATTGGACCAAAAAGCTTACTATTGGTGCCATCTAGTGGCATTGGGCATCAAAGCACCTGCAGCTTTGTCCTTTTCTTGGGGTTTGCATTCCAAAAAAGATTTAGATCCTAGTTAGCTGAAGCGGGACACCCCCTCTTCTCCAGTTTAATTTCAATGCCCCTCTCTGGTCGCAGAATGAGCTCCCCCACTGGACGAAGGTCTTCTCGAACCTGACAAGCTTCAACATTGAACTTCCGCAGAATGGATGACAAGACAACCTTTTCTTCCATCAGCGCAAAACGCTGCCCTGAAAGGTGCAAAAACGACAAAGGAATGAATGCAGAAAGAATGTTGCAGATGCAATAATCCTCTCTTCTGTTCGCACCTATGCAGTTGCGGAGTCCTGCTGAGAAAGGGACGTATGCGTATGGAGGCCTTCCAGCTGCATTCTCCGGTAGAAACCGCTCTGGCCTGAATTCCTCAGGCTCCGGGAAGTACCGTGGGTCACGATGAAGAGTGTAGGTTATTATGATTGCATTTGCACCTTTGGGAACCATGAAACCATCTAAAAGTGAAAGCATAAATTACATAGTGTCACCAACAGGTCAGACGTTTGAAGACTGAAAAAGCAGCAAGTCATATTAACAGTGTCACCATTGTTTTTAACATTGTTAGAAAGTTCTGATAGCAGGAGTGAAATGATCCAGGCTCCTCTCAATTTCTGATTATTCGTGCTTTTGCAATTAAAAAAGGAAGAGGTCGCCAGATAGAGGTACCTCAACCACAAAAGAATTTAAGAGAAAAGCTTCCTTCACGAGAACTCACTGATGTGGCAGTCCTTGCCCAGCCGTCGGGCAAAGAAAGGCACAGAGGGAAACAGCCGTAACGCCTCTTTGATCACACATTCCAGGTATTTGAGCTTCTTCAGGTCCTCTGTCGTTGCTGGTCGGTCAGACGCACCTTAGCAACAAACAAAAAATCCCACTATTCAGTCTTGATGTTGCAGCCCAGATTATTTGAATAATTTTAAAACCCTCCAAAAATATAGAGGGTGTTTAAAGTTATTTATCACTGTTTTTGCCTTTGAATTTTATTATTTTAGATTTCTTTTCCCAGAAATGTTTTTTTTTTACTTACACATTCTAATTCTTCGTCGTTTTAAGACAAAAATTCACTAAAAATGGCCTACCAACACATATCATAAAAAATTCAAGCTCTTAAATTTTAAATGTATCCACAGTGAACAGGTAAAGTGATATAAAGAGGTGTAAACAGGAAGCAAGGACAGCTGTTTCTGTTACCGAACACCTCCTGCAGCTCCTCCTGAGCCTTTCTTTGAACCTCAGGGTGGGAGCCGAGCAGATGTAAAGCCCAGTTCATGGAGGCAGCTGTGGTGTCATGACCCTGCAAAATGGAGCCAGTTTAATGCCATATTTTCAAGATGGCAAATTTTCATCCTTGCAAAAACATTCACCTCTACGGAGCCCCTCATTGAAGAAGAAGAAAGAATAAAAAATCAAAGTAAAAAATTAAAATAATCTTTTTTTTTGTTTTGTTTTTTTTGCTTTGAATTATCTATTATTTTTTTTGCTTCTATTTTTTCTTCTACTTCAATGCCCTTTAGGGGCTCCGTTAAAAAAAAAAGAAAAAAAAAAACTATCTGGTGCGCACCGGTTAGGTTTTTTACTTTGATTTTTTTTTCTTCAATGTCTATTTAGGGGGTCCTAGTTTTTCTTTTGTTTCACCAACCTCAAACATAAAGGTATCCACCTCCTCCTGAATGTCCTGGTGGCTCAGCTTGTTGCCATTTTCATCTGTTGTGTTCAATAGCATGTCTAGAAAAGCTTTGCGTTTCCTTGAGCCCCTGTCAGACTCACCGTCAGATTCAGTGTGGGACAGGCTCTCTGACCTTTCGTAGATAACCTGAACATACCAAAAAAAAATGTGCAGAAATATTTATATGTATTAGATGCTAAAGATTTCAATTTAACAGTTTCAAAAGTTCCAACTTACTTTTTTAGTAAAGGAGTGGAGGATCTTGAGGGCTTTGTCGTGCTCTTTACCCTCGCCAAAGAAGTAGTAGAGAAAGTCAGGCCAAAACCAAGGTGCCCTTTGTCTTCGGCTGATAATGTCACTCATTCTGCGTTTGAAAAGAAATACTACTTGTTACTACTGCTACTTGTGTATTTTTCTTTTGAAATTCTGACAATGAATATTTTAAAAATCAAATGGGGAGAACTCACTTGTAGACACTCTTAACATACTCAGATTCAGAGTTACTCTGAGCATAGATTTTCTTGCCCATTGCTGTTTCTGAAACAAAAAAAAAAATACTTGATGCCTTTAAACCCCAGAAAAAAACATGAAACAGCAACAAAATCACTAACAGCACTTAATTTAAAATGTTTTTACTCTGAGTGTCCAGGCATAATCTAGCCACAGGGGTTGCAAGCCAGTAACTTCTGTGCCGGTCCCAAGCCCGGATAAATAGAGAGGGTTGCGTCAGGAAGGGCATCCGGCGTAAAAATTGCCAAAATAACCATGCGAATCATCCACAACACTTTAGACATACCGGATCGGTCGAGGCCCGGGTTAACAACGACCGCCACCGATGCTGTTAACCTACAGGGTGTCGGTGGAAATTTGACTACTGTTGGTGGAAGAAAGAGGGGAGGCAGAAGGGTCCGTTGCCAGAGAGAGAAGGGAAAAGGCAGGAACATAGGTTTGAGAATAGGGACTCTTAACGTTGGCACAATGACAGGGAAAGGCAGAGAGCTGGCAGACATGATGGAGAGAAGGAAGGTAGATGTACTGTGTGTGCAGGAGACAAGGTGGAAGGGCAGCAAGGCACGTAGTATTGGAGGAGGATACAAAGTTTTCTATCATGGTGTTGATAGGAAGAGAAACGGGGTAGGAGTGATTCTGAAGGGGGAGTTTGTAAACAGTGTTCTAGAGGTGAAAAGAGTCTCAGACAGGATGATGAGCCTAAAGTTAGAAATTGAAGGGGTGATGGTGAATGTAGTCAGTGGGTATGCGCCACAGGTTGGCTGTGAGTTAGAAGTGAAGGAGAGATTCTGGAGTGAGTTGGATGAGGTCATAGAGAGTTTTCCCAGAGGAGAGAGAGTTGTTATTGGAGCAGACTTTAATGGGCATGTTGGTGAGGGCAACAGAGGTGATGAGGAGGTGATGGGCAGGTTTGGTGTGAAGGAAAGGAATCTGGAGGGACAGATGGTGGTGGACTTTGCGAAGAGGATGGAAATGGCTGTAGTCAACACTTACTTCCAGAAGAGAGAGGAACATAGAGTGACATACAGAAGTGGAGGTAGGAGTACTCAGGTGGACTACATCCTATGTAGACGAGGTCATTTGAGAGAGGTTAATGACTGCAAAGTGGTGGTAGGAGAGAGTGTAGCCAGACAGCACCGCATGGTGGTGTGTAAGATGACTCTGGAGGTCAGGAAGAAGAAGAGAGGGAAAACAGAAAAGAAGACCAAGTGGTGGAAGCTACAGAATGAAGAAACTTGTGAGGAATTTAGGCAGAAGTTGAGGCAGGTCCTGGGTGGTCAGGATGAGCTTCCAGAGGACTGGGAAACTACAGCAGAGATTATCAGGGAAACAGGTAGGAAGGTGCTAGGTGTGTCATCTGGAAAGAGGAAAGACGGTAAAGAGACTTGGTGGTGGAATGAGGAAGTACAGGAATGCGTCCAGAGGAAGAGGTTGGCTTAAAGGAAGTGGGATGTAGAAAGGACTGAGGAAGGTAGACAGGAGTACAAGGAAGCGCAGCGTAGAGTGAAAAGAGAGGTGGCAAAGGCCAAACAGAAAGCTTACGATGAGCTATATGACAGGTTAGACACAAAGGAAGGAGAGAAGGACTTGTACAGGCTAGCCAGACAGAGAGACAGAGATGGGAAGGACGTGCAACAGATAAGGGTGATTAAGGACAGAGATGGAAAGGTGCTAACAACCCAAGAGAGTGTACAGAAAAGATGGAAGGAGTATTTTGAGGAGCTGATGAACGAGGAAAATGACAGGGAAAGAAGGGAGGAAGATGTGGTTGTTGTGGAGCAGGAAGTAGCAGAGATTGGAAAGGATGAGGTTAGGAAGGCTCTGAAAAGGATGAAGAGCGGAAAGGCCGTTGGTCCTGATGACGTACCTGTGGAGGTATGGAAGTGCTTAGGAGAGACAGCAGTGGAATTTCTAACAAGGTTGTTCAATAGGATTTTAGAGAGTGAGAAGATGCCTGAGGAATGGAGGAGAAGCGTTCTGGTTCCGATCTTTAAGAACAAGGGTGACATGCAAAACTGCAGCAACTATAGAGGAATAAAGTTGATGAGCCACACAATGAAGCTGTGGGAAAGAGTAGTGGAAGCCAGGCTTAGGAAAAAGGTGGAGATTTGTGAGCAGCAGTATGGTTTCATGCCCCGTAAGAGCACCACTGATGCCATTTTTGCTTTGAAAATGTTGATGGAAAAGTACAGAGAAGGTCAGAAGGAGCTGCATTGTGTGTTCGTAGATTTAGAGAAGGCGTATGACAGGGTGCCGAGGGAGGAGCTGTGGTACTGTATGAGGTCGTCTGGAGTGGCAGAGAAGTATGTCAGAGTAGTTCAGGACATGTATGAGAGAAGTATGACGGTGGTGAGATGTGCTGTAGGTCAGACAGAGGAGTTCAAGGTGGAGGTGGGACTACACCAAGGATCAGCTTTGAGTCCTTTTTTGTTTGCTATGCTGATGGACAGGCTGACAGACGAGGTAAGACAGGAATCTCCCTGGACAATGATGTTTGCGGATGACATTGTAATTTGCAGTGAGAGTAGAGAGCAGGTGGAGGAACAGCTAGAGAGGTGGAGGTTTGCTCTGGAAAGAAGAGGTATGAAGGTCAGTCGTAGTAAGACAGAATACATGTGTCTGAACGAGAGGGATCAAGGTAGAAGCGTTAGGTTACAGGGGGCTGAGGTGAAGAAGGTGCAGGAGTTTAAGTACTTGGGGTCAACAGTTCAGTGTGATGGGGATTGTGGAAAAGAGGTGAAGAGGCGAGTGCAGGCAGGTTGGAGCGGTTGGAGGAAAGTGTCAGGAGTGTTGTGTGACAGAAGAGTGCCAGCAAGACTCAAAGGAAAGGTGTACAAGACAGTGGTGAGACCAGCTCTGCTCTATGGGTTAGAGACGGTAGCAGTGAGACAGAGACAAGAGGCTGAGATGGAGGTAGCAGAAATGAAGATGTTGAGGTTCTCCTTAGGAGTGACCAGGTTAGACAGGATAAGGAACGAGTACATCAGAGGGACGGCTCATGTTGCCTGTGTTAGCGACAAAGTCAGAGAAGCCAGACTGAGATGGTTTGGACATGTTCAGAGGAGGGATAGTGGATATATTGGTAGAAGGATGTTGGAGATGGAGCTGCCTGGCAGGAGGGCAAGAGGACGGCCACAGAGGAGATATATGGATGTCTTAACAGAGGACATGAAGTTGGCTAACGTTAGGGTAGAAGATGTTCATGATAGAGTGAGGTGTAAAAGGATGATTCGCTGTGGCGACCCCTGATGGGAAAAGCCGAAAGAGAAAGAAGAAGACTCTGAGTGTCCAGGCATAAGCATTTTATCATATTTTCTTTCTTTTCTTTAACTTGTCTTGTTCAACATCTGAGCAAACATATAAGAGCTAAAGGGCTCTTCTTGTGTTGGACATTTTACAGTTACAATAGTGGGTTATGAGTCTTCTGACACACAAGGTGTTTAATTTGCATAAACCCCTTTTGTATTTTTTATTTATTCATTTTTTTACAAAGGGAAGAAAGGGGGAGAAAATCTGTGAAAATAAAAAAAGGAAAAGAAACAAGGACGGGGTGACAGAAACAAAAGAGAGAGAGGGAGAAAGTGGGAGGATAAAAGTGCCAACCTGCCATAAATTGACATGGTTATGGTTTTGTGCTTCACAACCTTTTAGCACCTTTTCCCGAACATCTTAGAGTTTCATTATCCAAAATAAACAGGTTTACTTCATCTGTTTTCAGATCTCTATTTTGTTCTGTTCAGACTCATTTGTGGAAATTCTTTATTGTATCAATGAATCTTGACTAGGAATCGTGAACTGTTGGAACATTTGCCAGATTTGTGAAGCATGCCTATGCAGGGAACACCTATGAAAAAAGAACCAAATCTACTGCTAAATATTGTCTTTGCTCTTCCCTCTTGCTTCAAGCTTTTTGTAGTTGCATGAGTTTGCTGAACCTGGAAGCAAGATCTGGGGTCAGCAGGTGTCTGCTACATGAATGCCATGTTTGATTGGTCTGGGTGTTCAACAGAACAACTTCAAGCTGGTGTAAATTTTTTGTGACACCTAAACGCCAATCTTGAAAAACGTGTTTGGCCCATCGTGTTGACACTGGATAGGTAGGGAAGGGCTACTTCTTCTTTTTCGACTGTATCCAAGCGCATGTCTGCCCCCTGCAGCTGCAAGAGGCTTGGTGCGAAACGTCAAAGCTGTACAAATCTGGCAAATCTGGCTTCAGGCTTTTTCTTTCAGAGCTCTGTTCTGATAAATGAAAGAACTGATGTCACATAATTCTGTCCAGGCACAAACTGAGCACTCCCCTGAATTAATGTGGACGTAATCCATTCCCCATTACAAAATCCAAGTGGCTGATTGCTCAAAGTTCGACCTGATTTTACTTTCAACACGAGTTCAATGGCTGCGCATTTTGTACATAGAGCCCGGAAACGGTCCTAAACATGTGAGCGGCAGAGCTTTGAACATAGAAGCCCGAAACGCCTATTTTCCCACGTTTACATAGACTTCCCATGGAAGGTTGTCACTTGAACCCCTGCTGTGTGAACATAGCTTAAGACTGCCAAGAATCATGTCCTTCGGATTTTTATTTTTAAATTCTGTCGCTCCACCTATTATTATTTTTACATTACTGTGACGACATCACAGCGAGAAGGCCCTGGTTCAAATCCCACAATGGGACCACGCGTGGGTTCTTCTCTGGGCACTCCGGCTTCCTCCCACTGTCCAAAACCCTGCTTCATAAGTTAATCGCTGTCTCTGAATTGCTGCTGGATGTGCATGTGTGTAGGAGTGATTGTGTGCCATTCAACAGACTGATGACCTGTACAGGCTGCTCTTGCCTAACAGTAACTACGACAGGCTTTAGCATCCCCATGACCCCAATACAGTGAGTTAAGAAAATGGATGAATAAATGTCAATGTGTATGCATGAACAGTCTTGTTTCAAGCAAATGGCACTATTACGCAACTCTAAGGTACATCTACATGTACTTACCACAGATAATATCAAGAGCACAGAGAGTGACGTGACTGAAGCAGTTAAATTGACCTTTTCCTGCCAACTTGTCCAGCTTTTCCACCAAAAGTTCTGCTTGCTCGTTCATCACCTCCAGGAAGTCCGTCAGGATGGAAAAGTGGAAGGTCGGGGTCAGTATCCTCCTGCGCTGCTTCCACTTTTTCCCTGTGCTAATCAAAGAAATTCAGAAGGCTTAGACATGGGATTCTATAGTTCAAACCGCTGTTATCTAAGCTTCAGGTCTGAGTGCACAACGTTAAGGGATTTGAAGCTTCATTTGCTGAGATTTGTCTTTTTAAAGGTAGCTTACAAATATTTTTTTAATCTAAAACAAATACTGATCCATTAATTTCTCCCTTTGTCCACTCATTTTCTCAAGTACAAAAAGAAAACAAAGAGTTCATGACTTGGCAGACTTAATATCAATGCTTACTTTCTTAATACCAAAGCAATGCTTCTTTCATAAATGCAAACTATTGCAAAAAATTAAACATTTGAGAGCATCTTCATTTAAATTACCTGGTTAGCAAACCAGTTCCAAGCCAAGGATGAAGAAACGTGTACGCAAAAGACTTGTCCAGGTGAACAGGGTTACTGAGAACCTTCTACAAAACAGAGAACACATAGTTTTACTGGCTGGTCGTGGCAAAACAAACTTTGCATTACCCACTTTATAAACATGTCCTGTTCACTTTGAATGAGGGACTAATGATGTGGTTCCAAATTGGATCTAAGGTGTTTTTCTTGATTTAACATTGACAGTCTTTTAACTTCCAATGAATACCGTCCCACATCACGGAAAAACATAATTTCGTGCACCACAAGCATCCATGTAGATTTAATAATAATAATATTGGACTGAATTTATCTGTGCTTCTCCAGATGCTCAAAGCACTTACAATGGACTGTATGTCCATGATTCATTCACTCCTCATTCATATTGGTGATGGTGAGCTACTGATGTAGCTACAGCTTCCCTAGGACAGACTGTGGCTGTGAGGCAGGCTGACGGGGGTGTGGCTGCCAGAACGCACCTACGACCCCCATCATACGCATTTGCACACCAGTGGAGCCACGCTGGAGGCAGGGAGGGTGAGGTGTCTTGCCCAAAGAGACCACAGCGGTTGACTGGGGGTCGAGCCGCCAACGCTTCAATCAATTGCCAACCTGCTCAACTGCCTGAGCTACACCTGCCCCTTATGCCTGGAGCAATGCATTAGACATGCATAAAATGTATACAAAATAATAATAAATATATAAAATGTATGCATAAACACGATTTATGTACAAATTTTATTGTAACCCTTAAAAAATAAAAATAAAACCTAAATGGTCCTGAAATAACTTGGGACGGTAAAAATCAGGCATAATAATAATTATATTGTAGTTCAAAAACAGGCTTGATAAAATCCCTGAACAAAAGTGACACTACCCATTGAAAGGACTGAACACAACTGGACCATAGGGACATGAGTTCCCTCTAATTAGCATCTGAGTTACGACATTGTGAATCATAATTTCTTCTGGGGATATAAAACCATGATAACAAACAAAGCCACTAAACATCAATCCGCACAACATCCTTTATTGTGTTATGGCAGTGACACAAATTATGTGAGAGTAAGGAACAGGTGTCAAGGCTACCAGTACATACCTCTACCGTTTCTGAATGAAAGAGAACCACAAATGGAATTGGTCCAAGCCAAATTTTAAACAGTGGTTCATCTCTGAAGGTATCGCAAAACTCCAAAATTTGATTGAAGAACTCTGGAACAGGATGCAGTAAAATGGTCAAACAGCATCAAAAATAGAATTTTGACTCACACTGAACCCGCTGCCTCACCCCCTGCGTTTGCTTTAAAATACAGAGAATTCCCAATGATCGGATAGGTTTTCTCCAATCCAGGAATGGGCTTCATCTCGAACCATTTCTGCAGGTGGTCGCTCAGCAGCTTGTAGGTGATGTATGTCAAAGCAGCAATGAAGATGCTTACTCCAACAAAGGATAAACTGTAGCCTCCAAGTAAAAGTGACATGGCTTTTGCTAGTGTGAGTGCAGAGTTACTGAGACTCCTATCAATGAGCAGGAACTTGCATGTCCACAGCAGTAAAGGCTCCTCCCCTTTTGCTGCCAAACAAGATAAAGTCCAGTAGGTTGAAGGCAAATACGATGACTTCAGAAATATAAGAAGCAAGTGTTTTAGATTACGCCAAAAGAACCAAATAGATCATGCAAAAATGATAGCCAGCACTGTTAGTTTTATTTATCAAATTTATGTAAGTTGATAATCATTAACCACCAGCCTCTGAGGCTAAACGTCTCTAATAATAACCTTTACTCTTATTGCTGTCTCTTTCTATGCAAAAACATCACTATACTGTTGCGTGTCAAACCTAGCTGGTTAATAAATGATAACCTTATCTTGGTGCCATTTATCTTTTTAGATGAAAATATCTTTGTAAGTAAGCTACAATATTTGTTGATATGGGAATAAGGTCACTATTTGTAAGACTTGATAAGCATGTTTTTATTGGTCATTACAGTATATGACCTGTTTTGCTGCAGAAGAAACAGGCATACTGCTGTTCTTTATAACTCACAACCACAAGAAAGAAAGCATGGAGAAGCATTGCATATATTTTATATGTCTGTGGAAGGAGGTGTGTATTTGCTGTGCCATCATATTTTGATATTAGGAACTATTAACTGTCTATAAACCTGTAAATTAATGGGTAAAAAATCAAAAATTAAAGTGCTGATACTAGTTTAACGTTGACTTTCTTTGCCTGAATTACAAGGGAAAGCATACAGCGGTCCACTTTTTCACCATTGTTTTTCACAAATTCAGATTCTGGCAAAAATGTCAAGTTTTTCTGAAAATGTATGACAGAAAATACACAAGTAATGGTAAAAACCCTGTTTGATCATCTGCTGGTAACTGCCACCTTAAAATTATCATAAAGTTACATTAATTTAATGTAAAACATTTGTAATGCAACTGCTTATTATTGAGAAAAAGGCCACCACACAAGATCTGACTTCACAATGCCAAATCAACATATTCTGCAACTTCTAGTCCTCCCCCCCACACACACACATGCGAGAACCCTTTAGTTTAACCCCCACTGAGACCAACATAGCACCTTCTCTGACTGTAACAACTAGTCGGGGGAGACAGCCAGAAAACATAATCACAACAGAGATTTAGATCCTGATGGCTCAGGATTTATAAAGTCTCTTGCTTCTCAGCTGTAGTGTCTTGCAATACACATTCAGTTTGTATGTGATGGAAACAAAAAGTACCGGTGCCATAGAAAACATTCTGTGCAGTACTATTACCAAACAAGGATACCCCGTCTGATTTGATCTGTAAGGCTATTGAAGGTGTTGGAGCAACTAGTTATGTAGCACCTCAAACCTCTGGTTAAATTTGCTTTGGGTGTGGCACAAGTTGCATACCTGTCTCAAATCAGAGCTGATAAAACAATCATATACCTCATGCACTCAGTTTTAGATGGATGTAATGCCAAAGGACAATATTTTTTTATATTTCCACTGCACTTAGCACGATACAAGTACTTCCACTAATTGAGAAAATCTACATGATGGGAGTGAACAAATCTGTTGTGTCTTATCAAATGGGGAGTTTACTGTCTGACATGGAGCACATCTGGGGACTGCCCCTTCTCCATATCATAAAGGAACTCATGGTGACATCAGTGTAACAGAAAAAAACACGTGAAATGTGATCTGTGGTCCACTTGGTCTGCAACTCCAAGTCCTCCCACCTACAGACATTTTGTAGTTGACGATGCAGTGTTGGGCCGCTTGAGAGACAAACAGGAGATAGAGAACAAAGGGCTTTCAAAGCACTTTGCAGGGTGAACACTATATCCATTTAAACACCATAAAAAGGCCTATGTTGTGGATTTCAGGAAGAGAAAGCCTCAAATTAAACCCATTAATGTCATAGATCTAGATTAATGGATTGTGGATGGATAAGATTGTTAACCACAACAAATACTTGGGAAAATGCTTGATTAATAGACTTAACTGGGCATCTAACACCAATGGTGTCACCAAAATAGGGCTGAGGGAGCTTCATTTCCTGAGAAAGTTCAGATCATTTGTTGTAAGCAGCAAAATGCTTGCGCTGTTCTGTCAGTCTGTGGTGGCCACTGCATTGTACAGTGCTGCAGTCTCCTGATGTACCATTAATGCCAGGAATCCAAACAAGATTATCCTTGAGACAGAACAAATAATTATACATCGGCTGGACAGACTGGAAATGGTGAAGAACAAAATAGCATTGAACAAACTCCAAACAATCATGGTAAATCCATCACATCCACTAAATGTCTCTGTACAGAAGCAGCAACTCCAGTGCCACAAAGAGATTTAGGAGATCATTGTTACGGTTTGTTATTAGACTGTACAAGACTCACCTTTAGGTATTGGTAATCTGTAGAACTATACTGAAAATGGGACTGTCACAATGAAAACATTTTACCACAAGTGTCTGTTATTACAGTTTGTGCATCTGTATTGCATGATAATAATGTGCACATACACATCTGTATTGGATTTTGATTTCTGCTGATGTGCAATACTTTGCTCTCTTTCTTTTTTTTACTGCTTTTTCTTCGTACTGTTTGTTGCTTGTCATACAAGAACTTTACTCTCAGCCAGGATTAATAAAGTCCATTCGATTGTTTTCAAAATTATTCAGGAAATTCCATTTCTCAATGAATACAAAACAATAGGGAATAGAGAAATACAATACTTTACACTGCAAAAAGTCAAATCTTTACTGGTAATGTCTTCATTTACAACCCTCCAACAATTTCTTTAATATTGTATAATTGACTTTAATGGTTTGAATTCAGGAATTACAGAAAGGGACAGAATTTCAAAGCAAAGAAACCCAGCAACATTCATTTATTACAAAATGTATCAAAATACAAAATATCCAACTGTTTATTTAGTACATGCAATCACTCACACACAGACATGCACGCAATGTTTAAATGAATAATCTGAAGATTGAGCTTGTATTTCTCAAACAAAATTATGATTTTGTTGAAATATTTATGATGCATTTTATGTCTTTCTATAAGAAACATGTAAATAAGATTCTTTTTTTTAAATAAGCTGCACATTTTTTAGGAGAGTACTCACACACAGACCAAAACACCCTCCTAGGTAACTCCATGAGAAAATCAGTTAAACAGAAGCAATGGTAATGATGTAAAATAATATGAAACCTTTCATGATGCACAGTCAGTCTTGCAGTCGATTTGTCATGCCAAGTGCAATAAGCAGCTTCTGATGAAAGGCAGGAACTCTCTCCCTCTGAACAGGCCACTCAAGAATGCAACGGGGACGCAACATGCCCCTGCGGAGGAATAGTGAGCGGGACAGTTTGTAGTCGTTGACGTCTTGCAAGAAGACCAAAACAACTGAGTCTCTGCTTGCTTCGATGACCTGGTGAAGGGCATGATGGACCTTGAATCTGAATGAGGAAAGAAAAAGATTTAGGAATAAAAAATAATGTTTGTTTTAACCCTTTGACAACGCCACCAAGAAAAAGAAATCAGTACTTTTTTCCTTACTGTCTTAGGTGAATAAGCCACATTGTCAATATTTTCAAAAATATGTTTTCACAAGTCCATCCAAATCCTGCCTGTGATAATATCAACAAGTTAAGACTCGGCCCCCGTAAGAATATCTTTTGGGGTCACAAAATCTGACTGCAGTACTTTACAAAACCTAGGGGTGGCACAGCAATGCAGTTTGACCTGACAGTGACATACTAAAAGTAAAAAAAAAAGTTAATATTGTTTACAAGCCCAAAAGTTTCAGTCTCATGGCCTACTCATAGATGTGGGTCCAGATCTACATCTCTGATATACGGGGAGGCAAAAAAAAGTATTTAGTCAGCCACTAATTATGCAAGCTGTCCCACTGAAAAAGATACAGGTACTTTCAACTGTGAGAGACAGAAAGGGGAGGGGGGGGGGGGGGTCCAAGAAATCACATTGTGTGAAATTTAATGAAATAATTGATACATTTTTGCTCACTTACAAACTGAACTTGCCATGTGTAGAGGAGAAAAAAATTGGTAGCATTCAAAGAGAATACTTAGTGTGAAAGGTGGGGTTGGTAGCATCATGCACTGGGGCTGTTTTTCTGCAAAGGGACCAGCATGATTAATCTGTGTAAAGGAAAGAATAAATGGGGGGGATTTTGAGTAAAAAGTTTCTTTCAGCAGCAAGCGCACCCAAGATGAAATATTGCTGCATTTTTCAGCATGAAAATAAACAAACACATCACTCGGGCAATAGAGGAGTGTCTTTGTAAGATGCATTTCAAGGTCCTGAAGTGACCTAGCCAGTCTCCAGATCTTCACCCCAATGAAAATATTTGGAGGGAATAGTTGTCCATGTTGCTCAGCAACAGCCCCAGAACAGCACTGCTCCAGAGAAGATCTACAAGGAAGAGTGGGCCAAAATAGAAGCTACAGAGCCTGAAAATGTTGTAAAGACTTGCAGAAAATATTAGAGCTCTGTCATTCCCAACAAAGGATGTAAAACAAAGTATTGAGATAAACTTTTGTTACTATTTAAATTTCACCATATTTGTCTCCCATAGTTGAGGTATACTTATGATGAAAAACTACAAGCCTCTTTCATCTTTTAAGTCCACAAGTGGTGGCTGACCAAATTCTTTGGTAGAGAGAATGTGTTGAATAACTTACATTCCCCCATTAAGCAATTATTTATAAAATTGTTGCTGACATCACCTTTAACCAGATCTAAGTCTGTTATTTAAAAAAAAGAAAGTGTGTGTATGTGTGTGTGGTTGACATACCTTCTACACCAAGGATCTTTGAGAAGACTTTCTGTCACCACAAACAGAATTTTTCTGGACTTTCTCATATTTTCCATAATAGATTCCAAATAGAACATTCCTGGGATTGAATCTCGCTCCTCCCAACAAAACCTGTATTTTGCAGACTCCAAAGGGGTCATTTGTTTTGTCACCCAGCCAGCATCCTCCTCAGCATGTATAATGTAGGCATCATACTCAAAGCCATTGGCCTCTTCCGCTGTGGCGTCACTAAATCCTAAAGTACGATTGATCAAAACGTTCCAGTAAAACTGAATCCTCCAGCCTTGAAAGCGAACCAGGAGTGCGCTGACCATCATGATTAAAACTGCTGTGCTGCTCAGCATGTATAGAGCCTGAAATGGGGTTTTATCTTTGCACGACATGGGGTCAAAATCCATGATGGAGCGGTTAAAATACATTAAAGGAGTGTTGCATTTGTAGTTGTCTTTCAGACCGGGCACACTGGTTCCATTAGTGTTGTTCAACCTGGTCACAAACCAAAGGATACCCTCACAGGTGCAGTCAAAGGGGTTTTTGTCCATCCAAAGCACGCTGAGGTTGCTCATGGGAGTCTGGAACACTTCCGGCCTAACATTTGTGATCAGGTTCTTTGCTAAAGTCAACACACGAAGAGACTTCAGATCATCAAAAACTGGGTTCTTGAGATTGTTTAGGAGGTTGTTACTGAGGGTTAGCACACTAAGTGACGTCAAACCTTGAAGAGCCCCCACTGGAATCTCATCCAATCCATTGTAATCCATTTGCAGGGTTTCTAACTTGTGTGTGTCCTTCAAAAACAACACAGGGCCACCTAGGTTAGCCATCTTCCACAACCGGGCTAGGTTGTTGTGTTGGAGTTTCAGCACCTTCAGGTCCGTAAGCCCCTTCAGTAAGTTCGTCCTGATGTTAGCAATGTTGTTGTTGCTGAGATCCAGGACAGTGAGGTTAGTCAGGGGCCATAATGGAGAAGGATCCTTATTTAGGGCTTCTGCTTTAAGGCTCTTACCCAAAGTCAGGACTCTGACACAAGATACATTCACAAATGACGAGGAGGTCAGGTTAATGGATTGGATGTTGTTGCTCAGGTGAATTTCCTGTATCTGAGAAAGACCTTCAAACTCCCTGCCTGTTAGAGTCTGCTTGATAAAATTGAAATCAAGGATGAGAACAACAAGACTGCTCAGAGCAGAGAAGCTCCCCGGTTGGAGCTCAGTCAGAGCGTTTCCCGCCAAGTTCAGCTTCTTGAGAGGTGAATCTTTAAGTGAGACAAAGGTCTTGTTGGTGAGTCCTCTCTGTGGGGTCTGCGTGTAGCTGCTCCAACTCAAATCTAGCTCTGTGAGACTTGTCAGGCCGGTAAAGGTTTTCTCTGTGATTTTTAAAAAGGCAGTATGATCCAACATCAAACTTTTCAGGTTGTTTAAGGATTGGAAAGCGTAATCTTCAATGACAGCAGGAGATGTATGTTTTTTCCCCAACGCGCTCGTCAGCTGCAGTTTCTTCAACGTTTTAAGTCCCTGAAATGTTCCTCTGGTCAAGCGCCTTAAGTTGTTGTCTGACAAAATTAGGGATTGGAGTTTAGGAAGCCACTGAAATGAGCCGTCTTCGATATTGGTCATTCCATTCGCAGACAGATCCAAATAGGTAAGATTTGTTTTCTGCAGTTCGGCAAATGTCAGGTTTCCGAGTGCAACCAGCTTCATCCTCTGCAGAGACAGACTGTCTATGGCAGTCGCTGACAGCGCTGACAGCAGTTTGGACATTGCCTGAGAGCTCATATCGCTCCCATCCAAGATTAAAGTACGCAGACCTGAAATTGGCTGAAAGCATCTACTCTCAACCTAAAATTAAAAAACAAAACAAAAAAACAATGAGACAAAAAGGAGAAACAAAACAACCAAAGGGCAAGATGCTGCAAGTGATATTCTTAAAACCTCTTTTCACTTCCTGTTTCCAGGCTTGAAACTTACTGTTTTCAGAGACACGTATGACAAGTTAAGAGCTTGCAGAGACGGGGATGAACTGAGGTAAGAAAAGTCCTCACTCTTCAAAGAGGTGAAAACATTCTGTCCCAGGCAGAGACTCCGCAAGCTGGGCAGCTGAGGTCGCGAGCCCAGCTTTGCCGACTGCAGCTTGTTCTTCGACACATCAAGATGTTGTAGGTTCTGCAAAATGTAGAAAGAATTATCTAAAGAATCATTTTTGCTGACTTTCCATTACTTCCTACTATGGGTTCATTCAAACACATTATGACAGATTTCAATTCTGTCTAAATATTATAATAAGTAAAAAAGAAAAGAAAAAAAAGCTAATTTTGCTTCTTGTCTTCTATGTCTTTTTGTTTATTACTAAACCGAAAATTAAAAGTTTAACCCAAAAATAAATGTAACTAAAGGAGATTTTGAATAACTTGAAGTCATTTTAGCTCACTAACCTGTCAGCATTTGTTAATTTAAATTTTACAGGTGCAATAGAACTGAATAGAATTGAAAATCTCTGTATCTGTTGAAGTAAAAACAGAAAATTGCATTCTGGAAATATCTCAGAAAATATTAAAAACACATCATAAAGATTAAAATGAAGAAAACATCCAAAACCTCAAACATGTTAGAGTACATTTTGTGTTAATCAGAACCATGAGGTTTGGTATAACTCTGCTCCTGTGACTTCGGGCGGGAAAGATCCTCTGAGCTTTGAACTCACATGAACCCACAGCTCAGCTCACTGGTCTTTACAATGTGATGCTCCATTAAGCTTTTAGAAAAAATATGAATCTGGGTGTGGACACCTGGTTCTATGTCAGGGTGTCTCATCCAGTGCTATCAGGACAGTGTCACCTGACCATAACACAGGAGGCCAAAATTATTTATTCAGACGTAAATTTGACAGTTACTCAGTTACTCAGTTACTTCAGTAGGCTTCAGTTTTACCAATTTTAAGTACATTTGCGATCCAGAAGACTCAAACAAAAGGGGTTTGTGTACTGACAGGAGGATGCAGACTGTGAAATCTGTTCAAATATCAGGTTCCTCTTTTATGGTTTCAATGGTTACATGAATAATTTGAAATACTATTTATGTCAGAGTTGCTTTGACAGAAAAAATATATTGTGAGCATTTGTACATAAGTAATTTAAATTAGACTTCATTTCTAGAAAAAATGAGATAAGAAATTTTGATTTATATGTAAAAAGTGTCAAAAAACACTTGCTATATATTTCATTTTTAATTTTTTAACTTGTACATTTGGTTTTAGTAATGTGTTATACCCCCGGAATCAAACACTTCGATGAAAGGCAGATGTACCTGCAGACCAGAGAAGGGTTCTTCCTGCAGCTTCAGCCTGTTATTAGCTATATTTAACCAAGTCAGGGTGGTGCATTGGCCCAGATCCTCTTTTTTCAACAAATGCACTTGATTGTGCTCCAGGTTCAGCGTTTGCAGCAGAGGCAGACTCTGGCATAAGCTTTCATCCACCCTGGCGATGCTGTTGTAACTCGCGTTAAGGTGGATGAGGCCTCTGTATCGGCCAAGAGAATCCCCGGGCACCTTCACCAGTTTGTTGTGAGACACATCCAGGCTGGAGATGTTTGAGGGCAGATCTGACGGGATCACCCTCAGACTGAGGTGACTGCAGTCGGCCCTGCCACCTTGGATGATGCAGGTGGATTTTTTGGCAGAGGCCATGCACGGATACGGCCCGCCGATGAAGTTGAAGATGAAAAGGCTGCATGTCAAGAGACAGGAAAGAGGGGCAGTCATGGTTTCAAACCCTAAAATGAAACAAAAAAAATTAGAATGTCAATCAAGAAACTTTTTTAAGGTCATCATTGGAATACGAATAAAGTAAGTGATGAGAGGGAAAAGCATCGGAGAAATTTGTAGTCTACTTTCTAAAGTTATTCTTTTTTTTTTTAAGGAAGGCGTTCAAATCCAAACATCAAACCTTGTCATTTAGTTTGTTGTACCAAAACGCTGTTATACTCTACAACCCTTTAGAAGTGTGGAGTGGAAGTTTCCAGATCAAAGTGGGACATTTAAACGTCTTTAGCGTGTTTCTTATTGAAAAGAATTAAACTTTCAAAACAAAAAAAAGAGGTGCGAAAAGCCGCTAAACGCTTAACATCTGCAAAAATAATCAACTGAAAAGGGGGCGCATGCGCGCTCCAACACGATAAACCAATACATGTATTACCTGCTCTGAAAAGTGCTGAAAGTTTGAAATATCAGTGGATCCGTTTTTAGTCCATCACGACTCATTCAAGAAAGAAGAAGAGAATTCAATTCGGCGTGTTTAGCGAGCTGCTGCGCAAAAAGGAGGAAATGCCACAGAGGCAGAGTCCGGTTTCACTTCTCCGTCTGTTGACGATAAGTATTTCACGCATGTTTGTCTGTAGCGACGGTAGTCAACAATAGTGCACCACAAACCGAGGACTTGTTGGAACAGGCACTGACTAAGCAGTGGACTAAAACATTTGTGCTAACTGTTTATTTTGTATTTAAATATCTAGCTTATTATATAACCACACAGAAAGAAAGTTAAACACATCTTTAAGCTGGCACAAAAAAAATATAACAAAGCATTTTAATAAAATGAAACAACAATCTTTAATAGAGCTATCCAGTTACCTTAGCACCTGGTTAAATGGAAAAATCCTCTGGGCAGAATAAAAAAAAAAGCAAGGCAGGTCTGACAGGTTAATACAAAAAGATAGGGGTGTGTTCATTGGATTTTTTTGTTTTTGTTTTGCTCTTTTGTTAACCAAAGGAAATCTCCCACACAAGATTTACCCACACATTTTATTTAATTTTCTTTTATTTTTTTATTATTATTTCAAATTTGACATGAGCATTATTTTTATTTGTTTTATAGAATAAAATACATTTTGACCATTGTTTAAACAGAAGCATCATAATTTATAAAACTTGTTTTTGGCTTACTATTTACATTGTTACTGTCAAGGAAATCTTTTTTTTTTTTCATCTTGCAGAAGAGTCCGAAAAATGAGCAAACTTCCCCCTTGATTTTTATCATCACAATTATTCATATTGGGAGTCATTGTCCTTTGCATTAAAGAGGTCATTCTTATGATTCGTATGTTTCTGTTTATTTGCTGAGTGTGACCTTAAAATGGCAGAAAATGGAAAATAAGACACACAAAAAACTACAAACAAACACAGATAATATTGAAATGGCCACTAGAGGGCAGCAATGCATGTGCCAGTGCAAGTTTCAGTCTGTCTTCTGTTTTCTGTTTGTTGGATGTTGTTGACATTTTACAGTATTGATCTTTACATCAGTATTTTAGAAAGGATATAACTTATTCTGCCTCTGGATTTGATCATCTGAAAACCCAAAATGTGGATAGATAGTTAAATAAATGTTCATTCTTTAGATTATGAACATGAATTAAGTTGATTTTTACAAGATTAGAGAGAATTTGGAATAGATTTAAGGTAAAACTTCACATAAATGTATAAAGAAAAGGAAAAAGCTCTAAATGTAATACATGTAATTAAGCAATTTTGCGTCCGCTTGTGAACCTGCCAAGGCTAAACATGCTGTTTAGTTTTATTTTCTGTTTTTATCTCTACTTTATAGTCATTCATTCATCTTCTAATCCATTTTATCCCTTTTGGGGTTACAGGGTTGCTGGAGCCTATCCTGGCCACTCGCGGGCGAAAATATATCTCCATAATTTATCTGTGTTTTTTATGATGCAGGATAAAGGTAAATGGAAACATGGATTTAAAGCACTTAGTTTGTTGGTGACATCACACTTTTTGTTGAAAGTAAGTGCATTAGTGCGTGCACAGCTCAACTAATGTGTTAATAACTCCATCGGCTGGCGTTTTAAAATGTCAACACTAATGGAAAAGCAGAAATGACCCACTGTGGTTGTTAAATGTGTTAGTGTAAATTTAAACCACAATGGCTCAGTAAAAGTGTCTCTCTTTATAGTGTTGTTTTGATCATCACTAAATTCTGTACGGTCTGTACCTAATTGAATTTCACTTGAAAGCACGCTCACTTTGTCTTTTTAATATGTCCACAGTCTTATAGCTGAGCAATTTTTGAACTGAAATATTCTTTCTGTTGTTTGAAATCGACATTAGCTGTCAGGCTGCAGAGCCCGCACTCCATCATTTCTCATTTCTCTGACCTTGTTTGTTCCTTTATTCGGGCTCTGCGGTTGAGAGAGCAAAATTCTATTTCTGCTTCTAAAAACCCTTAGGAATATAGTCTGCCACTTGTCCAGAATGAAATCAAGAATAAACTTATTGGTCCGTACCATACTGAGTCTAAAGAAATTCTCTGCTGGACCCAATCTTTCATTCTATTAAGATGGACCTTTAATGTTTTGTTGTAGTGATAAATTAAGTCAATTTTACAAAAATGTTTTTTGTCAAAACATCAAGACGATATAAATATGACACATATGGTGCAAAGGAGAAATTAACTGCTTCTTTTTAGATGATTTTTTTCAAAAAATTGGCACCTTAAGTCAAACTTTTTGATAAGAATTTCAAATTCTAAGTCAAATCTAAATGCATTCATACTTATTTCACACTTCTCTCGAAATCAATGCTGTCAGAAAGTTGTATTACCATTCCTATCTTTCTGGCACGACTTCAAATTACACATCAAATATATAAGCACAAAGTTAACAGTTAAAAGCATATTGTGTCTTGAGTTTGCAAATGATTAAGGACCCATTCCGATGAAAATCGTGACTTTACTAAGTTCTTGTAGCATTTTTCTGATGATAGAGGATAGATATATATATAAAGAAATCTAAGCTCAAAATTGGATTTTTAAGTATTTCTTTGTTCAAATTGTGGTGAAACAAGACTAGACAAAAAGCTTGTGACGTAGAAGCTACAATTGGCAGGGCACAAGCTCCTTGCTCCTCTCCATTCTGATGCATGCACATGCAGACAATAGATCCAAATATTTCTTTGTTTTCCTCGTCAGAGGTTGGACAGCGTCAGTATTGCTCACCAGTTTTTGCACCGATGGTTGGTCTGGAATGTGGAGAAGATGAGTGTGTACACACATGGGTGATTGGAAGTGGGGTTCTGCCTACAACTTATAGGTGAATGTCTAATGAACTACTGCTGAAACTGTGTCCAAGAAAATATGTATGTGTAAATACAGCATAAACATAATCAAAAGACCACTGAGAAAGCTTTTAGCATAAATCAAAGGATGATTGGAGTGGATCTTGAACAACAAAATACTAAAATTTCTCTTTTCCTCATATTTAAAAGATTACATTAAACCAAGCAACCCATTTCTCCATTTACATGAAAGTAGCTTGCATAGCTTCTCACTAGACTTCTTCCTTTGCCCTTTATCCCTTACGCAGATTAATAGGTCAGACCTCTAGGTACCTGATTGGTTTAGCCCCCAGCTAAGCTAAGGCAGCTTACCAGTAGCTGGATTGCTGAAGACGTGTTCAAAGTGGAGACAGTATTTGTGGGCAGCACTGTGGTTGTGGTTAAGCTAATAATGCTGTAACTGTCGAGTTGTTCCTGCAAGACAGGGGGTACCAGTCAAATCAAATAGTATCAAAAGCACACAAAGTAAATGATGCAGCAGGGAACTGTTGCAGCTCTTTCCTGCCAGGTTACTGGATAAATCATTCAAAGCATCGGGGGGGTGGAGCAGAAATCAGATTGAGGTCTGAGTCTCTCCAGAGGAATAACCCTGTGGTCGGAAGATGGATTGTTTGGAGTGAGAGGAAACCTATACTGTGCACAGAGCAAGTGGTATTGTAATACGGCTGCGGTGTGTGTCAGGCATGTGTGATTGAACCCACACGTGCAAAATGGACAACTGAGAGGAAGCTCCATTAATGGGAGTGTGTGTGCCAGATTCTTCATCTCACCCACTTGGATAAATCTCCTTCGCCTCATTTGCAGACCAGACTTCTGGAGTGTTGGAATGCCTGGCAACAAAAGGTGAGTTTACCCTCCCAGCTATTCAAGGCTATATATAGAGTGTATGTTAGCCTATGCTATATAATCCTTAACTCAGACAGGAACTTTATTTTCTGTGCCTTTATATTCTCACAAGATGCAGACAGGAAATCTCGCTCAGAGAGATAAAGAAAAAACAATCAAAGATGTTTTCATTGGGATCTTTGCTCATTTCCTTAAACACGTAGAAAAGCAGAATTTGTGGCTGTTTAGTCCTTGACATGGTTTGTGGGGGAACAGCAACTGGAAAGTGAGAAAAGTCAGAGGAACTGCCCCGACTTTTTTAAACCAGAGTGAGAATGGTCCGTTTGGTCGGTGATGCAGAAAGAGATGGATCTGAGATGGGGAGATGTGTTGGAGAAGAAAAAACACATAGACACACAGAGAGGTGTGGGCAGTAGTAGTGCTGTAGCATGTTTTGCCTGCCCTCTGCAGAAGAAAAGACACTGCAGTAAATCTCCCCCTCCCCAGTTTGCTGACCAATGATGTTTGGAGGACGCAATCCCAGATCTGTCACTGGTGTCAGCCTTTGACTAACCGAGCTCTTCAAGAACACCATAGTTCTTAAACCGGGGGAAGAGGGCGGGGCAGATGATTATCAGGAATCCATACGCATTTCAAACCCAATCCCACACTTTCAAGGATTCATTTATTTTTCTGTTCTAAAGCAAGTAATTTAATCTAAACATTATTCTGAAATTAAATGACTGGTATTTATTCAGAAAGGTCTTTACAAATGAATGAAATTCTCATCTGTAAGTGCTGTAAGGCAACAATAACACCCATGGTTTGGTTTCAGTTCCGACATGGCATGTGTGAACACTCCTCGGTTCTCAGTAAGAGCTGACTCCGGTCTCTTCTCACTATAAGTGGTCCCAAGGGGTGACAGAACATCAATACTGAACTGGGATCGGCTGCATGGGGCTACTACAGAGCTGCAGTGCTGTTTACTGAAATCCAAACATTGAATGAAGTCCTCGAAGCTTCAAATGTGCCACTGACAATGTAAAGATTTACTCTGAGGAAATGAAGATGTGCTTTCATTAAATAAACACAGTAGATGATCTGAATAGAAGCTGCTATTTTTGCGCTCTTATGTAGCAATAATGAACCCAAATTCTCTACAGAATAATTTTGTTTTTGACAGTTATTCTTTTGAAAACTGTTAATTGAACAAGTTAAGCCTCTTGAAATGGTCCAAAAACACGTTTGTGACCAACAACAAACCTTTTGTTATGTTTTTTAATATCTTTACTGTTCCTTCTATGCTTGATACGGAATCTGCTGGTTAGGAGGTATTAATATTTCGAATTATGGCAACTATTATTTAAGCATTGTTTATTTGTTTTAAACTTTTTTGTCCCTTTCTTTTTAAATAAGAAAGTACATTAGTAATGTTAAAAATGTTTTCCTGGGAGTTAAAGAAAAATACTTCATGTATCTACCCAATCATGTTGACAAAACAATTACTTTCAGGCTATCTCATTAAAATATCAAAAATTTTCTCAGTTTTTACATTTAAAAAAATCAATTCTTTCAAACAAAAAGGTTTTTTACCTTAGAGGGAGAAAACCTTAAAAAATCCCTGTAGAAAGAATTAACCTAAAGCCATGCTTTTATTTTTTACTAAGAGAACAATCATATATATATATAAAACTTACTTCATTTGGTTTATTTAGACTTACAAGATAAAAGACAAACATTTTTTTGTCATTGTCCACGCTTTCCCCAATTAAAAATGAAATTATTCAATCGAAGTATTTCTTTTAGGAAACAGCATTTTGTTCTACTTCTGTTACTTCTGTCATCTGGAACTTGGATTTTTAATATTTTAATGAGATCTCTGGTCAATATAATTACTTAAATGCATGTTAAAATGGACCTTTTGAAAAATAAGAACAAAAAGATATTTCTGTCAACTCAAATTGATTGAAATCCCCCTTCAGATGTCCATACTTGCAGATTGTGCAGTTTTTCTCTTAAAAGAGCCCAGCTTTAGGATGAACTGTGAGGCTATGTGCACACTGCCCTTGGCAACATGGGCTGAAGTGGCCATTTCCAATGAAAAGGCCACGTAAAAGCACACACATGCCCATTTCAGGCTTCTGCGTTCAAAAGTCTCATGCACATTTTATGAACAAAAGATGCATCAATGGAATCTCACAATGAAAGTTAAACGAGGTGGAACTTTGGCCAATCAGGGACTCGGATTTGGTAGTGACATGCGGATGGTGTCCGTTTAAATTCAAAGAAGTGCCAACCATTGTAGAATTAATCATGAAGGAGAAATTAATATGGTTTGTGTCCAGATGGAATTCTTTGGCATCAAGTCTTTCATATATTGGAATAAAGGTGGGAAAGAAGAAGCCTGGAGCGGCATTCATGACATTTGCACATTTGCTAGTAAACAGTAGAAAAAGAAGAAAAAAGAAAGCCCTCCTTGCTTGTTCATCATCACAGGCTCAATGTGTGTTCAAGAACCTGCGTTTAATGTGTTCTTGAACGTGCTTCGTATGCACAAGTGTGAATGTAGAATGAAGGCTCTAAGCACAACACACGAGTTTTTAGAGGAAGAATAACTACAAACAAGGATTTTGAGAATCTACCATAAGTCAACATTTTTACAGCATCTTTAGTGCAAGGTTTGCAGATCTATGGCATCTGCTTCAGTTTCCTTTATTGCAAATAACAACAAATCCCAACCAGAGACTGCATGGTTTTAAGTTGAAAAAAATAAAACGCAAGTTTGGATTTTGTGTGGGAACATTACTGTTGGAACACTACGTAATTGCAACATACCCAGTTGCAGCAAAGATTTATACAAGAAAAACATCATTATGGAAAAATGCACAACACTTCTTTAAAAAGCCTCAATTTGTGATTAGATCTTCAAATGACCAAAGAAGCATGGTCTGTTAAAATTTGACAAAAATGGTGTGGTCTCGTGGCTTCCTGCCCTCTGTTCTAAATGCACAAATATTTCTCAGGGTCATTCAGCAAAAAGTGATTTAAAGCACTGGTTTCCTTAATGTGCTGAACCAAAGCTGTCACTATATAAGGAAAAGGAAAGTCAGAGATTGAGACAGATTGCTGAGCCATGAAGATGACAGAGTGGAGGGCAGAGAGAGGGTCAGTGCCAAGAAAAAAGAATAAAAGAAGCAGACTTTGATTTCTGAGAGAATGTGAGAGTTTTTTTTTATCAACTGTTCTCCAAAATCTGAATTTTTTAGTTTAGTTTTAACAGATAAACAACTGTCATTAATATTAACCTAGGATATGTGAGAATGGTTTATGCTGAAAATACTAAAGCAGTTTCCCCAATGCAAAAAAAAAAAAAAAATAGCCGAAGAAGTGGAAGTTTGAAAAAGACCAATCAAAAATAGCTTGTCAATGGAAAAAATTGCCTGCAGGAATCAAGCGGAACGTTCTGATTCTAAAAAAACTTTTAGTTTCAACTGGGATCTCTAAGCTTTTCAGTAGGGATGTGACTCTTGAAGATGGACTCAGTTTCAAAAAATCTCCTAATGGAATTTGTACAATACCAGTTCACGTTTTATTGCTATTTTCAGATCATTTCTGGATTTATAATTGAAGTGAATGGAGCTGACTACTCAGAAACCTGCAGTGGTGACATCTTACTTTATCGTGTGAGGGGGGGGGGCTTTTGGAAACAGTTCCAATAAGCTTCAATAAAATGCTTTTTAAGTCCAAACCTTTCTTGACTTCATTATACCTGCCATTTGAACTGAAGATATGAAAATTTGCTTGAAGGGAGTAAAAATCTCCCAAGTCATTGGTTTGTGTGGATTCTTAGCTCAACTGAAGAAGAGCTTCATACTTACACTTTTCAGGTAAACTTTTTTTTTTTAGGTAAAAAGAATTTCAATAAATAACATAGATGTTTTTATGTTTTTCTAGATCTGTTTTTTTATAGTCATCTTAATATATAGTCATTTTACAGATGTATGCATCAACTCTCTCCTACATTTAAATGTCCAGTAAAGCATTTGCCCTATTTTGTGCTGCTGGACATTTTCATTGTATTGTTTTCCTAAAAGGAGTTGAACTGAGTGAAAACAAATCGGTGAGTGTTGTGGTGCTATCATGCTCCTTTAGCGCCCAGCCCAACAAGCAGACTGTAAGTGAATTCCTCTGCCCTCAGATAACCCAAATCATTTGACCATGGCCTGCTCCCCCGTTTTAATGGCTGCCATTCAATACTTGTTGAGACAGGTTCAGCACAAAGTGAGAGCCATTGATTAACAGTCACACTGCTGTCAACTGAAGCACGACTCAACCTTTAAAAATAAGCAGAACAAAATGTAAGAATTAAAGGTAATTTATGGAGTTTTTCCATTAAAAACGTTTTTTTAATCTAAAATTTTAGAAAATATAATAGAAATGCCACGAGAACATGTAAAATGCCCCAAAAAGACAATTTTCATTGGAGTGGGTCTTTGAAATAAATCTTATAATTTAACTTGTCATACATTTCTCTTTGATTAAGATCATTTAAAACAATTGTCAGCTCAAATGCTTGTATGTGTAATGAACTGAAAGAAGAATACCAACAAGGAGGCTTGTTGACTTGCTTTGCAACAGATTTCAAAATGCCAATTTCAAAGAACAGTCAGTTATAATTGCATCAAATGACATGAATAATGCTCCGACTGCACTAAAAGGAACTGCAAAATAATATTTTGTCCAAACGAAAAAATATCAGCATGACCTTTGACAAAAAAGTCAACTTAAAGCAAAGACAACCATTTTTGCAGCTGTTGTAGATTTCTTCTTGTCATCTTGAAAAATCAGACAATGTGATTTTTCTTGTTTTTTTTCTTGTTTTATCTCTTATAGTTGAGGTATACCTAAATGAATTTACAGGCATTTCTCATGTTTTGAATACTTCTTTGTCCTACTGTAGATGCTGAACATGAGTATCTCATGCAGTCCACACACTTATTAATTCATAATTTTTCACATTTTACATTTTACAAACAAATTACACCACATTTACAACAACGCAGTAAAACATATATAGGTTTCATAGAAACATATATGCAACATGTTTTCCTTCCTTCCCTTTCTGCTCCATAAAGCAGTCCAGCCTTAGCTGGTGTGATATCAGTTCACAGCATTGACAGATGAGTTTGGATGTCAAAGTCTGAAAGAAAGAATTTTGTCTGTGACTATTATCTCCTTACTTTCGTGCTGTCATTTGTTATTCGCTGTCATCCTTCAATGGTTTTGACGTTTTTCTTCTTTCCTCGCATCAGCTCCTCTCCCTACTCTCTGCCAGCAGAGCTAGCTTTTCCTGACAGCTTTGATGCATGCGTGGCATTGACATTTTCACAGGGCAACGTCGACTTTTTTTTATTGATGCAGCACATCAGCAGGCCAAAGGTCACAGTTGAAAAATAAAAATGCTTTAAATAGACTGAATAAGGTAGGCGTATAGCTTGTTTAAGATAAATCCATGCTTGGGTGTGTCTTTTTTTATACACTGCAAGACGTTCAAATGAAATAAAAATAATTAGACCTTATGGTTAGGAATATTACATTTCTAAAGAAGGTTTTTGATAAGCAAAGAGAAAGCTAAATCCATGCAGTCTAACAGAGCTGTGCTGTGCAGTCCAGCTTCAGCACCTCTCACAGATTTGCTTGGACTTTTCACCTGGTCAGCTCTCAGACATCAAAAGATGTCTGGAATGGATGTGGGGACCACACCATGATGTCATTGCCTGACTATGTCCTCCTGTACTCAGATGCCACCCCCTCAATCAGCACCACTGCACTACTTTAACATTGGCCAGATAAGAGCACCTCAGTATCAGCTGCTCCAAATGTGGATCTTTGGAAAGTTGTGAGAGGGCCAATGCTGAGATAAAATGGTCATTTTCTCATAAGGATCTATAAACTAGGGGGATGGGATTTTATTGAGAGCTATTCTAAGAGTGTGCTGTGATGGGGTTTGAACATTAGATAATTGCATTTATCAAATGGATGTGACCTCAAGAAGGTAACTGGAGGACAGCGCTTGGATTAAGGTTTAGCCCTGAGACTGAAACTCTGTGTGAACTGTGATGTTGTCATGTTTCAACAAAAGCCAGATTGGGTTTTTATAAATCCAAGGCGAGCTTTTTGGATTACACACATTTCAACACGTCATTCTGCTAACTGAAAAATGAAGAGTGATTAAATGCTTAAAGTTCATACTTCTGTGGGTTTGTGGTCCAGGGATTCCCAGTACCCTGGTGCTGTTTCCAATGTGGTCCTCTAATCTGCTCTTTGTATGTCCACACCTGCATCACCCACAGATTGCTACATACCAGACATAACATATCATCATCTCCCCTGCACTTTAAAAATACATAGCTGATAGTATGTCTGTGGATAACATGGCACCATAAAAAAAAAACCCTTCTTTGCAACATTCAATGACCGTCCATTCTGCACGTAAGAACTAGTGATGAAAGACCAAACACATGCATGAATGCATTCCTGCACATCCACATAAACACATACGCACACACACACACTTGCAGATGGGGTCTTGCTGGCACCTCTCAAAGGTCAGCTATCAATACCGGTCTAAATTTGTTCACCTTTAGAGTTGACAGAGGAAAGAGCTCTTTATGGTTAACTTGACCATTAAATACCACTGTTGCTTTAATAAATAGAATGATATTAATGTGCCATTTCGCAGACTGACAACCCAAATGACTCATTTAAAAAGTTCAAACATCTTGAAACTTGGTGAACTTGTGATGTATGAACTGCATAAATCCATGCTGTGTATATAGCTTCTGAGTTGAATCAAAATGTATGCTTTTTTGTTTTACGCTTTTTAACTTTTTTTTTAATCATTACATAATGTTCTGTTTTGACAATTAGCTGTACGTTTTTGAATTAAAATTCATAAATGCAAAATCATATAACAGCTTTTTCTGTGGTTTTGTATCAAGTCACCGAACCTCTAAAAGCTACATATTAATGATGAGTGATAAACAGACACAAAGATGCCTCGTTATGACATATTATGAAGATGGTGTTGTTATATTCTTAAAGTTCCACTTCAATCATCTTTCTATGTAGTAAAAGCATTCCAAGTGATGTTACACCGCATTTAGCCCCCCCCCCAAACAAAAAACCCGGTTGTTTTCCACAGCATAGTAATAGTTGTGCCACCACGTTGCACACAAAACTTTTTAAGTTTCACATAAAACTTTCTAAGTTGCAAGTGAAAATATTAAATATTTGCTTTTCAATAATTTTTTATTCTGCTTTGATTTGGGTTTTTTTTTTTTTTTGCTTTCAATTTTTGTTTTTGTTTTACTCCATACAGGAGCTCATCAGAAATTATGCTCTGGGTTGTGGGTGAGAGTGTTTGCACGCCCTGCGCTCATTTCCCATCATCCCTTTGTTTACACTCTGGCTTGCTGGCTTACAGCCCCTCACAAGCCCAACCTAACATTTGCAGTGCAACAAAAATGGTGAGCGATATTGGAGCTACCCAGCCGTACAGTTTTTAGCCAGATGGTAGCTCAAAAGAGGAAAACAAAGACGTACATGGATCTAGTCGTCTGCAAGTTGATACATCAGAATGAAGCACGGCAGGAAGCTTGTGGCCCGGCTATTGCCTCTGCTTAACAACTACAAGCATTTTTTCGTCTGCTCCTGATTCACATCAATTCGAACAAAGAAATACTCAGAACTGCAATTTTGAGCTTAATTTTAAAATGCAACAAGAACATGTTAAAAACACCAAACATTTTAATTGAAGTGGGTCTTTAAATATTTCAGTCACTTTGTCTGAGTAGAGAATAAACAAGATGTCCACATCTTGAATGGATGGTCTGTCTGTTTTTTTGTACATCATAGAAGAGCTTTAACAGACTCTCGGTCCATCATATGAGGTCATTCCTTAAAGTGTCTATGCTGCAAACAAAGGGCAAAGCACCACTTTCTATTATTTTCTGCTGTCGGCCAGCACTGATTGAAATGGCGTTTCCATGGTTACGCGGCGACCCAATGAAGAGCTCGCGCTATTCAGTTGCTGAATGAAAAAAAAAAAAACAGTGGCCATTTTGCGCCGCGGCATCATTGACTAATAGCAGACGGAAACGGAAGATTCAGCCCATATCTGGACGGACGCAGGTGCTGCAACCTCGGCGGAGTCGGGACCTCGGTACCGACTGGCGCAGGACAGCGCGGGACAAGCATGCCGCCTAGCCGCCTTCTCCGAGGCCGGTTATGCCGTGAGAAAAGAGGTTAAAGACAGCGTCAGTGCGTTGCTATTCGAGGCCCATTGACCCCCTGGAGAGGGAGCTACTGACACAGGCAGAGTCAACGCGCGAGGGGAAAAAAAAAACAAAAAAACAGGTGTACGGTTTCATCACAGGGACGCCCCCACCCGCTTCAGAGCCGCTGTCGCTCTCGCTGCTGGTGCTCCAGCCGCGCGCGTCGAACTGACAACTTTACTTCTGTCACTTGGAAGACAGCCGCATTGACGGGGAATTTTGCAGGAGGCGGTCATTTTTTTTAACGGTAAGCAGCAATATCATAGAACCGTGCGGAGAGGAATTGCATAAAAAAAAGTTCCGAAGCTGGACTGTCTGTCTGTGCGTGAAGGAAAGGCGTTCCTGTGTGGAGTCTGCAGAAAAAAACGAGGTGGCTGCATCAGCCCCGCAGCTTTTTCTGTGCATTCCTGCGGACTCACTGCTGGTCCTTTTCCATCAAAGGAAGATGGGAAACCAAACGCTGAAAACATAATTACTGTGCATTGACTGTAAAACAAAGCCTAACCAATATAAGGAAGGATGCAGATTTCAAAGCAAGCATGGAATAGTGGAAGCACCCCCATCCGTCACGCTGATCTCTATTGTTAGACTAGATTTGCTGGAACACTGCTTCTTGGGTGTCTTGGCTTCAATAAATGTATGCTTTCTCCTTTGTAGTTTTGTAGTTTAATCTCAGGAGATTTTCTATTTTTCCTCTTTTGCTGTTAAATTGAACGCTTTAATGCTGTTAGTTGAGTTTCTTTGGAGCCGATGCATCCGAAGTCCAGAAAAAAAAAGGTTAATTCCTGCTTTGAGTGCTCTGCATCTCCAAAACATTCAACTTTGAAGGGATGATGTCAGGAGGAAACGATTCAAGAACATAAAAGCTGGAGTTGATTTGATCTGGATGGCTAATTTGAATGTTGGGTGAACATGGGAGGGGAGGCCAACAGGCTTCAATGTGTAATATTATCTTTCTGGGAACCTCATACCACTCCCACCCCGGCCTGCCTGCCCTACAGGTGCACCTGAGTGGTGCTTTTCTATTTACATCGGTGAATACCTGGCTGAAGAGCGGAAACGCCACAGCTAGAGAGGCATTGATGATTAATAGCACAATCCCTGACGGAATTCAAGTAATTCCTAAATTTCTGAATCAAATGATAATTTCCCCAACTCTAATATCTCCTCCTTTTCGTTCAGTACATCCGTCGGTGCTTCCCTTCTTCATATGTCTTAGTTTCGCTGCCGCTCTTCAAACATTGATGTCATGACTCAATTGACGACGTGATAAAGCTGTCTAACACAAACGCCTACAGGCTCTGCCTGCAGGATATGCCAGCTTTCTTTCAAGAGACCTTTAGCACTCGTCTTTTCATCTACCAACATTGGTCTGACATCAAGATTTTACTCAGGGCTGCTTGCCAAGTAGTAAAAAAAAATCAAATACATTGGTTTAAATGTGATTGTTTTTATTTGAACAGCGTAGGAAAATAAAAATTGTCTTTGTAAAATGTTTAGCTCTTATGAGATCGCCAACTTATTGACCACAATCGCAGCTACAATATGAATATGAGGCAGGGTGGACCCTTTTTACACTAATCTTGAACCTAAAATTTCCTATTTTTAGAATCTTGCAACAGAAGAAGAAATCTGTGCATTGCAATCTCCATTTAAGTTTAGTTGTACCTCTTTTTTTTTTTCAACCAGCAACAAAGGCATGAGTATCGTTCTCTGAAGTTGTAGCTACTGTAGCTTCCTGTCAAACAGACTCTTTGATGAGCTATGGGTTTGTGAGGATCCTAATTCTTTAGGACTTGATGTGGACTCCACCTGTTTTCAAGAGTTCTGTTTAGGGCTGCGCAATATGAGGAAAAGTCGCGATATGTGGTATTACATACTTGTGCCAAACTCCATGCTACTGTGACAAGGAAATTTCCCATTCGTGGGATTAATGAATCTAATCTAAATCTAATCTAAATTAGTGATCAATATTGATAAATATGACGATGTAACTTGTGGTACATGAACAAAAAGCAAAACAACCAAAAGCATTTCTATTTCACTGCAACAGTTTAATTCAAATAAGAGTCAACATAACTTAAATTATGCATAAATGGATTTTTTTTTTGAATTTGTTAAATACTTCAAGCTGCTATAAGATTGTTTTAGCAAATTTAAGGTAACCGTTGATTGCAATTTTGCCGACTTTTGGGATATGCATAGTGGACAGCTTGATATTGCTATGATGATAATTTTTACGATTTTTTTTTTGGTGCAGGCATAGTTCTATGGGCTGCATGAACAGAGGAAAACTTGTGATGTGAGAATTTAGTGACCAGTATTGCTACGACAATACATGAACAAAAAGGAGAAAAAAAAAACCCAACAACTAACACATAATTTCTATTTCATTGCAACAGCTTTATTTAAATAAGTCAAAATAAATTAAATTATACTGTAAATGTAAAATGTTGGTTGTATGTTTGGAAATGCAGAGAAAAGAATAGTTATCCACCATCCTGGTAGTACTGGCCAAAACTGATATGGACAAAATTAAGAACAATGTAGATAGTGTGCGCTTAGCCTTTTTCGTTTTGAAACATCAAGGTTCCTCTGTCTATGCATGTCTGTAAACATTCAAGGTAACCATTTATTGCAGTTATTGCTGTCTTTGGCGATATGCGTATAGCACAGGCTGATGATGCGATAGCAATACTTTTGTGATTTGTTATGCAAGACTTAGTTTCATGAAGTCATCAAATAGTTTCCATTTCTGCTTTGTGCTATGGTCACTAACAAGTTGAATGTTTCAGCTCTCAATTATTAACTTTTAAAGTTGAATTTTGAAGTGTTTTATTTTTTTTTTTTAGAATATTACTTGCATTTAGTAAACAATCATACATTTGGATAATCTTCTCATTCATTTATAATCTTTTCAAATTCAAAATAGCCCCGTTTTTGCTGTTTAGTTTGTTCTTTTTGATTGACAGGACAACCGTTTGATTAGTCTCATTTCCATTTCCCACCTAAACAAGTCATGTGTGTGGCTTTCTTCTTTTTTTTAAACCTGTCAAAGTGATGTTTCATGTATTCCAATCTCCTTCTGTTTTTTTTTTTTATATCCTGCCACTTACTTAACTAGAAATAGCACAGACTTAGAGAAGCTGATAATGAATTAGGTGTTGAAACCATACGAGTGAGACCATGCCGACGTGAATACTGTAGTCTGGAGTTTCTCAGAGGTCAAAGTGTCAGTGTGTTTGAGTGCAAGTTTGTCAGTTACTGCAGAAGTTTTTAAAAAAAAGTCTGCTCTGGTACTTTAATGATGCCATTCAGGAGCTCATGTTGGAATTGTTTATTTGAAGTTAAGCCTTCGATGGCAAAACCTAGTCAGTCATGTCAATCTCTGATGGAGAACATTCACCAGCATTTCCTGGTATTTGTCAGATGTTGGATGCATGCCTCATCAGGACATGTTTTTGTTAAGGGGGCGCATTAGGCTGCAGGATACAAGCATCTCATTGATAATATTTGTAATAAGAGTGAGGACGCGGCTTTAGAGCAGGAGTTTATTGGTCCCCTGATACTGCCCTGATTTTTGGCCCCAAGGTTCCATCATTAGCACCTGTCACTTAGCAGCTTTTCACCATCTCTCTGTGATCCTTGGCACGTGATCAGCAGTTTCTGGAGGACAGCTGCTGCTTGATGGCCGGTGCAAAGCACTCCAAAAACTAGGATTGTGGGTAACTGGAATTCTTAAACTTCCGCTTCATCAACGGCAGATTGAAACAGACTCATCTAGAACAGCTCTACATATATAATATTAGAGTTGGGATCTGGCAAGTCTTGGATTTTGGTTTAGGAAATGTTTATGTGCGCAAGGATAAGTTTTGGATGAAAACCTGGTGAAAGATGTACGATTTGTGGGTCAGTGAACAAGTTTAATTGGAGTGGGTAGATGCCATCCACATAGCATTTGCCCGGTAGCTGTTCTGCTGGATTTAGGTGTCTCTGCCCTAAGTATGAAAAGCTAATTGCAGTGGTTACGTCATCATTCTGGGAATAGCTGGGAGTCTGGGGTCTGACCTCTCTCCTGTGTATCTTCGGCCTGTTTGTGCATGTGTGTGGTCACTTCCAAATATACATTCCTATTTGGATTACACAGCAGAAAGACGAACAAGGGAGTTGACGGATCCTTTATATTTTCGGACTTGACATGTAGCTAACGGGACGTTTTTTTTACCGATGTTCGTGAAATGACAGAGTTTGACGTAGAAGTCATTAGCTGAGAAGGCCCCTCCTTTTAGTCTGGAACTGACACTTAGACAAATAAAAAAAGGAGCGGAAAACCTCAGCTGAGAACATTCCTGCTGGTGTTCGTGCAGAGACGGCCACTTTTACATCCTGACACTTTGACATTAAAACCTGAGAGGATAGACTGGAGGACGAAAGCTCTCCCACATGCATCCCACGCCTGCCACTCGTGCTGTCGAAAGTCGAAAGTGGGTCCCACCTGAAGTAATGTGCACTATGCAATTACAACAAGCATATACGTATTTCTGTATGCTGTAATAATAGACGGCAGACAAAGTCTTTCCGCACATGTGCAGGTGCATATTCTAATGCGTGGTGTGCATGCATGCAAACCTAGAGATAGTGAGCCCTGTCCCATAGCCCCCACCCTTTAACACAGGGGGGGATATTTTTCCAGTCTCATAGACGAGCATGCCTCAGTCTGAAAATAACCTTATCTGATCACAGCTTCACCCAAACAGGGAACTCTCCTTCCTCGTCACTCCCTCTTTTTGGCTCCCTCTCTTAACTTTTGCCCTCTCTGTTGTCTTGTTGCTCTTCAGGCATTAGACGGCGTAACGTCTGGAAATTAAAGAAAGGGGACTCCAAGTTTAGGAAGGAAAGAGGAAGGAAAATCATTGGAGAATAAAGAAACTTGGACTCGCAGCGCCTCATCTTTATTTGACCCTTTAGCAAGCAATCCTTCAGCTTTTTGGTTTTATGAAGGTAAGTTTCCATTTTTAATATATATTTTTTTTCGCTTGATGCATTGTTTTTATAAAACTGAAGGCAAGGACCATGAGGGCACAAGCTATTTTTAATGGCAAAACAGCAAAATAATTCAAATTGTATAGTTATTTTATTTTCTGCCGCCTCATTTCTCTACCTGCCCTTTCACTATGAATTCCGTGGTACCGCCACCTGCTCAGTTATTGTGTGTCTTTATTTCCTTGCTTGGGAAATTTGATGCTTGACCAAAAATGCCAGTTAAGACATCTAAATAGATTTTAAAACCCCTTACAGCAATAGAGAATTGGGTTTACCTTTTTCTGCCAAAACCACAATTACAGAGCAAGTAGAGATTTTTTTGTTTGTTAGTGAAAGTGGACAGGGGTGCTGTTGTCATAAAAATCCGAAATAGCTTCAGGAAATGCCTCCTTTTTAAGAAAAAAGAAATCCCCTGCTTTGTTTAATACTTGTTTTGTAACAAAAATAAACACAATTCAGCTTTATATATATATAGTATATATTTACTTTAATTATATATATTGAAATAGATTATGGCTAAATGTAAATTGAACAAGTAAAAAGCGACACGACCCTTCAGAACTTCCCAGAGTCTCGTTGTAATTCAGGTATGCCCCAAAATCTCATTTTTCTCTTTTGCTGTTTATACTTCCAGTGTCTGGTTACACCTTTTTTCGTGGTTTCTCATTTCCCATTCAACAGAAGCAATCCACCATTCTCGACATTAGAGTGGTCTCAAAGGTGTTGTGGAATGTCACCTTGACTCTAGGTGAACACAAGAAGGGATGGCCCTCATTCTTAATGCATCCAGAAACTTTGTGGCCTTTGAACAATAAAAAGAGCCTCAATTATTCTATTTGTGAAATAGATTGCAAGTTTTTCTATCAATTCGTAAACCACGTTCAATGGGGGACAGGTCAGTTTCAGCTGTTTGTAACAAGTTGCACAAAAAAAGCAACTAAAGCCTTTTTATCTCTTTTCAGTCACGTGTTTTTTTTTATCTTTATTGTCTTATTTCTTCCATCTGAAACTGAACAGTGAAGCAGGCAAACTGGTTCTTATGTCAGAGCCTGTCAATCCTGTATAAACTCTTAAAAATTATCATGGAAAGTAATTGACATTGAAAGTAATGAGTAATTTCTCATTAGGACTGCCAAAGGAATATCCCTCACATACATCAACTAACGGTTGTGGAAACACTATCTGTTAATTGCCAGGCATTAAAATAAAAATGACGTCAAATGTCAAAGATCCCGGAGCTTCTTGGAAGTAGAGGGGTCCTGTCCTATGACATCAAATATGGCACCTCGGCTAATCGAGTTGCTGTTATCTTCAAGCTCAGCACTTGACACTGGTACCTGGAGAATCCAAACTATGTGTGGAGAATGTAATCTCTGCTTGTTCTGATAGCTGGTCTGCGTGTTTGTGTCGTTCGTCAAACAGATCCGAAAGGTTTATTTTTCTCTGTGACCTTAAAACTTGATCAGTACCCAATAAAAAACAGTTGTTTTTTAAATTTAATTAAAGAGCTGTAATTTGTTTTGGTTTTTTTTTCTTTATATATTTTCTATTATTTCCAATTTCTCCTGTCTTGTGTTGATGTGTGTCATTTATGACATAATGCTAGATCTCTCCTAGCTCCTGAATCAGATAGTAGATATTGTAGGTTTGAATTTGAACATTTTTACTGTTGTGAGTGTGATTAGAACGCTTACTATCCTAAAAGCTCTAAAAAAAACTTCATGTGTAGGAAGTTTGTGTCTATGGCAGGCCATTTTAACATCAAAAGGCTAAGTTTGACTATCCGGAATGAACATTGTAGATATCAGCAACGTATTTCTGACTAGTCGTAATTACATTTTGGATAGTTGGAATTGTAATTCAAGATATCTGTAACGTAATTGTGACTAGTCGAAACGACCGATAGAGATATCTATAATTCAGTTTTGCCTAGTCAAAACTGAATTACAGATATCTGCAATGACGTCATTGAAAACGACATTCAACTCGTCACACATCTTAAATGACAATTGTAGATATCTGTAATTCAGTTTTGCCTAGGCAGAATGACAGTTAAAGATATCTCAAACGTCATCATCACTGGCTCCTCCTGCAGAATGACAGTTAAAGATATCTCAAACGTCATCATCACTGGCTCCTCCTGTCTTGCACGGGCTGCAGCATTAAAAAGACGATTAAAAATCGCTTCGCCCGCTGGCTGCTCTACGACGGAGATTTAGGGCCACCAAAAACAGTAAAATTAAAAGATTTTAAGTCCTAAATTAAATTTACGATATTAAGTGGAAGTGAGCATGATGAGCAGCAGGTGAACGCCACACAGCAGCAGCAGACCGACTAAACTTTGTTGAAGAGGTGAGCTGAATGTTTATTGATAACGTTCTAAATGTTTGGAAATTCGTTAGTTTGATTTATGATTTATTCATGTTTTATTCATTGATGGGTGGTTTGCAGGATCTCTGCAGCCCGATGAAGCCGTCAGTGTCCCTGCAGATGTCCACCTGAATCCTTTCTTTCTCCATTAAAGACAAGATCTCTACGTTTCTGTGAAGCTTCCGTCTATGGAGGAGCACTTTTTGGCATTTTCAACGTTGTAATGCTAATATAACAGACTATTTTCATTCCTCTTTATTGTTTTATGTTGGATCGGGACGTTTCATCTGGAGGAGAGGTGTATGTAACACTGTTTACTTCTGCATTGGTGTTGGGATGACAGGTTCATGACATTAGGTGACAGATGAACTTCAGGATATGTGAATGAAAAGGAAAATAAAGGCAGCAGCGGTTCTCTGCACCCACACGTGTCTCTGAGCTCCTTATTAAACAGATAAAACTCAGCTTTACCGACACCGAAGCCCGGAAAGCCCGCTCCACTGACAATAATCTGATTTTGAGTCGCCAAAAGGTTCAGAATCACTTCGGTTAAAGCTATCCGGAAATAAAGCAGCTAGGCTCCGATAAACGGAAAACTTTGGTGTTTTTCTCTTTTCTTTTCTCTCTTTCCGATCGCGGTCAGAAGCGCAGGGGAGATTTCCTCCGCCGAAGGCGATTCTTCTTCGGGGTTCACTTTCCTGATCGGAACCCTAAGCCTCCAGTGCGGATTAAGAACGACTCCAAAACAGTTATTCTGGGGGGGGGGGGGGGGGGGGGGGGGCTTCTCTTTATTATGGTGCTCCGTCCTCCGAACACACAGTATCAACGCACACACCTCCGCTCCGTACTCCGTACTCACCCCCATCTCAGCACACACACACGCACGCATGCGCGCGCGCACACACACACACACACACACACTCCACAACACTTTTATCTCCTAAATTTACGAGATAAAAGTTGTAATTACAGAAAACAAAACGTTTTTTGTAAACTAGTCCTAAAACCCCGTCGTACTGCTGCAACATGGTGCTAATCAGTGCTAATTACAAGTTAGCAGGTGCAATTTGAATGATTACAACAACACGCTCTGCTCCTCCCCTAAAGTGCGATGCGGACCTAATTTGCATACAGATATCTGTGACGTCATTTCGCCTAGTCGAAACTCTAATTCAAGATATCTGTAATTACATTTTGACTATCCTGAATGAACATTACAGATATCTCAAGTTTCAGATATCTCTATTCAAATTTCATTTCAAGATATCTGTAACTTGATTATAGATATCTACAATTAAATTATGACTATCCCTAACTCCAGTTTGAGATATCTACAACGTCATTTTGACTAGTCACAATTCCAGTTACAGATATCTACAACGTCATTTCGCCTAGTCAAAACTTAATTTAAGATATCTGAAAAGGAACATGTAGATATCTTAAATTGACTTGAATTAAAGATATCTTTAACTTGAGTTTTGACTAGTAAGAATGAAATTGTAGATATCTGAAACTTGAATTACAGATATCTACAATTCAGTTACAGATATCCGTAATTCATGAAGTGGATATCTGCAACTGAATTGTAGATATCTGTAATTGTAAACCCCATACAAATGAATGGCGAAAGTGATGTCATTTGTCCTAGGAATAATATCTTTGAGGATATCTAAAATTACGATTACGGATAGGAAGAATGTAGTTGCGGATATCTGAAATGTTCTTTTTGACTAGGCAAAACTCAAATAAAGATATCTGCAACACACATCCAGTCTAGCCTTTTAATGTTAAAATGGCCTGCCATATGTGTCTACTACAGTATTCCATGAGCACTAAAAGCAGGAGAGGTTATTAGTCATTTCTGAAATGGTTTGACATCCATTTTCACAATGCAAGTATCTGTGCATTTGCTGGTTATATTGTGTCCAAGTTAGGGATGGTCGATAGATGCCAGTATCGGTATCCACAGATATTTGCATGATTGGAGTTTATTGGTATCGGGCCGGTATAACAAAAATAAAGCTGTATGCTTCTGTTTTCAAAAACACTTTATTTTTTAAATGTATACTTTTTCCTAATAATTTGGGAAGCTTGTGTTTACAGTTATTGTCAGTAATTGACTGTTTTCAAGTAAATGTTATTTTTGATAGGTGTACATGTTGTTCCTAATAGATCCCTGGCAATGGGGAGCTCATGATTTACATGAATGGTTACAGATATATTTATATGAAAGTTTTAAAGTGATACTTGTTCCTTTGAGATCATTTGCTGTATGTTAAAAAGGTCAAGTACAATGTGATTGTCTAGTAAAAGAAAATTGTGCATTTCAAATAAATAAACAAAAAGGAAATCTAAACTTTGTGTTACTGTAGACACTTAAGTATCTGTATCTGCAAATATCGACTATCGGCCACAGTTGCAGGGGAAATACCGGTTATCGGTATCGGACAGAAAAATTATATCGGCCCATCCCTAGACCAAGTAATTGCTTTTGCAATGTATGAAGCCTGGACATCTACTGTGATTTCAGTCATGTATTACAGTTGGATTTCTGTCGATAGTGCTTCCCATAAGATGCATAGACAAATGTTTGCTGTATAATAGCTACTTTTTTGTGATGAAATATCCATACACTCCAGTTGGCAAAGTGCTAAGTTTCCATGTCAATTTACATAATTTCTCTTGTACTGGTCATGAACATTAGAACTGTCCCCACTGGTTTCATTTTAAGATCTAAGCAAAGAGTAAATAACAAACTCCCCAAGTTGTCACATTGGATTCCATCTTCCTTCCCTCGAGCCCTGACACACAGCACCAGAGCTTGTGTTACATAATTGCATTAGCGCTCTCAGGCCAATGGCTCTGCTTGTTAGCGGAGTTGTGATGCAATCTGCAGAACACATGGCCCTCTGTTGTTTGCGGCATGAGCAGAGAGCGGGCATGCGGGGTCAGCATGTTGACCCGGTCTATTCATTCTTAGAGACAGAGGGGGGTCTACTAATGAGTGGCAAGGTTGAACAAACAATGCTGATAACGGACACATTGTTGGAGGTAGCTGTTGTTCAACTAGTGGCAGTAATGTGCTGGTGGAACAGTTACAAAGCCCCGATGAAGCATTTCCTCAAAACTGACCTACATCTAACAACAAGCTGCTTTGTACTTGTGCAAAATACAGGTGCAAAGGAGTGTTCTGAGTTAAGACCCGTTAAGTCCATTTGGTAACTGTATCAAAACAATTGTACCTTCAGATCGAGTACATTTTTGATATGTTTTTGAGTGGGAATGTAGAATTTTTAAACCCAGTTTAAAAATAAAAGGAAATACTTGCCTTTAATTTCCTTTTTTATTGAGAGAAACTAAAAAACCATCTGAATTTGCAACCTGGTGCATGAGTAATATCAATGAAGAGAAAAAATATCTATGAATTTTAAAACAGGAGGTTAATTGGTCTGTGTCCAGTTTTATTCAATTGCCATATGATCAGATGTTCAGAAGAATTTAAAACTCTTAAACTATATTTAAATAATCTCAAACAGTCAACCAAATAACTTTTTGAGCTAAGAAATGTTTAAAAAAGGAAGAAATGTAGTCCCATCTCTGGGGTGACTGACCACACAGATGGTATTTGACCTTAAAGGAGGTCAAATGAACCCTCGCTATGTTAAAACTTCGCTGTAATCTAATGAAAGATGGAGATTTTTTATTTTTTTATTTCCAATGGATGACAGTAGAAGAAAGTAAAAAGGAAACCCAGGTCACCTCCCTGCTGTATTGTCAGCTCAAATGACAATTTGGAAATAAAGGCAAGAAAGGAAGATGTCAACTCAGGTGTCAAATATGCATTAAAGAGAGCCAGAATGAATTTCTTTTACAGATATAAAGACTTTTATCATAAATTGATAAAAGTCAAAGGAATAAAATTGCTTTTCTACTCCTAAATATTGCAGTAAAATGAGATAAAAAAAATAAAAATAAAAACAGATCCACCATTGCATGTACTTTGATAAAAGGAAGAGCCATTATGTCATTTAGTGCTGCCTAACATGAACAAATTGCAAATGGTGCTAGTTAATATTTTTTAAAATGCCAATTTCTTCAGTTCGGCCTCTCTGCTCTCTAACCTTCTACACATTTAATCTCTGATCACCTTAAATGATTTTGGTACTTTTAGCCTCATGGCCAAACTTCATAGATGACATACAACCAGTTTTGTGCGGTACATAGAAACATAAAGATACATTTACACACATATAAGCAGCACACCATGAACTTCGCTGTAGTAAGTCTAAATAGGAAATGGGCAAAATACTTTCAGAGCATTAGCAACCCAGTAAAGTTCAGCTAAAACTTGTTGCTGGAGCCACATTATTGTTTGAATTAAAAAAGTAAATGTAATAATTATGTGACCCATTACTGTGGATGTAGTACATTCATTAAAAAATTAGATATTTTAGTCAAGTTGGTACTTTTGCAGTAAATTAACACTTCTGTGACACGTTTGGCAGTTAAATGAGGAGCCAAGTGTTACTGTACTGTTATCACAAGTGTGTTGATAATGATGATGATGATGATGATGATGATGGGCTGGAATGAACTGGAATGATAATGCAATATGCTGTGTGAGGAAGCTTAACGATTAGCTTACTATTGAAATAAGAAAGGCCTTCCTTTGAGGAACAATTAAGGTCATGCTTCTTAAGTCTAATGTGGGATCAAATGTATGGAACCAATCAAGTATCAACAGTTAGTAACTAAAGCCAAAAAAAAAATTCTTAATTAATGTGGTTCAAAAGGAATCCAGGTTCAAAACGTAACAACAAAATGTGTAAATCACTTTCTGTAGAAAGTCATAGAACATTTTTCAAATTCCTTTCATTCAAGTTATTTTGAAGATACTGACAACAAACATTATGTCAAGTATTAGGCTATTAATTTTCCTAATATCAAGCAAAATGGGCATTTCTTAACACATACAGTAACCTTCGTTCCTGCATCTTTATTTTTCTGTCTCTTTTCCCACCACAAGTCTGCACTCCCCCACATTTTTTGCCACAAAAATGCATCACTAAAATAACTTGGCTCCAGTACAGTTATTGAAGAATGAAGCAGATCTAAAGTCTGCCTTTTAAGGATGGATCTTTAGTCCTGTGAGTTTGATCTTTTTTTTTAACTGCTAAAGCTTAAGTTTATGCTGCATCTCCAGGGACATTTTTCTTCTTTCCTTTTAAAGAAAATAACCAAAAAATTGCTTTCACTAATTTCAAAAGTTAGATTTTACTGAATTGCTGAAATTAAAGTATTACAGAATATCTGAACTTATCTTGTTCCGTTGAAATTTTAGATTATTGCAACTCAAATTCCTTTCAACCAAATGCCCTACATTGTTTTTTTTGTTTTTCATTTTGTTGGACACATGGAAAAATGAAGATGTGGTGTTCTTTGACATGTTTAGATCGCTGGCCTGCAGTTTTCCTCAGAAAGCTTTTTTTTTATCGGAACAGAAGTGAAAAAAAGAAAAGAAAACATTCGTTCAAACATATAGAGTGAGGGCAATCATATAAATCAAGGAAGGCAGATACAGCACCATAAAAAGATAAGGGGGCATGTCTGTCGCCCACTTGTTGTTCCCTGAGGACCACAACCAGACTGAGGGGCCGGTGGTCACTTGTATAGAGCTATGTTTGTCCAGTGGAAAAGCCCATCACAAACAGCTGAAGGTGACGCATCATGAAGAGCAAGAAACATTTCTGGATAGACTTTATCTTTATCCTTCTGTTTGTCTAACAAAAAACTCAACATATGGAGCTGAAAGAAAAAAAAAGTACTTTCTCTGTGATGTAAAATGCCTTTGTGATGACTTCTGTGTCTTTTAAGTCCGTAAATAGATTTGCTAAGGAGCTTAATCTGTTGACAACTTGTAAGTATGTCTCATTCTCAGAGTCGCCTGTCCATGGTCAAGACCCCAGGGCCCATTATCTCTCCAGTGTCGGCTCACTTCCCACTGATGGTTTAACTATTGATCAAAATAATTTTATTTTATTATGAGCCCCAAGTACAAAATTTCCATGTGTTGTGTTTTGAAACCTACATGCACCTGCAGTACAGTCAATGAGAAACTGACATGGAAAACTATCCTAAATTCATAAAAGACAAGACACTTACCTTAGGACTTTTATTATATTTATTGACAAAGTAAAAGATTTTTTTTCTAGTTGGTGCAGAAATGTGGACTAAAAATTTATGTCCCATTGGACGATTACAATGTTTTAAGAATTCTGATTATTTTTGCAGCCTTTCAAAATAAGTCATCTATGTAGAAACATGTTCCTGTCATTAGGAGTGAAGCATGCACAAGCTGAAATAATGCATTTATAGTCATTACCCTGACAGTACAGCGCTGCAAGCGTGGGAAGAGGCTTTGTCTTGCAGGGCACAGGATGTTAGAAAAAAAGTCCAAGTAATCTGATTGAGGGTAGGTGGGATTTGTTTGCTTGTACTGTCTCTACCAAGGCAGCCTGAAGTGACTAATGGCATCCGTTCTAGCTTTTTCAGGGCATGAGTAAAGTTGTTTTTCTTTTTCATTCTGAACATTCTTTTTAGTAAAGACAGACAAATTTAGTACTTAATTTTCTTGTTAGATGTGCTTTAATCCCAGCTTTTTATGGTCCGATGTAGGTGTTCCAACTGTACCTTTACAATGCCTCCTGAATTGCACAAAGGGACAGGTTTCACTTGGACTTTTTATATGAAATTACTGACCAAACCGAGAGATCTCTATCTTCTGAGCAATAGCAACAATTAAATCTCTATTAAATTTTTTCTGGTTTTTGACAACTATCAATGTCATGAAGGGCAGCTAATCTGACAGTTTGTGGCTTTTATATTGTTTTTTTAACAGGCATTGCTACAGGTCAATCTTCCTAACCCTAAGAGTATAATCAGTCATTTTAAAAACCTTTAGGACTCATAATCCAGCCGTTCTCTGAGTTCCTCAACAGACTGAAGTGGCTTGATGGGCTTGAGGTTGGATTTAACCGGAATTTCTTGGGCTTCTTTACTCAGTTGTGTATTTTGCAGCTCCTCAACCAGACAGCCAGTGATTATAAACACTGCCAGTTTCCAAGTGGCCAACTTAAATTGTAGGCAGGAGATAAACCACAGAAAATATATATATATATTTTTTAAAGTACTCCAGAAAAACTTGACCCTTACGAAGTGCACTGGCCTTCAAAATGATCATGATATCAAAGAAGAACGAAGCGTGTTTCATTTCTGTTCTTTGAGAATCTTTCTTTTTTTAACTTTATCACATGAATGGTAAATTTCAAAGTATTTATTGACACTTATACCCGCTGCTTTCCTTGTAAATAATACAGTAAGCAATTTTCAGAAGCACTTGATGAATATTAATGGAACATTTTCCCTCCATACGGTAAATGTGCATAATAAAGTGCATGCAATCCATCCACCAACTTCAGAGGGAGTTGCTTAATTTCTCTTTAAAGGTCCCGCGGATCCAAAGCAAGTAAGCCTGAAGCCTTTTTCTTCCCGTGCCTTGCCTTAGCAGAACGCCATGGTCACAGCTGCTGTGTCGCCGCTGATCTGTCCCAAAGAAACATGATGCTGCCTATAATCTGACCATCATTTGGACGCAGACAGCTTGCGACGCCAGAGCCATGATTTACCAGTCTGTGTGTGAAGTGTGCGCCTACATGGGTGTATGCGTGTGTGTGGTCGAGTATTACTTATAATATGGGGATCTAAATCTGTTTATACTCTCTCGTTGTGGGAACTTGGCTTCCTTTTGGAGTCAGAAGCAAATCCTCAAATTGTAAATCATATCCTAAAGGATAGAAGCATTTTAAGATTAGCTAAGAAAAAAAAACTAGTTTCATTAAATCTGTAGAAGGCAAATAGTGTAACTTTCCCAGAAAGCATATCAACACACACACAGACACAGTTATGTGAGTGTCTTGTGTCTTATTGACAGATTTATGAGGGCATACCGTGAGTTGGGGGAAGATGTCTTCAGGGAAAGAGTCCATCACAGGATGTCAACTTGGTGAACAAGTTGGGATACAACTTGTTCGGCAAGAGAGCATGCCAATTAGCTGGTCAAAGTATGTGACTATATGATAATTATCTAAAAAATTAAAAACACTGAATAATGTTTTTTTCATGCTGATCCTCAATGCCCCTCATTCTGTGTTTTTGTGTTCATGTTCATTGGTTACTCTGAAATTGATGTAGAATGGATGTGAATGCGAGTGTGTAGTTTAACAAGCAATCCGTCCAGGGCAGACGTGGGCACTGAGGGCCGCATTCCTGCATGTTTTCCAGCATACCCTGCTCTGGCATGTTCTAATTGGCTGGACACACCTGAAGCAGGTAATCAGCCATGAGTAGGGCAAGATTATTGGCTGGACACACCTGAACCAGGTAATCAGGCATGAGTAGGGCAAGACTATCTGGAAATCATGCAGACACACCGGCCCTCGAGGCCTGGAATTGCCCACCCCTGGTCCAGGGTGTACCCCACCTTCAACCCGCTGTAGCTGGGATAGGCTCCAGCAGCAAACGCATGACCTCAAAAGCGATTCAGAAGATGGATAGATGGATTTGAAAAGAAACGTGCAGAAAAGTGGTGCGGTGACCGAGAACGGGACAGTAATTCCTACCATTTGCTACTAACTTCCCTTTGTAAAAGCAGTATAGATTCTTTAAAGATATTAAAACAATTGGAAAAAAATAATAGTAAAGCTAAAAAAATGCATGAACTCACCATAAAGCAGAAATAAAAGGTAAAGCAGACGGAAAAAATAAACTGTTGAATGTGAAAAAATGTTTTTTCAGGGTGGTTTCATAAAGGCTTTCTTAGATATATTTTAATTAAAAAAGGGGGCATTGAAAGCATTCATCGACTTAAATTCTGTGTAAAAGAGTGCAAGAAATTCTCCCGTTTGTCTTTAAAAAAAAGTTGAATACTCAGAATGCTTCATCATGAGGATGTGCGCTAGTTGTGAATAATTTCATACTAGCTAGCTTATTAGCTAAAGGTTGCAAGTGCCAAAAAATAAGACAAGTGCAAAATTGAACGAAACAAAATAATATTTTTGTGAAGACATACTATTACTAAATTATATTTTTCACAAAAAAAACTCCAGCTTTTTTACTCCTGTAGATAATAGAATGTTCTGACTCTAAAAACGTTTTTTTTTGTTTCTTATATTATCTTTTTTGTCTTTGTTTTGCAGGAAAGTGTGTTCCCCTGCAGTAAATCAGTGAGAAGTGCTCTTCATTATGAATACAGGTATGGATGCCATAAAAACCTCAATCTTAATCTGTTAAAGGCTTTTGTTTTCCTTTTTTTGAGGATGTTTTTCAATATTTTGGTTCACTTGGGGATTTTATTAACTTGAGTTTAAGCTGCGTTGTCTCATCTATAGTCATTGTAAGTCTGCCCTTATTTTACCAATTTGGATTTATCGTAGAGTGGTTTGCAATCTTTTTTTGTTTTGTTTTGTATTTTTAGTCTACCTTGTCTTGCGCTCACACATTTCCAGCAGGCTATTCTCAGATTTGGCAACCATGCTGGAGTGACATAAAAAGCCAGTGACGAGTCAACCAGCAGTGGCTTCTAGTACAACACGCAGCAACAGTATACCACTGACTGTAAAAACTATGGACAGCTCAACCCCTCCCGTCTCGGGTTCCCAAATAGGGAGCACCATTGCTTCCTGATATGGGCGCCGCCATGTTGAAACCGATGGACAGCAATTGATCCGAGTCGCCATAAGTCATCGTATCTACGACAACTAGTGTCGCAATTGCCATGGATGCGATGACTCAGAGCGACTCGGACCAATCACTGTCGATCAGTTTCAACATGTTGGCGCCCGTATCAGGAAGCAATGGTGAGGGATTTTGCGTCATTTCGCTAGAGCCGGAGGTAAGGCATTTTCTATGGATGACGTCGCACCTCGATTGGTCGATGTTTTTTACAGTCTGTGCAGTATAATTATGTCAGTCACTTCCTGGTTTATTTTATTCATGTGCTTATGTGTGCATTATATATGACTTTTTTGGAGAGGGTTTTTGTCATATTTCAAACCTGAAACACTTGGTTGTCTGTTTTTCTGTATTATTTATTGTAAATAGCGGAAAAAAAACCTTCATTATTTTTGTTTACCTTATGGTATTGTTATAGAATAACCCAATGAGGAAAATTTAACATAAATCCATAAAAAATTAATTTTGCTTAAGAATTACGGTAACAGTTTTTTAAAATTTAAATAAAGCATTTACTGCTTTTAGATGTTGGGTAACATAAAAAATGGTTAGTTTAGATGATTATAACTTAAGTATTCTGGCATAACTGATGTTTTCTACCTGTTTTGTTGTTATTGGTTGTGTGCTTTGCCTTTTGGGTTGCTTTCAGGCACAAACATTTTATTATTGTAAGCTGTTAAAAATGCATGTTATTTTCCCTGTAACCGCGGTGTTTCCTTTTAGATTTCATCTCTTTGTGTGTGTCATTATGGGGGTGCATGTGCATGTTTGCTTCTGCTTCTTTGGCCTTGCTGATCATAAAGTGGCTGTGATTCCTCAGATAGTGGAGGATGTGCTCGCAAAAGTGTGGCCTTGTCACTCATGCTCTCCCCCATGAAGAGGGTCCAGAGCTCACCCAATCTGGCCACAGGTACTAACACTCACAAACACGGATCAGAGCATGACGGAACATGATGAAAGCTTTGTTCAGCGCTTGAAGAGCCCTCCCAGAATTCACTTTTGGTCAGAGCATGAGGGTCACTCAAATTCTACTTTTGGCTTTACCCACATCAGTGAGCATTTTGGACTGACAAAAAAGCTGCAGCTGCCTCGTTGAGCTCAATTAATTAATGCTTTAATTATTATTATTATTTGCTGCTTTATTATTGTAATTATCATTAATTGCTTGCTTTATTTTGAAAATCAGCCCGTTAGTGATACTTAACATGGACGTTTTCATCTGGTCAAAGGTTTGAGTTGGTTATTGTTGTCTTTTTTTATTTGCTTTGGCTGTTGTGTCTAATTTATGGTTAAATTTAACAGAGTTTTCAAAGAAATCTGACAGATGCTGTAAATAATTAAAAAATCTTCATAAAGTTTTTTTTAAACTCTTTAGCATTAGAAGCAGATCAGCTAAGAAGTCTACAATGAAACATGATACCTTTGCGATTTAGTCAGGAATACCATTTAGTTTGCTTCAACATAATGTAATGTGATTGTTCCCGTCATTTTTCAGAACAGATTTTCTCGCATGTATCCATTTGAGAGACTTTGGTCAACTTTCTATTTCTTCAGTTTGCTGAATATGGATGGACGTTTTTGTTTTGCCTGTGTCCTCCTTTTGAAAATATGAAATTTTCTTCATTCAATTATAGTTTCCCTTTCTCCTAGCTGATAGTCACTGACATTATCCAAAGAGGAGTAGTTCAAGTCCTAATGGGAATGAATGCAACCCCCCATAGAATCAGTTCTTATTGTTGTGTACTTTCTGTTTCTCAGGTAGTGAGTCTCATTCGTCAGACTTGGGTAAGTGTTTGGGCTTTCTGGTTAAGATCTTCACTCTGACATGAGAAATCTGAAGTTAAATGAATAAAACCGTTCCAAGGATTCAGCAGAGAATTAATTAATTAATAGGATTAATATCTCCCCAGAGTCTTGGCGCTCTCGCAGTGCCACTGACGGTCTTAAAAATGGAGATGCCAGCAGCTCATCTCTTGCAGCCAAAGGCTTTCGAAGTGTCAAACCTAACCTGCAAGACAAAAAGTCCCCCACACAGGTAAGATACCTCTCATACTGTATGACTGAGAGCTCATGTTGTTGCTGGTAAGGAGCTATGGACACAATCATCCTACTGAGACTCTTTATTAAGAATCATTTTTTTAAATCTTTCAGTTCTGCAGAATTCCAAACAATTTTGTGACGTCTATCTCTGCTGCTGCTTATGATCTTCTTGTTTTGTTGTGTGGACTTACATGGCTGCTGCTTTTTATTGTCTAATAAGGAAATCAGTCCTGTACCACTGCCCCCCCTCAGAAGAGAGAGTTTTCACTTCTCTCCTTCTGGCACTAATCCTCCAGATTACAGTCCCATCATCACTCTGGCTAAAGATCTGAATCCTGGAACGCTATTTTTCACTAATAACGACAAAGTGATTCTGAAGGAGTCATACAACATTAAAAGTAGCTCCTCTTACTCTTACTCGGAGACCCGCACCAATCCTGTTAGACCGGATGATCAGCCCATAAACACTGCTAACCCCCAGGAGCGTAAATTCTCTTCCCTTAAACTAACCCCTGTCACTATCCCTGACCCCCCCGCTCACCTCAGCACTCACCCTGATACCCACCCCCAGAGCCAGAGCACAGGCTCCCCTTCACCAACTCCCCCACCAACAAAAAAGGAACCCCACCTTTTACAACCCATAACAATTACAGCCCCCATTCCTGTCAACTTGGGAGAGGAGAAACAGAAAAGCTCAGCGTCATTGAAGCCCGATCCAAAAGTGGAACTCAGGGTCTCAGATCGGGCCCCCACAACAGCTCCATCCCAAGTGGAGACTCAAAAGCATCCGTCTGGAACATCACCAAGACCTTCGCCTGCAGAACTGTTGGTACATAGCTGACCACGCGTTGTTGACAAGAGCGCAAAGTGCTGCTGTGAATTGTGTGCATGCCATCATAACACAAGATCTGCTTTCTTTGTGGCATCTTGAGTGACTAAAGGGTTTCATACTGGCGACATTACATCTGATCTTTTTCAAAGTTTTTGTCATTGACTGTATGTGAGAATTGGACTGAGTATCACATTCTAAGTAGGAAGTGCTTCTATAGAGAAATACACAGCTTTTATTGCTCTGCTACCTTTTAAAATGTTTTTTAAAATCCTATTTTTTTTCTGTAGTACAAATTATTCAGGTTATAAACTGACCAATCAGATGCCTCAATCAAAGTATGTGGTGCCTGCTGGACCCACATTGAACATTTGAAATGTTTGATTCTGTGTAGCCAATGGCGAGTCTGCCTTTAAGTGGTTGGGATGTGGTCCGGCAACAAGCTCCCTCCTGATTGGCGAGAGTGGTTGCCATGGAAACATTGACTCAGACTGACTCCAATCACTGCCTCCCAACGATGTCTGGCTCCAACATAGCAATGCCTGTATTGCGAAAAAATGGCAACTGAATTGACTTCATTTGGTTGGAGCCAGAAGTAAGCCATTTTCTGTGGATGATGTCACACTCACTTGGTCCAGTTCTCAAATACGGTCAGTGGTTTTTGTTAACATCAGATGCTGCCCTTTGGTTTGGTCGGCCTAAAGCTGCTATAGAACAGACAAAACTGATTCAATATTTGTGTGAAAAATCTACTGCATGAGTGCTAGCTGAATTTCCTGTTACTCATGGATTTGCATTGTGTTTGAACTAACAGAGCCTCTTCAGTTCACAGTTCTTGCTTCAGAGGATGATGCTACAGCCTCATGTCACTTTGTGGCGTCAAAGCAGCAGTTTCACCTCAGCTGGGCAAATGTGTTACTTCCACACCCTTTTGACAGTGTGGCTAATAGGTGATATAACTAAGCACTGGCCTATTTCCCTCCTTCTTCTGTCAACTCCTTGTTACCCCCAACACTAGGGCCTTCCTTCCCCTGACCCCATGGCAGGGCGCTTTACCCATCGCTGCCAGAGCTCTGAATCCCTTGACTATGCGTCTTGCCTAACGCCCAAGGCTCTGTCGCCTACCCCATACGTGGCTAGTGGAGCTGGCATGAAAGCCGGTGCGAGCAGTGAGCCAAGCCACACCGCCATGGGCGTCAGTGGTTTTGCGTCACCCTCAGCTTCCCCCGTGACGGTTTCTGCCCTCAGCCACTACTCATCGTCTACAGCGGGTCTGCTGGATGAGCTGCAGATCTGTGGCCTGGACTCACCTGGTGCTTCTCCCACGCCATCGCCCACCCTGAGCCACGTCTCGGCCTACGCATCCACTGTTGGCCCTGATGATGCTCTAACAACCTCTGTGGGCTCCACTGCTGCAGCAGGCACTGTCACTAATGTAATTATCCCAACAAGGCACCTCTATAACACACATGGTTGAATGAAAAAAAGCTGTCCCTAAACCAAACCTCTATGCAGTTTTATATACAATCAACTTTTTTGTCTTTGACTAACCACACTCTGTTCCCTTACCTGTTGCATCTGAAACTTCAATGCAGCCTGTACTTTTCCCTTGTTCATGAGTGCACACTATTGGCTTGTCTGTGTGTCTCTCCTCTTTGCACTACCCTGTCACATTTGTTCAACTTTTTTATCTATTTTTGCACTTTTTGATTAAAAAGATCTAAAGTTAAAAACGTATAAAGAGTTTGAGATAGAAAAAAGTTCAGTCTTTATCAAATTTGTGTGTGTGTGTGGATTAGGGCTAGGGTGTGGTAACGGCAGTTCAATGGGTATGTAAGGTGTATCACAACAGGTAAAAAAACACAAACAAAAATCCCCTTAAACCTTTTTTTTAAAGACAGAAAAAAGGAAATACAGTCCAGGCTTAAGTTATAGTTAAGTTATCTTTTTGTTTTCCCTACTTTCTTGAAAATGAAACATTTTGTGTTTACATTGATTTTCTTTCTTTATAAATTAATTGTATTGGTAGTTTAAAGACAAGGGTTAGTGCATTCTCATGTTTTTTGTCTGAGTTTGTGAGTCTGTGTGCAAAAACTACTGAAACGGGTCGTTTAGTGAGTTAGATGAAGCTTTGAATAAACACCAACCTTCTTTCTTCAGCTCTCATTCGGTCATTCCTGATGTAGTCACGTCGGGTGTGTGTCCACTTGCCTAAACTTCTAGCCTTGGGTCAGCAAGTGTTTGGAATTGGCTCAATATTTGTAAAGTGACTGAATTTATGGGGCAGTAAACTGTTACAACCACATCTTTGTGCAACATTTGAGGTTTTCTGGTTTTGATTTTGATCAGACAACATGAATGTGTCCAACACTGATCTCAGCTGAGTAAAGAATATGACTTTACAAGCACTTGTTCAATACTGGACTGAAGCTAAGCTTCTGTGTCGTTGTCTTGAAGAAAACATTAAGCATTTCCTTTGTAAACAAACTCTATTTCTTCTAATCGTCCTGACATTAACTTTAACTAGACGTGCTCATTTATTTATGGCTGCAGTGTTTGTTTTTTAGATTGTAATGATCATCTTTTTAGTGTTTTATATCAGTGGAACAGTGGATAAAAGTATTTAAATGAGTTTATAATATTGTATTTCACTTGTGCTGGTGCGAAATACAATCAGATTTTTTTTATTAATATAAAAATAGTTAACAAATATTGGATTAAATGAGGTGCTAACTTTTTGCCTATTGTGCATATTCATTCATTTTGAAAGACATATTTTTTTGCAATTATTCACCTTGAACTTGCATCCTTTCATGTTAAATTAAAGTAAAATGGAAAATCACACAAGTCTTTTGTCCTGGTCTTATCATGTTTTGTATTGTTTGTATAAACTAATGAAAAGATGTGATTGTTTTTCTTTTGTTTTTTTTGTATTTTTGTACTCTTGTTGTTTTAAACATGTCCTTTTCGTTTAAATTAATGTGATTAGCTAGTTTCCCTTAACCTCACTAACCGTTCTTAACTCCTAAATCAGTATTTTTGAAATAACAAGAGATGCAGATATGGTAAATGTGGAACTGTTTCTGCTTCCTGCTCTGTTTGGCTGCTTTAAGAATGTTTTAGTGGTTATAAAGTCTATCTCTCAACTGTTCGGGTACTAAATCAGCAACATTTTTTTCTGTGCATCTTATGAAACCGTTAGTTATTATTGTTGTGTACGGGTCATTCGCAGGGCCAAGTCCTCTCTCATGCCATGAATGGAAGCGCTGGCCCTCCGCAGAGACCCATGTCCCCCCCGTCATATCCTCCACCCCCCGCCTCACTCCACATTGGGCTCCAGAGGCAAAGCAGAAGTTCAGGTGAGTTATGTCATTTATTTAAGCTTAATATATATATATATTTACTTTTATCTGTTGATTTAAGGCAGGGGTCTGCAACCTTTAATGCTAAAAGAGCCATTTGGTCCAGTTTTTTACTGACCAAAACCCAACTACAGCTGCTAAGTCCCACTTTGCCGTTTGGAAAAATACACTTGTTTATGTTTGTGGCCATTAATATTACTTACAAAATAATTGAATTAAAACGGTGTTCTATTTTCCTATATGTTGAACAATCTGAATGTATTTTTCCTTTAGACACCAGCTCCCTTTATTTTTTCAAAGCATTTGCATTTTTCTTTAAAGAAAAAGAGCCAGAGTTGAGGGATAAAAGAGGCCTTGGAACCAAAGCCTGCAGACCCCTGATCTAAGGGATCTCAAGGAAGTTGCAGCACTTGACTGCTTAACTGCTTTCTTATATTTATTTTGGACTTTACAGCTGGTTTATAATAACTGCAGCTATATTTTGTCCATGATCACTAAAAAGAACAATCAAAAAGGTTTGGCCTTTGCTGAATTGCTTAGCATAAGGTGTTTTGATTTAATGTGTGTAAATCAATGAAATATTTCACACAAAAACTCTGAATAATTCTTAATTTTTTTTTCATGAATTAGTTCAGTCAAATCCTAAATCCTTATTGGTAAAATCAACCTCCAGAAAAGGAAATTTCTTAGAGTAATACAGCCATCAGTAAGAATACTAAGACGTTTTATCTTAATCTGACTGGATTAAGATAAGAACAAGCTAAATGCATTGAATACTGGACTAAGTTCTTGACTATAGCAAAGAAAAACGTACCTTCTTTGTATCTTGTTTCCCTTCTTTTTCTCTGCAGAGGGGAGTGAGTCGATCACCAGAGAGTCCGTGGTTTCAGGTCACACCAGCATCAGCAGCACTGTCCCCATTGCTCGCTTCTCAGAGGAAGAGAAGAAGGTGTCGGTCATTAAAGCCCCTCATTACGAAGGCATCGGGCCCGTGGACGACTCGGGCATCCCTATTGCCATTCGCACGGTGAAGTCTCTCTTTAGCCGCTCGGTTTGTGCCTCATGTGTGTCCTTTGTAACTTTTGTGTGGTCCTTGTATGTGATGCACTTACAGAAGAGACATCACTCTCAGCTGCCAGCAGCTTTTGACTCCAAATTAAAAGCTCTCTCTATGTATTTTTTTTTTCCAAGTATTGTCTAGTGAGCTCAGAAAGTCTCTTCCTGTCAAGAGTTTGCAGGGTTGTCTTTGTTAAGACTTTACCAGCTGTCATTTAGAAGCTTCTTGACATTTACATGCTGAACTACAAAATGGGGGGAAGAAAAAAAGAGAAACCGGAAGAATAGAAAGTCAAAATAAGAGTCGGGAAAAGACATAAACAGATGCTCCTTCTTGTAAGCTGACAAGCATTTTTGTGGCCACTGAGTTGGTTGTCATGGTGAACCAGGCAGTAATTAACCCATCTTTCGTCTGTGCCAGTGCTGCGTGCACTGTCGCACGCACTTTTGCCTTCTCTGTGTGAACATGGAAGCCCATGGTTCAGTGTTGGTGGAATAATCAAATAAAAAGCAATAAAAAACATTTCATGCAATTTTAACCCCTTCATGCCTGAATTTATTTAAAAAAATCCTTTAGTGTTCAAAGTCAACTTTATCAAAGTCAACTTTATTGTCAATTCTTCACATAGTGTTCTTTTGTTCAAGGTAATGCTAAATTAATGTGGACTAAATTGTTCGTTGCAAATTAGTGGCAAACAGCGTGAAGGAGTGAAAGTTTAAATGATTTCAAGGTTGAATCAATTCACTGTTAGATTTTGTAACCATTTCTCATTAAAAATGGTTAGTTCTTAGCTGATCTAATGGCTGTGTTTTGATTTTTGGAAACTTTGAGTTTGAAGAACTATTTTTTTTTTTTTTCCTGCAGACGGTGGACAGGCCCAAAGATTGGTACAAAACTATGTTCAAACAGATTCACAAAGTTCACAAAGCAGGTAAGGCTTAACTGCGGCTCCTTCCTGAACCTGAAACGCCGTGGACACAATGATCAATTGGGTTAGGGTCGATTGGTCTCGCATGCATGCAAGTCGCCGGCCTGGTTGTGTCTTTTGTGTCTGTGCGTGTCGGCTCTTGTAAACCCAAACAACGTTGAGCCAGAACTCATTAGAAGTAAAAGTCTGGAGCAGTAAAGTACGAGAGGGAAACCTCTAACAAACCAGGAGCTGTGGGGCTAAGCTGCTCTCATTTTTTGTTGTTTTTTGGGGGGGGGGGCTTGAATAGCTCAGACAGCAGAAGGGCTGATTGTTCTAAACTGTTCAGGCATTTTAGAAAAAACACAAAGGAAATCCAACATAATATCATTAATTATGTGTTGGTGACAATTTCTTCATTTTATGGGCTGACTATGAACACTTGTGCATGGGAGGGGGATTGCATCGCTCAACCAAACTGCTTCCACACTATCCGTGTCTGTGCTCTCCTACAGATGACGACTACTCTGACACATACAATGCAACGTTCGCTCTGATCAACAGCGGTGAGGCCTTCTCTTCCTTTAACAGAGTTTGTGCGTCAGGCATTCATTTCTTCTCAACTCACTTCTGGCCTCCTTTTTGCTGCCATCACCAGACGATATGCGCCTGTCGTCCAACACCACCATGGCCCATCCACCAGCACGGACTCACACCTACAGACCGCTGTCCAAGAGCCCCTCAGACAACAGAGGACAGCTTGGGGCTCGGGAGCCATCACCATCCCCTGTGCCTCCACCGCCTCCACCTATGCCGTCCCTCCTCCAACTGCGGGCCAGAGACAGCGACCGTGAGAAGAATGTACCAGACATGTAAGTTGAAATCACAAAGAACACTTTGGTGTATAAATCAGTCAGAAATGAAAATGCGTTGGTGGCAGCTAACTAATATAATCACAGATTATTGTAGAGTCATTAATATTAACATAATATATTTCCAAATGCCTGGTATTTCTTGCCAAATAATCAGGTGTTAAGGACATATGTGTACAAACAAACAAGTAAAGAAGAATTAATGATAAATTCATTTACATTTTAATTTCATTTTAGTTCAGCCCACTGTTTTTTTTTTCACATTAAAATAATATAAACAGAACATTAGTAGAACATTCTAGCACACTATATGGTCGGTCACATGTCTTTGCTAAACTGTTTCTACACGGACCGGAATTGATGACTTGAACATTTTTTGCTGCCATCATGTGTTTGTTATCTCCTCTGATGCACTTGATTGTTTTTACATTATAATAAAATAGATATACTTATGCCTCAATTGGTATTTTCCAATAGCGATTATAATCGATTTCTTATATTTTGAACTGATTTTATTATTGGTATAGGTTAATTCATTTAATGACTTGCCTCAGAGAGATTGATCTGGTTAAATATATTGATTCATCATATGTCACAGTGTATAATTGAGAAAAAACTGTGATACTGTTGTCAAACTGCCAGCATGCTATTTCTAAACAATAATAAACCACAGTGTGGATTTCAATTGGTAGAAATGACTGAAAAAATTCCTGCAAAGGTGTCTTCTATGTGTGTGTTATGTCTAATGTACCTATGATAAAGCCTATGTCATTTCCTGTTTTTATCATTTCCCCTGCTTCAGGAATGAATGGGGTCCTCCTGACAGAAAAGTGGACACACGGAAGTACAGAGCAGAGCCCAAGAGCATTTTTGAATATGAGCCGGGGAAATCCTCCATTTTGGAGCATGAAAGACCAGTGAGTATGGTTTGGATCCGCTCTGTGAATGGGTTAAAAAACCTATTGCTGGCTTCACATTTGGAAAAATGTTTTCTTAAAGGGATTGGGTGATTAATTTATTTTTGTGTCAGATTAGTTCCAGCTGGTGTTCATTTTGTGTCTTAAACTGCGGTTTCACATACAAAAAACTGCATAAATCAAACTAGAATAAGAAGTACGTTAAAATAATCCAAGGCAGATAGAGATCTGTCAAAAATCAGCAGTTTTTCATGGTTACGGATAATAGTTTTTCTGATGGCTCCCCATCTGTCTGAAGCATCGGGAAGAACTAAAGTAAATGTTTCCTAAGTGTATGACTGTGAACTCTTACGATGGGTGATCGGCAATGCAGAGTGCTGCAGCAAAAAATAAATAAACAGTGAAACAGCCATAAAAACAACATGATGAAGAGGAATGTGGGATGGAGAATTGGTTTAAAAGGTTTCTTCTTTTGGTTAAAGGTTCAACATTTAGTGTGATGTCTGCAAAGAGCACTCTCAGGGCAATAACCCATGAGTCAGTTCCTGACAGAGGCAGGTAAAAAGAGAAAGCCGCAGCCAGCCGGTGTCTGTCCAGTCCCTTCTTCCCCTCGTTCAGTCAAAGATAAAAGGTGTCTCTCTAATGCACCTAGGTAGGTAGTAGTAGTAGGTGAGACTTTTTTTGAACAGGTTTTTAGAGGGTTTTTTTTTATTCAGCACTTCTGTTTTTGTTGCTCCTTATCCAAGCCTCTATTTTAATAATGAGGTGACTCATGTGTATGGAAGCATAGGACTCTATTTAGCAGGATAAATCTGGAACATGTCTCCCAGTAGCCTTTGACTTGGTATCAAGATATATATTTTCATGCAAGAGTTGGAAAGAGAAACAAGGAAAAATCCCATTTAAGAACAGTAGTATAGAGTAATACAATTAAAGTCATGCCTAAAAAACAAACAAACATAAATGTCTTTGTTGCAGTTTCTAGAGAACATCATCCACTGTCATACGTATTTTTTTTTTACAGTTGTCAGTTTTTTCTTTTTATTTGGATTGTAGGTCTTTAAGAGTTAGTCAACTACTTTTGAAAGGATATCAAATATAAAAATACTCTAAAGGTAAGGTATTGCTGACACTGCTTTATCCTGTTAATCAAATGGAAACCAGCGAACAGCAGTGCTCCGTTGTCTCCACATGAAGCCAAATAGCTCTGCAGCCCCGTTTCTGTTTGAACCAGCCTAAATATCCATAATCCTAGTTCATCTCATGCACATCTCACTTTGCCCATCCTTAACCATGAGATCCATGTCTCTCTTTGTTTGTGACTCCCCTCCACACCTCCTTTTTTCTTCTTCTTCTTCTTATCTGTCATGCTTTCCCAGACCTATGATGACATAGATTTAGAGAACGAGCCTTGGTATAAGTTCTTTTCTGAGTTGGAGTTTGGGCGGCCGGTAAGTCAGGGCTTAGCTGCTTCCTGGACTACGGCTCTGCTGTAGACATAGACTCTTAGAAGGGGTGGGGGCTAGTTTTGTCCTTGTATTTTGGCATGTGGGACTTGGTGCAGTGATGCCCCCCCCTCCATCCACCCCTTACACACACAGACACACTTGCAACAGGTTGTCATATGTGTCTGTGTTGGTTTTGGCTTGGTTTGTTGTTGTTGTTGTTGTTTTTTTGTCTAGCTACTAGCAGGCTCAAAAATATTTATTAAAATAATTTTAAGGGTTTATAAGAAATGTTTACATGTCGTTTAAGGGCAATTTTATTTAAATGCCACATGTCAATGAAATCTGTACAGTCTAGATACTAAATTTGCCATGAAAGTGCATATCATTTATAAAATAACTTTTTTCATGTAAAAAACACTATATATCATTTTCTCAGCATTTTATAATATTCAAGCCTGCTAGTATTTAGGGTTGTTTTTTTCTTTCTTTCTTATTTTTTGTGTGGAGGAATGCTCTGCCTGCTCCAAAGCTAAACACTGCAGCACCCCCTACTGGATGCTGATGTTGACAATGTGCTAGTGGCCAAAGTCGGGGCTTCTGTGCAGCCTCCCATGTGGGGTCAAGTTAGCCCAAACTGGCTGACCCGTGGTGTGGTAAAGCGTCACGAGGACCTGCCTCAGTGTCTGACAGGTTTCTAGCACATGACATCAGGTTTGACCTGCTGTTCCGGGTTCTTGTGGGTGAAAATTCCCGCTGACATGACACGTTGTGAAGTCAAAGCCATGTTCAGCTGGATTGTAGCTTCTACCTGCACACTTAGAATGTGTCCAATCACAGATAAACGCTTCAGTGCAGAGGATTTTCCTGCATGCAAGTGTTTATTGAGGTGATGAGCCACCATGATAGGTGTGTGTAAGTTTAATACAGGAGGAATTCATTTCAATTCACTTTGCTTCTTCTCACATTTTGCACGAGTGTGGTCCATAACTGCATTTTTGTGTTTCTGTGTTGTTGTTTTTTTTTTTTTTGTTTTTTTTTTTCATTGCTTAATACATTCTTTAAAGATGGCAGAAATACTGCACCTCAAATGTTAAAATATCAATCTGAAGGAATATTTCTCAGTTTCCATTTGCTTTGACTGTTGTGAGATAAAAGGGTTTTCTAGATTCTAACTGGTTTCGCTTTTTCCAAATGTTTCTTATGCTTTGGTTTCTCCCCATGATGTCACCACTGCTTCTCGTCCTTCACTTCATCTTCACCCTACTATATTCCTCCTCCTCCTCCTCCTCTCTCCCCCTTCCCTGCTCACTGCTGCTGATTGGGGCTGAAGCCTCCTAAAAAACGGCTGGATTATAATCCAGACATCTCCACTCGCCAACGCATTGAGGTAATGTCACATTCATGATCAGTCACAAAGTGTTCTGAGTTTCTAACATGGAGTAACTCCTGATGTGTTAGAACCTTTCATATTTTTCATTTTAAGAAGTACCATTTCAGTCTTTATTTATTTATTTTACTTAATATACTGCTGTTGGACAAATAACTTTACAATTATATGTAAAGTGGGTGCTATTTCTGAACTATAAACGGTTTTTTTTGCTCCTAAATTTCATCTGAAATCTACGACGGAGTATTAGGGCCACCAAAAAAAAAAAAAAAAGGTCAAATTATGGGTTTTTATCTCGTTAATTTAGGAGATAAAACTCGTAAATTTAGGAGAAAAAACTCGTAAATTTACAATATTTGAAGTCGTAAATTTATGAGAAATAAACTCGTAAATTTAGGATATTAAGTGGAAGTGAGCATGCAGAGCAGCAGGTGAACGCCACGCAGCAACAGAGCAGAACGACTAAACTCAGTTGAACAGGTGATCTGAATGAGCTTGAACGTTCCAAATATCTGGAAGCTCATTTGTTTGATTTACACTTTATTAAAGTTTTATTTATTGATGGTTGGTTTGCAGGATCCCTGCAGCCCGATGAAGCCATCGGTGTCCCTGCAGCTTTCCACTTCAATCCTTTCTTCCTCCATCAAAAACAAGATCTCTACGTTTGTGTGACGCTTCCGTCTGAGGAGGAAGATCACTTTTTTGGCACTTTCAACGTTCTCATTTCTCGTAAATTTACGAGAAAAAAATGTTGTAATTTTACTTTTTTTTTTTTTTGTTGGCCCTAAAACTCCGTCGTAGAAATCTCATCTTCTGCAGTGTGTAATTGTAAGATTGCAGGCCATTGTTGGGATTCTGCAGGTTTAGAAATCTTTTTTTTTTTTACCATTCACCTCCATTCCAGTAGGTCCACGCCAGGTTTTGCAGACATTTACCCGCTCAAGCTGAGCTCATAACGTCTTTTGCAGCATCACCTTTGCCCATCATCCCTCAGAACGACCCCAAAAGAAAAGCCGGCAATATCGCTGGTGCGCCCCAGTGGACTTCGTCTTGGCAGGTGTGCCATGTGGAACCAGCGTCCACTGCACCTTTCGCTGAGGGAGCATTTAGAGTGTGGCACAGCAACAACCGCATGCAGGCTGTGCATTGTGAGCCGCTCTGCCTTCAAGCCTTTGTTCATCTGGAGCTGACTTCTCTCTCCTTTTGTCTGCCCCGTTCCAGACATCCCTCAACATCTCTCCCATTGACAAGGCTTCAGAGAGACCTGCAAGGTAACTGCTGTTTCCTTTCTTTCCCTCTGCATGCTCCCCTCCCCCCAGGCTCCCAGTAGCAGCCCCCCCCCCCCCCCCCCCCTTGTTTTGTTTCAGCACTGTGTCATTAGGTTGCTCCAGTTTACCTTGTGTGTGGTGCAAATATCCGGTGGCTCTTAATGATTATTTGCAAGGACTAGCATTACCCTTTATTTTCCCCCGATTCCTGCCTGCTTTCTCACTAACTAACTGAGCCAGAATAAATTAACCCCCACAAGCCTATTGACTCCACCACTCGGTCCTCGGCCCTCCCACCCCCCTTCTTTCTCCTCTGCTTGCTCTCCTTTTCAGCCCTGGCCTGCTCTTACAGCTGCCTTCTCTATGGTGAACAAAAAGGACCGAATAGAGATGGGATGAATAGGCCGTATAACTCATGTCAGTGACTTCAACTTCTCTGAAAATCCAAAAGCCTATCCCCCCCTTTCCCCTTTTGATCGACTTAAAGTGAAGCATTTACAGCGGCTGTCGACAAAAATTCAACGTAATGGGAGTCTAAGCTTAATTTCCCCAAAGTTGAACAAAGATTAGCAACATTAAACACATTTTTTGGCACATTGTCACAGCCTGTTTGGATTGTGGTTCTTTTTTTTTTTTGCGCATCCACTTGCAAGATAGTAACGGGGGGAAAAAGGCACACGAAACATGCCATTGTCCACAGTGGGACAGCCGACACGTCAGGGATTCCTGAAATCACGCAGTAATACTGCTCCTGCTAGAAGGGTCATCACTCCAGCACCCTCTGCCGGAGGCTGGTGTTAAGGGAATACTGAAAAACAATGTAGAGAGTTAAAGAAATGCTTTAAAAAAATGGTCAAAATCGTCCCAGACATCAACTTTTTTGCATTGTAGCTGATATAAATAAGCTTTTTTTCCATTATATTTTCCTTTTTGATTTGTTTTTAAATTGAATTTAATTAAAATGTGAGGTTGTATTTACCCTTTACTAAAACTTTCTGTGATCAAATGTACTTCTACTTGCATAGGATTTAAACAAGTAGATTAACAACTAACTTAATACTTGATAGAATAAAGTCAAATACAATATAACAAAATAGAACTTTTTTGACACCACAAAGGGGGAATTGCATTGTGACCATAACTCTATCATAAACAGTGGATAGATAATAAATAAATGTAAAAATACACTTTTAAAAAATGATTAATGATAATAATTAGTGTCCATTGTCTATGAGGCGTTGTAGAGACTAATAGCTAACGGGAAAAAGATGTGTGAAAGTGTTCCTTCACCATGAGATCTTATGGTCTCTGACTAAAGAAGTTTCTCAGTGCATCCATGGTCTCATGTGGAGTCTGATGAGGATTGTTCACGATGGATTCTAGTTTCTGTTGGATCCTCTTCCCTCCCACCACAGCCATAGACTGTAGGGGACATCCTAGCATAGCGGGATCTCCGCACAAGTTAGCCGATCCCCTCGTCTGTGCAGGAATTGGGTGCAGATGTAAATGTTTACTTTTTTTCTGGGAAGGCTGTGTGCTCCAAGTCTCTAAAGCATGTAGCCACAAATATTTCGATTCCTTCTATTACCTTGTGACGTTCAGCAGTGGATCGACTGCAGCCGTCATTGATGTTTGTTTTGCAGTGCTTCCAGCGACTACAGGAAGAGGAGGAAGTCAGAGCCATCGAGTTCGCAGGCGAATCCTCAGCCTCAGAGCAGAACTGTAACTTCCCCTAAACCAGAGGATGCATGCAAAGCTGGCAGCAGCCTAAAGAAGCCTGTAATTCGTTCTTCACCATCCTCACCCTCCAGAGCCAAAGGTAGTCTGAAGAATCGAGTTCTTTTTATTGGATCTCTTTGTGTGTTTGTGTCTTCTTCCCTGGTTGTCTCTCCAGACTCGGGTGTTTATTGTCCTTTTTCTACCAGAAATCTAAAACGATTTTCCTTTGTTCTAAGAAAAAATAATGTCTGATCTGATTGTAAGTTCTTCTTCTTTTCCACCCTTTTTTCCTCACCAGTTATTTTCCCTCCTCTCCAGCTCGTCCACCCTGTCGCTCTGTTTTGTTGCTTAACTTGCTTTCCTCCTTCTTCTCTCTCATCACGCTGCTCTTGTTGGACATCTAAAAGGTGGGGACGCATGCAACATGTTTTCCAACAGTCTGACCCCTGCAGGTCTTTATGAGAGCACCTCCCTGCCCCCCATCCCTTCTGGCCCAGATTGTTGCCAAGAGGATGCCAGCCAGGAGGGCAGCTCCTCCTCAAAACAGCCTGCCTGCTGTGCGAACAGCTGGCCGACACAAACCCAGGAAGCTGAGAAGAGGAGCGATGCGGAGAAGGGCCCACCCTCCTCTGGCAAGCTCAAGTCACGAAGCTGTGATGACTTACTAACTGATGGGCATTCTGCCTCTGGGGGGCACAACACGACCCGGTCAGAAAGCGCCGGGTCTCTGGTGTGCGATGGGAACCCTCCATCTGTATCAGCCTCCAGTCATTCACTTCCTCCACTTCACCGCCGACGCGCACATGACTCACCAGGCTTTCTCCAACTGTATCGTAAGATGCATCAGATTGACCGAGCTCAGCTCATCTCCTCCGATGTCATCCGTTCCGTCCGCACTCGTATCCTAGAACTAGAGCGCCAACCTCATCTGCATCGGCATCGCCTTTCCCCTTGGGCACCATCCTGGCGTGTGGAAGTGCCACGGGACACGGTGCCAAATCGAATTTCTGAATACGAACGTCTGATCCAGAAGTCCAAATCCTTGCCCAACTTGGGTGACGGAGAGGTGCCCTCGGGAACCACTACGCCAGGCGGCTCATCATCTCGTGCTAGCAGTGCTGGTGGTGGAACTCCCAGTTTACCAAAACGCCGCTTTTCCATAGAGTCATTACTAGAGGAAGACAACAACGACCTCAGCAGAACTGCTCCACACAGTTTAGATCACCTACATGGACCTCGAAGCCCACCTGAAGGCCAGCCTCGAGTTGGGCCAGAGCCGGGCCGAGGTCAGTCTTTTCCTGCTCCCGCCGTTCCCCAAACCCCTCAAGCCAACCAGGACTTTTCTGACAGCGAACCAGACGCCATTGCATCTGATCTCAGCGATTTCATTCAAGTAGAGGGTTCCTCTTTCTGCAGTGAAAGTGACTTTGATCATTGTTCGCTGACCTCCTCTGAGAGCCAGTACGGCCAGTCAGCCCACCACAGTCAGCACCTGCGTCATCACCACCACCACCACCATCACCACCATTCAGTTCACCAAAGTCTAGGCCAAACCCAGGGCTACCAACATCGCCACCTCATCAGCACCTGCAAAGGTCGCTGTCCGGCCTCATACACCCGTTTCACCACCATGCTTCGTCACGAGCGGGAACAAGCGCGACTGGAGCACCACCGACCCGCACAGCAAAGCCGCAGCGGCCATTCCCGAGTCCAGGACTCACAGTCCCAGCAAGCGATGTCAAAGCTGGCCTTTTTGGTCAGCCCAGTGCCTTTTCGCAGAAAAAAGGGCTCCCCACCTACCTCGAGAAGAAGCGGTGGTGCTGGAGGTCGAGGTAGCAGACCCAAGTCCAAACAGGCCATTTACGAAGCACTAGATGCAGCCTTGAGAGACATCTATGAGCACATTCAAGCAGAACGAGGCCACAGGAGCACCAGGCCGCCGGATGATAGCATCTTGAGAAGGATACTCGCTGAACTGCTGCCAAGCGTGCCTGAGAGAAGCTCCTCCCTGCGGGGAACGAGGGGCTGTTGGCACGGGGGGCACTCCTCTGCGTCCTTGTTCCCAGATGGGAGCCCCACAGGGTTTGCTCCGTGCAGAGCAGAGCCCTCCACACCGAGGCTACAGTCACCTCGGGTCCAGTCACCGATCAGTGCCTGTTATGGACGGCATTCCGAAGCCTCAAACGTGAATGAATACGCAGAGGAGCGGGGCAATGGAAATAGTTTCTGCTGTTCAGGTGGAGATGATACACGTTTCTATTAAACAGCATGCAGACGTACTTATTTATTGTCATCAGTTGTGTCTCATCAAAGACCTTTGGATGCATGTATACATGTGTACATGCATACAATAAGAGAGGAGCACAGGTTAGAGCCCAACTGGTTACGGATGTGTATTTATTCTGGGACATTTTCATTCATAAAGTAGTTGGGCATTAATGCACACTGCCTTTTCTCTTGCAGACAGGTTTACTGTTGTGCTTTCTGCTGGAAGATGAGAAAACACCGTCTTCAGATAAACTTCTTCATATTTTTCTGTCCGTACTATCAGTTTGGCTCTAACACAGCAATGAATCCTCATTTATTTATGGAGACATCATACTATTGCCACCACTTTTTCAAAATTCTGTCTGTTTTTTTAACAGACAGATCCATTACCATGTTAATTCTGTTCATATGTATCAATACTGATTTACAGTAAATTCTCAAATATCCGATTTAGAATTTAACCTGAGATGGAATTTAGTTAATAAAACCAAAACAATCTATAGATATTTCACTTTAAAGTCCCACTCCAATCATCTTTTGATCCATTTTCAAAGCTTTCCCAGTGGCTTTTAACTATGATTATGCCATTTTTAGCCATCTTCAAAAATCTTTTGTCGTTTTCTAGGAAATCGTTTTTGCAGGGATCGTTGGTGCAGAGCAACCATTTAAATTAATAAAATACTCAGAAATGCAATTTTAAGCTGAATTTCCTTTATATATGTCCTCCATCATCACCAAAATGCCACAAGAACATGTTAGAGACACCAAAAACATCATTTTCATCTGAGGGGGTTTTAAAGTGGAGCATTATCTGTCCTGACATTGTGAAAGGCTCCAGGAAAAACAAACAAACAAAAACTAGTATAAAGAGGAAAACCAAACCAGAGTACAATGAGCATATTGTTTTACCTTTAGACAATGTATAAAAAAAGAAATGGTGGAATATTTAAAGATTAATTTGGTTAAAAAAAAAAGTAGTGTGGCTACAATGCAACAGAGGTAAAACAGGAAATGGCAGCAATAATAGTAATATTTAAGAATTTACTGTAAATATTAGTCTGCTTGCAGTTCTGTCTCTTACATCTTTACTTTGCGTACATGACTTATTTTCTCAAATTTGCAGCTTAACAGTCCCTTTGGTTAAATCATTATATATAGACAAAAAGTTCTACCTCTAACTATATTGCATTTTACAGATCAATCAGGTTTCAATTTTTTTAATGGTTTTACAAAGTTCATTTTTTCTTTGCTCTATTAACTTTCAAAAGCTCTTTTTAATCTACTTGTAAAGTTTAAGAGACAGACTTGCTGGTTGGAGTCAATTTTGATGCTTTTATTGATTTTTTATTGGTTACTTTGAAAGATTATTTAGTGTTTTCTTCCAAATCCACTTCTTTCTTTCAGCCATTTGCTTGTACCTTTGTGTTTGTTTTTGTTTTGTTTTTGCCTGTATTCCCCTTGTTTCATTTACTGTTCCAATAAATCTGTGCATGTGCCTGTTTTGTGCCACGTTGTGGAAAAAAGTATCCAGTCTGTGATGGAAATAAAACATTTCTTCCGACCCAAGCTCTTACTCCCTCATTTACCAGTTGGGGTGGCATCACATTATCACTCCGTGCTTCCCAAAATCCCATTTGTGTGTTATTGTCAATAGGAGTTACCGTGGTAACACCTGTCAACTTTTGTTTCTTCTAATCACAGACCAGGATGTCTCAAGAAGTTACTCCACCCTGGATGGACGCCACACTCCTCAGAGCCGAAGGCAGACCCCAGACAGAGAGGTAGAGGGTTTCTGTTATTATCGGCACTATTATCACACCATGACATATATGTAGATAGTAAGTTACAACCATCTGTTTCTCTATTAGAAAGAGGGAATGGGTGAAAACAGTGTGATCCCTGTTTGCTCTCTCTCGTTCTGCTCCTCCAGGTCTCCCATAAACAGATGACACAACTCATTCTCTTCTCTCTCCTCCATCAGAAACAACCTGCAAGAGCCATTTATGATTTTAAGGCACAAACTGCAAAGTAAGTACGGTAAAATGACGAACGAACCCCATTGCACTGTTGCTTTTTTGCTAAATCAGATGCTGCTTCAGGGTCTTTTTTTATCTCATTCTTTGCAGTTTCCATCATTACTTTGGTTAACCCAGTAATTGCATGATAATGCCACACCTTAATGGTTGAAAATCTTTTCTCTTTTATTTTGGATGAAGTCGATTTTTGCATGGCTGGATTTTACTTATTTGCGTTTTCATTCCTGTACACGGGAAGTGCTCCAAAAGTGCCTGTGACTTTTTCCCCATTTCTTGCTCTTCCTGCTGTGTCTGCCATGTGTTACGTTTTAAGAGTGAACACAAAGCTCCCTGCGTTCCTTACATGTCTGTTACAGGGAGTTGTCATTTAAAAAGGGGGACGCAGTGAACATCATTAGGCAAATAGATAACAACTGGTATGAAGGGGAGCACCGAGGACGAGTGGGGATACTGCCTATTTCATACGTAGAGGTGGGTTTGCTTCTTTTAGAAAAACTCTGCATCTGCATTATGTTTATATTATTGGTTCTGTGTTGTTGACTTCATTCTATTTGCTCTTTTGTCACACAAAATCTTCTTTACGACAATTATTTACACACCGATCCTGCAGAAAGTGGCGTCCTCAGAGAAGCAGCAGCCAATCCGTCCGCCGCCTCCTGCACACGTGAGGGAGATCGGAGAGGCAGTGGCCCGCTACAACTTCAATGCTGACACCAATGTGGAGCTGTCATTGAGAAAGGTCAGTTCTTATGGTTTCCTGACTCATCTATTCCTATCTATTCGTGAGGTTTTAGCAAAACGACATGTTTCAAAAATAAAGACTCTCAGAAGCTTGTCCAAGTGTTCTGTTAAGACGTTTCCTAGAGGATGTTATTTGCGTTGTGAGTGCCAGAAATATCAAATCTATTTAAGATATCATTCATAAATTAATTAGAACATTGAGAAAAGAAAAGAAAAGAAAAGAAAAGGATGCTGTCCTCTTGGCGTAATAATCGCTCCTAATCACTAATAGATATATTTGCAATCTGCAGTGTGTACTGTCACAAAAAGTACACGTCATATTGATTTCAATAACTATAAATATTGTCAAATAGAGTTTGAGTCATCAAAAAGTTTGATGTATTGCTTGACAGGGAGTGGGAAGAAGCAAACTAATAAAATCCTCCCCATTTTGTTTTACCTAACTTCTTTTTATATTGTTGCCATAATCCAGTTCTTCAAATCCATATAAATGTATTTAGTGCTTTATTTAACATGAGTGAGAGTTCCTTGTACAAAAGTGCTGTGCTGCATCTAATGTGATGTGGGTGTGTGTGTGTGTGTGTGTGTGTGTGTTGGTGGTGTGTGTAGGGTGAGAGGGTGATTGTGATCAGGCAGGTGGACCAGAATTGGTACGAGGGGAAAATCCCAGACACAACCAAACAGGGTATCTTTCCCATGTCCTACGTTGACCTAGTCAAGCCCTCTCCCTCCAAGAGCTCCGCCCACCATGTGGATCCACACAGTTACCATGGCAGCAGGACACCCAGCTCAACACCTGTCAAGGTGAGGCTGTGAGGGAGTCTTTCACTTTTAACCCTACCAGATATATAACACCATCGCCATCACACTCTGTTATTTCTGACCATTGTTTTGTAAACACAATCAGGAAAATTCTGTGTTCTAGATGCTTTATTTACCATCTGTTCCTTCTTTCCCACTTTACTTTTCTGGAGCCGTTCTATCATTTACCTCCACCTTCCACCACTCATGCCCTGCTCTCCCCCCAACCCCCTTTGAGAAGGCATGACCTGCAGGCTGTCACCAGCGAGTGGCTGGCCCTCACTTTGGATCGGTCAGCTTTCCCTCCGACGCGCTCCCTGACCCCCACCCCTGCCCCCCCTACTCCACCCCCCCTCCCTGCTGATTTCATGCCCGCCATGAAAGCGCACGAGCCAAAGGCAAGCTCGCCTGCTCTGTCACAAAGAGGCTCCGCCCCTTTCTCTTCAGCACTGTCGCCCTTCGCAAACAGACATGCCACAACTATGCTGCCTTTCACCCAACCCGCCCCCCCACCTGCTCCACCACTTCCTTCTCCTGCTCCACCTGTCACTCATTCCTCGTTCACCACTCCTCTGCCAGACTCTTCGTTTCGATCTATCAGGGGCAGAGGGTTTCAAACCTGCGACACTGCCCAAACAGTTTCCATTAGTAAGCCCCAGGTTTCCTCTTCTGTCGCTACCTTGTTTGTGACGCCTCCCACACAACTTCCAGAGCACAAAGCCCCCGCCCATGCAGGCGAGCGCAGCAAAACCCCCGACATTGAGCTGAGGGTAAAAGACCCTTATGACGAGCTGCTTTCCATCATACCGGCTGATTCAAACCCTACAGATGAGGCTTTCAGAACAACCGTGGACTCCCCACTGACCAAGCTAAGCTGGGAATCTCCAAGTAAACAGGGCCAGCAAAAAGAAGCATTCCATCAGGCCGCTCTAAAGACCCAAACAGTCAATGCAACCGACAAGCTAACACCAAATGCTCCGTTAGAGGCACCGGTTTACACGCCTGTGACAGTGAAGCCGAGTCCTTATTTACTCAGAGAGCAGCAGAAAACTCAGAACAAAGACACGGGTGAATGTCCGAGGCCACCACCGGGGGCAGCAGAGGACTGCACTGAGTTGTTTATTGAGGAAGAGGAGGAGGCTAAGATGGACAAAGAGGAGGACACTCCGGTTTTGAATGAGAGGCTCTGTTTCCAGGTAGAGCATGGTGTGAGCTGTGTCAGCTGAACTCTTATAAAACTTTAAAGAGACCTGAAGGGACATTGAGGAGAAGATATTTAAAGTGATTAAAACAAAACTCAAAAAAGGACCGTATGAAAGGATGAGGATATTTGTAGAATAGGCATAACTTTGTCACATTATAAAACCTGCTCAAACCTGCTGACGATAAAAATGCCATTTTGGAAAAAGAGAATATTAGTGACGTAGAAAACACACTGGGCACAAAGTCCTTGCTCTGAGCTCTCAGCAGCAAGGAAGGGAAGGGGGGCGGGGTTTCCCAACGGCAACAGCAGAACCTTTGTCTTAGAAACAAACACAAGTTTAGTGATTTGGCCTAAAAATTGCCTAATCAGAATTACAGTAGACCTAACGATGATCAGAGTGGGTCTATAGCTATCACTATATAAGAATCAAAAATGTTATTAAAATAAGGAGATTTACACGAGTAAATAGTTTTATAAGATGTTACACAAGTGTTGGTTTGAAAGATTGTTCAAGCCGTCCTCCACGTCCTTTCTGAGGTTTATTGAACACAAACGGCGTGATGTTGTCTGATGATGTCATTCAGCTTCAGTATGTTTATGTTTGTGTTTACTCCTGTAGGCTGAAGTCTCTTCTTCCACTCTGACTCAGTTATCTCTCACTGGCCTCCACCCACCTTCCACGCCATCGCCTTTGACCTCCACCCTTCCTCCTATGTGTCCATCATCTTTTCCCCAGGCAGCCCAGCATGAAAGCGGCGTCCTCCTTCCTTCATCCTCCGTCTCCCCTCATCTCCCGCCCCTTCCCCGACTAACAACCTCCCCACTGCCTCCAGTCTGTTGTGCATCTGTCTCTACGCCTCCCCCTCTCATCTCACATTCCTCTGATGTTCTCTCCCAGCCCACACCCTCTCGCCCCTTGAGCTCCTCCTGTGTTCCTTGTCCGGCCTCGTCCTGCCCCGTTTCAGACTCGCAGTTCCTCGCCCACGCCTCATCTCCATGTAAAACTGTCTCACCCCCCCTGTCCACACCCCGCCCTTCTGCCCACACTGTCCAGCATCCAGGACGTAGGTCCCCCAAGGTGAAGGTAAAGCAGGTCTGTGGAGTTGAGGATTAAAAAAAAAAATCACCTAACGAAGAGCTTCTCTAACAGAAATTTAGCCTTATTTTAGTTTCTGAGCCAGAAAGTGAAAGTTGTTAGTGTTTGTAGTCCTGACCAGCAAAGAGTTGCACAGGCATCAGCATGTCCATTGATGTTTAGGGCATGTCAGTAGATGCTCAGCTCAGAATCAAGGATGCTGACTTCTGAAGATGATAGGTCTGTTCCCTTTGGTCTTTCTGCCCGCTAAGCAGGATCCAGTTGTTGGCGGTAAACCTCCTCGTAGCCCCATCTTGTCCCGGAGGTCCTATCTGTCACCAGTTAGAGGTCGCAGGGTAGGGGGGCATGTCTTCACTCAATCCAGCTTCAGTCGCTCTCGTGTCGCTGTGCCAGACTTTAGAAAACACTTTTATTGATGGATCATTTCAAACATCTAGTCTTGTGTTTGAATGCATTCAGTGTGATTTGAGATGGGAAATTTATAAAACTTTAAATGAGTGACAAGTTCATCAAACCTTAGAAAAAACACAAAAAGCATTTTTTTAATTAATTCTTATTGTCTCCATTCTTTTTTCACAGCGGCTAGTGCAGGATGCTCTGCATGGTGGAGGAGATCCGTAAGTAGGATTTTCTGTTTTCCGATTGTCTTCTTTATGCTTTTTGTCTTTGAAATCTTGTCCAATGAAACACGTTTTTATATATTCTGAGGCAGTAGCTCTAAGTGAAACATTTATACCAGTCCAGTGTGAGTCACATCAGCGCTGTTCTCATAGGTATCAGGCTCTGTACAATTACATACCTCACAACGAGGATGAGCTGGAGCTGAGGGAGGGGGACGTCGTCGATGTGATGGAGAAGTGCGATGATGGCTGGTTTGTTGGTAAGATCAAATAACAAATGACAAGAAACTGTGGAAACATCTCTACAGAGAGAATACTTCTGAGGATGAAAAGCAAAACTGTACCTATAAGCAGAGATTTGATTCAATAAAGGATCCTCATAGCCCTAAGATAAAGACAATAAGGATATTTTAATAGGTCAGGGCAGGGGTCGGGAGCTTTTTTGGCCATAAACACCAGATATTTTTAGATGTAATTCCGTGAGAGCCATACAATATTGTAGCGTCCCTTTCCCATACTGAGGCACAGAGATTTACCGTAATTTCCGGACTATAAGCCGCTACTTTTTTCCTGCGCTTACAGCCGTGCGGCTTATTCAGTGACGCGGCTAATTTATGGATTTTATTGGCGGCCGCCGTGTAAGTATTTTCGGACACAGTGAATGGTTTGAATTCTCTATCACCAAACACAAGTCATTTATTTTTCAACACACCTCTAAGCAGCCAAACAGCATGGAATTGACTTCAGGTCTTAGACACTTCAGTCATGGTTCAACAAAACGAAACACGCATGCCCGGCCGCATCCCAGAATCCTTTGGTGCCATTAGACCCAACGTGCACGTGATCGCCGCTACAATATGATGAAGCTTTCAAGTTAAAAGCAATCGTTAAAAGCAGCGTGAAAAAATCCACCATCACCAACGGGTTTGGAAAAGCCGGTCAGCTGCGTGACGGAGAGAACAGCGCATGCTCAGGAGTGAATTTACCTCTGAGTCATAGTGACTCGGCTGGCTGCACGTACATATGTGGGAATAATATCAGCCTTTATTTTGTCGGGACATGACTGGAAACACAAATTGACGTGATCGTTTTAACGGTTATTAAGGACTGAGCGGAGTTTTGCATTGAAACGCTCACAGCCTCCGTGTGAGCTGGAGACTGCGTGTCGTGTGAGCTGCGGGGCCGATGGCAGTCTGAAGGCTCCCACACGTAACAACGCATCCGCCCCTCAAACACAAGATTTACAGTATTAAGTCCGATTGCTCTGCACAGACACGATTTGCTCCGTTCACCGGCGCAATGGGGACGAAGCGCTCCTCCCTGGAGCCGCCCTGGCCAGAGCTGTCGGAGTAGATAGGAAGGGGAGACAAGGAGCGCGCGGGAGCGCGGAGCACAGAGGTGTCGAGCCATTCTGCAGGCTGCAGCCAGGGCTTACTCGAGGCGTCCGCGGAACAACAGTGTTTGTTGGGGAAGGAAACCTCTGACCCACGCACCGCGAGGATGCGCGCGTATCGCGCTGAGGCGCGCGCTTTTCAGTCGCCGCTGCTTTATTTTACTAGTGTGTTTTTTAACCAGCCCTGTTACTCCCATAACGCTGCCGCGACACAAGCGGAAGGAGAGCTTTACCCGTTCACCCCTCCATCTACTGCTGCTACTTGCTCATTCTTAAACACGTACAACAAAATGGCGAGCAGGGCGTTGGCCCCGCCTTTAGCCCCTAAGACTCATGGGAAATGGGGGATCGCGGATGTAAATTTCCTCATCATAACTGAGGGATGTAATGTTGATTATATGGTTACTGTTTGTAATTTTATGTATGATACCTAGATTGTCAATAAGTTAAAAAAAAAAAAAAAACATAACTGAGGAACTTGTGAACAGAATAAAGGTGCATACTGTTTGGCAGATGTAGATATGCTCAAATACATGAGCCTGAGGCAAAACTGACTCCACCCACTGTGTGTTAATAAATCACACTTGCTCTTTGAGTCAGGACGTGATCCGTCAGGATGACATTGTTGCCTAATTCATGCGGCTTGTACTCCGACGCGGCTTGTGTATGTATAAAATTAGTTAAACACGGGAAAATAGGTGGGTGCGGCTAGTAATCGGGTGCGCTTTGTAGTCCGGAATTTACGGTAACCTCTTTTAAGGTTCTTTATTCTGGTTACTGCAGGCCGTAACCAATGCTGTACAACTTGTTCAGTAACTCCTCAATCTCTCCCACCGAGAGCGCTTCTCCCAACTTTTTATTCCCTAACCCGCACCAGCTATGTGGCCCATAGCTAAACCCCATTGGTCCAAACTCCCCAACGACAGGCTGAGCGACAGAACTGAGAGCCAATCAGCATCTCTGCTTGATGCATTCGTTGAACTCTGGAACTTAGAACGCAACCAAACAGACACCCAGTCCAACTCAGTCCGCTACAACAGCGATCCCCAACCTTTTTCGCACCACAGACCACTTTCATATGCGGCAAAGTTCTCACAGCCTGGCATATTATATGTGGCGGACAAACACTGTAGCAATTTTACTATAAAGGCAGAGACACGTGATAAGACATACTCTGCGCTTTTATTTTGACAGGCAAAACCCGTGCTTAACCCTATTTTGACCAAAGCAGGCAAAGGGGATTGATTCCCATAAGTCCCTGTGCTGCCAGCTCCGACAGGAACCCCTGACTGCAGCCTGAGGAACTCCGACATCAGACCAAACGTGCACATGACCAACACTACAGTACAACAAAATAACACGACCTGCATGAAAACTGTGGTATTTTCTAAACATAACAATAAACACGAATTATGTCATGAGCAACGTCCTCTCTGCCCGTGACACTCTCTGGTCTTTATGTTAACGTTTAAACATTCCTTCAAAATAAGTGCATGAAAAGTCTGACTCACTACGATGCTGAATAGTCCGAATCTCCCGTTGGGATAAATCCATATTTTAAGTAGGACTGCTGATACTGTCTATTAAATGTGATTTCCTTTTTTGGGAGTCGAAGGCTCCTCTTCTGTCTCCTGGCTGGACGATCTCCCCTTGGCAAAGAAACTTTCCAAAGATGTTTGTTTTTTATTCATTTTGCTAGTTCCTGGGTTTTAATTTAGCGGTATCCTATCACGCGACCGCCTGCGTCAAGAGTAACATCGACGGATGGAACAGAGATTCAGGAAATAGTGGTGCAGATTGCTTTTCTCCAAGCACCGCTACTACTGCACGCCCCCCAGGCACTGCATCGCGGTCGAGAAGGACTGGTCTGATGAAAAAAGATTTTTATAATTAAAGATTTGTCTGCGAGCCAGATGTGACCATTAAAAGAACCAGATATGGCTCGCGAGCCATAGGTTCCCGACCCCTGGGTTAGGGTAACAATGACAGTTATAGTAAACAATTTTTACTTACATTTGATTTTTTGACGTGCACATTCACACAAAAGAAACAGACCTGACTACCTGGAAACATCCTGCAAAAACCACAACTGCTTGTTTGTCACATCCAACACTAAATATATGAAACAGACTAATATAAGGCATTTATTTATTTGTCTTTGTTTGTTTGCACAGCACTTATGTTGTTTTATTATTTTTAGGTTTAGTTCATTATTTTTTTGTTTCCGTCGTGAGTCTGTCTTTGCCTGATTGCTTTCACACTGTACTGAACCGCACCAGGGTTCGCTTTGTATGTCACCACCAAACAACATCCACAAGGTCAAGGGAACTTTCACTCTTCCCAGAAAGAGTAACCCAGCTTAAAATCCCCTTGACAATTTTAAAGGCAGTTTAAGAAAAGTGAAAAATTCATCTTCATCATCTCCAGCAAATTGTTCCTACAAGTTATGTTTTAATGGTTATCTATTAGAAAAACAACAACAGATATAAGATAAGATAAGATATTCTTTATTGATCCCACATTGGGGAAATCCAATTGTCACAGCAGTTCCAAAAAGCAGAGAAAAAGTGACAGCAATGTGCAAAAGTGAGGGGTGTTCCAAAATGTGCAAGTATACAAATACAAAAATGTACATGAATATATGAAATATATGAAAATAATGTAAAATGAAAATATTTATGGTTGGTAATGTTTGTATAAACACTGCACATTGATTTTTGCATCTATTCTCTCTAACTGTAACCAAGTTATTTTCAGGGTTTTTTTTATGTGCAGACTTTTTATGTCCGTCACCACTAGATGTCAGTGTTGCTCCACCTATGCTTTACCTTATGAACCAAAACACTATGAATGTTTTTATCCATTTGTACTACTGTATTTGGATTGCTTTTATGTCACATACATAACGAAGTTATTTTTCATAAACAGTACTTTTCATGTACTTTACATACTGATGAAGTTAGAAACAAAATATAAAAAATGTCACAGCTTTTACGTATGTTCAAAGACTTCAAAAATAAATTCTTTAATAGAAAAAAAATGTGTTTTTTCACAAAACCTTCACATTTTAGTATCTGATCAGAAAAAAAAAATCTGATTTATGAATTCTTGTTCTAAATGCTCAGCCTGAAAAAGTTGAAAACCTGTCCATGTGGTTGTTGGTTTTAGTCTGCAGCTCTCCTGCCTCTGACCTTTCTTTTCCTTTTTCTGTCGCATTGTTTGTTAAAGGGACCTCCCGAAGGAGCAAGTTGTTTGGTACCTTTCCAGGAAACTACGTAAAGCAGCTATAATGATGATTCCAGACTCCCTGTGGCCCCGCCCCTTTCTGTGACCCGCTCATCACCGTCAGCACAGCGTCCGTAGAGACCTACAGCACAATGTTGTGTTTGCGTATACTTGTGGCTTCCCACACAGAATCTTTAGCTCCAACTAGCCATCGTTCACAGAAGACTTCAGTTAGATAGTTTCTTTGAGGTATTTCTGCTTTCAATTTTTCTACCACAACGATCTCAAAGAAACATCCTCCAATCATTTTTTTTTCGACATATCATTTTTCACAAGCTCATTTCACTTTGAATTCAGTTGTAAAAATCCAACAGATATGTTTTACAGACAGCAGAATCTCTTCATTGAAGCATCTAGAAGAAGCTGCTCTATTGGGAGGATTATTTCAAACAAGTATCCAATGAAGAGCGCCGCTCTCACTGATGTACTTCCTGTTTGAAACAGAGTCCAGGTATCGCTACATAGAAAACAAGGACAGTTGTTCCTTCTTTTATTAAGGTTGATGCACTTTAACAAACCTGAACACTACGTTTGTTCACATAGGATGACAGATTACTTCCTGACTGCGGGGCTTCAGGGGACGAAATCGGTATTATATTTATTAGATAATGAACTGAGGGTTCATCTGTGTTATGACGTGGTTTTAAGGAGGTTTAAAACCACTGTGCTTTTTTTTTTTAATATATTTTTACATTTCCTGAATTCCATATGAAAGATTATTCCTGTTATAATCGAGCGCCCATTTAGGTTCACATCTCAAGGTGGGATGAAGAGGAAGTCCTGCTGTTTGGTGTTGAATTAATTTAAGAATGTTGCAGGAATCGATAGAAATTTCAAGAAAAACAACAGTTTTTTTTTTTTTTTTTTTAATGGAGTTTTTCTCCTTTTGACCAGTGGTGTCTTGTAACCCTGTGAGAGAATCACATGTGAGTGTTATTTGGAAAAACAAAGTTTTTCACACTAAAACCACTTTTTTTTTTTTGTCATCTCATGTATTTTACAAGTGATGAACACAGTGAAAGAAGACTGTTGTTGAAGCACCTTATGATAGGTTGTCCGTCACGCCACCCCCCTCACCCCATCATTCACTGCATCAGCTGCTGTGAGAACACGTGTGTCTTTGCTGTTTTGTAAACTTTTTTTGTATGAGAGCTATTAAATGGTCAGCATCACCTGGCTTTATAAACTCTGCTTTCTTTTACTCACCCACATCTCATTTCTTCACAAATCATTCAATTTTTTTTTCTTCAATTTTGTTTATTTTTAACCACTTTCCATCATTTTTTTTGTTATTGTTTTCCCTCCTCCTCTAACACAAGTTGCTTTAGCCAGACGGAGTAGAGTCGACCATCGCCGCCTTACACGCCACTCCCTGTAATTATAGCTATGTACGTGTGAACCTCTTGGAAAAATGAAGTTATGCCTATGAGGAGGAGTGCAGAACATGAACCTGTTTGAAAGTGCTGTCAGAACATCAGGTCCTCATACAGCAGGCCTCACATCTGACTTTTATTTAAACATTGATAGAGAATCAAATTTTCTCCTGACAAGTTTCTACATGTAGTAAAAAAAAAAAAAGTCAAAATCTACATTAAGTTTCAGTATTTCTACAATATTGTAGCACTTGTTGATGCTTTTATGCCCCTGTATTGCTAATAAAATCCAACTGGTAGATGTTTTGCTTTTTTTTTGTTGCAATTTTTTTATTTTATTCAGAATTTTAAAGCATTTACAGGAAATTAAATGTATTTTTGAGTGCTTTATGATGGACTTTTGCATTTTGTAATTAACTTTAAAACTTCAAACCTGCAGAGAGAGGCAGTCATTAGCAAACCTGTTGTAAAGGTAGTCTGACCAGAAAATGACTCATTTAGCGTAAATCCTAACATCATTTGATACGTGTTCTCGTTCATTCAGTACACATTGTGATATTTGTCAGTTTTTCTAGGATTTCCATGTCTGAAGTGCACCTGAGTTCCCTTTCTTTCTGTTTTTAATCAGACTAGGATTTAATCTCCTCACAGTTTTTGAATGAAGCAGATAAGCCGAGCACACAAACTGGTGCAGACCAAAGAACCCGTCTCTGATGAACCCTGACTGGAGGAGCTGGTGATGCAGGTCTACATCTTCAGGCGTCACTCAGTAACAATTTCAAGGCTTTAGTCGATATTTTGTTCTAAAAAAAACTTTTAAACTAAAAAGATTTTTCTTTTCTACTGCTACTTTCCATAAATAATGGCAAATTCGCAAGGGAACAAGGAGAGAAAAGATTTTAACGTGTGAAACCACAGCATAAACCATCAGTCAGGTCTGAGACTGAGTTACTTCAATTGAAAATAATTTTATTTTTGGCTGCTACTGCCATTGAGTTTTTATGAAGAGATTATTGAAACACACATCCCAGGGATGACTGCCTCTCCTGCCTGCTGTGCTGTCAGATTAGGGGCGACCCCCGGAGCTTGTTGGTACAGTCCTACTATGCACCAGCTCATGCACACGAGGCCTATTTGTTGTTTTTATGAAGACTTACACAATTCATACAGAATCCAAGCAAGCCGACAACAAATGATACAGTGATCCTAATGGATCCAATCACCTATTGGATCCTAAATTTAGGCAACGTTTTCGAGAAAATGTCTGAAAATTTGACATTTTTAAAGGAAACTATTCAAAAAAAAGTTTAAAGTTAAAAATTTAGGACAATGGGCGAAAAAAAAAAGTCCTGCTGAGGAACAAAGTTCTCCACAGGAGCTTGTCTGTGCTGAAAACACGCTTTGAATTATTTACTGACACAGTTAAGCAATTCGTATTTATTTGCACACCTCTGATCAATAGCTAACACCCAGACTGCTGTGCAGAGGTTTGCAGTCATCTGATGTTGGGGAGATAAAGGTATCAAAATAAGAGAAATGAGGACAAACTTTTTTCCCTAGATTTTATTTTGTTGGACAGGTTGTGTGTGTGAGCGCTGCAGAGGAGATGAAAATAGCGGAGCTAAACCTAATACCAGAGAGTCTTGCTGACACAACATCCAGGGCTCCTGTTGTAATCCATTTATGCATTTATTTTGATGACAGCTTTACAGTATTCGGGCGTTAGCTGTGACACCCGTTAAAGGCATCTCTTCGGCAGTTCATTTTACACTGTTTTGCTCCAACATCCCATTCAGAACTTGTTTTGTTCAGAAACAATCATATTATACCACAGAATAGGTTTTTGAGGCCAAGGAGGCAGTAATATCCTGTCTAATCAAACAGAACGCTTGAATATGAAGTTCTAAAAAGCTGAACTTCGATTAGTCTGCGAAAAATCTACATTCTGTCATGGCCAAATTACCAAACAAACAACCAAAATAGTCTAAAACTCCTAATTAACTATTAGCTTAGGCAGGCCCAGATGTTACGGACCATGCATGTTCAAAGTCCGGCCCTTCGGCCAAATTTCTACTGGCCCTCAGGCTCCTTCCAAAAACTCAAAAATATGTGGCCCTGAGCATTTTCTCATAACTATGTATACAATTTCTTGTTTGTGATTGGCTAAATTACATCTTGAAGGGCTTATGCTATGCTAAGTCTTTTTTTTAAATTTTAAGTGTATTATAATGCATGACCCTGGGAGAATTTCAGGCAGGCAGCTCAGCAGTGCATTTATAACCACCCTGCGGGCAGTTCAGCCCAATTAACTCACCTGCGCCTACGCCCTATTCATCCATTTCTGCGAGCGTTGCGTTTGTCGCTCCGTTAGGGGTAGTTTTAGACCCGTAGTTTTCTATGGAGATCTTGTTTTATTGTATCTGAATGGAGCCTCATGCCAAACTAAAAGAAAATATAGAAAATAAAGCATTCTCTATTGCATGAGTTTTCTGACTGACATGTTCATTCCTCACGAACAGAAACCCCAAAGCGGTGTTTTGATCAGCATTTCTAAGTGTTCCTCTAAAATCCTGCGCTCTGAGCACCAGCCCCTCCCAACCCACAAAAACGAGCGGGTTCTCACGAGCTGACGTAGACCAGTGAGAAGAGCCCCTTCCATAAAGAGTCTGCACTGCCCGCACCGCCCCCCCAGGCTACAAAACATACCCATTTTTTCTGCCAAAACGCTTTCATTTTATATGCACAAGATGCACATCCATCTTTGAAAACGTTTGGATGTCGTGGATTTCGTGGACAAGACGCTGACACACTCCTGAGACTGACCCTAGGATGACGTCATGAAGTGGGCGGCACCCACATGGAGCGAAAGCTGGAGCCTCAGGGATCAAGTCGTCTTACTTCTGGGTAGAAAAATGGCTTATGGAAATAACTCATATTTAATTATCTTGTGTGCTAAATATAATACGTTATCATAGACATGGATACGGTTTAATATAAAAGGCTTAAGAATAGCATGGTATAGGCCCTTTAAGCCGTTGTATAACAGTGTTTTGCAACCGGTTTGTGACCCTTTCTAGCTCAGTTCTAAAATGTCAACTGTAAATGATAAAATAATTGACACGAAGGATTTCGCTTCCAGAATAAGCAGAAAATGGAAATTTTGTTTTATGAGAACTGTGTCTGCCAAATACGTCAAGAGATTTCTGATGTTTTCAAGAAGTTCAATGTCTAGGCAAGACATGCTAACTTTGACGAGCTAATTGAGAGTTTACGAGGTGAAAAATGGAAAAATTGACAAGAATTTAGTTAAAACCTAATTAGATGGGGTTTATTTCTGTGAACAAATGAAAAGTGTATCACTGCACTGAAATGTTCATTAAAAAGTTCATTTGCATTTAATGTGATAAAAACAGTTCAAAGAATGTCAGGCTGAAACCTTTTTACCTCACCAAATTTGTCCGCCTTTGCAAAACGTTTGCGCCCCCCCATCATAGACCATGTCCAGACACATGACTAAGGAAAAATGATCATAAGAGGTGTTCTTTAAGCAGTGAGGGAAAGCTGTTTTGTATGAACACATGTGAAATGAGAATTGGACTGTCATCCCGCCTTGGATTCAGACACACAGTGCTGTATGGGATCAATAGTGGCTGGAATGCGTCTGTGAGACCTCCAGGACCTCCTAGAGGAGCCTTGTCTTCAGACCAAATAAGGACAAGAGCAGCAGGGCTTAAGCATGAGAAGAGGACAGCAGGAGCTGGAGGGCTGGGGCTGTCAGCAGATGGGAAGCTCTTCCATAAGTTATCTGTCAGATAAACATCTCCATGCAAATGTTCGCACGGGCCCAAACGTGCACTTTAGTTTGGTTTAAACATTTCCGGAGAACCAGTTGCAAAGACAAAAACTCAAAACAAGTACACCAGTTAGTTTTGATGGGACAAGCAGACAGTCTGATTCCAAAATCTGACCAATTACCTCACTGGGGTCTGCCCATTTCCCCTCCCTCTGCAACCCCCCCTGCATGGATCAAAATCACCATCATGGTGATACGTCCTTGCTGTTCGACAGCAATCGCAGCACTGAGCGGTTCCACAGACAGCTGGGAGATACCCTGCAGGTCATGCCACTTAATGTGGTGTTGGATGGGCCGGCCCCCTGGGGTTTCCGCCTGACAGGAGGAAGGGACTTTAACCAGCCCCTGACCATCTCCAGGGTGAGTGATGCGATCTCTGCCTTACAAGGTCAAAGCTGAACTGGTTTGAGCAAAAGAAAATTCATCGTTTTTTTTGGGGCCTCGATGTAAATTTTAGCCGAAATAATCATTCATTCATTCATTCATCTTCTTCCGTGTGTCCCTTTCGGGGTCACGGGGTTGCCGGAGCCTATCCCGGCTACTCATGGGCGAAGGCAGGGGAAACCCTGGACAGGTCGCTAGTCTGTCGCAGGGTCACACATATCACAACCATGCACACCTATGGACAATGTGGAGTGACCAATTAACCTATGAAGCATGTTTTTGGACGGTGGGAGGAAGCAGGAGTCCCCGGAAAAAACCCACGCATGCACGCATGCAAAATAATTATTTGACCAAAAAATAAAATGTTTTAAAAAAAAACACGGTTCATGTGAATTTTTCTCCTTCATTCCAGATGGATGACACATGGCTTTATTTTTTCACTTGGTTACACCAGCTGGGTTTATTCTAGAAACATGAAGGGGTGGTGCAGAGCCTGCACCTGTGCAACCAAACAAGCAAGAGGCTTAGACAAAAATAGAGGCTGACATGTTCTCAGACACACGCACACAAACATGTGTTACATGCTACACAAAAACTCAGAAAAAGTTTCCCTGAATCTTCTTTAACCCTGCAAACACAATCAACTAAAATTTGAAAAAACTGGGAAATGAGTGTCAAATAAACATTTTAAAAAGCAGACCTTTTCCGAGACTTTTCAGATGACATGATTATTAATATAAGAATATTTCTGAAATGTACTAAAATAACACACATAATGCAGCTTTGGAGTTTGCTCTGTTCCAGTTTCTTGTGTTTGGCAGCACTTTATCTTTAAAAGTAGAAATGGGAGGCATGACATATGGGAGCAAACTATTTCATGACTGAAAAATAATTAAATAAAACTGCACTTTTCTGCTAAATTTGCAATAGTTTCCAGCTGCAAAAAGGACATTTCCTGTTGATGAAATATGCAACAAACATCTGAATCCCCAAAGGAAACACATAGAGTCAGAAATGAGGGAAACAAGGGGAGCGTATGATGTTGAGAAGTATTTTTGGGAATATTTTTCTAATGAGAACAAAAAAAAAGCATCTGTTGCCACCGACCTCTTTGCCCAGCTTAGTATTGAAGAGTGGAAACAGAAGCTCATTATCTTGGATGAAAAAAACCAAAGCTTTGAACTTTACTTCTCTTTTAGATCAAACATAAAATGTTGATTTGCATAAAAGTCAGGCTTAGGGACAAAAACCAGAGAAGATGGAAACATTTTTCATGAATTGTGTGTGTTCAGTTTTAAAATGTATTTCCCAAAATTCCAGCTCTAAAAATCCAGCAGCCTTTTTTGCTCCTGTCTTGATTTTTGACAGAAATATTGCTGTAAGTGTTTTACAGCTAAATCCCAGAGTCAAACAAAGTTCAGGGTTAGGAGTTCACCTTTATAAAAAGAAATTAAACAGGACGATGCTAAAAGTGGAGCTCAGAGGCAGTTTTTCTCTGTCTGGCAGCCACACACCTGTCGAGGGATAAAACCGTGGATGATCGATTCAGCAGTTTGGAAAAAAGAATTATAATGATATAATAACATAATTATTTTTACTGTATTTGTGACCATAACTGAGTACAAAAACTGAAGTCAGAAAGATCCCAGCCACTCTGTTTAAGCTGAAGTGAGTCCAGTGTCCTCATCCACAGCCATGTTTGGTCAGGAACATCCTGCCCTTCATGACTCACCAGTTTAAAAGTAAACACAAATGGTTATCATCCTCATATTCAGCAAACAGCAGCCTTACAGGGGCACTTTGGAGCTCCAGCAGAGTGTCTCCCTTCAGGAGCTGCTTTGCCGATGGAAACAGTTGTTCAGGATTATGTGTCTCTGCAGGAGGTGTGTTATCACAAACACCAAGACCACCCCCACTGTAATCGTCAATCAGTCTTCATTTTAATGAATGCAGAACAAGTGTTTCTGTTGCATCACCATGATATATTTGTGAAAGGCCGACTATCAGGATCTGATTGATTCTGTGCCAGGATCCACCTGTGCAACAAGTTGGGATGTTTTCACACTTGTAACCCAGCTGGCCCCCGGTGGCTCAGCCATCCCCCAATATTTGTCTGCGTTCACGTGAAGGTGGAAATACTTTGGAACAAGGAATATGTTTTACAAGAATCCTAAAATGAGAATGAAGCAGTAGAAAAGTCATTTTAATATCAATGCTTAAGTCCTTTAGCATGTTAGCTGAAGTGACCTGAAAAGAATTTAGAGCTAAAAGCTAACTTTGCCTTTTATTGGACAGAATATGATGTGTTGGATGCTTCCAGACACTTTCCCGACATAACTTTAGTTCGACATAAATAATAACAAATGAACTCTGCAATGTCAAAAGTCCGAATAATAAAGACCCACTCTGCTGTTTTGTGTGAGCGAAGGCAGACACGGGAGCAGATGATAAATTACCATTGGAAAAATAACCTTTGCACATTTTTTTATTATCTCTTTATTTAGTTGTTTTCTATTTTGCACATTTCTTTTGCACATCTTTTTACCTGCCCTGTTCTGTAAATAGATTTTTAAATTATAATACCTTGATGTTTGTTTTTATGCTACATTTTCTTGTTCTTGCTTTTTTATTAAATTCTAAGTCTTTTTTTCCCTCTGCTGTCAGTTGCTATGGTGACAAACAAATTTCCCACGTGTGGGATCAATAAAGTATCTCTGATTCTCTGATTCTGATACCGTATTTGTGATGTAGAAATTAGCTCCCTGCCTCGGCTCAATTCTGATGCATCCACTTGCAGACAAATACATCCATGTACGTCTTTGTTGTGCTCTGATATAGCTCGCCATTTTTGTTGCACCCCTAATGTTAGGTTGGGGTTGTGAGGGGCTGTAAGCTAGCAGGTAAGAATGTTAACAGATTGATGATGGGAAGTCAGGTCAGGCTCACTCCACGCACAACTCTGATGAGAATTTCTAATAAAGTCCTGCCGCTCTGCAGAAACTATGTCCTAGAAAACAACACAGTTTTGTTTTGGTGTTTTTTATTTTGGCTAAAAAAAGGCATAATCATAATTATGACACCACTGGGAACTCTTAAAATAGATGAAAAGATGATCAGAAAGTGTTTTTTTATAACACTATTTTAACACTTTTCTGAAATGACCTAAAAATAATATGAAGCTAAAAGTTAACTATCACTTTTATTTGACAGAATTTGATTGCTTCAAGACACTTTCCACTCATAATTTGAAAAAAAAAAACTTTAAAAAGTTAGAATAGTGTTTTAAAGATGCAGAGCTGCAGAAACCAACATGCTTATTGTGTGTCAGGAGAATATTTCTGATGGGCAGATTCCTTTCTTTGCTGTGGATTTGTTGCTTTCTTGCAACTTGCACTCAACTCATTTGTTCTCTTTAGCTTCAGTTCTCCAGTAAATTTGGAATGATTCGAGAAAAGTGATCCAAAGAAAAGGAGACAAAAGGATAAAAAGCTTCATAATTTAAGGTAGAATATTTGAGTTTGAGCTGCGTCAAAACAAGAGAATGAAGAAGGTTCAGGAAAGCCGATCTGACAGCAGCACTCAGACAAACGCATCCGTGTAAATCACTCTTCCCTCTTTGGCGGCATGAGACATCCTCTCCGCACTTTCATCCACAGTTATTTATAGCCTTGTTATTTCATCTCAGTTTCAGTGCAAACTCTCTCTAGGGCTTGGTTTGTTATTTATATTATTATGGTCTGTGTGAGCATGGGTCAGGGCCTGTGTAAAGTGAGAATCAGCTCACAGAGGTTTTCTGTGTGACCCTGCAGCTTTCTTGGAAGCTTTTTCCAGAAGATTATGTTGATCTGGGCAAACAGGATACATGTTCTTTTTTATGCTCTGTTGGATGTCTACTTATGGGTACCAAGAGACAGATGTGAACCAGTGATAGACTGGGCTTCTCCCCCTGTATCTCACTGTGCTGTTTTAAATTTGTGAACTTTTGGAGACTTAAAGATTTAGGTCATGACTGAGCCCCCCCCCCCCCCCCCCCTTTTTTTGTGTCTCCTCCAACTGGGGAGCAGGTTAGACTCTAGGATTAGAGAAACAGATCAAAGGAAGGGATTTAGCCACCAAATACAGTATCAGTAGATTAAGTACCCATGATGCAAAACAGGCCAGGATTCTTTTTAAAGGCTTGCTTCATCTAAATAGAATTTACAGAACTTCTGTGTTTTAAGATGACAACAATACCGACATGCAAAACCATCAGGACAACTATTTTTAACTTTTAATTAAAAAAAAAATAAAACGTTTTAAATCATTATTTAGACCAGAAGTTTCATAGTTTGTGACTTGAGTGTTCTTCTTCTTCTTTTGCTCCTGGTTGACCCTTTTAGCACAGCTTCTCATTGGTGAAACACACCTGGTACAGACTGTCACCAGCTGGTTGGACAGGAATTTTCCAGTCATTGGAAAAAAAGCTGAACAGCAGCCATCAAAGCCGAGATTTGGCCAATTTTAACAGTTTGATCATAACTAAACTTGTTGAATTATTTTTACAATGGCCACAATACTGTAAACCTTACATGTTTTTTCAACAAAAGACAAAAAAAGCTATTGAAAGGCAAGGCCCCCCCCCCAAAAAAACAGTTTGATCAACATTTCCTTAAATTTGTGAATGAGAGGTTTAGAGTAAAACTGTTGTTTTGGTGCATGAAAATGATCAACCCAGGATTTATCCTTGATTTTCTCATACTTTAATTTTACTTTTTGCAAATTGTTTTTCAAATTTCTAGTGCTCTGTGTAACGGTACATTTGAGATGCAAACATGTTTGACTAACATCAGGGAAGTTTCTGGATTACTGAAGTGTTTCTGGAAAAAAAACTTTTGTGATTATGAAACTTGACACTTGAAGTTTATTTTATCATTTATACTTGAGTAAAAAGAGAGCAAGTGCAGTATACTAAAGAGCATGTTTGTGGAGTGTAGGAAGTATAACTTTTTCAAACTGGATTTTACAATTCAAATACAAGAAGTAAACTTCAAGTATACTGCCTCTCTTTAAGTATAGACTACTTGTAGTACACTTACAAAGACTACTTTTTGCTAAGAGGAAAGTTATTTAAAAATTGACAGGTCTGAGACTAAAACAAAAAACTTCAGAGAAACTACATACATGCGCAAAACAAACTGGTTATTTATTATTTTTTAACAATATAACTGACCAAAACAACATAACAACATAAGGAAGCTTGTAAAAGCATCCAAAGTGGAGGTTTGGTATCCGTGAGGAGCTCAGGGAAGAAAGAAGAAAGTGCTGCCAACCACCAGGAAACATTTATGAGAGTAATTTAAAAACTATTAGAGTCAGTTATTCTTCAGTGGAATAGATTATTCACATGGATCACATGACAGTTTCACTGTTTGTTTTTTTCCAGCACTTGAACAATTCAGAAAGCTCAACCCAAGGTCATGTTCTTTGATGAACAACAGAAAATAACAGCATTTCCCTCTACAGTTACCGGGTTAAAGTTAATGTCTGTTCAAAAGAAAAAAAATGAAAAAACACTTATTGCAGATTTGAAAAGCTTAATATAAGAAATATTTTCCTTTGTGGACTGAAAATAAACACATGAAAAAAAGACAGACAGACAGACATAGATAACATAATTGTGATGCGGGTGTGACAGCATGCTCTAATAAATATTTTTAAGAGTATACATTTTGATTGTTTATTTTTCTCACTTTACAAAATTCAAATTGGGCAGTCAATATATCCAATCAATATATGGGGTTACTACTTTTTGCATTTAAACAGCAATTATTCTTATAGGTTTTTTTTCACAGATAAGGGTTTTTTTAAGGATCATAGTCAGGTGTTGGACCAACCAATTATCCCAAACAGGTGCTGATGATTGTCAACGTCAGCTGTAGGTTCAAATCCAGTCATGAACTGAATTAGAAGCAGCTGTGGAGGAGGCGGCTTTAAACTGTGCTACCATGGTGAGGCTTTGAAAGACAGTTTACTTGGTGAAGACCGAGCACAGCAGAAAGACTCAAGGTAGTTCTTTTTTTTTTTTTTTTTTTTTTTTTTTTTTTTAACTTGTCCTGTCCAACAGCTGGGCAGACAGATGAGAGCTGAGGGCCTCTTGTGTTGGACATATTTTACTTTAACAAGAGGGGTTATTAATCTTCAGACAAACCAAAGGTATGTCTGAATAAACCCCTTTTGTAATTGAGGCCAAACTTTATTAATTTCAATCATGTCTGAAAATCTTTGGTGTTGGACCGGACGGAAAAGGAAAGAGGGGAAGAAGAGAGAGGGACGTTAGAGAGAGGGGGGGTAGGGGGTGATAATAGGAGGGGAAGGGGGATAAGACCATGAAGCAGCATAACAAGTTTACTGGTTGTTAATCATTATGGTAAGGTTCAAATGTAGTAAAAAACAAAACAAAAAAAAAGGGGCGGAGCCTGTCCACACACACTGAAATCTATTAAACACACCTGCTAGCTGCAAAAATGTAAAAATGTCCACCTGTCGACATGTACACAAAACAGATAGTGTTCACACGCATACTTATGCCTTAAAACCAACTAGTGTGAAATATTTCAGTCATTCAGTCATGCAAACTGTTAGTGCAAAGGTGAGCTAACACCAGTGCTCAGGTGAGTGTTTATGTTCTTCCAAAATGGGTGGTGGAACGTGAAAAGAAGGAGGGAGAGTGCCCAGCCATCCCCACCCCAAGACCCCCACCGCAGCAGCAGCGGCAGCCGGAATCCCCCCAACGCCACACGGGAACCGGCAGGGAACAACCGCCGCCCGGGCGACCAAGCCCGCCACCCAGGCCAGGGCCAGCAGGGCCGCCGCAAGGCCCCCAGAGCCAGAGGCCAAGGAGGCACGGAGGGAAAGTGAGCGCCGCCCCAGCCCAACCAGGAGAGCAGCCCCCCCGCCGCGCCGGGAGAACCCAACGCAGGGCCCCACCGGAGAAGGACGCCCACAGCCCCAAACGAGCACCCCACCACCACCCAGGAGTTCCGGGCATCCCCCCGCCCCAACCCCAGATACGAGCCAGGACCCCCCAAGGGAGACCCGCTCCGCACTCCAGGCAGCCATCCGCCCGGCCCACGGTTGGTCCAGGGAGGAGCGAGGCAGGGGACCGCCGCCCCCGCCCAGGAGGGGGGAACCCCGGGGAAAAAAAGAGGGCCCACAAGGGGTGTTGTAAATATGGCCCGACCAGGCTCGGCCACAGTTGGAAATTTGGCGGGGCCCAGCACTCAGGAGCGAGGACCAGAACCCACCCCCCAGGGACCAGACACCCCCGGCTCAGATGTAATGTGAACCCCCCCACCGCGCGGAGAGAGCACCGCCGGGCCCAGGAAGCCGGCACCCCGGGGACACGGCCGCCGTTGCAAAGGGGCCCGTACCCCCCACCAGGGAAGAGGCAGGGGACAGATGGACCCAGGTCCCACCTTCCTTGCAAAATGTGTGTGCGTGTATGTGTGTTTGAGAGGGTGTGTGTGTGCATGTGTGTGTGTTTATGTTGGGATGTATATATTGAGGGGGGAGGGGTGTGTGTACTAAGGGGGGTGCAGTTAAAATTGGCGGGTAGGGCACTAAGGGGACATCTCCTGATTACTCACAGTGACGTCCCCTCACCCTCCCCACCAAGGGGCCCTAAATGTCTAAGGTGCGGTTAAAATTGGCGGGTAGGGTGCTAGGAGGACATCCGCTGCTTGCTGGCAGTGATGTCCAAGCACCCCCCCTACCAAGGGCCCTACATGTCTAAGGTGCAAATAAAACCGAAAGAGGGGGGGCCCACTCCATACGGCAACCATAGGAGGGGGGCTACTGCCTAGTAAACCCCCCCCCCTCAAGGTAGTTCTGCTGTTCGGCAAGGTTTCTCCCAGACAAATATTTTCAAGATGTGCTGTTCAAGCTCTTTTTAAAGAAATGGGCAACCTCGAGGGTTGTAGACATGCTAGGAATTATCAATGCCCAGAAATACAGGCAGATCTTTATCCAACATGCAAACCTACCAGGTAGGTTTTTGATTATCTCAAAATGTTTTCTACAGCAATACAACAACTCCAAACATACTAACTAATGCCGTAGTCACAACTGCCCTTACAAGTGGATACAGGCTATCTGCGGGTAAAAAGTTAATGCATATTTGAATGCAAAAAATGTTTTGCACACATGCATGTTGTGAGCCCAGGTTGTAAGGAACACTTAAATCACTCATTTTTCAACCAATTTGCGCAGGGAGCCCATTAGTGCAGTTACAGTTGTAAGTGTGCGGTCCTTGATTGTCTTCTTCCATGCTGTCTGACTGTTAGAAATGAGGAATTAAGACAATCAGGGTGTAGTTTGCGTGGACATCCTACGTATGACATGCACATCCAGAATCTCATCCAGTATATTCTTTTGTATCTTCTTATGAGCTCCTACTTCTTATTACATGCATGCAGTCATTAAAGAGCCAGGGTGCACGCTTTACTGACAACTAGACTGTGGCGTAAAGGGCAATATACAACATCATCCCCCGTACTTAAGAAGCGTGTGTAACTCACATTAGCCCTACAAATACTTGACGATACACTCACAACAATGGTACGTTACATTTACAAGACGTCTGTTGAGGTGGCCGCACAAGCCTCAAGGGAACAAGACACGCCTTAGATTAGATTAGATTAGATTTGCTTCATTGTCATTGTTCGTTGGACAATGAGATCGAGGCATCACCATAACAGTGCAAGAATATCAAGGAACAACGGAATAAATATCAAACAGATCAGTATATACAAGTCTAAAAATATAAACTGTAATGAAGAATGTCCGCAAAATTGCATGCAAAATTTGTGTGTAAACATGTCAGATGTGCAATAGGTAGCAATGAGATATAGTGTTGACACTGTGGACAGAGTAAGTGGACAGAAGTATGGATTTTTATCTGGGCATTTTGGAATTGAGAATGTTATTGCCTTGGAAAGAAGCTGTTTTTGAGTCTGTTCGTTTTGCTTCTGATGCCTCTGTAGCGCCTCCCAGAGGGCAGCAGGTCGAACAGGTCTGAGCCAGGGTGTGAACTGTCCTTGATGATGTTCTGAGCCCTAGTGATGCAGCGCGCGGATTAGATGTCCGTCAGGGGTGGGGAGAGGGCACCCAATGATCTTCTTATCCGCGACCGCGCACCTGCCGAACCAAACTGTTATGCAGTATATGAGCAGGCTCTGGATGGATGACTGGTAGAAGGTCAGTAGCAGGTTGGTGCTGATGTTGTTCTTTCTGAGGACCCTCAGGAAGTGCAGACGCTGCTGAGCCTTCTTGATGGTGGCTGTGGTGTTGGTTGTCCAGTAGAGGTCGGCAGAGATGATAATGCTGAGGAACCTGAAGGTGTGGACCCTCTCCACATGCTCCCCATTAATATGGAGGGGGGTTGGGCCTGCGCCATGCTTCCTGAAGTCGACAATGATCTCTCTGTTTTGCTGGTGTTCAGGGTGAGGTTGTTCTCTGAGGACCAGGTTGTCCGCTTCAGGACCTCCTCTCTGTATGCAGAGACACCGTGGTGTCGTCAGCAAATTTGATGATGCTGTTGTTGCTGTGGGCTGGGCTGCAGTCATGCGTGTAGAGGCAGTACAGCAGGGGGCTTAGCACACAGCCCTGTGGGGCGCCGATGCTCATTGTGCGGGTGGAGGAGAGGTGGGGGCCGAGTCTCACAGTCTGTGACCGGTTTGTGAGGAAGTCGTTAATCCAATTGCATGTGGGGGGGTGGGAGGCCAAGAGTGAGCAGTTTATCGCAGAGTCTGTCCGGGATTATCGTGTTGAAAGCGGAACTGTAATCCACAAAGAGCATCCGGACGTAGCTCTGCTGCTGCTCCTGGTGGTTCAGGTGGTTCAGTGTATCAAGATGCAGCCCTCCAACCCTCCACGGGCCAGGACAACCCCAAAAACCCTGCAGCACCCGTGCAGGTCAAACCGCGTACATGTGCATGTGACTAAAGCAAAAGTCTTTAAGAACCATCCTTAGCGTAAAGAAGAACAAGAAGTTTCGGAAGGGATGGCATGGCCCCTCACAGAACCCTGATCTCCACATCGTCAAGTGTTTTTGGGAGTACAGGAAAAGACAGAAAGACACGAGAATACCTAGATTCAGAGATCAAGGTTAGTTGTCCAAGATGTTTGAGATGACCTACCAGCAGAGTTCCTTCAAAAACTGTGGAAGAGTTGATGCTGTTTCAAGGCAGAAACTGGACACACTCAGTACTCATTTAATGTCGATTTCTCTTTATGATCATTCACTGCATTTTCTTGTTTGATTAAAATAAATGGTTAATTTTTGAGGGGGCTGATGATTTGGGCTTTCTCCTGACGAGAAAAACTGAAGTGGAAAGTTGGCTTCTGATTCCCCTCTTCCAAACCACTTAGGAGTAAAGCGAAGTGAATAGCTGAAGTTTTATTGAATTTTCATCCTCCGTAGAAAATCCAGAAGACTGCAGTTGTTATTTTAACTATTCAGCATTCAGTATCTTTGTCTCTTAGAACTGAATATTTTTACTCTTTATTTATTAGTATTCATTGCAGAATCTGTCTTTTATACATAGCAGTCAATGGGAAATGTCTGCCTCTTGTAGTTGGTTGAGGAACAGCAAAATGTGGTACTTCTTGGTTTACCTGGTTGAAAGATGAAGGCCTGGGTTCAATTAGAAAAGCAGGTTTCCCCTAAACTTTCTCCTTGACTCGCAATTTATAAAGGTGAATCAAAGGCCGACTTCAGCATTGTGTTTTCTGTGTTTCTTGTGCTCCTGTGTTGTCAGAATGATGGAGCTTTTTTCATTTGCAGTTAAGCGTTGCCGCATTGCCTGTCGTGCTTTTATTTTGCAGGTCACATTGAACTCTGACCTTTCTCTGGTCGGTGCAGTTTTACAGAAGGGGGAGACACTTTTTGAAAAATTTGAACCACAGACAGAAACGATTAAATAGATATGTGGAGTTGAATGCATTTAAGTTCTGAATGTGAAGACACTGTTGTGTCTGGTCCACAACAGTGCAGCAGGTACATGCATAGAGCCCATGTTTACTTTATATACCATTATTCTTATTCATAGAGTGAGAGTCTCAGTTTAGCTTTTACATGTGTGCATTTGTCATGGACATGTTAGATTTTTTCACTGTATAAAGTCAGTCACATGTTCTTTGTTTCATTGCAGATTTAAATTAACTCTATATTTCTGCAGAAACTGTGGACGAAATTCAGAGTAATGAAAATAAGCATATTTATTTGGGGGATTTAATGTTAATTATAATTTATTGTGGTTCAACACTTTCAGCAAAGCAGCAAGTTGAACATCAATTTTACATACTTGGAATTCTATAAGGTTTTCTAAACTGTGAATGTTACAAACTGGCTCTCTGTCTTTACCTTGTAAACCCAATTACGTTTTAGCCCTCACCACCTCAGGATCTTTTAGAAACACTGCATGGAAATATATTATCCGATCAATAGAAAAGGAAAGAAAAAGCTAACCCTCTGCCTTAGCTTCATGAAGGTCATGTTTATTGAAAGTATAAAGTAGATATTACATTGAAAGCTCAGAACAAATAGGTAGGATAGCATTAGAACACTCACAAAATTTAAAAAGAATTTTTCAAAGCATTTAGTTTTCTTTTTTATAGAAATTGGTTATTTAGCTGTTTAGCTGAGTAAATTGTCAAGTAGTTTGAAATTTCCTGTTACTTTCTTTTAGAATTTATTTTTTTGACAAAGTTTAAAACAATACTTTTGTTCCACATGTTAATTGTCACAATAACAATAAGATCCACTCTGATTAAAATTGTGTGTTTGTTTTTTTTTATTATGTTCTTGTTGCATTTTTCTCATGATGGAGGACATATAAAAAGTGATGATTGGAGTGGAACTTTAAGCTGCACAATGTGGATTAAAGAAAGTATGTTCAAATGAATACAAACTGACGACCCGGAATAGTTGTAACACGGGGAAAGTTAAGGACAAAATAGAAGTTTAGTGCATGAGAGAATGACACTTCTTGGTAGAATACAACTTAAACTGGTGTCTGGCTTTGACTGATAGTCAGGGAGTCAAAAATCGAAGCTCCATCAACGCAACTGCACCTCCTCAAGCTGCACAGATGAACATCTATGTTCAATAATGTTGTTAAACTTCCCTTTACATTATTTCATTTTAAGAGAATAAGAGGAGTTGTGGTCTAAATCTAGATCAACTGTAAGATATGGATTTATGACTTTTCTTTCTAAATGAAAACACAGCCAAAGTAGCCATCACAGTTTTAGTTTACAAGAATACCCTCCCCTTCAATAAAAGAGACAGCTGTTCTTTCCTGTACTTGTTATTTAGGAATGTGCTGCCAAAAAAAGAGGGGCTTACAGACCTGAATACAGAAAGTGGAGCATCACTTTTAATCTAAACTTTTAAAAATTCAACCAAAAAAAGAAAAAATCCACACTGCAATGCTAACTTTTTAATACCATAACAGTACATTATCGGTTTACAATGAATCTTTTGTGTGTTTCAAATGAACTGAACTTGAGGAAAGAGTTTCAAAAACGAATTTTGATGGCCTTGCTTTTCAAAACCAAAGGGGAATGTGGTATTCCTGTAAAAATCCTGCTTCATTGTGTGTGTGCACATTCAACCCCATTCCAGAGTCTTCAGCTGTGAGAAAACACGATTCTGTCCTCACTGCAAAGACACGTGACTAACTAAAGAGCTGGGATTTCATTAGTGCTAAAGCAGTGCTGTAACACAAGCCTCCTGAAACAGTACCTTCATTACTCTTTTTGAAGATCTTAAAAGTTTTTTATTTGAAAATAGCTTTTAGGAAAAGCAGATTGACTCTATTTTTGTACTTTTTTTGGTGACAAAAAATCCAAACTCTTCCCTCATCTAATAAAAATACATTTTTGGCTGATTCATAAAGGAAAAACGAAGAAAATAAACAGCTTGGGTCCAATGAAAAACCTTTAGATTCATAATTATCTTTTTGATTGCAATAATTTGATGTCTTAATTTAAAAAGAATGCAAACAACCAAGTTTTTATATTTTCTGAGAAATTTTGATCTTCGGTTAAAACTGACAGAGTCCTGAAATAGACTTTGCTAGTTTTTGAGGGGGAAACGTAACAAAACATCTAAAAAGAAAAGCAAAAAAGACATTTAAAGAAATTCCGATTAAAGTAGCAAAATAAACCAAAGTGTTTGGTTTGATCACATTAAGAGAAATAACATTAAAATATTAAGTGCGTTTATCATCATTAAGCAAGCAAAGTTAGCATGAAATGAATAAAAATGCTTAAATGAATAGTTGATAAAAGATATTTGAGACTAAACCCAAATGTTACAAAACTGCATGTAAACTATTAAAACTGGCAAAAAATCTGTCATTTCAAATGGACCGTCTTCCTCAGTTTTACCCCATTTTTCTCAATGATTAGGTGATGCTGTGGCTTTAAAAACAACAAAACTAATGTATGTTAGTTTTAGAATAATAAAAAGAAAAAAGCAGATGAACTCTCTCCTTCTATATATAACACAAACATATTTGATGTGGTTTATTTTAAGTTTACCATCTTTTTGAGCAGATTTCACGAAAATCTTGTGCCACAACTTTTGTTTTGCAGAACTTTTGTAAAGTTATCCAGTTTATTTTAATATAACTCTTGTTTGGTTCCTTCTTATGCAGATCACTCCAGGCAGTAAGGCGTCCTCAGCCAACTTGTGTCCTGGGGATGTTATCCTGGCCATCGAGGGAGTCCCAGCTACAGACATGCTGCACTGTGAGGCTCAAAACAAGATAAAGGAGTCCAGCAAACAGCTGTGTCTCACTGTGGAAAGGTAACAAGATCCAGCAAGAACAGGACCACACTGTTTTACAGCGCATTTGATTTTTTACTACAAAAAGTTCCTGTTTTAAGGATTTTTTATCTACAGAAGTCTTAAATAAAAACACTCAGTGGAACTTTACTAGGCACACATGTTCAACTGTTTACAGAGAATGGTCCAAAAAGAGAAAATATTCAGTAAGGTCCGAGGAGAATGGTGAGACTGATTCCAGTTGATAGAAAGGCAGCAGTAACTCAAATAACCATTGGTTACAACCAAAGTCTGCAGAAGAGCGTCTCTGAACACACAACACATCCATCCTTGAGGCAGATAGGCTACAGCAGTAGAAGACCACACTGGGTGCCCCTCCTGTCAGCAAAGAACAGGAAACTGAGGCTACAGGTGTACCTAGATAAATAATTGTCGCTCCTCACTGTATTTTCTAATAAAGAGCAGTTCTTCAAATTCTGCCATCCTGCATCTGTCCTCTTACATATTTATTCAATCCAACAACTGGGGCTCTCAACGTGGAACAGTTTATAAAATGATCTAAAGCTCCTCTGTTTGATCTTGACCAATGAGCTCCAATGGATTTATGAAAACATGGAGAAGTTATTTGTGGTAGTTTTTCAGACTCTTTTATTGCACCTCGTTGTTTTGTCATTTTACTAAGTCTATGTGTAGTCTATCTATTTGACAGTAAATGTTGAGGTTTTGCTTTCAAGAGGGTTTTTCCCTATTGCTACAAAAATCTAAACTAAATCTGTTGGAATAAATCTTATATTATATAGAGAGGGAAGTGGTATTTATTGATTTAGTAAAAATACTTCTCAAAATAACATGTTTTTATACAGTATTACAGTATTAAAACTTTGTGGGTCCAAATTAATATAACAAAATGAAACTAATAAATGACACATTAAGCCACAGAAGTAGAGGAAGACAGGAATATGGCAGTTCAATGACACATTTCCAAACCTCATTTTTGATGTTTTGTGGGTTAGGATTATAGACTCACAAACTTGTGGCTCATGAAGATAAGCCATGCTGATTCAACCCTCCAGTCAGAATGTGTCTGTTCTCAGGAATCAATCACGACTCTGGTCGCCTCATGTTATGGAGGACGGCAGAGCTCACCCGTTTAAAGTCGACCTTGAGACCAAACAGCAGGTTTGTAGAATGATGATAAATAATTAAGAAAAAAACACTATTGTGTGTGCAGTTATTAGGAACGTTTCGTCCTATTTCCCACTTTTACAGGAGTATAAACCGATCGGCGCCACTCACAACCGCAGAGCTCAGCCGTTTATTGCTGCAGCAAACATTGATGACAAACGACAGGTGGTCAGCACGTCCTACAACACTCCCATAGGCCTGTACTCTTCAGGAAACATCCAAGATGCCATGGAGGGCCAGATCCGAGGCCTTGTTCAGCCCAAGCCTGAGAGGTACTGACTCAGGGCAGTAATAAACATTTCTCTATGAGCCAAAATTTCAAAAAGGTACATATTTTATAGCTTTTCTGAGACATTTCTGCAGAGCAGCGGGAGTTCATTAAAAATTCACCTCTGAGTTGTGGGTGGGACTGTTGGCATGGAGTAAGCCTGCCCCCATTTCCCATAATTTCTTTGCACCTTTTGCACTTTCTCCCACCAGCTTACAGCCCTTCACAATATATATATATATATATATATATATATATATATATATATATATATATATATATATATATATATGTGTGTGTGTGTGTGTATTCACAATGGAAATTGGCCAATTACCATAACAATGGTGACAGGGTGACTGGGTGATTAACATCACCCAGTGTGGGTCCTTGGGCAAGACCCTTAACGCTTTTGCCTACCTCACAACATGAGAGACAATGTTAGGAGAAACAATAGCAGACATTGAGGACAGTTACTAGTTCCTTGGAATTTCGCAGGCAAATGGCAACCTGTAGCAGGCAACAAAGAAAGCTGCAATAGCTAAATACCTCCAACGAGTAAGGCAAGTCCCGAGAAGCCGGCTCAATGGCAAAAATAAGACCCGGGCAATAAATAGCTACATGAATACATCAAGCTCAAGGACCCAACTGACAATGTGCTTAGTGAATGTCTCAGACAATGGAGAGCAGAGGATAAAGTGCTGGAGGACAGATCCTCATGGGAGGACAAACCCCTGCATGGGATGTACCAGCCCTGAGCCCTGAGCCCTGAGCACCAGAGCAATAGAGGATCAGATCTACCACACCAGACAAGACCCAAGGTGTAGGCTGTCCAAAGAGGCGCCTGAAACAATCCAGCACATATTTGCAGGGTGTAAGATGTTGGCAGGTAAAGCATACATGGAGCGGCACAATCAAGTGGCTGGAAAAATATACAGGAACGTGTGCAAAATATGAACTGGTAACCCCAAGGTCAAAATGGGAAAAAACACCCCCCAAAGGTGGTAGAGCATGAAAGGGCAAAGATCCTGTGGGACTTCCAGATCCAGACTGATAGTATGGTAATGGCGAACCAACCAGTCATTGTAGTGGTGGATAAAGAACAGGGAAAGCCGTTGTGGTGGATGTGGCAGTGCCAAGCGATGGAAACATCAGGAAGAAGGAACATGAGAAACTGGAGAAATACCAGGGACTCAGAGAAGAACTGGAGAAAGCCTGGAAAGTGAAGGTGACAGTGGTGCCTGTGGTAATTGGAACACTCGGGGCAGTAACCCCCAAGCTGGAGGAGTGGCTACAACAGATACCTGGAAAGACCTCAGACCTCTCAGTCCAGAAAAGCATGGTGCTAGAAACAGCTAAGATACTGCACAGGACCCTCAAATTCCCAGGCCTCTGGTAGAGGACTCAAGCTTGTGTGAGTAACCACCCACAGAAGGGTGAGAGGGGCGTTTTTTTTATATATATACTGTATATATAGATATATATATCTATATATACTGTATATACTGTATTTGTATGTATGTATGTCCTCCATCGTCAGAAAAATGCCACAAGAAAATTTTAAAAGCACCAAAAACCCAATTTTCATCAGAGTGTGTTTTTATAAATTAGTCATCCAAAAATGTAATGGTAGGAAACGTACGATTCTCCATTTGTTGCAGTTTGTTTGCGGATATTTTTTTCAACCTCAGTCTTTGTGCTCTCGTCATGAGTTGCCTCTTCAACGACCCCTCAATCCAGATCCAAAGATGTGCTGAACATGTCAGCCAGACTTCATCAGGCTGCTTGACTAATAGAGTGTAGCTATGTGAATGACAGGAGAGCATATAGAAGAGAATCCAAGTGGAGCTTAGCTGCAGCTGTGCCACATTAAAGTAGGACGGATAGCAGTGCAGTGTTTTCAGAAAAACAATATCTAAAAAGACATTTTATGACCGTCCAACATTTTTTCCCCTGCTTTAAATCACGTTCTGTATATTTTATCTATATTTTATGCTCTGACCTTTAAAATCTTGTGTTTCTGAAAACCGCTTCAGTCCCAGAGCTCTGAGCAGCATCGAGGAATCTGACGTGTACCGGATGCTGCAGAAAGACCAGGATATGCCCCAGGAGCCTCGGCAGTCTGGCTCCTTTAGAGCCCTCCAGGAGTTTATCGACAGCGACGGTGAGCCCTTTCTGCCTCCAAATCAATGCAAACATTTGTAAGATGGATGAGTGAAGGCTGTAAAAAAGAAAGTAAATTAGCAAATATTTTAACAAGATAAATAATCAAAAAAGATGTAACATTCATTTTTAAACTAAACTCTTTTAATGACTCTGCAATTTAATTTCAATTGTCAAACATGTTTTTCCCTTGATATAGAAATCAATGCAACCAATAATTGCCCGTATGTGACATTGTGCGTCACAGCAATTGCAATGTTAATGTCTGTTCTTTGTTATGTCAGTGCCGTGATGTCTAAGTTGTATAATATGTCAATAAAAAAAAACCTTCTCTATCTGCCTCACTGATTGAAGAGAGAAAATGCACTCTATTCTTACCATGACTAAAAAGTGTCATTCTGAATGCAAGAGGCTTTTTGTTAGTTCCTGAAGTGTTCTCGACTTGTGTCCTTCAAATGCTCTGCTTCCATTTATTCGCTTGATTGAAGCCTTCCTTTCTCCTGTGGACAGGCACTCGTCCCATTGTGACCCGGACAGTCAAAGCCCCCACCTCCAAACCAGCTCCACCTACAGGAAACTTGCAGAAACTGCCCGTCTGCGATAAGTGTGGGAATGGGATTGTGTGAGTGAAAACAGAGCAGGACATCTGTGGATCTCATTAATCTGTGGATCTCCAAAAAAGAATCGGAAAATTAAATCAACAACACAACCCTTTTCTTTCACTCTATAAATACAGTGACTCGGTTTGTTGCAGTGGTGTGTGTTTGTCTCTGTGTGGTCATGAATGAACATTAGACTAGTCCAGGTTCTCTGATTTAATAAGAGCTAGATAAGAGGAAATATGACTTTTTTATCTAGTTAGTAAACACATGTTTTATTCAAAGAGACTTAAAGGTAAATGAGCTATTTAAGACCATTTAAATAGACTCAAACTGGGAAAGATGGCAGCGGGGAATCAAATGGCAACCTCCTGAGCAAAAGAATACAACATTTTCTAATTTACAGCCACTTACGATATATGAGAACTGGACTGAGGGACTCCTCCCCTCTCATGTTCAAACAGGAAGTACCCACTGGCTCCAAAAAGCCAAATCCCATGGACTTCTCTAGAGAAATATAAACTGACCAATCAGATTACTTTTGAGGTGAGGGGGAGTTGAAGATAAATACTAACCATCACAGAAATTGATACCACTTTTGGAGGAAACACGTAATTGAATGGATGCTACATTTATAAAGATAAAAAATAATGTGTGCCAGACAAATAAAACAGTAAAATGAATTTTAATGATTTTATTTTTTACCAGATATTGCAAAGAAATCTCTCAAAAGAACACGTGACAGCAATAATTATACAGTTTATGATCTGACCCTCAAAAAATTCTCATAGAGTTAAAAATGTTTTTCCCTCTTAATGTTTAAGCAGTTTTCAAATGATCACCAATGTTCTCCCTTGTGATTCATTATACATTTTAAAGAGCATTTAAGCTACGTTCACATCAGGCATGTGACGCAAGTTCAAGAACGCTACAAACAGGCATTCTTGAACGTGCTGGACTGTTGCTACCTGATACTAGCACATGTACTCACAGTTAGAAGAGAGTTATGAAGTTCAATATGTTCCAAAAAGGACGCACTTGTAGATTTGATGTGAGAACTTGTAACATAGAATGTGAGAATTTAATCGGAGAGTTGGTGCAAAATGTCAAAGCGGTGCAATTCTGGTGAATCTTGCTTCACTTTCACAGCTCACTCTGATATCTGAAAGACTTGGTGTCATAGAATTCCAGCTGGGCACAAACCAATTATTAATTTATCTGGTTGGGACTTCTGTGAATCTAAAGGGAAGCCATCCAAACATCACTACCAAATCTGAGTCCCTGATTGGTCAAAGTTCAGGTGGTTTAACTTTCAACGCGCATTTAATTGACATACATGTTGCACGTAGAGTCCGAAAACGGACTTAAAAACCTGAGTGTCGACACATAAACAGAGGAGTTTTGTACAGGAAAACCCGAAACTTGCTTTTACATGCGTTTACATACACTTTTCATTTAAAGTGGCCATCTGAACGCACATTTCCGAGCCTGGAGTGAACGTAGCATCACACCTGAGAAAACAATTGTTTTGAAAAAACCTCTTCTGAACATTGATGTCACCTTTTTTCTGTGTTTGAAACTGCAGGGGGACAGTGATTAAAGCTCGGGACAAATACCATCACCCCGGGTGTTTCGCGTGCTCCGACTGTGATGTCAACCTAAAGCAGAAAGGCTATTTCATTGTGGAAGGGCGTCTGTACTGTGAGAGCCACGCCCGAGCCAGAATGAGACCCCCAGAGGGACACGACCTCATCACAACATTCCACTCACCTTAGAAGCTTCTCCAAGCACTTTGCCAAACATGTTCAGTGATCTGCAATGTTTGTGCAAGATAATCTTAGCAGAACGAATCATGCTAATGTGATGAATTGGAAATCACACTTCACAGCTATGTCTCATTTAAACATTTGCCACATTTTTAATGTTTCCAATAAAGAAATCTGGTCAACTTTTTGTGAATTCCTTCATATTAGCAACACTCTTCTGGAAAAAAATCTTTTTAAGCATCAGACCCTTTAATGAATGCTTTATTTTTCTTTGATTTATCTATTTAAAAAGTAGAGGCGTAGTTGTCAAACAACCAAAGTACAAACCAACATGTCTTTCCTTTTCCAAACTAGGAAAAATATATATAATTGTACTGAAAAACGTTTGTTTTTTTTCCATTAAAAACATTTTGCTGGATCCAGCAGGTATTTATTTACTGCTTTCCTTGAGTACTTGACAAATCAGTTAAAAGGTTCAGAGCCAGTAAGATTAAGATACAGTTTCAAGGCCAGTAAGGCCTAAAAAGCAACAAATTCGTTCACTAAAGAGGCAGAAGATTCCAGAAAATTATTTAATATTGATATTTTCTTTTTGAATTTACACCTTTTATAAAATGTCTTAACAAGAGCACCGCATAAGAGTGAAAACTCACTCGACACGAGTGAGTTTTCACTGCTGTCTCGCCCCACTCCCACAGAGAGTAATCCTGTCCCATCCCGCTCCCAGGCCAAAGTTTAAAAAATAATCCTGTCCCATCCCACTCCTGGTAATCTGACTCCCATCCAAAATTAACCCGCTCCTTCCTTTGAATTATCTTTTTTCTTTTATCTTAGTTGTGCCAAATAGGGTCTGTTAAGAGAAGGGCAAACAGTGGTGGCAACTCTCCCGCCTAAATTTAAGCTATCTGGTTTTAGGAATTAAACCAGAGGTCACCACTAGACCGCCATTGTATTGTTTTTTGAAAAACTGCAGATTGGAAGCTTCAGGCACAAGCTCTGAAATTATGCTCATCTGGGGATTTGTGTAAACAAAAAATTAAGATCTTGCTGCTGCGGTGTTTTACCAAAATGTTTAATACAACTAAATTATTTTTAATCATCTTAGGACAAACTTTGTTGACTGAGCACATCCCCCTGCAGCAAGCAACTCTTTCCTTCAAAGCTTTGAGTCACCTGAGACAGAGTGCCACACTTCAGTTCTTTGGTCATCACAAAAGTCAGAACCAATTATCAAGTAGCTGGTGTGGAAGGAAGGAGTTAGCTTTCCAAGGTGTGAGTCATCTCGGACAGGGAAGGAGCCCCAGCATCTTTATGTCTTTGGTCATCACAAAAGTCTGAACAGGTTCATCAGATCAAGCTCGGAGATGCTCAGAAGATTGCCGTCCATCACGGTTATTGTGCCTCGGACGATTCATCAGTGCTGCGGTCCGTCCTAGTTTTACCATGGTGTACTACAAAAGAAAGTTAAAAAAAAAACACACATCCTCAAATCAGTCATCGTCATTTGAAAAGAGGGTTGGCGCGGCTGCAGCTGCGCAGGCGACTGCAGTTCATTGCAGTTGTTCTCAATTTCATGAGTGACCAGATGAGGAGATCAGGCCGTTTACACGGTTACAGAACGATGCATGAGAGGAGTGAGCTGGAAGGACTGCGTGTCACTCTGGACTTGGTCTTTTATTGTAAGAAAAAAATAATTTTCTCGTGATAACGACAGAAAAAGGCCATTTTCACCTTCGGTACTTTTGAACAGTAATTTGTAGAAAAAATGAAAATAGCCACTTTTGTGCCACAGTTGTCAGTTTAGCTTGAAATCGGCAAATTTCATCTACAACAAAAATTCTCTAAAAAACCCACATCTAGTCATAAACATTTTAAGCTATTTAATTTCTCACTATACATTTCTACATTTGTGATTATCTTTTAAATGTTGCCCTTCTAAGTGCGAACCAAGGCCTGCCTTCTTTTGTACATGCACAAAAAATGTCCCAGCTATATCAATAGGATTGTGTCCTCTTTGTACCAACCAGCACTGATCAATACACTATTGTGTTTGGCAACTGACTCCACTTCATTATTTCACAATTTAATATATTTAGTTCAGACAAAATCAATAGTCTTCTTACAAAACACCATTAATCAAACATTAACATAGAGAAATCCAGGGAATAGAAAAACCAAAGAGCTTTTTTTTCTTTGAAGTCTTGAATACAAGATGCATTAGCAGAGAAGGGTAAACTTAATTTGCTTCTAAGCTATTGTTGGCTTTATTTCATCAGCAGACAGTGCATCCCCATCCTGGGAGGGGGGAATTTTGTGACAGGAGCAGATGCTCAATAATGTCAGCCAGCTGAAGGGACAATTATTGACCTAATGCTGAATCCACCATCAATGGCTTACTAAAAATGGAAAACTTCAGCTAATGTCCCAGTCCTTGTGCTCCTCACGCACACACAAAGTAAATCAGTGAGAACATGGTCAACAGGAAGAGCAGCACAAAACTCGAACACCAGTGTAATCATTGTGAAAGCAGCTAGCAGCAATTAGAAAGTGGAACAAAGACAGACCAAATGAGCGGGGAATGTTTTTTTCTGGTGTGTGTGATAACAAAACCTGCAACAGTTTCCTGCTGAATTCATAATGGAAACAATTTTACCTCCACAGCATCTGCAGCTTGAATCGCGCTAAATAAAAAGAAGGTATTGAGTGCATCAAAACTACAGACTCCTATTTATCCTACTCTAAAATTATTTTTTACTTTTATACATAATCATTTCATTTCTTTCTTGAGATGTTTTTGGATTAAAGTGATTTTTTTATTGTGCATTTGCCAAACAATACATGGCATTATAAATTTAAAATGATAGCATTAAAATAATTTCTAAATTATACAAATCTGCAAAGGGTTTACCCAAAACAGTTGTCAAAACATGCAAATAAATATGCAAATAAGCAGTAGTTGCCATTGCAATTTGTGAAAAATCCAAATTGTATAAATGCTTTAAAAGAAAATTTGAAGACTATGCCAAACAGCAAATGCAAACATTACAGATGGTGACACATTTGTGCAACAGTTACAAATTCTGACTGTACTACATTAAATACAAGGTTTACTCTGCTCAATTGAGCTTAAATCCATAAAAAAATGTGGCATTTTATTAACGTCATCAAAGAGATTTCGATATAAAGCTTGCTGAGAGCCAACTGCTGGTGAGACAAAAACATCCAAAAGCAGAACAAGATTACAGAAATGCTTTAATACAGAAATAAAACACAGCTCCAAGAGGATTTTCTTTGGTCATATCAAATACTAATAATAAAAGACAGATGGAGCATTTGTTTTTGGCGTGTGGAAAAACTGCTTGTGGTTTTGCACACAAACCTTTTTTTGTGCACAGCTATGCCAACATTCAAGTACCTGCAGAAGAGCTGGAATACTGGAGAGTTGACTTGCTTTCAGAGTAAGATGAACACCATTCGTGCCAAAGACCATTTGAATTTTCTAATTAGGATGTACAACATCTATATACATGAGATTTTCTGCACAAAATTCAAGGTTCTTCTTGTAAAACTATGATTTCTTTTAATCATTTTTCTGAGTTAACCCTTGTGCTATCTTAGATGACCCCACCCTTACATTGACATGTTCTCCCTACCATGACAAAGGTGGATAAAGGTGGAAAGATTTCATGTAATCCATGGATGCCAATGAAGATCACAAATCATTGAAGAAAAAAGGTTCAGAGCACTGTCTAGTGGGTCTAGATGACCCAACTCCCAATGTTACAGTCCCTAGGATAGCACAAGGGTTACAGCTGCTGCAACTACGTCTATCTGTCCTTCAAATGAGAACATAAGCAGCAGAAACAGCACTTTCTGTATATTTTTTTTTAACTTTAAGCCGCATGATTTTGAAGCTTTGACGCTTTGACCACAATCAAAGCAAATTTTTCCAATGGTTTACAGATGGCATCAAGCCTGATGCAGTCTTACCATCCGTCTGTCCTTTGCTGCCCAGCTCAGGGTGGTTTTTCTAGATCCTGCCACTCTGACTGTTTCTGTCAGAGGACACTCGTTGCAGAAGTGTCTCCACCTCCAATACTTGCAGCATTCCTGCCCCTGCAGAAAGCAGGGGAGCCAGCTGCTGGATCCTGCAGGTGTGAGACAAAGGAAGAAAGGAAAGCAAAAATGAGTGTTAATGGAAATAGGTGGGGTCAAGTTGGGCAGGTTCAGACTGGTAAAAGACCCTCCATGGGGCTGACAACAGGGATGTATAATGTGGAGGCCCCCATGAAGTCTGAAGACATCTCATCTGTTTTCTCTTCCCGGGAGGGAAGCAAGAAATCACCTAAGTTGGTGCAGCTGCATCTTCCAACAGTACTCTGTCTGCAATCACATGGCAATTTCAGAGTAGAAGTAGTTACAGATCTCCAGCAGAGCCATGTCTGTGGGCTCCGGTGGACTTTTTATCAAGGACAGCAACCGTGAGGTTGTGAAAATGCTTTTCTAATCAGCAAATCTTAAACAGATAGCACAGACACCTCATGATTAAATTCGAAATCATCTCAACTTTAAAACATCATTTTGTCTTTAATGGACACAATAACTTGGCATATTCCTTACAGCATTTTCAAGTTAAAAAAAAAGGGAATTTGATGTAACTTTTATACCCAAAGAATTGTACATTTAACAAAATGCAGAAAGTGTTTTTTTTTTTAAATGACTAAAGAATTATTCAAAAAATCAAAAAGGTTTACTTTTCTTTACTTTTCTTTGCTACTTAAAGCAGCAGAAAACAGGAACATCAAAAAAAAATTTGTCATTATGCTATCCAGCTAACAGCTTCAGAAATGTGTTACCTTCTTTTTTGAAAAATTCCATTAATAAGTTGTGATTCTTTATTGAGATAAGGTCTGTGCTCACAGATATTATTGATCATGACAAAAATGCGAAAAAGGTTTTAAAAAACAAATTTTCCTATAGATTTCTTTAGCTCTGCGCTTGACTCAAATAGCAGGGTATCTTTTATAAACTTTTGTGGCATCTGGTCAGAAACTGACAGTCAACAATTAGATAAAGCTCGTTGAGATGACTACTGTTGTAAATACTGTGCTATATAAATGAAATTGAATTGAATTGAATTAAACTGGCTTGAATTGAATGATGTTCTCTCAGTCTGGTGTTTTCAAGTATTCATAGAACTGCAGGTCACGGCTTACAAAAGTATGATAGAAGGTCTTGGGAAGCTCATGAATATGCTGCTGTACAAGGCTTATCTTAAGAGGATGTCTATTTTATTTATTTTTTAACTGCATTAAGTCTTTCTACTCTGGTTACAGAAAAAAAAAGCAAAAATAAATATATATGTATATATGTATTCGTGTATATATATATATAGATATATCTATATATATATATATCTATATAGATATATAGATATATATATATCGATATATATATCGATATATCTATATATAGATATAGATATAGATATAGATATATAAATAGATATATTTATGAGACTGGGGATAAAAGAAAATCCAAAATAAAATTCATATTTTAATAATACACGTTTCTATATTTCATCTTTTTTTTCCCTGAAAATTGCTGGTAAGAAGCAATTTGCTGATGTTAGATTTTTTAAGAGTTTTATAATTGGGGGATATGTTTGTTAATTCATTAAAATATATACTTACTTAAATAAAGCATATAATTGCTAATGTAATACACGGCTATTTTATGATTTAATGATGCAAAAATAGTCCATGATTGAAAAGATTTCCATGTGATAAAAATAACCCAGTTTCAGAACCAAATGATCAGTCCCTAGTAATGCATCCCTTTTCCATTCCATGACCAGAACAAGGGTTGCTATGGTAAAGATCAATGATTGTGACCATGTTTTCTGTCTTCAAAATGCCATTAGTATTCTTCTTTAAAAAAAAAAAAAACTCATTGCTTATTTGAGTGATTCCTGATGGTGTTTATTTACAAGGGTTCTGGCTGCTGCATCAGATAGAAAACCTTGGTAGCCAGTGAGAAAAAACTAATAAAAAATATTTTTTTTAAAAATGTATTAGTGTTTATGAGACATTTATAGTACCTGGTTTCACATAAATTGTTTGAAACTACTAAAACATAAAAATGATGTTTTTGTCTTGATCCTAAGGTCCTACCTCTCAATAATGTAGATTTTTATTTTGATGCAGACTAGTTAAAAATCAAACACAGCAGGTAAACATTTAGAAATCTGTTCTGCTGAAACGTACAAAACTGATGGTTTAAAAGTCACTTATTTCATTAATAAAATTTCACTCCAAATCAATGATTCATTTTCAGTTGTAGATTACACCCAAATGCACTATGTTTACTATACTGTATAATTCCACTAAAAAACAACACACATTCAAAATACACATATAAAATAGGTCATTCATTTATTGAATATAAAACAAGATTTTATTTTGTTTTTAATCTTAATATTCCTTCCTACTTTAAGGACCTTGGTTTAATGATTAAATTTGGAGTTCTTGGATTTCCGTAAGAATTCTTGAAGTTCTGGCAGCTTGTGGTTCATTACGCGGCTTGAGGTCACAAACCACGTGTCAATTTATGAATGATAGAAGCTTTAAGCTGACTTTCTAATATGTCAGGAAACAATCTAGACAAATTGAATAAAGCTGATATGACATCTTGTTGTGTGGTTGCTCTCTATTAACACAGGAAAATGTCTTTTTTTGGAAACTACGAATTAATGTACTTTCTTAATTTAAAGCGAATACAAATTCAAATTCATTTTTAGCAATCTTTAAGTAAGTATAACAGGCAGTGGGATATGCTTAATGCCATTGTATTTGAAAAATACTAATATTGAGGCATCAAATGATTACTTAATTATTTAAGGACAGCTGAAACATTTAAAATTTTAATTAAAATTTGGGGCCAAAGGCAGATCAATGTGTTGGTGTTTGTACGGTCAACAGAAGCTCCAATGTGTCAACATATTTTTTTTTTCTATTTTAAGGTGCATTAATTAAAATCTAAAATCTGGACGTCTGAGAACCAAATTGGAATTACTTTTATTCTTTCATTGAAGCAATCTATCACAAGTCATTTAATACTTAATCATGACAGGGGCATCTGGACACAGAGCTGCACACCATTTAAATAAAGTGTCACAGTTGCAGTCAAGTCATTCATTTGATCATCTCAGAAGATGAAAAGAATATTAAACGGTCGTCTATAAAAGTCATCTTTGAACCAAAGTTTCACTTGCTAAAAAGGGAACTTGGTTATGATTTGACTCTATGTTATACCCAGAGCTCCTCTGCACCACATGAGAAAAAAAACAAAAAAGCACTTTTGATCTGTTTTTGAAGAATTACACTTAAACTTTGTATTAATTTCTTTTTTCACAAAAAGAAAAAATCTTCTGCAAAAAAAATAAATCTAATGAAGAGGCTATACCACAATAGAATTAAAAGATAACTTGAAATGCAAAATAACTACGTATTTTCATAAAGCTAGCTCTTCTATTGTCAGTTGTGCTGTGAAATACTTTGTTCCCGGTTGCTCTGTGTTGTTCATTTAACTGCTTAAAAGGTGAAAACACTTGTCAGATATTAAATTAATTGAAGTTATTGTCCTTTTCTGCCATTTTTGAAGGTCAAAATCCAAAAATAAGCCACAATCAATTGTGAATAGACACTCTCAGACTCTTAGACGTTTGTCGATTTATCATCAGTACAAACCCTGTCTTTTTGTGCCTCTCTGCTTGTGGAGTTCACAGTGAGGGAGCCACAACATTTGCACACAGTCAAAAAAGCCGTCCTGTAGTTGTTGTTCATCCATCCATACAGGATGGGATTGACGCACGTTGAGCACATCGCCAAGATGTGGAAAACAGTGAAGACCAGCTTAAAGTCCTTCATGTGCAGAACGGTGTTATCAATGTCAATTGCCAGCTGAAAGGCGTGGAAAGGCAACCAGCAGACGGCAAAAACCACCACCATGGTCAGCATCATCTTAGTGGTCTTCCTCCTGCGCTGGTGGTCATTGCGACCACACTTCATGTGATGCTTCAGCTTCTTCCAGATGCGAATGTATGCAACAGAGTTGATGGCCAAAGGTATGGCGACTTGCACCACCAGCATTGACATGCTGTAGAGCCGTCCGTTCATGCTGCTTCCTGGCCACTTCTCTGTGCACACCTGAATGGACTCCTCTGGTGAAAAGTCAAATGACCCGTACTCCCTGAAAATGGCAAGAGGACTTGCCAGCAAAGCGCTGATCACCCAGGAGAAGACAATAACCATGGCACACATGTCTTTGGACATCTTAGTCTCCATGTGGTGCACGATGCTCCTGTGCCGGTCCAGGGCAATGATGTTTAAAGTGATGGTGGAGACCTGCACGGTCATGCCTTGAGCAAAGGGCAGCAGGTAGCACAAAACCTGCCCAAACATCCACTCATCATAGAGTGTGTAGATAAGGGTGAAGGGCAAACACAGAGTGTTAACCAGCAGGTCAGCCACAGCCAGGTTTATGATAAAGAAGTTTGTCACAGTTCGAAGATTCCTAAACTTGTAGACGACGTAAACCACCAAGGAGTTTCCGGTGACTCCAAACAGGATGATGGTGCTGTAAGCCAGGATGAGAATAACCTGAACTCCAACCAGTTTTGTACTGTCATCCAGCTTCAGAAGACTCTCGTCATTCAATGAGAGTGCAGTGGAGCAGCAGTTCAGAGTATCAAGGTAAGACTCTTCCAGTTGACTCATGTTTAGTTGATCTTCTGGATCCATGACTGAAGTCTCTCCTCAAAACTAAACCTGCAAAGGAATCAGGATTATTAGTCATTCTGTAATGAATATAATTTTTTTTTTAAAGAAAATTTGGGAAAAACTTCAAAAAATCCCTCAAATAAAATTTGATTTTGTTAACTTACTTAAACAAAAATGTCTTTTTACGTAGATTTATTCACATGTTGAGAGTTATTGGTCACCCTAAACGTTTGTAAAGCAAATTTCCATTAAAAATGTTGTCTTTTATTTATGTATATAAAAAAGCATTGTGCACACTCAGTTTTTCACTGTGTATGCATTGGAGAGTCCTGTTGCTTAAAGATGCTGCCATTGAATAAGCTATAAATGCACAAACGATATGTAAAGAGTTTAAATAAAAACCAAAAGACAAACACGTGTCAGCGCCTCGACTGGAGAGGATGGTTTGACAACCCTCCTGTCAAAGCCTGCAGGGGCTTTAAGCCTCACCGTCTTCTCTATTAGACTCTATATGATCATCATTCCAACTAAACGATTTTTCCAAATTCCAATATTGCTCTAATGACTTATTTCCTTTTTATTTTATTTTTTTTTAAGAAATGTTTTTCCAAAAAGTCGTGTTATGCCAGTTTTACGCTCACCTCAGTCCGCTGCGCGAAGCATTCAGGTTCTCTTCACTGTTTCTGTTCGCGCAAAAGTTTCCATTTTCTCCTTGACGTAAAATCCCGGCAAACAATACGGTTCAGACTTTCCTAACCACCATCAAAGAGCCTCTATGTTTAAAAAATAAAAATGGACCGCGTGCGCTGAGCGGCGGAGCGCGCAGCTGGAGCCAGTGCGCACTGCAGTTCGTTTGGCATTGAAGGTGTCTTTACTGGCCGGTGAGGCGGCTGCGTATAGGCGCTCAGAGGACGCACGTCTCCTCCACTGACGACATCTTCAAATATGAATTTGCATCACAATGAATGGGTCCCTGTTCTGTCACCGACTTCAGGATGTGTGTCAGCAACTAGAGAGGCTGGCGGAAGACTTCAAGAAAACAGTGATCGATCTCCTTCAATATCCATTTATCCTTTTTCTGAACTCACTTCATTCCCTTTCGGGGTCACGGGGATGTTGGAACCTATACTGTACCCTGGACAGTTCAGTCTATTGCAGGCCTTTCCCAAACACAAATAATAAACAACATATTAATTTATTAGTAGTAGTAGTAGTTGTAACTGACATAAACTGTAGCATGTTTGTGAATAAAATATAAGCCAGTATACTCAACAGAACATTTAAAAAGATAAGACAACAATATTTATGTTAAATAACATGAAAATATGATTTATTTATAGCACAATCCCTTGTTTATCAAGCCTGGGTTTCTCTGCACTTTTCAGTTCACAAACAGCCTCATTAGCTTGTCTTGTGACTCTAAATTGCCTGTAGAGGCAGTTGTGCATGCTTGTGATGGGAACCCCTGCCCTCCAGCAAAGAAACAACTGAAGTGTAATCAACAGTACCAAGTAACCTCATTAACTTTATAAAGAAATTTAGCTCTTTAAAATAGAATAGAATAGAATAGAATAGAATAGAATAGAATAGAATAGTGATATTTGGTATCTGTTGACTTGCAAATCAACAAGATAAATGATGTTTAAAATACATTTCCTATCAATTATTTAACAATAACCTGCCTAAACTTTAAAAACGGATTACATGAAAAAAATAATTAAAAACAAAACTACTTTACTTTTATTCTGAAAACCTATCACTCCACGATAAATAAATACGCTTTAAGGATCTCCATTAAACCAATAAATATTTCTGAAATGATAATGATGTGGTTGAATAAACACAGATTAAAAACCTCTATGAAGCAGGTTTTTAACAAACTGAACTTAATCTTAAACCTGCAAGCTTTCATTTGTCTCATGATCAGGGCTTTTTTTAACTTAGTGTTTGCTTCTTATTTTGTTACAGTCATGATTAGAGTTCTGTTTGCTATAGTTCTGCTTCCCGGTTTATTTTGAAGGTTTCCTGCTTGTCCTTATTTTTGAGTTTTACCTCCCTGGTCCCAATCTCGCTGATCGTTTTCACCTGTGTCTCGTCAGTCCTGTTTGTAGAAATGTCTTGTCTCTGCCGTCTTCTATGTTGGTCCATATTGTCCTCTTCCATGGCTACCTGTTTACAGTTGCTTTTTGTTTATGAGTATTAAACTTTTGTTGTTTTGTTTTTTTTATTCTTCTTGAAACCACCTGCCTCCCGTCTCTGTATTTTTGGTCCTTCATCAATGAAGGACCAAAAATATTTAATATATAATATATATATTATAATATATATATAATATATAATATATATACATATATATAAAATATACAATATATAATATATATAAATATATAATATATATATAATATATATAATGTAAAATATTTGGGATTTCAAACATGGATAACCCAAAATTTCTACAGTAAAAGTGTGTGGAAATATCAGTATGTGTAGTCAACATAGTCTTGAAAAGAATAATAGGAGCTGATGGCCTGGATTATGGCAAATACTTAAACTACAGTGTCTCAAACATTGCATCTTTGTCAGAAAAAGACGCTCAGCACTTGTGAAAATGTAAAATATTTGGGATTTCAAACATGAATAACTCAAACTTTCTACAGTAAAAGTGTCTGAAAATATCAGTATGTGTAGTCAACATAGTCATAAAGAGATAAAAAAGGAGATGATAGCCTGGATTATGGCAACATTTTAAACTATGGTGTCTCAAACATTGCATGAATAGAAGAAAAGACGCTTGGACTTTGTGAAGATGGAAAATATTTTGGATTTCAAACATGAATAACTCAAACTTTCTACAGTAAAAATGTCTCATAATATCCATAAATGTAGTCAACATAGTCCTTACGAGATTAAATGGAGCTGATGGCCTGGATTATGGCAAATACTTAAACTACAGTGTCTAAAACATTGCATCTTTGTCAGAAAAAGACGATTGGACTTTGTGAAAATGTAAAATATTTGGGATTTCAAACATGAATAACTCAAAATTTCTACAGTAAAAGTGTCTGGAAATATCAGTATGTGTATTCAAAATAGTCATGAATAGAATAAAAGGAGTTGATGGCCTGGATTAAGGCAAAATTTTAATCTATGGTGTCTCAAACATTGCATCTTTGTCAGAAAAAAGACGATTGGATTCGGTGAAAATGTAAAATATTTTGGATTTCAAACATGGATAACCCAAAATTTCTACAGTAAAAGTGCCTGGAAATATCAGTATGTGTAGTCAACATAGTCTTGAAGAGAATAAAAGGAGCTGATGGCCTGGATTATGGCAAATACCTAAACTACAGTGTCTCAAACATTGCGCCTCTCTCATAAGATGCTATGTTGTGACAAATCTCAGACAGTATTGACATTTAGATAACCTCTACATTTTTTTATTTCATTATGAAGTGTTTGTACTGATTCTGATAAAATTATACATCGTAACACATCCATATGTGAAAACTTAAATTATATTTACTAATAACATAAACGAATGGGCTATATGGTTGGGAGTATCCTTATAAACACCCAATCTTATCTTAGCCTTTTTATTAAATAAAAATATTTTATTATTTGATAAGAGTAGCTAGTGTATTTTTTCTCCAAACATTCATTTAACTTTTCACTGTTGTAAAATTCTTTTGAAATTTTACATTTTTTGACGTCAGCCGTGGTTGCTCTGTTACCGTAAAGCTGAGAATGCGAGAGCAGTGAAAATTAAGGAGCGGCTCATTTGACACCGCAGTTCCGAATGACGGCTGGCTTGACGGCAGTCACATCTACTGGATCACAAAAACAGATCAAACTAAGTAAGACTTAAAAGGTTTACAGGACTTGCAGGACGCTGGGTGTAGAATCAGAGCAGAAAGTGAAATTGTGTTTATTTTGGTTATTGCCAATTAAGGCATTTTTTCCTTGACCTCAAAGAGCAAACAGTGAAACTTTACAAACAGTAGAATGTGGAAAACCTTTCATGAGTATTTATTCTAACTTATTTCAAGAATGTCATCCTTTTCGAATACCAAGAAAATCTTTTTTTAATTCTCACTAGAAATGACTGTGGTGCTTGAAAATATTTTGATATGTGTACATATTTGAGAGAGAAAGACATGTCACATGACACTTTTTCCTCACTGCTGCTTTTAGTCTATAACAATTAATCCTCTCAGCTATTCCTTGAGATAAAGACATCTCTTGTATATTTATTTCTCTGGTGGCCTGAAGGAAGAAGCTGGTGCACAATCTGGATCTTTTCGTCAGGATGGTCTGCAGCCAGAAAGAAAAGACACGAAGACATCACTAAGTATACAAAAAAAGTATGTTTGTTCTTTCATAACTAACAAAAGGAAATGTGATACATGTTCAGAGAAAGATCACAGGATACAGTCCACCATTGTTTATTTAATGAAAAAAAGAATAAACCAAAAAATGCTAAAGAAAGAAGGCATGCGTGATGAAGTAAGTACACACTTATTGTAGCCATTAAATGGATAAAAAAAAACAATGCCTCAACGCTGCTGAGTTAAATGATTTGATTTCATTTAAATTCAGTTTATATCAGGTAAAAACAATAATGGGAGTGAAGGGCCACTATGGAAAAAGGAAAATTAACAAATATATGAGAATAAAGTATATTGTAGCGACCTGGGTGTTAGCCCCGCCTTCAGCCCCTAAACACTCATGAGAAATGGGGAATCTTGATGTGAAAACCATGAGTGAGAAGGCTGGGAACACAAGTGACTTCCATGCTGTTTGGCTGTTTGCGTAGTGTTCAAAATAAATGGGTGTTGACGCTGAAAAGGGGACGTTGCTTCTCTGCCTAATTCTTCCTCTCTGAGACTGTACGGAGTCGTGCGATGTAAAGGGCACGGACAGCTCTTCAAAGAAGCCACTTCATTAGCAGTTCGGCTATGGTGATGTACCAGCTGGGTCATCACATTGGTGTCAGAAGTGGGATCCGATGCCGGTGCGCCATGGAGACCTACGCCGTGGACCGAGGGATGGCTGAGATAGAGCAACACTTTCACATCCTGGAGGCAACTCAGGATAAGGGAGGAGCAAGGGCGAAATCATCTCCCTGATGGTACGAGCACCCGCCGTCATCTGCAGCCGGTCCCTGCGAGTCGGGTTTCCACGCCAGTGATGAACCGTCCAGAACAGTCTGTGATGACAGTGCGCAGCCCAGTCGAACTTTGGGGATGCAATGGCTTAACACCACTGGAACCACACCTGGCTCAGGTCAACTTGGCAACCGGCTATGAGGGCTGGAGTCCCGAGGAGACTTGTTACACACCCAGGCCTGGCGTTGGAGGGCGCTACACTCCAGGTACTGCTGGACCTCTCATGCTGCAAGACATGTCGGCACTGACAGCAGCATTAGAGTGACGCTTTGGAGGGCAGGGTTCGACAGAACGGCAACAGCAGTTTGGCTACAGTGACGTACCAGCTGGGTTGTTAAAATATATTTTTTAACAATTTACCAGAATAAAGTCGTAAATTTATCCTTAAAGAAAATCATAAGTTTGGAAGTAAAAAGTCATGTTTTTGTTTGTTTTTTTGTTAAAACGACATGTTTAGCTTTTAAAATGTTTCAACAAAAACAATTCTATAATTTATTCATAGGACGGACATTACACTGCCCAAAGGTCGTGCTGAATTGACTTTACTTTTTACAGCTTTAAGTTTATGAACTTACAACTTAAGTTTGAAGAAAGAAAAAAAAATTCTCCTTGTAAAATTAAAACTTTTTAAGTATACAATTTTAATTTTGTAAAATGTTGACTTTTGTTCATGATTATAGGATTTTTCCAAATTTTTTTTATTTTTCTTTGGTGACCCTAATACTCCTTCATGCAAAAACCTTTTCAAGCTGAGCAAATCTTAAAATTCCACACAAAAAGCTAAAGTAGCTACAAAAAGTAAACAGTTACCTTAAATTTGCTAAACGGTGTAAATCAACTGCGTTAAAGCTCATTTGGTACGGAGTCCTGGACATGACATTCAAAAAATAACAAATTTTCCTAAAAATGTGGCCACAAAAATTTTGCTTCATATTTTGTGGGTACAATGTAGCATTTTGTTGGCTCAAATCAGTAGCATTTGAGGGCACGAAACGTTAATTTGTGGCCACAAATTAACATTTTAAGAAACACTCTTTTTTTATTTTAAAGGTCCTACCCAGGGCTCCGTAATTTTAACTAAAGTGTCAGAGCTCCAATTACATTTAATCGTTCAGCAGAAACTTTATGAAAAGAGAGAAACAGAGTAGTTGCAGGAGAGCCACAGTAAAATACTGTAGAACTCAAAATTCCAATGAAGCCAGGGCAAATGAAATGTGAAAGATGAAATTCAAGGTTGAAGCAGAAGAGGAAGTATACAGTGAGATAGATGTCTCACTGTATACTACGCTGGAATAAGGATGTCCTGAAGATTTTCATTAAATTTTTTCATTAAATTTATATCAGATGACACCAGGGCTGAAAGTAAGCTGGTACGGTTCAGTACTGTGTACCGGTATAAGATCTGGCAGAGGTACCGGCTGGAAGATCAGCTGTGTGGCAGCTCTTTACTGCTTTATTCAAAAGCAGCTGCAGGCTGATGCTGCCAAAACTGTGGACAAGACAGCACTTTATCTCATCATTTTAGCGTCTCTGTGGTTTTTGTGTCTTATCACCACTACAAAATTAGATCTACGTCCCTCTCTCCCCTCATGTTATCTGCTAATTCTGTCGCTCCACTAAACAATAGTTATCGTCGGTGGCGAAAGAAACGGCTCTTTCAGAGCCGCTGGAGTTTTTTTATAAACTTTGTTTTTACCTCTGAAGGTGGTGGTGGTGGCGGGGGTTTTTATTTGGTTTTTCACATTTTAATTAGTATTTTGTGTTGTGATTGCAGTGTTTTGTGTTGTATCACTTCAAATTTGTTTTAAAAGGAAAAAGCTAAAATTTTCTTTACCAGTATTTAAAAGCTGAATTGTAAAAAAGTGGGTCCATGTTATTTATTTTGTACCTTTTATCTTTGTAATGGCATATAAGGTACATATCATACAAGTTTAATTTGTTGTCTGGGGTCACTCGATTAATTCAGTCAAGTTGGCATATTTTTATGGAAGTTGGAGGTTGGTTCGGTTGAAATGTGGCAAGAAAAACAAATTATTCCTACAGTTTTCTGAACACTATTTTGATTGGTAGTTCAAGATAAAACCTAATGCAATGGTAGAAGTAAGACATGTAGCAAAAAAATATTTATATCTAAAAAAAAAGTCATTGAGAAAAAACAATGCAAGGCAGATTGTTCACGAGGAAGATTGTGAGGATGAAGATGTACAAGCTGCAGCTAGTAGAGGAGAAGAAGAATACTTAATAAATCAGCTCTACGGTGGATTTATAAAATTTAATCAATCCATTTATCTTCACAACTCACTGAATCCCATTGGGGTCACAGGGTTGCTGGAGCCTATCCCACCTTCAGCTGGGGCACAGGTAACTCACCATCACAGGGGCCACACAAACACATACCAACATTCACACTTAGGGACAATTTAGAGACGTCATTGAATCTATGAAGCACGTTTTTGGACTGTGGGAGGAAACTGGGGAAAATCCACACATGCACGAGGAAAGCACGATTAAAATCTTAATTTTAAAAATTGATTTCCTTGTTGTACACTTCATTGACCCTCAGAATCAAATTATCCAAGGCAAATTACTGCAAATTAGGAGGCTGACTTAATGACTAATGTCACCTGGGTCCTGCTTCAGAACGTGATCTGGTTTAGTAATATTTTCAACATGGATAAAGATGTTTGAGAGTTAAAATAAAAAAAACTGCGTGGCGTTTTGGGTAACAATATCACAGGACAAGGGTTTAATGCATTCAGCTGAACTTCCTATTCATTTGAATGAAGTGTTGAAAAAGAAACAGGCAATTTTCAGACATTGGATCCAATTTTGTTTTCTAAATTGCGCACAGAAAAGGTGAAGTTGTTGTTATATAAAGATTTTTCTATTCTGTTCTGAGATGCTAATGTTTAGTAAGGAACCTGTTTACATGATTTTTTTCTACCAGCAATTGATCTTTTCAATTAATATCTAGTAAAAAAAAAAGAGGAAACAGGAAAGTATACATCAGACTTTTGCAGAAAAGCTCAGTCATTTTCATAAAAAAACACTTTCTCTTTTTAAAAAAGGAATGCAGTAGGTTATTATAAGAAATAATAATTCTGCCTTTCTTTTATTCAATGCTTAAATTAGGAAATAATTTGTCCGATTATTTCAATTCATTTCTAGTTTCTTCTGCTGCATTTAAAGATCAATTACAGGAAAGCTGCACATTCTGATTCTGTTAAAATGCGTTGCTTTACACTCAAAGTTGTGAGTCTTTTTCAGTTTTGTTCATAGCTTATTCAGTTACTGCTGTACCACTCTTCACAGAAAAGAGATGTTTAATGTATCAACTTCCACTGAAATGTGCACAGAAGCATCTCTGGAGATTACATTAAAAAAATACAAATAAATAGTTCCCTTAAGTAGACAATTTGGGGGCAGAAATTAGTATTTTGTTGGAACAATTTAGCATTTTTTACCCTCAAAATCATAATTTTTAGGAACAAATTAACATTTTGTGCACATACATTAGAATTTCAGCACAAGTTACGCATTTGTGGCCGCATTTAGTGTGCACAAGTTAGAAGTTTTTGGCACAAATTAGCATTTTTGTCACAAATGAATCATTTGTGAGCACAAATTGCTAAATTGTGGAAACAAATTGCTTATTTAAGTTAACTTTTTTTTAATGTCATGACCTTACTCAAGTTAGTATTTAATTATTACAAATTAATAGTAGGATTTGATGATACTAAAATACTAATTTCTGCACACAAAATACAAAATTGTGGGCAAAATGCTAATTTGTGTGCACAAAATGGTAGTTTCATTTCACAGGTTATGAATTTGAGGAAACTTTTTATTTGTTTGTTTATCTATTTTTTTTTTAAATATCAAGTTTAGGGTTCCATACAAAACAGCACAAACTGTGTGACTGAAACTACTATTCGAGTTGGCTTTAAGTACACTGAAAATCCAAGATTATTTTGACGTCTATCCCTAAATCATAAATTTTTAGTGTTTGAATAATTTAGACATTAATAAAAAACTCATTTTTGTCTTAGGCCCTTAAGACAACTTTTGTTGTCATTTGGCTTTTTTTTTTAACTGACCGGGACAGAATCAAGTCATTTTATGATATTTTGAATCTGGGTGTCATCAAAGAATGTAGCTTTATAAGTAACATTTAGACATTTTAACCAGTTGGAAATCATGAATGGGACAAAATTGTTAGTGTTTAACTAAAATGGATTCAAAGGTGAAATGAGTTTGACAGCAAAGGGCTTCAAAAGATGTGTTTTGTGTGTCGTCAGGAGATTTTTTTAATGTTTTAGCCCTTCTGTGACAACCATTTAGAGGTAGTGTTTTTTTTTATTTACAGTGGTGGACAAAATTGTTGGTACCCCTCAGTTAAAGAAGAAAAGTCCACAATGCTCACTGAAATGACTTGAAACGTTCAAAAATAACAATATACTAAAATTTATTGAAAATTAAATGATCAAAATCAGCCGTTACTTTTGAGTTGTTGATTAACAGAATTATTTAAAAAAAAAATAATGAAATAGTGCTGGACAAAAATGATGGTACCTCCATAAAAGACTGAGAACTAATTGCCCAGGGGGTCATGATGTACTCAGGTATGTCCTTTAATTGACATCACAGCTGTTTTCAAATCCATAATCAGTCAGTCTGCCTATTTAAAGGGAGACAAATAGTCACGTTGCTGTTTGGTGAAAAGGTGTGTACCACACTGAACATGGACAACAGAAAGCCAAGGAGAGAATTGTCCCAGGACGTTAGAAACAAAATTATAGATAAACATGGTAAAGGTAAATGCTATAAAACCATCTCTAAGCAGCTTGAAGTTCCTGTGACGACAGTGGCACATATTATTCAGAAGTTTAAGACCCACGGGACAGTAGCCAACCTCCCTGGACGTGGCCGGAAGAGGGAAATTGATGACAAATTGAGACGGATAGTTGGAACTGCATCCAAAGAGCCCAGAACAACCTCCAAAGACATTAAAGGTGAACTCCTAGATCAAGGTACATCAGTGTCAGATCGCAGCATTCATCGATGTTTGAGCCAGAGTGGACTTCATGGGAGACGACCAAGGAGGAATCCACTGTTGAAAGGAAATCATAAAAAAGCCAGACTGGAATTTGCAAAAATGCATTCTGGGAAAATGTCCTTTGGACAGATGAGACAAAACTGGAGCTTTTTGGTAAGGCACATCAGCTCTATGTTCGTAGACTCAAAAATGAAGCATACAAGGAAAAGAACACTGTCCCTACTGTGAAACATGGAGGAGGCTCAGTTCTGTTTTGGGGCTGCTTTGCTGCATCTGGCACAGGGTGTCTTGAAGTTGTGCAAGGTCAAATGAAATCTCAAGATTATCAAGGCATTCTGGGTAGAAATGTGCTGCCTAGTGTCAAAAAGCTTGGTCTCAGTCTCAGGTCATGGTTCTTCCAACAGGACAAGGATCCAAAACACACAGCCAAAAACCCCAAGAATGGCTAAGAGAAAAGTGTCGGACTATTCTGAAGTGGCCTTGAATGAGCCCAGATCTGAATCTCGTTGAACATCTGTGGAAGGAGCAGGAGCAGTTTGCTCATGAGGAGTGGGCCAAAATACCTGTGGACAGGTGCAGAAGCCTCATTGACAAATACAGAAACCATTTAATTGCATCAAAAGGTTCAGCAACAAAATATTAAGCTATGGGTACCATCATTTTTGTCCAGCCCTATTTGATTCGTTTTTTTTTTTTTTTTTAAATAATTCTATCAATCAATAACTCAAAAGTAATGGCTGATTTTGATGATTTAGTTTTCAATGAATTTTAATTTATTGCTACTTTTAAACGTTTCAAGTCATTTCAGTGAGCATTGTGGACTTTCTTTCTTTAACTGAGGGGTACCAACAATTTTGTCCACCACTGTATGGATAGTTTGGTTGAGTGACTATTCATTTCGCAATGACATGGTAACTGTGTTGTTATTTCCATTTGCAATTTTAAGAGTCAAAGGACAAAACTATCACATTTGATCCAAAACATCCATTTAGCTTTAGTGGTCTAGGACCCTGATATTTACTGTAGTATAATAGTATAAGATATCGTCTCTTTGAGTCAACTGTTTTCAGTGAATCCACCTTGTAGTCAGAGATGATCAGATTGATGTCGTCTACAGGAACTTGATAGTTATGCTGGTAACACTTAGAGCAATAGACACTTAGTTAAAAGTTTAGTAAGGCACAACCCTGGTCTGAATATACATTTCCAGGATAATATTTATTATTTAAAACTTTAGCATTTTACTCTTTGATGCATAAATGACATCAAATTGATCTTAAATTCCTGTTGTAGATTATTTTTATGTAGTCATGGACATATCTAAACTATGTTTATTAAAATGGTTCTGGCAAAAAGGTATTATATCTCTTTTTTTCAATAGAGTAAAGGTAAATCATTTAATGCCAAGAGCCTACCTGTTTTCCAAAATTTCAGTAGAGATGAACCAGCTGAATTGTCTATTTTTACAGCTGTAGTTTACTGTTTATTTTGTATAATTAATTTACCAGCTGTCTACTTAAAGACATTTTCTTACAACTGGAATTTTTAAAATGGTTTTACATCTGTTGTGTTTTTTTTTTTTTTTTTTACTTTTCTTTATCTATTAACTTCTAAAAAATGCTTGGCAAACTGGAATCTTGAAGATATTACAGTATAAAACTGCACTTAAAGCTCTTGCTTTAGGCTTTCATCAGCCACATAAATCACAGATCCAATTATGCAGAGATATGGCTTGTTTTTTTTTCCAGTGACAACAAACTAAAATCTCAGAGTGCTATAAATGCCAATGGTCCATATGTTCAACTCAGCAGCGTGGTGGAGAGTCCAAATGCAGCAGAATCGATGAAGAAGTAAAGAAAATTAATTAAGTTAATTGGAAAAACTGTTGCAGTTGCACAAAAAACCAATAAGCAAATGAGGAGAGGAACAATAAAGTAAACATATCCCATGCAGTGATGCAATCACACATGAGAAAGAATCTGACAAAGAGAACTTTGTCAATTAAAAAAGAAGAGGTTTAACAAATAAAAGCAGCTGGAGGATTTAACAGAAACCAGCATGAGAAAATGGCGAGAACGAGACTTTAAAGCGTACACCTGATCCGCCTCACTCACTGGAGTGAAGACTGGCTCGTCCTCATCCTCGCCATCAGATGAAGAGCTCCAGCTCTCCTGCTCAGCCCCTCCAGACTGACTGCTCTGTGCACCGTACTGCTGAGAGCCAGACAAACTGTGGGCTCCCCCAGAAGTATAGGGGCCACTGTAGCTGCCATAAGTGCTGGATTGTCCTGTAGGTTTCTGATGGAAATATTGCCCGAGTGAGACCCTTTCTCTCACAAGCCAGTGCTGAAATATTAATCCATGCTTTTATAACATCTAGGATAGACTATTGTAATGCTTTTCTTTCTGGTTTTAAGAGAAATACTGTCAACCGGCTGCAGCTTGTTCAAAATTCAGCTGTACACCTTTTAACCAGAACCAGAAAGAAGGAGCACATTACTCCAATTTTGAAGTCTTTGCACTGGCTCCCAGTCAGCTTCAGGATCGATTTTTAAGGTTCTTTTTTAGTTTATAAAAGTCTACATGGAACAGGACCCTCATTTTTATCCCTCAGATTTACTTTTAGTCTATGACCCTTCCAGAGCCCTCAGGTCCACAGGTGCAGGTCTGCTGGTGGTCCCAAAGGTCAGAACTAAAACCCACGGCGATGCATCCTTTCAGCACTGTGGGCCTCGCCTGTGGCACAGCCTGCCTGAGGACGTGAGGGCTTCATCCACCATGGAGGTTTTTAAGAAAAAACTTAAGAAACATCTTTTTAGTAAAGCTTTTACATGGTTTTTACTTGTCCACATGCTTTTATTTGATTTTATAAAATTTTGACAGCTAATTTTATGTGTTTTGATTTTAAAGGAGGGATGTGTATGTGTTGGGTTTTTGTGTGTTTTTATTAATTCATTAATTTTATTATTATTAGCATTTATTTTTATTCTTATTATTTTTACTATATTTATTATTTTAACTATATATATATATATATATATATATATATATATATATATATATATATATATATATATATATATATATATTATTTTTTTCTTGCTTTTTTATTCTTTCTCTGGGAAGCACTTCTAGATGCTGTATAGCATGAAAAGCGCTATATAAATAAAGTTGAATTTGAATTTGAGAATAAATTAGAGCTTAACAAAAAATGAGGCAGCACTTTTATGATGAAACAGAGACAGTCTGCATTCAGGAAGTTTTATTTCTTAAAATTGTCACTACTTTTTTCATTTTCTGAACACAACAAAAAAAATTAAAATTGAAAAGCCCAGTTTGAATTTCTGAGTATTTCTTTATTCAAATCGTATTCAAGTTGAATCATGAACGGATGAAAAAAAGCTGTTGGAAAAAGTTTGTAGCTGTTATATAGAAGCTACAGTCTGCAGGCAACAAGCTCCCTGCTCTGCTCCATTCTGATGGATCATCTTGCAGACAAATAGATCCATGTACGTCTTTGATTTCCTTGTTAGAGCTGGGATCTGGGTCAAAACTACTACACGTTTTGGGATGAGACTGGGTTTCAAAACTGTACAGCTGGATAACTCCAGTATTGCTCGCCATTTTTGTTGCACCTGTCATAATAGATTGTGAGGGGATGTAAGGTAGCAGGAGAGTGGGTGAAAAGATGGATGACAGTAAAAGGGGAAGCTTACTCCACGCCCAAATTTCAAATGAGCTACTGCAGCTCTGCAGAAACTATGTCCTGGAAAATGACACAGATTTGTTTATTTAGCCTAAAAACAGCATAATCATAATTAAAAGACCACTCTGAACACTTTTACAATAGAGCAAAAGAGGATCAGAGTGGGATGTTAATCTGACCAAAAGAGACCTGTGGTCTCTCAGTGCAATTCAAGCGAAAAGCAAAAGAGGAAACTTTTTTACACTTTGAGAAGAAAAGTTATTCATGGAACTAAGATGAGTCACAGGGTCTGTGGTTTTGTAGATTCATCTAATTTTATTCTAGATCAGCTTTGATGTGAAGGCTGTGTCACACAGACACTCTAGTCATAAGCTGCATGATTCTCAACCGACCAAAAATTTGGAACAGCTCAAAACCAAATTCACATAAAGACTTGTCAGCCAAAATCCTCGACAGACACCTGCGGACATCGATGAACGCAAGAAACACTTATGAATTACGTACATCACGCATTTATCACGACAGACCGACATTTCATATTTGGAAAATGTGCAAAATGCAGGTAGCGGCTGTGTGAAACAGTGTTAACACAGATGTCTGTTTGTGATTGAAGGCATTGTCTTTGATTACTAAATGAACTGTGTGAGGCTTAAAATCCTCTCAAAGTTTTAGCACAGTCAGCTTTTCATTTTTGCTTTCCCAACAGGTAAGAGGTTGGTTAGGACGCCATCCAGATGGTGAAAGAGATGAGAAAGGTAAGCAACGCTGCCGTCAGCGTCACACAGCCCAGGTGCAGCATGGTGCAGACGCCGCACAGAGCTGTCAAGTAGGCGCTCATTCTGCTGAACACGATCTTCCGAACCGTTGTGCAGAACTGAAAGACAGAGTTTCAGAATCAGAGTTATTTGTCCTTGAACCTACTCTAGATGGAGCTATTGGCCTCCAAAATGATGCTTTTGACCTGAGCAGCTCAGGGCTGAAAGAACATTTGTGTGACAGATTGTGAAATTGGAAAGACTCAGAAGTTTAACCCTGGTTTTCTCTACTTTTGTGCAACTTTGAAAGTACTGCACATGCTCACTGTTCCCTTTCTAATATATAGCAACCCTGCATTGTCTATTTCTGTGTAAAGAACAGAGGCACTTTCAATGTCTTGAATTAAAAGTTAGGTTCCATTTAAAGGTAAAATAGTTTGTTCTGTTGGAATAAATGGGTTTCTATACAGGAAAGAGTTGCGTGGGATTAAAATGTTTCAGTCAAACTTGCGAGAAAATTAAAAATAGACTTTTTTAAGATAACTTAAATAGCTGACATATAAATAAACTATTAGATGTATTTTTGCTTAACTCCAGGTCAACACGTGGTAAAGAATTGTAGAAAATACATTTTAAAGAGTTTTGATGTCTTGCTTCAGGACACCCTACCTGGTAAGTCTGATAACTTATGGCGACGCCGTATCTGCAATACATGACATAGTGTTCGCAGTTGTACCACAGCAAGCTGTAGGTGACCGATCCCAGTAGTTTCTCAGCCCGCTGTGCCACCTCTTCCCCATCCAAAGGGGGCCGCTTGCACATTTTATCCATGTGGTTGATCAGAATCTCTGCTCCATAAGCAAAATCCTCCACAGAGTCCACTCTTACGCTGGCCACCTTGGCAATGACCCCCATCAATAGGCGGTTGTTGGTCACCATCTTGGCAATGGCGGATTTGTCCTTGGAAATTGCCGGCAGGATGTCAGGAATGAGGTGAGCTACCCGGTCGTTGCCCAAGTAGATGCCAAAGTGGGTGAACAGCGTCCTGGGCACCTCCAACAAGTCCCCGCGTTTGTACAGCGACAGGTCATGCTTGGAAGTTTCTTCTTTTTTGAGGAGCCCAAAGAAAAAGTTGAGCAGCTGATAGAGAAACATGATGGTGTGAAGCAAAACCGTAACGCCTGACCATTTTATTGGAAGGGAGGGACGGGGGTGGTGAGTGGGATTTAAAAGCTGCTCTGCATTAATTGTTCACGCTTTAGGAGGAAATAAAGGGGCTTTTAATAATCTGTGCTGTGTGGTCAGACTTGAACACAATCCCCCCCCTCAGCTTTTTTTTGCAATGTATTGAGGTCAAGGATCCTCATTAGGAAACCTGACATGGCAACAGGCAGGTCCAATCCTAATCTAAAGGTTACAGAGACAGTCAGGTATGATAGCCAATTTAAAAAAAGAAGCCTTGTAAGACAAAGTTTACTGTATATAACTGTTTTATTCAGCTTTTCTTTATATGAATTATTGCAATGTATAAAAGTTTATCACAACATTTTACAATTTTCAGTCAGGGATAGGTCGTTCGTGGATGACAGTACTGGCAGATAAGAAAAGAAATATTAACATTTTCAGTACATAGGCTGTAAAGAAAAACATGATAGTATTATAATGGTATTTCTATACAAAGGTAACTACAATATTATTGTAGCATTTTGAACACGTTTGAGTCTTAAGTCTTTGAAGCCACATGATAAAGGCGATACAGGGAAGTTTTCGTCCAACTCATGTTTGTGTCAAGTTTTTTCCTTTTGCCGATGAAGAAAGCGTCCTCAACCTGCCATCCACAAAGAGAAGGGGATCAGAACGGTGGGTACAGTGGTTGAAGGAGCGACGCCAAAGCAAACCAATGAGATAAAGCCAAGAAGTCCTGTGATGATGACACTCCGCTGGTCTCTGATCAGAGATTTCAAACTTTCACAGAACTAGAAAAGAGAAAAAATAAGCAAAAATAAGGAATTTATGACATTATTGCTGTTTAATTGTGATTTTATTTTTTTAATAAGTTACTGATGTAAACTAGCATCTCAAATACTTCACAGTCATTGTAAGGGGGCTTTTCATTTTAATTTCACAGCAGCTCAGACTAGATTAGCAAAAAAATGTAACAACGAATGATGACGTTAAGATCCTCACACCTGATTGTGGGAAACATGTTCTTGTGCTATTTTTTTTCTATGAAGGAGAGCATATATAAAGAAAATTAAGCTTAAAATTTTATTTCTGAGTATTTCTTTATTTAAAATACCTGTGAATCGGGAGCAGACAAAAAAATGTAATTGGAAAAAGCGCTTTTTTGTAATGTAGAAAACACACTTTGGGCACCATTCCCTCTGCTCTGCTCCAATTTGATGGACCCACTTAGACAGACACACAGACAAATAGATCCATGTATGTATTGCTGCCATTTTTGTCCCACCAGTAATGTTAGGTTATGAGGGGCTGTAAGCCAGTGGGAGAGCATGTAAACAGAATGATGGATGTCAGGAAGTAGGGGCGGGCTTACTCCACGCCAACTTTTTATCTGCATTTTTTCAACAAAAATTTTTTTTAATGCATCGTCAATAATTTATTATAATTTCTTTTTTATAATCATAATAACCAAGATTGACTTTTTTTTAATGGGACAAAAAATCAAATCCTTAAATAGTAGTTTGTTCTTGCTCATGTACCTTCTCAGTCTGCCTGCTGGTGGCAGATCCGTATCTGCAGAATGTGACAAAGTGCTCGCAGTTGTTCCACAGGAGGCTGTACTGAACGTCTCCCAGCAGCCTCTCGGCCCTCTGGGCCACGCGCTCGCCGGGCAGCGGCTGCGTCTGCATCATCCTGTCCGCGCGGTTCACCAGGATGCTGGATCCGTACGCGAAGTCCTCCAGCGAGTCCACTCTCACCGATGCCCTCCTGTAGATGCAGCCCAGGATGAGTCTGTCGTTGGTGATGACGGAGCGGAGGAGCCTGCTGTTGCTTGTAAACACGGGGAGGATGTCTGGGATCAAATGCGCCACTTTGTTGTCGCCCAGATAGATGCCAAAGTGGGTGAAGAGCGTTCTCGGCACCTCCAGCAGGTCCCCCCTCTGCAGGGGTGGAGGGGGAGCGCGCGGTGCGGCGCGCCCCCGATCATCGCTCTCCCACCAGGGAGACTCGAAATACTTGAGTCTGAACAGAAGAGAAAGTTTTTCTACAAGAAAGGTCAAAAGCTGCAGCATGGTGACTGAAGGAAATCAGCAAAGACGCTCGATGAGAGCTTTTTATTCACAAGAGGAGGAGGCAGGTCAGAGGATCGTCATTGGCGCAAGCGGTTTATAGCACCTCAGAGGCTCCTGAGGCTCAGTTTCCACATTTTATTATACACATAATAGACGATTCAACATAAAATCTATTTTATTTTCCTGAAATTCTTCTAAAAACTCCATAATTTAAAATAAACTGGTCTGTTTTTAACCTAACCCAGAAGTTCAAAAGGTACTAACCTTTTTCCTGAGTTATTGTAACTCGGAAAAAAAAGAGAAAATAAAAACATAAATTGGGTTCAAATGAAACCACTGTAACCCAAGATATATTTTGCTCCAAAAAGTGTCCCTAAAAGCAAGGTGAATAACCCAAGAACTTGGTTGAAGAAATAACCAAAATGTTTAAAGAGTCTATGATTCATAGTTTATAAGAAAAGAAGTTTTTAAGCAGTCAGTCATTGGAAGGCCTTCCCTGTTCCGTCAGGTGCATCCTGGTGGTCAGAAGTTCACTTCAGTTCATCCTCTGATCACACAGAAACAAACCAGAAAATGAGTCAAACATATGAGGGTTGAGTTCATTGAGTTTCATATTAGTTTAAAACACTGGATGGGGCTCGGTGCTGTAGTGGCCCTTCAAGAATCCAACCTTAAGCCATGCATGTATATGAGTGGGTTTTCTCTGCACACTCCAGCATCTCCTCACAGCTCCAAAACATGCTTTGATTGATTTAATCTAAATGATCCTGCGTGTCTTTTTGATATGGATGCACAAACTGTCCAGCTACTTCTCCCCAAAAGTAGCTATAAGATAGGCTCCAGCATCCCAACGGCACAGCAAAAAACTAAGCAGGAATAGATAAATGGAGAAAGCAGGAGTACTGAGATTTAAAAATCTCATGAAGCCCCATGAAAATCTTCTGACTTTACTCAATTGTCTGCCCCAAGAAAAGCTTAATCATTACACAGGGTAAAATGTTTGTATCCCACTCTAGGCGGTAGAATCTCTGATGTCTGGTTCCACCAGGTTTTTTCGAGAGATCACATTTCTTTTCTTTTAGTGCTTGAATTATAATGACAGCTCCTCAGATTTGACTTTTTTAATATTGTGTCATCACATCTTATCACTCTTCTTTTTTGTCTTTATTTCCTACATGCATTAATCAGTTTCAAGAATGTACCCTCAGGTCTCATGCACGTGATTTCAACTCTCGTGTTGGTGCTTCTTAATCGTTTGTACTTTAGCACTGTGAAGATTAGGCTAAGATGCTTAGAATTTGGAAATGAAATGAAAAAAGGAAACGAGAAATGACAATGTTTAGTCCAGTTGCAGAAATTCTTATTTGTGTTTTGGCATCATTTGTTTTGGTGAAATCCAAAAAACCTTCGTCATTTTCTATGACGTAGTTTCTGCAGAGCATAAGGACATACATGGATCTATTTGTCTTTACCAAAGATGTGTCACACCTAATATCAGGGCGGATGTGATCTTTGTCTCTTTGATTTATCAAATTTAAATTAAGCTGGAATTTCCCTCTTTCTACATTCAATTAGGGTAACCTAAAACATCAAAGCTGCATCCTTCTTGTCTCATAAACATCCACCTAGTCATGGACCAGTAATCTCCCTTAAAAAAAGAGACACAAACAAACAAGAAAAGAAACGAAAGCATCATACAAACTGGCATGAATAGCAATATTGACCTGCGTTTGCATGAATTAAATGCTTCAAAAAGAGATCAATAGAACCTAATTAAATTCAATTATTCAATGTTTATTTATATAGCCCAATATTTACAACAATAGTCATCTAAATGGGCTTCATATAGGTAATTGTGTAATAAAAATGAATCAAAAAGAACATAAACTCATAGAGTGCAATAGGTATAGGCTAAACGAAACTAAACAGACTAAAATAAACTGGACATCCCTGCCCTTAGACCATCCTTTGCAAGAAGGAAAAACAGATTCAGGAAAAAAAAAAAAAGAAACCTCAGGGGTGTCCACAATAAGAAGGGATCCTCCCCAGGACGGACAGGCGATGTACCAGAACTCTTAGAGAAGAATTAGCTTATCTAACTCTACAACTACATGTTTAAATAGTCAAGCAGATAAGTTTCATCCAGATAAGTTGGGGGATGGCGCGAGACGAGGCAGAGGTAGGGTCCACAACCAAGGGTAGGAGCAGGAGCAGAGACGAGGTCCACAGCCAAGTACAGGAGCACTTCCCTCCCCCGGAGGGAAGTGGGAAAGAGAGACAATACATGAATCGCACTGCACCAAGCAGAGCATTTAGGACACCACCATGTTGTACTTTTAAGCTACATGTCTCGTTGCATGAATGCTTCTCTGTCAGCTGTTTGTTATTGCATTTTCATTATTTATCATATCAATGGTTTTTGCAACAATTCCAAGCAACATTAGTTTTATTTATTTATTTGTTTGTTTACTTTTACCATTGGAGCTATTTTTATGGTTTGATTTTGGGTAATTTTTTTTTCCTACTTAATAGATGTTTTTTACTTACCTTGACATAACTCAACATTTTAACGTCCGGATGGGCTGTGTGTAGGCCGGGGGCATGGGAAACCTTGGTTTCCCCAGGGGACACGATGACCGTAATCCAGTGTAGGTTCTCGCGCTACTACCTAACTAGCCACCAGGGGGCCCAAGTCTGTGCCCGTGCCCAGCTCAGAAAAAATACAGGGTTGTGTCAGGAAGGCATCTGGTGTAAAAATCTCAGCCAAACCACCTGTGTGAATCAGTAAAAGCTGGTTTGCTGTGATAACCTCGCAGGGGATATGCGAAAAGGTGAAGGACAGCATAACTTAATATTTTCCCATTTTAATAATCAGTTCTGAATCTTTCATGTGTGGATCACCTGCTTGTTACATCATCTTTTGTGATCCTGGCAGAACCTTGAACAGTTTGACATCCTTCCTAAATCAATTTTGCCAGAGTTTGTCAGAGTTGCCAGTTGAGCTCAGAACACAGAGTTCTGGTCCAAGGTCAACAACTAACTTCACCATCAACACACGATTTTGTTTAATCTCTGTTTCTAATGGAAAGACATCAGCAAAGTATTCTTAATATTGTTCACCTTTTGGCATAGCCCTTCATGGGTCGACACAGCTTTCCCCGCGTTGCATAATTTGTTTGGCAAACATTCATTTGCTGACACAACCCTGTATTTTATCCGGGCCGGGGACCGGCTCAGGGAAACCCAGACTTGGGGCCCCCTTGTGGCTACATAGGTAGACAGTAGAGTAAAGAGTCTTGCCCAAGGACCCACACTGGATGAAGCTCATCACGCCCCCTGGGAATCAAACCCTAATTTCTCTTGTGCCAGTCCTGCAGGCAAAGTCTTCAATAGGCCATAGAAATCAGTTAGGAGTGGCAGTGCAGGGGCGTCTCAGAGGAAATCAGCCAATCATGACACATCCAAGCAGCACAGATACATAAACACGCAGCAAGACCCGGTTTTGAAAACTGGTCAAAAAATAAACTTTTATTTCTCTGGTTACCTTTTCCCACTTGACATGTTACCTGAGACAATAATAGAAAAGACGCCTGCGAGAGTTTTTAAATTGTAAAATAAACCCATTTGTGTTCAGAAGAACAAGATCACTGACTCTGTTTTTGACTTCCAGTGCGTAGATATAAGGTAATGAACTTTATGTTTTTATAAAACTGTTAGACACAGAGAATCAACCAGGAAAAAACCCAGCATGTCTTCTCCACTGGTTTATGACTTTTGAATAGTCTTGTTCTCTTTTAACATCATCTAATGATCTTGAAATTCTTGCTTTTGTCAGAAGTCAAATATATTAAAAAACTTGATTTGCTTTTCTTCTTTTGAAAATGTTGCTTTTGCAAAGCTGAATATTTGCACAATTTTACTAACTTCGAGTTTTTTGACCATTTTGTTTTTTTTTTCTTTCTTTAAAGGACCTTGAAATGAGCTTTAGTGAATTGCTGCTACAAAATATTTTTGTAAAAGGAAAATTGTAAAAAAAATTTAGACCTTGGTAAGATTGTTACGACGGAGTTTTAGGGCCACAAAAAAAAAAAACTAAAATTACGAGATTTTATCTCGTAAATTTAGGAGATAAAAAGTCTTAAATTTACGAGTTTTTATCTCATAAATGTACGAGAAAAAAAGTCGTAGATTAAGGAGAAAACACCGAAGTTGTCCGTTTATCTGAACCTATCTTGAAGATGAAATATGTGGAGCCTTTTGTGCAGTTTTATTTCTGGATTTTTATAGGTTTAAAAAGTTTCGTAGATTGTAAACACTTTAGTAAAATCTTGAGACACAAACTCAAAAAATCTCAAAGGTTCTTTAAATGTTTATTCCATTTTAGAGCTGAAGAGAAAACGGTCAGCAATTTTCCAATATTTCAACTTTGTAAAATAATGACATTCTTTTTCATTTTTTTGAATATTATTAATATTCACAGTTCACTATCTGGACAGTTAGCTGCAAACAGATTTCATTGGTTTAGGAAGGTTTTGCATGAATCCGGATCAGCCTCGCCAGAACAACATCTTTGTCGGACGTCCTTTCCCAGAGGAATTACATGATGAGACAAAACATTCTTTGACCAGATTGGCTTAATCCTGTAAACTTCACTTTCACACTCACGCTTTAGACCAAAATGTACACAGAAAAACACAGCCATCTTTTTCATCTGTGTCTCCTGACCATTTGTTCCAGAGTGTTGACCTACATTCTTTAAAAGTTTGACCAAAGGGATTTATCCAACTAAAGGGTTTTGTCTTTTCAGTCTTTGAAGTATCAGGTTACTTTAGCAAATACAAAGGTTTTCTCCTCAGAATCAAACCTAAATAATGCCAGTAAATTAAAATGGTAGGATCTAGGTTTGATGTCACTGTTTGTTCAATAGGTGTGACAACAATGCCAGAATAAATATAACCACCAATAAGTGAAGTTAATATTAAACTTATTCTCGGAATTAGACTGGACATTTAAACCTGTTAGCACTGACTTAAGTTCTTTTTTTCCTGAGCATCAACTTTCAAAATCTATTTTATGTCGAATTTATTTTTGCAAACAAAGTAACTGAATAAACACAAACGTGTTTGAAGGCCATGATCCCAGGTTGCATATCACATCACATGAAGACTATTTTAGCTAGTAAAAGACCAAAAGAAAGTACATTAAAGAAAAAAGTTATTGAAATCAGGTCAGTTTATCAAGTTTTTGTTAACAGATTCTCCATTTTCTATCATGTAAAATTAGCCATAATGTTAGCAGAAAAACTTGGGTGGCTTTAAGTTTTAAAAATTAAATTTACACATGTATCATGTATCAGACTCAGCTCTGCTGCTGAGTCTGATATGTTTGTATTTCATTTCTGAGTCAATATTCGTATTATTCTTAAGACTTAAGGTGTCAGCACAGGTAAACGCTACCTGCATGGCGTTTCCGCCTGATGCACCTCCGATGGTGCCAGTAGGGCAGCTGCTGGGTCATCAGCCGGGAGCCACCCTTCATTGATGTTTCGCTCCATTAATCCCGGAACATCTCGTGGTGGTGGAGCAACGGCAGAGACGTCTCCCTGCCGCCCCCCGCAGCTGCCCTTAGGACCCATCTTTTCCCCACGAACTGTCCCTCCTCCTCAACTGTAGCCAGACAAAGATTTAAAAATCATCAGTAAAAGCTTTTTTAAGCATTAGAAATAGCACATCAGCCGCAATAATGAATAATAAAAATGTTGTGAAACATGTGTTTTTGATCCTTTCATTTGTACTGCCCTTCCATGTTGATGTTCTCATTTGCCCCCCTTCCACAGTTTTTTGTCCCCTTACATAAAATGCTATAGCTGCCCCAATGATCAGACATAGGCGGTGTGGGATCCCAAAAAAAGGACACCAATAAAAGGCATTTTTTAGCCAACATCTGCTTATCTATGTCATGATTCGAACGTGAGTTCAAAAATGACCCAGATGCTGGAACCCGGAAAGAGGCTTGACACAACGGTAAGATTTCAGTGGTTTAATCTGAACCAGAACTTGACAGGACTTTCTTCCAGGAAGAGAGAACGTGGGCTGGCAGGAGGAATCTAGAGCTGGAATCTCCTTGAGGGGGAACAGCGGCGGGAGCGAGGCTTGGACCAAGACGAGGCGAGACGGCTGGCTGGAGGTTACATGAGACGGCGTAGGCGAAGCTTGAACCAAGGCGAGGAGAGGCGGCTGGCTGGAGGTTTCTAGATGCGGCGTGACTGCAGCGTTGGAGGACTGCGACCAGGTGAGGATCCAGAAGGTTTACGTCCATAGGAGGAACAACGAACTGGCACCGGCTGATGATCCTGGAGGAGTTTATGAAGGCAGGTGTAGATGAGGTGAGTGGATCCAGCTGATCGCGTCCAACACAGGAAGGAGGGGGGAGGAGGGAGTAGCTGACAGGCCATGACAATCTATTTATAATTAATTTTCTTTTATCCATATAATGCCCAACAAAGTCATCACAAATTAACGGATGACCTGGAGGCCTGTTTTTGTTTGCTCCTGACTTAAAACATTTTGAATCAATTTTAACTTAATTTTCTTTATAAATAGCATTTGTCCTCCATCATCAGAAAAATGCCATAAGAACTTGTTAAAAACACCAAAAAACACATTTTTCATTGGAGTGAGTCTTTAAGAACTAGAATGTTTTTGTGTCTATGCTGGTATGAATTGACAATCTATGTTTAGTCAACCAAGTCTTAACCCTTGTGCTATCTTAGATGACCCCACCCTTACTTTGACGTGTTCTCCCTACCATGACAAAGGTGGATAAAGGTGGAAAGATTTCATGTAATCCATGGACACCAGTGAGGTTCACAAATCATTGAAGAAAAAAGGTTCAGTGCATTGTCTAGTGGGTCTAGATGACCCAACTCCCAATGTTAAAGTGCCTGGGATAGCACAAGGGTTAAAGTATACCCTGAAACCTCTAAGTTTACTCTCCTTCTGTCATAGGTGAGGATCAAAGGTGACAGAATATTTATGGCAGACCTCTTTTCCATTGTCTGGTACTTTGTCATGGACCACCAGTAGTTTCTGGTCTTTCAGCCTTTTCAGTATAAAAGAGCTCAGACTTTCTGCTTGCATGACATGTTCAGGTGCTTTGCCAGATTTAAATCTAATCTGATTTAAATATTTAAGATAGGGTTGACCCATTAGTCAGCGTTTTTTTTAGGTTCATACAAGGAAAGTTATAACAAAGAAAAAATGTATCAGTAAAAAGCAGATCATGTAAAATGTAACAATTTAAACAAAAATGAGCAAAAACTGCAGATTTCAGAATAACTCCTAAATAAGCAGACAACATAAATGATATTAAGTGCAACGCCTTTTACAGAAACAAAACAGAAAAGCAGCAGCAATATTTATGAAAAGTCATTTATGGAAGAATTGTGGACAAAGTGTCAGATACGCTGCTTTTTTTGTCTTTTTTGCACCAATCCTTTCAGCTGAATCTACTTAGCGTCTGTGGCCGCATGCTGAACCCTAACGTGGCATTAGAACAAACCTTTGCCCCTGCAGGGTCTGCAAGATTTACATGGGGGCCTAACGGCTCCAGCCACAAAGCTGCGTCTAAGGAGGGGGGGACCCTAAGAAGGTTTGTCCTGTTCAGACGACTTGTGGACCGTTCACACTTACAGCCCCAAAACACAATCTTTTTTGTTTTCCCTTGTTAAACTCCAAACTCCATGGAGTTCTTGCTCATTAGGTGATCATTTGATGGCTCTGTAGCTGCTAATCTGAAGGATTCTGCTTTCGTTTTTACCCTGTCACCATTGATGAAGTGTCATCTGTCTGGGAATTGTGAGCACAGCGTGTTAACATTTATCAGCTGAATGGATTGATTGCATCCTTCATGGCGGTTAGAGAAAGAAGGAGACACTTTCCATCTGCTGTTACAACACAAGGAGGCCAGTTCAGCAGAAGTTCAGCTCTGTTTAGGTCCATGGGCGTGGCAGTTCATTCTCAGGTCAGTGAAGTGTTCATCCTTTCCCCGCCATATTTATGTCATAAACCAGGTCTGATGAGGTAAGAATTATCATCTAATGTCAACACGGAGCCTTCGGATAAACCAGTAATAATCTTTACTTTCCCTCCTGTATCTTCACTGTTTGGTTTGAGGTGATAAAATGATATGAGCTTCAACGAATAAGTTTGGAGGAAAAACTCATAAATAATCAAATTCTCTTTTAGTCAACATGTTTTTACAAAAATAGTATGACAGGATTATAAGACTGCAGAGCTGTGGGAATCAAGTGATTAGCTTTCAGCCACAATGAACTGTTGTGTTTTATAAACATTCATTTATGGTGTGACTTGATGAACTGCTCTTTGTTCAAATATCATGACAGTCGTGGCATCTTGTTTTAATGAGAGAAAACAACGATAATTTACCACACGGCCAATACTGTTTTCTGTTTTAATAGTTACCTCCACCCAAAAAGTTACCTGTGTCTGTCAAATTTGCTTCCAAGTCATGTTCAAAAACCCCAAGGTCAAGCAGGTCACAGAGGGAAAGGTTATCGGGATGTATTACAACTTGTTGTGATAGTATTTGCCAAGTAATGCAAAATGTGCTAAAGAACATGCTAAGCACGGGTTCTTGAACGCGATTTTAGCATACAGTGTTCACACTTGACTGTTGCTACCCGATACTTGTGCAAGTAGTACTCATAGCTGAAAGAGGCTTGCAGCAAAATGTCAAAGCAGTGCAAATCTGGTGAATCTTGCTCCAAGCTTTTTCTTTCACATAACTATTCTGATATATGATAGACTTGCTGTTATAGAATTCCAGCCGGGCACAAACCACAGTTATTAATTTCTCCTCCTTCATAATTAATTTTCAAATGGTTGGCACTTCCGTGGGTTAAAAAGGACACTACCCATAATTCACTACCAAATCCGAGTCTCTGATTGGTTCAAAGTTCAACTGGTTTAGCTTTCAATGCGCGTTCAAAGGCAGAGCGTTTGTACATAGAGCCCAAAATCGGATTTAAAAACATGCAAAGCTATGCATGAACGTGATAGCTTCAAGCGTGCATTCACATAGACTTTTTATAGGAAGTGGTCGCTTGAACGAACGCACGTCGCCAAGGTCAGTGTGAGCGTAGCAAACTAGCCATGCATGAAGATCAGTTTTAAGGTGTCTCTGCTGTTTTCCTTATTACAAGCAGGACCACAATTCCTTCGAGGTGCTTTAGAAATGAGTTTCTGTTGCAAAAATTGAGCAGTAATTTTCATATTATTATCAAGTCTCGATTAATACAATAACTTTTTCTGAAGACAATCAATAGGAACTCCATTTTGATACCTGACATGTGTTGTGTAATGATTCCTGGGATAGACTAATTTAATTATTTTTAAAGCTTCCTCTTTGTTCTTATATAGCATGAATACTTGTAGAATTGCTAAACAATCTGCATATGTATTGATAAAGTATAAATAACCCAAAAAATGCTTTTGATTGACATTCATTTAAGACACCAAAATTTAAATGAAATGGCATGAAACAATATGAAGCATAAAACTTTAACAAAACGTTCCAGTTTTATGAATTTGATCTTGTTTTCATACTTTTGGCAGCACATACTGTGTGCATGTAGACCCTGCAGAATGCTTCCTCGTGTAATGACAGATGGACTCAAGCAAGTGAAAACAAATGATTTGCCTTGATGTGATGAGTCATGTTGTGATTCTTTTTCGATTTCCCGACTGCAGACGAGCCATGTTCCAGAAGATGCTGAGTCATCCTCACCTGCAGTCAGATTTGCACAAATATAGCTTGTGCCGGAAGGTTGGAGCTGTGTTCTAGTTGGTAAACTTTGAGAACGTCACAACTTTGAAGCAACCCCTGTTACACTCTGAGTCACAGATCTGTGACAACAAAGTGAGTGGAATGTTTACCCATGAACCTTTACCAAAGTCTGACCCGTGGCCACGTACAGATATATATTCCCCCAGTCCAGGCACCCCTTCACTCTCCAAAAACACAGGAAGCCAGAACAACATGCAGTCAAAACTTCTTGCCACTTTGGGAGGATTTCTATTACTCTTCTCCCTGGCATCTGCAGTGAGTTCAATGATTGCAATTTTTTTGTTGTGAGAAAAAAAAAAATCAACTCACCTAATCTGTCCTGTTTTATAGCAAGTAAGAGGAGATAATCTGGGAACATGCACCACAAATGATGGCTTTGTGAGTACCAAACTTGTGTCATGTGTTCATCAAAATACATCTTTTTTTCCTTTTTAATCAACTTGCCTTTTTTGATTCTAGGGAAAATACTGTCCCACAACATGTGGAGTTGCTGATTACTTCTTCAAGTATTTACCAGAAGTGAGTGATATTTTGGCGGAAATGCAAAAAGACCTGGACATGATAGCTAACTTGACTGAAGGAGCAGAAGAAAAAATTACATACATGCGAGATTCAGCTGCTTCAGCCCAGAAGAGCTCCCAGCCAGGTGAACACCATGTGGTTTTTTTTCCAAAAAAGATAGAAAAATGTTGTTTCTCTCTTCATTGGTTGGTTTCATAAATTCTTTCAAATGTTACATGTCGAGCTTAAAATAAATGCATACGTGGTTGTTTTCATTTCAGAGCCTCTCTATAAAAGGTCGTCAAGTATGCTGGAAGACGTTCTTCGATTTGACAAGACAATTATTGCACAAGAACAGCAAATATTGTGAGTAAAACAGAGGTTTACGTCTAACTGCAGGATTTTAGGCGTCAGTTCTGATCTCATAGACACTTTTAGTAGTCTCAGCACTTCAGTATCATTCTATTTTGTTTTAAGTTTTTTTTATTTTTGGTGTTTTTGAGGATCATATCTACAGTTATGCTAACATGAGCTGCTTATGTTGTAGAGAGTTGAATTGTTTTCCTAAGAAAAAGGCTTCCATCATCCTGTTATGGGATATCATGTAGTCAAAGCTAAAGAGGAGGAAACGCTTGTCTTTTTTACTTCCTCACAGAACGTTCAAAAATTGCACCACTTTCTATTTTTCTATTGATGTTTCAACTACTTTTTCTCCCAATCGCCACCAAACATCCCACAGACGGATTTGCAACCCAAACATTTTTCATCAATAATCTTTTTTAGCATAAGGAAATGATGACTCAGAGTCGTCTTGGGTGTCCCTGTCTCACCAGTGAACTCCAGAATGTGATCTCCTCCAATGAGAGAAGCATGGCAGACCTGAAGCAGCTGTCCATGCAGCTTCAGCAGAGATGCAGCGAGCCCTGCAAAGACTCCGTTGAAATCCAGCCTATCACAGGAGCAGGTAAACACTCCCCGTGACCCTCTGGCCGTTCCTATTTCATAAGGAGTTTCTCAATCGGGCCTGTTGTGAGCACTTTGTGTCCTTGTTCAGGGTTTAGTTTTCTGCCAAAATCAATAAGCTACATCGAAGCTTTTTTGTTTTGTCTTAGAAATAATCTTCCATTACTTCAAATTTGGGGTATTCTTTTAGGCATAGACACAAATGGTCACGTCCCACGAATGCATATTTTTTTTCATTTATGATTGTTTGTTTGTTGTTCTCAGATTGCCAGGATGTTGCAAATAAAGGTGCCACCACCAGCGGCCTCTACTATGTGAAGCCAGCCAAAGCTAAGGAGCAGTTCTTGGTTTATTGTGAGATTGACAGTGTTGGGCGGGGTTTTACGGTACTCCAAAGAGTAGGTACCCATTTTAATCCTGCTATTGTTTTTCCCACACTCAAAACAGTTTTTTTATCCCAGTCCATTTTCCTTTTTGTCCGCAGAGACGTGACGGCAGTGTGGACTTCAGGAGAGACTGGGTCCAGTACAAGGAGGGCTTTGGCTATCTGTCTCCGGATGACACCACCGAGTTTTGGCTCGGAAATGAAAAGATCCATCAACTAACTATCAGCACCACCATCCCGGTTGTCCTCAGGATAGAACTTGTTGACTGGGAGGGCAACAAAAAGTACAAACGAACACCCACGCACTATGACAGATTGTGTAACAGGAGCAGAGAGGGACATGATAAAACAAACATGACCTCTCATTGATGTGGCTGGAAAATGTAAATAACGAGATCTAAGCTGGTTCAAACGTCTCACTTCTTGCTGTCTCTTACTCCAGGCACGCTGACTACGCCATGTTTAGGGTAGGCTCAGCAGAAGACAATTACCGCTTGATGTATGGCTACTACTTTGGTGGCGACGCAGGAGATGCTTTCGATGGTGTTGACCTAGGAGAAGACCCCAGCGACAAGTTCTACACGTCACACAATGGCATGCAGTTTAGCACCTTCGACAAGGACAACGACAAATATGATGGCAACTGTGCCCAGCAGGACGGCTCCGGGTGGTGGATGAACAGATGTCACGCCGCTCATTTGACTGGAAAATACTACCAGGGTACAATGACTCTAAAAGTGGTTACTTCCATGTTTAAATGTATAAATAGGTTAAAAACATTAAAATTTGGAATCTGCGTTTCTGTCATCCAGGTGGAAGATACACGGAAAAAGATGCGGGTGAACACGGCTATGACAATGGCATCACTTGGCTGACGTGGCACGACCGCTGGTACTCGCTGAAGGAGACGACCATGAAGATCATTCCCCTCAACCGCATCATGTCAGGAGGAGAACAGCAAGCTGGCGTGAAAACGTTTGGAGGACTGTGAAACCGTTAAGTGTTCTGCACTTAGGCCTCCTCAGATCAAGTATTCAGCCACCAACTATCACGGTGTCACTGTGTTGTTGACCATTGTGGAGATTTTTGCCAAAAAGAATTTTCGGTTTCTTCAATGTTGTTTTGACCACTAAATACATGTATTTTCCTTACCAAGTCTTGTTTTTTTTTATTCTTTGAAAAGTCATCAGTTCTTTAAGTCCTTAAGGCTAAATTCAGGCTTAAACTTTTTTAAATTTTTGAGATCAAGCTGCAGGGAAAACAGGGGCCAGTCAGTGGAAGAGTTATGCCAACGAATATTCAGTTTGACACCAAAAAGAGTCAAATCAAGAGGCCCTATGAACACAGAACGCTTAAAGTTCCACTCTGATCGTCTTTTGATCTATTAGAAAAGCGTTCCCTGTGCTTTTTAATTGTGCCACTTTTTGGCACAAATTGAAAAACGTATCGTTTTCTAAGACATAGTTTCTGCAGTGCAACAGTAAGTCATTAGAAAATCACCTCTGAGTTGTGGGCAGGACTGTTGGTGTGGAGCAATCCTGCCCCCCTTCCCCAAAGCACAGAGCAGGAAGCTTCTGACCCACCTAGGGTATTTTCTGCATATCAAATGCAACCTTTTTCAAACAGTATTTTTTTATCTGCTCCTGATTTACATTTGAATAAAGAAATACTCCGAAATGCAATTTGCAGCTAAATTTTCTTTATAAATGTCCTCCATCATGAGAAAAATGGCTGAAGAACATGTTAAAAACACAGAAAACACAATTTTCAGGTCTTTGATGAAAATCAACTGTGCTGTGAACCACTGAAATCAAAGGCAGGAGGTAGAAAATGAAATTACAAGCATAGATAAGGACAGCAAGAACTGAAGAAAAACCTGAAAATGTATCTTCAGAGCACTAATAATACATTGACAACCAAGAAATAACTGGAATCCAATTATATAAGATTAGATGATTGTACTATTTTCAGGCTGCTTTGGTTGTTGCAGGAATTTATCCAAATCAAATTTTCCTTTGAAATATTTACTGTAAATTATTTCATCTCTTAATAAATGAGTTCATTGCTTTTTTTGTGAAACCTTTTTATTAAAACAATATTTAATAAATAATAAAATTGGTTTAAAAGGGAAATTTAACAGCAAAAGATTAATAAACTAAAACAAATCAAACCAACTTGTGGATAAAATCAACAATTGTGAACTTCTAAATAGAGCAGACTCAGTAGTGTCCAGCCTACATGTATGAGAGGCTGGAAGAATGGTCATTAGCAAAGGGGAATAAGTAATTCCCAGACACTAGTTCTTTTTCACATCAAAAACAAAATGTTTTATTTTTTATTATTATTTTTTTATATGAACCCTTAATTTATTTCTGCACCAAATGTGTAAACGGCACAGAACTGTTTAAATTTGCCTTTTTACTGAATAATTAAAAAAAATGTTGAAACCCCCTAAAATATGTATATGTATTTCAAAACGTCCCGGAGAAATTGCGAAAAATGGGGGCTTGATAATAGAAAAACATAATCTCCGCCACTGTGAGACGCTGGGATGAGACGTACCGCCAGAGGGCGCTCATAAAATAAATCTTTTAGCCTTTCAGGCTGTTGTACTTCCGGGTCATGCAGACTCGTTTGTCGCGGCGGTGGACTGTTTTTGTCGCTTTGCTACACCTACGGTGTTCGTGGATTATATTCACCGAAAACTACTTAACTGCAGTGTGATATCAATCTTTATTATCGCCACAATGACCGAGGTGAGACTTTATTTGAGTTATTTGATTTTCTTTGGTCCACGCTTTAGACTCACACAGCACTGGACCCGTCTAACTACTGGATGTTAACGTTCTGAATCTTCACACGTTGTAGTGTATCCCCCCTGATAAATCACATGGACTCGTCTTTCAAGTAAACTTTTTTTTCCTTCTAATTGTTACAGGAAGTCCAGAAACACTCAGTCCACACTTTGGTCTTCAGATCCTTGAAAAGGACTCATGACATGTTCGTGGCTGACCATGCTAAAGCCGTCGCTTTAGATGATGAAAGGTATACTGAGCTTTTACATTTATGACTTCTGTATTTAAAATGTGTATCATCACTTTAGTTAAAACTCACGGTCATGCTAATCGTGCGTTCATAATATGTTTATTAGTTTATTATGCAATAGTTCACATCAAAAGGGTTACTTTAACCTTTTAGGCATGCATTGGGAGAAAATATATTTTTTCATGTTTTGATTATAAACATCTTTGGCACTTGGAGATGGTTTGTCTATATGTTTCCACTTCACGTGGGCACACGGGTGGGTTTGCGTTGAAGCTCCTCTTTTTTTTTTTCGTTTTAAGCCACAAGTTGAAGTTGGCCGTGAAGCTAAAGGCAGACTACAGTCCTGTGTTACACATGCCAGTGCTAAAAGAAGGAAAGGACAGGATGTCACAGTATCCAGACGGTCTCCACGACAACGAAGCTTACATGCAGCCGGGTGAGTGGGAAGCATCACCGTTCAGTGTTTTTGGTTTTAAATTGTAAAAATCTGACTTTTTTTTCTTGTTTGTCTTTGGTTTCCGACAACTTCAGCAGATGATCCTGAATATCTGATCACGGGAACGCACGCTTATCCCTCTGGACCTGGTAAATACTTTCCTTTTAGCCAAGCTTAAAGGAACTTTATTCATTTTTTTAGCCAGCTTTTTATTATCTATGTCTTTAACCCAACAGGAGTCGCCCTGACAGCTGACACAAAAGTGCACAGAAACCCCAGTGAGTCAGGAATCCACTCCTTGGCTCTGGCTTTACCACCATCACAAGCAAGGTAATCCTGTTCAGTCAATCAATACAAATAGTACTGAATCAACTTTTCGGGATTCATTGATATATCTATTTTTTGTCTTCTGATGGCTGTTTTAGACAAGAGTCCAGCCGCACTGCAGCCACAGTTGCAGAGATCCGTCGTGGAGCAGAAAGAGCTCACGCTCAGTCCACCGCTCTGGTACATCACAAGCTTCTTAAGCGCTTTTTTTTCTCACCCAGTCTTGGTTGACAAAATTCTAACGCAACAATCTGTTCGTTGCAGCTGCTCTTGGAAGGAGGCGGCACCAGAAATTCCAACCTCTTGAGGAGAACGCCGGTCATGCCCAAACCGCAGTGGCATCCTCCCTGGAAACTCTTTAGAGTAACTGCAAATTATCCTTGAACTCCTTTTCAGTTGTGTCAAATCCGGTGACGGAGGGGAAGCAACATCTCACGTGATTACTAAAAAGGTTTTTGTCACCTGACAGGTCATCAGCGGCCACCTGGGCTGGGTCAGGTCCATCGCTGTGGAGCCTGGAAATCAGTGGTTTGTGACAGGATCTGCAGATAGAACAATAAAGGTTATCTCTTCTCTATTTTTTATTTTATTTATACAAAACGTTGTTCTGATTGTTTTTATACTGTTTTTACACTACAAAGCTTTTTTTCTTCTCCTTTTTGCATTTGTTGAGGTGGAACAGCAAAAAAAAAAAGAACCAGGAGTGTTTTGTTACAGGGAAAGGATATCATGAGACTTGCTTTTTCCTTCAGATCTGGGACCTGGCCAGTGGGAAGCTGAAACTGTCTCTGACTGGACACATCAGTACAGTGCGTGGAGTGGCGGTGAGCAGCCGCAGTCCGTACCTTTTCTCCTGCGGAGAGGATAAGCAAGTCAAATGCTGGGATCTAGAGTACAACAAGGTACAAGCTTCTCTTCACAATATCTCTAAAAAAAAACATTTTAGGGCTGTTTGAATATAAACAAAGACAAAAAGTTCAGTCATTTCTTTCTTTTTCTTCATACGTCAGAGTTTTGGTGTTTTAGTGACATGAGTATTTTGTGTTTTAGGTAATCCGGCACTATCATGGCCACCTCAGTGCTGTGTATGATTTGGACCTTCATCCAACTATTGATGTCTTGATGACGTGCAGCAGAGATGCCACAGCGAGGGTAAGATCGGAATCCACTCATTACTCTTTATATATGTCACACATGGAAGAAAAATCCTACATGACAGACAAGAAGTGACAAAGCTCAGATCTTTAAATAAATAAATACAGATGTATTAAAAATAATCCTGCTCAAATGTCTAGAGCTGCAGAAAAAAATTGTTTTTGTTTTATCATAGGAACCATAGTTGGGGTTTTTGGAGAAAGCAAAACACTTTTGAGTTCTTTTGTGTATGAACAAATGTAAACGCCCCTGTAAACAAAAGTTCAATTTAAGGACACTGATCCAAAAAAGAAAAACATTCCTCGTTTATCCAAAATACACCATGAGGGTCTGAAATCGTGGCAAAAACAAGGAAGTCAGACTATAATTGTTAGAATTAGGAATTCTACAATTAGTCCCTGGAAAGGAAATTTCTTTTTTTTAATGCCAATATTTTTAAAGAATGATATTTGCTGTGCATTTATCGAAAATGCAACTTTTTTGTTTCATTCTGAAGCTGCAGATTCATCTGGCATCAATTTAAAGCACTTTAATTGTCTTAGTTTATTCAAATATTATAGTGAAAAATCTGCCCTGCTACTCGAAGGCTGTATGGGAGAGTAGAGAAAGAAAAAACTGGACATTTACTGACACAGATAAGAAATTATAGAATCTTTTTTAGATGAGAGCGGATCAGAAAGTGTGGTATTTAGTTCAGATAGTCATTCACTTCACAATGGAGGTTTTTCTGTGTGAATATAATCAATAACGGTTTGATTAGACTCTTTTGTAATACAGACTTACTAAACAGATTTAGTGTCAGAAAACGTTTTCATGAAATAATCACAAATTTCTAAAAAAAAAACTATCAATTTGGTAAATAGAACATAAAGGTTACTTAGAAACAAAAACAGCACATCTTTGTTTGTTTGCATGAAGCCATTCATCCAGAAACCAAAAGCAAATATTTTCTAAATAATGTCACGTGACCTCAGTTGTAGAATTTCTGGTTTCAAAACTTTTTTCTCTTTTTTTCTGTAAATTGTGCTCAGACTACTTTTACCTAAATAACGTTAGGATTGACAGATTTCCCGTGGGGAAGACTGCAAGTGAGGATGACGTTGTACAAGCTAAAATCAGTAGAGACGAAGATAAGGAGAAAGGAGCTGCATTTCCTGCATTTATCAGGTTCTTTAGTACAATAATCAATTTAAATTCTTTTTTCACAAAGCCCATGTCTACATTTTTAAAAATTATTTTTTAAAAATCAATTAAAACATTAATTCAAAAATGAATTATGTGGGCAAACAAGTAAGCACCAATCAATGTTAGGTAAATTACTTTTAAAGAGTAATTGATTACTCTGTTTAATGGATGAAATAGTTAGATAAATCAGTTCACTCATTCCTCAATTTAAGAGGTAATTCACTACTCGTGACTTTTTTCCACTCAAATACAAATTCTTAAGGGAATAAAGCTACCACAAACAACATGCCCTCAAAAGAAAAACTTAGATTTTACTCAAGGGAAATCTGTTTTTCTTTATTTTTTTTTGGACCATCTCAATAATTTCACCAGGTGAAAATAAAAAAATATACATACAACCCAGATAGTATATAGACAGGTTGCTCATTGACACTAGGGCAGTGGAAAGCTCTTCATTTAAGACATAACTTGCACTTACCTGAAAATATTTTTACCTTTGTTTTCAACAAATTGGATATAATTTGAATATCTCCAGTTGCAGAATGAGCCTCAGTATTTGTCTATGGTCATATTTCCACTCTCTTCATCTTACTCTGACCAACCTCCAACTCTGTTTGGTATCGGTTTTGTTTCATTTAACCAAAAGACAAGGGTTTGGTTGGTTTGGTTTGGTTTCACTGCAGCAAACAGTAATGAATGAAGTAAAGTGTTCAGAAATTCAAGATTTCATTTTTTCTTCTTCCATTGAGAAATTGGTCATAATTTTTTCATATGCATGGTCTTAAAAGGGTCTTAAATTTAACTTGAAAAAACCCTGCATTCAAACACAAATGACAAAAATAAGTTTCCAAGTTTCAAAGTCCTGATGTTTGTTTTTTAGCAAAAGCCTCTTTTTACCTTTCGACGTTCTCAGCGCCTTACAGGACACTCATGACTGGACTTTGTAGTGTTGGTGGTTTCTGACGACATGGCTGCTGGGTTAAGGAACTGAACTGACTGGATTTCTCTGCCTGTGTTTGAAGGTGTGGGACATCAGGACCAAAGCAAATGTGCACACCCTAACGGGTCACACCAACACTGTCGCCACGGTGAGATGTCAGGCAGCAGAACCTCAAGTCATCACCGGTAAATGCGTTGTTCCAAACAAAAGCATTCACAATTTTACGTTGTTCCAGTAAAGAGGTGGCTCATTTCCTGCTTCTTAAACTTTTGGTTTGTTTTTCTTGTGTTTTTAAGGGAGCCACGATTCCACCATCAGGCTGTGGGATCTGATCGCAGGAAAAACCAGAGCAACTCTGACCAACCACAAGAAGTCCGTCCGGACGCTGGTGATGCATCCCAGACAGTGAGTGTGCAACAAAGGCACGCCGGCCCCCGACAACATGCCCTCACGTTTCTAACTGTCCCTTCTCCCACGTGCTCGGCCACAGATACACGTTTGCCTCTGGATCGGCTGATAACATCAAACAGTGGATGTTCCCCGACGGAAACTTCATCCAGAACCTGTCCGGTCACAACGCCATCATCAACACGCTGGCTGTGAACTCTGATGGAGTGTTGGTGTCTGGAGGTGAAGAAGCCGCCGTGAGCTTATTGCTTTACAAAATAGTGACCCTCAAGGGCCAAATGACACATTTCAGGAAATAAATATTTACCTTTTTTTTGTTTTTTTGTTTTTAAATGAATCTTTTGGTCAATGTACCGGAACTTTTGCAGTTTGTTGTCTTGCTCCCGCTAAGGTTCATGGGACTAGAGATTTTTTTAAATGTAAAAATGCACAAACATAAATCTGAGCTGCTATTACGTTACTTGTGTTTGGCCAACTTTGGACACCATGTCTCAACTTATTTGGTTTTAAGTGAACTTTTGGGCACAAAAGAACCCCCATTGAGCATTTTTTTGTCTTTTTCTTTTTAATCCTGAAGCTGACAACGGAACCATCCACATGTGGGATTGGAGGACGGGATACAACTTCCAGAGGATCCACGCGGCCGTGCAGCCCGGATCTCTGGACAGCGAGTCGGGAATCTTCGCCTGTGTGTTCGACCACTCGGAGAGCCGGCTGATCACCGCAGAGGCCGACAAGACCATCAAAGTGTACAAAGAGGACGAGACGGCTGTGAGTACAAGCGGGCCCAAAAAGTACGAGCTCACCTCCATGATGCAGAAAAAATTAAGCTGCTCTTCCTTCTCTTCTTTCTTACAGACGGAAGAAAGCCATCCAGTCAACTGGAAGCCAGAAATCCTCAAGAGAAAAAGATATTAAAGACTTCAGTGTTTTTCTTTATGGAACAGGGATGATGTTTTTGTTTTTTTACGTACTTTAGCTGTAGATACGCCCAAAATTATCTTTTCTTCTTGCTTCCTCATCACACAGACTGCTTGTCAACTACTAGTAGTTTCATTAAATCGGTTGCTTTCTAAGAACTTTTTGCAGTCTTGTTCATCTGTCAAATTTTGAGCTGCCGCTGTTTGCTGCTGAAGTAACGGCTCCATGGTCTTTTATCCACGACCGGACTCCCTTCAGATTGTGATCGGCGTGTAAAACCACCATTAGGTCATAAGGAACGTCCACACATAGAAACACACTCTGCTCTTTTTCCTCGTTGGCAATGTGAAGTTTATTTTTGCTTCATTTCAATAAAGATCACATTTTCTCATAAATCTTATGTCCTTTTTAGTTCAAGAGTATTCTATGCCTCTACAGTCATGACCATAAATATGTGGACAGAGACACATTTTTTTAATTTAGTTTCTGTACATTACAAAGAGTGAATTTTAAATAAAACAACTCGGATGCCATTGAAGTGCAGACTTTCAGCTTTTATTCCATGGGTTGAACAAAAAGATTGCATAATCCTGAGGTCCTGACTGTATTATCAGATGTTCTACTGGAGGGTTTTTCACTCTGCACCAAATAAAACCAAATTAATCTTCTGGATTTTTCTACACTATTGTGCCAACAGCATTGTTTAATTAAAGTTTGAATTCAATAAAAATGAAATTACAGTAGTTTGAAGCCTAAAAGTAAACTTTTCAAACTTAAGTTTAAAAAACGGAACATACCAAAATGTTGTTAAAGAAGGGGAATCAGTAAAAGATTATGGTTTATACTTTAGAAAATAATAAACAAAATTATATATATATTAGTGATATTAGGATACAAATTTAAATTGTAAATAAATAAAATGTACCAAAACAGTATCAGTTCTTCTCAGATTTACTTCAGTAAGTAGTATAGTTTAAAAAAATTAAAAATTACAACTATTGTTTTCTTTTTCCTTTTCCTTATTCGTCATCCTGAGCTAAAATCTCACAATTAAAAGTAAACACTTTTGATGTAGAATCAAAGTTTGAAAAACTGCAACTCTCCTTTTTTACCAGTAGATAGAGCTCCTCATGCATAAAAGTCTAAAAGTTTATTAGATTCGATTTTCCATCTACTGTACCCCCTGTTTCCTGCTAGTTGTGATCTTCCACAGGTCAAGCGCACGCGGCCACCTGTCTGCCAGCGCGAGGCTGTGAAGGAAATTATCTGGCACCCTAATTCCATGTTAAGCCACCCGGGCTGCAGATGGAGAAGATCAGCGAGGGAGTCGCAGTCTGCGAGGAGGAGCGTTAAGCGCACGCGCTCAGGCGGAGGAGTCCTGTAGACCGCGGAGGATTTGCGCCACAGGCTGTTTGGAGTTTCCAACATGGATGGAGAGAAAGCGCGCGCTGTCCTGTGCACTCAAATATTTCTGGGTTCGCTTTGAAAAATGTTTTTAAAAACGTGATTGTGGATTCAATTAGATCAGGGAAGATGTAGTCTCGCCTTGTCCTCTGGAAAACCGCGTCTCAGGGAGGAATGGAGCTTCTTCGCGCGCTCCTGCTGGCTCTCTTTTGCGCACAGGCGCGCGGACAGGTATACAACCTGACCCTGTCTGTCAAAGAGGGTCTGCCCGCCAGAACTATTGTCGGAGATCTGGGAGCGGGACTGAGCAGACGCAGCACTGGATTTTTCATCTCAGAGAGCAGAGACTCGTATGTGTTCAGAGACTTGGAAATCGACGCGGACTCGGGCATCATCTCCACTGCGGTGGTCCTGGACAGAGAGAACAGAGATAAGTACGACTTTGTGGCAGCCACTCTCACGGGGGAGGTGATCAGAGTGAGAATAGAGGTGGAAGATATCAATGATCATTCCCCAGTGTTTCCATCTGGGGAGGTGGAGCTGGAGGTGTCAGAGCTGAGCCCAACAGGGAGCCGCTTCCATCTTGAAGGTGCAGAGGACCAGGATGAGGGGCTTTTTGGAACTCAGGGGTACAGGATCATAGAGGGTAACCTGACAGATTATTTCTTTCTGGATTACTGGAGCTCATCAAAGCCGCCCCTCAATCTAGACCTCATCCTCAGTAAAAAACTTGACAGAGAAACTCAGGACGTTTTCTCCTTGACCATTGAGGGCTTTGATGGTGGGATTCCAGCCAGAACGGGAAGGCTGCAGTTGAAAATACGTGTGCTGGACGAAAACGACAACCCCCCTGTGTTCAACCAGACTGAATACCACACCTCAATCCATGAAGATGCCCCCGTCGGGTCCTTTGTGTGCCAGATCCACGCCACTGACCCCGACCTGGGAGACAACGGTAGAGTGACTTATGAGATCAACAGGCGACAGAGTGACCTGAATCACGTTTTTTCAATCAATGAAACCACGGGGGTGGTTTATCTCAACCAGAAGCTTGATTTCGAGACTCAACCCTTTCATGAGTTGATCATCAGGGCACGAGACAACGGCGCTCAACCCGAGTACAGCAGCACCTTTGTGGGTGTCAAGGTGCTCAACATTAACGATAACAGTCCCACTATCACGGTGCTGTTTCTCAGTGAGACGGGAGAAGCTCTGGTATCTGAGGCAGCATCAGTTGGAGACTATGTCGCCCGGATTTCACTGTCAGACCCAGACCTTGAGGAGGAGAAGATCTCTGTCACGCTTGAAGGAGGGGATGGGAAGTTCACCCTGAAGCAAACAGATGATTTTCTTTATGCGTTGTGTGTTCACTCTGAGCTCGACAGGGAGGAGGAGGACCTGTACGAGTTGAGGGTGAAAGCAACAGATTCTGGAAGTCCTCCGCTTAGCAGTGAGATGGTACTTCTTCTGAAGGTGCTGGATGCAAACGACTGCCTCCCTGTCTTCGAGAAAGAGGTATACACGATCAGCGTTGCAGAAGATCTTCCTCTGGGGAGTTCCGTCATACAGATGACAGCTCGAGATGCAGACGAAGGGCCCAACGCAGATGTGAGATTCTCCATCCTGAAGACCAACCAGGACGGCCTGATCCGCATTGACCCGCAGTCTGGCTTGGTTACCACGGCGGCAGCCCTCGACAGGGAGTCACAGGAGGAGCTGTGGTTCCTGGTGGTGGCAGCAGATGGAGGAGAGCCGACTCTTTCATCTACAGCCACAGTGTCTGTGACGCTGGAGGACGTAAACGACAACGAGCCAGTGTTCCAGCAGCAGCTGTACAGCGTGTCCATACCAGAGCACAGCGACGTCGGAAGCTGCTTTTTACAAGTATGTCAGACAATGATAAAAAACTTGGTTGCGTTAGAGCAGAGAAGAAAAAGCCCCTTAGTATCAAAGGCTAATAATTTCTTCGCGAAATCAACGTCAATAAATGACTGTTAAAAGCATTAATCCTATAAAACCATTCATATCATATACAGACATTTCTGAGACCTCTTTCTCATAAGTTTTATAAAAACTTCCCTTAAAAAGTCACTATTTGGTATCTCCTGTTTTCTGCCCTGTAGATCATCATCATTCCACTAGGGGCAGTAGAAGGGCTTTTTCGGCTCATTTCAAAATGGCTGCTTCCCTGAAATCTCAAAAAACACTTTTTTTTTAATGGAAAACACAGATAACATACAGTAAATAACAAAGAATAATACACTGTTTATCAATTCCTCAAAGTAAAAGCCATGGGGGATACATGCACAAAAATAAAATTATGTAAAGCTATAAAGCTGAGCAAAATTACATGTTTTAATTGCTTTTTTGTTTGTACTGGGGGAAATGGATTGTAAATAAAGTCTAATTTAAATGAAAAGAATTGGGAGCTTTATTGCTAAATTCAATTTTTATGAAAATAATACTTGGTTAACAAAATCAGGAGATTTATCAAATAAAATTTAGACGAAAGTTTATTGTTAAAAATAATTAAACCAAATAAGAATTTTCTAATCGTAAAGAAAAATGTGGATGAATTTGAGTGTTTAGCAGATGTATTATTCTGTCCTAAATTATTGCAGTGTACGTGCAAGCCTCCAAAAAATGTATCAACGTTTCCTCAAATTGAAAACAGGAGTTTTTAGAAATTTCCTTTTTTAACCTTTGCATATACTGATTTGTTGGATGAAACATATGATCTTGAATGTAACCTCTTTCACTTTGTTGTTTACAAAATATTTGTTTGGCAGAAGCCAAACCTTTTCCCAACAAATTTGTCCATGAAATGGAGTACAGAATGTTGTGGTTGGAGGTTCCATTCTGAGCTTCTGCTGCAACAGTCTTCGGACAGCTTTGTTTTGATTTCTCAAAGTAGAGAAGCAGAGTTTTCCAACAGCAGTGTCCGTCACGTGAACCTTTAGTTGGGGAGCAGATGGAGTAGAAGTTCTTTTAAGGAGATTGGTGAGGGAACTCAAAAACAGTTTTAGTGTGAAAAGTTTTCCTTAATTTTCCGAACTTTATCATAAGAAAAATCCTCTGTTGGTACCCTTTTTTATTTAAATAGCCCCTTCTCTACAAAAAAAAGGATGCTAAATGTATCATAATTTATTCTTTATAGTTACACCATGTTAAAAATGTGTGGATCTAGTTTGAGACAGTGGGTAAGAGGATAATATCAAATCCTCAAACTAAAATTGTTGTGACCAAATCATCCAACAGATCATAATTGATTCTATCAATATATCAATTAGGAACAATACAGTTTTGGCAAGTTGTTTTGTTTTTTTTGTTTTTTTTTTGCATGGATTTCATCAGAGACAAACATTTTGATTCTAAAAAATTTGAGTTTGCTGTCAATTCTTTGATGGAGTGGGCTTTACAGAGTTACGCTTTAATGCTGCCATCATCTGACTAACCCCGAAAATGGTCAAAAATCAGATACATTTTTCAGAATAAAGGGAAAGAAATAACTGTTTCCCCACAATTTGGTACCTATACCTCCATAATCTACCAAGGATTGCCCTGCACTTTTTCAGTATTTGCTATTTCCCTTTACTCTACTGTTATCAGTATTGCCAACTCATATTATCACAAGTTAAGCAGATTATGTATTTCCCTAATTATTATGTTTTCGGTTAAAACTGCAGTGGATTTGAGAGGTCCTGCAGCAGTCATTTAACTGAGCACAACCTCTCAGGAGAGACTGTATTTATAGATGTCGTCCAAATGTTTGGCAAATTATACACTTTAATTTAAATTTAGACTCTTTATTTAAATATGTCATTCCTTAGAAATTCCCAGATGCCGAATTCCATGCACAATACCAGGATTGCATCCAAAGTTTTTCGGTTTAATCATTTTTATTAATGTAAGTAAGACCTTTGGCCTTACTGGGATAATCTGGATCAAGTTGGACTACTACAGTCAAAAACAAATGTAGATTTTGTTTGGTACCTAGAAAACCTGGCATTTCTCATAAGCAGGAGCTGGGACCTACACATGGTTTTAGAGGGGCAGGGGCTCAAAGTCAGAAATGGAGATCAAAAACAAATTCTTTTGTCCTGTAACCCTTGTGCTATCCTAGGCACTTGAACATTGGGAGTTGGGTCATCTAGACCCACTAGACAGTGCGCTGAACCTTTTTTCTTCAATGATTTGTGATCTTCACTGGTGTCCATGGATTACATGAAATCTTTCCACTTTTATCCACCTTTGTCATGGTAGAGAGAACACGTCAATGCAAGGGTGGGGTCATCTAAGATAGCACAAGGGTTAAACAACATGGAAATTGTGTAAAATTTTAAAATAAACTACTAATAGATAACTACTCGGCTACCGTATTTGAAAGTGATATAATTGCCATTTCTTTTATGTAAACAAATTATTGTCAACATGAGTTTGTTCACTTTATCATAGACTTGGAAGACATCAAAGCAATGAAACACTGGAGGTTATTTCTGCTGGCACAAAACGCTGCAGGCATAATCAACATGAATCAAATTTAATTCAGATGGTAATATTTTAAACACAGACATGCTACAACTTTTATCCCCTGAATGCTGAAATGATTAACAATATTTAATGATATCATACTGTTGCTGTGAGGATCTGGGGGTGTAGTTCAGTTTTTCAATGGTGTTTTTGATCATGTTCTGTCCTCTATCAGTCACTCCTGTTAATCATCCACAGCTGTCTTCATTTCTGTTAATTGTCTTCAGGGAGTAGAAGTGTCTGGTTATTATGTCAGGTCAATAGTGTCAGACCTGTAGTGAGGAAGCTATGAACTCACCATAAATACTGTTCATTTATTTTGAAAATTCCCCCGGAGTTTTATTTTGAACTTAGTTCCCAATTTCCCTCAGACGTCTAGCAAAACTAAAAAAAAGTCCTTGACTAATCTAGAGCGTTTTTCTTTCCAAAATATTAACCATATTTGGTGACTAGTTGGACCAGAACTTTCAGATTTAAGTTGCTTCGCTGTCGTCTCCAGTTCTCTGTGGGGCAGCAGCTTCTCTCGCTGTCCTCAGCTGTCCCTAACCCTCTCTGACATAAGCGGCAGATGTGAACCCCCCTGTTACAAGAAAATGTTTTCAACAGAATACCGGGGGTGTTTGTTGCCACGTTTTTTTTTCTTGTATCTCCAACATAAATGTACTAATGTTAATACATAAAAAAAAAAGAGGGCACCCAAGCACTTTTTAATTATGAGGCAAAAAGGACAGGTGCTCAAGCAGGACCCTGTGAGTGCAAGTGCCTGGATAGGAGTGAGGAGTTGACTCTTATAAGTACAAACTCCAATTTTGTTTGGTTTTATAGAGAATATTATACATCTAAACTGGCCACAACCTTTTCAAATTCTTTGTACAAATTCCAGTATAAATCTGATAGCTAATGTGTCTAGTCATCAGACAGGACTGATTGCTTTTTTTTTGTCTCAATTTAAAGAGACAAAGCATTAAACCACTCCTCCAAGTTTCATATTTAGACTTTTACAAGAAAAAAAAACCCTGCACAACTGCAGATGTTCCACCACTCTGAATCACATTGCATCTGTTTGCCATGTCATCAGACAAAAGTTTCCCGCAGAGTCTTTGCACAAAGGCGTCAGTGTTCCTTGTAAACACAAACTCGAGCTCTTCTCACTTCAGTTCTGAATGACAGACATGGCGCCTGGTGCCACTCTGTGGCAGTCTCAAACTCTCACATGAGAAGCCTTAATTCAAGCATAATGTTCTTTAAAAGTTAGTGACATTAAAGGCTGATGATACGGCCCTGTAGACTCACAACTTGATAGTTATTTTACATCAGGCGTGTAATTACATCAGGCGAAAATACTTAAAGTCCCACTCTTAATGATTTTTTAAACTATTTTCAAAGTGTTCCCAGTGACCTTTTAATGATGATTACACCGTTTTTAGCAAAAATAAAAAAATAAAACTGTTATTTTCCAGGACATAATTTCTGCAGAGCGAGAGTAGTTCATTAAAAGTTCACCTCTGAGTTGTGGACCTGGATCACCCCCCCTCCTTTTTTACTGAGTGCTCTTTCTTTACACTCTTTCCCACTAGCTTACAGGCCCTCACATCTCCAACCTAACATTACCGGTGCACCATAAAGAGCGTGTAATATTGAAGCTATCTAGCCGTACAGTTTTGACCCACATTCCAACTTAGACGAGAAAAACAAAGACGTAAATGGATCCATTTGTCTGCAAGTGGATACATTGAAACGGAGCAGAGCAGGGAGCTTGTGGCCTGCCAAGTGCATTTTCTATGTCACAAATAAGCTATTTTTTCAAACTGCATTTTTTTCATCTGCTACTGATTCCCAGTGATTTGAATACTAAAAAACTCAGAAATACAAATTTAAGCGTAATTTTCTCTTTATATGTTCTCCATCATAAAAAAAATGCTAAAAGAACATGGTAAAAACACCAAAATTGCCAGAGTGGGTCTTTAACATTGATGATAAATCCTTTTTGGTGTCATTTTTATGTTGCAATGTCTTAAAGGTTGATTTGGACATGATGGGTGTGTCACAGCACACATCCATTCAGACCTTTATCCTCGTCTCTGTGGCTTACTGCGGTAAAAGTTCATTGATGCCGCAGTGATATAACTCTTTATAAGTAAACTGCAAAGACTGACTCAAACACATCCTTGTCACAGGAGAATAAAGAGCAGGCGGTTTTCCCCTGTTTGTTCTTTGAGGCTTAAGTCTTCTATTGCCTGGGAGGACGTTTTTATGCCTTTATTGTGTTGACCTTTATCTGACAGAGTGAGACTGGTTTATGATTTACAGTAGCATCAAACAGGAGAAGCTGCAGTCACAGCTGCCGAATTATGGCACAACTCTTAATTACAGTTGTAGTCACACGATGTTGATTCATATTTGCTGAGGGAATCAGAAAAAGAAGGGATTGTGATTGAGTTGGGTTCAGCTGAAGGCACAAAGAACTTGGGTACAGGAGGAATGACTGCTTTTGAGAGTTAAAAGTATGTTTCATGTTTAAATACATTCATAGGTTGACTACGAATGGGGACACTTTAAGGAATGCAACAGAGTGGCGACCTGTGCAGGGTGTACCCCGCCTTCGCCCAGCAGTAGCCTGGACAGGCTCCAGCAACCTTGTGACCCCAAAAGGGATATAGCCAGTTAAGAAAATGGATGGATTAAATTAAATTGAATGGATTAGCAGAAAAAGTAAAGTAACTTGAATTTGATAGATTATTTACATTTAGGTAATAAATGTATACAGTAAATCATAAAGTGCTTAAAAAAAGATCTTTGTTTTCTATAAATTGGGGCAACATTTGTGAAGAATACGTATATATTAATGCATACCTCCTTAAAATGAGTTGCATCAATAACAAATTTGCAAGACTAAACTAACACTTCTACCAGTATTAAACTGCTAAACTGACTATTGAAGGAGGGGAACATGTGCAGGTGATAAAGAGGTGGTTGTTATTTTGGGGTTTTCTGACTTTACTGTGTCTTTGTTTTAGGTTGTTGCCACGGATGCAGACACTCCTGAGTTTAGTGTGCTGCTCTACTCTCTGTCCGATGGCTTTGACAATGCGGACAGGCACCCCCTCTTCCAAGTCCAGCCCCACACAGGAGAGCTGTGTGTTTCTCAGGACATTGACAGAGATGTAGGTCCGAGTGTTTATGACATCCTGATCAAAGCTGAAGATCCAGTGAGTGACATCTTTCTAAGATCACCAAATAATAAGGCAAAACCTGATTCTTCTCAATCCAGTTCTGATCAATTGAAAAATATATATTTTTGCTTCTTTAGGGAGGTCAGAGTGCCCAAACCTATGTGCATATTGAAATAGAAGACCTGAACGATAACGCTCCGGTGTTTAACCCAGAAGAGTACACTGTTAGTGTCAGCAACCACGCCCCACCTGGCACCGAAATCCTCAGCGTTATAGCGACTGATCAAGACACGGGCAGGTTTGGATACATCAGCTATAGTATTATACCCAAAGACATGTCCAGCTTGTTTATGCTGGACACACAAACAGGTAAGGACACCAGGACTTTTGTTTGTCTGTATCATGTCGGGTTTCTTACAGCTGGGTAGGACTGTTTTCTTTAGTTTTTACCACATAGCCCATTTGTTGGGATGTAAGACGACTGTGTGATTGGATTAAGACATTGTGTGAGCGTGTAAGTAGCTTGTTGACTTGTGTAAACCCCCATGATATGATTGTTTATGTCACCGCTCAGCATGGTTTAAGGAGAAAATCCACTGATTTAGGCTCCAAGGGACAAGGGGAAGATATAAGCATAAATATGAAAATTAAAACGAATGAATGGGTTAATATTCTGACCTTTTTTTTAAATAAATACAAACTAGTAGAGATTTTATTGAATTTTAAAGGAAGATCTTTAATTCCTTTATCTGTCATCACATGAGGTTGGTCAAAATGTGTTTGCACATTAGCACACCTATTATTGTAGTATTGTTTTTATATTATTCCTATTTTTAAGAAAGATTTTTTTTTCACGTTTATCTTGTTTAATCATTCCAGATTTTAGATATTGACAATCCACAACTTGACTAAGAATAAACATGTTCACCTTTTTGGCATATCCCTTCAGGTCGCCACAGCTTAATCAGCTTTTACTGAGTCACACATTTGCTTTGGCAGAGATTTTTATGCTGGATGCTCTTCCTGATACAACCCTGTATTTTATCTGGGCTGTGGACTGGCACAGGGAGATCCAGACTTCGCCCCCCTTGTGGCTACATAGTTAGGCAGTAGTATAAAGGGTCTTGGCCAAGGACCCATAAGACCCTTCACGCTACTGCCTAACTCTGTGGCCACAAAGGGGCAGTAAACATAAACATACTAACATAAAGACAAATATCCTAATATAATAATATAATGAAGTTGAATAAAAGAAAACCTTTTTCTGATTGTATTATTTTACTGCATTAATTTCAAGCAGATCCAACTCAATCTGCTTTCTTCAGGGATGCTCTTCCTGAACTCCTCCCTGATCCACCTGGGTGCAGCAAGTGTGAAGCTTTTCATAACAGCCCAGGATGGGGAGGGTCTGGCTTCTGCCAGACCTGCAGAGGTCACCATCAACATCCTGCAGAGTGCTCAGATTCCTGCTGTGTTCCAGAAATCCCGCTACACTTTCACAATTCCCGAAGATGCGGCACTCGGGACATATGTGGGGAAGGTGCAGGCTGTTGTCCCGACGCGTAAGTGTGAACATTCCCAAATCCTCATAGTGAGGAGTGTTGGAGAGAAGTGAAGGGAATGGTTTGTGTTAGCATCCTGATAGATTTGGCCAATCAAAGCAGAAGCAGAATATGTATTAAATAAAAGAAAAGGAATAGTGCACATAGCCGCTGGAAAAAGAATCACATGAGTAATGTTTATAGGACAAACTTTTGGCTGTTGTATTTTTCTGATAAACTATGCGGACCGTAGCCCAACAGTGGCTAAGATGACCCTAATGACCCGTTATGGAAACCAGTGGTATAAAAAATAGATGGATGGACATTTTGTTGCATCTTTCTTGTCAGAATAGATTATTCTGCATTTTATTGTAATTTGCTTTTAAAAGCTTGCATATCCTCCTGACTACCAGAAAACAAAATGGTACAGTCAAAATTTTTAAGATCTACTACTAAAAGACCAGAATCCACCATACATGTCCTCTGTAGATAGCAAAAGGAGTTTGTTCAGTAGTATGCAGTGGTTGGGGGATATTCAGGTTTAGAATTGTCCTCTAAGGAGGACAAATTTGCATTGCTGGTAGTAATGAGGATATATTATACAGCAATCATTTTAAAGTTTTCACCTCTGTGCCTGTCAAACCCAAGCACTTTCAGGTGATGCAACACCCACGTTAAGACCAGCTCTATTCTGTTTGGTCAAACTAAACATTTTTATGCTAAAACTATGTTAAATTGGTATTCTGATGCTGTAATGGGTCATAAACTGCAGCTACTGTTACATGGATTCCCAAATTATTTTTGCTTGTCTAAAGCTAGTAAAGAATAATATTAGACTAATGCCAGTTGCTCCCCACAGCAAACTTTCACAATGCTCAAAATCAGGCTTACACTGTTTGTTGTGAATGCAGATGGTATCCACCCTGACTGTTATAGGTATACGGTAAAACATTTAGATAAAAAGCAGCCTGTAGCAAATCCAGCTTTGTGTTTTTTTTTGTTGCTTTTGTAGATGCCCAACCTCAGAACATAGCACAAACAAACAAAAGCAGTCCCAGTCTGTCCTGTTCTCTTTCTGTCTACATCTGCCCCTGCTAGTTATCACTGATGGAACCATCAGGATTCAGGTGATGACCAGTATGTGTAGCAAGGATGTCTGAAAAACAAACAGCATATCGCATCCATAGACACAGATCAAACACCCCTTTCCTTTCCCGCATCTTTCTGTCCAGGAAAAATAAACTGCTGCTTAATCTAAATTTCTATAGACAACAAAAAAGGCCAAAAATACACTTCTTTTGCATATTACTAAATGTACTCAGTTTTTCTTTTGAAGAAATTTAAAATGAGGTTGTTTTCAGTAAGGGTGGTGGTGGAGGGAGCTTTTGACCATATTTAATGTAAATATATAACAATTTAGCAAGATTTTTATCTAAAAAAAATAATCATTTTATAGTTGAGCTATTTGCAAAACTCAGATTTATTGACACACTGCTAATTGTAATCCCACTGAATTATACTTGCATTACTTTATTTTCTTAATTTATTAAAAGTCTTATCCATCCAACCATCTTCCAGACCGGCGTAATCCCCTCGGGGTCACAACTCTGCAACTGTTGGGGGAAGCCAGGGTACAGTCCAGTATCAGCCTAATGAATTTTGCCCCTTTGTCCCTCAAAAATGTTCTGATGCTCATCAGTGCTGTACCCTTTGTATTTTGTATCTCAACCATTTAAACTATTGATCAATGAGAGTCATATAGACAGCAGTGTAGTTACATTTGATGCATGTTTTAATACATTTTAAAAATGAACATTTAGTTAAAAAAATACATGTGGACTTCTCACACAATAAATGCATGACTTTTTATCTGTTTTGAACTGAGTTTATCTGCTCAGATCATCCATATTTATGTATATGAAACATCATTCCAACTTTTCAGGATCATCTCCTCATTATTGTCTGGTTACATTATGAAGTCCCTTTAACTGCTAAACTTCCTCTCCACTGTAGACAGGCATTTAAGGCTCTTTAATCCATTAAGAGATTAACACTTGAGCTTAAAGTCAAAGCAACATAGATTGGACATCCTTAAGCTCTCTGCTTGGGTTTTTTAGAAGAGAAACAAACACTTGGAGGGTACTTATGGGATTTTCCTAACTGTGCTGTAATTACTTCAAGTTCACACTGACTGCCCAATGAGCAACCATCTCCACTGAGTGTTTTAGGTCACTTGAACACAGCATATTTTTGTGCAAATAGACCTGAGAAAACAAGAAGAACAATCAACCAAGAAAAGAAATGTGGCAATCAATATTGTCTAATTCCCTAATTCAATGTATTAATATTATTTATTTTGATCCTGCTCATTCTAATGTGGCCACAGTTTGCTAAGCATAGTTTAATAGTGGCCTACATCCCGTGAGTGACCAGTTTGTCACATTGAAGACATTTTTGTGAAATCCCACTTATTCACCTGAACAACTGTGGGAAAGAAAAACTCTCTAAATGGATGTAAAGTTGGAAACATGCAGTGGGATCAGGCTCAATAAGGGCAACCATCTGCTGTGACTAACTGGGGTTAGAGAGGACAGGAAAGAAACAAACACAGAGAAGATTAAAAAAAAAGCTTGAATGCAGATGCTGTCATGGATAACAAGCACCCAAATGTCCAAACAGGTTTACGCAAAACACGACAACCCCTGAACTCTTTCCTTGCTCTGTAGTGATAAGGGTTCGGTAAGACTCCCAAAGCACCATTTGACTTTGACTCGAAAATGATTCAACATGATTTGATTAAGTATACATTTATTTTCAACAGTCTATCCAAAGCCTTCAACCTTTCAATAAACAACATTAATAAATATATACAATATATACAACATATATTAATATACACAATTATTTAATGGGGCAATTTTATGTAAAACGAAAAGTTTTGGCTATTTGGAGAGAGACCCATTCTGGTTAAAATTGTGTTTTTAAAAATATTGTAGCATTTTTCCGATGACAGAGAGCATATATTAAGAAAATCAGGCTCAAAAATTGCATTTCTGAGTATTTCTTCATTCACATTGTGTGAATCAAGAGCAAAAGGAAAAAATTCAGTTTGAAAAAGCTTGTAGTTGTGGCGTTAAAGAAACCTGCTCCTCTCCATTCTGATGCATTCACTTGTAGGCGACCAGATCCATGTACGTTTTCCTCGTCTGAGCTGGCATCTGGCTTAAAACTGTACAGCTGGATACCTCCGATGTTGTACGCCATTTTTGTTATGTTAGGTTGGGGGTTGGGTGGGTGAGGAGGTGTAAGCTAGCGTTATAGCGCATAAACAAAGAGCTCTCAGCAACAGTAAGGAGGGGTGGTGTTGCTCTAGTCTACTCCAACTGTCCCGCCCACAACTCAGTGCTCCTCTTCCTTTCATAATTTCTTCTAAAATAGCTCAAAAGTTGATCGGAGTGGGACTTTAAATGAAATAATTGTTGATATTAAGCTAAGTAAATTTTTAATTAAAAGGGTTTGGAGTACATTATTTTTTGAGGTCATTGTTGACAAAAAATAACCTGTAAACATCTTGTTGAACATATTAAAGAGAAAGTTCCAGAAGAAAATAAAGAAAATTTATAATTGCTACTTTGTTCAATGATACATCCCTGTATTATATTACGTCAAACTGTGGGGACCAAATAGTAAAACAATACGTATTGCAACTAAAAAAAGGTTATAAGTACAATAAATAAGGCTGGTTATTATGATCATACTCATCACTGTTTGTGAATCAAGGAGTGGAAAAATTAAAAAAGATTTCCTGCATAACTATTAAAAATTTAGAAACACTTATAATTTAACACTTTAATTTAACACTTCAACACTTAAATTGTTGTGAAACAAAAATAGATTTAAAAATAAGAGGCTTATTATTTACTTTTTGAAAGGGTTGTTTGTCACATCAATTACCTTAAAAATTATACAAAAATATTTTTTACTGATATTTAAAATTATATTGTTTCAGATGCTTTACTAAGATTGTGAATATAGGCTAGGATTCAAAAGTTATAGATTTAGCTGTGAATTTCCATGTTATCATGTCACGTGTTTCATATTGTTCAGGGTTTTTACTGTTGTAGATAAATGCTTTTTTAATTAACGTAACTGAAATTGAATTTAACTTTAACTCGATTTTGACTGAAAAAGGTGAAACTTTTCAATAACAACGTTTTAAATTTACATCATGTGACTAAATATCTTTTTTCTCTCAATTGTTATATTTGATGCATCAATAAAACCTTTTGATCCCAATAAATTTAAAATTTTAAACCCATCTTTAAGGAAATTGAGCACAAAATCTATATTTGCAAATATATTTTAAAGAACAGGCAAAGGTAACCACTTATTCTTGTGCTTTCATTGGTCACATGAGTTTGCTGCATATATTAAGTACAACAGCAGCCTGTCTGCTCTATAACAGCCAGAATAAAGTCCAATTAACCTTAAAAATTAAGTTATTGTGTTTTGTTTTTTTCACAGAGTCAACAAAATCTGTTTCCTACCGAATCTCGTCTGGGGATCCACACAAATGGTTCTCCATTCATCCGAAATCTGGTGCGATCAGCAGTATCAAGCCCCTGGACCATGAGAGTCAGCCGTACGTCCTGCTGGTTCTTCAGTGCTACACAGAGACCTCTGAGGTCTACAGTACAGCTCAAGTCAACATCTCTATAGCAGACATAAATGACAACGCCCCCGTCTTCCCCAAAAGCAGCGACTCCATCACAGTGTCCCAGGGGACTCTGCCGGGGACAGTGCTCTTCATCGCTCATGCTCACGATCACGACAGTGGTGCCAATGGAAGGGTGCGGTATTACCTAAAGCATACAGGTGGGCTGTTTGCCATCGAGCGCAACCTTGGAACTGTCACCCTCAACCAGAGCTTACAAGGGGGGCATCAGTCAAGCTATGGGCTGGAAATTGTAGCTGAGGATGAAGGAGATCCATCACTCAGCTCCATACTGACACTTTTGGTTGATGTGGACCAAAAAGCCGCAGAGGACAACCTGGCATTTGAGACTCTTGTTTATCAGGTAGAGATAGGTGAGGCATACCGCAAAGACTCTCGAGTCATCCAGGTGAGAGCGCACCAAACCTGGGGAGCTCGCACATCCAACACAGACCTGACTTACTCTTTAGAAACAGAGCCAGGGTTCCCTCCCGCTCCGTTTCGTGTTCACCCAAAGACTGGGTGGCTGTACCTTTCCAACAGTCTAGATTTTGAGGCTGAGTCAAGGTTTCGTTTTCAAGTGTTGGCCACGTCCACGGATGCCTCTCTGGAAAACACCACAGCAACAGCAACAGTGATCGTTCATGTGTTGGACATCAATGACAACGCACCTGTGTTTGGTAGAGAGGTTTACTACTTCACTGTGTCAGAGGGGTCCTCACCTCAGGGTCTCGTCGGAACAGTTGAGGCTGTTGATAAGGACTCTGGGAAAAACAGCCAGCTGTCCTACATCCTTCTGTCGGACGGGAAATTCTTCCGCATCAACGCTAGAACAGGTGACCCATCAGCATAGACCCCTCCGCTGCGATTGTCAGTCTGACTTTGTGATGATCTCTCCTCCAGGTGAGATCATCAACTGGGTGGCGTTGGATCGGGAGCGACACGGCCAGCACACCCTGAAGGTGATGGTGACTGACCAGGGACACCCTCGTTTAAACGCCACGGCAACCGTTCACATCCTGATCACAGACATCAACGACAACAGTCCACAGTTTAGACACATTCCTGCTAGCAAAGAGCTGAGTATCCACGTGAGTGAAATGTTCAAAAGAATATTTATATTTTTTCTCTATTTTTTTTATTGTTCATACAAGACGTTCCAAAATAAAAGAAGCTATTTTCTATGAACAGTAGAAGTTAGACAGAAAAAGAACATCTTATTGTACATGCACCTCCTTGATCAGCGTATTAACACAAGATGGCAACAGACAAAAAATAATAATAAAGATAAATAAATTAAAAGTAATTCTTTCCAAAACAATGACCCCTTCCAAAACTGATCCCCAATTCACAGTTTGAGTTAATCTAAATTGTTATCCATCATTGTAGTGTATCTATCAAAAATTTTATCCTTGAATGTTTTGTTTGTGCATGTTTAAATGTAATACCAATGAGTTCCATAATTTAACACCATGAACTGATGTGAAAAACAGAATAACTCCAAAAAAATTACTTTATTGTTAAATTTTATTTGATGCAGTGGTTGAAAATAACATGGAAACAAAGCTTTATTTTTGTTGATGAGAGCTAAAGCTACGTTTTATTAAGTAATTAAATAGTAATAAAAAATAAAAGTATTCAAATTACAAAAATCTATAAAAACATAAAAATTACTTGTTCAATGTACCCTCTTTCTAAGTCTGGTTACAATGAGCAACCTTCCTATATCATGGATAAAAAATGTATTCCTTAAAAAATATTTGTTATACACATGGAAATAAATAAAAGTTGGTTTCACCCATTAGACCATCCACCTGCCAATCAAAAACCCAAACTTCTAAAAATATACAAACAAAAGTTTGAAGAAATCATAACAACTAACAAAAAATAACAATTTCAGAGTTCATGAAAAACGCAAAAAACATATTTAAAAATATGTCAATGGAAAGTGGGAACTTGGAGAGAAGTGATAATTGCCTTGAAGTACACCCTACTTTTTTCTGCCAACAACATTGTATGTTACAGTACAGACCAAAAGTTTGGACACACTGTCCCATTCATTTGAATGAGAGGGTCGGCCAAACTATTGGTCTGTACTGTATGTTTGCTCCGTTATAGTTTTTTTTATAACAACTTGTTTGCTGTTCACTTTAAGCAGCTTAACTTCCCGTAAATAAGCTTTGTTGGTTTTTCTAAATATACTGTTTATTTTTATATAGGCAGAAAAATGTCAAACTACCTTAAATGTTCCTTTTTTTTTTATCTCCAAGCAGGCAAGGCAGTTCTTTTTATATTCCAAATGTAAAAACTTTCTTCAATCTTTTTTTAACCCTTGTGCTATCCTAGGCACTTTAACATTGGGAGTTGGGTCATCTAGACCCACTAGACAGTGCGCTGAACCTTTTTTCTTCAATGATTTGTGAACCTCACTGGTGTCCATGGATTATATGAAATCTTTCCACCTTTATCCATCTTTGTCATGGTAGGGAGAACATGCCAAAGTAAGGGTGGGGTCATCTAAGATAGCACAAGGGTTAAAGTTATCATCTTTCTCAATAGTTGATTTTTTTGCCCAATAGAAATTATTGAGCAAACCTGGGTCTGTAGTGGTTATTGGCTTTCATTTCCAAACACATTTCAGTCATTCATTTGTTCTCTTAGTGTTTCATAGGATTTTATTTTTTCAAATGTTGAGAAATAATTTATTTTTTTAGTTTTAATTTTCGCTTTAATCTTTTTGAGTCATCTGAGTAGTTCAACTACTGACCAAACATGTACATTAATCTAAAGAAGCAAGACAACATGTGGTCAAAGGAGCTCTCCATCCAGGCTTGTGAGGTTTACTCAACACTGGTTATGTGTGATGAGCATTTCATCTCCCTCCTCTCTGTTTGGCAGATGCAGGCAGATGCCCCTGCAGGATCTGTGGTGACAAACATGTTTGCAACAGACTTGGATGCAGGAGAGAATGGAACAGTTACTTATTCTCTGATGACAGGTGAGCTCTAAATGTGTGTTTTTCAGTTGGAGCCTTTGTTTTTACCTGACGAACAGAGATGGTAACTCTGCTGTTTTCTGTCTTTCGGTTTAGAAGGGGATGCGGTCGGACACTTTGAGGTGGACAGTGAAAGCGGAGAGATTAGAATGACTCAGCTTTTCACCCAAAATACCAAACAGCATTACATTCTGAAAGTAACAGCAAAGGACGGTGGAGTTTCTCCACAGGAAAATACTGCAGTGCTTCATGTGCAGGTAAGAACTACTTGTGGTGGAAATAATTTTAGTTTCCTGTTGTAACTACAAGTGTTGCATGGTTTTCTTCCACAGGTCTATGGATCTGAGAAAGCGTTCGGCATCTCCAGCCACCAGGCTTTGAGGCATTTCTTTGTGCGTGAGGACACCAAGCCTGGGGCTGTTATTGGCTCTGTGAGTGTGGGGAGTGAAGGCAGGTTTCATTACTCCATCGCCGAAGGGGATGGGAGCCTTTACTTTGGCATTGATGGCACCTCTGGTGACCTCTACGTTAACCAGCCACTGGACTACGAGTCCACGTCTCAGTTCTTCTTGCTGGTTCGCGCTGAGGATGTGGGCCCTGCTGCTGGGGTGAACGTGTCTGTTGCTGTCAGTGTCACGGTGGAAGACGTCAATGATCACACGCCTTGGTTCTTGGAGGAGCTGGTGATTTTTGGTCTACGCGAAGACGCCGCAGTTGGGTCACTGGCATTTGCCTTTCATGCCAGAGATGCAGATGGGACTTTTCCAAATGGTGCCCTCCGTTACAGTCTTACCTCTGACATCAGCGAGTCTCCATCCCATTTCCCCTTTGACATTGACCCACGCACAGGTTGCCTGACTGTCGCAGCACCACTGGACCGCGAGAGTGTACCCTCTTTTGTGTTCACTGTAACTGCAACAGACCAGGCCATCAGCAAGGAGGAGAGGAAACAGGCGTCGGTGACGGCTCAGCTCTTTCTGCTAGACGTAAACGATAACCGGCCAGTGTTTGTGTCAGGCGACACAGTCCAGGTGATGGAGGATGCAGAGGTGGGGAGTCTCCTGCATCATTTCCTGGCTATAGATGGGGACTTGGGGGCAAATGGGGTTACCACTTTCTCCCTTATCGCTGGAAACAGCAAGGGTGTCTTCTCGCTGGAGGAGAGAACAGGTAACCACTTGTATTTGTTTTATTTACACGAACAATAAAAAAGCATACAAATTTCTTTCTTTTCGAATTTTCATTGTATTAAAAACAAATTAATTCTCACAATTGTCATTCTTTGAAAAACAGAAGTCATTGAGATTAAGTTAGATTTAGTGAATAGTGACAAAAATTAAATGAAACCTTTAAATTCTTTATTTATTTGCAATAATTTTTTTCATTAATGAATTTTTTTTAACCTGTTTTGCATGGCGGAGACATCTTAACATTCACCTTACCAAAGGTTTATTATTGATATATTTATATATTTATATACAGTACGTTGTGAGGATGAAAAGTTGCGTTTTCTTTAAATAACAGATTTTATTTTGGTAATTTTACTGTAACAATTTTTACTCAATGAGATTGCCTCTTTCTCTTGAAAAACTCTGCATCTTCTAAGTTTGGACCTTTTGTTTGTATTTTTCGTCTTTAAGGTCTCCTGTTTTTGTCCTCTCCTCTGGACTATGAGACTCAGCAAGTCCACCGTATAACTGTCCGTGCTGTTGACCACGGCGCCCCCCAGCTCTCCTCCACTCAGACTCTGACGGTGAAGGTGGGGGACGTGAACGATCAGGCGCCGGTCTTCAGTGAGATCATCTATGAGGCCAGTGTGGCAGAGAACAGAGACGCTGGAGAGCCAGTGGTTAGGGTGTCTGCAACTGACATAGACTCAGGTAATGTTTAAGACCTAGTTTTCCTTTTTATCCGTTTATCTTTTTTTTAAACTGAGGTGATCATATGAAGTTTGGTTTGTATGGTTTTAACTCATAGACAAACTCTGAAAACAGAATAAAAACACAATTTTGGTTTTTAAATTTTTACTCTGATCATCTTTTGATCTATTGTAGCAGCGTTCCAGGTTTTTCTTTTAAGTATAATTATGCCGTTTTTAGCCAAAATCAATACATTTTGTGTGATTTTCTTGGACATAGTTGCTGCAGAGCAGCAGTAGTTCCTTAGAAATACACCTCTGAGTTGTGGGTAGGACTTTTGCAACAGAGTAAGCCCGCCCCCACTTCCCTTCGTCCATCCGTTTACACTCTTGGCTGCTAGCTTACAGCTTCTCACAACCCTAACCTAACATTACTGGTGTAACAAAAATGGTGAGCAGTAACAGAGCTATCCAGCCAGATGCCACCTCAGACGAGGAAAACAAGACGAACATGGATCTAGTCGCCAGTGAATGCATCAGAATGGAACGAGCAGAGAGCTTGTGGGTTGCCGACTGTAGCACCTACGTCGCAAATAAGCTCTTTTTCCAATGGCATATTTTCATCTGATCTTAATTCCCCATAAATTTAATAAATAAATACTCGAAAAGGCTATTTTGAGTTTAATCTTTTTTTCTCCATCATGAGAAAAATGCCACAAAAATGTCAAAAACATCAAAAACACCATTTTTATCTGAGTGTGTTTCTAAATCCAACCCCAAAAAAAAGCTTGAATATTCAGAACATCATATGATAGCTGATTTTTATTCTGTCAACAAAGTTTACCTTCATTTGCACCAACTATTTTCACCTTTAGGTTGTACAAGAGGACACCATGGCCGTCTCACCACAAAATGTTAGGTTGCAGATCTAACTGGTGGCTCTTAATGAGCTAAATAAACCTGATATAACTTTGCACAGATTCATAAAAGTGGGCAAATAAAATGCTCCAACATAATATTGGGACATCTATACAGTGGCTCAATCAAAACATATATGTGCCAAACTTACTCTCAGCAATAACACACACATATTCTTAAAGGGTATTTTTCTAGTAAATACCAAGGAAGTCATGATGGCAAACCAGCCTGGAAAGGAAATAGCAGTTGAAGGAAGCCTCGGGGTAATTTATGTGTGGTGCCAAAAGACAAGGAATAGAAGAGGAAACACAGTTGATAAAATAGTAGCAAGACAAGGCTTAAAAATAGATGAAAAAACATGATTTAGAATCTAATGTTCAATGCTTTTTTGAACAGCTTTTTCCCAAATGATACATTTAAAAATAAAGTTAAAAAAGCAGGACAAGATTGTTTTTTAATGTATTATCTCAATTGTAGTTTTTAGCCCAGACTTGAGTCTTTACCAGAGTAAACACCAAAGAAATAAGATGCAACCTAGTTATTATTTATTATTCAATTTGATCTGATGCCATGTAAGAAGCTCTTTTTATTTAAATAAATGCTTCTCCTTAATAGCATCAACTTACTTTTAGCAACAGTGTTACTCATTAGTCTTAATTTTAATATGCTTTGGCCTTTCATATTGCATGTAAAGAAGAACTTCTTTTAAACTCCAGATTGTTTGTTTGGGTGGCTGGTGATTTGGTTCAGCCAGAAAAATCCTCCTCAGCTGCAGTTAGTCTTCAAAACATCTAGATGGCAGCACTCGCCTGCTTTCCTGAATCCTGACTCGTACCATCAACTGCTCTCAATTCCACAGACAGACTTTGTTACAAAAACGTAACCAGAAAAACTGCAATTTAATGTAATTCAAATAAAGTGTAATTGTTGTTCACATGTTCACCAGTTTGTTGCAATTCTAACTGAAATCATCTGCTCTTAGGTCAGTTGGACTCTCCCTCTGACCTCAACTCATAAATCAACACTTAATAGCTGATTATTTTTATGCGTTGAGGCTCAGAAATTTCTATTTCATCGTGCAATAAAGTACCTGTGAGACCTTTCCGAAGTAATTGAAGTGGAGGGGAACGTGGCAGAACGGTCTGCAGGAGAACCAACATTCTTGTTAGTGGGAATTGTCCAAGAACAGCAAGCACACTACTCCTCTGGGAGAGGTGAACAGTCCTCACTCAGGATGATTGCCATAATCCAAGCCATCTGTGCCAATAAGAGCAGTGTTTTCATCTATTGCCTGGTCTTGCGGCTCAGCCCGCCCTCCCCAAAGTCTTATTTCAATGTCCTTTTTTCTGCTTTCCACCACAGATGACCATTTTTTGTGTCTCCTGTGGATCCAGCTTTCATACTTTTAGAGTGACACAGACAAATGAGCAGGGTGACAAAAACCTTTATGTTACTCAGCACATCCCGGATTCTGCTGAATCACGCGACTCTGCACACAAATACACGTCCTGTGTTCTCATCACAAGATGACTCATAGTTTTAATTTTACTGGTCCGTTTTATGGTGAAATGTGATCACCACCTCGGGCTGGTCACTTTTGTATCGTACATTATAAAGAATACCTCAGTGATTTCCTTTAAAAGACCTCAGCCGGAGGAAGAAAGAGGTTTTTATGCGATTGATTCCATTTATTGTGACAGAGCTTTTAATAAACGTAGAGCATAACAGACCAAAAAGATTATTTTTTTCATTATATGAAAAAAAAATTATTTTAACAGTAAAAATTGGTTTGCACAGTGAAAGACACGTTCTGGACAGAGCGCCAAAAAAGAACAACCATTAATAAAAAAAACTTGAGTCAATTTTAATAGAATATTTTAGTTGATGCATTGTTTTTCAACACTTTTATCATTTTTTTGGCTCTGAGAATGAAAAGAGAATGATGCAAAACCTGCTCCTATCAATGTCCAATAAGCTGAGGTTATTTAATAGGTGCAGTTGCTGACAGCCAGAGGTAATCTCCACCACATGTCCTGAGTAACGCAGTGCAGACTTGTGACTGAGATGCTCACAAGTCATTTTTCTTCGCATGCACTGGTAGCTTAAACCTGTAAATCAGTTTGCAACAATGCAGCAGTGACCAGGCTTCCACCCTTCACTATTGTATACGGACTTCATCGTTCTTTTCATCCAGCTGTCTCGTTCTTTCGAAAGTTGAGTGTTAGCGGCCTTTCTGCGGTGGAAGCCATGTTTTTAGTCTGCATCAGATTTAACACATCAGGTTTTGCAGCACTTATTTTTCTGAAGGTCTTGTGTTTGTGCAGAGCTTTTTATGCTTATAAAAACTTAGCGCAGTCACATGGTCATGAGGCATCTGTGGAAAGCAGTTTTCCCATTACTACAGGCCAGCAGACAGCCTTTGAAAAGCCTCTAAGTGCCAAAAAACGGTTTCACACCTGCATCTAGTTTGGGACAGTTTTCACACTGCACTTTTAGGAAAAGCCATGAGTGGGCTAATGTCACACAGTTAAAAAAGATGCTCATTTGGGAGCAAAATCGCCTGTATTTAGAACAGATCAAAACTTTTCATGGGCTGGACAGTCCATCTGCATCCCTCACCGCTGAAAGAAGCCAAGTTTTACAAAATAAAACTAGTTCAAGACAATTATTTAAAAGGCAAAGCAGACTTCAGTTGTTTGGTCTTCAGGTTCGCATGAGCTTTCAAACAAATGCTGCTCTCAACTAATCATTTATTGTAAAAAAAAAAACAACAACAACAACATAAGGTTAAGTCTTAAAGGGAACATGTGATTTTTCTAATTTGATCGTTCAAATTTGAAAGTTTCAAATCCCCCAGTGATAGCAAAAAATGAACTCTAGTCCCATTCAGGGTCACTGGGATGGGGTAAACCCTGGACAGTTCTCTTATGAGACCATTTTTTTTAATGTTCAAAGAGGTTTTATCTATTTATTAATCATAACAGTAGAAAAATGACTTGCATTAGAGAGTTACTTGTGTGTTGATACCAGTCGTGTGTGTCCCCCTCCAGAGGAAAACGCTGTGGTGTGGTACAGTCTGCTGCCCGGTCCTGGCTATGAGCTGTTCAGCATCAACCCGTACTCAGGTGTGATCACCACCAACTCCCGCCTGGACAGAGAACAGCATTCACACTTCATGCTTAGAGGTAAAGCCCCTCGCACAATATAAAGACTTCAAAAATCATCCTGTTGCATTTCAGTCTCAAGGGGCTGTGAACTGGATTTCATTATGGGATGTTAGGAGGCCTTAGAAGATTTAATTGAATAATCATTTGCCTTTGGGAGGCAAGCAAGTGGAATGTCTGTAAAAGAAATCATGACAGACCTAAATTTTTGGCATCTCTCATCAATATGGTTTGAAAAGACTGAATCTATCAGCTGGAGGTTTTGTGGATTTGAACTTTGATTATAGTCATCTGCATTCTCAAGCACAAACTTTCTTCACTACCCCACATCGCTCTGTTTCCCATTCTGCAAATGCTCTTTTCCTGCTTCATAGCCAAAGTCATAAAGACTTTAACGTCTGCTTCTGCAGGAGGCCAGAATTATTCAGCAGATTGATTTATGTGAAGTTTAAAGGCCTAAACTGTGTTATCCAACCTCTGCCTCCCGCACCCTCCTCGCTCTGCTGTTGTGTTTGCTTACACACAGTAATTACACGCAGCCTCGCCAGCAGTGGGTAGTGATTAAAAATGCTTTCAGATGGTTTATCACAATATTTGTGCAGTCACCAGTATGACGAACAATTAAATCCAATAATAAAAAGTAATGACAGGAAAGCCCGGGCATGCTAAAGTACTGCTAGAATCACAGAGGGCTTCTTGGAAACACTGAAATATGTGGCAACTGATTTGACACAGATGGATTCAGAATGAAAGTTGAAAATGGATGAAAAATGGATGCTGATGTTGACAGTTTATCAGTTTATTAATCTCATTTTGTTTTAGAGTAGTTTTCTTGGTGGTTTTGCATATTAAATTCAACGTCAGTGTAAATAGGCCCAGCAGTTTTTCATTCCTCACATATTCCAGGAGCATAGTCTCCTTTTCTGCTAAAAATGTCTGATTTGTTTGTTTGTTTGTTTTTCAAATTCCCATCTGCAGTTCAGGCTCGGGACAGCGGCTTGCGGCCACTTTCGGGTACAGCCACAGTTCTGTGCTCTGTCCTGGATGATAACGACAACCCTCCAGTCTTCATGCAGTCCTCCTTCACCATCCGCCTGCCAGAAAACCTTCTTCCTGGGGTCATCCACACAGCTCAGGCCTTTGACCCAGACCAGGAAGAAAACAGCACCATCTACTACTCCCTATTAGGTAGGGAATTCCTGTTGCTGCAGATTTGGGTCTCTGGATATATTTTTTTAGAATCCTACACAAGAGTTGTGTTTGTTTAACAGTTTTTATAATATTTTGGGATACAATTTATTATGAAAATAAATAAAAGTATTCTTTTTTTTCCTTATTCAACATCTGTAGGTGAGGACTACGAGGGTTTGTTCACTGTTAACAGTCAGACCGGTGCCATTAGCAGCACTCGGGTTCTTGATCGGGAGGAAACAGAAAATTATACTCTCACAATAAAGGCCCTGGACTCTGGTCCAATCCCACTGAGCTCCACTACCCAGCTTGAGCTGGTGCTGCTGGACCAGAACGACAATTCCCCCTCCTTCAGCTTTAGGAGCTACCGTGCCTCTGTCGTGGAGGGCCTCTCAGCTGGAAGCGAGGTCCTGCGTGTCAGCGCCTTTGACCCAGACGAAGGCCCCAACGGGGATGTGACCTACTCCCTGACAGAGGACGGCAACCAGGGCGCCTTTTCCATCGACGCCTTCACCGGAGTGATCCGAACTACCAAGTCTCTGGACAGAGAGAGCAGGGCTCAGTACACGCTCAGAGTGGTGGCCTCTGACAGCTGCTCTCAGGGGCCGCTGAGCTCTGTGGTGTCCGTCAGCATACAGGTCGAGGACGTCAATGATAACATCCCCATCTGTGATCAGAACCCCTTCGATGCATGGGTGTCCACAAGGACGCCACCAAATCAGATACTGACCACAGTGACTGCGACTGATGGAGATGAGGGGGAGAATGGGACAGTGGAGTTCAGGCTGTACGATGAGGAGAATCTGTTTGACATCAACAGTGAGTCTGGAGAGATCTCTCTGAGGAGGAGAGTTAGAGCAGGATTCTCAGGGAGGAGGCTGCAGGTTGTGGTTTCAGACAGAGGAAATCCTGCTCTGACCTCCAACTGCCTGGTTCTGATCCATCTGAAAGGAGAGCACGAGGGACTCCAGTTCACAAACATGGTGTACAACGTTTCTGTGAAGGAGAACAGCAGAGCAGGTATAATTTTATTCTCCTGTGGCTTTACTTTTGACTAGTATTCAAGAAACTACAACTGTGGTGATTTTTTTTTAACTTTTCATCTTCTAAAGGGACTTGGATTGCAAAAGTGGAGGCCAGGGACCAAACAATCAATTCCCAGAGGATCACATATTCCATATTCAGCGGCAATGAGAATCACATTTTCTCCATCAACCGTCACACAGGTGAAAACATGGCAAAAGAAATTCTGGCTGTTCATTCTCAGCATTTTTTTTTATAATTTTTTTGCAATATCCCATCATGTACACTAAATCTTTTTCTACAGTATCATCTTCTACCTTTAATCCTCTTAATTTCCTATGATATTCTCTGGAAAAACCACTTTATTCATTTATGGATTCATTCAGATTTATCTCAAACACCTGGAATATTTCCTCCTTCAACAGTTATCTAGAGCTGAAACCGCCGATATATATGGTATGCCTAAAATTAACTACATATGCCATAACACCTCAGAAATGCATAACACTTAAAAAACATATTTCAGAGAAAATAATAGACTTAATAAAGTGCAGCAAAACACAACAAATAAAGATAGTCTAAACTTAAAAACAAAGGCAGTAATCCATGTCTGTATAGATATAAATGTGATGTAAAATTGGGATTGCGATTAAATATGCTGCCTTGATGTTGAGGTTAGTGATTATTCTCCTTCACAAATCAGAAGGCTCTTTTCCCTAGTTTAGTTTTTTGAATGTTGTTTTAAACACCTGAAGCATTTTTTTTGATCAAGTTCTGGGCTTTAAAATTGTTTTTGGTGACACAAAAACCTAATACAGCAGTGGTTTACCTTGGGTGATGCTGGCTGGGGTTTTAGATGTTTGTATTCTAGCCTTGACTTTATCTGCATTTATTGCTGGTTTGACTGTGAACCTGACTGAACCATAGAGTGATCAGATAGTAAAAACTCTTCATTGAGAAAATAAAAAAGTGATGTGTGTTTCAGGGAGACACCCTCCCTAAGCCTTGCTGGGAATAATTATTTCTGCCCTAAAAAATAAAATATAAAAAGATGAAGAAAAGCAACTAGTATCATGGATTGCAAAAAAAAAAAAAAAAAAAAAAAAAAAACTCATCGGAAATGTTTATTTCCGCTTCAGGGGACATCCGTGTTCAGAAAGACAACTACTTGGACTTTGAGGTGGACCCTCACATGCAGCTGGTGGTTCTGGGTGACAGTGGACTGCAGACGGCTTACTGCAGGGTCTCCATCACACTGCTGGACATCAATGACAACGCACCACAGTTTGAACACAGCAGCTATAAAACCTCTGTTTGGGAGGGCCAAGTGCTCAACACCTATATCATGCAGGTAAACTATATTGAAAAGAGCATTTGACTTTTAAAAATGGACCTGTCATTGTGAGTCTGTGGTTTGTTTTCCTCACTTCTGAACAGGTGTTTGCATCAGACGCAGACAGCGGTGTGAATGGACAGATCGAATACTCCATCCTGTCCGGGAACAATAATGGCGCTTTTATTTTGGACTCTCTGGGAGGCATCCTTGCTACTAACGTTGCTCTAGATCGGGAGATCACCTCTTCTTACAAGTAAGCCTGTTTTACATGCAATGAGATTTATTTAGATTATTTGCATGGAGATCAGGTCAGGTTTTTAATCTCTGTTCAGTGAAAATGAAACCTTAAGTGGGAATGGAATGTCACCCTTTGATCAACCTACTGGGCAATCAAAAGACCATAACACAGTCTATGTGCAAGTTTGAGCTCTAGGATTAGCTTGTTTAAAAAATCAACCCTCTCAACCTACGTTCATACTGCCTTCTGTGTGCAAAACGCGCACAAAACTCAGCGTTCCTGTGTAACTATGCAAGTTTTTACTACTATTTTGGGGCTCTACATACAAAACAGGCAGCCATTGAAAGTAAAAATCAGGTCCAACTTTGACCAATCATGGACTCGAATTTAGTAGTGACCGGTAGGTAGCATCCCTTTCAATTTACAGAGGTACCAATAATTTGAAAATTTATCATAGAGGAGAAATTAATTATTGTAGTTTGTGCCCAGCTGGAATTATATGACCCCAAGTCTTTGATATATTGGAAAAGAGCTGTGAAAAAAACGCCTGGAGCATGATTAACAAGATTTGCATTGCTTCCACATTTCGCACCATTAAATCTCTTCCTACTGTAGGTGGCAGACATGAGCTAGTAAACAGTACGAAAAGAAAAGGAAGAAGAAGCCCCTCCTTGCTTGTCCAGTGTGAACACCATGGACTAAACACCAAGGTTGCATGCCCGGTGTGTACGTAGCATCAGAATGATCATAAATAATAACTAAAGCAGCAAACTTTAGAGATGCTTCGGACACCAAAACATGTTTGTTTTAGGTGTATAGTTAGACATTTTAGTATGGGAGTCACTGAAGAAAAGCTCCCTTTAGTGGCCTGCCTCTAGTGGTCTTTTGGTGAAACTGCAACAATGTGGAATTTCCTGGAATGTGGGGGCTTGGTCAAATTCTAGCAGAAATGCATGAAAGAAATGTGTGTTTTATGGTAGAAAGCCACAAAGCATCTTTGTTCCAGGGCCAACATTTAGTGTAAACCATGTTTCGCCACATTATTCTTGCTAATGGGTCAGTAGAGGGCCACTTTCTACATAAATCTGTTTCCAACTCACAGATACGTCTGAATAGATAACATAAAAGGTTAAGCAGTAGTCGTACTCCCTAGAGACCGGCTGGGCCTCACCACAACAAGTAACAGTTTGGGATGCTGACTTGAAATCCCCTTCACCCGTGAATGAGATGAATGTATTGATCCTGATGAGCGGCTGGCATTAATCTGCACTGATCCCTCTAATGTTCAGCAGATGCTGCAGATGCACAGGCGTGGAATAATTTACATTTAGTTTTGGGTGGCTACATTTCTTCTGTGAAGGCCGTTCAGCTGATGAGTGCCTCAGTTCCTTTGAGGTTCAGTGAGCCGTGGCACAGTGCAGACATGTGAGACAGATTTCCTTTTCTGGTCCTCTTTTAGCCCCAGACTGCACAAGGGATTTATGTCAGCCATCTTGAGAAATGAGCTGTGGTCAGCAAGGTCCAGAACACATTTTTGTCTTGTGTTTAAGTCTGGGGAACTAACCCAAAGAAGTTACCATATAAACTGTTACAATATTCTCTTTCCTTATGTTGTAATACAAAATTGACCAAATAGAACAGGAAAAGCGAAAATTAAAATTTTGCTACAAGGTGTCAGTTGGGTGGATGTGTCGCTGATTAAAAAAACTTCCCCCAGAAGAATTGGGATAAAAGATAAATTGATAAAATAAATTAAAAATTGAAGTTAATGTTTTCTGGCTGCTTTCAGACCAACAAAATCCAGTGAATTCAGTTCATATTTGTTTACCTTTCTTTTTTTGACTCTACACTCGTAACCCTTGTGCTATCCTAGGCACTTTAACATTGGGAGTTGGGTCATCTAGACCCACTAGACAGTGCTCTGAACCTTTTCTTCAATGATTTGTGATCTTCACTGGTGTCCATGGATTACATGAAATCTTTCCACCTTTATCCACCTTTGTCATGGTAGGGAGAACACGTCAATGTAAGGGTGGGGTCATCTAGGATAGCACAAGGGCTAAACAGACACTATTGTTCAAAACAAGCTCATACCAGAATAGAAAAAGCACAAAGGAGACAACACAGTTATTTTGCTAGTCCTCTGACTATAAGCAAAGGCTCTTTTACCTCTTCTTCATCACACTGGGATGAGAAGTCTTTCAATATTTTAGAGTCTTGCTCCAATTCATGTTTACATTTGGGCTTGTTTTTCTATCCTACGCCAGTTAGCTGCTGCTCTTTGGTTGTTGGGATAGTCCTTCTGCATTTACGCTGAAGTTAACCGAGGTTCACGTGTGAGCACATTTAGACCCTTGCTCTCAGATGGAGCAGAGTTTTCTTGTTCTTGTTCAGGTGTGGACCAAGCTGCCGTAAACTGCCAAACAAAGCAAACTGCCTAAAGAAGTAAACTCTACAGTTAAAAAAATAATAATTATGACCTACCCAAACTAAATATGCACATGCTGTATGTCCTATGCAGGGCTGCACAATGGCAAAGTGGTCTTGCCTCACCCAAGGAAGCTCTGGTTCAGATCCTGGCTGGGACCTATCTGTGTGGAGTTTGCATGTTGTCTCCGGCCAGTCTAGCTTCCTCCCACAGGCCAAAAACATGCTCCTTGGGTTAATTGGTTACTCTAAAGTGTGCACGTGTGCATGGAGTGATTATGTGGCCCTGCGACAAACCGGCAAACTTTCCAGGGTGTACCCCGCCTTCGCCAAACTCGTGACCCCAAAAGGCATACAGTAGGTTAAGAAGGTGGATGGATGGATTTTTTTATCCATCCATTTTCCAAACCCGCTGAATTCATTTTGGGGTCCACTCTGCCACAGTGCAGCCATATGACTACTAGCTAATGTTAAATAATATCGCTTCACTTTTTTAGGTAACATAAGAAAAAAAATGTGCAAAGATTTGGATTTGCATTTTTTTTATGTGTGCATTACAGGCTGGTTCTGCAGGCATCAGACAAAGGGACTCCTCCACTCAGCAGCACTGCCACTGTTAGGGTCCAAGTGGTGGATGTCAATGACAACAGCCCCGTCATCCCAGCCATGGATCCTGCAGTCATAGCTGAGAGTGAGTCTCTTGTGAAGCTTGTGTACACAAAGCGCCTGAAGTAACACACTAACTCTCTCCGTAGATCTACCTGCAGGAAGCATAGTCACACAGGTGGCTGCGAACGACGTTGACCTGAATTCGGCTATAACCTACAGCTTCTCAGAGAATAGCAGCAGCAGCGCTCCCTTTACCATCGACCGTTACACAGGGCTCATCACCCTGACCCAAGCTCTGGACCATGAGGCACAGAAAGAGTACACTCTGAAAGTGTGGGCCTCTGACTCCATCCACCACACCTCTGGAGAGGTCAAAGTTCAAGTGCTTGATGTGAATGACAATGCTCCAGTCTTCACACAAGTTTCCTACAAGGTATAAATAACATACGGATTAACACGTACCAATAGAGTTGAAGCTATACAATTTCTGTTTGTTGAAATTTTAATTTTAAGTTAATAACAGTATCGTAGATCTTAACACTTCAGGCTTCATTAGCCTGACCCTTAAAGGTCTACTAGAATGAGCTGGTATTTTTTTAAATTGACTCTTGATGTGTTTTTTAAAGGTGGAAATGTCAGAACTGGCCTCAGCAGAAACCTTAGTTCTGACAGTGTCAGCCACCGACCGAGATTCTGGACTCAACGGAAAGATCACCTATAGACTTCTATCATCCCCCTTGCAAGGCTTTTACATACAACCAGACACAGGTACTGAACTGTTTGATGGTTTACAAAGTTGTTCCAGACCTGATGAAAGAAAGTTGGTAATCGTAGAGCATATGTGCATATGGCACAAAAGTGATATTATTTTGCATTTTTAGTTTAGACAAAATTTGGGAGACTACTATGAAAAGCAAATCAAAACAGAGGAGCACAAAATACACCCAATAATTAAGACATTTAAACAGGCCTACAGTAAAAATGTACCCAAGGTTTTATCTGTTTCAAATCAAAAGTGGGGTCAACTCTATATGTCAAAGCAAAATGGGAAAAGGATTTGAGAGGAAAAATCTCAGAGGAGATGTGGGACGATATGTGGAAATTTCACCAAACCACTATGCAGTCACAAAAATGGTGAGAAAGGGCAAACTAATTAAAACAAAGCAATTTGCATGGATAGGGATTCAAATCAAACACATATTTTTTAGGAATGAGAGAAAATAAAGCTCTTCTGGGACATCATCCACTCAGCTGTATGTGAAACACTCAGGTATAAAATACCCCAAACATGTCTTGTGATGTATCTGGGTTACTTAAAGGGAACTGTACATAAAACTGACCAAAATCTAGTAAAAGCTCTTCTTGTGGCAGCAAAGAAAGCCATAACTAAGAACTGGCAGAAGGCTGAAGGACCAACACACAACCAATGGATGTATATTGTGGAAGAAATCCAAAAAAATGAGAAACTTACATACAAACTAAAAATAAAGGAAGAACAATTTCTGAAGGACTGGGAAAAATGGTATATGTACAAAACAAAAAAAGGTTATGACATGTAGTGAACTTTGTGTTCAGAATCCTGGAAAGGAAAAAAATTCAACCTGAAAAACTCTACATACCTCCTTATATTGAGTTTTTCTTTTCTTTTGTTTTTCGTTCAATATATAATGTTTCAATGCTTCAAACTTTGTTCATGTGTTTAAAAATAATAAAAAGAAATTTACAAAAAAAAGTGAAATGAGAGGGCACAGAAACATTTTTTATGAAAAGCTTTCAGCACCTGAGTACTTGGTAATTTTTTTCTGTTGTATATTTTAGGTTTTGTGAAATTAGTGGGGGTTTTAATCACGTTTTAATCATGAGTTGTGAAATAAGAAGATTTCAGAAGTGACTGAAAAAGAGCTTCAGAGGAGCCGTGGCCTCAGTCTTACCCCACACTATAAAGCCCAAAAGCTTGAAAAGAAGATAACTCCTGCTGAGCTGAAACTAAACCAGCTCTACTCAACACGTCATATTCACTCAAAATTGTCTCCTATCATCTCCGAGCTTCAAATTCAATATTAAAGAGAAAATTGTCTGCACCCTCTATTACTGGAAATTACATGAATGCTTTCGGAAAAAAAAAAAAACTTTTGTCTGAAATCCAAAAAGGTAATATTTGATTTTCTGTGAAGTGGTCTCCTCTCCTTCTCTGTGCTGAAACGCATGTGGTCATCATTTCCACCAGCTTAAGTGGCTGTGAAGTGGAATAAGTAACGGGACTGTCAAAGTCTTTGATGTCATCCAACAAGTAAATTGCTCCTACTACAGTCCACACATGGAGTCCATTCAGGAAGTATTACACAGAACATGATGATACACTGTGAGATCTAACAAGCACAGAAATTTCTACATTACTCCTGGGTACTTTATATTTATCTGTAGGATTAGGAAAATATAGTATTTAAATCTTGAATTTGAATTAGTCACTTTAGTTGTTTACAGTAAATTAAATAGAATGTGTATTTGTTCTAGGGTACTGTAAAATCATAATTATGTCTAAATAGATTAAATAAATTTACCTTAACTAATTGATATTTTACTGATCTCTATCTACGCATTGTTATTTTTACTATAGAAAACCCCAACACAACCCAATCTTATTCTGTTTTTTGTATTTTGCAATAGTGTTTGAAAGTAAAAATAGCATTTGGGACCATACTTTAGTTTAAATATGCACCAAAGTATGAGTTTTCAAGGAAATGCTGACCTAAATATACATTATAAAGTATACAGATCATATGCAAATTTTGATTTTTTTTTGTTAGATTATAATATATAAAGTATACAGATCATATGCAAATCTTGACTTTTTTTGTTAGATTATAATAGAAAAGAAAACTTGTTTGTATGAGACTGCAGCTCTGCTTCTGACCTGTATGTCATCCAAAACACTTCATTTAAAAAAGAACTGATGTCCTCACAGTTCAGCATCACGATGTATTACTATTAATTCTTTTTTTGTTGTTGTTGGAATGGACAAAAGAAGATATTATACATCATCATCAATAATAAACTACATGAACAGTAGTCTTTCCATGTTTGTTTCAAAGGGGACTCAAATACACAAATGAGATTTATAATACCCAATTCAAATTTTTAAATTAAGCTTTAATGTCCCATTTAACTGTACCTTCTCTTCTTTGCTGTTTGTAATTTGTTTACTCTTCGATGACAGGATTCATTCCAGTTTATAATCAAAAGTACTTGTTGCTAGTTTTGTACCTTTAACTGAGTCTTTCTAGATTGACACATCACTCCATTTAAAATTCCCCAGCATGACCATGAACCTACCGGTACTTTTGTTTGCCTAGATTGTCCTGATGACGTAGTCTAAAAACATTTTGTGAAAATCTTTTTACTGTAAACATGTCACAGCAGCAGAACCTTGAGTTACAGTCATAAAAGCTGTTAATTAAGTTAAGAAGTTAAGATGAAGTACATAGACCTACATCATCTGAATGAAGTTTAATGAGCCACACCTCCAATCCATCATGTCTACACTCTAGTTAAAGCTCAACTGATCCTTTTATTACCTTTTTTAACACAAGTGTAACATCATGTGCTGACCAAAAGCTTGCCATGTAGATCAGAGACGGTGCGAGAGAAAGTGAAACTATTTTACTCTTTTGCTCTGCTGCTGCCTGTAACCGTCACCACAGGAAGTTTCCACATTTGTTAATTTTGATGTGAAAGTCCCAGATCTGAAAACAAAGAGTTTAAAGCCCAGGAAGTGATGTCATCTGATCGTTATCAGATTATCGGGTTTTAATCGCCACACGAACTGGCAGCTTATGAAGGCACAGAAAATAATATAGCAGGTACAATCTTTGAAAATGTATGTTAAAGGTAGATGAATGGGACACTCTGCATCTCTCAATAGTTGTTAGACATAAGATTTATTTTAATTCATGTAATATTTGTTGTTTGTTGTTTCTGTTTGTTTAAGAATTTAGTACTAGCCAAACAAGTTAGAAAAAATAAACTGAATCTTTTTGTACAAAAGAATAATTATATGTGTACCTGGTAAGAAAACATGTTACCAGACATTTCATTAACTCTGAATATTTTATTTTTCAGGTTCTGTTTTTACAAGCAAGCCCTTAAAGGCCATTACAAATACCAATCCGATCCATCTTCTGGTTGAGGCGCGAGATGGCGGGGATCCTGTTCGCTCCACTGTGGCTTCCATTGATGTGCTGATCCTGGACTCCAATGACCATGAACCACTCTTTCCCCAGGACGTCTACACACTCACTCTGCCAGAAGACACATCCACGGACACCACCCTCCTCACTTTGTCTGCAGAGGACAAAGACTGGAGTCAGGACAATACACATTTGGACTACGCTATCACTGGGGGAAATGAAGAGACACGGTTTTGTTTGGAGGTGAACATGGCCGCAGTTGAAAATCAGATGAAAAATGTTGGAAGGCTCGTCCTGTGTAACCCCTTGGACCGTGAAACAACAGAGAGCTACGAGCTAACAGTGAGTGTTTCTGATCGAGGGATACCTCCGCTGAACAGCTCGGCGGTCGTCCGAGTAACGGTGACAGACTGCAATGACAATGCCCCAATCTTTTCCAGCACAGAGTACCACGCACAGGTGAGCGAAAACAGCCAGATAGGTACCAGTCTGCTGCAGGTTAGTGCTCAGGACCCTGACCTGGGAATCAACGGCCTGGTGCGGTACGACATCATTGCTGGAAACAATAAGGGTCACCTAAACCTTGACCCTCACACTGGCCTTTTGCTGATCAACCACTCACTTGACTATGAACAAGACCCAAAATACACTTTAACTATCAGAGCATCTGATGCCGGTGAAGCGGCTGAAAACCATAAAGTGTCTTTTGCAGTTGTTTTTATCACAGTGTCAGATGAAAATGACAATACTCCATACTTCATGTTCCCTGCGGTTAACTGTTCGGTTCTGGAAAACCTTCCAGCATTTACTCACACATGTTCTGTCCTTGCTGTTGACAATGACTTGGGTTCCTACGGCCAGCTCACATACTCTATTGTTTCTCCTTGCTTCATGGACTATAGCGGGGGCAACCCTGAGAAGAAGGAAGCCTTTGCCATTGATCCACTTACCGGCGACATCCACACCAGACAGACTTTTGATTATGAACGAGAGAGTGTGTACTGCTTTGTAGTGGAGGCCAGAGACAAAGGCGACAAAACAGCCACAACTAGAGTGCAGGTGCTCATCAAAGGAGTGGATGAGTTCAGTCCTGTCTTTGCCCAAAATAAATACCACTTCCTCCTGCCAGAACACATAAAAACTGGAGAAATTGTGGGTTTTGTGATGGCAGTGGACCAAGATGGAGGTGTGGATGGGCTGGTGGAGTATTCACTTGTTAACTCTTCACCTTTTTTCTCAATCAACAAAACGATTGGTGCTATCTATGTGTCCGGTCCAGTTTATCGTAGAAGAGGAGGCCATGGCGGTGAGGATGGGGTTGAGCTGGTGGTCTCTGCAGGTAGCCCCAGACCAGGCTCTAAGACTGCAACCTGCCTAGTGTATGTCAATATCTCCAGCTCAGCAGAGGACCTCTACGGCATGCCCCTCCATGCACATGTGCTCACTTTGAGTATCCCACTTGCCATGTTCTTCCTTGTGCTCTCCATCTTTGTCTGCTTGACTGTCAGGTACAAAGTTAAAGAAGCCAACAATCGAAAGGTGGATGGTTTGGATGCACAGCTCAGCCATGGTTCAATCAGTGAATCAGACAGCCAAACACAAAGCGTTATATCCCTGCAGGATGTGACTCAGCCTAACACCCTAGTCTCGAAGAGGGATGCTTACTGTCAGTCAGACTCGAGTGGCCGTGGATCAGCAGAGGGAGAGACAGCAGAGGACCAGGAAATCAAGTGGATCAATGAGTTCCCTTGCCGTAAAACAGATGAGGCTGCCACACAGGCCACTGGGATTCAAAAGACTTCCCCACTGGCAGATAACGTTTCCAGCCACTCCATTGATGTTGGGCCAGAACATATTTTAGCCATTAATAAATGTTTGGGTATGGCCATGCCAAGCACGGAAAGCCTCTACCATTTTAAGGAGGAAGGAGGAGGTGAGGGACTACTTCCTGTAATCCTTAAGGTGAAAGACTTAGAAGAAAACATGGGGACAAAAGGGTATGCCCCTTTTTCTCAAGCCTCAGCTTCTGCAGATTCGTTGTCTTCACTTGTGTGCCTTGAAGAGCAGCTGCAGGGCAGCTACTACTGGGACCATCTACTGGACTGGGAACCATGCTTCCGAAACCTGGCCTCAGTTTTCACAGATATAGGCATGCTTCCCGATGAGGAGCTTCAAGGGGGGCGCGAGGACGTGGCAGCAGAGTCCATCTGCCTCATGTATCCACCTCCTCTAATAACAGGAGTAGCTCAGCCTGGCATTCGAACTGTTCCCCCACGTAAGCCAGTGCGAGTCCCGAGCCTGAGCAGGAAGTCCTCTTTCCCCAAATATGCTTATTCGCCTTTGGGCAGAAACACAGGACTTACTCCGTCAGCCATGACACCAACTTTCTCACCGTCATTGTCCTCCCTTACTGTAAGGACCCCCAACACCTCTCCAGTTGTCTCAGACTCTGGGGTAGGGGGCATCAGAGTCGACTCAGGGCCTCACACTGTCAGCCTTTTAGAGTCCGAAATTCATGTTTGACGAAAAACTTTATTATTTAATAATTTTTTAATGGTTTGGTTACATTTTAAAACATGCTTGTTTCTATATTCATCAAACTGCTCGTACTTTGTTTTTCCTTTTTGTGTGGATTCAAACTCATAAATTAATTGTATTTTGAAAATGACAAATTACAAGACTGTAATACTGGAATTTATTAACCAATTAAATAACTTCTTTACATAAAATCTAAAGCAGTTTCGAAATAAACCTGAAGTCCACCTGCATTATTGTTCTACAATATAACTTTTGAGGAAACAAATGTTTTAGTTAGCTGCAGAATGCAGTTTTTTTAAACACATTTCTTTGTACTGAAAATGAAACACTTTGTTATTGCGCTTGATTCTAAAAAGGACATTTCTTTATATTGTTAGTTTAATGAAGTCACAAAAGAACAGCAATGTTGATCTCAAGTCAAGGCAGTCTTGCTGGAATTGTAATAAATAAGTTATGTTTTGAATAAATACCCTTCTAGCTTTCCTGTTATCCATATTTATTGCCAATTAAATCTGCCTATAAGGCATTTAATTGGAACTGAGGGGGATGGGGGAGAGTACTTTTTCAGTCGCTCATTTACAAAACAGTTTGAGATTCAAGCTGCAAATTTTTGTTAAAAAACGTTTTTTAGTTAAAAGTACGGTGGTGAGACCCACCATTGCAGCAAAAAAGTAACTGTGCTGACAAAAAAAGACATTGCACATAAAAAGAAACTCTGCAAATAAAAATAAATAATGTTGTAAATAAAATAAATACTACAAATAGAAAGAAATGCTAGTGCGCACAAAAAACTAAAAATATTGCAAATAAAGCCACAATGGAAGTGGAATTATTGGGGAGGGTTTTTGCCCGTCCACAGCTGCGAGAAGAAGGAGAAAAAAGAACAGGAGTACAAATTGGAAAACGAACAAGAATGTTTAACCCTTGTGCTATCCTAGGCACTTTACCATTGGGAGTTGGGTCATCTAGACCCACTAAACAGTGCGCTAAACCTTTTTTCTTCAATGATTTGTGATCTTCACTGGTGTCCATGGATTACATGAAATCTTTCCACCTTTATCCACCTTTTTCATGGTAGGGAGAACAAGTCAATGTAAGGGTGGGGTCATCTAAGATGGCACAAGGGTTAGGTGAAGATGGGCACAAGGGTTAGGTGAAGATGTTATTGTTCAATGTCAATGTGTGCTTTTTTACTGTTTTTTGGTCAGGCCATGTAGCCCAGTTTTGAAGTTACCCCACTTATCTTTTAATTTATTGCAAAAGCGTTCCCAGTGGTCCTCTTTTGATTATGATTATGCAGTTTTTAACCAAAAATCTTTTTTAAAAACTGTTGTTTTGAGGACATAGTTTCTGCAGAAGGACAGTAATTCATCTATGTATTGTGAGTGAAGTTGCTGATGCGGAGCAACCTGACCCCCCCCCCCCCCCCCCCCCCCTGCTGCTGGGAGCTGTCTGTTTACTTGTTTTCTGCTAGCTTACAGCCCCTCAAACCCCCAATCTAGCAGTAACGGTGCAACAAAGATGGCGAGCAATATTGGAGCTATCCAGCCGTACAGTTTATAGCCATATGCCTGCTCAGACAAAGAATTTGTCTGCAAGTGGATTTATCAGAATGGAGCAGGGAGCTTGCTGCCCACCCAGCGTATCTTCTGTCACAAGTACAGCCTTTTTCAAACTGCATTTTTTCATCTGCTCCTGATTTAAAACAATTTGAATAAATAAATACTCATAAATGCAATTTTAAGCTTAATTTTCTTTATCTATGTCCTCCATCATGAGAAAAATGCCACAAGAACAATTGTTAAAACACCAAAAACAGGATTAAGGCTTCCTTAATCCTTGTGCTATCTTAGATGACCCCACCCTTACATTGACCTGTTATTCCTACCATGACAAAGGTGGATAAAGGTGGAAAGATTTCATGTAATCCATGGAAACCAGTGAAGATCACAAATCATTGAAGAAAAAAGGTTCAGAGCACTGTCTAGTGGGTCTAGATGACCCAACCCCCAATGTTAAAGTGCCTAGGATAGCACAAGGGTTAAATTTTACTGAATTAATTTTTTAATCCTTAACACAGTTTGTAAAACGTTGATTTTTCAATGTTGTTAAAAACACTAAGCTGTTTTCATTACCACTGGGAGATTAAAAGCATGTTGTTTGCCCATTTAAGCCATGCATTTCAGAATACCTGGTGTGTTTGCTCAACCCAACCAAATGACAACATTTCACTATGCAACGGGTGTTTTTGCTTTTTAATTCATATGTTATGAAGGAGCTGAGTTTGCAGGCATCCCTTTCATCTGTGCTGGCATTAGTCAAAGTGCTTGATTTGGGTCTTTGTGATGGAGGAGTGGGTGAGCTGCCTCCTCAGTCTGTTCAGTGTAATGCAATCACTTCGTCTCCAATCTGGCACAAAGTGCTGCAGCAAATCAAAGATTTTGCCTTCATTTTAGAGATCAAACAATTCTGCTTGAGGGTACCTCAGTCCAAATCCCTAACCCCTCATGTGTTAAGAGATTTCAATACAAAAATAAAACAGTAATTTGATTTTACCATCAAATCGAAAGACTCAATCCTTAACTTCTGGATAATGAGCTGTAAATGCATTTTTCCATATGTGATTTAGTCTTTGTAGATTTCTCCTTTTGTTTTCCAGAACAGTATTCTGAACATCAAAGATTTCTTTTTACCCTTCCAAGGAAAGAAAAGAAATTTAAAGTGATTAAATATGGCTCCACTTGGTCTGCTGTAAGTCCAAATGTGCTGCCTTCTGGAAAACATGAGGCAGGGGAGCTAAAAAGCTGAGTCCTATATCTGATGGTTCCATAAAAGAACAGTAAACAACCCAACCTTGAAGCATATATTCCAGTAGGCTCTGTATTACGTCACTTATAGATAGGATATGGCCTCAGTTTGGTATGGGGTTTTGATAAGTTCTACAGTTTGTGGATCAGAACCACAGTGACAGAAGACATTTCTTGTTCTATCAGGGGAACTAACCAAACAGACTTTTCATCAAAAAGAACTTCAAGAATCTTAAATATAGTCTGCTTATTAATTCATTCCTGCTGTCATTCCAGTGAATTTACTCTGTTAAGCCAACATTTTTAGTATGATCCCATAGAACTTGCAAATGTGTAAATTCATTTTTTTAAATTAAATGTTTAACATGCTTTACATCATAATAAGCACTCGTATCTAAAATCTTCAACATTTCATACTCAACTACATAGGTCCTGCAACAGTGACCCTTAAATGGTACATTGATTCAAAAAGAAAAACAGTAAAAGGCTGTTTCTCTGTCCCAATAAGAAGAGCTCTAATCGTTGTCTATGAAGCATATCCATTTGAATCCGCAGCCTATTAAACATTGGACCTGCTATTCTGTATCTTTTTCTTTAAAAAAAACACATTTTTAAACATTTATATTTTATATTTATACTACATTTGAATCAAATTAAAATATAAAGACAGGGTGCATTTTTTTTGTCCAAAAAATTCCTTCATTGGTATTTCACACATCAGTGTTGAAACAACAAATGAGTGACCTTGGTCGCCTTTCAGGCAGATTACTCAGCAGTGTTTTACTTGGTTACTCTCCCCTAGGGCGGTTCAGTTAACTCACCTGTTCAGCGTCCTATTTAAGTCCAGGTTTGCAGTTGTTCACTCTCTTTCTTTACCGCAAGCGCTGCGTTCGTCGCCCCACCCTCCTCCCCGGCTTCCACCTGTGAGCTCCGTTAGGGGTAGTTATTACCCAAAAGTTTTATGGAAATCTTATCTCATTGAATTGTACGGAGCCTTATGCCAAACAAAAAGGACATGAATGCCAACTTTAAGAATGTGAACGCCTTAAAGAATGTGAATGCCAAAACTAAAAGAATTTTAAAATAAATCATTTTAATGCATGAGTTGTCTGACTGAAAGAAATATTGGCAAAAAGCATACATAAAAACGGTTTCGAATACGAGATGAGATAGCTTTTTGTGCTTCCTTTTCTTACACATGTAACTGTAACACAAGATTTTCCTTAATGGTACCAATGAAGGAACAACTATTTAGCTAAAGATAGAAAACTCTATCTTGCTTTCTCCAAAATGAATACTTTCTATTTTTTTTTGTTTGTTTGTTTGTTTTATTATTGTTATTATTATTATTATTATTTTTAAATGGCTCTTTAATCCCTGTTTGACAACCTTACGTTCCGAAAAAGGCGCCTAATAAATAGTTGTTGTTGTTGTTGTTGTTGTTGTTCTTGTTGTTTTTTTTTGTTGTTTTTGTAGTTGTAGCTGTAGTTGTAGTTGTTGTTGTTGTTGTTGTTGATAATAATTTTAAAAAATAACAAACGACAAAACGAATCACAGAAAACTTGCCTAACATCAGTAACATTTTGGTTCCAAAATCAGCCAATTCTTTTCCCATTAGGATGTTCTCGAAAAAAAGTACTCTGGTTGTTTAAGAAAGAAGAAAGACAGAAAACATAATTTTTACAAAAGTAACTACAGTGATGTGAGGTCAAATCTGTAAGTTTCTTTGCTTTTACTGTAAAAAAGAAAATAACTTTAAGACTTTTCCCTCCTGTTTTACACGGTGTGAAAAATTTGTGTATTTTGAACCCTAATTTTCTTTTAAATAAGCCCAATTTAACCACTTTTTAGAGAAATAATGCCTTTAGCCTTAATTCGTCTCAGTCTTGTACATTCACATAGGGTGCTATGCTGTCATCTTATATACTCAATAATGTGCGCAGGATGTATAAATAAAGATCACAGCCTCAAACTCAAACTAAAGCATGAGATCTACAAGATCAATTCTTGTCAGATGTAGTTTGGTTTTAAAAGTTCCTGACCCAGGTTTTCCAGTACTAAAGGAAGAAAACATCTGATAGTTAAGTCTGAGAGCCAATTGGAATAGACCTGGAGCCAAATAAAATACAGCTGGTTTGCCATCTTTGCTTGGATGTTGTACAGTACTTATCTCTGCTTCATACCCAGATACAAACTCAACCCTGAACAAGATTCAAGATTCAAGATATTTATTTGTCATTGTCAGTGGAACAACTAGAATACGTTTGGAACATCAACAACAAGTCCCGAACTGTGCCTGTCTGGCTTGTATCTTGCAATATAAGTTTTAAGCATGTCACCATGATGTATGTTAGCAAACAATGCAAACTGAAATTGAAATGGAAAAAAATACCACATTTCTGTTTTAGAATTGTCTGTGTTTAGTCATATAGTTGAATAAAAATTACAAGTAAGATTTATGTTTTAAAAATAAAATCCAGTTTAAAGTTAAAGCATAAGATTCAAGTTTGTTCCACAGCAAGAAATAGATGACATTTCTGTAAAGTTCCTTTATATGTTGTACATCCCCTTCAACTTAAAGAAACTACAAAAGGTATTTGTATCTATTCATTTCTTTATATAGAACATTTTTGGGCATATGTGTACATTTATTTATTCAGCCAAGTAAGTCTTTTTTTGTCACAGTCAAAAGATCAATAATTATAAAGGACTTTAAGATTGTTTGTTGAATTGCTGTAAATGGACATGATGTATACTTGGATTCATCTCTTGTAACCCTTGTGCTATCCTAGGCACTTTAATGTTGGGAGTTGAATCATCTAGACCCACTAGACAGTGCTCTGAACCTTTTTTCTTCAATGATTTGTGATCTTCACTGGTGTCCATGGATTACATGAAATCTTTCCACCTTTATCCACCTTTGTCATGGTAGGGAGAACACGTCAATGGAAGGGTGGGGTCATCTAAGATAGCACAAGGGCTAAAGGAATTCACACAAAACTGCCTGAAAAACATAATCATGGTTTTAGTGTCACAATTACCTCCAAGGAAAACAAATGCTGAACCTTGCAGGACCCCAAAGTTCTGTTTGACTTCTAATGCAATTTAGCACGAAAACACATCATGGACAAAATGTGTTGCCATTGCTAAAACTGAGCTCTTGACCTTAGAAATGCAGCACACCAACAATAATAGTTATATTTACACTTTATATATGTTACAAAACTTGTAATAAAACAGCATAAAAGGCAGGTAAAGACAAAACCAGAAAGTTGTGCAGAGAAGAGTAATCGAGGGCAATTTAGAAGATATTAAAGCAAACGCTAAACTAAAACAACTACAAAAAGCACATATCAGGAAGAACAAAGCTGAAAAAGTCTGTGTATATTCTCATTCCTCCAGGTTGGTTCCATCAAAGTAGAACGTATTAAAGCAGTGAATTGGATATGGTTCATACCGTATTAATATAGACGTTTCAACTGTTCTTCAAAAAGCTTTCTCAAATTAAGAATTCTAAAATGTCAGAATAGAGGGGCGCTTTGATTGGTCAAGACGTTTCCAGCCGAACAGAATTCTAACCTGGCACCATGAAACATTCCGTTTAAATTTACTCTGTACTGTCCTGAAACTAATTGAAGCTATTATGCTTTGGATTGGCTCAAATGGGAAACATAACTCAAGGACTGCCTGTATTTAGAGAAAGGCAGTACTCGCTACAAGGCCAAGGCTGTTTCTAATTGTTTTCCAAGATGTAAGCCCTCTTTAGGCCCACTAAAGAAAATCCCACCCAGAGATCAGGGAGCAAACTTTGGAGATAAAGCACTGATGAATGGTGTTGAGGTTATCTCCAAAGACACAGATAAAGCTGAATAAGTCATTGAAACATGTTTCCAGTTGCTTACAATAAATTGATGATTTATTAACACAGCCTGGAAGCCTTCTTTGCCTGTATACAGTGGGTACTTTAAAAACCAAATTGACTTTAGCTGAAGTATAAGTCATAATAATATACCGTGTATATATTAAACCCTTGTGCTATCCTATGACCCCACCATTACTTTGACGTGTTCTCCCTACCATGACAAAGGTGGATAAAGGTGGAAAGATTCCATGTAATCCATGGACACCAGTGAAGATCACAAGTCATTGAAGAAAAAAGCTTCAGCGCACTGTCTAGTGGGTCTAGATGACCCAACTCCCAATGTACTCCCATAGGTCTTTTTAAATAAACCAGAATTAAAACTAAGAAATGTGCCCTTTTAATTATCAAAGAAGCTTTTCTACAGATGTGGATCATGATGAGAAAAAGACGATCCTATTTTTGGTATAAATTCCTAATTTGGGCAAAATGAAAATACCTCTTTCAAATGACTTTAGGGTCACTGGGATGCATGCATATTTAATTAAATGGCAGAACCAGAACCTTTGAGAGTTCTGTAAACCTATGAAAGAACCTTAAAATCAGTTTGATGATGGTTCTCTAAAACAGTGTAACATAAGCTCGCTTTCTGGTCTGAATCAACATTCTTGTTACTGAAACGGGAAGGCTGTCGCCAAAATATGAGTTTCTTGGAGCGAGCAAAAAACGTAGTGTATTATAACTCTGCAGGTGGAGTCTCTGTACTTGATTTAAAAAATAAATGGGTCAAATTATAGCAATGTTTTTCTCAAATAATAAAATCATCTGATTATTACATCTATAACCTGAGATACAAAACTTACATGAGAACTATTCCAACTTTCCATCTACACTTCTGTTTAACTTTGAAACAAAGTCTTGGAACGAAAAAGCAAAAGTAAGACTGATGATTTTATCGAGTGGTAGTAATGTCCGGATTTGAAGACACTATTTTTCATTCTCTCTCAGCTTGAAGGGCTAAATGTTGAGGTAGGGAGAAGCCAAAAGGGTAGGGAATGAATTCGGAATTTGCTAAAAACTAAATCAGTTACAGCGCTAACAGTACTAGCAACAGCTGCATTAAAGTTGCAACAATTGTTTTTATCAATATGGGTTTTATTGGATTAAACTAAATCAGACTTCAATCAAAATCTGTTTTTGTGAGCAAGAAATATTGCAAACTTGATAAGCTTTTTTTAATGAATCCAGTGTATTCATCAGTTTTTTAAAAATCACAGTAAAGGAAGTATATGTTTAAAAAACTTTAATTAAAGTCTGCGTTTAAATAGATTAAGATTATTCACTAAATTCCACAGAAAATAAGCTTTAATTGAATTGTTCCAATGATCATAAGTTCACTTTTGTTTTCTGAATCTGTTATCCACAAAGAATGTGTCACTTTTGTGGTTGCGAGACTGATTTGTTTAATTTTATCAAAAGGATGGTGATTTACAAGTAATATTAAAGAAGACAGACCATCATTTCTTACCATGCCCTTTTGACTTGAGTCAACAAACCTATGTGCGACATCTTAATATTTATATCTGCAAATCTGTAAATTCATCTAAACTGTTACGTTGAAACCTCATGCAAACAATGTCACAGTGTGAGCATGCTTTATGCTCCAATTGCTGTCTGGAAACAATCCAAAACTTTCTTTTCTGACTCCTACCCAAAAGAAAAGAGACCACATTTGACAGAAGAAGAAAGAAAATCTAACAGTCATTATTTACAAGTATAATGGCCCCATCTTACTATTTATTTATGAAGCAGCCATTTCCTGCAGACATTTTTAATCTTAACAAAGGTATAACAATGCATTTTACATAAACAACGAATCACAGAACAAGTAAACCGCACTATGTGACCAGAACCTACCTCTGCTTTTATCAGAAACATATGGAACATCCTTTCCATACTTTCAGATGTTTGACAGTGTGTGGGACGATGTAAGCCAGAGTGCACTCTCAGGCCTGCTAGTGATGGAGATTAATACAGACATGATATGGGTTCACTTAGCAAAGCTGGGAACAAGACTTTAAATGTGAGCTGTGAGCGGTAAAGGAATGGACTGGAGTTTAACTTAAATCTCACGGGGATACAAGACGCTGGGACCTATGAACAACGTTCATCTGTTGATCTTTATTTTTAACTGTAGGACAGCACTGTCGGATCTAAACAAACAATGTCTGGTTGCTATTTTGTCGTCAGGGTGTTTCAATTGTGGTCGCAGAGAAAAAGTAAAAGCATATTATTGTTCTCCCACTGGCTGTTTTCAGGTAGAAGTCAAATTTCGTGGCAAAACACTTACTCATTTTATTTAAGAAACTTGAGATTTGACTTGAACTCCTGGCCAAAAAATTAAGTAAAGTCCCACTTTGATCATCTTTTGAGCTACTCTAAAGGTGTTCCCAGTAGTCTTTTGATCATGATTCGGCCGTTTTTACCAAAATTAAAAAAAAAAAAAATTTTTTAGTTTCTGCAGACCTATATTAGTTCATTAGAATTGCGCCTCTAAATTGTCGGCGGGACTGTTGGCATAGAGCAAACCCCCCCCTTCCCCTCCCAGTTGCTGAGAGCTTGGAGCAGGGAGGTTGTGGCCAACCCAGCATCCAGGCCCTTTTTCAAACAGCATTTTTTTTGTCTGCTCCTTATTCATAATAATTTGAATAAAGAAATCCTTAAAAATGCACTTTGCAGCTTCTTTGTCCTAGAAAAATACCACAAAAACATGTTAAACAAAAACAAAATACAATTTTCATCGCAATGGCTCTTTAATGTCTGAAAATTTTGAGAAGTGCAAGCCTGCTTTTGGCTGGTAGAACGCATGAAATAAATAATTTTGCGAAGCACATGCTCACCTTTTCATTAAAAACCAAGATTTTAACAAATATAGCAACTGTAGAAAATAGCCATGGAATATTTCACATAGCACTTCTTTATAATCTCACAAGGCCTTGATGTACGTGAGCATTATATTTGTCTTGTTTCTAAGAGGATTTTGTTTCTTTTAACAAAGTTTTTCCCAGTGTTTGTGCTGGCTGCCAACCTTTTCCATGTCAGAGTCATTCAAACATAAATCATTAAAACAACTTTAATCAACAAAGTGTGTAAAGCCTCCTTTCACTATGCTGCAAATTATTTGTTACTGTAGTCACAGGTCTTTTCAAATAGTGTGGACCATTTTGTAGAATTGCCCTTAACTGCAAAACTAAAAAGCTGGAACAACCTTTAGTGTTTCCATTTACACTTAGTCACATAAACACACAAATAACCAAACACACACACACACACACACACACACATAAGCAAGCCTGGAGCCCTTTAGCGAGACCAGTTGGGAGAGAGGAATGGAGCTTTGTTGGTGGAGGGCAAACATGCTTTGGATGTATAAAGGACCCTCAAGCATCACATTTGGGTTCAATCATTGATGTTTGTTTGGTTGGGGGGGGCACAATATATAAAACAGATGGACAAAAAATGGAAGGCGTATCATTCTCTTGGACTAAATCTGCCTGACAGAGTTGAATAATATTTTTCTCTTTAACCGCTAACCATAATCTCTCAACTTTTTTCCCCCAATTTAGGATGTAAAAAAAATCCTTTTTTTATATTCACTTTTTTTTCTAACATTGTTTTTGTTGAGTTTTTTCTTCATACGCGACAAACTTTATTTTGACATTTAAAATGTTCCCGTGTTTTTTCTCGTCTGTGTTACCTTCTGCTCAAATGAATAACATGCCAACCTCTAACCTGTCTGTAATTTTACTCTTAATGGACTTTACCACACACTAGAGTGTGAACGTCACATTAAACGAGTGTCTGAGGACATGCAAACAGAGTTAGGTTGTGAGCAAACCCTCAGTTGTCTCGCACCCTTTGTGACCTTTAACCTGTCAGGGAAACGGTGGAGCGAGAAGGCCTTATGGGGGGTATTGTTTCACCACAAAGTGAAAACACAAGGGCAGGTGCTCCCTACAGAGCCCAGTGTTAGGCGCCTGGTTCTGCTTTGATGGATGGGTTTCTCTGGGATGCCAGGCTTCTTTGGGGCAGAGTCCACAGCAGGGGAGGCACCATCTGGGAAAAGAATGCTAGGGCTGGCCTGAAAGGGGAAGATATATGCTGCAGCCACTGGTTCAAATGTCTGCATCTGACACCACACAGACAAGGTGCCAATGGTAGCTTTTCCCCCTCCTGTCTAAAAAGAGCTCATCCATTTTTGGTTAGGTAGGATCAAAAAGTTTAAAGGGTTACGTTTTTTCAATCTGGCCATCTTTCTTCTTTTCGTTGCATGTCCTTCAGCAAAAAAAAAAAAAAAAAAAAACTTCAGGGAGTAAATTGCACAGACTATCAATCTTTCAGTGGCGCCACTTTCATATACTTTGTCTTAAACAGTCACAGAGCTGATCTGTCTATACATTTTTCTATACTTGCTATGTCTGCAGGGCCTTGCCGTCTTGTCAAGCTGTTGGGCTTTGGTCTCACATACACACACACACAAACACACAGGTTTGCTTAGTGGCCGTCATTAGGACATCACAGTTACTGCTTTGAATGTTATACAGTCCAACCCTTACACTAATTCGTACCTCAATAAATAAAGTGGCCTTACAACCAGATACAGGGTGTCTGCATGCAAAAGATTAGCAAAGTTTTCGGGACAAAAATATCATGGCCGTAGACCATTCAGTGAGCTCCTAAAGCAAAGCTGTTCATGCAAGTTATTTTCTACAGGCAAGCTGCAAGTGACAGGTTGTAGTGAACACTTCTGAAATATGCAAGGATAAAGTAAGGGGGAAAATTCGGTGAGGTTCAAACCCAAAATCCTGCACAAGGGTCTCAGAAGTGGTGTTATCGCGTGGTAAGTTGTGTCCCTTGCGTAAGGCGGCATAAGGGCATCGTACAACAGCGCCACCTGCACATCACAAGTGCGCTCAACCTACATTAGCCTTACGAATTATTCCTTATAGATTTAACACTCACATAACAATTCTATCCTCTATTTTCAACAAGCCTTAAAAGAATTGCAGGACACACCTGGCTTCCATGTAAGATGCGTCTGGTCTTCTGCACAACCGTCAACAGACCCAGACAACCCAAAAACCTTTAAGCAGCTAAAGGCAAACGCTAAACCTTTAGAAGCTTTACCATTCACAATTAGTGCCTTCTTAGAGTTTTTGAGAGGATTCCTTTGATTTTGTAGAAGCCCATCATCAAACTTTCTTTTTATTCATGATGAAAAGTTTGCCTATCTACAAAATGTGTTTTTGTTTATTTATTAATTGAAGGGGCAGTGGATCCTGGGTGGGCCACAACCTCCCTGCTCCAAGCTCTCAGCAACTGGGAGGGGAAGGGGCGGAGGGGTTTGCTCTATGCCAACAGTCCCTCCGACAATTTAGAAGCGCAATTCTAACCCTTGTGCTATCTTATGACCCCACTCTTACATTGATGTGTTCTCCCTACCATGACAAAGGTGGATAAAGGTGGAAAGATTTCATGTAATCCATGGACACCAGTGAGGTTCACAAATTATTGAAGAAAAAAGGTTCAGAACACTGTCTAGTGGGTCTGATTGACCCAAATCCCAACGTTAAAGTGCCTAGGATAGCACAAGGGTTAATAAAATTACACACAAATTAGAACTTTGATAAGGCCATGAAAAAGGTTTTGGATTAAATTATAATTTATGCTACACAGCACCAGCAAGCAGCACTGTCTGTGTGTCATAACTGATTTGATGCTAGCACGTGCAGATTGTTGAATTCACTTCACAGCAAATAAAATGAAATGTCATAAAGAAAGTGAATATTTGCACGGAATTTTCCATATACATACGGCCAGTGCTGACCTATTTTCTTGGCCGCACAGACCCAGAGGAATAATTAAGTTTAGGATTACAGGAATACGGGTTAGGGTTAAGCTGCATTCACACAGAACCCAATTTGCGCAGCAGAGGCGGCCAGTTTCAATATCAGTCAATGGTAAAGACATGCTCTAAGGTTCAGCAGTGCAATTTGAACAACGGGCGTGGCACAGAGGCCTGGCAGCAGCGCGATTAGAGCAGCGCAGCGCAATTTGGTACCCATCTGAACAAAACTGCCCAAGAGTTCCGGAAGTTCCAGGCCAAACGGTTATGGTACCTACACCGGCTCCCAGGAGGCGAGCTGGCAGCCAGACAGACATCCGCTGCAGGATGGGGAGCCAGCCTGCTCAGGCCTCCTGAACTTTATGATATTTTTCTTATTTTCATCGAGGCATTAATAAAAAAGTTCCCCTGATTTTACTTTTGTTTTTTCTTTTTACCTTCTCTGGTTAATTTGGGACAGCAAGCCTTCACACTCGGTCGGAGAGAACACAAACAAGTAGAACACATTTGGGACTTTAACTTTAAGGTTAATATTAAATGTGTGCGGCCAACAACAAAATCCAGCCTTGGAAGCACTTAACCCTTGTGCTATCTTAGATGACCCCACTCTTACATTGATGTGTTCTCCCTAGCATGACAAAGGTGGATAAAGGTTGAAAAGATTTCATGTAATCCATGGACAGCAGTAAAGATCACAAATCATTGAAGAAAAAAGGTTCAGCGCATTGTCTAGTGGGTCTAGATGACCCAACGCCCAATGTTAAAGTGCCTAGGATAGCACAAGGGTTACAATGCATACAGGCAATGCAGCAACGTGCCCTCTTCTCTTCTTCCACACCTGAGCTGATGTGCACGCTTGACGGAGCACACCAGGGAGCTTGTGCAATGTGCATGCACTCCCGTGCCGTTGTGACTTTATAATGGAGCATCTTTGCAATGATTGACAGTGATTTAAAAGGAAAATTTCTCAGAAATGCAAAAATGAAATGATTGTTTTTTTACTACATCTTTCACAAGAAAAAAGCCACATGTTCATGTCAAGAAATCTAAAAACATTATTTTAGTCAGAGGGGGACTTTAAAGGTATTTCAATTTTCTTTCTTTTCAAACTTGAAAAAATACATACACACTATAAACTATTAGCTTCATTAGTTATGTTATAATGATATTAGTTTAAAAAGGTATTTACAAAGAAACAAACATGTTCTCCACTGGCCAAGGCCAGTAGTACAATGTTTCAGTTTTTGGATGACTGTGGTTACTGTAAGTTTGAAATGAAGCAACAACCACAGATGCAGATATGAGCAGGAAGAGCTGTGTGTGTGTACATGTGCATGTGTGAGTGATGTGTGTATCCAATCCCAAGAAAGTGGCAGAAGAAAAGACAGCACCACCCCATGTGGAGCTCATTTTGCCCCTCCGCTTTGTGGATAATATGAAAGCTTCGAAACATGTTGCATCAGAACCATTTTTCAAAATCTAGTTTACTGGTACAAGCAGGAATGTGAGCGACAGCTTGTGTTTTCACATGTACTGTACACAGACTGGAACACTGTAGCCCTTCTAGAGTAAAATGTGGTCAATTGAGAAAATGTTTATTGGGTTTATTGGTTTTATTGAATTCATGGAAAATAAACATGTTACAATGGCTGAAATTAAATATGGTCATGTAACAAAAGTACGGTACTTGGAGAAAAAGTTTGCTTTAAAATAATAAAGCTTTTTCAGATGAAATGTTTTCCCCATCAGTTTTAAAAACGGATGTGTGATTGAATTAATTATTTTAGAAGATTGTTGGGAGTATTCCCTAATATCACATATTTTCTGCACTATTGGTCTCACTGGATTATAAGGCGCTCCATTAATGATTAGTCCATTTTTTAATTTGTCATATGTATTGGTCGCAACTACAAGCCACATTAGGCGAGACAAAAGAGTCAGAGGCAAATCCGTCAGTCAGGCTTTATTAACTGCGTTTACAGTAACTCTAGAACTATTTTTTTACATGCTACACATTTGCCATGTTAGAAGCATTAGCCGCATTAGCCATGTTCGCGTACTCACAATACCGCTAACTCCCAACTTTGTTTGCAACATCTAAAAAAACAGACTGATATTGCTAAAAAAAAATATTACTACGACCACGCAAACCCCCAACTTTGTTGGTAACACATAAGAAAACAGTCTGAAACGCTACATGCTGCGTAAGAGTATTCACAAAAACAGCCAACCTTGTTTGCATCAGAATTAACCCACATAGCCTATGAGGCTCTCTGGAATATCAGGCACACTGTTGTTTTTGAAAGAAACTAAAGGCTTCTAAGTGAGCCTTAAGGCCCGTACACACCAGGACGAATATTCGCCAGGCGTTATTCGCCAGCGTTTTTCGCCACGTTTTTTGTGTTCACACCCAGGCGATTTTCGCTGACGATGAGCCGAGCGAACATGCAATTTCATTCCCTGACATTAGATGGCGCTTAATGTAAAACAGAAATACTCCTGTACACGAGGTGGCGCTGCGCAACTTTACGCTTCTTAAAGTTGTTTTTCACTCAGAAGAAGAGAGCAAGTATTGACGCGCTTCTCAGAATAATACAAAGAAAACATGAATATTTCAAGCACCAGTTGCTCCAACTGGTGCTTGGTTCGGGGATATTTTAGAATGTCCGTCATTAATTCTTCGCGGCTGTGTAGATGCAACTCGGCGTCTATCTTCTTCGCTGGTATGTGTGCTCAGCAAGGCAGTTTTGTGTTTGAGCGCCCCCAAGTTGTGTTTTACTGTAACTTCAGAGGCTCCAGATACGTGTGCAAAAGCGCCGTTCTCATTGCTCGAATAGATTTCGACGCAACGCGTCAAAAGAAAAAAACGAACCCGAGGCGGGTTTTTTTTTTGACGCTTTGACGCGTGGCGCTTTTTCCCGTCGGTGTGCACACTCTCATTGGTGCCCTTTGTTTAGTCACGAGGCGTTAAACGTCAGCGAAAATCGCACGCGAAATTCGTCCCGGTGTGTACGGGCCTTTATAGTGTGGAAATTATGATACAAAAATCTATAATGGTAATGGTAGAAAGACCATGGCTTCCTCTTACCATATAGACATGCTTCATAGGTTAATTGGTCACTCTAAATTATTAAGTGTGAATGTGAATGTGTATGGGTGTGTGATTGTGGCCTTATGTCAAACTGGCAACCTGTCCAGGGTGTACCCCGCCTTCGCCCATGAGTGGCTGGGATAGGCATCGGCAGCCCTGTGACCCCAAAAGGTACAACAACAGGTATAGAAGATGAATGAATTAATATAATGGTAAAATGGTAATTGGCGTATACTTGTATAGTGCTTTTCTCAAATTCCTCAAAGGCCCAAGGCACTTTACAGTCATTCACACACTGATGGTGACTCCGCTGCCAAACACTGGCCCCAACCTTTAACCACCAGAAGCAATGTACGGTTTAGTGTTCTTGCCCAAGGACACTTCGAGACATGGGCAGGCAGATTCTGCAATCTTCCAATCAGAGGTTGACCACCCTACCTAGCAATATTACCTATTCAACACCTTAAAGACAAAATAGACTGGGCCAAGCACAGAACCCCGTGGGATACCATGACAAACCCTGCTGTGTGAGGTAGACTCGTGTCATGTTCATGAAGGATTTCAGGTAGTACATGGGTAATCTCAAACTGAGATCTCCACAATCGCCACATCTTAATCATCAGAGTACCATAGAAAGAACGTGCAACTGCAGTTGTGATTTCAAAGGGACTAACATCTCTGAGAAATGCTTCCTGTTTCTTGTTAGATCTGTGTCACACAGAGTTCAGGTAGGCCAATGTCAAAAAAACCTCCAGTTTGGAACCACTTAATCAAGTGGCAGAGTGTGGATGCCTAGAACTCAATTTACAAAATATGCCTGATTATCCTAGTGCACAATGTTCTTCTTAAATTACATTACTTAGTCTGAATAAATTTACTCGTTCAGAACCGCAATGTTCTTCAAAAACGAAAGTAAATCCATATGTTGCTCAAGGGGTTAAGTCAATATAATTCCAGGTGTTATTTTTGGCCTTTAGCTAATCTTTTAGAAAATAACCAGGATGTTAAAATGAAACTTCTTGCATTAATCTGTATAGATTTTATAATTGTGTTAAAACGTTTGACACTTTGATAAAACATATTATTGATTTTGGAGAGAATGGCTACAAGAATGATACTGTTGTGTTGTTGTTGTTTTTTGTGTGTGTTTTTACTGCAGGGTTGCTATCTGGCTAGCCTGGAAATACTATTTTTCCAGTGCCAAACTGAATAACACATGACAAAATTTCCCAGTAATTGTGTTATTTGATGCAACTAAATTGTTATTATTAGGGATTATGTGTCATTTGATATCATGTAGGTAACTTCTGCATGTCAGGAAAGGTCTAAGGTCAGATGAACTGTCAAATCAGACTTAGATTATGATAAAACCATCCTGTAGTACATCAGAATTGATGCTCTCAAACACACAACAAGGCCTTTTAAAGCCCCTGGCGTTAAAAGGATGTTATTGTTTAGTTATTACGAGGCCACTATTTAAGTGTGTGCAGGGTTGTGTCTCCCCCAAAACATTGGGATAACTCTGGGTCTTTCTCCTCACAGTGGGGCTCTGCTGGTTTATTACACACTGCCCTGGGCTTGTTCCATCTACCTCCACCCACCATTAGATGCATAACCACAGCTAGCAAAAGCAAAAGAAAGTGACACTACTCTAAGTTGATGCCAGCATACGGTATATAAAAAATATGGGATATGTGAAAGGGTGAGGGTGTAGGGCACGATTCTGCACATAGAGGTTTGACTTTAAAACAGGAAAACAGATATGTTGTTGAATCCATTATTTCACATCTACACAGTATGTTTGTAATTAGTCATTTTACAATCCAGTGCTTTATGAGAGAGACAATGTCTCCTTTAGTAAATTATACATTAATGAACTTCCAAGTTTATTAAATGAGGAATTTACAAACAATTAAGGGTAAACTTTAACTGTAGGGAAGTAGCTGAGTAGAGCAAAAAATGTAGTCTGTGGTTTGTTTTCCCGTGCTTAAGTAGTATTTGTTTGTGGCTAGGACTCTAAAAAGTAGTTTTACTGATATAAGTAGATGTAGAGTTACTGTCAAGATTAAATCAATCCAATCACGTATGTAGCTTTTTGTTTAAACTGGATCTTTTTTATTCGACATAGTAAGTCAATTACAGTCTAATTAAAAGTGGTTAAATTTATGGCAAAAAATGTCTTGGATCAATCTTAGGTCAGATTGATCGTATCATTCTAAATTACCCAAAATCAAAAGTGAATTGAAACGGCAACCACAAATATTGAATCGAATTGTTAAAATAGAATCGTAACACCCCTATTTTATTGTGTACAATTCCATGTGGCAGACAGACACATCACAGCATGGCACTGATTTTGACATGGTTTCACTGTTGTTTGTCATCCACCGCTTCTTTAGAGCAATACTGGGTTCGTGCTTATGCACTAATTTTAATTTATTTAGCTGTGTTTTTTTTAGCTGAATCATATCAATTTTTAATAAAAGTCTAATTTTCAAAATGAAGCCATGCTAGACCCTTGATAATCATCTCATACTTTACCTCTGCAGCATACTCAATGGGATTTGCACAGTAAACAAACTTATCACTATGACTGCACATAAAGTATTCTGGTCCTTAATGGTGCTGAATTTGGTCAACAACCACAACTTTTTGGAGAAACTTAGAAAGTCAGAGAGGCTTTCAATCCCTGTATTTAGGTGGATTAAACTGAGTGTAGACTGGAGTATGGAGGATGTTTCGCAAATGGCTGGAGGGAACACTAAGTTCAGACAAGCTCCAGGAAAAGCTTGAGCTGTTTTCAATGAAAGTGACAACAATCCACTTTTTGACATTACATCCTATTGTTCAGAGCTGTGGGTGGGTCTGTTGGCGCAGGGCAAGCCCATCACCCTTCCCGTCATCCATAATTGAGAGCTCTCTGTTTACACCCTGGTAGCTTTCAGCACCTCACAACCCATACCTAACATTAGCGATGCAACAAAAATGGCGAGCTATATCAGAGCTTTCCAGCCATACAGTTTTAAACCACATTCCAGCTCAGATGAGGAAAAACAAAAGACGTAAATGGATCTATTTGTCTGTAAGTGGATTAATCAGAATAGAGTGGAGCAGGACGCTTGTGGCCCATCCTGGGTATTTTCTGCGTCACAACTACAAGCTTTTTCCAACGGCATTTTTCATCTGCACCTGATTCACAACAGTTTCAATAAAGAAATAATCAGAAACACAAGTTTGAGCCTGAGTTTCTTACTATATGTCCTCCATTATGAGTATAAAAAGCTATAAGAGCATATAAAAAAACACAATTGTCATCAGAGTGGGTCTTTAAACTATTTTATTGCGATTCCCCTATACAACGTCTAGTCAGTCTTTTTACTTAAATCTGGTAAGTCACTCTGGGCAGGGCATGGATAGGATAGGAGACTTGTGCTCCTGCCTTCAAGCAAGAACACCTCAATGATGCTTATTAGGGAGAAGCAGAAACAACAAAAGGACAGTTGGATCTTCCTTTGATTGTCCGATGAAGTCAAACCCAGTTCTGAGGTTATGTGTTGCTAATCTGAAACAGTGAAGTTAAATTCTCAGAACTTACAGTAGAGCAGGTTCTGTTTGTCGGAGCTGCTCAAACCTCAAACAGAATGTGTCCTTGCATTCTTGTTACAACTATGAGTGAATACCAAACCTTTATTTACACTTCAGTCTGTGTCTGGTATTCAAGGGTCACTGTGGGTCATTAGGGACCCTCTAAAACTGTTACTAAAATTAAAAGAGATTTTTTTTTGCTTACCTTAACTTCCTGATTGCTTTCCCTGTGCACTCATTCATCAAATTAAGCCAGCACACAGAGGAAATCTGTTTTTATGATGTATGACCAAAGATTTGACCACATTAGTAACTCAAAACAGCTTGACGGAGGCAACCTTACATTGTTAAAATGATCCAAAGTCATTAGACACATACAAAGATCTTATTTCCTACACATTTTTCATTTTTCATGTTTTAGGCTACAAAAATAGTAGTGTTACTCTACTTTCCCTTTTTTTAGGAAACAGTTTTTAAAAAGTGAAAAATGACTGAATAAGCTGCACAAATAATGTTACTTTCTTTCTGTGATAAGACTCAAGATGGAGATAGATCCTCAGTAGAAGACTCTGCTGTGTTTGCAGAAACGTATGTCAACATGGGAAGAAGTGGATGGACATCACTGCTGACTGGTTCCATGTGGGAACAAGCAGGGAAGGGTCACTCAAAAAGCACTGGTAAATGCAGAGTTGCTTGCTCTTTGCTCTGAGTTGTAAATATTCCCTGAGAACTCTTCACAGCCGAGCTTCAGGAACCATCAGGGGTCAAAGAGCAAAAGCCCATCATAAGGTCCCGCTCGCCACAATAATCCAGAGACAGACCTCAAACAGAAAACCTGTCAGACTGATTACTGTGCTGTTTCGTGATGTGTTGATATTCATCTGTAACCTGAAATACTTTATTAGTGAAGGGATTCACTTAAGAAAAGTATTGCAAAAAAAAAAAAAGAAAAATCAGAACTTTCCAAGAGTAAAATTTGGAATTGTTGCTGACAACAACCCAGGAGAATTCTGCACAAATGTACAGAAGCTTGTAGTATAAGGGGGCCCTGCATACTATAGCTTACACTGATGATTTAGTTCAATCATAGCCATACAGTCATGGCTGTATGGGCCTAAAAGCAGGTGGAGAAATGCCAACATGTGGTTTCCAGTCAAGATTTTTTTTTTGGGCAACCATTCTCTTTTTTTTTTTTTAGATTTCAAAAAAGGCAAATGCTGACTTTAAACTGAAAAAATATCCATAAATTCAGATACTGTGAATGGACTGTTTCACAGTTAAAAAACGCTTTAATGATTAGGTCTTCTGTTGATCTACATTATAACGAACAGATGGAAAATGAATGAAAAATGTTTTTGTTCAAGCATTACAAAGCACACATTTCCGATACTTGATTTCTACTTTGATGTGAGATTTGTTGCATAAACTCAATTTCAAATCCAGTCCTTGCAGGGTGTTTTTAGTTGAAAAGAACAATACTAATCAACCAAAAAAAGAAAAATCAAATAAAAGAAAACGTTTTAAAGAAAAATCCAATGATATTGGCACTAGAAATGATATTTTCTACAAAATGTAATATACAAACCACATTCATAACATGGCGTTAGTTATTTTAAAGGGTAAACCTGACCAACATCTGCTCCACAAACCCCATGCTGACTCTATTAGACCTGTGCAGCAGAACCATCAGTTATGCCAAGCAGGAACACTCAGTCTTTTGAATGCACAATTCTGACAAGTATAATTCTCCTCGAATGGAATACATTTCGGAAAATGATCATAGAAAGGAAGCATTTGAAGTTAACGAGCTCATTAGTGCACCTCGCGATGATGCTTAGAGTCATGTGAGTTATCAACTGGCTTTCCAGGGATAAAAAGGATAAAACACAACTGAGTGCTCTTAATACTACCAATATTTTAGGAGGTTTTAAAATATGTTTGGGACACAGAGCCTTTACTTGTTCCGTTGTTGCTCTGATGACATAAATTGCATAAACAGCCAAACATTTTTAAGCAAATTGTGGATTTGCAGAAAAGGAGAAATGGACTGAACTTGAATAAAATGTAGTTAAAAAAGCCAACTGGGACAATTTTTCAGAGGTTATTTGTTTGTTAAAGTCCCACTCCAATCCTCTTTTGATCTATTGGAAAAGCGTTCCCAGTGGTCTTTTAATTACGATTATGCCGTTTGAGACCAAAATGGAAAACAAAAACTGTCATTTTCTAGGACAAAGTTTCTGCACAGCGGTATGAGTTCTTTAGAAATTCACTTCAGAGATGATGTAGGCTGAACTCTTGGCATGAAGTAAGCCTGTCCCTATTTCCCATCATCCCTTTGTTGACGCTCTCTCCCTCTAGCTCACAGCCCCTCACACCCCTAACTTAACATTGCAGGTGCAACAAAAATGGGGAGCAATATTGGAGCTATGCAGTCGTACAGTTTTAAACCAGATTCCATCTAAAACGAGGAAAACAAAGACGTTCGTGGATCTATTTGTCTGCGAGTAGATGCATCAGAATGGAGCAGAGCAGGGAGATTGTGGCCCGCGACCATAGCTTCTACTTCACCCCTACAAGGCTTTTTCCAACATTATTTTTTTCATCTGCTCCTGATTCACGATTTGAATAAAGAAATACTCAGAAATGCAATTTTGAGCTTAGTTTTCTTTACACAGTATATCTCCTCCATCATCAGAAAGATGTCTTTAATGTTTAAAGGGTTCGCATTCTACTTCTCTGCTCTCACTAAGTCCCCAGCATGCACTTGTTTGCACAGATGAAGAATCTGAATCTTGAGGAAAAAAATTAAACTCCACTTGTCCTGAGGTCCAAGTCTGAGAAGAATCCTGTTGCTGCATGGAGCCTGGTGGGGTCTGGGGGCCGACAGGAGCCAGAGCAGCAGAGCAAAGGTGGGGAGCAGATTTGGTTTCCCCCCCCCCCCGGGTGTGCTGAGAGGAGGTCTGCTTCTCACACCAGGCCAAGCCATATTTCACCATGTGGTATGAACCTGCAGACCTGCCCAGAGGATTTCACCACTCCTAATGATGGAAAATTAACGCTCCATTGAACTGAGCTAAATGCCCCCACTGACATTTCCAAACTATTTACAGCACGGGTCGAAACACAGCGAGCTGAGGGATCACTCTGGCTATGTTTCTGCTGATTTAAGCCTAATGAGGAAAAGCTGTCAGACAGATTCTGTTATGATTTCATGCAGGGCTGGAGACGAAAAAGGGAGGAAGGCTGTCAGGAAAATGACTGCTGGTAAAATACTAAGAGCTACAATTAGAAAGCATTATGTCTCTCAGACCCAGAGTTTTTTTTTTTTATTTCCCTGAGAAGACAAATATGTCCACAAGGTTCACCTGACATGAGGAAACCAACTGTGCAGAATGGAGAAGAGGTCTCTGCGCAGACTCCTCCCAGTCATGTCTGGAAGAAAACCTCCCGTTAACAGTGGGTGCTGGCCAAAGGCGCGCGCTCCATCCACGAGGACCCACCAAGCTTTAGAACCCCTTCAAGGACGACCACCATGAGAGCCCTCATTTCCGCTGTGCTGCTGCTCACAACAACCCACTGCAGCCGCGCGCTTTTCAACTTCGACCAGCACGAGCTGCTGTTCAAACGGAACAGCTGCAAGCAGATCCCCGCCAGCCTGCCGCTCTGCCACGACATGGAGTACACGGAGATGCGCCTCCCGAACCTTCTGGGCCACGAGACCATGACCGAGGTTCTGCAGCAGGCGGCCTCCTGGATCCCCCTGGTGCAGAAGCAATGCCACCCGGACACCAGGAAGTTTCTCTGCTCTCTCTTCGCCCCCGTCTGTCTGGATGACCTGGACGAGCCGATCCAGCCGTGCAGGTCCTTGTGCGAGAGCGTGAAGCGCGGCTGCGCGCCCGTCATGTCCGCCTTCGGCTTCCCGTGGCCGAAGATGCTGGACTGTGAGCGCTTCCCGCCAGACGACGACCTGTGCATCCCACCTGTAGACAGCGAGAACCTGGTGCCAGTCACCGAGGAAGGTAAAAAAGCGTCCAGAAAATCACAGCAGAGGGACTTTAACAACCTGAAAAGGGGGAAATAGTTTGATGCCACACACTTTACTTTCCAAATTTCAGTAAATTATATTAAACTTGATCTGATTTATATTGTGTTTGTGTTTAGCACCTAGGGTGTGTGACGCATGCAAGGAAACTGATGAGAAGGACAACGAAATTGTGGACAGTTTGTGCAAGAATGACTTTGGTAAGTTAATCACTGAAGCATGACAATTTTATTCTAACAGGTTATAAAGACAGGAAAGAGAAAAGTTTATTTAAAAAACAAACATGTATCATAAACTTCAAAAAGTGATTTTCTTTAAGTTGAAAAAAATAACATCTAATATGAAAAATACACGCTTGATATTTTCACCCCTTACGTCTATTGATGCAAATATGAACCAAACCCCATTTGGTTCCAAAATTAGCTTAATTTACCATCAACTTGAAAGCAAAAACATAAGCGGATCTTTAATTCAGTCGCTGGAAATAAATTCAGATGTGAAGGGGTTAACATCAAACCTTGTGGACCATTACTTGGTCAAGGAAGTTGAAAACAGCATTACCTTTTAGTCATTAAAGGAAAAATCTATTTTTTAAGTACAAACTTGAGCAGGACGTCAAAGCTAAAAAGCCTATTAACGAGAAAATGGATTATTGTCTGAGCGTTTTTAGGAATTTGTGTGTGATTTGTGAGGAGGATCCCGTGTGTTCTTCTTGCCTTTCCTCCTTGTCCTGGTTTTGGCACAAACACAATTTGGCTAAGCTAAACGGCGTTTACTTATACCGTCCCCCATGCACACACACTGATGACGGCTCAGCTGCCAAACAGTGGCACTTATGACCAAAAAGAGTGATGTTGGGTTCAGTGTCTTGCCCAAGGACACTTAGACACATGGTGGGAACCGAATCTGTCATATTCCGAGCAGAGGTCAACCGCTTCTTCATCATAGCTTACTTTCTGTCAACAAAACCTGTACCTCAAACAATTCATCCATCCATCCATCCATCCATCCATCCATCCATAATCAGAACCTGCTGTATCCCTTTTGAGGTCACAAGAATAGTGGCGCAGACCCAGCCATTGTTGGGCGAAGGCAGGTACACCCTGAACAGTTCACTTGTCTGTTGCAGGGCCACACTCACACACATGCACAACTAGGGGCAATTTCAAGACACCTGTTAGGCAAGCTTTGGGACTGTGGGAGGAAAACAGAGAAAACCCACACATGTACAAGGAAAACATGCAAATTCAGAAGCGCAGAAAGGTCCCAGCTGGGTTTCAAACCAGCGCTGTGAGACAAGAGCACCAACCACTACTCTAGCCCAAATTAAATAAATGCCATTTTATTCAGGAATATGAGGTAGAGTCATGCTCTTATAGTCCAGAAATGTGGCCATAATATGTTATTCATGGTGTCTAACCTAACATCAAACTTTTCCATCTCTCCATGTTCGTGTCAAGCTATGAAAATCAAGGTCAAAGACATCTCGTACATCAACAGAGATACCAAAATAGTCCCAGAGACAAAGAGCAAGATCATATACATGGTGAACGGTGTGACCGAGCGCGACCTTAGGAAGATGCCGCTGTTGCTGCGGGATGGGATGCAGTGCATCTGTGAGGAGATGAACGACATCAACACTGCCTATCTGGTCATGGGCCAGAAGACAGAGAGCCACCTGGTCATCACCTCGCTGAAGCGCTGGCAGAAAGGACAGCGCGAGTTCAAGAGGATTTCCAGGAGTGTTCGTAAGATGCAGTGCTAGGAGTATGAGAAGAGATCATAAAATCTGCATGTCAGTGTTGATAATTAGGTTTTAGTTGTACCCTTTCCATTTTTTTTTTTGCTGCACATATTGCAGCTATGGGCCAGGTGTGTAGCCTTTGAGCACATCTGGATTGCTTCTCAAACTTAAGAAGATGCATATAAAACTTGTGATCAAAGTAAGGAAGCCTGTGGATTTGAAATTGTTGTAAAATGCAGAAAAAAGGTGAAATTCCTGTGGCGTTTTTCCAAGTTCAGCTATTTTTGTTGCACCAATGACCCCTAGTGGGCATTTCTTAAATAGCACGTCTTTTTATGAGTTGTGTTTGTCAATTTCATTTTCAAGTTAGTGTCTGTCTTATTCAGTTGGGGGGGGGGGCACAGAAATACTAAAACACATGGCTGGGGTAAAAAAAAAAAAAAAAGAAAGAAAAAAAGCAGTTACAGCTTTGGGATACATGGGATAATGGATTGTCACTACTGGCAGATGCAATTCCTGCATAAAAACAGTTTGTAAAACCCCAAAAGACACACTTTTGTCCTTTCTGGTGGTTCAAACAAGGTTTTTTTTACTTTAAATGTTCAGCAAACATATCTTACAGTAAAATGTACAAATGCTGAAACAGCTTCAGATGAGAGTCTGTGAAAAACCTTCTTTCCATCCTGTCTTCTCAAGCTAAAATGAGAGATAGCTGGCTATATGCTCTTTCTGTAAAATTTACTTATTTTTATCTCTGTTGTTTTTTACGTGCATATTTTTTTTATTACACATTTTGTTAATGCTTTTGATTTGCTGTGTTGACCAATAGGTTCTGTTTTTTAGGTATGAACTCTAAAAGTTGGACGTTTGGACGGTGGTGTTTTATAAAGCCGTATCTAGGCAAACTACAGAGAGATTGTGTGTATGTTTTACCATGTAAAGTATCTTTACATTACAATGTAAATATCAAATACTCTCATTAATTCTTTTTATTTGTTTTCAGCAAATAAAAGCTGCCGACCAAAAATGTGTAAATGTGGTCATATGAGACAAATAAGGAGGCTCTGAATGATTTTAATACTGATTTTCTAATAATCTCTCAAAACATCTGATTCCCAAGTTTAAATACTTAATTACAAAGGGAAAGAAAGTAAATAAAAATTCCTAAGTTACTCATTTACCAAATACTTAAATTACTTTAGAGTCTCACAAAGTGACCTAAAAAGGCAAAATTGAAGAAAAAAAAGTTTCAATTTTTGTACAAAAAAATGTCTTTTGAGAATAGTGCCATGTTTTTCAGTCCAAAATGACTTTCGAGAAGGTTCACCACTGGCTGCCTGTTAAAATTTGTCAGACATCATCAGAAAAAGCCTTAAGATATTAGTCAAATAAACTGAGTTATGAATAAATGTGAAAGTAAATCAGGTTAGGGTGTAAGGACAGGTGGGAAAACACACTTCCACCTAAAACAAACAAACTTCCTCTTCAGTGTTCCTCATAGAAACAAGTATTTGGGCTTAAATACAATCTCCATTAAGTTAAAAGAAAATATATTTCTTCTAGATGTCATCTTTACACTATAGGTCTGCATTGCTCCTGTTCAAAGATGCATGACAACCATGTGATCTCAGTTTATCACCCACATTTGCTTGTGTCACATTGAGTTTGACCTAAAAAATACCTGGGACTCTCCACTGGCCAGTACACACAGTGATCGTTTTATAAGAATGAAAATGTAGTGAACTCTACTCCTACAGTCTAGACAGTAGTTTCAGTTTGATCCCAAATGTTAAGAGGTTTATTGTAGTTTGAAAGTCAAATTTGATCATATCAAATAACTTTTTAAAAAATTGTAAGGCAAAGAGGATTCAAATGTCCATCAATGGAATAAAGATGGAATAAAGACTGTTACTGTAGCTCTGTGCATTCCGGAGAAGATTGGCTGTGCTGTTAGCCGTATTTTTTATGTGTGTGTGTGTGTTTGTGTATATGCTGTTAGTCGTACTTTTTATGTGTGTGTATATATATATATATATATATATATATATATATATATATATATATATACACACACACACACACACACAACATCAACAGGACTCTAGGAGCCTTCATAGGAAACTCAATGAAGCTGTTGAAAACCACCATTAAAGCCAATGGCAAGCCACTTGCACAAGTGTCCATCAAATGTGGGAAATACCAAGGTGATGCTCTGTCCCCACTGCTGTTCTGCATAGGTCTGAACTCCCTCAGCCAAATAATCAACAAGACTGGCTATGGATACCAACTCAGAAATGGGGACAACATCAGTCACCTCCTCTACATGGATGACATCAAGCTATGTGCAAAGAGCGAGCGTGACATTGACTCCCTGATCCACACCACCAGGATCTACAGTCCTGACATTGGGATGTCATTCGGGCTCGAGAAATGCAGCCGGATGGTGACAAAGAGAGGCAAGGTAGTCCATACAGGAGGGTTCTCACTCCCAGAAGGAACAATAGCAGACATTGAGGACAGTTACAAGCACCTTGGAATTCCACAGGCAAATGGCAACCTGGAGCAGGCAACAAGGAAAGCTGCAACAGCTAAATACCTCCAACAAGAAGGCAAGTCCTGAGAAGCCAGCTCAATGGCAAGAACAAGACCCGGGCAATAAACAGCTACGCATTGCCAGTTATCAGATACCCTGCAGGAATAATAAGATGGCCAAAGGAAGAGATACAGACAACGGATGTTAAGACACGAAAGCTCCTCACCATGCATGGAGGGTTCCATCCCAAATCTAGCACCCTGAGACTGTATGCTAGCCGCAAGGAAGGAGGCTGAGGACTAGTGAGTGTAGAAGCCACTATCCAAGATGAAACATCCGAGATGCATGATTACATCAAACTCAAGGCCCCAGCTGACAGTGTGCTCAGTGAATGTCTCAGGCAATGGAGAGCAGAGGATTCAGTGCTGGAGGACAGATCCTCATGGGAGGACAAACCCCTGCATGGGATGTACCACCGGACCATAACTGAAGTGGCTGATATCAATAAATCTTACCAATGGTTAGAAAGGGCTGGCCTACAGGACAGTACTGAAGCGCTCATCCTGGCAGCTCAGGAACAAGCCCTGAGCACCAGAGCAATAGAGGCTTAGATCTACCACACCAGACAAGACCCAAGGTGTAATCTTTGCAAAAGGATATATATATATACACATATATACACACACACACACACCCGCACACACACACACAAACTAACAGCACCCCCATATATATACTGTGGGAAGTCCCACTGGCCACAAGTTTCAAACACAAACAGATCTTTGGTGCTATAAAAACTTTGGCCATATCTAAGATAAATTGCAAAAAATAGTGTAGGCATTGGCTTGAAAAACAGAATACATAGTCTTTGCTTTGCACGATTGTACTGTTATGCATGTATTTTTAACTTTATATTTTTGGGCAATTGTATATTGCAATTTTATATATATAATTGCAATTATTAGTGATAAACCTCTGCAATTACTATTTTCCTCACTTTTAATTATTAACCTTTTTGCATTTTAACTATGATGAATAAAAAGAATTGAAACATTAAACCTAATGTAGGACTGATAACAGTATACATTTCAGTAGAAATGTGAGGCCAGGGTCATAAAACTACAACACTTCTCTTATATATTTTAACAACCTTTTGATTTAATGCTTAAATAGGTCTATTACACTACCAGCACATTTAGACGGTAAAATCACTTAAGTGAACACAGCAGTCAGTCTTTGTTGCCTGAACTAGAATCTGTCAGAACCTAACTGCACGAGAAAGGGAAGGTGCGTTTAATGTTAGTTAGGGAAAGTAAATACCAAACCCAGAAAGATCCTTCAATTCTTTGATGTTTCCTCGTGTCAGGTGTGTTGGAAACTGTGAGAAGTCCTCCGGGAAATTAATATTGTTTTGAAGTCACATGTGGTGCCAATCAGGCTAACAGCGCCCCCACGAAGGGTCGGATAACGCAATAAAACCAAAAAAGTAGGATTACAGTGTAATTCACAGGCGGAATATAAAACACAAACAGTTAAGCTAGTAAAAATTGTATTTATGCTGGAGAAAAATTAATCTTTTTTCTTTAAACTGCGCTCTCTTCCTTGAACAGCTCAAATGAGCGATGAACTTGAACGCAGCAGTTGCGTTCCTTTTCAGAGCCGTAATTGGGACCACTTATAGAGTTTTATAGTTTGTCAAATCTCTGCCCCCCAAAAAGCGTGTAAACCCATTTTTTTTCCCCCACCAATGGCGCTCGTCAAAAACGTTTGTGAGATGGCAGGCATGGCTCCGTTTTGACGAAGCTGAAAAAAGTCCGCGGGGAAGTTCCCTTTAGGAAATCCCCGACACTGAAATACCAAAATCTCCGACAGAATTTACCCTCACAGAGTATTTCTGAACACCAGCGAGCACAGGCAGAACAGAAGGCGTCAAATGCTGGATTTTTAAAAGCGGCTTCTGTCAAACCGAACCGAGCCGAGCCCGAAAATGGATAAGGGCAGCCTGAAATCTGACTACGACTCAGCCAGGGAGAAAACGCGGAGCTACAGTGTGCTGAATACGCTGTACCACGAGAAGCGCCAGGAAATCGAGCTTCTCCACAAGCAAATCAACGTCAAGGACAACATCATCGCAGATTTAAAAGCCCGGCTGGGGCGGTACGAGAGGATCTACATGACGGTGGGGGATAACGAGTCCGTGCTCGTCGGTCCGTCCAACTCTTTAGTGGAAAGTCTAGTGAAGGAAATCGTCAAAGCGAAGCAGAAGAGGAAAGACGCGGATGTGAGGGCAGCGCGACAGGCTGAGGTGAGACATGCAACTCTGGGTACCTGAACGCACCATCAACACGATGGCAATTATGAAGTGGAAAATGACCTTTCGAGGTCATTTTCATGGAGTAAAAAGTTATTTCATATTTTACAATATATTTGTTCACTTCATTAAACAAATAAGTAATCATAAAAGTATATATATATATATTTCTATTTACAGTAAATGTCAACCAATAAATGATTTCCAACATTTGCTTTACACTCCTTTTGGCTGATTCTCTAGGAGATCCAAAGGCTGAATGTGCTGCTCAGGGAAAAAGAGCTGGAGCTGGAAAGAGTCCGGTGTCAGCCGGACCATGAGAAAGACCAGGAGATCCAAAGACTCCGGACGGCCCTGGCAGAAAAGGAGCGGACCGAGGCCACCAGATCCGTTCTCTGCACATCCCTGGCTGAGGAGGCCGACCAGCTCCGGGGCCAGCTGGGGGCAACGGTTAAGGTGTGCCAGGAGCTGCTGAGCAGACTGGAAGAGAAGAAGGGAGCTGGAGAAAGAGGAGGAGAGGTGGTGGAGATGCCCCAGCAGCAAAAGGTGAAAGAGGTGTGTGATATGGTGGAAGGTCAAAAGCCGACCAGGGTGTCCTTGTCTTCAATCAAAATTTGATGTTTTTGTGGAGGCCAGCTCTGTTATAAGTTCTCCACTTTCCTCTCCTTAGCCATCAGAGTTGTCAGACTCAGCTTCGATCAAATCTCAAATTCGTCAGCTACAGGAAGAGAATCAACAGCTAAAGCAACGTGTTGAATATGTAAGTCTGTAAGAAGTCCATGACTTTCGTCTTGAATGGTACAAAGAGGATTTTGATGAAAGCGTCTAACATGGAGTCCGGTTGGTTGGTTTTAAGGTGCAGGGCCTGAACTCTCAGTGGCAAAAGTACGACTCCAGCAGAGAGGACTACATCCGGGGTTTGTGTCAGAGGCTGAAGGAGAGCAGCGGGCAGGGGCTCGTGCCGCTTGTGGGCCCTGTCAGCTCGGGGCTGCTTCAGCAGGAGATTTGTCGCCTCAACACCTCACTGGAGGAGAAGATACAGGAGTGCACCCAGCTGGAAAGGGAGGTTGAGGAGGTCAGGAATCGAAGCCACGAGCGAATCCAAACATTGGAGCAGCAGGTTGGCATTGATTCTTATATTTATAGCAGAATCTTAAATACATTTAAGGTGTATTTTACCTTTTTTGTTAATTAATTTTGGAGTTTTAAACTGAAGGTGTTTTCTTTTCCTTTAAAGGTTCTCATCTACGCAGAGGACTTTAAGTCAGAGCGTGCTGACAGGGAGCGAGCACAAGGTCAAATTGAAGATCTAAAGGAGAAGATTTCCCAGTTAAAACAGCAGCTACACAAGCAGGTGACATCACCTTCCTATTTGTCAGATAAGCATTTTCTAGATGCTCCATTCAGTCAACGACACAGATCCTGAACGCTGTTTTCATTTTACAGCAAGGTGCAATCAGGGACAGCAGAGACGTGGTCCCCTTGTGTCGTGTACACATAGGACACCGGATCTCCTCCAAGCGGAGTAAAGACTCTCCGGAGCCGCTGTTGAGGAGCTCTGCTGAGAGACAGCAGGCGCCTGCAGCTGCAGCTGCAGCTGCTGCAGCGACGCCAAGCGCGGCCTGGATGAGCCCGGGCCTGTCGGAGCTGCAGTGCCCACAGTGCCTCGCCAGGTTCAACGACACAGAAGCTGCGGAGTATCTGAACCATTGTGAGGAGTGCGCTCGACTATAAGCGGAACTGCACTGGCTCAAGAATGCCTTCTGACTCTTTTTGAACACTGAATAGCTGCACTACAATGCAAACAAATGTATCTGGATGGGGATTCCAATTCAGAGACGTTTGACTGTAAAGGAACCAACGGAATCAGTCAACTTCCTTGAAAGGGTTTTTATTCTTAATGACGTAAAATCCAACTGTGTTTCTTGGGAAGTCTGTTCATTTCAGTTGGGGGAGTGTGTACACCCCACGCCGTATTCTGATTTCTCTTACTGCAAACATTTTTGGCAGTAGGAGGAGATTTTATGTCAATGCAATATCCAATCCAATGAGATATACATATACCTCAGTATCTCCAATTACATAAAAAAAACATCGCACTTTTTTTGACATTCAGCCCAAAAACCAAATGTTGGATTGTAAGATTTAGGGAATTCGTGCATAAGCTTCTCTTAATAATTATATTTTTGAATCTAGACACCTAATTGTTCATGTGGTGCTATTTTATTGTGTTGCTCTTTTAAATTAAACAACTTCTCTTTAAATAATTACTAAAAAATGTATTTTTTAATAGTTTCAAAGTATATAAGTAAATTGGTATTTATTCTGAGTATATAACTGGAAGATGGGAATACTGCAATCTTTTGCATTTTTGATCCCATCAAAGCCCTATAAATATACATAAATATTCAAATTATTTGTAAAAATACGTGTGTACATATTTTATTCAAACTGACTACAGTCCCATATTTTAAGATGTGCATTATTTTTGTAATAAAAGACTGACAAACCTTTCTTTTGGTGGTGGTTTTGGTTTTTTTTGGATTTGGTCGTGCAATGTATTTTTCTTCTTTCTTTCAAAGGTCTGCAAGCCTCCAGCTGCAACCAGAGAGCATGCCCTTGCCACAAAAACGTTGGCGCTACTTAATCGGCGCCCCTGTGCACGTCTCTTTAGTGTGTCATGTGCGTCTCACAGTGTGGAAAACCCCCTTTCCCAGTGTTGCTTGAATGGGCTCGCTGTACTGTGACAAGCCAGATTCCCAGCTGTTGTGTGTAGCTGAGGTAAACAGCATGAGGGCACAAAGAGGGGTCAGTTCAAGTTGCACCCAAGGCTCCACGGCTGCCAGATCGGTGACTAAACGGTGGATGACTAAAACACCATGCAGTCAGACGCTGAAGCATCATTTTGACGGAAATGTTGTTTGCTCGTTCGTTGTCATGGGTTTGGTGTAGTAAGTGCAGGAAGTTGGACATCCCCTGTTCAAACAGGAAGTAAGTAGTTGCAGCTCTGAGAACGCCAAATAACAGCACTAGTTTTTTTGGTTCATCACATACCTGCCACACTTTTTGCTTTGACTTATTTTGACCTCATCAAAAGCATTTTTTTATTTTATTCAAGCGCAGAACAGACGGAATGACGTAAACAAAAATCTTAAGGCCAATCTTAAAATGTGTTTCTGTCTCTACTTTAACATTGAACTTGAGTGAAATTGGGCTCAAATGACTGATTTGTCAGAATATGAAAATGTCATCTGAGAAATTCCTGGATTTGTCGTCACAATGGCCTGAACATCAAACCTGCAGTCTTTAGAAACTATGAATGTCTGTGCTGTAACACTGACTTCACTCGTACAGATATGACTCACCTATCAAAAGGTTTGTTTTTATCATTCAGGTACAAAATGTGTTCATCCTCTCTGGTTTAGAAAGCAGAAGGGCTTTAAAAGAACTTTTATTTTTCCTGTGGTGATTCTTCTTACATCTGCTTATGTCAGAATGACCTTATTCTGGGAAATGTCTCTTGCCATAACTTAAAAAATATTTAAAATCAACCTCCCCACCCCTTAAAAAAAACAGTATCACATGATAACTCAGTAATCAGGGAACAGGGGAAATTATTTGTGGCTAAATCAGTTTCCACTGTTAACATGTAGTTTACATGACAAACTGATGATGCAGCCTAATTTTCCCACAGATGAATTTTTACACCTTTTGGCTTTTTTGAGGTTAATTTTAGTGCCTTTAAGCAAACCACAGACACTAAGGTCTAAAAAAGGGCAAGAGCTGTCTTCTTGGGATTCTCCCCCCCACATCCCCCGCCAGCTCACACCTACTCATTACAACAGGGTCTAAAAGTGACTGAAGTTCCACACACAGACACACACAAGAGCTCTACCCACCCATCTCAGAGTGGAAAAAAAATAGGTCACGAGTCCCCCCACCCGAGTGTCTGGGAACTTTTCTAAGAAATAATTAAAAAGAAATATGGCAGCAGAACATCAGTTCCTGTTGGAATCTTGCTTTCAAAGCATCAGGATGTACCAAAGAGGTACATATACTTAAAAAAAAAAGACAGGGAGAACTTTAAGTATCCAGACAAATACAGAAAGGATATCGAACGACCTTTAATCTTCTGTGTATTCCTAAAAGAATGGGAATTTCCCTCCATGCGAGGGAATTCCCAAAAAAGCAGACAAGTTTATTTGAACTGGATTGTTGTAGATTCGAGCAGATCATTTCAGTTTAACTGACTGATGAAATCAGTTAGGACATCTTTATTTTTCTACATTGCTTGGTAAAAAAAAAGAAAAAAAAAAGAAGAGTCAATAGTTTTTATCCATCAAAATGAGCACTGTGGCAAATGTGTGCAGCTAAAAGAGAAGGGGGATTCCCTTCCTTAAAATTGTTTGTGATCCTGGGGGGCTTCAGGCAGTTTTTGATGAAAAGAACGGCGTTCTGATTACAGGCTCAAGGCATCAGCAACATCTTTAGATGATCCGCTGCCAAAGCTGTGCGCACATCTCTTTTTTTCACCTTTAAGTCATTTTTTTCCCTATTATTTTTGCCAACTTAAGGTGGACTTTGTTAGTTCATTATAACTCCATCACTTTTATGGAATTATACCATCTATTATCAGTTTAGCTGACTTATTTAACCCAAACGTATGATGTGAGGACAAACTATTTTAATATTTATCTCAAGTCTTACGTGGATGTTTCACATCTCTTAGGGTGTTTTTATATAAACCCCATTTGCCTACTTTGATGGGGCATTTGCCTAAACACAGCAGATCCGATATTACATCAGCACTGACTGAAGGCAAACACACGGCTCATAAAGCCAGTTATTCATACCTGAAACAAATGATGATTCACAGCCGGTGGCTTTTATAAACCAAAACCTTTGTCCTCATACCAAGAAAATTCATCATAGTAACCCCATTCCTCGTGCAAAGAGCTCATACTGAAATCCTAAAGTTAAAAATAAAATTAAGAGTTTTGGAAAAAAGACCCCTTCCTTACTTCCTCTTCCTCATTAAGAACAAGTTTAGTTCTCTACAAATTCTGAGTTTTACTGTAACAGAAGCGCCCTACCTCTTTTGTGGCGTTTCGTTTGAATTAAAGAATGTGGCTTGTCTTCTGAAGCGTTTATAGGTGGGTATGAAGTGCATTTGAAACTTCTTTAATCAGATTTTAGTGACGCACTAAGATAAGAACTGTTTTAGTGCCAAGCGAAGGTTACTGCTCACAGAAAGCATTAAACTGCATAAAAATACATTTAATCTATATATATAAAAAATATTGTCATTACAAGACTGTACACCTACTATAAAGGGGCATGCAGCATCAACCATGCAGACAGTGCTGCTCATTTAACTGTGAGAAGATCAATGAATTTTCTGCTGGAGTTCTATGGTAATTGTACACAAAGTAGAGCAATGTGTAGAATGTAAGGGCAGCAGTCCAAAGGCTGCCGTCTACTGTTTGACGTACTTCGCAACTGAAACTGAACCTCAGAATCTCCTTGACTCAGTTACTGAGCCACCTTTTTACTGAATATGACTGTTACTTAATTTCCCAAAAAGGGCTTGTACATTAGAATGTGACTCAACTTTCTAGCTTGTTTGAAGCCAGACGCTCACAGAAGCATGTGCAGCAACTTGTATAAACCCTGCCTCTACTTTCAATTTTGATAAACTCCCTTTTTTGCATGATGCCTGTTAGCTTGCTCAACAGCACTGGCAGTGTGAGCAGTCAGCTCAGTTAACATTATCTAAATGTACTTAAGTATTTACATCTTAAGCTACCGGTACTTTGTGTGATTTTCTTCCCCAACAAATGAAAAATGTCTGGATATTGCGTAAGAATCGTGTCCAAATTTCTTCACTAACCCAGTACGCCATTTTGTTGGGGGTGTCCCACTCTACAATTCCAAAATCCAGTAGCTTGGAAATTTCCCAGATGTCTCAGAGAAAAACCAGTAAGCACTAATGCTCATTAGATTAGCAAATAGGCTATAGACTACAACGTATTGTGTTTGAAACATTTATTTTAAGAAAATCTATTTCTAAAAATCACTGAAGTTTTCATCTTCAGAACACAGTGGATCAAAGTTTTCATATTTATAAGGTTTTTACTATGCGTGACATCATATTTGCCCTGTAAAAATAAATAATAGAAAGTAGCAAATGTCTGAATTGCATTGGATAGGTTGTGTCCAAATTTCCTCATTACCATCTAGCTACCAAAAGACTATGTAGTGCAGGACAATGGTGCCCTGAATTTTAAAAGCAATTCAGACACTATGCTCACTACTTTTTTATAAACACCAAAAACGACGTCACAGATTTCCCAAAGTAAAAGATGAATAAGAATGAGCCTTGTTTTTATATACCCACTGTGTTCTGGTCATAAAAACTTGGATGGTTTACAAAAATAAAAAAAACTCCTTTTTTTTCAAAAATGATAAATCATTAAAATGCAATGCATTATGGTCTAAAACAAGTGAGCATATCTCAATTACGGAGACTTGTGGGAAATTTTTAGAGCACTGAATTTTGGAATTGTAGACTATGTCTATTCCCTCCCTACTCCCTAACTACTAAAAACTGATCTGGTGCTCCAAGTAGTGGGAAGTAAAGGAATTTGGACACAACCGGAGATCCGGACAGCCCTACAAAATGGCTAACACACTATATAGGATACTAAGTATTGAAGGAAATCGGACACAACCATAGTCTTTTAGGGGGTAAGGTGAGCGAATTCAGGCATAGCAAAGGTTGGCATGAAGCTACTAGCTACACACAGCTTCCTCAATTCTTAACCAAAGAAAATACCTGCTTTAATCAATGCAATAAATAAATATTCCTTTGTTTTTATTTACGTAGAACAGAGAATTATGGGGTTTACTTTATAGCTTAGTTTGAAAAATGTCAGTGAAAAGGAGATCAATCTATGTGTGAAGGCACTGTTCTGCACCAGGCCAAAGAGCGGCTGTTGCTAGCCTAAAGACAAAAGCTTAATATGTTTTGTGAAAAAGTCATTTTCCATCTCATTTGGTTCTTTTAGTAAAATTCTAACTGCTGGATAGAGAAAAATAAATAATCACATAGTGAACTATTGATTTAAATGTATATTTCTTAGAAAGCGTAAATGCCTCTTGACATTTTCTTTCTGCATATAGAAAAAAAAATAGGATTTAACACAAGACACATAATTCCTGCCATACTATTCCATCTTTCAAAAAAGAAAGACAAGATTTAATATTACTTAACAATATGTTAAAAAGTAGCCAGTTTGGCTTCAGTGTTAATACAATATACACTCTATGACAGACTGATGGAGAAAGGATAGTTGTTTTCAACTTCATTCTGAAAGGATTCTGATACAAGCCGGCTACAGATCAAAAATAAAGGGAAAAAAAAACGCGACTGATACACTTTTACTCAACAGTTTGTTAAACAGCTTAAAACCAAACAACATTGTCAAGTATCGGGGCTTCCTCCCTTTTATAAAACGGGGTGAAGGGTGTCAGTGACGGGTGTTGGGAAGGTATGGGATTCCCTTGTAAATTGTGTGGATCAGATGTTGTGCTAAGAACGACGGGATAGTAAGCCACAATATCTCAAATAAATCTTTTAATTCAATATATTCTTTTAATTTTTTTTGCAGTCTCCATTATTTTTTCCTCTCTTTTCATTTTCTTTTTTGTTACCCAGAAGGAACTCATCCAGACACAGTATCTTTTGAATGAAGATGAGAATTCTTTTAGACAATGGCTTCTTCTTTTTTTGTTTTGAGTCAAGAGCTCAAATTAGACTAAAAGCACACAAGCACGCAAGGGAATTTGATCAGGTTTAAAGAAGGTTTTTTGTGATTCCTTTTGTGTCATTTCACTTTTTGCACGTGGATCAGTCCAGTGGATCTGTGTCATAACCACATAGGGAGAAGAACAAAGCAAGGCAGCGTGGGTGTTTGAGCAGAGCGGGAGCAAGAGTTCTGGGATAACAGGTGGGAGGTGAAGCGACGGGGATGAACAGTCGAGGGACACGAGTCTGTATAGCATTTAAGGTACTGATGTGAGCCCTGATGGTAGCAGACTCCTTCAATGTGCAGCAAATGTAGCTTTCTTCAAACTGAAGTTGGACCAGTTGATGGAGAGTCTTTGACGCGTCTGCCGGGCAGAGTCCAAGCAGAACCTAAAACAGAGAAGGCAACATCATAGAAATTATCCTTCGATATATCTGCTACGCTCCATTTCTGTTGCTTTAAGTTCAAATCGATATCTTTGGCATTTCTAAAGCCATAAAAACCTTTTTTTTTTGTCATCAAATAGTACTTGTAAAGCAAAATGTGCCAAAAGAATTAGGAGAAAGTTTGTTCTACACACCGTTTAAAATACTCCACCTCCCTCTCTGTTTCGTCCATTTCAGTGCTGTCCAGGTCAATGTCTTTGGGCAAGAATACATCGTCTTGAAAAAAGAAAAACAGAAAAGTTGGATTTCCCTTGATGGAGTTTCATAAAGTTAATCACTCATGCATGGCTCATGTCAGTGGCTGAGGTTGTCAATTTTGGAAATATTTCCTGAATCTAGACCAGTTCCTCATTGCGTGTGCAGTATCACCACTCAGTAGGTTTACCAAAAATGCCCAAGACAGCAGCAAGAAAGCGGATGTGATGGTGGCCTGGTAAGCCAGTACCAAGGTTAGCATGTTCTTGTCTAAATTCCTTAACAAGTAGAAACAAGAGGGGCAATTTGCATGCCATAGTATACTGATCAATGAATGCCAATCATACCAACCTATTGAGCTGTTCATTTTGTCTCCCTTTTTCTTCTTGCCTTTCTTAGACTTTCCCTTGGGCTGCGGTGACTCTGCATTGGGGGCCTTCCCGTTCTGCTGTGTCTGCTCTACGTGAGAAGCTGGAGGGGGAGAAGGTGAAGGGTTCGAAACTGGGGGACTTGCCCTGCCTTCCTTTGTTTGGGGTTGTTGTTGCTGCCTTTTTCCACTGGCACTCCTGTTACTTTTTTCCTCCTTTTGAGCCTGAATGCTTGGAAGAGAAGCAAGAGTCTCGGTGGGCCTTATGCGCTTCGCTTTGGTGTCCGACATTGTGGCTATACCATTTTCTAACTTTGCCGTCTCATCGCAGGACTTGGGTAACTCTGAGGCTCTCTTTAAAGCCGCCTCACAAGGAGGGCCTTTCAAAGACTGTTTGACCTTCATTTTACAGCTGATTTCAAGAGAAGACGTGCCATTGTGGAGGGAAACTGCGGACTTGGGGAGGTTGGTCTCATTGGAAAGGCTCTTTTCGATGGGCCGTCTTGGGTTGTGCTGCATGTTGGGTTGGGATAAGGGGTCTAACCTGGGTTCCTTCTGGTCTGGGAGACGTATAAGGGTTTTAAGCAGCTGAGACTTTCCGTTCTGAAGATTATCTAGGACATTCTGAGCCGTCTGTTTGAGGGGTTGGGGGTTGTTGGGAGGAGGAGCAGTGTTTTCCTTTGCTTTCTCTTTCTTTTTCTTCTTGGCAGCGCGGTGATGCTGCAGCTCCTGCAGCCGTAGCAGTTCTTTTTGAAGTGCTGCCTCTTCCTCTTCCTGCCGCCGCCGCCGCTCTTCCAGCAGCTGTTGCTCCTCCCTCTCACGGGCCTCTGCCTCTAGACGAGCCTTTTCCTCCATCTTAGACAAAAAAATATATATAAATATATATATTAAAAAAGTCTTTCACAGCTGTTTTGAGCTCATTTAAACTGACGTGGTGATGAGGAGAAAGTTTAGGTAAATGTACCTTTTTTTGTTTATGCCGTGCTCTTTTGGCTGCCTTCGAACTGGAAGCAGGTTTACTATCAGCACTGTTAATGAACTGCAACAGGTCCTCCACCCGCCTGTGGTCCTCCACCCCTCCATCTCTTTCTATTGTTGGTTGCTGCTCTTCCCGTTTGGGCTGCTCCTCCTTACGCTTGGTCAGGCGCAAGCGTAGCTTTTCCCGCATCTCTGCATAGTTCCGACTAGTTGGAGCGGCTGGTGGCTGTAGAAATACAGTGAATACAAGTGTGTCACTATCAGGAGATGTATGCGTTGACATACCAGTTTTCCCGTGCTCTGGATTATAAGGCGCACAGTTGCTTTTAGGAAAAATTAAGGCTCTTATGGAGGGGAAACTACGGTAATACTTGGAGCAAGTTTTACCCCTCCATGTCCAAAGAACTCGCAGTAGCAGCAGTCGCAGTACTTTCCCTCCTTCTGGTTGGTTGAGGTGGAGGTGGATGAGCTGTGCTCAGAGCAGCTGTCTTCATCCTGACTCTCCTCTCCATCATACGGCCGGTGCTCATAGGAGCCGTTTCCTTCACAGCGATGACCCTCACAGTCAGGATCACTAAAAAAGTAACAAAAAAAACAAAAAAAAACTTTAAAGCAGCCCTTACTGTAGCTCCTTCAACTCACTCTCACACACAAAATAAAGCAAACTCTCCCACTAAGAGTTGGTCTACTTGGTACCTGCAGATACTAGGAGCAGCGCTGACAGAGCCATCCACTGAGGGTGCAGTGGGCTCCATAGGTGGGTGGCAGAGGTCCTGACCAGGCTCCACAAAATCTGGAGCGGCCATCTTAGGGAAAGGCTGCAGGCCCATGGTGGGGAGGTGTGCAGTGGGTGCTGGAGGTAAGGAGGGGCCGGAGAGAGGAGGAAGAGAGGTCAGTCCTGCAGACCCACTTCTGGGAGAGGCTGGAGGGAGTTGCCTATGGTCCTCTTTAGCCAAACTGTGAAAAATGTCATCTGTAGAAGACAAAAATGGTAAAAATTACTTATTTTTAAACGTATATTTTAGATTTATTTACAAAGCTCAAACGTGACATTCGTCTATTTGCAGAAATTTCCCCAGTTGAATACAATTTTCGGTCTTGAATAATAACCGTGCAGCAACCGGAGCTAAAGGATACATTTCTGTAAATGTGACATTTTTATTTCCAAAAATAATTTTAGAAAAAAAAACATATTGACCTGAATTTGATACTGATGTTCTGAAAAATCAGTCACTCTTGAAGAGTAAAGTTATTGGCTTTTATTGGATGTTTTACTTTAATACACTTTGAGTACAAACCTAAGCAGGACTACCACTTCCTATATTACCTATAGAGTTGGTTCTTTTAGATGCTACGTTGGTGGGTGGGTTATTACTTGACTGGACAGTGGTGGCAGTGCAGGACACAGACGACGTGGCAGCAGAAGTAGCCATTACTACTCTGTTGGTTTCCATGAAGGCATCCTGGAAGTTGTAGAGACACTTCTTCTTGGCGGCAGTCTTCTTCAGTTCTTTGGCTTCTGAAGAGGAGCAGGACGATGATGAAGACGAGGACGACGAAGACGAAGAGGAGGATGAGAGCGATGAAGAGAAGGATGAAGAAGATGGGGGTAATGGTGTGGGCAGTGAGAGGTGCTCCCCTTGGGGGCCAACACATGACGTGGAGGGGAGGGGCGTGTCGGTGTGGGGTTGTCCAAGCATGTCACCTGTTGATGGTAGCAGAAATTGAATGCAGACGATGCAAGTGTAAACAGAGAAGTGGCCCCGGTTTGGCTTCGGGAGGCAGCTCACCCTGAAAACATTCGGGCAGCAGCGTGGATGGATTCCAGCTCTTCATCACAGCAGCATCCCACAAATTCTCAAACTTGAGAGACAGGCACTGAAGTGAGCTGTTCCAGTCGCCCGTCCCGCCAGAGCCACTGAAGCAGTTCTGGTAGACGTGCTCTGGTAACGACGTGCTGAAGGCGGGCTGCTTGGACGCAGTGTGGTTTGATGAAGGGTTTGGAGACAGAGGCTTCAACAGGAAAATGTCACAATTTAGTTTTTATGTGGGAAAAATACAAACAAATACAATAAAAGCAACATTACAATTTTAGATGCGTTTAAAAAACTTGTAGAAATAATTTTTCACAATAATATGATTTTAAAAAAAAGTAATAACCCAACTTATTATGCATAAAGAGTGACACTTACCTTAGTGTGTGTGAGAGGTGGACTGGATGGATACAGTGTGGGGTGAATTAGGGGCCGGGAGAAGTTGTGCAGGGGCATGTGGCCGTGAATGTGTGGGTAAAGGTGGAGGGCGGGGTGTGCTGGGGCAGTTTTGCCATCGGGGAAGAACTGGTGTCCGACAGCGGGTGGAGGGATTGCATGGAGTCTGCTGGGGGGCAAACAAGACGCAGAGTCCAGGGGAGAGGCGCTGGGGTCCTGGTTGCACACGTGACACTCACAGGCATGCTGTAGCTCTTCTACCTGATGAGGATCATACGTGTTATTAAGAACAATGTGGTTTTACAAACACCCTAAAGAAACAATTGAACGAAAACTGTGGTTTGGGTGTTTTTAACATGCTAATGTCGCACTTTTCTGTTGATGGAGGAGATATTTAAAGAAAGTTAGGCTTACATTTGCATTTCTTTATTCAAATAGTTGTGAATCAGGGGCAGACGAGAAAATGCCGTTTGAAAAAGCTTTTAGTTCTCATGTAGAAAATAAACTAGGCGGGCCACAAGCTCCACTCCATTCTGATGCTGCCCACAACTCAGGTGGATTTCTAATGAACTACTGCTGCTGCTCTGCAGAAATTATGTCCTGGAAAATGACAATTTAAAAAGAAATTGCCTAAAGGCAGCATAATTATAATCAAAGACCCCCGGGTAGGCTTTTAAAATAGATCAAAAGATGATCAAAATGAAACTTTAAAGATTAGACAATGTATTTTTTGTTGTTAGGACATGAATAAAGAGGGTAACTTTTTTATTTGACCCTAAAAAGAACTTGTTTTGATTTCAAGGCTAGCATGTTTTCAGTTGGGCTTTTCTGCTTAATGTGTATTTTTGGAATAGTAAAAACAAGAACTCTGACAATTTTTGGATGTCACTCACTTCAAAAGTTCAGAGATGATCAAACTAAAACCAAAAGGAAAGTTCAACATTGGATACCTGCTGATGGTTATAAGACAGAGGAGAGCAGTCAGATTTTCCAGGGCAATGTTCGTCCTGCTGCCCCGGGGGCTCCTCTCGACCATCACAGTTCGTTTCCTCCTCGTCACCCTCTGAAGAGCTGCTGCTGCAGGTAATGTGCTGCGACTGTGATGCCAACGCATAGGGGGGAAAAAAAAGGGAATTAAAAAATTAGCAGGGCTTCCTCAAACTAACAGTAAACTGCTCTCAATGAATGTAAAGTCTGTTTAATCATCCAGAAACTCAGCAGGGGAAATTCACAGGCAGTCTCGGTCGATTTTTGCAACTCACCACGGCCTTCAGCGCCACGCTTTGGCCATCTCCGTTGATGGTTTTAAGGCCATTCACAGCAGCTGTGACAATGCCGTTTCCCTCATAACTGCCCATGGGGTAGATGTCCCCAAACTTATTAGACAATGGAGGCACTTCGTCATCGTCGCTAATGCTGTAACAAATCAAATGAACACAGTAAACGGATTTCCCCCCTTTTTTTTAGTAAAAATTATTCTAAAGCCGACTGCGGTGGTGATGTAACAGCTTACAAAGTGCTGACATCCCCTTCAGGGAGAATGAGGCGTGGATGCTGCTGGATGGTGATGGGAGAGCTGGAGTTGGACCCAGATGCTGAACTTTCAGAGGAAAGGCTGGGGGGGTGCACCTCTGCCAGGTAGTTCCGTGGGGACTCCCCTTTCAAGGGAAGCTTAATATGCAGGTCTTCGGAGATGGGCGAGTCCATGATGCCACATGTTAGGATGTGGGAGAGACTGCAGTCATCACATGTGCACCTAGTGAAAGAAAAACCACCAACAATAAAGAAATCAACACTAAATATTCGTTCAAATTCCCATAATAACATTTAAAATAAAGTTTTAGAAAATGTTTACAGGAATAGAATTATTCCAAATTTATCCAGATAAACCTTTTATTCTGAACTCCTGCCTAATCTAATAATCTTTGTTTATAGTTTGCAGAACTGGAAAGAGTTTGTCACTTTATGATGTTTTGCTGTGATTGATGTGAGAGGAACACATAGGAAAAAGGAATTTGGAAGTCTATATATCCATCTATTTCATCCATTAAAAGTTTGTTGCACCTGCTTAACGATCAATAAAAGATCTAACTTAATCATAAAAAGCGTAAATGACTCAGGAGAGGGAACCTAAAGCTTTAGAATGACTTCTGAGAGTGAGGACATCCTACCTCCTTCTGTAGTTGCAGTTCGGACAGTCTGGAATATTTAGACGAGATGACAGCATTCTCATTGTGTCCGTGAAGTTACTGTCGGCAGCTGCTGGCCTCTTACTGTTGAGTGACTGGAGAAAAAAGCAGATGTTACAAAAGTCCAAAGCCAACGTAGGGGTGCTTTTACTTTAGAATACTCTATAGGCCCGGGTTTAAGGAACCCAAAAAATAAAAGGCTTCCACGCAGAGAAAACACCAGGAAACAACCAACAGTTCCTCCCAACAGCTATTTGTTTATAATCATAAGCAGGTAAAGCGGCTTCTCTCACTTAAAGCTTTTCATTAGGCGAGATTGTTTGGATTTACGGCGTAAAATGTTTTTTGTTTTGTTTATTTCGACCAAGTTCGCTTAATTTGGTCCGGATTGAGTTCAAAACCTTGTTTGGTCTTTATTCAGACTGCAGTCCACCGGAGTTTTCTGTTACGAACCAACGCTTGTAAACAAAACCATGTGACTAAAGATCTCCTCAACCATTGGCCCAGTATTACAAGGGTGGGGCAAAAAACAAGCAAAGGAATAATGGAAGTCCTGGGCTATGCAATCCTTGTCGATAAAGTTCCTATATTCAAACGTTATATTTCGATGACCATTCTTGAATGTCTGTATCAAAGTCAGCTGCAGCACCTGAGGAGACGACAGCTAAGAAGTGTTTATGACATATAGATTGTTGGGAAAACAATGAGAAGCAATGTGTAACATGTTAAAAGTTCTTTTAATGAGCCTGCATTCATCCGACCAGATTTCATTGAGTTGCCGTGTCTCATCGTCATGGTTACTTCATTCCTACTCTGTTTACATCCTCGTTATTTCGTACCTGCTCCTCCGTGGACCTTCGATGCTTGAAGAACTCCCAGTCTTCCTTTAATATTCGCTGCTTTGACTTCAAAGTCTAGAGATGAATCAATACAGTCTTAAAAAACTTCAAACAGAAAGCGAGGTAAAAATGTCCAGATGGAGCATTAAACGCTCACGTTTTTGCTGATCAAAGACTTGTGTGGCTCTGTTCTTTGGTTGGAGACACCCTGACCGTCCACCTTGAAAAGCAGCTGCAAAACAGATAGTAACTATAGCAGGACGCACCTCTATTCACAGAAACCTTTGTTTGGCTCATCAATTAAAAAATAACTATAGATACCTGTTGATCTACATAGTCATCAATCCGCTTTTCACATTCCTGCCATTCAGCAGCAACAGAGGACATCTCACGCTGCAGCTGGTCGTAGTTCTCTAACAAGGTCCGATACGTGTCTTCATTGTAGGAATCGTGAGAGGCTGTACCAAGTCTGGGGGGAAAAAATTCGAAGGGATGAGAAGTTTAACTACAGGTGTATTAATAACTATTGGATAAAAAACAGAAGACAACTCAGGGATAGAAATCTGCCTTACTTCAGCTGTGCAATGAGTGCGGGTAAACTGCTGTGTAAGACGGGATCCGAAAACACTAGACTCTCAAAAAGGTGCTTGTTGTGCAGCTCCCATGTCACCTGAAATTTCTGGAGATGCTCATTCTCCTGAGGTAAAAAAAAAACAGAGAATAGAAGAAAAATTAACTATATGCACAGACGATTTCTTTAGATTAAAATAGCTAAACTAACCAGGGTAAGTAGGAAGCTGCTGATGGTTCGTGCAGCTTGGCAAAGGGCACTGTATTCTTCTAGAAGCAGCGAAATGAACTGATGGGCTTGAGGGGGACCCTGAGCGGCAACCACGATCCCAGACAGTCCTGCAGATTTAGAACCTGCGGAAAGGTGCTTCAGTAGCCTCATCTTCACTTCCAAGACATACTCTCGAGCCTGCTGCTCCAACCGCTGGTAGAGCTGATATGGATCTTTTAAGCACAGTCTACAACAGGAAAAAAAAAACATAGATAAAAAAGAAAAGAAGACAATGAGAAAATTCTGACAACACAAAAAGTTTGATGGCTCATTTTCAACATTAGTCAGCGAGTGACTAAAGAAGTTCTGATTTGACACTTTATCACTTGTTTTCCTCTAAAACTTGAAAAAGAGCTGCTGCATGAAGTCAAAGCTTCTCCATTCACACTCATCTGATTGCTGTAAACATTTCGTTAAGTTCCACTGGTGACATTACCGGTCCACAAGTTCTTTCATGCCTTCTTTGTCTCTCTCTAGTGGCTGGTCGTGGTCATCTGCGAGCGGCGTTCCCGTCTGACGGTAGATGCAGCGTACCAGGTATCGAACTTCTGACCAGTGGTTCTGCAGTTGCTGTGACTCCCTCTCCGACTCCACTGAGATTTCCCTGTGTTTTTCACCAACCCACAAGATTCCAAATCAACACAAATTTGAGGTAAATGCAGCTTTGCTTCCATCGAAGGAACCTAGGCTGACCGTCTCTCGTTGCAGGCTTCACAGCTACAAACGGTGTCAGAAGGCATTTGTGCGCTGAGGTCCGAGGCAGGGAGCATGGGTAGTGTAGGTGCACCAGTGGTCAGTCTGTCTGCTGCTCCCACCTCTTGGCCCAAGTTTCCATTACCCACAGGCATGTGCAGAGGAAAGTCCTGGCCCTGCGGAGAACAGAAAGAAAACAGCTGATGAGACCATTTGACTAGAGTATCTGCAAAAAAATAAATGTAAATAAGTGAAGTATAACTTTAACAAATGATAAATTTTTGATTTTCTCATTATCCTAGATCATTTTTAAAAATTCAGTTGAAGTAGTTTTGACTCTGTAGTCTGATTGGGGAAAAGGATTTTTTGGGTGGCTAATTTAAAAAAAAAAAAGCCAATGAATTAAAATATTTTTAATAAACTGTTTTTTTTAATTTTGCAATTAAAAAAAATGAATCTTAGGTTTTTGAGGTAACAATGCTTTATTTTGATATCTAAGAACAGCAAATGCCATCATTTTATTCAGAGAGAAAGCTCTGCAGCTTTATATGAACTGGATTTCATTAGATAAAAATAATATTTTTGCCTAAAAGCTCTTTTTATTTATTTGAGTCAACCAATAAATAAAGAATTGAGCAATTGAAATCATTTCTTCTGTACTAGATGAGGATTTCTTTTACTAACAAAAGTGATACATCTAACACATGCATATATATATATAATACATATAACTGACTTTATATTAAGTGATGTGTTGATTTTTTTTTAAAGTTTAATTAATTTAATGAATATATTTACACAAGTTCAGTAAAGTAAAAGTTAATTGTTGCATCCCTACTGTATGCCAGTAAGTTTATGTTGAAAGTGTCAAACAGGCGTGTCGTGATAAGCTTGACAAATGATGGGATTGATAGGATTTATTACATTACATCAGGCTTAGTATGACTAGTATAGTCAATTGAAAGTGTTTTCTGTATTGCTATTTGCTTATTAGCAAATTAAAAAAAAGATTTTTCTGAATTTGTATTTTTTTGTTGTTGTTTTGTAAAACACAAGTTACCGAAACAAAATCATTCATTCATTCCTCTTCTAAACCGGTTTTATCCCTTTCAGGGTCATGGGGCTGCTGGAGCCTATCCCGGCCACTCATGCGAAGACAAAGGACGTCTTGGACAGGTCACCAGTCTGTCATAGGGCCACATATTGCACACCCATGGAAACTCACATTCACACTTGGGGACAGGTTAGAGTAGGCAATTAACCTATGAAGCATGATTTTGGACGGTGGGGAAAACCCATGAACGGGGGAGAACAGAAAGGTCCCCATTGGTGTTCTGTTTTAGGTCCCCCAGCCAGGCCTGGAACCGGGGGCATTGTTGCTCCATCTCAACAGGCTTTTCTAGTTGTAGCAGCTCTACTACATGAAAGAAGTCTCTAGCCACAAATCAAACACTCATTTTAGCTGCTTTATTTGCAATATCATACTTTTACTCATAACTGAGGATAGGAAACAGAGAAAAAAGTAGATGGAAAATTTGCCGTTTGACCACAATCACTCCTTTGCTTCTAAACAAACCTTCCAAGATATTCTGCCAGGTGGAGAAAAGACTCACTTCTAACCCAAAGACAAGTCAGGACCTTCAGTCATGTTGCTAAACATGAAGAATTTATAAACACTGATTACTATATGACAACAATCATTTATAGTAGTAGTGCTGTCGATACTAAATACATTTATTTTATGTGACTCATTAATTCCTTCATTACAGTTGTATTGGTGCTGAATATCCATGAGACTCACATAAAACACTAACAGCAGCTTCAGTCCATCATGCCTTTCATGATGACAAAGTTTGAATTTCACCAGGTTGTGATAAAGGAGCTCCACTCAATACTGCCACCTTTTGGCAGTAGTCACAAACTGATAACATTTACAGACAAAAAGTTGTTATTAATGCAATCAAAACCAAAATTTTCTATTGAAATATTAATCTTTTCTTTGAATTGTTGTCCAACAACACATTCATCCCCCATCGAATTCCTGCTGAACCACCAAGTTCTTTCAAAGCTAATTTTGTTGACATTCAGAAGTTGCCTTCCAACTGCATCAAACAAGGACAGAACAACAATGTAATGAGGATCTGTTCTTTACACCTTGACAGCATGGCCAGAAACTGAACATCATTGTAATGACACCAGTAAAATGAACTCATCAGCAATCCCTCTCTGGTGGAAAATCACTGAAACTACAGAATTTTGACCAGTAGAACTGCACGATGAGGAAAACTTGCGATTAGCGATATTAGTGATCAATACTGCGTTGACCATGTAACTTGCGATACATAAACAAAGACCAAAACATATAAATACACGATTTCCATTTCACTGGAACAGTATGATTCAAATAAGAGTCAACATAACTTCAATTACACTCCAAATGACCCTCGTCTACATAGGAGGCAGGCATCTAACATCAAAAGGGTCCACCCGATCGGTCAAGTGCATAAAGGGGTTTATTTGATTCCTTAAATACTTCAAGCTGCCATAATATTGTTTTAGCACATTTAAGGTAACCATTTATAGCAATTTTTACAGACTTTAGCAATATACGTATTGCACAGCTTGATATCGCGAAAACGATAAATTTGAATTTATTGTGCAGGCCTGTTGACCAGGAAACGTTAAAAGGTGGAGAGAGAGAAAAAAACACTAGGTTTTACTTTGTAGGTGTTGAAATGTCTTATTTACAAAATATCACTTTAAACCTCTTAAGAATAAAGAACTAGGCACATAGCATTTGTTCAACTGAACCCATCATTTATGAGAGACTGGAGCAACTGGTCCAGAGGCAGTTATTTAGTTTGGGAAACCAAAAACTATGTGTGTGTGTGTGTGCTCAGCTGTTGGATCAAAAATCCAACAGCTGAGCGTTTGGCGGTCACAGCCATATTTCTTTACCAGCTCCACACATCTTCATACACCGCAGACTTACAGGTAGTGACTGCTCCAGCGTGTTCCGTCTGTCCTCCTTCTCCACAGTGCGCCTACAGTCGGTGCACACCCACAAAGGCAGCTGGAGAGCGCTGGGCGTGTTGGAGAGCTGGGCTGTGCCGTTCTGGCCCAAGATGCCTGGCTCTGAAGGCACAACAGAGTCTTTCCGCTCACACCTGCACAAGAGGCAGCGATCGCCGGCTGTGTACGGCGCCCTCTGGTTCAGGCCAAACGTGAAAGGAGTCTGTGGTGAAGCATAAAATAAAGAAATTAATTAGTGAGGTACAATTTCCATTTAATAAAGGAAGTTTGTTTTAAAGCAAAAACATTTATTTTTGTACATTGATATACATTTCTAAAATGTAATATTTGTAAAGGATTTTGTCCAAAATACCATTCATCTGCCAACACCATTTTCCACATTTGAATTTTTCTGCTTTGTCAACTGAAGTCAGACTCCAAGAACAAGCAGCTGTCTAAACAAGCCAGATTCACATTATTAAAGTTACTGCAACACACTTCCTTCAGACACAAACAAGAAAGCAACTTGCACACATTTAACATAGGCTGTATTCAGAGAATTTCATAGAAATGTGTCAAGAAATCACTCAAGGTTTTTCTGACTAAATCAATGCTTTGCAACAGCCTTTGCAGCCATTCAGGACTGCATGGGTTTGTGCTGCTCCAAACCACATTAAGCATCAACGCCATGAAAGTCTGTTTAGTAGAGACAATTCAATATTTCCACTAGTATTTACCTCTTTTATATTTTTTTAAGATTAATTTAATATAATCAGCTCTATTCGCTTTATTTTATTCTATGCAATGACACAACCGTTTTGGCAATATACTGCATTTTCCGCATCTTATTAAATAAATACTGTTATGATAATAAACATGCAAAATAGCTCGTCAAATTAAATTACCTAATAAATTAATAAACTGCAAAACACTATGAAACACACAAATAAGTTGGGCAGACTTTAGCCATGGACCCTAATATCGAGTTATTTGAAGGGTCACTCTATTATAGTTACAATTTTGTTCCATACTTTAGCAGGAGTAGCGATTACATTAAAGGTTATCCTGGAATTAGGGAAAATGTTTAATAGAGCAAATTTTGACCATTTTTTTTTAACAAAATGTATATTTAAGTCTATTTCTATATTAAAAAAAGGACCATTAACTTATATTTCGGATGACATTACCGGTACTTCTTATAAACAAAATAAAACAGTACAACATGATCGTGTAGAACAATTTACACATTTAATCTCAGGTAAGAATCTATAACTAGGATACTTAAACATTAGCAACAGATATCATTCTATTTATTGTTACTGTGCTTTCAAAAAAGTCAAAATTGCTTGAAAAGAGTTAGGCTAGGAAGATAATGAAATAAAAATACGTTTTTCAAAAATGATCTTCATATAGTTTCAGGTGTTTCCTTAACGTTAAAACAAATCATGCAAAGTTATTTCACTAGCAAAAACGGTGATGAATAATAGCAAACAAAAGGAGACAAAAGGATAATCATAACCATTCGCACTTTTTGAAAATCAGCTTTTCTGAGCACTGCTCTCCCTTTATTCAATGGTTTCTATACATGCTGATGACAGTAGCTGGAAGTATTTTGGGGATCCTCTAAATTAAATAAAAATGATGACAGATTATATTGGCCGACATAAATTCTGGGTATTTGATTTAATCTAACTATGTTAATTTTTAGCACAAAATACTAGACTGACAAAATCCTGAAACATTCGGCAAAGATTTACTTTGTTTATATTCACTTGTTCTCTGCTTTAAAAGCAGTTGTTGGTTCTGTCAGACAGCCTGTGTGTAACTCTTTTGTGCTATAACGCTGTTCTGTGTAGCAGCCAATGCCGTTGCATTCTGTACCACCTTAGTACGGTCCGAGCGGTGGTCACACAGCAGTTACACAAAGTTCAGATCTATCTCAGTGGGTGCACTTGAATCATGGAATGAAGGCCTAATTTTTGGAAGTAAAGACCTGATGAAGTAAGATCTCAAACTGAAAACATTGCACAATAAACATTGAGGCTAACATGTTAATCCCCCTGCTGGCAATGATAAAAGGCTGCAAGTTCAAGTTCATTTTGCTCTTTTGAAGGCCAACCTGATCGTTTGAATCTGCTATAATTGTGTTTCTTGAAGAAAAGACGAGCCGAATAACAGCACAGTAAAGAAAAAAGAAACACACCACCAGGAAACAGACTTTGATAGAGTGTTTCGCAAAAACAATGAATGGGATTTTTTATTTTTCCTCATGCTCATAATTCCCACTGATTCAGCATTAACCTGCTGTAGTTATTTTCCTACAATTCTTTAAGCTTGTAATTTATTTTTTAGCATTGCCAAGCTCTAAGTGCATTTCTCTTTAAACAAACAAAGGTGTGCATGGGTCTGCAATATCTTAGAGACACAAAGTATGCCTAGAGCAGCAAAGCGTACACTTAAGTGTACCAAGTAAAATCAGGAAAAAGATTGGAAAAGTAAAAATTGTCAATGTTGTGCACTGAAAACACTTAAGCTCCAATCCGTTTATAGCATTTTTCCCCATTTTTACCGATTAGTGCTCATATTAGACAAGACCGCCTCAAACTGGCAGCTGTGTGAGTAATTTGATTTATTTTTCCCCATTCATATAAAATTGCTTTTACAGAGATTTCAAACTAAAACACTTTGACCAAAGTAACATGAAGAACTTTAAAGTATAAAATGAAGTTTTATTTTGACAGCTAATCATCTGTAGAATGATTGGCTCTTTGGAATAAAAGCCAAACTTAATTTTAGCACAAAAACTTTTAATAGATGTGTGTTTTTCCACAACTTAATTTAGAAACAACCTTTTGGGAAAATCTAAAGTTTTGACACCACATCCACCTTTTTTGTGCAGACCAGCTTGTATCAGTGACACTACTCTCCTTTGCTGAATGCAGCATAAGTGAAGCAGATCAAAATGAGACAAGATGACATCGTGTCAGACACAGTCTTTCACAAAAAGTTTGTTTAAAAAGAATATTTCTGCTAATGACATCATCTTGGGAAAAAAAATCTAGCACAAAGCAGATTTAAGATTACCTGGAGGACTCCGGAGAAGTCAGCATTGACGGGCCCTTCTGTAAACTGTGGAGTGACGTTGTTGTTCACTTTGATCTGAAGAATAAAAAAATGAAAAATCTCTGTGATTACACTGACAAAAAACTAAACCAAAGTTCTATTTTTATGTTGAAATAACACAAAAAAATGTATGTAACAGAGTTAATATGTTGCCAGCAATCATAATAAACACCCATTCCAAGGAAAATGTTATCTTTGGGTGTTTTCTACAATATTCTTTTGTCATTTTTCTGAAGATGGAGGAAATATAAAATGAAAATTAATCTTTAAATTGCATTTTTGAGCATATCCTTATTAAAATCATTGTGAATCAGGAGCAGACAAAAAAAAGCAGTTTGAAAAAGCCTGAAGCAGCGACATAGAAGCTAGAATCAACAAGCCACAATCTCCCTGATCAGCTCCATTCTCACGCATATACTTGCAGACGACTAGATCCATGTACGTCTTTATTTTCCAGCTGGATAGCTCCAACATTGCTTGCCTTTTTTTTTATACCCATAAAGAGTAGGCGGGGGCTGTGAGGGTCTGTAAGCTAGCGGGAAAGCATGTAAACAGAGGAATGATGGGAAGTTAGGGGAGGCTTATTCCACACCAACATTTCAGAGGCGACTTTCTAATGAACACCTGCCGTTCTGCAGAAACTATATCTTACAAAAAAATAACACAGGTTTTTTTTTTTGCTTAAAAAAACAGCATAATCACAATTACAAGACCACTCAACACGCTTTAAAAACAGATCAAATGATGATCGGAGTGGATTTTTAATACATGCAATAACTGCCATATAAATGCCTTGATAACAAAATGCTATTATGGCACAGGAAGATAAAATTTACGTCTTAAAGGGAGGGAAAAAACGGCGATTGAGTCCATTTGTACGCCTTAAAGAAAACCGAACAATGTGTGCAATAGCTGCACATGACATTACTGATTGAACTTGACAACAACAACAAAAAACTAAACCCAAATTCAATTAGCCTATTTCATTTGAGGCCAATCTACAAAATTACTCTTGTAAAACTGTATTTTATTTCATCTATTTAAATAAAAGAAACGTACTGAAACTGTATCTGTAGGCTATTGGAGGTGTTTCATGTTTTACTTGATACACATGTTTGGAAAACATGCTAGTCATGGTTACACGGTTCGTACAGTAACAAATTATTCACCTTTATCTTCATTTGTAGTCAAATATGAACATAACTGGCAAAACAGCGCACAGACTCAGTCATATGGTCTCATATTGTGGGTGCTGTTAGCATTTGCTAGCAATAATGGTTTCTGGAAGGTAGTCTGTAAACCAATTGTGTGAATCTATTGCTACTCCTGGATAATCTTGGCTTGACCAGCGTAATCTCCACCTACACGGGCTGTATTAGCACAAAATAATGCATCCTGTTGACCAAGCTGTTGTTAAGATAGTCACAAACTCCCGAATTACACCTAATGATAGGTGAGACTGCGGAGAGTAAAGTTAGCTTAATGTTTACGACTGTTTTCCAAAGCACATCAACTAGAAAAATGCTACCTAGCTTAGCCTTAGCCGAGTCAACTTTTAATTTAAGTATAAAACTGTGCTTATGACTATTCGTAATAAGCACAGTTTAATTACTCGTTTCCCACTCAGCTAGCTTAGTTGCCTCTTCGCATGATTGTCAGGCCCGAATAAGATGGGTTATAACAGTGCTAGCTTTGACATCCACCGGTTTCCATCGTATGACAATTTACCTCTCCGTCAACAGCCGTCATGGAGCCCATGTTTCCGCCGAGCGTACTCCCAGATGTTAAAAAGCTGACGACAGAAGCAGGTGTTGGTGTTCCTGCGCAGCCCAGGGCCGGAGCGACACCGGCCTTGCCGCTGCTGGTGTTGAGGACGGCACTGCAGCTACTGCCACCGCCCCGCTTGTTCTTCCTGCGTTTAGCCCCCCGTTTAGCATCGGTTGGACTCATTTTCTCCACAAACTTAGACGAGACAACCCTCCGTTCTGATTTGCCGGAGTCTCAAGTGGAATGCTTGGTCCTCTCACTCAAAGTGTGAATCCAGGATAGCGATTTAGAAACTCCCAAAAAGACAGACACTCAGTCCCACCAAAGTGCAAACTGACTTCATAGATTCCAATATGGCCTCTATTCGGATTGCTTCAACCAGGCTCAGCTTGCGCAGACGTGCTCGCCCCACCCAAGCGGTCATGGGAAATGGTGTTTCTGGAAACAACTACAGGAAGACAATTGAATCGGTTAGTTCAAAAGGGGCCCAAGTCAACAATTCTTTTTTTTTTAACTAGAGATATAATATGTTCAGTGGCGGTTCTACCCTGAATTACTCCCCGGGCGAGACCCTCCTCTGGCGCCCCCCCAATAAAGTCACTTTGTCCGTTTATTGTAACTGAAACTAAGAAATTGATATAAAAAAAAGATGTTTATCAGAATTCTGCACTGCATTATAACAGTTATCGGAACATAAAAATAAAAAAAAAAGGCTATCAGCATGGCAAAAATACAGTTAGGAAATATTTAATCAAACACAAATAAATAATCTAAAATAAATATTATAAACTACAAATCACACTAATAATACACTAGAATAAATGTAACTGCAGCACTAAGAACAGAAAACACTAACTAAAACCTAACCTTTGTGGCCTTCCTTGATGCAAGCTTGTCAATAACGTCATCATATGAAATCTGCTCCCCCCCCTGCATGATTGATATTAACAACAGCAGGTTAGTGAGTTGCTCCTGAGACTTTGGTGACCTCAGGTATGACTTGATCAACTGGAGTTTTGAAAAGCTAACAGCAGCAGCAGCAGCAGCAGCAGCAGCAGCAGCTGCAGCTGCAGCAGCAGCAGCAGCATGCTACCATCACAGCTTATTTAACATTATGAACTAATATACAACAGTAAAACACAACAAAAACTTTGATAAGCAGAGCAGACAGACACACGAATCATAACTAATGTTACAAGTTAAGGCAGAGCAAACACTTAAGAAGAAAATCTTAAAAATGACGTTATTTACAATATGTGGGCCTACTTCAGTTTTGGTCATGATAGACCAAACAAGAGATTTTTCCTCTGCAACGTTGTTGTTGTTGGAGGGCAGGTAGCATTCGAATTTAGAAAACGTGCATCTAGCTATGCGATAATACCCTTTTCTTTGTCTCTTTTCTCCTCTTCTTCTCTTTTCTTTCTAAATTGGGCACCAGCTTTGACCTTTTTTTCTCCATATTTCAGATGTTTCTGCATTTAGCATAAATGTCCTGACATAGGTATCAAGTCTGTCGACTAAACCAACTGTCATCTTAGTGAAAACATTGTTTTGTTTTCCCATTTTTATTTGGGCATTTCACACAAAAATAACCAAAAAAGCATGATTTTTTTATACCTTTTTTATACCCGAAGCCCCCCCTTCGTCACACATTTCCAGCAGGAGCGCGTGCAGCTGCACCCAGGGGCACCAATTCGCTACATGGCGGCGCAGTTTTTATGTTTTCAGCAAGCACTGAGCCCTGGCCTGTGACCGTCGCACCCCTGGAAGAAGATCCAGCCAGGTTTTGCGCTCCCTGCTCGCCTCTCAACCTGCACCCTTCACCCCGCGCCCCCTCCCTTCTCCTTCTTCACCCCGCGCCCCCTCCCTTCTCCTTCTTCACCCCGCGCCCCCTCCCTTCTCCCTCTTCACCCCGCGCCCCCTCCCTTCTCCTTCTCACACACATTTGCGTGTACTTCTCAAAGACAGGAGGGAGCGCAGGGCGGGGCGGGGGCGCCGCCAGGTTTCAGGCTGTTACAAACTCTGTGATATAAAAAAACCAATAGTGGTGCATAAAGTATTTTACAAGGGCTGAGCCGCTGGCGCCGCCCCTCCGTCATTTTTCCGCCCCGGGCGATCGCCCGTATGGCCCGTGCCTAAAACCGCTACTGAATATGTTCTATGGTCTTGAAGGGAAAAGTTATCTGATTATGTGCAAAAAAAAGTCCCAAGTCCGTTGTTATGTATTGACTATGCTTGAAATTTAAGATGCATTAAGTGCAAAATTCCTGGACTTGGGCCTCTCTTGTATGGGTTTAGCTTTATCCCATAAATTGCAGCACTAGTTATCCAATATGGCAGCGCCCCTGTTTAATTCAAGAAGGGCCCAAGTCCAGAGACTTTGCTAGTCCTCTGAAATTATAAAAGTGAGGTGCTTCATATTAAAGCATTTGTAAGCTATGAACTGGTGCTAAATCTGGGTAAAGTATTAATCATTTGGTGTAGCCTCCCTTTAAACTATGCAATTAAAATCATTTCCTGGAAAAACAAACCTCTTGGACTTGGGCCCCTTTTGAACTAACCGATTCAATTGAATGTCAAATGGGTAAGATCTGGGAAAAACTGAACATTAATCGAACACTGTTTTTATGAATTCTCCAGAACCCAGCCACATCAAAGCCTGCTTCTTTTATTTTTATTTTTATGTATTTTTACTCCAATTGTCATGACTAGAACGCGGAGGAAGACCCAGATGCTGAAAACCCAGAAGGCAGAGGCAGGTGAGTGAAGAAGTTTTTATTTTCTTAATGTTTCTTGCGGTTGTTGATGGTGTAGTGGGTAATCGTGGCTGTGGCTCTCGAGTGCAGATCCAGAATTTCCAGAGCGGGAGCGAGACAATGTTCGTGGGCAGGATCTTGAAGCCTGGTGTGGCGTGGTGATCTTGATAAGCGTGGACGCTCGGTGGCGTAGCCGTGGTCTAGATGAGGACAGCGGCTGTGGCTCTCAGTGGCAGGAAACGTCAGCGGAGGAAGGCTGAGGCTGTAGCTGCTCCAGATGGTGAACTCAGAGGCTGAGGCTCTCAGTGGCAGGAAACGTCAGCGGTAGAAGGCTGAGGCTGTAGCTGCTCCAGATGGTGAACTCAGGTGACTCTCGTGGCGTGATAAGGTAACCTGAGTGCAGAGGACAAGACAAGGTTAACTTAGTGCAGAGACTAAGGGGCCAGACGTAGAGCTTCAGGAGACAAAGGCACCGTCAGGGTTAACGGACTGGCGATGATTGCTGGAGCTGGGTCTCCTTAAGAAGAGCAGAGGCTTGATGAGGTGAGTAGTCACAGCTGAGGGAGATGAGCAGCAGCTGCTGGAGAGGGAGGAGTCTGACAGGCCACCATGACAGTACCCCCCCCCTCAACGACCGCCTCCAGGCGGTCCAGGGCAGCGATCCGGATGATCACGGAAGAAGTCGCAGATGAGGGAAGGGTCGAGGATGAGGGAACGGGAGACCCATGAACGTTCCTCAGGACCGTACCCTTCCCAATCCACCAGGTACTGGTGACCACGGCCACGGCGACGGATATCCAGGACACGAGAAGCAGTGAACGCCGGAGCCCCATCAATGATACGGGCGGGTGGTGGGGAAGCGGAAGGCGGGCACAAAGGGCTGTCCAGAACAGGTTTAATGTGAGAGATGTGGAATGTGGGGTGCACCTTGAGTGCGGCAGGCAGACGTAGGCGGACACAGGAGGGGTTGAGAATGCGGTCAATGACGTAGGGGCCGATGAATCTAGGTGCCAGTTTACGAGATGAGACCTGCAACGGGATGTTTTTAGACGAGAGCCACACCTTTTGACCGACCTGGTACGAGGGACCCGCCACCCTGTGACGGTTGGCGATCCTGCAGTTGTCCTCCTTAGTGCGAAGCAGGGCCTCTCTAGTCTGGTTCCAGACACGCTGGCAGCGCTGGAGATGGTGCTGAACAGACGGAACGGCGAGGTCTAGCTCCTGAGCGGGGAACAGAGGAGAAAAACCCAACGAAGCTTCAAAGGGGGAGATCCCAGTAGCAGAGGACACGTGGGAATTGTGGGCATATTCTATCCAGACTAAGAAGTCAGCCCAATCGGATGGGTTCTGGGCTGCCAGGCAACGAAGAGCAGCCTCTAGCTCTTGATTCGCCCGCTCAGCTTGGCCATTGGTCTGGGGATGGTAACCGGAGGATAAACTGGCCGTGGCCCCCAGAGCAGAGCAAAAGGCCTTCCAGACGTGGGAAACAAATTGAGGGCCCCTGTCAGAAACGATATCTGTGGGGATGCCATGATGACGGAAAACATGGTGAACCAGAAGATCGGCAGTTTCAGTGGCAGAAGGTAACTGAGGTAATGGAATAAATTGGGCGGATTTGGAAAAACGATCAATGACCGTAAAAATAACAGTGTTACCCTTGGACGCGGGTAATCCAGTTACAAAATCCACTGCAATATGTGACCAGGGTCTATGAGGCGTGGGCAAAGGATGTAGGAGGCCAGCGGGAGGGGAGCTGGAGGCCTTGGACCGAGCGCAAGTAGTACAGGCAGCGACGTACTCACGAACATCCTTGTCCATTCTAGGCCAGAAGAATCTTTTACGTAGGAGGTTAAGAGTCCGGAAAACTCCGCCGTGACAAGCGACCCGTGAGCAGTGTCCCCAGGCGAGAACGTCAGACCTAAGTGAGGAGGGAACGAAGAGGACACCATCAGGACAGGAGTCGGGTTTAGGTTCCTCACCTTGGGCATTGATAACCCGGTTTTCGACATCCCAGGTAAGGTTTCCAACAATACAGGTGGATGGAAGGATGGTGGTAGGAGCCGAGGAGTCGTCAGGACTGAATTGGCGTGAGAGGGCATCAGGTTTGGTGTTCCGACTGCCAGGTCTGTAAGTAATGGTAAACTTGAATCTATCAAAAAATAAACACCACCGAGCTTGACGTGAGTTAAGGCGTTTGGCAGAGCGTAAATAGGCCAGGTTTTTATGATCCGTCCAGACTATGAACGGTAGATCAGCTCCTTCTAGCCAATGCCGCCACTCCTCCAGCGCGAGCTTGATGGCCAGCAGCTCACGATTACCCACATCGTAGTTTCTTTCCGCAGGTGACAGTTTCCGTGAATAAAATGCACAGGGTTTGAGTTTTCCAGAGGAAACTTCCTTTTGAGAGAGGACAGCGCCGACCCCGGTATCCGAGGCGTCGACCTCCACAATGAACTGCCGGGTAGTGTCGGGTTGAGTGAGGATGGGCGCAGAACTGAACAAGGACTTGAGGGTGTCAAAGGCGGCCTGGGCGTCAGGGTTCCACCGGAAAGGTTTGGTGGTGGAGGTCAGCTGAGTTAAAGGAGCGGCGATGCTACTGTAGTTCCTAATAAACCTTCTATAAAAATTTGCGAAGCCAAGGAACTGCTGTAACTTTTTGCGGGAGGCCGGTGGGTTCCACTGGGTAACGGCTTCGATTTTAGCTGGGTCGGGACGAATGCTCCCCGCCTCGAGGATGTACCCGAGAAACTGGACGGAGGAAGCGTGAAATTGGCACTTTTCGGCCTTCACAAATAATTGGTTCTCGAGCAGACGGGCTAGGACTTGACGTACGTGGTTCTCGTGTTGGACGGGATCACTAGAAAAAAATCAGAATATCATCGAGATATACAAAAACGAAACGATTAATGAAATCTCTAAGGACGTCGTTCACCAGCCTTTGAAAGACGGCTGGTGCGTTGGTTAAGCCAAAAGGCATGACCAGGTACTCATAGTGGCCCAGCGGGGTATTAAATGCGGTCTTCCATTCATCCCCTTCTTTAATGCGAACTAGATGGTAAGCATTGCGTAGATCGAGTTTGGAAAAGATCTGAGCGCCCTGGACAGAATCAAAAACCGAGCTGATGAGAGGGAGAGCGTATTTATCTTTGATGGTGATGGCGTTTAGTTCACGGTAATCAATACAAGGTCGCAGGGTTTTATCCTTTCTCTACAAAGAAAAACCCCGCACCCACAGGTGAAGAGGAAGGACGGATGTGACCGGAAGAGAGGGCCTCATGGATATAAGTCTCCATGGCGGACTTTTCGGGACCTGATAAGTTATAAAGATGACCTTTAGGCAAAGTGGACCCCTGAAGGAGCTCGATAGCGCAATCATAGGGCCGGTGGTACGGTAAAGCATTAGCTTTACATTTGCTAAAAACAGCTTTGAGATCATGATAACATGAAGGAATAGTGGAGAGATCTATGGGTTCTGTGAGAGTAAAGGTTGTGGAAGGAACCGCGGGAATAGCAGACTGAAGACAATTAGCTAGACAGTGCTTACTCCAAGAGTTAATACGCTGGTGAACCCAGTCCAACTGGGGGTTGTGAATTTTCAACCAGGAGCAGCCTAGAACGACCGGATTGCGAGGAGAGTGAGTAATGAAAAACTTAATGGACTCATGGTGATTACCGGACGAGATCAGTAGAATGGGACCGGTGCGATGAGTGATGACTGAGAGGTGTTGATCCCCTAGCCCGGCAGTCTTAATAGGGTTTTCTAACGGTTCGGTAGGTAACGAGAGTGATTTTACAAGATTTTTGTCAATAAGGCTCTGCTCGGCCCCAGAATCTATTAAAGCTAGAATCTCGGAAATGCCGGTCCTAAAACATAGCTTGACAGGAATGTAGCAAAACTCCTTAGATGTGTGTGCGACAGACTTACCCACCCGCGGCCTGTCGTCTAGCGGGGGGTTCTGGAGTTTAAACGTAGTGAACATTGGGAAACCTGATGACCGGGTTTACCGCAGTAGAAGCATAGTCCCTCCTCTCTACGTTTCTGCCGCTCTTCTTCAGACAGCTTGGCATGACCAACCTGCATAGGTTCCACTGGTGGCTCTCGCGATCTGAAAGGGGAAGATTCAACAGGATAGGCAGGAAAAGCAACCGGATTAGTAGATGGTGTCTTTCGGGTTACAGGATAACGTTCACGATTACGTTCTCTGAGGCGGGTGTCAGAACGTAACGCGGCGGACACCAATTCTTCGAACGAGGAAGCCTCAGGCTGTGAACATAAGTGATCCTTGATATTTTCATTTAAGGACTGATAAAAGACCCCTTTTAGAGCTGGGTCAGTCCATCCGGCCTCCACTGCTAAGATCCTAAAGTCTATCACGTGGTCGCTGACAGATCGATTGCGTTGCTTGAGGCTCAGCAAACGTCTGGTGGCTTCTTCCTGTTTCCTAGGTTGATCAAAAACTAACCGAAATTCGTCGATGAAGCGATTAAACGGGAGATGAGATATGGGATTAGCCGCCAGAAAAGCCTGAGCCCATTGTAGCGCTTTACTCCTGAGGGAATTGACAATGAGAATGATCTTGCTATGATCAGAGTGATAGAACCGGGGGGCCTGTTGGAAAAGGAGCTGACATTGTAGCAAAAACCCTCCGCAAGCCTCAACGTCACCATGGAACGGTTCGGGGTGTAGTCGGTAATTCTCCGGGGCGGAGGAGGAAGCGGAAGCGGTCTGGTTGTCGGAGAGCGGAGGTGAGGCAGGAGCCGTGGAACCGGGTCGTTGCCGGGTTAATTCCAACAAAGTCTGTGTCATGCTGTCCAGACGTCGAAACAAATCCTGCTGGGCGGAGGCCATCTGTCCCAAAGCGTCAGCTTGACGTCCGAGCATGATGCCCTGCTGTTGGACTGCCACACGGAGTCCTTCCGGGTCAGCTGGGTCGGGGTTCTGGCCAGTCCGTTCTGTCATGACTAGAACGCGGAGGAAGACCCAGATGCTGAAAACCCAGAAGGCAGAGGCAGGTGAGTGAAGAAGTTTTTATTTTCTTAATGTTTCTTGCGGTTGTTGATGGTGTAGTGGGTAATCGTGGCTGTGGCTCTCGAGTGCAGATCCAGAATTTCCAGAGCGGGAGCGAGACAATGTTCGTGGGCAGGATCTTGAAGCCTGGTGTGGCGTGGTGATCTTGATAAGCGTGGACGCTCGGTGGCGTAGCCGTGGTCTAGATGAGGACAGCGGCTGTGGCTCTCAGTGGCAGGAAACGTCAGCGGAGGAAGGCTGAGGCTGTAGCTGCTCCAGATGGTGAACTCAGAGGCTGAGGCTCTCAGTGGCAGGAAACGTCAGCGGTAGAAGGCTGAGGCTGTAGCTGCTCCAGATGGTGAACTCAGGTGACTCTCGTGGCGTGATAAGGTAACCTGAGTGCAGAGGACAAGACAAGGTTAACTTAGTGCAGAGACTAAGGGGCCAGACGTAGAGCTTCAGGAGACAAAGGCACCGTCAGGGTTAACGGACTGGCGATGATTGCTGGAGCTGGGTCTCCTTAAGAAGAGCAGAGGCTTGATGAGGTGAGTAGTCACAGCTGAGGGAGATGAGCAGCAGCTGCTGGAGAGGGAGGAGTCTGACAGGCCACCATGACACCAATGACTGTTCTGTTTTTTGGCTTGTTTGTTCCTTTTTCTTGTGGGGTATGCCTCTAACTTTGCATTGTGTGAGTCAGTTTTAATTGATTCCACTAAGTTCATTAGACTTTATAAACTCTAACCAAATAATGATTTGGAAGGTTGATTGCATTTGTTGAATAAAATTTCAGGAAAATATATGTTAAATGTTGCAATTAATTAAAAAAGGGTAATTAGAGTTCATCAGTGAAAGATTTTAATATAAATATATTTGTTAGTTCTTTTGTGCTAACTTAGGTGTTCCTGGGATTGAAAGTCTTGTCCTCAAACAGTAAATTAGACATAGAGATCTGTCCCTTCGGACAGAGATTTTGTCCCTTCTGGGTCACAGGGCTGCTGGAGCCTATCCCAGCCACTTGTGGGCGAAGGCAGGGTACAATCTGGGCAGGTCGCCAGTCTGACGCAGGACCACTATACATTCATACACACTTACACCTATAGAGTAAATGTAGAGTAAACAATTAACCTATGAAACATGTTTTTGGATGGTGGGAAGAAGCCGGAATCCCCAAAGAAAACCCACAGCAGCACAGGGAGAACAATCAAACTCCACATAGAAAACTCTACAACATTTCGACCAAATTTAACTGTTCGATGACATTTTATTTTGTAGAGACATAGAGATCTCTACAAAATAATATGTCATCAAATAGATAATTATGTCAAAACCAACTAAACCAAAGTGCCAATAGAGTTATAAAACATCTTTAAGCTTCAAACACTTTTTATCTTTTGATCTTCAGTTAATGAAAAACAAATTAAGAACATTTACATTGTGGTAAGAAGTTGAGCTGAATTTGCTGCTCAATCATGTAACAATGTAACAAGCTCCTCATGGTTTCCGGACACTTGTGGAAACGTGTGCTCCTAAATTTCCTGGTAGGCTTCAACTTTGACGTTAGATCTGATAATACACAATGGATTGGCACAAGTAGAAGATTTGGCTTCCCAAACCACCAGTGAATGTTTCCATGGACTTTAAGCAACTTCATTTCAGTGCCTTCCCACTTTGACATCTGATTCTGAAACCAGGATTCATTTTCAAAACAACATTCATAAAATACCTTGAGAGTAAACACATATGGGCGACCTAGGAATTTTAAAGTGCCATTTTTTACAAACGTTTTTTTACAAACCTAAACAATTGCTGTCTTGATTGGAAGCGTTGAATTGAAGCCAAGAAACAAACATCTCCTTTAATTTGAAAAGAGAAAATGTCATTTGAAACAACACTCACTGATCCAGATCCAGATATGATCTGTTGTATTGAAGTCTAGCAAGTAACAATTGTCTTTTCTCTTTCAAGACACACTTCTATTTTTTACTTTAAGAGTTTTTCTGAATCTGGTTGTTTGAAGCAATCTCAAACAGCCAAAATTTATCATCTGTTTTTTTAACCCAAAAGCAAATTCAATGTTTGACAATGTGAAAGTTTTTCTAATGTGGCTATCTTCCCATTAAAACACTTACAATGTTCTTTTCTTGCACAGCCTGGACTTTTTGATTGTTGTACCTTTCTGCTGATGCAGTAGCTGTAACTCCACAAATGCACATTCCTGATCAGTAACAGGCTAGACCAGTGCTTGGTGTCTGTTGTTCTCTCTGTTCTCATCTGTGTGTCACTCCTTCATCCTGCACTTTTGCCCCAACCGGTTCAGGCAAAAAGGTAGGGGATTGAATCTGATTCTACTTGAGGTTTCTTCAGTTAAAATGCCTATTTTTTTAACCTTTCATGTAAATTGCTTTTTGTAAGGTATTTGATTTATATGAGCCTGTACACAAATGCATTTTCATCTGTAATGAAATCATTATAATCTACTTATATTTGTTTTCAAAAAACCTGCGCGCTGTTACACAATTGTTGAAGAGATGGAGTAGCTGCTGTGTACGAATCTGGTCAGTAGGTGGCAGTAACGAAAAATAAAGCCATTTGCAACTGCAGACGAATTATAAGAGAAGAAAATGGCACTTCTGCAACTTCACCAGTAGGGGGCACTTCCATGCAGCGAATGGTGAATCCTGCCTCAGATGACATCCGAGGGCCCACCTAGATATTGGGACCGTTTTTCCGGGGTCCAGTCAGTACGTGGCGGTCTACTTGTTGCGCCTGAAGGGTCATCAAGTACTAAATGTGACCCATTAATGAGCGTTCTTGCTAATAGCGGGCTTGTGTATCTGCACGTAAAAGGTTGAATTTGCCAGAGTGCTGAGGATATCAGCCTGGGAAATAGTACTGCAACGGCTAGCAGCTCACAGCTAAATAGTTAGCAGCATCCGGATACAGCAGGTAATTCTCCAAAGTTTGACAGTTTTCCATATTGTGACGACCAATTGTACGTTTATTTATTAATTCATTAATTTCATTCGATTCATTTTTGTCAGCATTTCTAGTTTGCGTTTGTTGACATTTATCTGCTAGTTTAATGACTGGCGTGAGCGATTCTAAAACTCTCTGTTTTTAATATATATATATATATATATATATATATATATATATATATATATATATAAAATCAAGCGGACGGCTATGTTGACTGTCCGGAAAAACTAGTTGTTTATCAAAACAACTAAACAAAAGCTTGACTAAGGACAGCAAGCAGCCTTTGCGGAAGCGTTTGCAACACTTTTGGACGCCCTCCGTCCTTAGTCACGTGACCGTGCAGCAACAGGTAAAACAGCCACTGTTGCTAAATGTTTGTTTCGCAATTTGGTGCTGCCAGGAGTAAAAAACATAATCTCATCTGCTCCAAGTTCCACTGTTGAGCCCTTTTCTTTAACTAATTAACTTTGATGTAAAATAGTAAACTACATAGTATATTAAATGCGTTGCCTACTTATTACGTTTAGTTTTTCCAACAAGAACTCTGGAATGCTTATCACATTTTTAATCTTTGATGTATTTCTGCACTAGTGTAATACCCCCCCCCCCCCCTTTCACCAGCTTTTTTGACTTGTAAAGCTGAAGACGCTTTTCATATACTTCATCAACTCTACCTAGAGGAAATAAACTCCCATCAGGATAAAAACGTTTTAATAAATACACAAGGAAGCTGAACCACAGATTTAATCAGATTTAAATGATTATGCTGTAAAAACGTCCCAGAAGTAAAGAAGTTGAATCTTCTTTATTGTAAAAACAGTTTTTTAGAGTTTGACAGTAGGAACTGGCTGCACCATCTTTGCATCAGGACTCACTACTCACCAAAGCAGAACTTCATTTGCTTTGTCCTTTGCCATTTTTTGTGGTGAAGCAAAAATAATAATTAAATAAAACCACCTCCTAATAGGTAAATAGTAAACTCGGAAGTAGTTGGATGCTTTGCATGGGTGTGTTTACGAGTGGCCAGCAAAGACCTTAATGAAAAGTTTTCTAGGTTTGTCTGTCTCTTCCTATTGGCACAATAGACTAAAGTAGTATTGTTTTTTTATGGAGTCGGTCATTCAGTGACTTTGTAGCAACATTTATTTCAGGATGTTTCGCTCTTTGTGGTGTTAAGGGTGATTTTTAAACTCTATTAAATACCAGCTCTGGAGGACGTTTTCATCCCTGCCTGTCTGTCTGCTTTCAGGTATGTCTGAAGTTAGTGTCGAGGCCGAGGACCCTCGGGTGGATTTTGAGGAGGTTGAGAAAGAGGGCTTGAGTGAGGATGGGAACACACACGATAGCGGTGGGGGAAAGGACAGAGCCGATGAGATGTATGAGGTTGACATCAACAGTGATGGGGAAAATGCAGGAGTGAGGGGTTCTGGGGGTCAGGAGGACAAGGATGCTCAGAATGACAAGGTAGCGTCTGGGGGTGTAGGGAGTGGAGAACTAGAAGCAAAAGGACACCGAGAAACACCAGAGGAAAATGGAGATTCTCACTCTGATGTAAAGGTGACGTAACCTTCGCTTTAAACAATCCGCCGGCGCCTGCTCACTTCTTCTCTTTGCTGTAGCATATGACTGTCTGTTTTTAAAATCTTGATTTGCTGTGGTGGCGGTCTATCTTCTATATAATAAATTTATGAGGCCACATCTGATTTTTGTTTATGGTTGTTGGCTGTTAAAGCCTGCAGAATAGACTTAGAGGTTGAATATTTTCCTTTGTCTTACCTTTTGTGTTGGTTCGTTGTCGTGCTTTGCTGAGATTTATCAGTGATGTTGGTGGTGCGCTTTGTTTCTGTCTAATCAAGTGCAGCTTCATGATGGGCCGTTGGGTTTTCTACCCTGGTGATTAAGTCTTCTTTTCTTTTGCTCCTTTTTCCTGCAGCATATATGTATGTGTTTGACCCTACTTTTCTCTCAGGAAGGTTTACAGAGTTGAGACAATTTGGCATGATGTCAAAAAATGTTCTTAACATTTGAAAATCATCACTTGCACTGTTTGAATTCTTCATGATGAAGTCACATGCCTGGCTAAGTGGCAGACTCGGAGTCAGACAAACCCACTTTTCTTGTGTTTCTGGAATTTTTAACCCTCTCTGGCTTTTAACATATTTCTGTGAAGCACTATATTAATATTTTTGTTGTTGTTCTCCACAACTACAAACTCAAAATGGTTTTTACACTTGTGAAAGAGATTTTTTTTTTTTTAAAGGTTTAGCTGCAAATCCAGTTTTGTATGCAGGATACAGATGAGGTCAAAGCTTCTGCTAAGTGATTGTGTGACTTCTTCCCCTTTCTTTTGTATTGAGAAGCAGTGCACGAGTGTTTCCTCATCGCTTACACAGCTAATCGGACAGTGCGTTTATTGTTGGGCGTGCTGGCTTGTATCCAGGATACCAAACTGCAGGGGATTGAAACTAAACCAAACGCTTCTTTTTGAATAATTCATTTGTAGTCTCTTGATATTTATTTGTTGCCCATTCGATTAACGCTGTCATCTTTGATGTTTACATTTGTCATCAGCATGATCTGGTTTGACTGTGAAATCTTATTATTGCAAATCTATTTCCACTGAGCAGATCTCTAAATGAGCAGGAACAGGCTTCAAATAAAAAAAAAAATGTTTTACAATTCTACTAACTTAATTTTTGTAACATGTTGGTTACATTTATTTGTGGATTGAAACAAGACGTTTTCCAGTCTTTTACTTTGAAAGTGGTGTCACAGTGAAGGCTCAGACAGGTGCCAGTCTTATCTGCACTTCGTGGTTAGCTAAGCTGCCTGCATGTGGGAATCTCGTTACCATTAAATATTTAGATTTGGTCCCATGATCAGCAGTCCAGGTCAAGACTTTGTTACATTAGTCTGCATTAACAGAATGATTTTCAGGATAAGCAATTTTGTTTTTACTTTTACTTTTACGCAGCTCTGTCTTGAGTTTTTACATTGAGCAGATGTGTATTAATATAAAAAGAATACACATCAATGAATATTTTATTTTATAATTTTTTTCTGTGAGGTTAGTGTGTCAGAGAAAGGGTTTTTGGTCATTTAGGCTTTGATATAGTTTTTGAATTTGGGAGATCAGTTGTTTGAAACCACTTTTTTTGGGTTAAATAATGCATTTAGTCTTTTATTTCTTTTTATTGTGGCTTTGTATTATAGGATTTTTTTTTTCAGCATAAGTGAATGTTTCCCATAAAACAGACTGTTCTGTATGTCAGGTTAGCTATACATCAGAGTGGTTTGCTTTTATTTTGAAATCACTAAAGGTCTTAAAACCAGGATCCTCTTCCTCCCCAACTCCTATTCATTATTTAGACAGGTGAAAGATTTGCTGATGCAGGACATCACTCAGAGATACAGATTGAGTTTCAAACAAAACCAAGGCTCTGCTCTTGAACACTCAGCTATAGTTTTTAACCGGCCTAATGAAGAAGCAGCAAGAGCTTCATGCTGATGAGGTCAGTATTCCAGTTTCCAAGTCCACAGAGATTAGACTGGGAAATTGCACTGGACTATAAAAAAAGAAGCAGCTCTGCTGTCATCCTATTGCTACTTCCACGTAGTTTTTTTTTACCTTTTTTTTTACCCGTTTAAAACAAAAACAAAAAAAACACAGTCATCTCCATGACTTCCTGCATGACAGCTTCAGCTTTGTCCACATGAGTCACAGCCGGTTATCGGAGTCAAACCAGGAGGCAGGAGACCCGTGTCGAGGTCACCAAAGAGGATACAATATCTGTGGAAGGAAAGAGAATACCTTTTAACCCTTGTGCTATCTTAGATGACCCCACCCTTACTTTGACGTGTTCTCCCTACCATGACAAAGGTGGATAAAGGTGGAAAGATTTCATGTAATCCATGGACACCAGTGAAGATCACAAATCATTGAAGAAAAAAGGTTCAGAGCACTGTCTAGTGGGTCTAGATGACCCAACTCCCAATGGTAAAGTGCCTAGGATAGCACAAGGGTTATCAAATTCAGCTATTGTTGAGATCATTCCACCCTACTGTCTTTGAGATGATCGGCAAAGACAATCGAGTGGAATAATCTTATTTCAGTCTTTGCTACTCAAAAAGTCAGCATGCTAGATGAAACATGAGCAAAAGTAGCTGAGGAAACATCCTGTTGATACTGAAACAGTTCAAAAATGGGATCTTTTCTGCAGTTATTTATTTTTGTGTTTATTTCTGTTCCCTGTAGGTTTTGATCTTTTTTACCTTTTATGTGGTTTCATATCTTTTGACAGTAACTGTTATTGCCTCTTAATGTTTTTTTTTCACACTCACTGCATCCACAAGGTGGCAGTCTTTAACAGTTGTGTCCCCAGATGGGTGCCCTGACTAATCTTTTAATTTTTTTTATTTTTAAGCACTAACCGACGTATCACACACTTCATTGCAGGGGAGAACAATGGCTGAGGGGCTGCACAGAGGCTCAGCTGCTGAAATCCCAGTCACCAGCAATGGAGACCTGGACCAGAGCCCTGACACAGTATTCCACAGGGTATGACTTGATCAGAGCTCAGGTGTCTCCGATTGACGCCATAATCTGTGGCGTTGAGCATCGTCTCTGTGTGTTTAACAGTAATCAGTCAACATAAAATCACTGAGACGACTTTTATATGATTGAATAAACATTTATAGCAAAACGGTTACTATACAGAAGTTGGGTCAAAGGTCGCACTAAAACCATGCTTGTTTTGTCGCTAGGACTCTTACTCCAGTAGGCCAGCACCTCCTCCCACCAGCTTTGCCTCACCAGTAGAGGGCATTGTTGAGTCTGGATCATACAAAGGTGAGCAATCGTCTGTTCGTCTGATCATTGAATTTATATGTTCTTTAAAAAGTGTTTTTGGTTCTGACATGTCCTTATTGAGGCTTTGGGAAGCAGCAAAGCCTCAGTCTTACCAGGATCTGGCTCGACTTTACCTTGATCCAGGATTCTCTCCGTTTGCACGGTTCTGTCAGAGAGAAATGAAATGTTGAAATTTGAATTTCTAAAGGCGGACACTCATTTGAATTTAATGAGTTTTCTCTGATCTCCAAACCCTTCTGTCCTTTTCAGGGTGTTGCTTTGGTCATAAACACTAATGGAAATCTCCCTGCAGAGCAAGAGGCTGTTGTAGTCTGATCACCTGAGTGTTGCCATGGCTATTTTCCATGTTGTGCTCTCTGGCACAGGAAGGCCTTTTTTTGTTTATTCACATATTCATCCAACAAGATAAGGAGAGGCACTGTAATGGAGAAAATGTATATATTCAGTCAACCTCAAAGTGGGAAATTCCCACTTCTATTTATGTGACATAAAACAGAAAAGGTAATAACTCTGAATATCTCCAGGGTCAGCAAGCCTGCCTTCATCTCCTGTGTCACCTGTTGCTCCCAGCTCGGCTGTTGCCAGCCGCCTGGCACGTTCCTCCAGCGATAGTCAGGCAGAGGAAGGTACCTAGACAAGCTGTGTATGAATCCTGCGCCATGAAGTCATCGGGCTCTTTGCACGAACCTAACCAAGATCTGTCGGGCCTTTTCTTGGGTTTCCTTTTGTCTGTTTACCCACCACTCCTTGCTTCCTAAAGCCGCGTTTTGTCGCAAACTGAAACTCACCTCTGACCTCACTGCTAGCTAACTATAGACGCTTCAAACTGATTCCCAAGTCCCAGCCTTGTGTTGATCCTGTCAATTACATGTTAAGTTTACTGCATGAGACATCTACAGAGTCTGCAATGAAAAGAGCGGCCTTCTGACCAAAGCAGATAGATGTATGGATTCTCATCTGAGCTATAAACCTATATTTTAGGTGACGCTGGTCAAACACCAGAAAGAAATATGGAAATATTTTATTTTAGGGATTAAACACACAAAAAAATCTAGTTATTTAGTCTGTGTTCTCAGAAGTCAGCTGAACAATACCATCAATGCCTTGCTGATGCTAAGAAAGCCTTTGTGAGTTTTGTGCTTCAGGTCTCAGTGGTTGCACCTTTAGCATCATTTTATGAATTGTGTCGTAAATTGCAGACACACAACACCAACAAACACGTCAGACAAAAACAGGTTCATCCGCTGTAAACAGCTGTGCAACCTGAGAGGCAAGCAGCCATTCACTCTGTTTGTATTCACAGCACTAAGACTTTTCTAATATGAGATGAGTGAAAACAATCAGCAGTCAGCTGAGGTTTAATGCGGCTTACTGAGGTGAGCAGCATGCTCGTGTAAGGTAAGCTCATTGTAGATTTGTTTTTGTGTTTTTTTCTACTCAACTAAAAAAAAAACTTGTTTTTATTCAATCATTTTTTGTAATGTATAAAGCTGTCCGTCTTGGAAACACTCTTCTTACTTGGCTGTGCACGTAACGAAATCTTTGTTTTTATCCTAATCGTGAATGCCATCCTCTGATTAGTCTTTGTGTTGTTCTTGTTTACGTTTCTAACAATCCTAATACTGTTTAAAAATGGTAGATATGTACCTTATCGTTTGTTTGTTGATCACCCGTTAAGTCGCCTCTTGTAATTATCTAGGAACTCAACCAAATAGTGGACCTGTCGTCCTCTCGGATGATCTGAAGAACCCAGCCATGGAAAAACTGGACCTCGTGAGAAAGTGGAGCATCAACACGTATAAAGTAAACCTCACTTTCCTTCATTGATCTTTTTGCCTCTTCACTCTCGGCTTTAATCCTTTTTCTCTTAGTATTTACGACTGTTTTTGGGCTCTAAACGTGCGGCCGTTAAACGTGTGTTGCAAGTTAAACCAGGTCAAAGTTTGACCATTCAAGGACGCTGATTTGGTAGTGACTTTTGACTGTATATGAGAACTGGACTGAGTGACCCCCCCCCCCCCCCCCCCCCCCCCGCATTCCAAATAGGAAGTACCCGCTGGACCAAAAAAGCAAAATATTATATATTTGTATTGAGAAAAAAACCCTGCTATTACTCATTCTGCTGGTCAGAATAACCATTCTAGATCTACTACCTTATATGAACATGTTCTTGCTAATCCCAATGTTTTTTTATGATATTTTTGCGGTAGCGCAAGTTATTCAAGTTTTAACTTGACCAATCAGATGCCTTAAAAAAAGTAGGTGGCCTCGCGTTGAACGGTCGAAGCGTTAGATTGACAGATTCTCCTGAGCCCTCTTTCAGTGGAAGGGGTGTGGCCTTCCAACAAGCTCCTTGCCATATAAATGTAGACTCAGACCAACACGGACCAATCAAATCTTACTTAGGACGTCTGTTTCCAACATGGCGACGGACGTATCGCGGAAAAATGGCGACTGAGTTGACTCATTTGGTTGGAACCAGAAGCAAGGCATTATCTATTTGTGACATCACACGCGAACTGTTACGTTATATTTATACATTCAATGGTTATGACGTATGGATTGCGTTCCTTTTCATTTATGCAAGTGCTAACATTTGGAAAATTGATCATGGAGGAGAAATGATCAATTGTAGTGCCCAGCTGGAATGAGACGACACCAAATCGTTCATTTAACGATATAAAGCTGTGAAAGAAAAAGCCTGGAGCCAGATCCATGAGATTTGAACCGCTTCCCCATTTTACACCAAGACTCTTCCAACTGTAGGTGGCGTAAATGCGCTAGTGTCGGGTAGCGACAGTCCAATGTGAACACCACATGCTAAACATCATATCGCTGGCCACACCTAAAAAACACACGCTCTTTGATGTATTGTAACTATTCAGCCGTTTATGATCAGCATGAATCTCTTGATTCTGAGTGAGGTGGGTTTTCATGTTGGCTTTGCACCAATATGCAGCACATCACTAATGTGAAGTCTTGGATATTGGCACAAAGCGGCTTTTCTCCACTTCAGAATCCACGTTAATTACGTAAACGGGTGAAGTTATAGTAGTTAAAGAATATCAACACTGGAGCAAAAGCTCTAGTGTTAAAGGGTTAATGTTATTACTTTTATTTCCTGATTTAATAGGATTTTTGCAAAGAATTAAAAATGTAGAGGATTCGTTTGTTTCATCCTGGTTTTGAACTTTCTTATGTAATTTTTTTCTTTTTTTTTTCTACCCCCCCCCCCCACTGGTTTTCTTTTCTGTCCGCACTAGAAACTTTTGACAATCATAGAAACTGTTCTGAACTGGACTCAAGCTCTAGTTGTGTGTGTGTGTGTAAGCGTCCAGTAACTGTGCTGTCCTCTGCAGTGTACCAGACAGATCCTGTCAGAGAAGCTGGGTCGAGGCTCAAGGACCGTAGACTTGGAGTTGGAGGCCCAGATCGAACTTCTGCGCGACAACAAGAGAAAGTACCAGAACGTGATCAAGCTCACGCAGACCCTGGCCAATCAGCTGTCCCAGATTATTCAGACACAGAGGCAGCTGGGAGACGCATTCGCTGACCTCAGCCTGAAGTCACCAGAGCTCCACGTGAGTGCTGTTGTTTTCACTTAGTTTTCCCTCCATGGGGGGGGGGGCTGAACTTAATAGAATTCTGAAAGACATTTTTAGGAAGAAGAAAACATTTTTAAAACTGTTTTAATTGTTGGAGAGAAAGAAAAAAACAAATCAGAATCCCTTTAGTTGAAATTTTAAAGTAGATTTACATTTATAGCTGCATGGCTTTACATCAAAGTTTTTAGTGTTTAGAGGTTTACATTAATCTGCAGGTCTTCTCATGTCCTCTTACATAATGTTTATTATATTTCTATTCATTCTAAAAGCTAAAACATCTACACTATGACTGATGGTTCTTTGTGTCGCTGGTTTGTTGTGTTCAGGAGGAGTTTGGCTACAACGCTGACACCCAAAAGCTTTTGTCCAAAAATGGAGAGACACTGCTGGGCGCCATGAACTTCTTCATCTCCAGTGTGAACACACTTGTGGATAAAACCATCGAAGATACGATGATTAACATCAAACAGTATGAAACGGCCAGGTGAGGCGATGAACGTCAGACTCTAGACATCTGGATGGCGGGAAGAAATTTCTGCTTTTGTGTTGTCAAATTGTGTTCATGATCCATTCCGGTTTTGTCATTTTTAGAATGTGCTAGAATTGTGGCTCAAAGTTATGTTTGATGTCTGCAGGGTGGAGTATGATGCGTACCGCACTGATTTGGAGGAGCTGAATCTGGGGCCGCGAGACGCCAACACTATGCCAAAGATTGAGCAATCCCAGCAGCAGTTCCAGATCCACCGGGAGAAGTACGAGAGGATGAGAGCAGACGTGTCTGTGAAGCTGAAGTTCCTGGAGGAGAACAAGGTTTGCGCACTGCTCGTTTTGCTCTACACATTCACCAGCTTTATTTCACTTGGATGATCCTCATCTCCATTTTTTTTCTTCTTTCTTTCAACCAGGTGAAGGTATTGCATAATCAGCTCATCCTGTTCCACAATGCCATAGCTGCATACTATGCTGGAAACCAGCAGCAACTGGAAGAGACACTCAAACAGTTTCACATCAAGTTAAAAATGCCCGGAGGGGAAAGTCCGTCTTGGTTGGAAGAGCACTAAACACTTTTTCTGAAACATTGGAGGCTCAGTTTGACATGAAACACCTGGTTAGAACTACAGGAACCTGCTTCTTTTGTATTGTTGACGTTTTTCAAGCCTTCAAAGTTGTAAATGTTCTAACTAGATGCACAAACTAAATGGAAAAAAAAAACACCTCCATATAGATCACTCCTATTAAAACTTCTCTCATTCTTGTCATAGTTTTGAATCATAAGAAATGCACTTTTATACTGTTGGGTGTCTTTCCAATGAGTGTTGCTGCAGTAAAGACTTTTTACATTCTGAATGGCCTTTTGTATTCAAGCATATGAATGTCTGCTGCATCCAGGCTGCTGCAGAATCAAAGTAAAAATTACTTCCAAATCATGCATGTGAATGTTTTTGGGGGAGAGATATATATATATATATATATATATATATATATATATATATATATATATATATATATATATATATATATATATATATATATATATATATATATATATATATTTTTTTTTTTTTTTTAAGATTAAGGGTCAAAGATCCGTTTGGTTGTGTGGGTTTATCCTGTGTTCTGCAGGCACCTGACTCAAAAAACCTGGAAATGCAAGAAATCAAAGAGAAGCAGGTTCAGTCCACCAGCTGCAATAAAAAAAGATAATAAAATTCTCCTTTGTTTAATAAATAATCAAAGTTCACACAAAGAGTTGCTTTACAGAATAAAGGTTGTGTGACTTTGCGCATAGTCGGGTTTTCTTATTTTTATCTGTTGGTGGTGAGTTTAAATTGACCTTGCAATCCGACTTAAGCCAATTTAATTCTTGCAAAACCAAAACATATCAGTTCCCTCCTCTATCATTTGCTTGTGCATCCTTTTGATGCACAAATGAAATGAGTAAAAGAGCTCATTATGAAACAAAAAAAAGATACACCAGCCTTATGGGACTAAATGTGCCTTAGTTTGTCTGGTTTTTTTTTCCTCCCTAGTGCTAATTATTGTTTTTTCGGGTGTAACTCTTGGTGCAACCAAATTTTTGAAATGCTAAAAAGAAGCTCAGATAATTGTTTTGAAGGCAAGATTTTTATTGCAAAAATGCACATGAATGCATTTAAGACCTTGAACAGCTTGTAAAAACCTGTACATGTAACACTATTAAACCAAAAGGAACACCTTTCTTATCAGCATGATTTTATGTTTCTGAGTTGCTAACAGTTTACATCCTGGGACTGCGTGAAAGTGTGATTTGTCATTTTCTTTTGTTCTCTATAGCGGTTTGAGAGCAAATCTTGTACACCATTCCGTTGCTTTCTTAAAATAGATGAATTATACATAAATATATATTTGTACTCTATTTTATTCCTCGATTGACAAGTTAAGCCACTTGGTTTTATTTTCCTGAAGATTTGCAGGATATAATTCTGGCACTTGGATGTACCAGTGGATGTTTTGTAACCAAGATTCATTAACAAATGTTTGACTTAAAAGACTTCTGAATGTTATTTAACCCTTTTTGAGGGCTGAAATAAATATTCTCTTTCTGTTTTGGAGTTTTATTTTTCTTGAGGTTTGGACTGACCGCCTGCATGAGACAGCTATTAAAGAAAGTAGAGAAAGTTGAAGTTATTGCGATGTCTACAGCTAAACAAAAGGGGAGGGAAAAGACATGCCTCTGGGAGACTTTAATGTGTTTTTAGGTAACCTAACCCCATCTCCATGCTCTTCCGGTAGACGGCACTGGTTCATTGTCCTCCTCGTCACGGTGTTGACAAATGGATTTGAGCTGCTGCAGTTTGTCAGGGAACTTGTCTTGTCATTGATTGTGGAGCTGTTTCATTTGAGTTTACTTAACTCCAGGTGCTTTCAGGTTCCCCATTTAGGTCTGTAAAAGCCCACCACACCCCGCTGCTCCACATTTTGACAGGGATTTGGTTAATCCTCAGGAAAAAGCTCTGACAAAGTTTGACCGTAGAACCAGTGGCGTGTTTTATCTGGAAATATAATGTCTGAGGGAAAATTGGCGTGTCAGAACAGCAAACTGTCTGCAGAAAACAGTCTGCTGGAGAACAAAAAGGGGATAAATATTTGATCATTAAAAGCTTTTTTATCCCTCAATCATTTCTATGAAGTGATAGACTTATGAGAATTTAAGATGTGCATATTTTTAGGAAATGTAAAATGGATTTTAGCGCAGATTTTTTCTAACTATTAACTGTTAGTTATATTAAAACAGTAGTTATTGTATCTGAGGTGCCAGTACTAATGCATAAAGAAGATTTAAATAAAAAAAATTCTGTCAATACTGATATTGACTCAAAGATTGGGGTAGCAAGTGGGAGGTGGAGGGCATAAATCTGCCCCTGGTCTTATTTTTGTGGAATAAATGGTCTAATAGAAAATTAGTAACTATTTTAGACATATTTATGAGTGATTGTAAAATGAAAAAGGTTATAGTTTCTTTGTTGCTTGTTTCAGGAATTTCTAAAAGAAGAAAAGTTCAATCGTTTACCATCATAAGAAAACTTCATCAACAAACAAGTCCGTTTGTTCACCTTTTCTTCAGGGGGCGCCACAGCAAATCAGCTTTCACCGATCTGCACATTTGGTTTGGCAAAAGAGTTTTTACAATGGATGACCTTCCTGATACAACCCTGTATTTTAATCGGGCTGCGGACCGGTATAGGGGGACTCAGACCAAGGTCCCTTTGTCCCTTTATATGTAGGCAGCAGAGTAAAGGGTCTTAAGGACCCACACTGGATTCAGCTCATCATGAACCCTGGTTTCCCATGCACCAGTCATGTACAGTCATCCAGCTGAAAATGTACTTTAACAAATTAGACAGGTTATCTGCTTCGCTGTCAGATGTTTTCTGTTTTCAGTGCATTAGGTCACTAGAGCCCAAACATCCTATGACGTCGAGTTCATGTTATGGAAACTATAACATACAAACAATTTTGTGTAATATTGATTTTGTGTGGGGTATATTTGTTAAACTAGTAAGCAACTTATTTATTCTTTTTTATTATTATTTAGGTGGCAGAGATGATATTTGCACATCCAAACTCTTTTTCTTTCACAGCTCTATATCGATAAATGAAAGATTTGGTGTCGTCTCATTCCAGCTGGGCACTACAATTGATCATATTTTTTTTTAAATTTATTTTTAGTTATATGCATACATTTACTGTTCATTCATTTGTGTTCGATTTTGTTTTCTTTCTTCTTTTTTAATTTTCTTTTTTTGACAGTATTTTGTGCTTTTTGTCCTTTAATATAAATATTAAAATTGTTTGTTTTTTGTTACTTTTTCGATCAAACACTAATAAAGTAATTGTAACTAGTCTTTTTACATAAATACATACACATATATTTTTTTATTTAACACATCTGCACATTAACAAACCCCGTTTACTGACCTATTTATGTAAAGATACACAGACATTTACCCTTAAATATTGATTTAAAAAAAAAAAAAGTCACTTCAGTTCCTCTCACTGCTGCTTGTGTTTGGCTGCTGCCAGAGCGCGCACGTGGGGCCACGTGAACGCGCGTTTCCCACCTGGCCCAATCACGGGCGCCGAAGCTCCAAACCCCTCCGCCGTCTGCCGCTGTCCGTGTGACTGTCGCCACTTTAGGTGCTGCTCCTCAGCCGGGACGCTGGCGGCTGACCTCCGCCACACTTAACCTCAAACTAGAGGCTTTTCTCCTCTGAGCACTACTAACTCTAGACATTTTTTCTAAAAATTTTTCTTCGGAACGAAATAGGCGCCAGGACAAGTCCTCTCATCTGGCCGGTAAGTGAGTGAGTCAGGACAGGACCGCCGCATCCTGCTGCGCGCTGGATGCGCTGTCTGTGTCTGCACCTTCCTGTAGGAAGCCGCCGTGGCGTGACGGCGCATTCGAGCACACGAGTGGGCATCCTGTCCTTTCCACACCTGTTTATCCTTCCGGTTTGACCCGCCACAGCGGGACAGACACGAGCTGTCCTGCAATGCAGTCCGGGTTCAAAATGACATCATGGTGTTTCCAGCCTGAAAGCTGAATCTGTTGCTGTGCATCAACACATGATGAGCAAACTTTCATCTTAGTTAGTTCTATCTGAAGAATGCAGCTAAAAAAACAAGTCACGTGGGAAAAGATGAAGTAGTGACTGTCATTTTATGTTATTACCTGAGTTTATAAACACTACTGACAGCAATTTCATGTAATATTCATGATGATCTCTGTTAAAATTACCTGACTAATACTTCTATTTTTGTTTGAGAAACTTAATTGAAATTCTTGATTTAACATGTCACCTCTATCTAAACAATCTGGACATGGTTTTCATTTGCTAAATGTATTTTTGGAACTAAATATTATAATAATAATGGAATTAATCATGATTTTAGAAACTAAGAGGATTTAGGAAAAGAAAGCTCCAAATCTAAAGTGAATACAGGTAATATTAACTTTTAAGGCAGATAAGGGTGTCAGATTTTTCTTTTTTAATTAAAAAATGGTGTTTCTCAGTTAAGATTAGGGTTAGGGATCACTCACCAAGTGAGTGAAATCCTTTCAATTTTGATTAATTTAAAATTCACAATTCAATCAAATACTTCATAATTTTTATTCCAAAACCAGTTTGTTTAGATATGAAATAAACCATTGATCTAACTAGTGATTTAAAATGAGCAAATATGGAACTTGCTTTAACCTCTTGACTTCTGAGCTCCTGTTTGATTTGCCTTTTTTAATTTCATAGTGGCCCCTGGTAATAAAACCCACAATGTGACGTCCTCGTATGTGGACGCCAGATCTCAAGAGGTTAGTAAAATGAGGAGTTCGAAAGTTACAAAAAAAGTGAAAAGAAACTTTTTTCAGTGGAAATTGTCTTTTAGGAAAATGAATCACAGATTTGCCTTGTTGGTATTATATTTTCTATGTAGAAATCAGCTTGATTAAAATCCAGAAAGGACTGGTCAAGGTTTTTTTTACTTATTGTAATTCACTGATCACAGAAAGAAATGATCTGTGTTTAGAATAAATGATTAAAATTTTTGTGTGGCTAATTTAGTCTGCAAATTCACATTTTGAAGTTTTGGGCAGTCAAAGTCAGGCTGACACTCCCGTTCTTTACATGTGCTTATTTGCTTTCATAACCTCTTGCTTGCAAACTCAGAAAACGTGGTTGCATGAAGAGAATGGCCCTAAAAGATTAGCTGCTGTGTAAAGATTAGCTTCAGCCTAATCCTCACACACAGCACAAAAAACCCAACCAGAGTTCCTGCAGACCACTTGTTTTAAGAATATGAGAATTTGAGAGTATGCTAGATGAGGATGAGTGACCAGATCAACTCAATGCTTTTGCACACTGCACATGATCAGATCGTAAATGGTTTGATTCCAATTTTTAGTTTTGTTACAGGTATATTCATCTGTTATATCTGCAGATACTGACTTTTCTAAACAGGTCCCAACAAAGACAAAAGCCAACATAATGTTTTTTATTTGTGTGACACTGCTGCTTTGAAAAAATATTTGCCGCATTTTAAACAGGTAACACTAATGGTGCTTTAAAAATGTAATGATAAATTTAATGATAAAATGTATGACGTTTCAGAAGTATTAAAAAAATGTATAATTTAGAGAACAAAATCCTGTTTACATTATACATTTGAACAAAAAGGCCTACAACCTCAAATTTTCAATATAAGGGCAGGTTCTTCTTAAAGACCCACTCCGATGTGTTCTTGTAGTATTTTTCTCATGATGAAGGACAGGGTCTGAAAGTGCCATTATATGACACCAAGTCTTTCATGTATTGTACAGAGCTTTTATAGGAAAAGCCTGGAGGAAGATTCATGAGGTTTGCACCACTTCAACGTTTGGCATCAAGTCTCTTCCAACCTCAGGTGGTGCTAGTGAACAAAAACAAAAGAATAAGAAGCCGTCCCTGCCACTGCCTATTGTCCGGTGTGAACACCACGGGCTGAATGAGCATTCTTGAAACCTCGTATAGCATGTTCTGGAACGCATAACACATCCCCAGTGTGAATGTTAAATTTGTAATGAACTCCTGCTGTGCCACAGAAACTTTCTCCTAGAAATTGACAGTTTTTTTTTTAATTTAGCCTAAAAACTGCCTAATCATAATTAAAAGGCCACTTGGAATGCTTTTAAAATAGATCAAAAGATGATCTGAGTGGGTCTTTAAGGAAGGTTAGCAATTCAGCGTTACTGGCAGCCAATCTGTTTCTTCTTTTCCTCAATCATATTTGAAGTTGAGCTCAAGATTCTTCCATTCTAAACACTTGTTGAAGCAGTATTGGATCAGATGGGCTGAACCAATAGATTTCAGATAAATACTTAAATAACAGATCAGTGAATCTCAAGTTCACACATGTAAGTCTGCACTATCATATATTCAACTCAACCATGGTAAACATAAATAAATAAGGAAAAATAATCCAGAAATAGCAGCATTTATATTGCTCCAAAATATTTTCAGTGTACCATTTGAGAAGAGAATCCAACCCAAAAAACACTCAAGCATACAAGGTGTCCTCTGGGAAAAATACATTGTCACAATTCTCTGTATGGAAAGGTCAAAGAAGGAAATCCCTCTTGGGGTGGATTTGAACGTCAAGCAACAACGCGTGAGAAACCATGGTGTTACTCTGGCCGTTCAATAGCCACATGACCTCATAAGCACCATAAAAAAGCATTGTCATGTTACACCATTGGCTGCTGCATTTAGAAATGTAACCAGAGACTCTCTTCTGCTCTGAAGAAGTTGTACATCAACTTCACAGGAAGAGACCTTTCTGAACAAGGTTGAAGAAATAATATACTGTAGACATTCAGCTACGTTGCAAATTTTTAGTTAAAATCACGCAACAGAACATGAATGGCAACAGTGAGAATTAAGAAAATTGGTGACATAGCTATCAGAGGTAGTAGTAGTAGATGTAAACAGAGCAGAAGTTTAGTAGTAGGAACACATTTCTTGTATTCGAAGCACCCATGCCTGTATGTGGGCTTTTGGAAATAAAGAGATTTTAAAGCACAATCATTCTCTAAAGTGCATTTGCTTATATTTACATCTCTAAATACTAAAGCCTAAGAGGAATATCAAGAGTTTTTTTTTTAGAATCAGACTACTACATCAGTAAATTTTCACAAGAACACATGTAACACATGGACATTTGTACGCATTCACACACCAGTGGAGCAACACTGGAGGCAGGGAGGGTGAAGTGTCTTGCCCGAGGACACAACGGCAGTTAAATGGGGGGAGCAGGGATCAAACCAACGAGCCTTCAATCATTGGCTGACTTGCTCAACTGCCTGAGTCACTGCGCCCAATAAATATGTTCAATGTGAGACCACATACTTTTATTTAGGTATCTGATTGGTCAATTTATAGCTTGAATAATTAATGCAACACTAAATATATAATATATATATATAATGGAATATATATATAATGGAAATATATGATTAACAAAAACAAAGGGACAAATAGAATGACTGAGTGACAGCTGTTTATTTCTCAATACAAGTCTTTGGGGTTTTTGTTTCTTAGGTCCAGCGGATACTTCCTGTTTGGAACACGAGGAAGTAGAAGTCACTCATATAGTCCAGTTCTCATAACCAGTCAATACATTCTGTGCTTCAACAAAATGAACTTAAGAAGTGAATGTACTGTTTAGTATGTGTTACAACTGACCAATGTTCAGAGTTATTGTATTGCGAGTTGAATTATTGCGAGTTGAATAAAAGGTTGACTTCTCTGTCATGCACTGTCTGCCAAGGCTGCTCATTGCAGATTAAGAAGACACTCATCAATAACAACACAGTTTTGCAAGAAAAACTTAACGTCTACCTCTTTAACCAATTGAAAAAAACAATTGTCTTCTGACCCTATAGGCCTTCTGGGAACTGTAGTTGTATCATAATATAGGTTTTGTTTATGCAGTGCAATGCACTTCATAAGCAGTCTTCTTTATAGTCCGAAAAATACGGTGACTTAACTGAAGCTTAAGAATAATTCAATATTGTTATGTAATTATTTTTTAGCACGACTGGAATTAATACCCTTTTCTCCAGTTATACATTAGTTGTAAAAAACAAATCTCTTTTGTTCCTAGAAAAAAATACCACCCAAAAATCCTAAGAAAATGATCTATTTTATATGTTTGGTATAAGTTTTTTTTTATCGTTGATGAGGATTAGCTATGCAGTTGTGTTGTCTAGGCTTCACTTAAGGAACATAATGTCCTTTAAGCTCTACGTGTGTGGCTTCGTAGCTTCCCTTATTGCTTTTGTTCCACACCTCAAACAGGAGCTTTTGTACACTTCCATTCATGACTAGATGATTTAAGGAGCAATCTATTCAAGTGTTGGAAACAGTTCCACCATTGGGGGGAGAGAGCTTCTTCCCATGTTATGTCAGTGAGGACGTTGGCGTCCACTCCCCTGGTTGCTGTGGAAGCTTAGAGGAACACGGAAAACCTAATTCTCTGACGTCATGTAAAGGAGGAAGATGTTGGGGTCCTTTCATTTATTTTGTGAGGGAGTAGGGGGGTGTGCAAGAGGTTTTGGCAACTAGAGTGTCCATTAATGCCTGATCGTTTGACATTTTTCTTAAGTGTGTTGGCTAAAATTGGCTGAAAAAGAGAAAAACAGAAAAAAAGAGATAAACTGATTAAACTGATCCATATGTTTATGTCTTTAATTTCTCTTTTAAAGAAAGAGGTAAAAAAGTAAACTAGAGAGAAATAGAACATAAAACTGACAAAAATGTTTACAATTTATTCTCTAGATGTTTTTTTTTTTAAATAAAAAAATGTGGGTTTTACAAATATGGATCTAACTTTGTGATGTTCCTGATGTGCACAAGTTGCTGTAGGTGGTATTTTGAAAGTGTTTTTTAATGACTCATGCTGTGTCTCCTGGGAAAACAGCAGTCCTCCGTGCTCTATAAACATGTTTGCATTCCCCTCATGTTACCTCGCAGTTGTCTCTATGGTGACCTGAAGGGAAGACTTGTCACCTTTGTGTATCCCTGCATTCTGCATCACATTCAGCCGCTTTATTAGTCCTTGTCTTGCAGTGTTTAAACTTCCATAATGAGCCTGGGATGCAAAGTTTTGTAGCAAGTCCAAAGATAGACTCATTTAACATAAAGAAACATTTCAGGCCCGGATTGCTGCAACAACAGTTGTGAGACCTAGGAATATAGAATATTGATGTTCTTTTTCTCTTGTTTAATATTTTTAGATATTATTTTAAATTGATTTTCCATTTAACTCAGGGTGCTGCTTTGGATAAACTATTTTAGTCTTACCTGAAGGATGAACATTTTTTACATAGGGATGAAATAATTGGATGGGTTGCAAACGTTAGTGTAATTCTAATGATGCTGAGGTAGCAGGTGCTGGGAAAGAGAGCTTCCACTAATCAGTGTTTTGGAACGATGTTGCATTATTAGTGACCTTATTTCCTTTTTGCATGTGACACCACACAAGGGTTTCAAGAAAAGAAGCACCCACAATTTAAACACCTAGTTTATTACAATAGGTCAATGAAATATTGACTGCATAGTTCAGATGTCATCGGGAGCTTGATGAGTAAATGTGTCCGGAAATTCTCTCAATGAAAAAGTTAAAAGTGGTTCCTTGTTGATCTGAGACATAAACATTTTGAGGATCTTACAATGTTGTGAAATGCTGTTATTTCCACGCACAACAATCTTCAAACATAAACAGAGAATTGTTGGAATAGAAAAGCACTTGCACTGAGCGGAAAGCATCTGAAGAAAATAGCTCTGATATGAAGGGTTAAAGGAAAATGGTCAAACTGCTTGCGAATTGTAACCTTCACAGTGTATGTCACTGATTTGCAACATACCATTTAATCCAGGATTCCACTTAATTTAGCATGATCTGAAACAGAGAAAACACAGAATATATTGTTTTATAATTGGAAATAAACCATGTGGGGCACAGGGGCAGAGGTTCCATACTGGGTATGGTCAGTTGGTCTATTATGGGCGGCCGTGGTGCAGCGGTAGGGCGGTCAACCCATGATTGTAATATTGCAGGTTCGATTCCCGCCTTGCACGCCCATGTGTCGAAGTGTCCTTGGGCAAGACACTGAACCCCACCTTGCCTCTGGTGGGAGGTTGGCGCCAGGTTTGGCAGCGGAGCCGCCATCAGTGTGTGAATGTGTGTGTCAATGTGTGTGTGATTGGGTGAATGGGACTGTGACTGTAGAGCACTTTAGGCCTTCGAAAGAAGGTATAAAGCAATATATAAGTATACGTCATTTACCATTGACTAAAAATGGTCACTAGACACCTGGAAAAGAATTGCCTTGACTGCTAAATGTTAATTCAATAATTTGGCGTTGTGATTAAACCATAAATCTTCTATTTTCTCCTTACAGTCTGGCCATTTTCAAAAAAGTTTGAGCCACATTTCCTCTCCACGCCAAAGAACTTAAACCGAGGTGATTCTTATCAATGAATAAAAAAACGTTACTGTGCTGACTGAGGCTAGAAAAATAAATAAATATTTAAGTCACATCGTTTTTCATTCTGAGATACAGCATAAGTTAGTTGTTTTAGTTTGGATTAGATTTAAATTCCTAGTCACAGCTTTCAATGGCTTTGAAAGACGCAAACTTGGAGATGTAATGTTTTATTTCTGACTTTTGTTTTGCATTGCAAAGTCCAGTGGAGATGCGTTTTTCTCCAACCAGGCAGAGCTTCACAGCAAAATGAAAAACCCAATGAATATTTGAGCAGACAGGGTACTGCATGGAAAAAAAACTCCTTAGCTTTGGGGTAGGACTGCCTGTGAACCATTATAGGTACCGTAATATATAAGACATTAAAAAGTATCCTCAACTTGCTAACATTTTAACGAGTGAAGTCCCACACACATTTTGTGCTGGACCAGTTATTAACAGGATTAACACAGATTCCTTGTTTGCTTGAGATTTACAGTGGAGTTTATGAGACGAATCCCATCTGGAGCTGCAGGTCAGCTGACAGGTGTGTTGGTCATTCATATAAGTATTCATCTAACCTGCCTAAAGCCTGTTTAAACAGTAATTGTCACATTTAGCTCACGCACACTGCAGATGAACAGCTTTAATCTTCAAAATCTGAAACCCTTGTTACATACACAGACTGTTATTAACAGATTTATGCTAAGCCTGAGAAGGGGGGTGTTGTGTTGGGTGCTTCTCCGCTGTATCTGCATGTTGTCTTTACGATGCCTTCATGTTTTACTGGACATTTACCAGCTGTCTGTTAAATGTCTACAGTCTACTAATTTGTACCTGCAGTGTGTAAGTCTGCAGCTGTGCCAAATGTTGAGGTTTCTAAAAAAAAAAACAGGTTTCAGAGGTTCTCAGAAGTTACCCCATGGGTGAACTCAACAGAGCTTCAAACTTTACTTTGACCCTCTCAGTTGCCTTTTTTGGGATTTCATTATGTTGGATAGTCCTACTTAAAGCTTTAAGCTATCCTTGTAAAACGCCATTGGTAATGTCAGGGATTATCCTTCTGTTGAATATTTGTCTATGATTACAACTGGACAAAATCAAAAAAGTGTTTGACCCTTCTTTTATCAGCAAACCCTATAAAAAGTGGCATAAAAATTCAAGTGGACTCAAATATGCCAGGTTTAACGTTAAGTGCTATTGTACCTGTGTTATCATTGAACAAGGCAGAACCAGAGGCAGAAATATCAACAAATCTTTAATAGATAACATGTTGACCCAGCAGCTGATTGTTATCAATCTTGTCGAAAAGTGTGCTAAGTGCTTGTACTTTCTGTCTGTACTGCTTAACCTAGAATCCCACATTGATTTCATAGTTTTAGAGTTAGATAAGCTAATTTTTCGCCTGTTCGTCCTGGGAGAGGATCCCTCCTTCATGTGGACATCCCTGAGGTTTCTTCTGTTTTTCCCCGGAATACGTTTTTTTTAGGAGTTTTTCCTTACAGAGATGGACAGTTCAGCTTACGGTAGTCTGTTCAGTTCAGCAATTACTTATTTGTATTTTATAAATGATTTTATGCTTTGTTAAATAAGTGATGCCAGTTGAGACAACTGTATTGCAATATTGGGCTATATAATAAAAACTGAATTGAATTGAATTAAATTTAGGTCACACTAGAAGCTTAACTGAACAATTCAATTGTGTTTCTTCAAAAGATTGATGATAGCTTAACAGAAGAATTAGGACTTTTTTAATTTAATTGGAGGGTAAAGTTTAACTTTTAGCCACTGGAAAGTTTTAGTAAATAGCCTTAGCTTTTTGTGTTATCTTTTTAGGCTTTTGAGTCATTCCAAACTGACTCTGTGAGCAAAGCAGCCGTTTAGAAACACAATTACTTTGAAAAGATTTAAATGTGCTGCACAAGGCCATAGAATAAAAATAAAGTTCTGATACCATTTATTTTCATGGAGGTTGAGCTGGTGTAATTCCAATCACGAAAGAACAAAGAAGGTTTGTGTTAGTTATTTGAAAATTAATTTTCACTTTCTTTTGTGGATAGAACCGCAGAAAGGACTACCGTATTTTCCGGACTATAAGTCGCTCCGGAGTATAAGTCGCACCAGCCCAAAAATGCATTATAAAGTAGAAAAAAACACAGATAAGTCGCACTGGACTATAAGTCGCATTTTGACGGGAAATTTATTTGACAAAATCTGAGACCAAGAACTAATAACTTGCACAACCTCATATGACACAATCATAGCAGAATGTTTATCTCATAATTTCACAGTAATTCTTTCTCATACTTATTTATTTATTCTTTTCATGAAGCATCATTGGCCAGCTAATACTCTGTTTTCATCCTGTATTTGTAGAAACAGTTTTCATTTTTATTGCATTTCTGAATCTATGAAATCATTGGAAAATAGAATATTATGTTGTTAGCCTTCAAGATCTTACTGTAAAAAAGGTTTCTGATTCTCTGAGTCACTTAACATACTCTTAACACTTAACATATATCAAATTGACCCAGGAACATAATCTCTGTTCCTCACAAATGAACATAACAGGAGGGTTAACAATGTATTTATTTCAATTTATTTCTAATATAAGTCGCTGCGGATTATAAGTCAAACCCCTTGCCAAACTATGAAAAAAAGGGCGACTTATAGTCCGGAAAATACGGTACTTATGCTTTTCTCAATTTATGTACTTTTCAACAATGGTGACATCCGTGTGACCCCAGAGATGTGTTCTGTGGTCCACTTAGTCTATGCTATATTTCACATAATTTTCCTTTTAGGGAAAAAGGGTCTGGGTTATTATGGGTTAACAGAAAAACAGCTGAAGTAAATGGTTGACTGTATGTTGCAGCAGTTTGAGCTTCACATGGCATGAGGTGCCACGCTGTACCTTGACCTTATTAAGAATTTATACCCTCCAGACAAATGGCACCTTGTAATAATCTCCTTAAATACGATTTTGCAGATTTGCTGGTGAAGAAAATGTTTTTGGTTTGAGCCGTTCTAATCCCCTGTGCCTGCCCGCCGCATCCCTCATAGGTGTGTGTTAAATTTTCATGTATGGAGCAGGTTTGTCCCACTACATTTTAGATGTTTCTTGAAACATTTAGCTACTTTAAACTTTTGTAAAGTATATTGAAGTAATTGACTGTATTGTTTTTAACCAAAGACAACTTAAACGCTGGTGTGTAGCCTTTGTCCCACTGAGAGACTTGGGACAACTGCAGTTTTTTTAGGTTACTCATGGTGACACATATATTTTCCTTAGTCCCTATTTGCCAGACTTTAATTAAAACAGGCATTCATAAAGATGCAAACAGTAAAGCTTTAAAAATATTTGATAAATCCCGGATTTCTGGAATAATAGGTTCCTTGTCCAGTGAGACAGCTTTTTTCTGGGGGTGGGGTGAGACGTGAGGGACCTGTCTGGGTCCTCCATTGCCAGCTCGGGCGTTACACAACCGGTGACACAAGGTGAATAACTGCCAATCATCACACAGGTGTTTGATACTTTGTGAGAGAAAAAGTTAAGAAACGGAAATAACCTTCTTAAATTCACTAAGGATCTCTGAAGCAGGTGCCCTGCTGAGATTTATGTAACAGTACACATGGGTTAGAACACACTGCAGTCTGTCACCTTCTGGCTGCTGAGCTGCCTGCAGTCTCCCTGCCACACACACTGAAGTGCTGAATGTATGTGTTCTGTCTGTTGCTTTGTGACGGTCCTTTTGTTTTTTTGTTATCTGGGAAATCATACCGTGAACTGGTGTGTATTTGTATTTTGGGGTGTGCATATGAGGGGACTGTGCAGTGTTCAGGCCTCAGTCTATTGTGTGGCGTCTATTGCAAACAGCTCTAATCCCCTTTAAATGGTTGCCATCCGGAAATCCATCTTGAGATTCGTTAAAAAGGCTTGACGTTTGGGTTTTTGGAAAGGAACAATGTAGACAGAAACAAAATATTTGCCAGCTGCAATTATGTTTCAGATTGAAACTCCCCAAAATGCCACAGTGGAAGGCCCAGTCTGATGTAACTGGGGAGATAATGTCTTAAATGTTTACCAATTTTTTTTTAATCAGACCGATACGTTTGAAAAATTGCTTTCTTTGCGAAGATCAAATAAAACGCCAGTCTTTAACCTCTATGAAAGCTTTGAAGATGATATTCCATGATGCTTGAACAATGGAGATGTGTACTTGTGCCAATTTTTAAGCACATGGGAGTCTTAAGAGAAAAAAAGTTGATGAGTCACACAATGAAGTTATGGGAAAGGTAGAGGAAGCTTGGCAAAGGTCAGCATTTGTGAGTGATTGTATGATTTAATTCTAACAAAGAGTACCACAAAAAGTATTTGCTCTGAAGATGCTGCTGGAGATGTACAGAGAAGGTCAGAAAGAGCTGTATTGCATCTTTGTGGATCTAGAGGAAATCTATGATCAAATCAAATAAATCAAGTCTTATTTATGTAGCACTTTTATAACACAGGTCCCTCAAAGTGCTTTGCGTAAAAATACAATCAAATTTATAGGATACTGGGCAAGAAGCTGTGATCTGTATGACAAATTCTGGAGTGGCAGAAACATATGTTGAATTTTTGACAGACATGGATCAGAGTTAAATGAAAGTGGTGAGATGTTCTGGTGTGACAGAGGAGTTCATGCATCAAGGATCAGCTTTGAGTTCCTTTTTGTTTGCTGTGGTGATGGACTGACAGATGAGGTTAAACACGAACCTCTATGGATCATGATGTTTGAAGATCAAATCTTTTTCTGCAATGAAGAAAGCAGGTGAAGGAAGGTTTGACGTGCGACGTGTGACAAAAGAGTATCACCAAGAATGAAAGGAAAGACTGTGGTGAGAGCAGCCATCTTGTTGGTTTAGAGACTGAAAAAGAAACGGGAGGCAGAACTGAAGGTAGAAGAGCTAAAGATGTTGAGGTTTTCTCTGGGTGTGATGAGGATGGATAGGATCAGAAATGAAAACATCAGAGGAACAGATTATGTTAGAGGTTTTGGAGATAAATGCAGGGTAGCAAACTGTCCCACAGTTATGGTACAATATTGTGATATGTATTGTATTGTGGTACGGGTATCGAGATACGTATCGTATTGCCAGACTCTTGCCAATACACACCCCTACTTTCATACAGTGCCCTAACGCCAAACTCTAGTCGCTAGTAAAGCATTAGTCACAACTGCCCTTGCAGCTAGATATGGGCTGTATGTGGGCAAAAATTAGCAAATCGGTACAGGACGTGCAAGCTGCACGCAGTTATCACGTGAACAGCACTTATGGGCAGGCTGCAGGATTTGATATGGTCCAAAAATAGTGTATCACCTACCGCACCCTTGCTTATTACCCTTGTGTGTTATATTAGTGTTCGCTATGACCTTTCGCTAGCAGCATACCCATAGAAAAACAATGTGCAGGAACACTTTCACTCTACAGACTCACTGAGCAGTCTACGACCTTGATATTTTGTGCCATGTACAGGTTTGGCCATTTTACCTGCAGACAGTCTGTATCTAAGCCATCAAATAAACTTTCAGTAATTCTTGAAATGCTAGTGATATGTTCCAGCCTGTCAAACACAATGTTTGGATCATTTGTTCAAAATCCAGCACTAAGGTCCGCTTTCTGCAGACACGGGGAGATCATTGGAGACCTTTCACAGCTTTTTCCGCCCTATGATGTTTGATATATCTTGCCTGAAACTCCCTCAAAAGCTTATTTCAAGGCTAACTTGGTCTTAACACTTATAGAGCCACAATTTTACATTGAAATTTTTGAAATAGTCACAGTTTTAAGGAGGTGACAAATTATGATGATGAGAAGTGTATAATTTGAGAAAAATGTATCTCGATTATGTAGTCCTTAATTTAGCTGCATTTCCCACGCAGATGCAGCACCATGTTTTATGTCTGTTGGGTGAAAAACGTCTGCCCCACTGCTACCAAACTGCTGTCTGTAACAATTAAGATCAGGTAAGCAGAAGCAAACAGGTCTGAGAGCGACACCCCACTAAGCTCAGCAAAATCCACTCTCTGCTAACAAGCTCTCCCATTATAAGACAGTGATGTCCAAATACCCTCTGAACAAGCATATTTGCCCCCACCATGGGAGAGTAAGGCTGGTGCACGGCAGGACTCCACTGACCCTCAAGGAAATTCAACTAAGCTTAACAACATGTGATGATTTTATTTAATGGTGCGTTGACCTTTGTCATTGAAAGCTAGAGCGAAGGTTGTTTGATTGTGAGTTGATGGCTCCCTGGCAACCTATCGACACTAGATTCAATAAAAAATAGTTAGAAAATACTACAATCAAGGTTTTACAAAGTTTATGATTCTGTTGTCATGAGTGGAGGTGTTGGACCCAAGATGCAGGAAACCAAGCTTGGTTGGCAGAAACACAAGACTTTATCATTTAAAGTAGAACATGGGAAAACTATGACAAAAAGAATTAACAAAATGATAACAGGGCATATGACCTGAAAAAGGCTTAACTAAAAACCAGACAATTCAATACAGAGAGGAGTGATTGACTTAATGAACTTCTGCTGTGGGTAATTTACAAATTGAGCCCGGTGTGACTCTTGATTCAGGAAAAACGCAAAACCCAAAAGCAGAAAATGAACCAAGAAAAACAGAACTGAGATCAAATAAACCAAACCAAAGTACACAATCCTCACAGATATTCACAAATATCTGTTTTGTAGTTTACCAAAAAAGAAAAAATTTCTGGGTAGTGTAGTTAGCACTCTTGTCTCACAATGACAAGGCACTGGCTCAAATCCAAGCTATGTCCTTTCTGAGTGGAGCCCCTTATTGGCTAAACACATCTTATCCAGGTGATCAGCAGCAGATGAGGCAGGATTTTTGGAAAACCAGCAGAAGGCTGGCCTTTGAGACTTGGAGTTTGACACCCTTAACTAGGGTGCGCCCTGCCTTCCCGTAACAGTAGCGGGGATGGGCTCCAGCGTCCTTGTGAGCCTACAATGGTTTACCTGGGTTTGGAAGCCAGATAGATGTTCTTTTAGATGATTTGTTGTCAGAATTCTTGGTGTGAAAGAGTTTCTCATAAAGGTGGGTAACTATCATCTCTGCACTGCTTTAGTACATTTTGATGGTGAAGACCACAAACCTAAAGACTTCAAATTGGTCCAGTTTAAATCAGTGGGTTAGGCTGACATAAGGCATCTTTTAGGTTTAATCTTCCAACCAACAAAACAAAACCAACATAACTTATGGTAATACAAATAAATGCAATAAAGTGGGATGTGTGAAGTTAATCAACAGACTTTATTTATTGTTTAACTTCTGGCATCAAGGTATTACAGTGCCATAAGTTTTTCAAACATTCATTCCTCTTCTTTACCGTTTATTCCCTATCGGGGTCACGGGGTTGCCGGACCCTATCCCGGCCACTTGGGCGTAGGCAAGGGATACCCTGGACTGGTCGCTAGTCTGTCGCAGGGTAGAATATCCTCAATCACACATCCATTCACTCTCACACCTATGGACAATGTAGAGTTGCCAATCAACCTATGAAGCATGTTTTTGGACGGTGGGAGGAAGCCGGAGATCCCGGAGAAAACCCACGCATGCACGGGGAGAACATGCAAACTCCACACAGAAAGGTCCCCCATTGATGTAGTTTTTCATGTCCCCCAGCCGGGACTTGAACCAGGGGCCTTCTTGCTGTGAGGCAAGAGCGCTATGGCGCAGTGGTTAGCGCTCTTGTTTAAATTAAAGTATTGTTTACATAAAGTTTACACCAATGATCTGTTTAAGTTGTTTAAGCTTCTTGTAATGTTACAACTTAACTAAAAACCCATGACTGATTAACAAATGTAGTTCATGCATAATAGGACCATTTAAGCTTTAGTCTTCTAAAATTAACAGTCTTTTCACACTTTCATGTGGGTTACTCAATAGATTTAGTCTCTATTTACTGTAACTCCTGGTCTGATATGCTCTAATAATGTTCGTGAATGGAGGATCTATAGCCTTCCTGATGCTGTTTTCAGTATGTATTTGCAGCATCACCCTACAGGTAGGACAAACAGGCTCATGGCTGTTTATGCAGCATTACAAGTGGAGGTGTGTGAACAGAACTTGTTTCATGAATCTGTCTTCATGATACCTGGCCTCCAGCTCTTGTCTGAGGGCAGGGCACTCTTTCTCAGCAAAGAAGATTGATAGAAATGGGGAAGCTTTGTGGTCAACAATAGGTTTGTTTTAGAAGATCAGTCATGGCAGCTGGCGGGTGAGTGGGACACCATCCCTGTGATTTCCGAGCCTCAGGGCCACCCAGTTTTGTGTTACTGACCGATAGGCTTTCATTTTGTAAATCAAGTTAAATGACCACGGCGGTCACCGACTTTTTAAAAGATTTTCCTTTGCTGCAAATTCATCAATGACACTTGACTAATGAATGAACACAGGGAACACATAAGTCTTAGCTGAGATTTAAGACAGTGATGACAAACTTTAGCAAACATTTATTTTTTGGAATTTAATGGTTTACTAGTTAGACACAAGCGCTAATAACTTATTCAACTCAAAATGTAATTCTTTAAAATAGATAATGTCATAAAATATATATATATATATCAATCAATCAATAATTTGTAGAGCACCAATAAAAGCAAAGGCAACCAAAGTGCTAAACATAAAATCAAATAGAAATAAAATCACTAAACGATATAATACAATAAAGAAACAATACAAAAATAAAATAGTAAAAGCAATAAAACAATAAAATAACAATATAAAGCAAGACTTCTATAATAAAGAAGCTGTTTTATAGAGAAGTGGTAACGATGATTCAGCGGAGTGAGGAGACTGAGGTAAGATGTTCTTACTGTCTCATGAATGAAGCATGAGTGACAGAGCGGTCCAGCTCTGAGCACGTGACAGCAGAGTTTACTGGCTGCCGTTGGCAACATGAGGCGGTTGATGACGTCCATTGATTAATTAATTAGACTCTGCGTATCAGGTGGACGAGGCTGAGAATCTCTGGGAACTTACTAGTTTAAATGTAGGAGGGAGAGAGCAAGTTCCAGAAACGGCAAGTTCCACTTTTTTAACAGATGTTTGCATTTATAATTTTTAAGGACTTTATGTTTAAGTTGTTTTTCTCCCTCAAACTTTGCTTGTCAGCAATTTCATAAAAAGCAAAACCTTCCATTTAAAAGCGTCATATTTATTTTAATTGTCTCTGCGTACATTTGCTTCTTTTGTAGATCAGATCACTGGAGTCAAGTCAGCATTGAGAAATCTCCTTAGAACAAAATTGTTCCCTCCAACTTGGGACTTTGTTGCTGATTTGACAAAGATGAGAGGGGCAGAGGCTGCTGTCTGTTTGGAGAAGTGCTGTAGTTTCTTGGAGGGACAGAAACACTAGGTTGTTATTTAAAATAAGGCAGTTATTATTATTAGTGTCTAACTCAGTGAAAAGTGCAAAGCATTACAAGAACATTTGAAAGTTAAGTGTTTGATGGTCACATGGATGAATTCAAACAACAAACTGAAAGTGACAAATGCATTTGTAAAGCCGCGCCTGTGTTCTGTGTTTCTGCAGCCAGTCCAGCTGTGTTTGCATTTCATTTCCTGCTGCGATGCTCGAACCGGACAACAGTCCAGGTTTTCTTCTGTAGCAGATCCCTTCATTCAGTCAAAAAACAATGTACTTCAAATTTATAAATAGACATCAGGTTTTCTAGATGATGTCATAAAAAGTTTAGAGAAAATCCTTTTAGGCGTTTGTTCATAGATCAATCTGATAGTTTACTTAATCCCAAGTTTCTGTAGTTGTGCTGTTCTAGTATAAATCTGTAAAAAATGTATTTTTTTCCTGATTTTAATTGAGATGTCTACATTTGTAGCCTCATCTGGATTTAAAGCTAAAACTGAATTCTAATTTTACACAGTTTTTCTGTGTAATGGATCTAAGCAAATATAGAAGAAAGTTGCAATTGAGTGATTGTTGTCCTGAAATATTTGTGGGGTTTTCTCTTTCCTGATAATACACTAGTTTAAGGAGGAAAGGATCAGAATTCAGAGGTTCAATGGTAAACCAAAAAGGAGGTTAGGGACTGTACCATTTTAAGGCTCAAAACCTTCCCTATTTGTTCTTTTTAAAGAACTCTCAGGCTCTGGAGTATTTAAGGTGAATGGACAGGATCAAACATTGTGACAGTTTATCGGGGCAGTATCAGAAAAACAGGACAGAGTAAAACATGAAGATGGTACGACTTTCATTTTTGTCTTAATGCACATTTTTGTGCCACAAACTGCCTCGCAGTGATGCTAAGTTACATAACAGATACCCAGGTGGCTGTGTGATGTCTCCAACCCAGGAGCATTACAGTCCAGTCTCACCTCAAAGACCTTCATAAATAGAAAGCAAAGATTTCCCCAAAAAGCAGGGAAATTTGGAAAAATGCCAATGTTGATTTTAAATAATTTTTCGCCAAAAAAAAACCCTCACCAGTTAATGTTTTCATTTAAGCAAGGATGGTATCACAAAACTATAGCGAAAATATTTTTAAAAAACAGCTCATTTAAACAAGGGGTGCCAAATCAAAGCTCTCTTTCAACGTTAAGTTGTCTTTTTTTAAATGTTTCCCTGTCTCTGTTGCTATTTTCAAGCTCAAAAATCCAATAGATTTGATTGAAACAGAATAGGGTTTATTATCATTGTGCCATTTGCATGGAAAACAACATTTAAAAGTGCTAAGCAGTCAAGGTGCAGCAATCATAACGCATTCAGACTTTGTAAAGAAATGTATTTATTATAAAACATCTGCAGGCTTGCAAACACTGCCCTGTCGTAGTCCCATGACCCGAAAACCTTTATATTGTACATATACAATGTACAAGATGTGACTGAAATTATTGAAATGATCATAATGTCTAAAGACAATTCTATCAGTCCATTAAAAAGGTAAAACAAATAAAAACACTTTTTGATAATAATAATACATTTTATTTATTTGGCGCCTTTCTGGACACTCAGGTTGATGTCCTTAACTTTACGGAAGGTTAGAGTACAGGGAAGGTTGGTTTTGGAGAGAGAGAGGTTGACTTTAAAAGATAACAGCATGTGGTCTGAAAAAGTGAAAATATCCGGTTTACAGTCCAGAGGGTGAACACCTGAATAGCAAACGAGGTCAAGTACATGTCTATTCTTATGGGTGGGGTAGTTGATGTGCTGATGAAGATCAAAGCTGTCCAGACAGGATGTAAAAAAATCTTTAGTGAGGATGTTGCTGACATTGTCCATGTGAATATTAAAATCACCTAAAATTAGTAGGTTGGATGAAAGTGTGGACAGATGAGTGAGAAAGTCCGAAAAGTCAGTGATAAAATCCTTCTTTGATTTTGGGGGTCACGGTCGTGAGCCTCCAGTTCTCACAGTGGATCATAGCGAGTCCCCCCCCAGACCCGAGACGCGGGGGTGAGCGATGTAAACGAGCGCCGGAGGTGTTTTTGGTTGAATCTCGGAACGGCTGGGATTAACCACCTGTCACGCCATTTGCATTGCAGGAACAAACAGTGTTTTCTAAGTTAACCCTAAAAATAGATCATTTTTCAACATTGCCATAAACTCAATTTACAAAATTTGAAACAATCAATAAAACTCTTTTTTTGCCCTTTCACTCATTGTACAACACATTTTCTCAGAAGCCGTTCTCCTGAGTCACGATTGTCTGTCACGTAAAGTTTGACCTTAATCCTGTTGTGTTTTTGTTACTCTTGCAGCTCCATGGCCCACATCTTCTCCTGCCCTTTTCTGCTGGAAAGGTGGCCTTCACAGACTCAGCTCAGTGTGCTGGATGACCAGCGGAGGGATGAAGATGGAAAAGCTCAAACAACTTCCACCGTTCACTATGACTAAATGCAGAGACACTTATGTTCTTCCAGCAGTGAGGAGACACATGGCAGCTTTTATATCCTCCTCTAAGTGACTAGATGCACTAAAACGAGAGGGTGGATCTAGTTTTTGATGAACGGAAGATCTTGTTTGTTTTGTGTACCACACGTTCTCATCATTCAGCTTGTATGCCGAGCTTTTCCTTTGTGATGTTTGGTATGAGTGGTTCATCCAAGTCCAATGAGCCCGAGAGCTGCAGCAGCGAGGAGAGCAGCTCCGTCACTACCTCTGACCTGTCCTCCGTGTCTGCAAAGACTGATTCCTCCTTGCCTTTTCTTAGCGATGTCCCTGACATCACCCAGCAGGACAACCCCCCTCCCCTCCCGCCCCCGCCCCCTAGAGCACCTCCACCCCCACCACCCCCAGCAACCACGCCCACCAACCCCAACGGGAGAAAAAAGCGGCGTGTGCGGAGCTTCTACTGGAAGCCCATCCCAGAGGAGAAGGTCCGCGGGAAGCCAAACATCTGGACGATTGCGGTCCGGCAGCAGCAGTTCCAGATCGACGTCCGCTCTGTGGAGGAGCTGTTTGGGCAGCAGGAGGAGGTGGCCACCAATTTACGTGGAGCAACACCTGGAGCGTCATCGCGTGTGTCCAGGTCCCGCTCTTTTAAGGAGAGCAGCAAGGGGGAGGTGAGTAGAAGAAAACATGAACCCACATGTTCTTTAGTCTTATTAAGTTGGAACATTCCACACTAAATAAATGCAGGATGTATGAGTTTCAGCTTAAAGGGTCCTAATATGCGAACATGCAATAAAAATATTTAGATATAAGATACCTGTAAAGCTTCTAACTTTGGTTTTTGTTCTGTGTGCAAACAGTAGCAGGACCTACCAACATTACAAAACAAAGATGGATCCGTTTCCTTAAAGCTCCTGACTTAGCAAAGCATCTTTACAAGCATTGGTTTGGGTTTTTCCTTTCATGCATAGAAAATAAACACAAAGGCATGAATTGGTCATGAGGTGAAAAGTAAAACAACACCTGGATAAAATACTAAAATAACAGCTGTTGTTGTTAGAAGAAGTTTGTGGGATAAATAAATAAAGTCAGAATATCTAAATGATATGAAATGAATAGGACAATCAACTCAGTGATGAGGACCAATGCAAGAGTCCAGGCTAGGTGGTAGGAAGTAAAAAACTTAAATAAAAAAAACCTAAACATAAACAAAACAGTAAAGCAAGGTAAAAAATAAAAGTGTGACAAAGTTGATGACCTCACAAGGAAGAACTAACAGACACTTAAATACGCTGAGGATGGTTCATTGAAATGAAATGGCAGTTGATAATTTTCAGGTGAAGCTTTAATAGTTTTAAAAACAAGCCTTAAAACAGAACATTACAAGGACCAAGAAAAACAAATAAGTCACAAATTAATTGAAGCAAAGGACACTGTTCTCACAGAAATTTAGTGTATTTCATCCATCCATCTTAAAAAACCACGGTATTCCTTTTGGCGTCATGGGGTTGCTGGAGCCTATCCCAGCTACTGTTGGGCAAATGCGGAGTACATCCTAGAATCGGCTTCAGCAGGGTGTCCGTTTCTCACCCACGAAAACAAACAACATCTGAACTGTTGGCATAGATGCTTAATTGCGCATATAATATGAAAGTGTTTTTCCCGATCATCGCTAGCTCAGCAGAGAACATGTGTGTGTGTGTGTGTGTGTGTTAGCCTGGGGGCGGTGCTGGCAGTGCAGACTCTTCCTGGATGGGGCGGTTCTCTCTGGTCAAGGTCAGCTCAAGAGAACCAGCTTGTTTTTAGTGAGTTGGGAGGGGCTGGTGCTCAGAGTGCAGGTTTTAGAGGAATATTCAGAAATGTGTGAACGGATCAAAATATAGCTATGGGCAGGGGCACAACCACCTAATTTCATAGGAGTATGCGGCCACGTAAAAAACGCCCCCTCCCCCCCACACACAAACATAAATGCACATAATAAAACGTCACATCCACCCCTCCTAAGGCTATCTAAACATACATACAACACTTTTGTTGTTTAAATGTATACATCTAATTAATTCTTATCTGATTGGATTTGACCCAGCAGAACATTTTTGTGAGCTATTTTCAACCGTGTATTGCCCCAATGATTCCCCAAATTTGTGTAGTAAAGGCCATTCAGAAGGATCTTCTGAGTAATGCCTTGCCCCAGCCCTCCCCTCTGTACCTCTCTGTTCTTCTCCCTCTTCTTCATCAGCTGATCGTCTCTCTTTCTCTCTGTCATCATCATCATCTGAACGTCTCTCCTCATTCTTCTCTGTTGAGACTAAATTGTCATGTATGTCTGCACTCGTTTTCCCAAAATAAGTGAACAGGTAGTCAGCAGACGTTTAAACCAGAATGAGCATTTAGGTTTTTGTGACTTCAACAGTTTAATTATTCCTACATTAAGTCATCTCTGCTCTCTTTGATATCAGGTGCATCACCAACCTCATGTCTGTCTCCTTCACCTCTTGCCTGTGTTCTTCTCCACTAAATCATATGGCCAAGCAACAATTAGTTCATGTTTCAAATGAATTAAACATCTTGCTAATGCATGTTTTTTTATTTAAGAATACTATTTCAAAATGACTGATTAGCTGGCTTTGCCCTGAACGTCCCCCATAAGTTTCTTTGCTCCATCTGTCCTAAATCTTTCTCTCTCTTCTCGTCTTTCTCTCCATCCTCACAGCTGTATGATATAAACTTAAAAGAATACAGAACAAACTATATGTAAAATAGAAACCTTTTTCATTTTAAATGACATTTTTGTTGGATATCACTTAGTGGTGGGATAGAATATGTTTCTTTGTTGTTGTCAAACATTTCCAAATGTTCAACTAAAATCCAAAATGTCGTTCAGCCAAAGTGATATAAAAAACAAAAGGCTGTAAACTAAATAGTCATTCAGAAAAAATAATTATTGAAACTTTTAACATAAAAAATAAAATAAAAACATCATCTAACCACCATCACATGTACTTCTACCAAATTGCCCATAGGAACAACTTTGATCATTATTTAATGCTGTTTCGGTCAAAGGATAAATGTAAATTTTCAGTGTTTTGGTACATCTAGTTAAAGAAATTATTTAAAACAAAATCAGCACAAACAAGCTCCTTTATTTTATCTTCATGATTATTGATACTGTAAATCCTGCTCAGTACAGCTTTAAGACACTTGTGACCAAAGTAGTTTTAGCCTGAATGTTTTTCAAGTTTGTTTTTAACTCTGCTATAACGTACCTGCTGTCTCTCAACCATTTTAAGAAACTTTTCTTCAGTCACACCACATTTTTGTCCCTTTCGCGTTTTCTGTTTTGATCCCATGATTGTTTTTTTTCTTTTGCCTTTCCATTTAAAGCGCGCAGTCAGATGATCCCACAATTCAAATAATAAATAAAGGCGAGAGTGCGCTCCAGCACGTTCGATTGCGCTCTCTGTACAAGACCAGAGGGAGGGAGGAGGCTGCTGCAGGGGCGCCCAAGCAGTTACGATGTGCTTCTGTTAATGATCATATCTAAATATATGTGCACAAACAACTGTGAAATTAAAAAATATGGACAATAAATAACTTTCACAACATCAGTTTGGCGCCAAACTGCAGCCCCTATGTGAGGCATATGCCGCATGCCCACTTTTTGCACCACTGGCTATGAGGTTTCTCTTCAGGAGAAATGAACATTATAATTGTCATGTGCGAGGGGGCTCGAGAGCAGGTAGGACCCAGACGCAGAGGCAGGAGGCACACGGTTCCAAGGCAAAAGGGTTTAATAGCAAACAAAAGGCGCTGCAGAGCAGGATAACCAAACAAACCTAAGCCTACTGTGGCGTGGCATGAAACATGGCAGAAGACTTACATGGACGAGACGTTACGACGTTAGAGACGTTAATGGACCAGCACAAGAGGAAGGGAGAGACGAGACTTAAATACAGGCAGGGCAGACAAGACACAGGTGAACATAATCAGGACAGATAGGGACCAGGAAGTAAAACTCAGGAACATGACCAGACAGAACACCTTTCAAAATAAAACAGGAAACAGAACCAAACATGACAGAACAAAACGGAAAGCAAAAACCAAGACAAAAGAAACCCAAACCATGACAATAATAGCCTAAAAGGCTAAAAAAATTGATTTAGCCCTTTAAAACCAGGAAGCATCTCGTCAACTTTCAATAATGACTCTTATTTATATGTGTTCTTCAATCGTTCTCACTGTTTTCGCTGTATTCAAGAACCTTCAAACCAGAGTTTTTCATGTCAGCCATGATCATTTGGTATCAATAGCACAGATGCAGCAGAACATGCATGTGTTTTATTAACTGGGTAGAGTATTTAAAAGTACACATAAAGTAAACATAAGTAGAGTATGTACTTTAAAAGTTGAATGAAAAGGGTTCCCATGAATCGAAAAAAAGATATCTTGTAATTATTTAATTGAATCAACATCTATATTTGGGTGTTAGCCCTAATGATTATGTGTTAAGTACTTTTTACTACCTGCAAGCAGCATCATTTGTTTAAAAAAAACGTACTGCTCTGATTGCCGGTAAAAGCTATATTTGGTTTGTTTTTCCAGTTTTGGAAAGGTAATAGAATCTATTGTTTATAAAAGACATGTGAGCCACTTGTAATGTTCAAAGGATTTTCTTACTCCAGTGTACACAGATAAAAAAGCTGGTTCTTATTTACATTTTTGTTTAAATGTATCTCTAAATAATCAAGTTACAATGAACTTTTGAAATAAAGGAAATGAATAAATATATTAAAACATACATTTCATCTTGTTTCAGATCAACATCCTTGACTCAAAGAGGGGAATGAATGTGGGCATTTTTCTCAAACAGTTTAAGAGGTAAGTCTTTCAGTTGGTTTCTAAGCATGTTTTCACACCTTGGATCATGTGACCCACTTCACACTTTGTATGGTTTGACGTTTGGGAGGTGAGAAGGTTCATTGTTCATTTAGTGTTAACTAGATCTGGCAAAAATCCAAACGTAAGTTTTGCTGCTGCAATCAAACCTCAGTGTGGTTCATCACAGTGTACTGTAGGTGAAACCACAGCCTGAAACTGTTTGAAAGGGATAATGGCTATGAAGTATGTCCATAGAATGGAATTCAGACTATGAAGTACAGTATGTCTGAATCCCCCCCCCACACACACACACACGCTACGTAAAAACAATATAGTGGAGACTATCTAGTGTCACTACGTTTTTCTTTCAGTGGAAAATATGATGTCACCAACTTCCTGATGTAAAAACCTAAAGGACATGTCACACAGCCACTACGTGCATTTTGCGCATTTTCCGTCAAGGGTTTCGGCTGACAGGTCGAACATGAATCTGGCTTTGAGCTGTTCAAAATTTTTGGTCAGTTGAGATTTATGCAGTTTATGCATATTTTACATAGTTTATATGCAATTATTACGTACAGTTAATCTTACGCAGTTGTGCATTATTTTTGCAAGTTGCATACGCCAATTTTTGGCTTTCAACGAGTGTTGAAACGAAGGTATGTCTAACAAACTTTTTACGCATCTACCACCTATGTATAACTTGTTTTTTTCTTACTTTCTTTTTATTGCCTTTTAAACACACAGTTGAAACATACAAAAAAAGCAGAAGTAACAATAAAAATATATTTACAAAGCAAAACCAAAAAAAAGAAATAACTTGGAATGCCTCGGCTCTATAGGGTTTTTTACAACAATGTCCATGTATAAGTATTTATGACGTCGTCCATATTTTCGATATTTTTTGACAAAGATCTTCTTTAGTTCTTATCCTATAGTTTAACAATTCCATCACATGTATTTTATCTGAAAAAACCTGAAGTGGTCCTGGTTGGTAGAGTTAAATTTCAGTTTCAAAGTTTCAAAATTTAGGAAATGTCTATTTTTTTATTAATTTGCACATTTTTGTCATGAGAACCTGGAATTAAGACCTTATCATAAGTTAATCACTGGAGAATCCTAAGCTCTTCCTCTAGCCTGTATTTTCACACAACATTGAACCACAATTTTAGCGTAAATTCTGTGACCTTTTCCATTTGGCTAATTATATTCAAGGCTTCTTGTTTATATTGCCAATAAAACTATGAATTTTGCTGCCATTTATTTTGATTCTTGCAGTGTGTTTTAGGTCAAGTGTTGGAATACATCTAACAGCTTCGATAACTTTTATATCGCTTATACGGTGCACACATCATGTTAAAATGACCTAATTGGCACAGGAATCACTAATGAATTGCATATAAACAATGCAATAGTCATGCATATTTCATGTTCTACATCGATTTACGTGTTTTTTGCGTGGTTTATTTGTACTTCTTCCATAGTTTATTTATTATATATCTGTGAAGACCACGACTTTTCTCACTTTTTTTCACGTATATTCACATATGATTAAAAATGTTGGTAGTGGTTGTGTGACACGGCCTTAATCAATATAAACATTTTACAAAGAATATTTATAAATACATTATGGTCTGAAAGTGAAACCTTGAATGGCTTGTTAAAAATAATATTTTTTCTCCCTTCAAAAATCGTTAAAACACAATACTTTGTGGTTTCAATTCACCAATCTAGTGAGCATCGATGCACACTGGTTTTTCACTGAAACTTCTGAGAAGTTTCTAGAGCACTGGATTTTGGAAACACACTACTATATAGTGCAAGAAGTGTTGAGTAGTGAAGGGACAAATCATGAAAAAGCAGGAAAATATCCCTTTTGTGAAGTAGCAGAAGGGGATTACCATGTTTATTTTTAATGTATTCTCTTCCTGGTCAGAACTTTGTTTTATTCATCACCACAACAAATGAGAAGATGTTGTCATGGTAACTCCTAGGTATTGTCCACTCTGTGTCAAATTAAAGCAAACCAAATAAAAGTGAACACTTTTTCTGAATCACATTTGAAATACAGAGCCAGCCTGGTCTGGATCTTATTTTAAGCCAAACAGTCAGCATCAAACTAAGAGCATTTGTCCTTGTAACCAAAGTGAGGTTACAAGGGCAGCAGTCGACGCTGAGACAGCTTCATCTCCACAGAAACTTCTTCCACTGCTGCTGGGAGACATCAAGGTGCTTTCAGGTCAGCAGAGAGACGTAGTTCCTGTAGCATGTTTTGGGTCTCCTCCCTGTGGGACAATCCTGGAACACCTCTCCAGAGAGCCTTCCAGAAGGCATCTAAAAGAGATCCCAGTGCCACTATTGGTGTGAAAGAGCAGCTCCTCCCGAGTGACTGACCTCACCTTATTCTGGGATGTTCTCCTGTTGGGTCTCAGCTTAAAGCTCATCACAATAGGTCAGAATAGGAACCTAATTTAACCAATAAATCGAGAGTACAAGCTCCACATTTCTGGAGCACCTTTGGCAGAATACAAGAAGGAACAAGATCAAACACTTTCTCCAAATCCACAAAGAACACGTTAAAACTTCCATGAACTTCCATGAACACTCAAGCACTCTGTATTAGATGTAGAGCTGATCCGCTGCACTTCTGAATCAGAGGTTCGAAATCGGCCAAATTCTTCCAGAATGCTGGGTTTACTTTTTCCAAGGAAGCTGGAGTTAAAAAACTTCCTCTGATGCCCTTTCATGAAAAAAAGGAATCTATAAGTAGGCCCAGTTATGAAAAATTAAATATATGTCTTAGATCATTTAATTAAAAATACATGTTAGAAATTCTGCCTGTAAAAAGTCAAGTTCATTTGAATAAAAGACCAGAGAAGATCCCATTAAATAAAAATATATACCGTACATTTATTAGCAGGAATAATAAGGTGTTTGTTAAGACAAAAAGTCATTGAAAAAGAAAAGTTAAACCTGTTAAATGTCCAGAATCCTTGACAGGTATGGACATGACATGAGGTTAGCACAAAAGCAGGACAAAAAGGGCCCGATCTAATACTTTGCAAATCATGTTGTCAGAGCTCGAAGACTCCTTCCTTATCAGCACAGGACAGCGCTGTTTACTTTCCTCAGAGCAAACAACATAATGAAAATGATTCTGTTAGAGGAGACCAAAGTGGACATGTTGGGCTGTGATGAACTGTATTTGAGGAAACCCAGAATCAGCAGCTGCTGGGCACAATGGTGACTATTTTTGCTGCCACGTGAGTTTAGTATCTAAAATGTTGGTGCTTAGCTAACCATGAGTTCCTCTGTGTGTCTTCTAAAGACCTATTTGAGGCTACCTGGAAGGCCATGCCAATCCGTATAAGAAAAAAATGTCAAAGGAGCTCAATCATCATCCTTATCTCGTCGCAGAGAAAATACTGGGATGGGATCTGATAAGAAACGTAAATAAAAATGTTTACGGATATGAACTAATGGAAGCATAATGGGACAAAATCCTTCCACCGTAGCTTCAGGCACTTATGTCACTGATTTTTATTACTATAAACAACCTCAACAGTGAAATAACAGGGTGCCATTGACCTTCGAGTATTTTTTTTTACTGGTTCTTCTGTCTTTTTTAAAACTTTTCGCTAAACAAATGTTTTTTTTGAAACGCAGAACAAGTTCAAACATCTGATGAAGTTCAGATATCCTCCTAACTTTTCCTGATATGTAAATTAGGACAGATGTAAATCGTATCTAAAAGAAAAGAGGGGTATTTTGTTTTTTCATGTCTATTTATGGAAGGAGGAGGGATATGTTAAAGGCCATGCAGCTGACAGACAAACTGTACAACACAGAGAGAAACATTTGGAGTTCAGGTTTCTTTACAAAACTTGGAACTCCAGTCACTCTTCGTAGCTTTTCCTAGTTTCATTTTCAAGAAAGTCCTAAGTAACCTTTTTAGTTTTTAGTGTGTTTTGCGAAAGACACACGGGACGGGAATGAAGCGCAGTCGACCGCCTTTCTAAGTGTGGCAAAGGCTGTTATGGCAGAGTGCTATAAGTGTGTTCAATATCTGTTTCCATGGCAGTGTTTTTGCATGGCCCTCCACTGTATTTTACTGGCATTTGCCTGAGCCATGCCGTCCAAAGTAAACAGCAAATATGAGCAGTGACCTCACCACTTTTATTTCCTCTTTCTTCCTCCCCTTTGCACTGTCTAGTTGATAAAGACCGTGGGATTTTAACATGAGTTATCGCTGCTTCTGAGTCTAACTCATATATAAATGAGTTAGACTGCTTGTCAATAGTGTGTTTACACAGATTATTTTTGCAGCTTCTGGTGTGCTCTTGTTCTGCAGGGCTTAAGTGTTTCCTGAAAAGCTTAGCTACTCTCTCTGTTATCAGTTCATTTTATCCCTCTGCTCATTACATCATCTTTCTCATGCATATCTTTTATTTTATTCCTCCATTATACTTTTGCATAGTTTCGCTTTGATTTGTTCCATGTTTTTTTTTTTTTTTAACTTGTCCTGTCCAACAGCTAGGCAGGCAGATGAGAGCTGAGGGCCTCTTGTGTTGGACATATTTTACTTTAACAATAGGGGTTATTAATCTTCTGACAAACCAAAGGTATGTCTGAATAAACCCCTTTTGTAGTTGAGGCCAAACTTTATTAATTTCAACCATGTTTGTAAATCTTTGGTGTTGGACCGGACGGAAAATGAAAGAAGGGAAGAAGAGAGAGGGATGTTAGAGAGGGGGGGGGGGTTGATAGTGAGAGGGGGGGGGGGGGGTAAGACCATGAAGCAGCATATAGCAGACAGGTTTACTGGTTGTTTATCATTACGGTACTGTTCAAATGTAGTACAAAAAGGGCGGGGCCTGTTCACACACACTCAAATGTTATCAACACACCTGCTAGCTGCAAAAATGTTCACATGTCAACATGTACACAAAATAGATAGTGTTCACAAACACATACCTATGCCTTTAAACCAACTGGTGTGAAATCTATCCTTCATTCAATCATGCAAACTATTAGTGCAAAGGTGAGCTAACACCTGTGCTCAGGTGAGTGTTTATGTTCTTCTAAAATGGATGGTGGAATGTGAAAAGAAGGAGGAGGAGCGCCCAGCCACCCCCACACCCAGTCCCCCGCCGCAGCAGCAGCGGCTGCCGGAATCCCCCCAACGCCACACGGGAACAGGCAGGGAACAACCGCCCCCCGGGCGACCAAGACCGCCACCCAGGCCAGGGCCAGCAGTTCCATGTTTTATCACTTGACTGTTTCTTAAATGTCCATTTACGTTGATCTCATCATTATTCTAATTTATTCCCTGCTTGTCTCAATAATTTCAAATGCACTTTGAGCGGCCTGCTCTTAGACTGCTGCATCAACAGAACTCGACTGACAGAATGTACAGCCATGTGGAGGTTTTTTAAATCCATCCAACTTTGATGAAGTTTTTTTTTTTTTTTGAATAAATGGGCACAATCTATTAAGTGTTTATTAAGTGTCACAATTTGCCTTATAAAATGTGTGCCCCATGAAGTTAAGATTAATGATTTAATTCATAGACACAAATCATCTCTGCAGCTTTTAATTTGTACAGAAATAATTCATCTTTGGCTCATTGGTTGTGAACTTTGTGCATCTGTATTCTGTCTTCAAATAAATTTGATTTTTTTGTTTTTGCTCAAACATCTCTGTTATTGACATCAAGGCAGACAGAAGCACAGAGTTTTTGGTGCTGTTGTTAGGCTTTGAAAGCGACCACCTGTACGATTAAAGTAAACACCCTCTTTGTCTTTCAGGTCCAACGGCTCCATTGTTGAAGACATACGTCGAGGAGATGGAAAGAATTATGGAGCCGAGCTGCTCAAAGACCTGCTGAAGTTGCTGCCTGATGCTGAGGAGGTCCGTGTTTGCTCGCCTATGTAGAAAAATGAATGACAGAAGCAACCATCAAAGACAGTTCATGTGAATAAAAAAAAAAAGACGACACATCCTGCTGAGCTTCCTCTTTCTCTTCACCCTGTTTGCAGATCAAGAAGCTCCAGGCGTTTAAAGGGGATCCAGACAAGCTGACACTGGTCGACTCCTTTATGTTTCTCCTAATCCACGTTCCACGGTAAGTTCTTTTCAATAGGGATGTACTGAGTTTACATAAAATGAAAAGTGAATTCATCAGGTGAGGAGAAGAGAAAAGCCTTTTGCACAGAGACTTGTTGAACATCTGCTTAGACACAAGTAAATAAATGAACTTTCTAAACCAAATTTCTAGACAGAGCTTGTTATCCTCTCGTACACGTTCTGTTTATCGAATAGAATTGATGTGAGAGGATTTTGATGTCCTTCAGTAGACGACTTTAAGCTATTAAATACAAACTGTGTATCTTTAAATTTCAACTATGAGATACATATCTAAATATCATGCCTGTGGCTCATATAATGAAAGAGTCAACCTTAAAAAAAAAGATGAAATAAACCTTAGATAGATAGATAGATGTCTTTATTAATCCCACAATGGGGAAATTTCATTTATCTGTGGCAGCAACACGACATTCAGAAATAATCTATATAATATAACATCAATAAAGGACATCACAAATCACATTTATATTAAATAATTAAAAATATTACTAAAATTATTATGGAAAAAAAATTATTATCAAAAATGAGATTCTTATTAAATAAAGAAATAAATATTAAATAGAAGAAAGTATAGTAGAGAGGTATAACAGGGACTGAAATCTTCTGAGATTGCCTCGGGGCATTAATGCCCCAGGATGAGGCATTTGCAGCCTGGCAACAGATGATGAGGGTACATTATGTGCAGTATCAGCAGACAACACAGATGAACCTGAACAACAAAAGCATTAACTTAAAGCAAGCATATATTTTCTAAAATGCAAATAAAGATATATTTGAATATATTATGCTCTTTCTTTTATTAATACAAAGGTGTAATAAATCACAGGTGATTTCAAAATTATAGTAAGAAACCATCAATGGAAAATCTCAAGGGGTTCCTTTTTTAAAAACATTGAAATCGCTAGAAGAATACGCCAGAAGGATGACGCAATTGTTTGTAAAAAAAAATCTCATAAAATAAAATAACTAGAAATATGGTGTAAACCCTCTCTGCTGTCTGTCAGGTTTGAGGTTCGAATAGAGGCCATGGTCCTCCGAGAGGAGTTCTTCCCTTGCTGTGCGGCCTTGAGCCATGACATCGATGTTGTCCGCATTGCCACCAAAGGTAACGACCCACTACTGCACAACACATTGCTGCAAAAGTAAAGATGAGTCAAATGTAAAAAAAAAAAAAATTGGTTATAGAAGTTTGTGCAGTTTCTTCCTTTTTTTACTCAAGCTATTCTTTAAATGTATCATTTAGTTTAAAACTCCAATTGCATATTTTTAGCTTAGTGATATGAAGCTATGAATTCACAAAATTACAAAATTTTTCTCTTTTCTTGTGTTGTTGATATTTAATGATAGACTTTACTTTAATGGATACATAAAAGTCTGTATTCTCATTTCATGAAAGTACTTCCTCTAAAATAACATCTACTATTTGTGTGAATACATGAGCACATTTCACACTAGTTCAAATATAACTGTTTTTTAAAAAACATTTTCTGGTTGGTCGTCTTCCCTATAACGCAAAGCATGGGAAAATAGTATAGACATTGGGGCAATTTTATTTAATACATCCTAACTGTTTGTACCAATAGTCAAAATAGTTGAAAATAAAAATAATTGTCACTAAAAGGCTGAAGTTGCAGATAAAGCATTATAATTGCTGTCCTCCATGGCGAGGTAACTGAATCTAACTGGACTTGCGCTGATCCTCTGCAGAGCTGCTGAACTGCGAAGAGCTTCACGCCATCCTTCACTTGGTGCTGCAGGCTGGAAACATCATGAACGCCGTAAGAGTTTCAAAACATCCACTCTACACATCTGTCTTCACGTCTTTATTTTTACCTGAAAACTCAATTTATTACCTTTAAATTACCACTAAATAAATGATCAAAAAACAAAGTTGAAAAAGTAAAAAATTGTGTTGATGTCCTTTTGTTCTCAGGGTGGTTATGCAGGAAACGCTGTGGGCTTCAAGCTGTCCTCTCTTCTCTCACTGGCGGACACCAAGGCTAACAAGCCTGGGATGAACCTGCTTCATTTTGTCGCCATGGTTAGTGAAGCTTCTCCTCAGCAATTTCACACCTAATGTGCAAGTTAAAATGATTTCATCTAAATCAACTTAGTAAAGTGAAGTTTAAGAAATGACAGCTTTTTTTTTAGCTGCTCTTTGTTGTAGCATTACTCAGCGGTTTTTGACGTCAAGCCTGTTCTGAACATAAAAGCATTTTCCAAGAGCAAAGTATAAAAGGGGGGGCGCCGTGAATGTGGTCATTTGAGCTCCCGGAGGGTTACTGTAGTCTGACTGTTCATACTTTGCATCACAAAAAGCATTTCACCAGAGAAATTTTGTGTATGAATGGAAAACACGGAATTTATCGGTTTTATGGTTTAGTATCACTTGAGATGAAGCATCTGCAAGCAAGAGAATCCGATTTTATGGAATTTTTTTCAAGAACAATTGCAGAAGACAAGTATTTTTATTTTTTAATGTATGTTAAAATTAGAATTATTCCTAACTTCCTATCCAAAACCAAAACAATCTTTAGTAGTTACATAAGAAGGGAGATACATAGATCTTTAAGTCACAGGGAAATCTTCCTTATAGGACAAAGCCTTAGAAATCCGTATCCAACATCAGGACTGAAGGGGGGGGCAGGTGGACAGCAGATGGTGAAAGAAAGCTCAACAGAGCCAACACTTGCATGCCAAACAGTTACATAACTAAACAAAAATGACAGTCAGCCACTTTGCATAGGACATTTCCTGACATAAGGTGCTAAACTGCACTCTGTCTGTTCTCAGGAGGCCAAAAAGAAAGATGAGAAGCTGCTGAAGTTTACAGAGAAACTTCAGGATGTGCAGAGTGCCTCCAGGTAAACTGAGCACAAGGCTGCATTTCTGTATGCTGTGAAATACTAAAAAATCTACATGAAGATCTCACAGAGAAGGCTTTCTAACAACTGCCAACTTGCTTTGTTACTTGGTTTGTTTGTTTTCTTTTTCCAGTCTTTAAACTGTTTCTTTGGGGTATTTGTGCAATTTGGACTGAATCAAACATACAGCTTTCCACCAATCAACTAACAGAAGGTAGAAAGACTCTCTGGCATAGATAGTTTTATCTAAAAAGTCAGATGTTTTAGTCTGAAGTATGGAGAACTTTTGGCTCAACTTGATCCATCCATCCTTTTCCTAAACCTGCTGAATCCCTTTTAGGGTTGCTGGAGCCTATCAGCTACTGTTAGGCCAAGGCAGGTTACACACTGGGTAGATCTCTTGGTCCAAATTAAAGGGATCAAAGAAATCCAACCATTTCGTGGTAATTTGTAAAATATCAACCAACCAACCAATCTTTGATCAAATCCAAAGCTTACAGGACACTGGGTTTATGTTATGCATAGAATGGAAAAGTCCAGCCACCTTACTCTGGCTGACTTCTCTCCTAAGTGCTATAAGGTAGCACAAAAGCACATGAGGACTCTAGGGGCTCTCTAAACTTCCCAAGGTCATACGTCAAAGCATAACTCCCCCCTGACTCTCTCAGGATGCAGTCCTGTCAGGAAATCTTTGAAAACCATACAGGCACTTCAACAAAATGCTGATGTTTTCTTTAGTCCACAGTGTCCTTGATTATAATGCAACAACCCACAGAAGTGCATGGTCCTGATTGTCTGCTGTTTTCATGTAGAGTTTCAGTGGAAAACATCGAGGTGGAGTTTTCCTCGCTTTTCCTCCGGATCAAATCCTTGGATGAGAAAGTGCGGGGAGACGAGGAGCTACTGCTGCAGCTGGAGCCCTTTCTGCAGGTGAAGGAGCTGCAAGGACATTACACTAACACACGCAGGAGGCTGAATTCAGACAGCCGTACCTTAGTGAAGCGATTGAAGAAGGTTCATGTGTGTTTAATGTCTTCCCTCAGAGCTCAGCACAGACGCTGCAGGATTTAAAACGATGCATGCTGGAACTGCGTAAAGAGGGGAACGCTCTCATTGATTTCTTTTGTGAAGACAAGGACACCTTCAAGCTAGATGAGTGTTTCCGCATCTTTCAAGACTTCTGCATCAAGTTCAACAAAGCTGTTAAGGTTAGTTTGAGCTTTTAGTCTGTTTTTATTAGTGCTGTCATGCGATTAATTTTTTGTACAATAAATCATGAATTGTAAATTAATAATCCAATAAATAAATTCGATTCAAGTTAAAAGATGTTTCACCTATAAGAGGTGAAATGTCTTCTAACTTTAAAAACTAAGTCCAGCCCCTAAACCTACTACTACGATGAATTTTAATCTAACCTAAAAATTGCTGTGAAAAGCCTCATTTTAAGATATTTTGATTTAAATTTGCGGCATTGTAGCGCAGTAAAAGATCAAATTACAACTAACAAAGTGGCTTAATGAAGTTTTCCTAAAATAACAGAGATCCGACCTTTACGTTTACACCACCAAGAGGGAGTATTTTCAGTTTAATCCAAGCCTCATCTGTGCTGAAATCAGTAAAAGTTTTTATGAAAAACTACATTCTGGGGAAAAGTTGTCATTTGAGCGCTCATTTCTAGATTTATGTCCATGTGTAATGTCACCCCTGACGTGCTGACGTCTGTTTTTCTTTCAGGACAATGTGGAGCGTGAGTTGAAGGAGGCAGCCAGACAGCGGCGTCTAAAGGAACTGGAGGAGAAGCGCTTTGCGTGGGCGGGGGAGGATCAGAGCGGCGTCTTCGGCCGCAGCAGCAGCGAGAGTGACATGGAAATGCTCACAAAGGAGGGTCTTGTGGACTTCTTCCAAAGGCGCTCTCAGAGTCCTTTCAACCCACTGGGACGCTCCGCTAGTGCTCGGCGCCACCGGCACACAGTAAACTCGGTAGCAGATCGAGAACTCCAAGGATACCTGGAGCTGTTAGGAAGCCCGAGCAGCGCCCCGGACTTTTCCAGGTTTAACAGCCTCCCGCGCTCAGGTCGACCCGTCCAGCGAAGGACGACCCCGTGGATTTTTGCGCAGGATGAGAGTCGTGAGGTGGACTCCGACAGACTTGTGACGTCTCCACAGGCAGAGACCGAACCTATTAGCCCATTATCCAGGTTTTCCTCTTCTAGGCTAAAAGACAAGGAGGACTCCTACAACTACAATGACCGCTCAACTGTGTCAGAAAACAGTGTTCTCCGTCCTTCCTTTTGTGTCTTTCAAAAGCCCGCACTTTTTCCCAACCCTAACCTTTCTGGACAGATGAATGTCCGAGTGGAGAAGCATACTTTAGTTCGAGGCCCTCAAGCTTTTGATCTCACCAGTCCAAACAACAACAGCAGTCAGATGCACTTTGTCAACCAGAAGGATGCGGATGTAACCGACGTGGAAAATGAGAGACAATCGCCTCCCAAGACTCTGAAGGGCTTTCAGGAGGATGAAAGTGTGGAGGCCGGAGCTGATCCACAGGCAGCGTGGGAAGTCCTTTCCCCCACACAGGCTGGGGAGGAAAAGGAAGAAGAGGACTGCAGTACAGTTTCTTCAACAACCTGTGACACTCCTCTCCCACTAGACACCTCCGTGTCCAACAGGAAGCCAACGTTTTATGTAGTAGACTGCACAGAAACGGACTGCTCCATAACCCTGGATTATGATGCTAAGAGCTCTTCCCTAACGAAACAAGGACTTTATTATGGAACAGACACAGGACAGGAGACACAAAAAGATCAAAGCTCTTTGTCCTCTAATGTGGAGTCTTTGTCCCCCAGTGATCAGTCCCCTTCTGTCAACGAGCTCTCAGCGCTCCATCCTGCAGAAGCAGCGTCCGGGGCTCCTTCTGCCGCCACGGAAGACTGGGACACAGAGAGCTGCGACACAGCTGAAGGAAAGCAGGGTGTGGAAAAGGATGCACAGAGAAGCTGCAAAAAGTCTGTGCACCCCAAAAGCAACAGAGTCCCAAAGTCCAGCGGTGTGCCAGGGGTTCGAACGCTCACTGGGAGTGAGAGTCAGGGCATGCGGAAGGTGGTGCCCATCAGCAAGCTCATCAAGACCAGCAAGCGAGCAGAGAAGCCCGCGGCGCACGAGAGCGGAGAGCTGCGGCGGCCTCTCCGGGACCAGAGCACCCCAGCAAGAGGGCGGAGCGACAAGACCACCAGAACTCTTCGGCACTCAAGTTTGCCTCCCGAAGAGTCAAAGGCCCAGAGAGGGGGTGGGCAGATGGGCAGCAGCTCTCGATGGGCCCGTGATTCCCTGCCAAGAAAAGCCTCCATCCACAAACCGAATGCCAAACCCCTCAGAAACATCCCCAAGCCTCCACCCGAGGAAAAGATGTGCCGCTCCACCATGAGGGCTCTGGCCCAGACTCAAGCGCAGGGAGGGGCCACCTCTGAGAACAGCAGCGAGCACACACACGCCCCCAAAAGCACAGCCGACGTTCCCAGCTTTGCCAGAAAGACAGTGGCTTCGTCCTTCAGGACTAAGAAGGACCCACCCGCTGTGTCCGTCCCGTCCACACTGTCCCGCAGCCCCTCCCTGATGGGCCGACAGCCTCCTGTGAAACCCGGTCGGGTGTCCACCGCCACTCACAGCAGCGAGGAGAAGCCACAAACAACAAACCTGCGTCGGGTTCAGAGCATGAAGGCCTCCCACCGCAGTGAGACTCCACCCCCACCCACAGCGCGAGAAAGTATCCGGAAGAACAGCAGCTTCTCTGAAAGGTCGGTGCAGGGTAGAGACCTGATGTCCATCAGGGCCGCAAAGCCCGGCTGGAAGTGAAGCCACAGAGTTGGAAACTTTACTGTTAGGAGTGTAACGTCAGCCGGTGGACTTTTTTTTAAGGTTTACAATTCCTAAACTACAAGATGCAACAAACCTCAGAAAATCAAGTAAAGCATTTTTTTATCCGTAAGTAAACTGACAAACGGCATAATGGCGTGTTACCTTCTTGCCTGCGTATCTGCTGTCTAAGCTCGTGTCCGTGACGATGTTGATCAAAACACCACCGACTCACTTCGCTGCTAATTGGCTCTCCGTCGATATTGAGATTCAGCGTCTGCTTCTTTCAGGGCTCCATATCTGTTCCGTCTCACCTTGCTGCTGTTGACGTGTGCTTTTCAGCAGCCGTCTGGTCCACCGACACCAGTTTTTTTATTTTATGCTTGATACCTCAGAATGATGGCAGTGGCCTTGTACCAGCAGAAAAAAAAGAAGCAGCTCACTGTGTTCTGCATGTTAATGTTGTGAAGAAAACCTTATCAATCAATGGAAACACACCTGCCACGCCACTTTGAAGAACCACTGACATCACTGCAATATTTAAGCTCATAAATACTGTAGAGCAATAAGTACGTCCTGTACTCTATAGAAAAGAAGTGCATTCTCTTAACGTAATAGGGGTTATGTGTTTAAAAAACTCTTATCTAGTACATTAATTAATAAACACATTTGGAAAAAACAAAAGTGGGAATTTACAAAGTTTTAAACAGCAAAAAGTATCAGTTATGTGATTTTGTTTTTGAATGTCCAATCTTAATTTTCTACTTACTGTGAAGGTTTTTATTTTGACTTTTCTCTTTTTCTGTCGTGACCTTATTGCAACTTACACAGAACCCAACTGTTAGAACTCAGCCAGACTCTGGATACAAGGAGCACCACATTAAGGTTTATTACTCTGCTCACTTTTAAAAATAGAGTCACACATTGCATGTCAAAGATCCGTTTTTGTTTAACATTTGGATGATAGTTTTAAACCACCAGCAGAGGCTGTAAATTGCTTCCACACAGACGGCTGGATTGTTGTTGCAGATCAATATTCCTTTAAATTATTGCAAATCTTCAACAAGTTGACCATTAAATGGGTAGTTTTGGTTGACTTACACATAACGCACAATAAGTTGTTGAGGATTTATTTAACTGTTTTAGGAGCAAATGTTCCATAGGAAAAGAGCAAACTAGCCTCAAGTTAGGCAGCATCAGCAGGAGCATCCAGGTTTGTAGGGACGACCAACTAGAATCCAGATGAGAATTCATGATGTGCTCCTGGACTTTGAGAAAAAAGAGGACTCCATATTCAGAAATTCCTACATTCATGGCATTAATACTGCACAACCAGGATAAAAATTCTTAAACCATTAGGAGTTATTTTAAGCTAAATAATTTGCCAGTAGGGTAAGTAAAATGGTCTTACCATCTTATATTAAGGAAAAAACGTCTAGCCACTAAGATATGTTTTCTCAAACTATGATTATTTTGCATCTGAAAAACTTTATTGATGAGATTATTTTTTTTGCAAGACACAAAATAAGACACATTTTCCTAAAATAAGAATCTTTTAACTTTCTTAAGACTCAGTTTTTGCAGTGTAGGAGTGGAGAAAAGTCCTCTAACCATCTTATAGCTTAAATATCAAAACCATCCAAACATTTCTCTGACTACTTCTGTGAGGCAAAATTCTGCAATGACGCAACACAAAGTGCTTTCCCCCCATAAAAACTGTATTTAAATCAGTAAAATAATATAGAATAACAAAGGAGACAAGAACTAGAGACAACCGCAATTCTGTTTCTTGGAAAAATGTCAAAATAGATGCAAATACGTAAAAAGACTTGAATAAAAACAACAATAATACTCATTTTTAAATAAAAATCAAATAAATATATAAGTAAAAGCAGACTTGAAAGTGGATAAAAATACCATGAAATAGAATAATTTAAGAAAAATGTATAAAAAATGTACCCTTATTGTGAAAAAAAAAAAAGATGTACATTTAAACAGGTAAGTGACTAAACAGGATGGACCTAAAGCACTTAACTAGTTTATAGAATGTTGTGGAAAACCAGACCATCAATAATCAATTCTGTGTGTTATCAAAGCATAAATTCACGTTTTTAAAGTAAACATATTCATATGAATCCAAATCTTAATTTCTGAGTTCAGACTAAAAGCCTTTGACCCCAAGGACAGAAATGCTTTAAAAGAAAGACTTTTGACTTTTTTTTTCTAAAGCAGTTCAGGATTCTGGGTTCAGGCAGAACTTCTTTACCTCCTACATAGCGTTCTGTAAGGAGTTCACTTCAGTTTATTTTTTTCACACACTTCTGCCTTTCTAAGAGTTGTTCAGTTTGTGACAACCATATCACATCAGTGCATTAGCTGTAATCCCAGCGTAGCTCATCTATCAGGGTCAAACCCTTTTTGATAAGACAAAGCCTTTCGTACATTCCACTGCATCTAACTGTGACAGGGACTCACGTTTCTTTCATTTTCTTCACTTACAAAAATGAAGAGTACCGGTAACACACTAGCAGTGCTGCCATTCTCTGCATGTATTCCTGATCCATATACAGTAATGCAAAGGAAAGTCTGTTTTCTTAAATCCAGTACTGAAATGTTTAAACTTCAGGAAAAACTTTTCCTGATTTCATGAATCTTTTTGTAAAACTACTGATTTAAAAGTATTTGTCACTTTCTGTGCAGCAGTTTTTCCAGCTTTACAGTTAAGATCCACTTGTTTCAATTTAAAAGGAATTGAAATTGTTTTTGAACCTTTAAACTGCAGGAGGGCACAAAGTGTGTGTTCAGCCTAAAAAATGTGAATTTGTCGTTCAGATGGCTAAAAATGTCTCCATTTGAGGTTTATTGGATTGAATTAACCTTCTAAATTAACCTGGATTACAGATTGAATAAATTTTGGAGACAACTCGTGCTACATTTCTATCCAATTGTAGTGCCTGCATTCATCTTTGTGCGTCATAAAGTACCTCCTGCAGCCTTTCCCTTTAACAGGGTACACGCCACAATAGATGCCCTTTCCATCGCATTTCAGTGGCTTACTTACAACGGCAGGGCTGCTTTGGAATTCGTCTTCTTTCATGTCCACCACCCTTCCATGCCAGTGCACGGTTACTGTAGTAACCCCCCAAGTTTTTTACCCCAACTAACAGCCCCACAAACTTTAAAGGTCACAAAGTGTTCTCACTTCAAAGGGCATCATGTATTCCTAGTGTTTTAACTCCTCACAGGATTTGATCATTGCTAAAGACAATGCGCAGCAATGCTGTGCTGCTAGGAATAATCGTTACTCAGTGCATAATTTGAATTTGAAAGGTAATTTTGGTGAAGTTTACTCTGAAATGCTCATCTGTAATGTGACCATGGATGCATCTTCTGTTTCATGGATTGAGACCAGCAGGTGTGTGACTCTGCTGCAGACTGATCATAAGACAGAATGGCAGCACGTTACAGCTGCACTTCCTGTTTCTGATGATGACACTAAAGAAACGAATAAAACCACATGTTGCTGTGGACTGAAAATGTGTCTTTGATTCATTTTTCTTACTTATTTAACACATTCTGAAAATTAGAAGATTGTCATTTCAGTTTAGATTTCTTAAAGCTGTTCATGGTTACTTGACAGCAGAACAATTTGCCGTATTGAGTTTGATTACTGAAAGAAAGCATTTGGGTGATTTGTGAATTTGAATAAAATTCAGCCAGGACTCCATTGAAAATGAGATTCTTAATCTCAATGGGACAATATCTGGGTAAATAAAGGTTAAGAAGAAGAAGTAGAATTTACACTATGAAAATATTTGGACAGTAATTTTGACCACACCAAATATAGGTTGTTTTGGGGGTTTTTTTCTTCCAAAAAATAGTTGAAAAAAATACATTATTGTCTTAATTCCACCTAAATTCTGCCAGTTTACATAATAATAAAACAGTAATATTCTGGACAGTTGTACTTTAACCCTCTCCAGAGCTACTGGTGTGTGGATTATTGGATTATCTATACATTAGATTAGTTTAAGTGTGAATTGCTGAAGCTAATTATTACGTTTTCTTAAATGTTTTTGTGTTTGTTCTCATTTACTTTTTTGAATAACAAATTTTTTAAATAACAAACTGTGTTACTAAATTAGAAAGGAAGAACCAAACCTGTTTTATTTCTTTCAAACTTCAGCTACCTTGATTGCATTAATTACTTTGTCCACATCTTTCTAAATACTCTAACTTCCTGTCCCACTTTTGGAGAGGAAAGCTGTGCGTCACCCTGATGTTCTCACTGCAAAGTCAATAAGAGCTGAAGATGTGTTACCTCTGTCCACCGCTAGAGGACAGCAGAGTGCTTTATCTTTGAGCTCCAAACTGGAGCTATTGACCTTAACTTACATTTGTATTCTGACCAATGCTTTTAGATTGGAATATTGCCGTTTGCGTTGTTTGTATACGGAAACGTCTCATATTAGCCATCCCATGGGACCATGAAAGTGGTCATATAGATGGAAAACAAAACCATTAAATACATTTTAAGTTAAAAAAACAACTATGAGGGAAATTAACAAAAGATCTAAAAGTCAAAGGTTTTCTGTGAACTCGTAACTAATATAACTGTCTGTTAAAGGTGAAAACTGTCTTTTGTCTTTTTTTTTTTTTTACTTGGCTCACATATAAATGAAAAAAAGACATACCGTAATATTTTGAACATGTCCTTGATCATCACCCATGATCTGGATCATGGGTGGGGAACTCAAGACTTTGAGGGCCGGCGCGTGTGTGCATGTTTTTACAGATTTCCTTACCATACTCCCAGCTGATTACCTGGATCAGGTGAGTCCAACCAATTGGAACAAGCCAGAGCAGGGTATGTTGGAAAGGGAGCAGGAATGCAGCCCTAAGTCCCCACCCCCTTTTTTTGAAACCTCTTTTGTGAACTGGAGCAGCACCCACAAAGAGGGTACACCCCGAACAAATCATTAGACGGCTCATTGCAGTTTCCTTTCATAATTTATACGAAATATTTCGTTAGAGTTCCTAAAAGACCAGGGTTTTTTTTAATAAATGGAAAGCATGGGTACAGAAAGTTAATTATAAAAAACATCTCAGGACTCAGCTCAGAATTCGTAAAAATCCAGTGTTAAAATGATAATACAAATGAGGATGTTTGTTGAGATAACTTGTTTGGAGCTCAGAGACCCGTGACACTTGGCACAGTCAGGTCAGCAGATTAGGTCCAGCAGCTTGTGACTCGGCACGTTTGTCTCCAGTTGTAGTCGTGTGTGTGTGTGTGTGGGTGTGTGTGTGTGTGTGTGTGAGTGAAGGATAATGTTTCTCTTTATCCCTCCTGATCCTGAAGCTCAACCACCCACCTGAGGAGCAGGATCTGTACTTTCACTCCACCTCAGGTACAACCTCGTCATCCAAATGAAAAGGAAATATCAAGAACATGTGACCACTCACTGTGATGTAGCAGCACATTGAAGCATGCATCTGGGACCAGCAACAACGTTCCTGAAAAGACAGGTTCTTGCCGCCACTCCAACCAAGGAATAAGTGAGTAAACTACTTCATTTTACAATTTGAAGCCAAGATCAATTGAAATGATGCGTCCATGACCACTGCTTAAAACATGATCTGACCTTAAATTTATTTCTTTACTCATCTCTGAAACTTTGATAAATTCAGTGATCCGTTTTTGTGACATCACATCATTTTCTTCCTGCTTTTACCTTTCAAAATGAAGAATTTGAGTCAAAGCTGCTCCCATCTTTTGATCAGAAATGCTTTATCGTGCTGCAGCCTCAGGGATTAGTAGTGAAGGATCAACTGCAGACCGCTGAGATTAAGACTCGTTTGTGCACGTCTGCCTGAAGTCAAGAGTTTCCGCTACTATTGACAGACTCTGAACGGACACAGGTCTGCACGATGAACAAACCATGACAGCATTGCTGTGAGTGATGCTGAAATCATGATTTTTTTCACACATGTATGTAACACGAGCAAAGATTTGTCCCTTAAATGAGTTGGGCAGAGTTTATGAGAAACCCCAAAGTACCTTTTTCCTGTTAGGTCAGGTACTGCAGTTGATTTCTGCTCCTGCTTCTTTCATGAAGTAACAAGTCTGCAGCATTTAAAGAAAATAAGTCTGTATCTTTTAGCCATGCAGGCATTGAAACTATGTTATAAATATTGATTGTTTTTGTCCGTCTGTGACCGTTTCCTGCAGCTGTCACTGACCCTTATTGACTTTCATTCAAACATAAACAGAACTTTTCTAATGTTGATGTCCATTTCCTAACCAGATTTACAGAAATACTCTCAGTTCATCCACTGAATAGGTGGGTCTTTAATTCTGGGCAACACAGTTTCTGTTTGTTGTTTATTTCATCTTGGGTTGGACAGAAAGCTTGTTCCTAATGTTAACAACGAGCAGTAAAAATGCTACAATTGATGTACAACACTAGAGTTTGCTATAATTGAAGTTTAGTGCAAACTTTAGCCTTTAAATGTTATTTGTTTAAATACATGTTGATTCTTTGTTTTGTAAAATTGACATAGAGGTGGGTTGTTGCAGCATTTTTTATTAATGTTTGTTTTCTAATCAGAAAATGTTGATTAGATCTGAAAATGAACACCCACATGAAAACGTTAGCTTTTATTCCTGGGCTCTTACCCCAACTCTGATACAATGCATACAATAAAGCTTAAACTGTAAAAAAAACAAAACATGATCCACCCTTTATATCCGGATTGACTGCTCCATCATATAGATTTGCTCTGACAGAGTTGTGCCTCATACATAGGGAGCAGCCTGACCTGGAACAGCAGCTTTAGTTTGTGCTCTGTAAATCCCGCTGGAACCTCTTTATGAACTGGAGTTCACACAACACTTTACATAATAACATGCTTAGTACAGATGTTGTACTAAAATTGTTATAATTTAAAAGAGAATGAAGAAATGTGTGCATAAATATTGCATATATAACACATGTTCAGTACTAAAGGAATGGCTGGTGAGCAAGTGAAGTGATGTTTTTCAATAATGAATTTCCAGTTCAGTGATCTGCCTTTAACCCTTTAGTTAGTTCATAACAAATGGACCCAGTGAGATTACAATTCTATTTTAGCGGGCAAACCCAAAGTTAAATGATATATTTCTAATTGGATTAAATTAAACTTTTTGCCAACATAAATATTTAAATGTGTTTGTCAAGAGGTCTTTCAAGACCGACAGCATACGGTATGACATAATCCCACATTAATAATCTAGAAGCATCCAAACTATTTTTATATGAACGTATGAATTATGAACGAGCTAAACCCTCCCACCTCTCAGGCGCCTTCAGCTTTTTATTTTTTATTTTTTTTGTCTGCCTCTTTAATAAGGAGGTGGAAGTGAGGTTGAGCTCTTTCCAGCCCAGCCGCAGAGTGGAGCCGCACATCTTTGGACGGAGCAGAGACCCAGCAATGTTTGCTCTTCGCAGTCCTGTGATTCATGCTCATGCGTCAATGTAGCTAATGTGCAGGAGGATTACGTGAAGGTTAGTAGAATCATCTGCATTCTTCTTGTTTTCTATCATCAAAGGTTGTTGAATGTAATCAGTGGTCTGACTGGTGACTTAAAATAAATGACGCTGCCACTACATCTTTGTATCCAGCGTGCATGGCTCAGTTTAGTGTTTGAGGCAACTCGGATTTTTCTTTTTTTTATAAAAAGTGGCAAAACTAAGAATAAGAAATGTAATTTCCACCTTCAATGTAACCTATATTATTCATACAAATGCAAATAGATTATATATGCAAGAGTTGCAGAATTCTATTATTAAAAAGTCTGTTATTCATATCCCAGGTAAAAGCTCAGATCAGCAAATGTCCAAACCAAAGAATTATTTGCATGACTTTGTTTAAGCATTTAAATCATGTTTCATATCACTTCTCAACTTCATTTGTCATCCATTGGTGGATGCTGTGATCCTGCTAACCTCCATTCACTGATGATCAGAGTCTCTCTGCGCTCTGATTACAGTTGTTGTTATATGACAGGCCCCTCAGTACAGCGAGTGATCCTGCAGAAAGTGATGTGACTGAGCTGCATACCTCTCCCACCACTGCAGTCCCTGAGCTGCTCTTACAGCTGTAGCTATGTGAGCTTATCCATACACTGATTGTGAAAATAGTTCAAATGGCTGAGTGTCTCGAGAGACATTTTTCTTGTGTATAACTGTTGTTTGGGTTCCGCTTCCTGTGAGTGAGTCAAAGTTCTTTTTTATTCCAGTTTTTTTTACCCAGGTTGAGCAATCAGACTGATCTATTCATTTTTATTTTTTTTAGCTCATATAGGATCACATGGTTGACATAATATTTATATTCAGACAGCCTTTTCCACACTAATGGGTCATTTCAGTCTCTAGCTTGTAAGAGTGTCAGAGGTAGAGCTGTGTGAATGTGAAGGACACATTGATGAAATGACACAGCTGATTTCTCTCAGCTGATCCAGTGATTCCCACTTGCTGTGCGTTAGCATGCACTCATGTCTTCTGCTTGTTTTGTGTTAAATGCAAAGTGAGCATATGACGCTTTTTTTGTAAATAAAGAACACACAGTACACTGAATTAACCAATAACTATAAGGTTAACTTACTGACAGCAGCTATATCCTTGCTAATGCTGATCTCAATTAAAACGAATTTAGTTTAAAAAAACCTGCAACATAAAAATGTTTTAGGATCATTTTAGCAGGGAAACAGTCATATTTTGGAAAATATTGTTTATTGTTATAATAAAATGTTTGCAGAATATGTCCCAAAAGTTTAGAATATGCTGTGGATGTAAAATGTAGTTAGTATAAAAATCTTTATTGTGGTTGGCATCAGAGCCAAAGAACCATTAATGATGCGTAATATTTTCTTTTTAAAACCTACTTTAAATAATATTTTCTCTAACATCATGTCATCAAACTCCTAAAGGCTGAAGAGCAGCAAATCTCACAGAACAGTTTTTCTAAAATTGAAATCAACACACCAGCAGATAATTTATTCAGGAAGAGCTTAACAGCACCTGGCTGCTTGTACCTGGGATAAGAAATGACATTTGTTGTATTTTCAACGTTTATAAGGGCTTCTTAGATTTTTTCTAAACTGCATATATACTACACTGGCATTGTAGTACAGAGGACACTGTGCTTTATAAACCAGAGTTACTGCCTCTGAACAAAGTCAATACTTGTTTGGGAGTGTGCTACCCTGCAGCAGTTAATTAACATGATTGGCGGGTTTTTTCATTGCTCGCTGACTAGTTGTGGTATTCAGGCTAAAGAGCCTTTAGACACACTGTTCTGAAGTGCTGCACTGCGACACTCACCTTCCAGGACCATCGGCCCTCCATCTGATGAGTTTGAAGCTCGATCATCAGTGAACTTTGTTTAACTTTGTCACTTTCAGCTGCAGAGGATGAGACGGGGAGCTAGAGGTTTATTTGTGGAGTTACCTTTCAACTCATTAGAACAACAAAATGCTCAAAAAATGAAATGATTTTGATAACATTTAGTGCTTCACCAAGGCTCCTTGTGTTTTACCTTCACTTTCACTGACATGTTTCTTTCTCTTTTTTGCTTTAGCAGTTTCTTGTCATTTTTCCCTGAATGAAGCAATTGTTTGGAATCTGTCTCTTTACATGTCTACCAGGGGCAGACTTACAGGGCTCGCCCAATTTTTGAGTGAAAATTAGCTAAATTATTGACAAGTTTCCCTTCTCTACTTCTGTGCCAGTCCCAAGCCCGGCTAAATTGAGAGGGTTGCGTCAGGAAGGGCATCCGGCGTAAAACATTGCCAAGATAACCATGCGACTCATCCACAAAATGAAAGGTTAATTCGCTGTGGCGACCCCTGATGGGAAAAGCCGAAAGAGAAAGAAGAAGATTGACAAGTTTGAAAAATCATCGATGCAAGCTCCTTTAAGCATTAGTAAGAGGATCTCAACTAAAATAACTGCGGCTGTAATATTAATAATACCAATAATTAAACTGTTTGAGATGAGTATTTTGGATCCTTTCATTTGTAATGGCCGTCCACGCTGCTGTTCTCATTTGCCACCCATCTGTACTCTTGTGATCCTCCTCTCGCCTCCAATATAAAATGTTCTAGCTCCGCCGCTGATTTTGACCAAACTAATAATATATATTGGAGCGAAATTAGAAAAGAGAGTTTATTTAATTTATTAGACGGATTTGGATCAAAACTTGGACAACACCCCAGAAATATTTTGTTAGAAAATGGAAAAACATACACAAAAAACAGATTATTTTGAAGCTTATTGGAAAGACTCTAACCTGTTGAATTTTTGGGTCAAAGTTTCACCAGCACCAGTTTGCTGCTATCAGTGAGATTTTTCACTTATGATTCGGTCATGTTAAAGACCAACTATACTTATTCCAAGGCCGAAACCTAAAAGAGTGCATTTCACCACCTAATGGACAGTTAAGAGTCATTTTCTCTCCTGAGTGTCTATTTTAGTATAATAATTACTCTTAATTACTCGCTTAACTTGTAAACTGAACTTAACAAAACTAGGCACAAAAAAATCTAACCTGAAATTGTGAAACACTGTTAGAAAAAGGTCTTTAGAAATGTAACATTTTGGGGACCTATGGTTCATTTAAAGATGTAAGACCGAGCTAAACAAAAACCAGAAATGTCTCTTTGAATCAGTCTGTTGCTGAAATATGATGTGGGATAAAAGTGGTATTATCGGCTTAAATTATTACTCAAGTCTGTGAAGGGTATGTAGCAAAACCTTACAGTAAACGGATCAGACGACAACAAACTGTATTCTCTTAATTCAGGGAAAGAATCATTTTTAGCTCGACTATATTCTGTGAACAAAATTGCACTTTAAAAAATAAGAAGAAAACTTTTACAAGGTAAAAAATGATAGTCATACTGCACAAATTATGCTTATTAGAGAATGTTAATGCTAAAAAACTATCTGTTTAAACTCAATAAAAACAAAAGGACACGTTCTCCTGTAAAATGGGTCCTTTTGTGGTTCCTCTCATTAGCTTCTACCTTTGAGCAGCAAACAGCCCGAATATTAATGGAAAAAGGAAAATCAAATTCCATTATTCCTGTGTTCAAACACAGCCGTAATCCACTTAACTATGAACACAGAGAAAACAGATGCATTCAGATAATCACTGGAAAACACTGTTTGCAGCCTGCCAATAAAACGTCAAGAGACGGGGAAACTCTCTGGAGACTAAATGCTGGTGCTGTGTGAGGGTTTGCATGCAGTTGTGTGCGTATCTGTGTGTGTTGTTCCTCCTGCCAAGCTAAACTGTGAAAATGTGCAAACAACAGGGGCAGCCTGGTGTCTGGAGTTGGAACAGCAGTTCATTTCCCTTCCAGGTGTTTTTTGAAGCTCACAAATATTTAGAGATAGTGTAAAAAAATACATTCACAAATTATGTTATTCACAGATCCTATTCTCTCTGCTAATAATTATAGCATTTTCACAGTCAGGAAAAAAGTATAAAGTTTTCATTTGCAGCTTTTCCAGAAGTCTTTATCCCCTTGATGTCTAAATTTATCTCCATGCATGAAAAAAAGAATTTTACTTGGTGGATGCTAAATAAAGGTAAATTATGAGCAGAATTGTTTTGATGCCCATTTTGCATCAATAGACATCAAGGGGGTTACAGTTTTCTGCATTTCCTAGAGGATTTTTCTGTTTTTTGTTTTTCACCTTACCTGCCATACTTGAGTGCATGGAATCCCCTTAGGCATCAAAATACTAAACAACAACACGCTTACACAAGCAGATTGGAATGGCGGATATGGGGTTTCACATTATTTGCAAACATATTCCAGATAATTTACAGCCAGCGATGTATTTTAGATTTTTTTGTTGTATTTTTGATCATTTGTCTTGACTTTCTTCATTAGAAATTTCCAGTCTATCAGTAAATTGTTGTGGCACTTGTTTTAGGAATAACCTAGTGGTTTAGGCTGCAAAATGATTCTCTTTTGCCTTTCCCAGCCACCTTAGAGGAAAGCAGAGCCGCCAGAAAAAACTTAGGACCGTTTTAAATTTGCACTGATAACATTTTAAATACAGAAAATGCCAAAGTGCGGACGTGGACTTTGTGTTTCTTATCTGCTCCTCTTCCGTGCCTATCAGGCCTTCGGGACTTCTGCCCTCTCTGGGGTTAAAGAGCAGTGCATGCTTGAAAGTCAGCCTCCTCCAGCCTCCTATTGGTGCCTGGTTTGCTTGTACTCCACCTTAGGACCCTCCCCTTCGCCTCTGGCTGCTCAGTGACTCCCTGACAGTCTGTTTGGATTACTGTAACAGCTCAGACCTTTCACATGCATCTCTGACTGCACTCGCACCGCAGCACATCATACAGGATTAAGTAACTAATCAATGTTTACTTTCCCTTCCAGAAGCAACCATGGGGTTCAAGTAAGTTGCAATTAGAGATGAGGATCTTTTCCAATTAAAAGAAAGAATCTATTAGATCGGTGGAAAAAGGCTATTGTATGTGGAAAAAATTACAAAAATAAGATGTGTAAAGTTTTAGGTTTTTCCTTTGAAGTCTTGTGAGCTAAGAGTTTAAAAGATGGATTTTTCCAGTGTACTACCAAATCTCAGGTGTTTGCTGACTTTAGCATGTCATTTGTGCTCCAAAAAAGTCCTTGTTATCATTGTTTGTGAACTTTTTTTTCTTCCTTTCCTGTATGTAACACTCACTGGTATCGGTTCATCTGTTATGAAAGATGTGTGTTTTTACACTGTCTACACTTGTTTCGTAGCTACAAAAGATGAGGCCAGCATATGATCACTTGCAATATAAAAAAAGACTTTCAAATGTAGTAAAGTTAATGATGTATGCAGTCTCATTTGCTGCATCATTAAACTTTGCATGACTGATCAGTTTAGGTGCACCTGATTCATTCTGTCTGATGGAAATAAATGCACAAAAGCACCTGTAACAGGTCAATAAAACAGCCCTGATCATAAATTATAATGTAAAAATTACACATCTATGTTTGCAAGTACTATTAAGCAGAAGCTTTAATGGTTTTTTTTCTTGTTGCATCATCAAGATGATTGAATAGTAGCTAAATCAACAGCTAGAAATGTCGTTTCAAGCTCTCTGAGTTCTGGTTGACAGATGTGCAAGCATGGTCAGTTTCCATTGTTCTTACAGCTGCACATCTGAAGGCTTCTGCTTCTGAGCATGCTCTCTTTCCCACATACACACATGCAGGACGCTGCCTTATCATCTGCCCCCAGAGTGCACGGTTGACAGATAGCCGACTTACGCACTGACTCAGGGTTTCTATTCACTCTTTGTGCCATTTTATTCTCTGAGGCATGTAATACAATCAGACAAACATTAGGAAAGGGGACTGAGGAGACAAAGGAAGTTCTATTGGTGGCTACACAGGTCTTATTGTTTTTTTCCACCATGAGGTGTGTCTTAAACTTCCTAAATAAAAGCTGGAAACTGCAGTTTATTTTTTTGGGTAACGAGTAAGGAGCAAAATGTGATTTGATGATATTTTCAGACCAAAAGTATGCTCTGCCACTGTAATCTCTTATCATTCTGATACTTTAGATTACATTGAGCCTCTGCTTACTTCTTCTCAAGGCTGTGGCTCCTGCTCCCATAACACGGTGAAATGGTGTCATGACCAGGGTCGCCTGCTGGGTCACCTCAGTTTGACAGTTTTGGTGGAGATGATGAAATTAAAAAAAGGCTCTGGATAACAGACTTTACAGTAAACCCAGTCAGCCATCATTATAAAAACATTAATTCAGTTTTAGAGGCAGATGGATCAATTACTGGTGTAAGTTCACTGCTCCTGATTGTGGTGCTCTTTATACCAGTAGTGTCTAACCCTTGATAGTGACCTCCCTGCATGTTTTGTCAACTAAGATCTTAAACTACCTCATCCAGCTAATCAGGAGCAAGTAGACAAGGGTCTCCTGGAAAACTAGGTCTTAAGAATCAGCATGGGAAATCCCTTTTTAGACAAAGCAAACGAGAGCAAAAACCAGGCAGATAAGCTGGAGCCTCTGTGACTTTTACAGCAGTCATGAAGCTCCAAAACTTGTATGTGTTGGGACTGTAACAGACTTTTTCATCATAAAGCTCATGCAGATGACAGAAAAAGCGATCACACTCTTTTGTCATGAGTGAAATCACAATAGGTTAGCGTCAAACTGGACCATGACTCGGCACTCTGTGGTAAATATGCAGCTTCAGCTTGAATGTTTTGAGGCCTGTTAGCAAATTTTGTCCCAAAATCCAATATGATAAATCAGAGAAACTCCTGTTTTTTTTTATCAAGAAGCGTGAACGTCATTCTAAGTTTGCTTAATTAATTACAGAAAACCATAAGTTAAAACAAAGTCACACAAATTCATGCTTAAATCATTATTAATATGGATCATGACTTTGGCCATTAGTTATTTTATCTCTACTTTATTAAGTTGAATTTGAGCTCTTAACACGGCTTAATGAGCTGTTACACAACTAAGACGTTTTCTTCCATAATGTTGAAATACCCTGTAATTTCTTGTTAATCAACTGACTTTCACGCACAGCCAAACTGACAACTGAAGACAAACTGGTACACTAGGAGATAAGACATGAGTAACGGCTAAATAATGACCCTTGATAAGACAAATTGCTTACTTTACAAAGTAGATTAAGCAAAAACTTGTGTGTATTGTTGCTTTGTCCTTCGCAGCTCTACTTTGGATTTTTTTATCAAGTCTGTGCAAACATTTTTTTATAACAAAAAGAGATGTCTATGCATGTCTCAGATCTCACCAAAGCTGAACTTGAATCAATTTTTAAAAAGTTGTAGAGGTGGATCATTGTTAGGAGGGAAAAAAAACAGCTGGAAATAATAACTATTGCAAAACTGCAAAATATTGTGATAAATGCATAAAGCATAAAAAGCTCAATGATGCACAGGTGAACCCACACAAAGGAGCTGTTCACCGCTGTTGCTGCAGATATTGAAACATGGCTTGTTTCTCTGATGTTGCTCTTTGTGTCTCCACCACTCAGTTTAAACGTTAAGCTTAAGGCAGTGCAAATTCAGGAAGTTTGACAAAAAATAAAAGACTCTTTTAAAACAATATTGAAAATAAAGCAGGAAAGAAATACATAAAACTTGTAAAAAAAAATTACATTTACCTACCATCTTTAACAAATTTTTCCAGGTATTATCTTACCATCTCTTTTTGGGTTCTCCTAAAGCTTGAAGGGTATTGATGTGCGTGTAAAGCACCTAAACAGGTTAGGTCAGTGTGTCAGTCTCTGCCCCTGAGCTGTTGTTGTTCTTTTCATTTTGCTTTACTCAACCTTTAAAAAATGTGCTTTCATTTTATTTAAGTAAAGTTCCTGAGAACCTGAAAACACCAAGGCCCAGCTTTGATTAACTTTACATTTTCTAATTATAATTGAGGAAAACAGCACACTAAAGAAAATAGATCATTTATTCATTAAACTGATAATGTCTTTACATTATTTCCTCTATGGTAGATTTTTATTTATTTATTTTTAATCGGGCTTTGAAGAGCACCAGAATGAGTGTAAATTCCTAATTTTCTTCTCTTTTAAACCTGAAAATAAGATCCGCTAGTTTGTATTTGTTACAGAAGAGGAGTGCTCTGGCAATGGAAAATGAGGCTGGAATATTTGCATTAACCAAATAAAAAAAAGCCACTGTCAATCGTTTTTACATGTACCTGAAGGGATTGTGACCTCCAGAATAATTGAGTACAGATTTCCTTTGTTTTTTTTTTTCATAAAAACATTAAATTTATCTTAGAAAATAATAAATTCTTTTGATTTCTTTGTTGCATTTGGCTTGTTTGTAAAGACTTGATGTGCTCTGAGCTTTGCCCTTTAGTCTGCTGATTCATCATATATATGTTGCTAAAATATTTTAAATAAGTGAATATCTTTTTCTCTGGGAGTCCCTTGTAGTTGCCACCACTGCTACATTACAAAAGCTCAATTTTGAGACAGCAAAACCATCAAGAAAAACTGAGAACAATTTTAGTTTAACGTTTAATTGAATTACCATTAATATTTATTTTTTAAGTCAAATATTTTTTTGATTTAGTATTTCTGCAGTACCAATTTTTCTAGTACAGATTAAGATCTAAATGAACACCGAACAACTTCTATGACGGACAACCTCTACAAAACTGAAAATCTCATCTCCTCTGCATTCTCCTCACTCACACCCTCATGTCCTTCTTCCCTCTTTGGTCCTCCTTTAGGTCTTTTTCCTGATACTTCCAACCTTCGCAGCCATGAATTCCATCACAATCTCTGTCTCTCCTCTTAATGTGTCCAAGCCATCTCAATCGGCCTCCCTGCATTTATCTCCAAAACATCTCAAACGAGCTATTCCTCTGATGGATTCATTGCTGGATGAGTGCAACACATCCCCTGTTTGAAAATGTCAAATGAATGGACAGGAAGGGATCAAACAGCCAGAAGCTTCTTACTGCTTTAAACTTTCCTGTGTGTGTTGGATGAAAATGTTCTTTTAATCTGCTGAAAACGTATTTTTTGAATCAGGAAATGTAATTTCACTTCTGGCAATAGAAAATATTTTTTGGGCTGTGAAAGCTGCTGTGTTCCTGCTTTCCAGTGCTTCTTCTGCTCATCTGTAGTGATGCTCACATTGGCACAGTGACTCAGCAGCTTTCACATGCAGCTGCACTCAGAAAGACCACAGTTTCATCCCTATTGGCTGTGGAGGTGCCCTTCAAATGCTGTGGGGGGGTTTTTTTGTTTTGTTTTTTTCATTTCTTACATCACCCACCACCCATCACTCACAGAGTTTGGATGCGTTGCACTTTTACTGTGAGGCTCTGCAGTTACTTCAGAGAGAGGAGACAGGCTGAGCCAGGAATCCAAATGGATGAGAGGAAAGGAAATGATGAGGAGGAAGAGGAGGGGAAATGGGGAGGAGCAGGAGAATATGATGTAAAGCTGAAACACAATCTGGCTCCATCACCCACCCCCCTCCCCTCTCTATCTTTGCTCACGTGTGTGCAGAAACACTGTGGGAAGCTCTCTTGCTCCCACACAGCCTGGAATCTCATGTTTGAGTCGTCACTGCTGATGGGGTCGAGATACATTGTTGTGACTTCAGAGGCGTGTTCACAGCGCGAATGGAGAACCCCTGTCATTCACTGGATCCACTACTGTTTACGGCTATGTTCTGGGGTGGACGATGCCTGTTGATCTGTCTATAAAAACAGCTCTGTAAGTCCTATTCTGAATGGTTGTTCCTGTTTCCTGTTTTTAGTTAACCACGTTTTTTTTATGATAAAAGCTGCAAATCTCTGTGTTAGGCGTGCCTCCCTCTGCATGTCAGAGGACGACTCAGTCCATAAGGAATTATTCCGCTTAGCTGGTGCAGCTCTGGTTATGTAAGAGTGAAGCTTGGTGTGGCTGCTGCAACATTGTGCTCCTCTGTTGTGGCTGCCTGCAGGATTTTGGATTTTTATTCCAACAACTGGGGTTGCGTTTCAGGTTCTGCTCCTCTGCAGTAAAAATCTGGGATTTTTTAATGCTATCATCTCCATGTTTGATAGTTTTTCGATAAGGTTTTGATCATCTTTTCTTTCTGCTCTAACTGCATTTCTTGCATTTTCTAAGTATCACTGCAGTGCATCACTAAATATTTCCTTTTCCCCACTGCCAAGCCGACTAAAACATCAAGTTCTAAACAGAAATAGTATAAAGTATGAAGTATGAAGAGACATGCAGAGAAGAAGGATGAACATTCCCTGAGGGGTTCCTTTCAGTGGCAGAGGTGGCCTGTTTTTGTTTCTCCCCCCATAGTATTAATGTGAAGAGACAATAAAAGCACTGACACACTTTCTGCACCTCTGCTAGCTGACAGACAGAGTTGCTGGAAAGCCATTCTCACAAAAACAAACAAAAAAAGACTTTTCAGAGTAAAACTGGAGACCAAGATGGATGTGATGCTTGCTCAGTTAAAACTCGGATGTTTCAATGTTAAGGACTAATCCATGCGTCTAATTTGCTGAACAGAGTGCATTGCTTTTCCTTTATCATCAAATATGTATGGCTTAAAGGCTTTATGACAAAAACTCAGCTTACAGGCTATGGCTGCTTGCCTGCTGTGCTGGCTGCTGTGTGGGATCAGACAAAGACCTAAGATCAGAAACCTGTTTCAAAAAAGCATTTAAGTCTCACCTGTCCGCTACTGTATAAGATTGTGTGCTTTTTTTATAGTAAGTTTGATGGAAATCTGTTTGATCTATGTCAAATGATCCCTTTTTGGTGAAATAGTCAATAATTCGACTTTTTTTGCATCAATTTCAAAGACGTCTCCAGACAATGCAGTGAAGAGGTAAACAGTATCTTACTGTTTCTCAGGGCACAAATGACCTCATTTCTAAAACTTTGACAAAAAGCAAGCCAAGGGGGTACAGCTATGACTTTATAAAATATATTCTTTCAATATTATTAGACCAATGCTGTCTGAACACTGACACACTGTAAAATGATTTGTCACGAAGATTTTGCTGTTAACAGTTATGATTGTTCTCATCTTTCATTACAACAGAATAAGTCTACATCTGTTTTTATTAAAGTGTAGCTTCAATGTCTCAATTTTATCATAAAAATAAGTCAATTTATGATCCAAATAACTGTTTTTAATGAAAAATATATTTTTTAAATTAAATTTTGGATATTTGAAGCAAGCCTTTATCAACTCTTGAACCTTTTTAGAAGTGAAAAAAATGCACACGTAATATATTTTGCAGACATCAGGAGAAGACAGCATAAAAGACAGCATAGTAAATTTATAGCATTTCAAGACAACCTATTTGAAGTAACAGTCTAAGATGCTGCAAAATATCCAGTTAGTGGAAATATGTATAATTTATTTCAATCTGACTGTATTTAATCTGCATTATTGTATAAAAACACATACGCAAGGGAATCTACATTAAAGTACAATTTTAACAGCTTTTTAAAAAAAGATTTTGACAAAAAGTGCACAGGTGGCTAAAAGGAAGGAATGTTTTTCTGCATGATGAAAACTTAACAAGTTCATGTCATGTGGTTTGTTTCGGCACATGGGATACACCAGCTTTGAACAACTACTGCTATTCCCACCAGTTAGATTCTTGTGTGCACAAGAAACCAGTCCTCATTTATAACTTTTATGTCCCTTTAGGGGCTCAGTATAATCTTTATAAAGGAAGAGAAAGAACGTTTTACATGATACAATAGTAATAGTTCTCCGTTTCAAGAAATATGATTTTTTTTTTAATTAAAAAAAGCAAATTGTAAGGTATTTTTGAGAAACATTTTGTAAATTTCTTCAGTTTTTAATTAGACACATTTACTTTAAGATGTCAAACATCTCAAAGTTTTCTTTTTTAATGAACCTTTAAAGTACAAAAAGTATTTTACCACAAAACCAGAAAAACAGTTTGAAATTATTTTGCTAACTCCTTGTTGTAAGGGAAAAAAACTGATTTCAAAATGTTGTGGTTGTTTTTAGCGTTTTTATTTAAAAAATGTACCATTTTTGTGACTTTGGTGCAGATTGTGATCACTTTAGACAAAACTGTTGTTGTGAGTCAGCACCACAGCTAGATTAAAGCCTTCAGTTGTATCCTGGTTCACTTATTTGCATTCAATCAGAGACTAAAGCAAGATAGTGTTTTCTTTTAATTTTATAACCTGATCTTCATCACTCACATCACTCATCTCCATGACATGATCACCCTTTGATCGTGAGTTCTGCCTTTCAGCTTTTTCCTCACGTCTTTTCTTTCCCGTGTCACTCTTTAGGGTGCAGGATAAGAAGAAGAGGCATTCTTATGTCCGAGTTTTAGGATGGCCAGTGAAATCTCCTCTATTCCCAGTCCTGTTTTCCGCCAAATTGACAAGCAGTTCCTGATCTGCAGCATATGTCTGGACCGCTACGAAAACCCCAAAGTCCTGCCCTGCCTGCACACTTTCTGTGAGAGGTGAGTGGAGTCACTGAGCTCTGACATGTTTTACAGGGAGGATTCTTCTACATTTTTGGGGGATTTAAACATTATTCTGGAGTTAATGTGGGTGTTAATACCTCAGGACGTGGCGTTAGCTTTGCTGTTTGTCTCATCCTCTTACGTTGACTGCTTTTTGTTTTTGACACAAAAGGAGAAACTGTTGATGTGCTCAGATGTTCCCTTTACTCTGGTTGCATTTTGCATCACCCCTGTGCTCCAAATGTTTCAAAACTCACTCTACCAGAGTGCATCTGTAATTTGATATTAAAGTTTTTCTCAGTCGCTTTAGTACAATTCTCAGATCAGAATTGAAGTTTGCAAATACGTGTGTGCATTTCTCATAACAATTTGTACAAACAGCAAAACACTATGGATTTCTTGCAAAAGCCTGTAACTTGCTCAAAATCTTTAGTTCATCTCTGAAAACTATGTCTTTATGTCATTGAACATGTCAGTGCCATCAGAATGTCAAGTCCTTGTGTCATTGTCTACGAACAAGACAGTCAAATTACTTAGTCATGTTGTCAATATAACTGTGTACTTTAGAGGGAGGTTCTGATGTAAACTATGGCTAAAGTTTTGATGACAATTATTGTAAAATGGAAGTTAAACCTTTTTTGTTTGATTGCAAGAGACTGGACAAGATTCACATTTACACTTATATTGTTCATATTGTAATTTGTTGACAGACCATGTCATACCAACATAGAAAAAACCCACTGCAAACAGTAACACAAAGGGAAAAAAAGATAGGACAATATTCTGTACAACAGTACAGGCAGTGCAGTAGGAATTGGTGTGGTCTTCCTACACCTCTTGTCATTCCTGTATATTAGGCCACAAATTCTCATCCACATCACAGCGAATATCCTCTCTTGCAATGCAGCGAAAGATGTTTGTCACATTATGACAACTTGGTCAACCATTTTGCAGTTAATGACTTATACGATGAACTAATGACTAGGTGTTTTGAGGAGTAAGACTATTGCACAGTGAACTATATAATACATTTTGATCAACATGACATAAACAATTGATAATGTAGCAAAGAGCAGAGAATTGTACATTATCATTTGCATGTATGTACCAAAGCAAATGCAACTTGTTCAAAGAAGTGAGAAACTGCTTATATGATGTGCACAAGTGACATCATGATGTGAAGATTGAACAAATAGTTTTGGGAATTTGATTCTTATCTGAGAATTGTACTAAAGCGACTGAGAAAAACTGTAAAATTGAAATCTAAGCAAATAAGAAAATCTTTTTAATCAATTTAGATCATAAAGTTATTTAAATGGCAACATATTCTTGTATCTTAAAGCCTAATTTGAAATGTGATTATTTTAGTGTATATAATAAGGCTCTTAGAACATATTTTTTATACCTCTGAGCTTACAAAATCACTGTCCTTTTTTACAAAGAACTGACAAAAAACAGGATAAGGTTCCATAATGCACAAAAACTGCATAATAAATCAAATAAATAAATAGATTGGACCTGAAAAAGAAAGAACTGAACTTTGCAGTGACAAAATGTGTCGTAAGTTAAAAAAAAAGGTTTTGTAACAATAATGGTTGAATAATAATAGAAAATGGATGGACAACAATAGTTAGACAGGACTGTTTTTTTTTTGCTGCGGGGCAAGAATAAAATTTGAAAAGTCCAAGATAGATGTTTATGGAAACCATTCACCAAACTATAAGAAGTACAAATCAGTGATAGACTTTCATTTAGAGGACACCAATGTAAGTCTAACACTAGGTACACTCCTTCTATGGGCTTTCACAAGAATAGTTCAATACAAGAAAAGTAGAGCTCAGAAGGCCCCTCTTGGTGCTCTTGACACAACTTCAACAGCTAAATCAGCATCTCCCCTCATATAGTCTGCCCACTCACTGACAGAGGCTACATGAAAACTGGTTTCATTGGTTTGAGGTATTTGGTTGCTTTGATTTGTAAAGCAAGTTGGAGCAACCAGCTCTGACACTCAAAGTTAGCCGCGTACTCTGTGCTGGCTCACCTTTGGTGTGAAGTTGCTCATTAGCCTCAATTTCTGATCATTCACAATAAGGAAAGAAACACATTTAAGTTGTTGTTTGTTCATGCTTTCTTTGGTATTCTCTCCACCCACCTTTAGGTGCCTGCAAAACTACATCCCGGCCCACAGCCTCACTTTGTCGTGTCCGGTTTGCCGCCAGACCTCCATCCTGCCGGAAAAAGGTGTGGCGGCATTGCAGAGCAACTTCTTCATCACCAACCTGATGGATGTGCTGCAGCGGGCGCCAGACAACTGCAGCCAAGAGGACACCATTCTTAACAACATCGCCTGTGTTGCAACAGGCCAACTGCTGTCTTGCCCCAACCATGGAGGCAGTGTAAGAACCACTACCTCCAATTAGTTAAAAATCAAATTGAAACATACGAGAAGTTTCTCCATATTTAGTATATTCGTTGGTACTAGTCCAGACTTAATGCAAACTTTTGCTTTGTAATCTCCTCTTTTCCTCTAACCTAGGTCATGGAGTTTTACTGTCCTCCATGTGAGACAGCCATGTGTCAGGAGTGCACAAGTGGCGAACACGGAGAACACCCTACTGTGCCTCTCAGGGATGTCGTTGAGCAACACAAGGCTTCATTACAAGACCAACTTGACGTTGCCAAGAAGAGGTACAAATGGACATGTTTCAATGCACCACAGTATTCACTGGCCATGTGTGAATCAAAGTCAGGCCTACTTTTTTTTTCTGACTTTGTTGCATGACATCTAACCTCTGCGTGTTTCTTTCAGGTTACCAGAGATCGACTCAGCTTTGCACATGCTGTCAGAGATTTTGCAACAACTGACAAATCAGAAAAGCTTAATTGAGGATGACATCCACACAACCTTTGATGAGCTTCAGAAGACTCTCAATGTCCGCAAGAGTGTCCTTCTCATGGAGCTGGAGGTCAACTATGGTCTCAAGCAGAAGGTGAAGAACTTACAGTATTTGTGATATTTAGATCAGGGTTTATATTGTTTCTTGTGGGGACTGTTCCAGCTCTGTTTCATTTTTAGTTTATTGAGGTCTTCTTAACCCTGTTTATTGGGGACACTGCTCATTTGATAGGTGGTTAACCACTTTCAAGAGGAGTTGAGGTAGCATATGCATCACCCCAACCAACCATCCAATTACCTATTGGCATAGGAGAGCGTTGTCAGTCCCTCTAGGATTTTATTCACATGGGCAGCTAATGATTTAAAACTCACTAACTAGTGTGTCGTGACCACTCCGGTGCCCATGGGGGAAGCCAGTGCATCATGCAGTTTAGTGCTCAGTAACATTTGGGTGTGTCAGTAGAATGCAGTAGGGCTTTGATTGTTTTCTAGGATTTATGAAATGTGCTGCAATTGCATCTATGTCTACATAATTCCTCTTTGTCCAACAACCTGTTTATAGTTTAATACACAAAAGTGTTTGAATGTCACAGATTATTTAAGTTCTCCTTCTAAAAAAGATGAGAGAGGTCTGTTAAAGTCATCACACTTCAACTAAGAGACAGAACGTAAAAATCCAGGAAATCACGTTGAATTGCATAATTTAGACTAACGTATTTGTATAAAGAAGCAGGAAATAGAAATTTAGCATCTGCAAACAAACAGGAATTCTGTTTCTCACAGACCCCATTGCAGATTAGGACGATGGATCTGTATTAAGGAAAGGATGAATAGGACCATGTATGGTGAGATTTTAGGCTAAGACCTCCTTCCATCAGTGATGGCTTTGAGGATGAAAAGTGGTTGGATCTTCCAACAGGATAATGATCTCAACCACATCAGCCGGGGAACAAAAGAGTGGCTACATAAAAAGTATCTCAAGAATCTGGGGTGACCTAGCCAGACTCTGGACCTCAGAGGGAGATGAAAGTCAGAATTGTCCAACAACAGCCCCAAAAACATCACAGCTCTGGAGAAGATCTGCATGGAAGAAAATAGCTAAAGTGGCAAAGGAGGACTTCCTAGAGTATTTTTTACATTCTGTTTCTCACAGTTGAAGTGTAATTATGATGAACATTACAGACCTCTCAGTAGGACAATTTATAGAATCGGTAACTAACAAATACTATATGCCTCACTGTGCCCATTTTTTTTAAATTGTAAGATGTGGACTTAAAGAAAATTCAACTAGTTTCTAATAATAAATTATAAATAAAATAATTACAGTATTAAATTTAGTGATGAAGTACATAAACTATACTAGTTAGACCCAACAGCATACAACTGGTGTGTTCTTGTGCAGGTGCTTCAAGCCCAGCTGGATACCCTGCTGCAGGGGCAGGAGGGCATTAACAGTAGCTGCAACTTCACAGAGCAAGCCCTGAACCATGGCACAGAGGCCGAGGTGCTCCTGGTGAAGAAGCAGATGGGTGAGCGTCTCATGGAGCTGGCCAGCCAGGAGCTGCCTCTGCACCCTAAAGAGAATAACCAACTGGACTTCCTTGTGGAAACAGAGGGACTAAAGAAGTCCATCCACAATCTGGGAACTATTGTAACCACCAATGCTGTGGCATCTGAAACGGTGGCAACAGGTGAAAGCTTACGGCACTGTGTGGTGGGAGTGCCCACATCTATCACCATAACAACCAAGGACAAGGATGGGGAGTTGTGCAAGATGGGAAATGCACTCATCACTACTGAAATCTCCCCACCTGATAACAGCAGGGACATTGGAGAAATACTGGACAACAAAAATGGCACTTATGAGTACATTTTCACTGCTGCAAAAGAGGGCACTTTTAACCTATCTCTGCGCCTGTATAACCAGCACATCAAAGGAAGCCCCTTCAGAATTAAAGCCATCAAGTCCATAGATGCCTGCCCAAAATCTGATGGGACAAAGAAAAGGCTTAAGTCTCCAGGTAGTGGACACATTAAGCAGAGGGCCATCAAGAGGCCAGCCAGTATGTACAGCTCAGGACGGAGAAAGGAGAACCCTATTGAGGATGATCTCATCTTCAGAATTGGTAAGAAGAACATTTCACAGCCCACCTATTTATGTAAAATAAAATAACTACTAAACTTTAACATCAGTAAGTTAAGGTGTAACAATAACTCAAAAAACACAGGGACACATAACCAATGTGTTATAGGAACCGCTTTGTTTCCCTTTAAATGTAATTTAAGTCTCCATAAAAAAGCGCCTCTATAATTTCAACCATTTCCAAAAAAAATATCAGAGTTGGTGTCTCTCAAACCTATTTTGAACGTTTCTCAGTTGAGTTTTGTGAAGTACGTAAAGTATGTTAGACATTTTTGGCAATATAACACTAACAAATTCCTATCCAGATTTTACAAGGCATGTCTTGGACATTTGTGAAACACAAATCACTGCGGTTTCGCGAGTAAATTGTTTTACATTGTCTTTTAATTTTGCACCCAGAATGGTTGCATCCTATAGAGTTCCTAGCTTTGGCTACTCCACCACAAAAGGAGGTTGCATAAAAATGGTAAAAGAACACTAAACATGAGAAGAAAATAACTAGATGGTAAAATTATCGGTCCATGCAGCATGTAATTGTACTTAACAAGAACACTATGAAAATGTGAGAACAAGGAGTTCCATTCACAAAGGAATAAAAAGAACCTAAAAAACATAGGATTACTTCAAATTGAATGTTATGGTTCACTAAAAAAATCTTTTTTGCTAGTTTGTATTTTCTGAGTTTTTATGTCCTTTGGGTAATTCATTTTGTTTACTATGACAAAAAAACTGTAATGAGTGAACAAATGTGAACAAAATAAAAATCTAATCTTAGTACAAGTTGGCCCATCTTAATAAACCCTCATAAAAAACATGCATTTAAATTTTTGATTTCAAATTAATGTCAGTGAATGTCTAAGTTGTCAACATTTATTAAACTCTAAAATAACACCCTGAACCAAAAATCACAGTTCAATATGAGTTTTAAATCAAGTTTTTATGTCAAAAGTTTGGAGCAAAAGGATTTTGACTCATTTTAATAATAATAAAAACTTCCTTATTTCTAAACCTAAAAAACATTCTCGACTGCAGATTTTTGAGAGAAGTGTGGAAAGATGTAGATCAAAAGATAAAGTTAAACAACTCAAAACCTGTAAAGTATCTGTAATTGTTGTGTAATCATGTGCTCCTAGCTTGATTAAAACATGACAACAGGTCTCACATTGATGTTCCAATACAGCAGTGCTTTATGTTTTACAGGCACGAAAGGAAGAAACAAAGGAGAATTCACAAATCTGCAGGGAGTGGCTGCCTCATCTCTGGGAAAGGTGCTAATAGCAGACAGCAACAACCAATGTGTTCAGGTACAAAATACTGCTTCCACAGTACAAGGACTACGTCCAAAGATGGCATGCTGGGATTTCTCTGCAGTCTCCTGCACTTGTGGTTTTCTAAGGGTGCGGTGCAACTTACAGTCTGAGAAATTCCAGCTGTAGTTTTGGATTTGACAACTGAACATTATAATATCAAAACACATCTGCTAGGCCATTTTGCCGACGGTAAAAAGGCTGAGGGACAGATAATAAATCTGGACCAAACTCGAGCCAAAAACAATGGAGAGGGATCTGTAATCCTCTACAATACTCCAAGGATGTGAATGTAATGGTTCCTAAACATGGATTTAGATTTTTTTTAAGACATAGTTATCCTTTCACAGCGCTCTTTTCTTTCAAACTTACTTTTCTTTCTTGTTTTGAAGGTAGTAACATAGCAAAATTGGATTAAAAGTTAATCTTTTAATCTGAAAGTATTCATGCAGATGGGTTTCTTATTTCAGATGTTTTCAAATGATGGCCAGTTCAAAAGTCGCTTTGGTGTCCGGGGCAGGACTCCAGGTCAGCTGCAGCGGCCGACGGGCGTGGCCGTGCACCCAAATGGAGACATCATCATCGCTGACTATGATAACAAATGGGTCAGCATATTTTCAAGTGAAGGCAAGTTTAAGGTACAGTATGCCCAAACTTCACTGTTTTTTTATTTTTTATTTCAGTGGGATAACATGTCATGAAGACTCACAGCTTTTCGACATTTCATTAATATAGAAATAAAAGAACATTTACTATGTCTAGGTTTTTATGTGTATGATGAAAACAAAAACTCGTGGAGATGTATGCATCACAGAATGCATGTCTCTCCTTTCAGAATAAGATCGGCTCTGGGAAGCTTATGGGACCTAAAGGCGTGGCTGTGGACAAAAATGGACACATCATTGTGGTCGACAACAAAGCCTGCTGCGTCTTCATCTTTCAGGTCAACGGGAAGCTAGTTACCAAGTTTGGCAACCGAGGAAATGGCGACAAGCAGTTTGCAGGTAAAGGCAGCACAGTCAACCGTAGCAACTGTAAAAGTTTCCCAAACATCAAGACTGTGTGTCTGTCTGCTTATTTGGTTTGTATCTAAGTTTTTAGATGAAACAAAACATCTTTAAATAAGTCATTCAGAATTAAATTGTTTTCATCTTAAGTTTCCCAAACAGATTATGCTTTCTTTGTGTTTATATACTGGAGCCATTTTGTTATTTTCTGAACACTAGTGTAGTGATAACAGTTGTGTTTTTGTCAGGTATGGAGGACCGCTGAAGATGACTTTGCAGAAACATTTATTACTTGAAAGAAAGGAAGAAAGAAAGAAACATGACCAAGCAAAAACACAACAGAAAAACAGAAGTGTGCCAGAACGTAAAGAAGGAAAAACAGGGGACCTAACAAAGACAAACTGAAACTATAGCCTTATTTTAATGTACTGAAAGAATAATGGCAGCCTTTACAAAACAATCAGATATATCTCTGTATATTCAGCAACAATGTATTGACGATATATTCCATTTATGGAAGTGAGACAATTATCAGTTATCAATCCTGCAATTATTGCCATGTTCACATATGGAAATATACTATGTATAAATATTGTAATTTACTGAACAATATATGAGCTGATATACTATAGTTATATTATATCACACATGATGTAAATCATTTAGTGTTACAGTCAACGGCATTTAAGTCATATAAAATATCCCACAGCCAAATGTGGTCCATCCATCTTTTTGTGATAAAAAATGTAGGTTGCAAAAGCTGAGTTGGAGTTCCTGCCTAACGAACAAAACCTATTTCAACAAAGATACAAACAATTATTAAATAAAGTTTGTTTGTGCACCAATGGATTTTAAACATATAGGAATCAATCAACAGAAATAGGTTGTCCATCCATAAACTGCAACATATTTTGAAATACTTGATTAAGTTGCTGGCATGTTGACCTATAAATGATAACTTTTTTCCCTATATTGTAATATAGTTTTCTTTTGTAAGGGAGCACAATGGGGTAGCTGTTTGCACGTTGGCTCCACAGAGAGAAGTCCCTGGTTTGAATCCCAGCTGGGTCCTTTCTGTGTGGAGTTTGCATGTTCTCCCAGTACATGTGGGGGTTTTTTTTCAAGCCCTCTGGCTTCCTCCCACAATCCCAAAACATGCTTCATATTTTCATTGATGATTCTAAATTGTGTGTGTGGTTGTGTGGTTCTGCTGGCAATCTGTTCAGGGTGTAACCTGCCTTTGGCCAACAGTAGCTGGGTTGGCTCCAGCAGTCATGTGACCCTGAAAGGCATTCAACTGATTCCAAAAATGGAATGAATGAAAGGAAAATAAAGGAAGAAACAGTTCTATCCTGAAGGGTCATGCAGAAATAGACCTAAAGGAAGGGAAAAACTGAATAAGAGAACACAAAAACATCTACAGACTCACAATTTTTGCAGACAAATAAAACGAAATTTGTGTTACGATTGTAAAGCAAGGAAGCCCTCTGGTTTTAACTTTAAAGAAACTTGTACTATCTTCAACTTGATGCAAAATCCAATAAAACTCATAAAAAACCCAAATAAAATCCTATGTATGAATCAAGATGACCTTAATATCTTATCTTGAACAATTAAAACTTGATTAAACAGACTGATACCCAGGTTCCAAGCTACCAGCCAGTTTAAATAAAGAGCTAACTTCCTTCATGCACGTGGAGGCCCGTTAACAAAAAAGTCTTTGCCATCATCAGGGATGCTCTCTTAGCCTGAAAACTCTGACAACAGCACAATGTAATCCTTTCCAATGTGCAAAACAAGAAAAAAACAACACCGTTGCACCATTCATGATATTTAACAGTCCAACTTGAACATAAACGTGACGTTTGTTTAAAGCGATAGAGAATTTGACAGGGCTGTGGAGTTTATGGTGTTTTTCTGTCTCTGGTCCAGGCCCTCACTTTGCTGCCGTCAATAACAACAATGAAATCATTGTGACCGATTTCCATAACCACTCTGTCAAGGTGGGTATGCTTTCAGAACGGAAAAAGTGGGACTCAAGTGTCACCCAAATGGGAATTAAAGGTCTACATAAACTGTGAACGAACTGTAATTTTTGTGGATTTGTATTATAGATATCCTGCCTCTTATGCATTTTCAAAAAAATGCAAAGAAATGAAGATCAGTTCGAGCTTTGCTTTGATACGCTTTTTTTATTTCGTAGTCACAGGGCCCCAGGTCTCAAGAGGTTAAAGAAAAGTAAAATGTCTTCTTATTTTGATATTTCTTGTATTTCTTTTTTGCCCGATGTTTCCTTTTAAAGTATACATCCAAAATAAAATACTATCGTGTCAAACTAGATTATTTGGGGTTGTAACTAAATAATCTGTGTAAAGGTGAGATCTTCATACCTCTTGACTTGTTGCTTCTTTAAAAATCTAAATGCAGGTGTTCAACACTGAAGGGGAATTCCTGCTGAAGTTTGGGTCCAATGGTGAAGGCAATGGGCAGTTCAACGCCCCCACAGGGGTTTCAGTGGATGCCAATGGAAACATCATAGTAGCAGACTGGGGCAACAGCAGGATACAGGTCTGTGGAGAGTATATTACCACCTCAGTGTGTTTTGTATCCCAGCTTACTTCTTTACACCCAAAAAACTGAGTGACTAAGTATGTTCCAAAGATTGAAATACAGCAGCAGCAGCAAAACTATTTCTTTCTCTCTCAGGTGTTTGATGGCAGCGGCTCTTTCCTCTCCTACATCAACACATCAGCAGACCCGCTGTACGGGCCGCAGGGGCTGGCGCTCACTTCTGATGGACACGTCGTCGTGGCCGATTCTGGCAACCACTGCTTCAAAGTGTACCGCTACCTGCAGTAGCTCATGTCATTCTCTATGAACCACCTGTGCTGTGCTACAGTCAACCACTCATCTTCATATGGAAACTGTTTAACGTCTTAGATTTTTCTTCTAATATTTGGCTTTTTGTGCCAAAAACAACTGAATAATGCCAGGTAATGAATAATCTCAGACACCCACAGCTTGCTGATCATTGATGCACTAATGTAAATTTGTTCACATCCTAATTATCGTATGCTGATTAAAAAAAAGCAACTTTATCACCATGCAGAAAACTGGGAAATAGAAAGAAACAGCTTTTTAAGGAGGAATGAGATTAAAGAGAACCTTATCACCCTAGAAATTGTAAATCACGGTAATTAAAACTGTTGAATCTTGTTGAAATATTGGAAGTTCTGATAATTTGCCTGTTCACAAAAGCAGAAAACATTGCGCCACCTTCATGCTTTAGAGCATGAAAAGACTATCTCTGAGCATGACGTAAATTATCTTGCACAATTTGTATGACATTACCATTACTGCAAAAATGTTCATTAGAGGTATTATTCTAAGAATGATGCTTAAGACGGCAATAGTGTGGGAAATCAATTCCACCCTCTTCTGCTCTTGGGTCAGATACAACACACAGCTCCTTAGTTACGCCACAAAACTGTTTATGTTAATGTTTGTATGTAAAATATTTGTTTCCATTTGTATGTTTTTATTTTTTATTTTTATTCATGATCCACTTTGTTTTCCTTTTTAAGTCTAAGGGCAAATGTTGGCAAAAATGCTGAGATTTGGTCCCAACAAAATGTATGCAACGACACTAGAGGTAGAGCTTCAATCACCTTTACTTCTTTTCATTGTACATCTGTGTTTTCAGTATGTTCGTCATGATCTTAGGAAGTGTATATTTTGGCAACTGTTTTCACGAAAGGAAAAGGGAGAAGATGGAGTATGAAGTTCATCAAGTAAAATTGTAATAATGCATCTGGGTTCCTGCTTTAGAAAACTTGGATAATTTTCTTTTAAGCACATAATTGTCACTATTTGTAATTTTGACTTTGGTCCCTCATTTTCTACACAATCCTGTAAAAGTTTTATTTTATGTATTTATTTTTATTTTAACGCCAAGTGAAATTAAAGTGCCCAAAGAAAACAGCTATGGCTACTTTCTGTAGATGTGTTTCCTATGAAAATGTACTTTGGCCTGCACAAACTTGCGAGCATAAAAGTGAGTGTTTCTTTTTTCCCAAATGTAAAAATGTATACCGGTTCATGGAACGAATCTGAAGAGGTCAATACACCTTTCTGAACAGCAGAGGGCGACAATCTCCAAGGTGTTTCGTAAACCAGGGATGCTGCTTTCAATGGCGGTAGGAATAATAAATACAAAAGTTATATCAAACCTCTTTCGGCGTGTGGAATCTCGTTAACAAAATTGTTCATCGTAACCCTTGTGCTATCCTAGACATTTTAACATTGGGAGTTGGGTCATCTAGACCCATTAGAGACAGTGCGCTGAACCTTTTTTTTTTCAATGATTTGTGATCTTCACTGGTGGATTACATGAAATCTTTCCACCTTTTTCATGGTAAGGAGAACACGTCAATGTGAGGGTGGGGTCACCTAAGATAGCACAAGGGTTAATCAGTTTGATGTTAGATATCAGCTGTAACTCTTGTTAATAGTTTTGCATATTTGTCTTTGAAATACGTATTTTTAAAAAATAAATCTTTTGGAAGAGGGATTCATGTTACACAGTTGATCAATGTTCTCAGTTGTTGGTTTATTCTGGATAAATGCCAATTATTGCTGCAATTAAAACGTTAAAATGCGTTGTGTTTGGCCCAGAATGCGTTTTTACGGGGGATCTTAAACTCAGCATCATTACGTGTCATCCTTCCGCGGGAATTTCAGGATTCTTTTTCTGCTCTTTGATCGGAAACAAAGTAGAACCTTCAATTTAACACTTTCAGATTTTAATGTTGTGGACGGCTGGAATTCTTCACATCACAAAATGGTAAGACGGGGATTTGAATATGCCAGTGTGGGTTTTTGATGTGCGGTGAAGGAAGCGCCGAGCGAACAACTATACATACTATCATGGTCTGCAATCTAGCTCACTTAAATTAAAGCGCTACAATAAGATGTCAAAATAGACAAACTTCAACGGTTAATGTAAATGGTTACGGTTAATGTTAATGTAGTTTGGAAACTACAGTGAACTTCAGGATTTTGTTAGTGAGATCTATTTTTCAAAGTATCAGGGTTGACGGGGGTTTTTTTCTTCGTAAAGAATATGACGTTGATTTGAAGATTCACAGTTAAATACATATAGAAAACCTCCCAAAAGAGTAGTTTTTATGAAAGTCTAAATTCTAAAAGTGCTTTATTTGGGGTCTAATATAATACAAGTGTATTAACTACATCCGTTAACACGACTTAAACCACCCCTAGAATGCAATACTGCCATCTGTTGGATGGGAGGAAAACTACAGATTCAGTGTTCTCTAATGTGTGTGTTATATTAGTGTTTCTTTTCCCTTTTCACCTAAATTCAAATATTCTCAATTAACAGTGGATGGGGAAAATTGCCTACATATATCATTAGTTTGCAGTATATGTGATACATCCAAACCTAAATACAATTTAAAAGAAATAATCTTTAAAGGTAAGAATATTTTACATGTTGCTCTGTTAAAAGTTGATGAAGAACAGGCATGGTCTGTTAGGATTAAAATAATTTTTTTTGTTACAGTCTAAAAAGAAAGGCCTCAGTTTGGAGGAGAAGAGAACAAGAATGATGGAAATTTTCTTTGAATCGGTGAGTTCATGTCATCTTGGTCACATTTCTGTGTCACATTGTTGATGCTGTATTGATTGTGTGGATTTAATTTAAATGATTGTTTAAAACATTTTCATTGTTTTTGCCACTTGGAAGCATCTTTTCATGAAAAACATTTAATTTTATTTTTTTGTGCATAAAAACAATATCAGATGTTGGAAAAAAATATTTTGAGTGCATTTAAAAAAATATATATATATTTTTTTGACAAAGTAAGACTCTACGGGATTAAAAGCAGCAAAGGCTTTTAATATAAGATACAACTCTGCGTGGTGTTTAGTATTGTTACTATTGATTTATAGTTTTTCAACTATAAAACATAAGAATATAATTCAAAAATAACATTTGTTTCCAAATCTAATATTGGCTTTTATTTTTAAAAGAGGCAGGCATGACTTCTTTTTAAATAAGTTGCCCTGTTCTACACATCCCTCATCTTATGTTGTTCTCACCACCGCTACTGTTACCTGAATATTAAACAGGAGGTGAAAGATTTCTAATCTAACAGAGAAGTTAATACATTGATACATAAATGTATATTATTAGCACTTCTGATTTGCACAACAGCTAAACGTTGCTGTGCAGCATAAGATAATAGGTGCCTTAATCTCATTCTAATAATAGGCAGAGTTTGCAGAAGTTTATCTTACTGTTATGTGAGCATCTCAGCCTTTAAATCGTGAATATAACAAAAATTAAATCACGTCAAGACACTTTTATTTTTTGAAAAAAATGTTATTTAATATGTCTTGTGGCCATGGAGCCACATGTGATTCAGACCCCTAGAATAGCTAAATAAATTACATTTAAAAGCTCGATTTGTTTGTGACTCATTTATGAAGACAAAAAAGAGGTAATGCATTTGTGAAGCTGTTTTCTTCTTCTCATTCCAGAAAGATGTTTTTCAACTTAAAGACATAGAAAAGATTGCACCCAAGAGTAAAGGCATAGGTGAGTGATCAACAGCTGAAACAGTCGTCAATCCACAATAAATAGACATTAAGCATTTTCTTACTCTGCCTTTTAATAAGTTTAAACCTCTATAATGTTTTTATTTTTTTACTTTTTATAAATGCTGTTCTCTAGTTGACTTGATCTGTGTCGCCCCCTGGCGGCTCACTTGGTACCTAACATGACACAAAAAACAACACACATAACACAAAAAAAAAACATACAAAAAGCAAAGTAGACAAAAGAGGATGTGGGAAATCCTCTGTAATATAAAGTCTGTATTTCTGTGCTTGTGGACTTGCTGCTTATTATTAAACCCAACAGCTGATAATGAGATAAATAGATCCGATTAATCTGTAATACTTGGCTTGATTGAAGTAACCTGATCTGACTGATCACAGGCAGTGAACGTGTTTCCCCAGATGGACTTTTCCCTCCTTATGGGGCTTCTATATGTCATTTCCAACAGTGATGAAGATTTATTCCAGACTGGTTCTTGTTTGTAAAACAAGGAAAACATGAAGAAGAAATGAAATAAGAGAATGAATCATACGAGGAAGGGATCTGCCACTTTAAGAGCCAGTGGATTCCTCCAGAAAAAAGAAAAAAAAACAACTTCCGATTTACCTTTACATAATTAAACAGATTTTTATCATCGTTGTTCACTTTTTCATCCAAGAAGGCGTTTTCAAATTACTTTGCTCCCGTCGAGTGTCAGGATCGACAATGGGTTGTGTCCCTGTAAGTGGAATAATAAAGATTTACAACATTTGAAATGTTGTAGGTGAGAAATATTCTCACATTTAATTATTATTATTTTTTTAGCTCTTTTAAGACAGTGGAGTTGGTACCAAAAAGCTCTGCACCCTCATGCATTCTTGAAACACTGGTGACGTTCTTAGAGGATTGCCATGGCAACCAGGACTTGCTCCTGCCATCTGAGCTGTATTTAGTCTGTAAAGCAGAACGGGGCCTATCAATAGCAGTCATTTTATATTGCAGAGAGCTGCTGACGGGTTCTAGCTCTTAAGTTAAACGTATTTCCTCGAAGGAGCGACTCGGGCTCCCACTTTATGGACATTAAGGGAAAACAGACCAAGAATGAAAAAACTTGAGGACCGGACTGCTCAGGGGAGAAAAAAACAATCAAATGGAGCAGATTGTGTTTGCGGGAAATGAAGAGGGGTTTTGTCTTCGATTGGACAAAACATGACTCTGGAGAAATTGGATCTCGTTGCGGTGATTGAAAGCACATGCTTTTGACCCCAAACACTGACGCCTAATGTAGTTACGGAGGGGTGGGGGGAGGGAGCAGTGAGAGATCTGCATTGCAGGCACATTTACCGGTTAGAGAGGAACAGGGGGGGGGATCTGCAACATGCCGATAATTGAAAATCACACATCCTGAAAGTTATTCAAGCAGAAAACCCACTGGTTTGGGTGGAGTTTGATTGAATGTTTTCCTTTCTTTTGTCTGTTCCTGCTGCTGCGGTCTAACATTCTTCCAGCCGTTCCTTTGCAAAGCGGATAGCCGTATTCCATCTCACCGCCAACACCTCAGGATGTAACTTCTGCTCCACTGCTTCTGCACCTCGCATACGTCCCCACATCAGGATTGAACGACCAAATCGGCTGCAGATGTTTGGCTTTAGTTTGGGGAAGTTTGGAGAAGCAGACAGTAGACATGGCGTTGATCCTCAGGGGGATGCACTGATGTACTTTACGTCATGTCTGAGAACTTTTGTTTTTGTTTTTTTGTATTGAACAACGTCAGCTTATCTTGCATTAGTTTCAGCAGTTCACACATTTAAGGGCAAATCCAGAAAAAAACAAAAACAAAAAGGAGCAATTTTAGTTCCTGCTCTATTTTTTTCTTTCTTTCTTTCTGTTTATTCTCCAAGCCCCCATGACTGTGAAGGACGTGCTGCAGAGCCTGGTTGATGACAACATGGTGGACTGTGAAAGAGTTGGCACATCCAACTACTACTGGGCGTTTCCCAGCAAGGCCTTAAATGCTCGCAAGCACAAACTGGAGGAGCTGCAGAAACAGGTTTGTTCCTGTGAGCATCATGAGCTCAAAGCACTGAGACACGCTGGAAAAGTTTGTAAAAACACACCACTGAGCTGACAGCAAGGAGGTCAGAAAGAACCAGAAGATTCTCCAGAGAAACAAAACAAAACATACATTTGCTTTGTGTTTGTATTTCACTGTGTTGGTGATGCACATTTAAAACCTTCAAAATAGTGAAGGAAATAGAAAAAGAGATCTATTTCAAACTTGTGAGTTTGACAGGAAGTCACAGCGCTCGTCTTTGAAGGCCTCGTGGTCGCTGGGACCCACTTCCCTCTGCTGGTGCACAGCATAGTGATGGGGGGGGGGCATTTCTTAATGATCAGCGATACGGAGCAGGAAATTCTCAAAATATGGCCTTTTCCTGTTATTAAACCATGATTAATCAGGATTTCAGTGTTAGTTTGAGGCTATGAATCGACTGATCGGGAGATTAACAGTAAATAAACATGAATGTTTTATTCATAAATGCAATGATTTTACTGGAAAAGTCCCCAGCTTACATTAAAAACCTTTACTGGTCTTTACAGTCAGCGCTCCGTTTGCCATTTACATACAATGACGTAGAAATGACATCGACACCCCAATAGTAATGTTTCCAAATTTAAAGTGAAAGTTTCAAAAAAGTTATAGCTTTGAATTTGTTGGTTTAAAACAAACATCATATCACATCCATTTGATTCCCCTTGGAATAAATCCTTGGAACATTGTATGTAATTTATTGAAAGTTCACCTGTTTTTTTTTTTATTTTTCACAGCGTTTTGCTTGTCTTTGCTTTTTCTTTTTGGATTTAGATATTTTCTTTACACTTTAGGTTTTTGTTGTTAAACATAAAAAGGGTGTGATCTCAATTTTGTGGTTCAAATGACAACACTATCACTTGGAATTAAGGTTTTTGTAAAGTTTTAGGTTTATTGTTTAATTTTTAAGCTCTATAATAGAAAAATATCTGTAAAACAAAAGCTGAGGTTGCACTAAAAGATTGGTATCAAGCATTGCCACAAAAAAAGTGTAAAGTAGTAAAAAAAAAAAAGAAAACAAGCTCAAAAAGCCCTAAACATACTTAGTCAAATAGTTAATTGCACTGTGCTAAACATCTGTAAATAATTATTGTGTCAATGTATTTAGAGTAATCATGCTACTGTGTTTTTTAAAGTGTAAAAATTCTTTTTTTCTAATATTTTCAGGAATTTGTATTCGTCTACAACTGAACTGTTCTGTCTTCCAGCTCTCTGATGCTAAGCAGCGGAAAGCGACCCTCCAGAAAGTGGTTGAAAAGGCGAAAGTTGGACGCCAAGATACGGTAATAGTGCGTTCAAAGTGAGCGCCAACGGCAGGAAGAGTGTGCGGGGAAAGGTCAAAGGTGAAACAGGGTTTGTGTGTATGTCTGCAGAAAGAGAGGAGCTCTCTGCTGAAGGAGCTGAAGGCTCTGAGAGAGGAGCGAGCACAGCTGCAGGCCGAGCTGGACCAGTACAGAGAGTGTGACCCACAAGTTGTTGAAGACATGAGTGAGTACCCCACCCTGGGCTGGTTTTTTGGTTTACATTAATTCCCAGCTGCTGCTTTGATGCCTTCACACCATCAACCACAGTCTGTCATCTTCATGACAGACTGTCTATCATCTTTAGGGAGTATTTGGATTTAGCCATAAGTCTGAGTTAGTCGCCTATTACTTTCACATGTGACAATATCTTCATCTTTTTTAACAGAAAATATTTCGTCATAAACGTTTAGAATGGGCGTTGTATGCTGCATATTTATCTTACCTAGCTGAGAAAACGGCTATTTTGGCATCAGCATGTCATTGAAGTGATTTCCTGAGGACAGATGTGGCGGTTGACGTCTCAGCTCTGACTGTTAAAATGGCCTGAGAGTTCTCCCCACAGACAGCAGCACAGTCAGACGATTCACCACGTGAAAATGATGGAGCTGACGCTCGCTGCTCTTCCTTCTGTTCATAGCTGGTGTGACACCAGAAACTATGTCCTGGAGTGAAGCCTCCAATATTGCTCGCTATTTGGGTTGCACCAGTAATGCTAGGCTGTGGTTGTGAGGAGCTGTAAGCTAACCCCGACAGTCCTGCCCCCAAGTCAGAGGGGAATTTCTAATGAACTCCTGCCGTTCTACAGAAATTATGTCCTTAAAAACGGCTGTTTTAAAAAAAATAAAATCTAAAAACAGCATTGTCATAATTGAGACCACTGGGGATGCCTTTACCACAGAAAAATGATTGGAGTGGAGCTTTAACTCAATTCATAAAACTTCTGCTGATTTTGCTGCAGTAATGATAGTTTATTTCACGGGAATCCTTTTTGAGCTTGTAAATTTTCTTGTTTCGGTAAAAATGAGGAGTCCTGAAGTTTGAGTCATCACGACTGGTACATTTCTCTCTGCTCTGTGACTTCTTTACTTCATATCTGTGAGATTGCCATCGTTAAATGACCTGGACTGAGCCTGAGCTTGGACATGACATCAGTGACTGTAGAAGAGAACAAGCGGGTGGAGATGACTTTGGCCTTCCATTTTTGTCACTGTTGAACCCGTTTTTTAACAGCCTTCCTGTCATTTTTACCACACTACTACTGCGTGTGAAACGATCCTCCCACACGCACACACATATTTTTAATAGGCGCTGAATAGTTCTCCACACTCATCCAAATGCTAAAAATAACTCTCTGCTCTCACTGTTTTCCTCACCCGCTTGTCAATTTGTTCATAGATTCTCTTTCCTGTTTGTGATTTTGGATAGTTTTTGTCCCACTTTTTGTTTGCATGTATGAAGAAAAGAGAAAAAAAAAGTGGCTCCTACAACCGAATGGAATGAGAAAATAGATTTAAAAAGTGGGTTTGGGTGTTTAGAGAAGTGGATTAAAGTTGTTGTGGGTTAGCTGTCTTCATAGCTGTGCTGCCGTGCACACACTCGACCACATTCACATTGGGGATGAAACTACCTTTACTGATGGGTTAACTGTCCAAGGATACATTGTTTTAAAAATGGTCAAAAAGTTGATCCTCTAGCAAACCAGCATGCAGAGCTTTTCAGCTGCAGGTTCCCCCCGATTGTCTGGCAAACATGTCACAAAGCAGCTAACCGGCCCTGGAAGGCAGATGGTATGAACAGAGCTGAGCCTCCTGCAGAGGCAGAGGTTTCTGCTCGGCTGGAAATCCTGCACGTCAGGTTTTTTAGTTTTATTTTTTTCATTCTGCTCGGGGCAAACTTTGTATCTCTAAAGGCTGGAGCTGAAACTCAATGGCGGTGCAAAGGCGTGGTCAATGAGCACAAACGTTGCTCTGGCTGCTTCACAGTAACTCGCACCTCTCGATGTTTCTCAATACAGGCATTTAGTTTATACAAAGTTCTGCTCCCCCCCCTTACTTTTTTATGCTGATGTTACTTTTAATACCATTTTAGTCAAGATTTAGTATTCAGATCAGCTTTCACACTTGCCAAAAGAACACTATCTGAAAAAACAATAAACCCTGGTGCAACCCAAACACTAAAACACAACAATTCTTTTAGATCAACTTGGTTTTGTCATGTTAGTCCATGAGAAGCAGCATGCAACAGGCAGCTGTGTTTCCAACCAAATGAGCAATGGAGTATCTAAGGTGCCGACATGCAGAGGCCTGGACGTTCTATGTGCTTTTAAAATGACAATAAAAAAAACAGAATCCTTAAATTTAACTTGTACAATTTAAAGACCCACGCCGACGAAGATTGTTGTTTTTAACATGTTCTTCCTGCCCTGTCCTTGAGGACATATTTAGAGTAACTCAACATTAAAATTGCATTTCTGAGTACCGGTATTTGTGAATCTGGAGCAGATGACAAAATGCCGTTTGAAAAGGTGTTTATTTGTGACGTAGAAAATACACGGGGCGGGCCACAAGCTCCCTGCTCTGTGCAACGGGGTTACTCCATGCCAGAGGTCACACGCACAACTCAGAGGTGAATTTCTAATGAACTCCGACCGCTCTGCAGAAACGACGTCCTAGAAAATGACACAGGTTTTTTGATCCTGCCTAAAATGGGCAGAACCAGAATTAAAAGACCCCTGGGACGCTTTTATAACACATCAATAGATGATTGGAGTGGGAATGAACCAAAAAGGGTAAATGGCATTAATGCAGAAACCAATAAGAGAACAAATATTTAATGAATTGTGCTGTGGATTATTATATAACCTGTTTACACAAATGATCCACTCATGGTTTACAATTATACAGACGCATTTTACTTTTGCTAGGTGTGACTGCTGAAGTGTCCATCTTTTCTCTAACATTCAATAGTAGAAGAACCACTTGTTGCTTTGAGTCCTGAAATTCCCCGTAACTATAGTTCTGAGTACAGCAGTTGTAGGTGGAGTCAACAACAACATGCAGCCTTTTTCTGTTTTTTTCCCCCCTCAGTTTTCTGTCTCCACATGCCCTTGTGTCCATTACTTTAGTGCGCACACAGCTTTGCAGCAGATAACCATCTCCTCCAAGTGCAGAAAGAATTGTACTTCAGGGGTGTGTGCAGCTGTGCGATGTCTATCACACTCTTTTACAAAGAGTGCAGAACTTCTGATCATCATAAATGAGCTCAGACATGAACCTACAGTCTATAAAAGAACTGAACTTATTGCAAAAAAAAAGTTCCTTAGGCCAGTCTACCACAATTGTTAGCTTTGTAGTATTTGTCTTTGTGCCTGCCAATCATCATCACTATCATCATAATCATCTTTTAAACTATTTTCAAAGTGTTCTCAGTGGTCTTTTAATTATCATTATGCTGTTTTAGCTAAAATCTAAAAACCTGTGTCGTTTTCTAGGACGTAGTTTCTGTCTGCAGAGCGACAGAAGCTTCGAGTTGTAGGTGGAACTGTGGAGCAACCCCGCCCCCCCTTTACCCTCCCTGTTGTAGGGAGTTTGTGGCCCGTCCGTCTAAATTATAACATATAATTAATAATAAAGAAAAAAAGACACAAATAAAGCTCAAACCCTTTTATGTAAATAGTTTTTGTTTACCATTAATGGCTGATCTGACACAAAATGTGTCATTTTTGACTTGCTGTGCAAGATTTGGCTCAATAAGAAAACCCAGCTAAAGAGGAACATAAGTCTGTTTTCAAAAGGCTTCTTCTTCCAGTTTGTGCAGCAGTGATGGTTATTCTGGAACACTGGGTTATTTTTAGCAGCTGGTTTTACTGCTGGTAAAATGACCCACTGGAGCAGAGTAGACAGGTCTGCAACACGAAGGTTTTTTTTAAAGAAACCTTGATGAGTTCATCATCAAATATTACTTTAAGAAGAGTTCTGCGAATACGTCGTCTGCTCCCGTTTCAATGTGGAAAGCCTTTTTTTTTGTTTTTTGTTTACCTGGCATGCAGCCATTGCAGCCAGAGTGTAAAGGAATTTTAGCTTAAGGAATGAAATGACATAATGAAATTTGCACAGGTACTGATCTCAGTTTCTTTTCTTGCAGGAAAGTCCAATGCTGTAGCTAAAGAAGCTATCTCCAGGTGGACAGGTGGGTCTGTTTTTCTCATTTTTACTGTAAAAGCAAGCGAACTCCCTGCAGCGTCCTTCACTCTCGGAGAACCGTGTGTGCGTGCTGGAAGGTTGGGATCCTGGAGAGAGCAGACTGGCCTCTACAGGCCCTGTTTATGTTGAAGGGGGGCGGGGGGTGTCTTTGATTAATGGTAGACTGTTTTCAGTGATGGGCTTCTCCTTGGGTAATTGGAGCGGTTTTGTGTACCACAGAGGGATGCCGTCTGTCAGCAGCCTCTTTTGGGGACTTTTTTTTATAAAACGCTAATGGTGAGGGTGAACTCGTTTAGCCTCCACTGGAAAGGACGCCGCTAACAAACAAGCAAACTATCTGTGACGAGTCCTGTGTTCAACAATGATGGTGTTTAAAGACCAGGATTCTGTTCCAGCTGTAGCTTAAACTGTGAGAGGAGCTGGTGTTGTCATGGCAACAGCTTCATGAGTGCCCCCCGTTTGATCTGTTGCCTAATGGTTTGCTTTCCAAGGTGTTGGTAACCAGTCATGGGTTGTGCCTAAAGGGTTAAACCCCCTGTTGATGAGTGATGTTGGGACAGCAGGTGTGTGGGGGCTGGAGGTTGTGGGTTTATTTGGGGCCAGATCATTGGGGGGTGGGGGTACGATTGGCCCCTTCAGAACAAAGCCTTAAGACCATTGACAGTAAATGTGAACTGGACCGAGTGAGTGTCAAACCCCCCCCCCATGAGGAAATGTTTGCGCGATATACTTTTTTGGATTAGTATTGCATTTGGACTTGCAGTCCTAAATTGATAATAATTATTAGTTTATCAAGTCTCTGACTAGGACAGAGTTTACTTTTATTGGGGACTTCTGTTTTTTGTTTTTTTAAACACCTGAAATGTTGGCGTGTTCACTTGTGTTGCGTCATCTGACGGTACGGTCTTGTCAGCTCTTGTTGGACTTTATTGCCAAACTCAAACACAGCAGTGTCAGAATCCTCCAGGCATGTTGGAAGAGGCCACTGCAGCCTCTGAACGCTCTTTTATTCTACTGACATCAAGGCTTTAAAGTGGATTTAAGTGGATTTCATCCTGCTCCAGACCACAGGACAAACTCAAGATTTCCAAACTCTCACAACTTTCTAAAAAATGACTGCCTACATGAAATATGGCAAAGCAACCGCGACGCACCCACATGAGCCGCAATGCGGCCCGCGTCCTGTACTATGACCTCATATAAACGCACTGAAGTAGGCCTGCACATTAAATTGCAAATTTATCTTTATCGCAATATCAAGCTGTGCAATATGCAGATCATAGAAGTTCAGGAAAATTGCGATAAGTGGTTACCTTAAATGTGCTTAAACAATCATAAGAAATATTTAACGAATCAAATAAACCCCTTTACGTTGTTGAAAAATCGAATGGACCTCAGTAGACGAGGGTCATTTGGAGTATTTGTTCATATATCGCAAGTTATATCGACATCACAATATTGATCACTAATATAATATTACAAATCGTGAGCTTTCCTCATGTCATGGCAGCTTTCACTGAACCCATAATGTGATTTGAATTTGAATAAAACAGGTGATACTTTTTGAAGCTGCTGCAACTCGGTCGTTTTGTGTGTTAAGCCTCGCCTGAAACATTTACCAGGAGGCTTTTATATTTACAGATTTTTGACATTGTTTACAGAAAAACCAGGAAGAGCATGAGCTTTAGTAACAGCCTCATAAACAAAGCAAAGTAGTATGGTTTTATGCACATTCATTTTTCTTCTTAAACTTACAACATTTTCTGTTTTAATTCTAAAACAGAAAATGGAAAGACAAATACCCGTTGAAAATAAAAAAAAGGAGACCAATTTAAAGTTATTTCAGACTTGCAATAACCCAAAACATTGAAATGTTTTCTAAAAAAATTGGAATTAATCTTTTTAAATGAGAAAAGTGAGTTAAAAAGCGTGTTCCTTGTTAACGAAGAAAAAGGGTAAGATGAAGGGGAAACAATGGTTTAATGGATCGGGCCAATTCTTGGATGCTAAATGATTTTACCTTCCTCAGATGTTTATCTGCAGGTCAGAATAGATTGTTTCCAGGTGCTGCTGATTTTAATTGGTGGGAAACGTTAACTGCTCTCAGGAAGTATCAATCAGACCTTCGGCCAAAATAAGCAGACTTTCACCCAACAGCGAAGCAGCAGTGAAGCAGATGGTGTCGCCTGTGCGCTCAGGCTGCGTTGTCCAGTCCAGCTTCAATTTGTCACCTCCTGACTGACTCTGCTGTCAATCTGATTGGTTGTGCGTCGGTTTCCCCACTGATTTACATGGCAGCTGTGCATTTTTGTTTCCAGACAACGTGTTTGCCATCAAGTCCTGGACAAAGAAGAAGTTCTCCTTCGACGACAGCCGTATTAATAAAGCCTTCGGCATCCCAGATGACTTTGACTACATGGACTGACCGTGAACTTTTCAGACACACCCCTGAAGTCTGTTTCTCACCGCTCTGCTGTTGATTTTTGTGTTTATTCTGAGTGGGGGGGGGGGGGACCCATCCGGATTCAGTTTACAGCGTGAGGTGGAAACATCAGTTTTCCAGATGCATTTTACCAGGGAATAAATTACTCGGGTGCAACTGGAGAGGGGACCGAGCCACCCGCGGTTGTGAGGAGTCACAGGGTCCTGTGACAAACAGCTTGACTCTTTGGACACCTGTTGACTTGAAACTGAGAGCTCCGAGCCGATGACGGACGGGAATCAACTTTTCCACTGGCATTGGTTGCATTTGGATGGTTTAAACAGATGGTTTAAATTTGGTTTTGCATGACCTCTCCTGTTTGTTTTAATTTTATTTTACAGTGGGTCATCTTGAGCCAGAAAAAATGTATTGGGACAAATGGCATGTTAAATAGCTGTAAATAGTTTTCCTATTCAAATAAAGTAAAAATTAATTGGCGTCTAAATTTATTTGACTTTGAGTTGAAGTCTAGCGCGCACACGTCTTCACATTAAACCTCACATTTTAAATTTCTTGACTAATTGCCCTGAGGGTGGTACAAAATCCTGTAATTAATGTGTTTTGCTTTTTCTTTCACAGCTGCAAACCTTTTGGTGAAAATACTTTACTGCTGTGTTAGCACGTCTTCAATGACTGTCGCCCATTTCTTTAGCGTAAAAAAACAAAGCTTATCAGCTTAATGGTTGTTTAGTGTTCACTCATTTGACCCAGTTAAAGGAGTTTGTGTGTCTCATCACATCCTGCTGATCTCTTGAGTTTTTTTGTAAGGTGATTAATTATATTTGACATATTTTGGTAGCTCTGATTTTTCTTTTTTTACCTGCCACTGAAATGGTTAAAAGTTCTTGTTCTTTACACACTCACCCATACGACTGAGGATTTTGGCAAAAGTCATTTCAAAGATTAAAGAAAAAATTGTCATACACTGGTGGTAATTCATGTTGCTTGCTGTGTTTACCTGCCCAACCTGTCTTGGCTCAGACAATTTGCATGTCACCGCATAATGAGGGAGGCAACGTCATTTCACCATAGGAACCTAAAAAGCACTTTTAAACGCACACTTTTCTGCTTATTCCTTTTTTGTAACAGTGTAGGGCCTTAACCTGAATCATCATTTTCACTCACCCTCAACTATTGGGACCAGAGATAAAGATTTTATCAACTTTTAAGTCATACAATTGTAGTTTTTTTTTTGTCACACGAAAAAGTATAAACTCATCTGTCAGTAGTAATATGTAAAAAATGTATGCAGTGTGTAAAAGTTGGCTTATATGACTCAGGTGTGGCAGATTTGATACTTGTAACTAAAGAAGCAAAAGATGGTCAAAATTCTCATTGACAAATTGCTTAAAATATTTATAAAACATCTTTTTTTAATGCATAAAATAAAAAATCCTGTTACTTAAAAAACGACATTTGATTGTATTATTCTGCTGGACAAAACTAGTTTAACATTTGAGTCTTAAATATTTTAAATCCACATTTTCTATGTGAATTGTAATACTTACCTGTGAGTGAAAGTCTCGTGGAGTAGAAAGGATTCAGCGTGAAACCTCAGTAAAAATGCCCCCCGCTGTAGGGCATTTGAAACATGTCGCCTCTTGCTTCTGCAAACAGGGACGTTTGATGGAAGCTACACCCACCGAGCACGCGGCGCTTCAGCAGGCGGGCGCGCGGGGAGGAGGAGGAGGAGGGGGCAGAAGGAGGGAGATGCTGCTGCCTGTCTGCCTGCTCGCTGAGAGCAAGGAAGACCAACGCAGCGAGGCACAAGTCAAGCTGCTAGCTGGCAAGGCAGCATGGCGGGGCTACAGGACTTCCACCAAGGCAGCCAGTGTCACGGGAAAACGTGGATCGGCGTACTATTAGGAGTAATACAATTGTTGATTCCCTTTGTACAACGCGGGGAAGCTCAGCTGCAAGGTTTGTTTTACACCTTTATTTTACTCTTTTGGGAGGAAGTTGTAATCATTACAACTGTGTGCAGTAACGAGACCGATGCAAAAAAAAAAGAAAAACGTTAGCTACCTGAATGAAAACGTTAAACTTCAAATATGGCTAAATTGCACAAAAGAAAAGAATGTTTAAATGTGCTAAAAATATTTGGAGTTCGTTTTTGTGACCTAATGAGAGTAAATGTTGGTTTCTACCAACTTGCAAAGTATTGTGGCTAATGTTTACCGTGCGCTAATGTTAGTTCTTGCTAGCTAGTTGCTGTGAAACTTGCTCTGACATTTCCGCGGCTGCTCGGGCTGCGGCACCTTAGGAGAAACAATTGGGCTTTAGTGCATTATCCCCCACACCTCTAGTTTAAATAAATTCCACCTCAATTTGAAATATTGTCCCCCTGGAAGTTGATTTTTTTTTCTTTAAGTTGTGTAGCCGCCGTGCTAACGTTTTTTTTTTTTTTTGCTAAACAAGCTGCTAGCCTTTGTCAGGCTGCCCAGCCAGGCGAAGTCTCCCTGTCTGTGGTTGTCACACACTCCCTTTCTGTTCATTTCTTTGGAACATTGTAAAATGTGACTACCTGGCTACGTGCACCGTTTTTCTGGATTTGAATACCTATTTAATTTCAATGATGAAATGCTTTTGTCACGATGCCAAACATTCAACAGCTGAAAAAGATGTCTTGTCTCCCTCACAGCTTTGAGTCAGATCTCCACCAGCGTGGTCGAAGTCTGGCAACCAGAGGAGGCAGATCCCTTCGTCCCGCTTCAGGTATTTGTTGGGCTTTCTTTCTTTGTCGGATGCGTTTGTGTGTGGGAAGGAACCGAGTCTGTGTGTGTGAAGGGACACTTGCTTGCTGGTGAATGAATGGCTGAGTGGTGCAGAAACCATGCTTTTGTAGAATTAAATACTTGTAAGCATGTGTGTTGCCGTATTTGTGCTGAAGTGGTGATCACGGTTATGTTTCCACATTTGCACGCAGAATTTCAAAATAAAGCTAGATTTTGACTGACACCTGTTAATTAGTCCCATCTAAGTCTGCAGGATTTAAAAAAAATAAAATCATTGGTATATATTTACTTAGTAGATCTGCACTTTCCTTTATCATGGTCGAATACCTTTTAGTAAACATTTCCCCTTAATGTTGTGAAGCACCTACTATCCTAACATTAGTAGTCAAGTGTTTACTATCTGCTATCCTGCCATGTGGTTATCAGCTGACTTTTTTGTCACCTGAGAAGGGGAGGGTCACCTCCTGGGCTCTCAGAACCAGGTTATTGATTGGTCATGGTGGGCTTTTCTTCCCAAGCAAAAGCAAAGTTAATAGTTAATTAGGAGCTCAACCTGCTTTCCAGGAAAGTATTGGGTCCGTTTATTTTTGAGGTCTGTTGAAGTTCATAAACGGTTGCTTTGCATGTACAGATGGATCAGAGTCTGCATTTGAAAAAAAAAAAGCCAACTAGTTTGATATACTGTTGATTTATTTATGGGATTTAAGAGAACATTTAAGCTGTTTTCATTTAAGCCCATGTCAATTCCAAATAATAACTGGCTAAAAGTACTGATAAGTATCATTTTCAGCAACGACCTTACGTTTTACGACACCTCTTAAATTGGTTGTGTCATTTGTGTCTTCACACACTGGTGCTGACCTGTAAGGTTGGTTTATTTTTATGTTTGTGGGTTGAGCAAAGTAGGGATGGAGTGTGTGGAATAGCAACCAGACATAATCTATACTAATAATAATAATAAATGCCTAAAAAGCATTTATAAATCTTTTATAACTTTCCCATGAGAAGGAAGATTCTGTTTAGTTTTTGAAACAAATAACACAGGAAGTTTGGGTATTTTTGAGTTAAAATTTCAGTGCAGCTGAATAGAAATATCTGTTGTTCTCTCAAAAAATGTAATTACATAATTGTCAGTTTGTATAAATGTGGTTAATATAGAGAAATTTAACGCCTTTATTCTTTCCTGCAGAGGGGAGATGTCGTTTTGCAGTTTCAAAATTGTGATTTGTTTTTCCATAACAAAAAGGTTGCAATTTCAAAGTTTTTCATATCTACAAAGTATGTTGATATTTTCATACTCATTTTTCCCAGTTCCTTCTACTTTCCATACCAAAATGAAATAGTCATTCTTTTTTTTTGAAAGTTTAGGACTTTCTAGAAGTAAATAAATGTTCTGCTCTGCATCCCTTGTTTGCAGCTAACTAGTTTACTGTCCCTGAGATTACACATTAAGGTCTGCTGCAGCTGCTGATGCATTCACAGCCATCAAGGTTGTTTCATCAAACCAGAACTACATGCGCAGATCTCATCTACATGTTTTTATATTTGCATATTCCAATAATTATAGTTTTATGCAGTTCTTTAGTGATATTAATCTGCACTTTGTGGCATTTTTTTGTGTGTAAAAATACTAGCCAAAGCATGGTTGGACCCCAAGCCTTCTTTTCAGATCAGTTATATCTGCTTATACACTAATATAAATTACTTTAGATGTAAGTTAAAAAAAAGTGATATTCTTTTAAGTAAAACATTTGGTCCATTCTTTATTATTGCAAACAATATTGAGATTTACACCTTTAAATTCGTTTTATAAAATATTTTATTCAAGATGACAAAGTTGGTGAGGTTTTATCAATGTATTCTCTACTAATTTAGACCTATTAACAAAATTTTTTTTTAAAAGGGGATTTTTTTGTTTTTGTATAGCTGCTATTATGAAAACGGGCAATTCTGAGTGCTTTAAAAAGATGTATAAAGCTGTGGCAGCAACAAAGCAAGTATTTGTATTATATAAAAGATTAAAAAAAAGACCCGTAGCAGTGCACAGGTGGTGCAGCACGGATGAAAAAAGGCTCAAGAGAAGATGTATGTACAGATAAAGAGAGGGAATTGACATTTAAGATATAAGTCAAGGAGGGTGGCTATCTGAGTCTCTATTACAGTCACTTATGCTTATGTGTGTTTCCATCCACTTTTCCATTCATTCTCATTTTTATTTATATTTCTGTTAGCTAAAAAAGCTTAACTCTAACATATGTGCACAAATGTCATGAGTAGAGTTATGAATAAAGTGCAGCTCCTGCTTTTTACACCCGTTAACAAATCTGTTGCAGTGATCAGACCCAGCATTTCTCAAAACAATTCCAAGAATGATGGATGAGTCTCTTTGAACTGTATTTTCTTTGTGATTTATTTGTTTACTGAGTGGAAAAATCCCACATAGGACAGTGCAGATAATGTGATGTGTGCTTTGATTGTGGCCTTTTGTAGTTGATGTCTATAGTAGTGTGTTTTTTAACCGTTCATAATCCCTCTAAAATGTAGCAGTCTGTTCACACTTGTGTTGAGTGGTTACTGTGTTATGTGTGAGCGTGTGGGAAAAACACCAGTGGAGTAATTCACGCACCATCCCAATATGATTTTATTAGGGCCAAATTATAAATCCACTGTATGAATGCAGCATTTTTGACGCTGAAATCTTTCAAGATTTGAAAAACCTGATGTAACTAAGTCACAAATGTGACCCGAAGAACAACAAACCCTTTAAAAATCAGACGTGAGGAGCATCACCTTTACTTTAAAGTCAGTGGATGACTTAAATAATCTGCTTTTTTTACCAGTGCTGTTTTAAGGGGGACATGTCTGCAGATAAACCCTTTTTAAAAACAAAAACAAATCAAAACACAAACTGTAAGCCTGGAGTACAATAAACTGTTTTGTTGTTTATTTTCAGGGGGAGAAAGAACGAAGGAGAGATGGAGTCCCTCTAGAAGAAAGGTAAACCCTTTTTTATTTTTTAAGCAATCCCAGATTGCTACAGGAAAAATTACACATTAATCATTCAGTGATTGTATAGAATGGCATTACTTATTACCCTTGGGGAAAAGGGATAGACGTTCAGACATTCCTCATTACTGAGATACGCAGAGCCATTTAAGAGATTCTGTTACAAAGATTGTCAACTGGAAAGGATGTCTTTGCTGTGGTGTTCCATGTAGATTATGGCAGCATACAAAGATGTAAAGAACAGAAGCTGAGCTGTAGAGGAATATGTTTGAATACATGCAAATCATAGCTTGTTACAGTGTAATAAACCAAAATGAGGCAAGAAAAAATGGGCCCTTTTAAAGTCTGGTCCTGCATGCTGGCTATATTGTTTATGTTGGTAAAGCGACGGGTTGGGGGGGCAGTCTCTTACTGAGGCACAGAACCAAATTCCTGACTAATTTTAGAACTCCTTGAGAGGGAAAAAAAGGAAGGTCTGTCTTTCCCTGGAATCTTTGTTCTCTCAGAAATATTTCGATAAAAAGTTGATTTCATGTGGAAATCAACTTTGTTTTGATATTAAATGTTTAATTGTTCAAAAGCAAAGAAATTCAGAGGATTTTCTTTTTTTCTTTCTTCATGTTAAGAGTTATTCTCAGTACTTTTTTAGCCACACATATACCGGTACTTCTTTTTTTTGTACTATGTTGCTGCATAGAAAGATCATTGAGAATGTCATGCGTTAGATTGTTACCATGTTGCTACTAATACACATGTGTATATCAGGATAAACATATCACTAAAACTTAAAAAAGAGAAGATGCATGTCGTGAAAACTAATTGATATCTGGAAGTAAACATTTAAGCCAGTTTCTTTAGTGGGATATTAAACATTTGGCTTGACGCTATAATTAAAAACGACTAGAAAAGAATTATGAGTTTGTTAGTCGTGTATCAACAGGTTGGTTTTTCGTGTTTTTAATCCAAGGACTTTGACTACTTAAATTCAATTCAATTCATTTTTATTTGTATAGCCCAAATTCACGTCTGAAGTTGTCTAAAGTCCAAAACTGAGAGATTTTTCACATTTTTTAAAGAAGTCCTTACAGAAGTTATGTTTCCCTGTTAAAATCGCGTATTTTCTAACTTAAAAAAGTAAATAAAGTGTGGTAAAGTCATCTTCTGATTTTAGCTCAGGTTGAATTTTTTTAAAAACAAAGCAGACAGCAAAAGATTATTTAAATAAATAGTTTTGTAGCTGAAGAGCTGTTGCCTCATTTGGTTCATAATCTGTCATTAGTAAACAGTAATTGCTTGGTAAAGCACCTTTTTTCCGTAAAATTCAAAGACGTGTTGGCAGAAAAGCATTTGAAAGATTGTTGACCTGATGAACCCCCTACACGTGTAGACCTTGAGGGTTATCGGGTACTTAGCAGGCCTGCCATCACCCCTTCCCTGTTTATTGAGCAAAGACAGGACAGGCTCCTCCAGACGCTCTCATTTTGTACAAAGAAAGGTGCAGTGTTGCTTTAAGATGTTTAGAATAGCAGAACTAAATAGTTTTAACACTAATTTCTTCCATACTTTTCTCCAATAGTAAAAAAATACAGGAAAACAGGTTTCTAACCACATTTCTTATTTTTTCCTCAACAGCAGTTCTCCATATACACAGGAGAGGGGCAAACCATTGCATTTTCAGCCCCCACTTTTGGAGTTTGGGACACAGTGAGTGCTGCTGTAACTTCCTGCTTTCATATGCTGAATAAAAATAGATGTTTCTCCACCTCTACTGGTATTGATGATGAGTATTAGTCACATTCCCTAATATTGTAACAAAGACAGAAAATCCTGATTTTAACATCTTAACGTCTATTTAGTCTGGGATTTGATGAACAACGGTTTTCGAGGTTCAGTCTAGAAACATTAATGATTACGAAACAGTTTGTCTTTCTAATATTGAAATTGAATAGTTTCTATAGAAAAACATCTGGTGTTTATCATGTTTGTCAAATACTGTATAGTTGGAGGATTTTTTACACGTCAGAGCATTTTTCACACATGACCTTTATGAATAAGACCTTCCCTCCTGTTCAGAAACATACTCGCACTGCAGGATTTACCACCAAACGACTCAAAAAGAGGAACATTTTTCATTGACCTGTATAAAAACAAGTCTTTGAGTCTTCTGGTTGTATTTTGTTTTTTTAAGTAACCTAAATCTGACTTCTGAATGGCTGACGCATTAAAGAACTGACTACCTTCAGGCTTTGACTAGTGTTGCAACCTCATAAAATAGTGAAATTCCTATTGCTTTAGACAGCTTTGAAAAATTACAGGACACTCTGGTTCCCTAAAAGAGGAATGCACAAACGTTTGCTATGTTGACGAAGTTTACAAATCATTTTATTTGAAGTAATACTAAAAAAAAGAAGGTTTTCGACTAAACATAAAGGTATTTTTACTGTTGAAGAAGAAAGTGAAAAGCATAGCAGTAACCCTGCCTTTCAGCTTAGTGTGCAAAAGAAACTGGCTCCACCTAAAGGAGTAAAAGTGTTTCTTTCATACAAACAATAGGAGTTTGACGCTGTGGCTGGGCTGCAGTCCCAAGAGCTCCTATTAAACGTAAAGTTGTCCATAATCATTTAGTCATATTTTATATGAGTAGTTTGGAATGCAGAAACCAGGCGTCCCGGATCGCAAGTGGATTCAACGTTTGCACGTGAAAAAATGTAAAAGCTTAAAAAAACAAACGGGCTACGAGTCAGAAAGAAACTATGAGACCCAAGTTCCACATATGATCTGTGGTTTCCTCTTTTCTGTAAGAACTCTGGGAACTCTTGTTTGTACTTTTCACTTTACCAGCAGGTCTAGAAAAAATGTAGGTCTTTTAGACCAAATATGTTGTGTAAAGACAAAAGTGGCACAAAAAAGTATTTTTAAATTTATGTTTTATCGTACAGCTTTTGAGCAGTGCAGTCACTAAAATTGAAAGTGAAGTTGGAAAGAGGAAGTGAAACCAGCTTCGTTTGAGGCCAGAGTGACATATATGTCAGGTCTTTGCATTGTTAAGTTAGAGCTGGTTGTACATAGTTTATATTCTTACAAAACAGGTTTGGTGCATTCTTGCAATGATTCAAAGTAACCTTCCTTTATTAGGTTTTGTTGAAATAGAAATGTTTGCAACATTTTATACTTTTAAAGCTAAACTGCACATATACTGTTCAGATTCTCCCTTTGTGGCCATTTATGTTTTGCTCTTCCTACCACTCGTTGTGGATTATTAGTTTTTTTCCTCCAGATGTCAGGCACTGGTTATCATATTTCTCATTCCATCTTTGAGTGTAGTAACCTGGAGTTTGTTCTGATCTGAGTATGAAGAAAAAAGCTGTTTGTCCGTTGGTGATGTAATGTCTTCATAGTATACAGCAAAACATAGTGTCTTTGCTTAAACAGTAACTACAATCAACAGCTTTTGTAGCTGTTTGGGGTTTTAGGGTTTATTCAGTCTGGACACATTTGGTTTGCTTAGAGTTTGGCTCGAAACGGGAAAAGCCCGCTTGACGGCGATCTGTATCCAGACCAAACGCAAGGTTCAGGACTCAATCCAGACCAAATGAAGTGGACTTGATTCAAACCAAATGGTTTTTGCAGTCTGATTACACCCACTTTCCTATCTTGCAGCTTTATTTAGTTTAATCAACAGAACGACTCACAGCCTCCATATGCTGACACTTATTTGCTGACTCAGTGTCGTAATCTGAAGATGAAAAACTTTGCTCATCGTTTATGGCCTCAATATGTTTATGGAACTTAAGATAAAATGGAAGTGAAAATATGTAAATCTATTCATATTTCTCTTCTAGAATTTTATTTAACTCAAACATTTTTAACCAAACACACACTGTTAAATAATCAATCATTTAGCATAAATATACTCTGATTATTGAGTTTTGCACTAAGCGTTAATATAAGCTCACTGTGCTAGTTTGAATTATAGCCAGATCAAATTTAGTTTGAGCAGTCATCTGGAAACGTGAGCTAATTTGGTTCAAGTCAGTCAGGAGGAACCGTACTGTGAGAGGTTGATTTCTAAAGATCCTTTTGAAGCCGTCAGTTTAGCACTTTTGCCCTTTTATTGACTTTGTCCTCAAGCTTTTGCAGTGACCTTCTGGATATGGTTTTGCTCTCTCGTCTACAGGCCTGTGGGGCTGCCAAGAGCTGAAACCATATATATACACAATCCTAGTCAGGAGGTCTCTGTGACTCTTCTGTCAATGTTTACATCCAGCAAGCATTTTTACATACCTTCCTTTCACAAAAGTGTAAGTTTCCACAAAGTCTGCAGACGTCTGGACGCTTCATGCTTTGTAAATGATTAATTTTTTCTTATTGCCATAACTTGTAAAACTCCTTTCTTTCCGTTTTTAGGTGATTCCACCAAGAGGGAAGGCATCTTTTAAATTAATTTTCCTCCCATCAAACGAGGGCAATATAGAAAACATGTTATTTATAAACACTTCAGCTCAAGGGCTGCTGTCATATCAGGTCAGTTTACAAATCTTACGACTAGCTTTCCCGTTGAGTTTACCACTTCTTTCTGTTTTAACTTTTATTATCGCATAAATGAAATATTACTGCTCATATGCTTGTTTCATGCCCCCGGTGTGGTCTGAATGAAAAAATCTTGTCTCTGCGAAAATATTGAATCCATTCATTGTGGATTGATTGATTTGGTTAGTTGTAAGCAATTTCAGTAATAAGAAAAAGGAAAAGACGATAAAAATAAAAATACAGACCGGTGGATACAGCGTTACCTCGCTATATTGTGATTTCACTGATTATTTTTCAATGCAATTTTGCATGCTTTTTTATTTATTTTTTATTTATTTTAAATTTGTTTTCAAATTTTGAATGTCTTTTTTGTACAATGCATTGTGTTCTACATCAAGACATTATCAGTCGATCTCCTCCGTGCCGTGTCTGCTGCACAGAGTGCGTTCAGTTTGCCAGAGTTACATAAATCTTTGCTCACCAGCAGACCCTTTTCATTCCATAACACTGGACTTATTTTCCAATCAAGGTTTAAATTTTTTGAGTTTAAACGGGAAAGAAAAATGTGAAATGTTCATATCTGTACAAAAAATGGTATAAAGTGTGCAATGAGGGGTTTTACTGCCCTAAAACATCTGTAATCCTGCTTTAGGGATTTTACCTCTTTCGGGTTATGTATGGAACATAACCTCTGCGATAAACGAGTGAACACTTTATGTCAACTCTATTGAAGATAGTAATTCATAAATTGATTAGCAAGAAAATAAAATGGTGCTATCTTCATGACATAATTGCTTGTACAAACATATTTGGACAGACAAATCACTGTGCACTTGTGCTCACAGTGATGCATGTTCATAATTTGGTTTAGAAATGTTGATTCAGTTTTCACATTTCCGTTTAAAACCAGTTTGTTAGAAGATGAAATAATTTTCTTATAACTGCTAGTTTAAACTGTATTAAGGTTAAACTTTAGAGGAGAAAAACTTACAGAAAAACCTGAAATAAAGGATTATGTTTCTTTAAAGGAATTGGCCAAACAATTGAATAACTAATAATTCAGTTTTTTAATTAATTACTTTTATAACTCATGCCTAATGATTACCCAGTAATATGTGGTGCTATCAAGAATTACATCTTCTGTGTTTATTTACTATCTTCTTTCCAATTCAATTTATTTCAATACTTGCTTCCAACCTAAAAGGATTTTATTTTATCTTTGACCGTTTTATTTTAAGGATTTAGATTTTTGATCATCTGTAATCAATCTAATCACATTTGCGCACATATTTTCCATCTATTAAAGTGGCTGCATAAAACTCATCACAGAAGCCTAATGTTTGGTTTACAGTGAAACCTCAGTTTTAGCTGCATTTCCAAACTGCATGTTTACTCCTCACAGACCGATTTATCCAACACTCGATTTTTATCTATTGTCATTTAGATATCTTATGTTTCATGTCAGAGCTACAGATTCTTTGTCTGCTAACAAAAACTGTGTCTATTTCCAGGTATTTGGTGTGGGAGGTCACCGAGGTTCATTAAAATCTTTCCAAAGAAAGGATAATCTTGTGATATTCCCTCACATCCAAAGCATTAAGCTGACCCAAACGCAGGTAATATAGTGTTTTATTTGTGTACTAGCTCGTGAAAGTTGGGCATAATGGTAAATAGTGTCTTATCATTGGAAACGGCTGATTTCCCTTTCCTACCAGCAAAGATAAACTGGGCTCCACACACATATAGACACTTCAGTTTTTAGAATCACACAAACAAGTACTTTTTTGAATTTTTATTCCTGTAGCAACAATACATTTTTTGTGTTTTGCCATGTACAACCATTTATTTGTACACATTTCACAGTCATGCCTACCTCTCATATCATTTTAGAGTAAGGCTAAGCATGTGCTAGAAGCATCTGAAAGAAGGACTCGCCTCCACAACAGGAAGTGGGGTGGCAGTTGCAAAATTTTAAGAGAGCAGACCTAAAGTTTTCACCATCACGCACACTGCTGCTCAGGCTGGATTTATTTTTCGCATTTAACGCCTTTTTATTTCTGTTAGTAGTTCACAGAATGTTTGCCCGTCCAACTTAAGTTCAGCTTTCTGTCCAATTCTGTCTACCAGCTTTTGTGTTTCTTCTAACATAAATAGTTTTACACAAAAAAAGAGGACATTCAAGGCCTTTTTTTCTGTCCTCTTTTTGCCCAATTGAATTTGACAAAGCTGTGACTTGTTCTCACTTTACAGAGGAAGTGGTTCAGACTACACTTTATTTGGATCTTCTCAGATTGTGACATTGTTGAAAATGTCTGACTTTACCAGCCAGCATGTGAAACTTATGTGTTAGCTGAACCTTTAGAGATCTTCTTAAGTTTTGTCTTAAGGACATGAACCTAAACAAAAAAAGGTAGATTGTGTTATTATAGTAGACTACTCATTAGTACCCCCCAAAGTTTTGTTACATTGAGAAGGTCTTGTAGCGATCTAAAGTTTCAGGTAACATTTGTGTGAAAAATATTTGAGTTAAATTCATTAGTGTCTGTAATGAGTCTAATAAAAAAACTACAAACTCAATACCAAAGCAAATTTCAGAATACCGTAATTTCCGGACTATAAGCCGCTACTTTTGTCCTGCGCTCACAGCCCTGCGGCTTATTCAATGACGCGGCTAATTTGTGGATTTATTTGGCGGCTGCCATGAACGTACTTTCGGTCTCAGAGAATGGGTTGAATGCTTAATCCAACTCCAGGCAACAAGTCAATTATTTTCCAACACACCTCTAAGCTGACAAACAGCATGGACTTGACTTCAGGTTAGGGCTGAAACGATTCCTCGAGTTACTCGAGTTACTCGATTACAAAAATTACTCGAGGCAAAAACTCTGCCTCGAAGCCTCGTTAAATTCCTATGACGCGCACTATACGGGCGGCGCAGGGATCTGATTGTGTCACACGGACCGCTTATTCAGACGGAACTTTTGAATTTAGTTGGCGCGATGGCGGAGAATAGATCTATAAATAAACGGCAGAAATTGTCCAAAGTGTGGGATCATTACACACTTAATAAAGAAGAGAACAAGGTGCAGTGTCTCTACTGCAAAATAGAGCTGGCATACCACAACAGCACATCTTCCATGAATCAGCAACTGAACAGAAGACATCTGCGCGACCGCTGGAACCCCGACGCCTTAGGCGCGGGTCCCGCGCCTGCCGCTGGCAGCAAGCGAGGGGCGGCGTCCGCCGCTCCGCGCCCCCTCCGCGGCGACCAGCGCGGGCGGGCGGCGAGAGCCCCTAGCTGCGGTATTCAGGCGACCGGGCCTGCTTTAAACACTCTAATTTTTTCAAAGTAAATGCTTCGGACCCCGCAGGACACTCAGCTAAGAGCATCGAGGGGGCGCCGAGAGGCAGGGGCTGGGACAGGCGGTAGCTCGCCTTTTGGCGGACCGCGAGGCTTCTTTAAGCATTGCAAAAATAACAAAAGCATTATTTTTACACGAAATATAAACAATGATAATGATCAAATATGTTTTCCTGATTTTTATTTTATTTTGAATGGCCTTCCATTTTGGCGTTGTGCCACCCTTTCAAAGTCTTCTGTCCCCCCCATACAAAATGTTCTTTTCTCAAGACCAACTTAAAAACACCAAAAGTAACATTTGCATCAGAGCGGATCTTTAAAATCAAATGCTTGTTAATTTTACAACCACATCATTTTTGTTATGCATTATTTGTTTTGGTCGTTCAAAAACACACACAAATCGTTTTATCCGATTACTCGATTAATCGATCGATTAAGTGCCAGATTAATCGATTACAAAAAGAATCGATAGCTGCAGCCCTACTTCAGGTCTTAGACACTTCAGTCATGGTTCAACAAAAAGAAACATGCATGCCCAGTCGCATCCCAGAATCCTTTGGTGCCAATAGACCCAACGTGCACGTAATCGCAGCTTTCAAGTTAAAAGCAATCGTTAAAAGCAGCGTGAAAAAATCCACCATCACCAACGGGTTTGGAAAAGCCGGTCAGCTGCGTGACAGAGAGAACAGCGCATGCTCCGGAGTGAATTTACATCAGAGTCACAGTGACACTAGCCCATCTATTTAGCAGCTCCGTAATATACGAGATGATCTTTTAAACGTACGTTTATTATTGTTATGTTATGGTTATTATGAAGCGCCTGTTTGCTCATCATTTTATTTTTAATCTGTGTGGTCAGTGCTTTTTTGTGGCAGAACGAAGCCGGAAGAACGGTTAGGTGAAGGCTAACAGGCGCTAACAACATTTAGCCTGGATGAACATGAATCGATGCGGGAAAAGCTGCAATCTGCAGCTTGGCTGAACGTAAATATGTGGAAATAACATCAGCTTTTATTTTGTCGGGACACGACTGGAAACACAAATCCATGTGATTGTTTGAACTGTTTTTTAAGGATGAGTGACATTCTGCTTTGAAAAGCTCACACCGCCCCACAGCCGGCGTTTGAGCTGGAGACATGTGTTGCTCGTTCACATAGAGCTGCGGGACCGATGGCAGTCTGAAGGCTCCCACACGTAACAACGCATCCGCCCCTCATCCACAAAACGTTCAGTATTAAGTCCGATTGCTCTGGCCAGGGGTGTCGGAGAGGATAGGAAGGGGAGACAAGGAGCCCGCTCGGCGAGTGCGGAGCGCATAAGCATCTGCGGAGCAACAGTGTTTGTTGTGGAAGGAAACTTCTGACGCACGCGCTGCGCTGAGGCGCGCGCTTTTCAGTCGCCGCTGCTTTATTTTACTGGTGTGTTTTTTTTTAACCAGCCCTGTTACTACCATAATGCTGCCGCGACACAAGTGGAAGGAGAGCAGCTCTCCCGTTCTCCTCTCCATCCACTGCTGCTCCTTGCTCATTCTTTAAACACTGACAACAGTGTGGCGAGCCGGGGGTTGGACCCGCCTTTAGCCCCTAAGACTCATGGGAAATGGGGTGTCGCGGATGTAAATTTCCTCATCATAACTGAGGGATGTAATGTTGATTATATGGTTACTGTTTGTAATTTTATGTATGATACCTCAATTGTCAATAAGTAAAAAAAAACTTAAAAAAAAAAAAAACATAACCGAGGAACTTGTGAACAGAAGTGAGGTGCATGCTGTTTGGCAGATGTGGGTGTATTCGAACACATGAGCTGACGCAAGATAAAAATTACACCCAGTCTGAAAGTCAGGACAGGCTTTGTCAGGCTGACGATGTTGCTTAATGCATGCGGCTTTACACTGACGCAGCTTATGTATGTTAAAAAGAAGTTTAAGACGTGAAACTAGGTGGGTGCGGCTTGTAATCGGGTGCGCTCTATAACCCGGAAATTACGGTAATTGCAAACAGCAAGATTCTTTATGTCTTACTCATTACAGTGTAAATGAAAAAAGAAATCTACAGTTTGAACTTGTGTTGGTGCTTATTGTCCTACAGGAAGATGCGTCCAACATCACTATTCTGGGTCTTCTCCTGGAGTGCAGCTTACCCAAGAGTTTGCAGAACAATCCTCAGGTACTTCTCCTTATGTTCTGCATCGTCAGCATTTCAGCATTTGTATATATAATATTATTAACATTAAGGGTGCCCGTTTAGATTGAGAATTTTCCTTGCATTCCTTTACATAAAGATACAGATAAAGCAAAAACAATAGAATGTATATTTGTAACAATCCATGGTCATCAGAGCAATGCAGCCATAGTGGTAGTTACGTTTTAAAAATAACATGTGGTAAAGAAAACTCAAAAAGAAAACATTTTTATTTTTACATTATGTATAGTGTTTTAACTACACACTTCATACACTTTTCTCAGACAGACATGAACATTTTTATACTTGTCTTGTTTAAACTATCAAAGTTAAAACCTTTGTAGTAAAAAAGGTTCAGCATTATAGAATGAAAACAAAGATCTGCTTGCAATGGAAGATGTGCGTAAATTTTACTAGCTGGACACTGGACAGGGTTCACGGCACAGAAATTGATTGAAAATGTCAACCAAGACAACACAGTGCGCTGTTTAGGGAAAAACGCTCTAAAAAAATTGCGAGAGCATGAAAAGGTGAACCATGACATCGCGAGAAAACGCTGTACAAATAAATCCTTTTTTATGATCATAATTCATCTTTATTATGGTCAAGCATCTTGATCCTCTCCTCATGCTTCTAGTTTCTTGTCTTTATTCTCTTCTTTCTTTAGGGGTCGTGCCTCCACAAGGAGGAGCGCCTCAGTATGCAGATTAATCTGTCGGCTCGGGGCGACCGGCCCGCTGACCTGGACAAGCTTAAGCCCTACGTCATTGAGCACATTTTGTTCATGTTTGTCGCTCCTTCTGCATTAGGTGAGTGTGGCTGACCTTTGGTTCCAAAAGCGACCATTAGCAAGTGTGGCAGGAAGTTACAAAGTCACTGCTGTTAAGTGTAAAGTCCAGCTTTGAGCAAAGATTTGATTTGGTGATTAAGCAAATATTGCAAAACCGCAAAATGCTTTTTGTTTTCATATGAATCTTGATACATTTTTTATGAATATATCTGTTTTGCCTTTCAGAAGGGAACGCTAAAGTAGGAGTTTATATGTTAAATTCTGGTGGAAAAAAGCTCTATATAAAGGTGAGCATCATTTTTATCCTTTGTTTAGGTTCATCAGAGCTAGAATGCATAATGATTGCAGTTTCTTAAAGATGTTTTCTTTCTCTGTCTTTCAAGGACATGCAGGTCCTGTCAAAAGTAGAGATCAACCTGGACATCAATCAAGTTCTTCTCATACCAGAGGCAAAAAACTTCACAGAAGTAGCTGCTTTCTCATGTAAAGGTATTTTTACTCTCATTGTACATGTACATTTTCCATTAACTCCTAAAGCAATTTATTGAGAGGTAAATCTTTTGGTTTGTGTTTTTTTTTCCACCAGGTTCTTTGTCAGGCCATGGACAGAAATGCATAAATCATATCAGTTTAAAAATAATGGTAAATCGGACAACCTACAACTTCCCTGGAGTACATATTACACACAGGTAAGTAGAGGAAGTTGGCCTCATTTGTGCTCGACTGATGACCTGTAACGCAACAAAATGCTAGCTAACAGTGTTTGTTGGTGCTTTCTGCAGATGGAGGGTGGCGGACCTGTTCAGTCTTTTTCAGGTCAAACAGAAAAATGCTAACGAGGTGGACGTATGGTTCACCAATCCTCTCCATGTGCCGCTCACTGTGTTGAATGCCAGCCTTTCAGAGAAGCTGCAGGGCTTAGTGAAGGTGGGCCTGGGTGTGTCCTGTGGGAATGGAAGATGTTGGAAAATGTTGTTTAGCCAATTCACTTTGTGCATGTGGATTCCTACTATACTTGTTCAGCCATTTTTAGTTGAATGTTTGGTGCAGATTTTAACATATGGTCTCTGTCGCCCCCTGTCTGTCAGGTGATGAACTTCAGCAGGCCTCTGAGAGTTCCCTCTGGCTGCTGGCATATTCTATCCCTCCAGCTGCTAAACACAGCCGTGCCCATCAACCAGATGTTGACCCTGAGTCTGGATACTACCCTGGGCACCACGCTGCATATTCCTCTCTACTTCCATACTACTTCTTCCAAGGTACACTATTGTCTCTAATGTGTAAAGTAGTGAGATCATGAGGAGATGTGAGAAATAAACCCAAAGTGGCTGTGTGCCGTCAGGGGGAAGTGGTGTTTGAGGCTGAAGGAGAGTGCGGACACCATTGTCCTCTCAGATTATCTGAAAAAGGTGAAACTGATCAACTCAAATTCTTTTATCGCTAAAAACAGCAACTTCATTTCTGGAGATATTTTGTTTTTTAATTTTATTTCGACTGAATGTCCTTTAGGTCACTCGGAGTGGCAGCGCTCTCTTCTCCCAGACTTTTCCTCCTCATCCTGGGCGGTGGACAGCAAGCTGGCCTCTGAGCTGTGCTCCCAGTGGCAGAGTTGTGAAAACAAACCCTCGTGCAGGTGCAACACAGACTCATGAACACATGTGCTTCATGCTTCGTCCCACAGAGTTGATATCATAGCTAAAATTGATACTTTTGTCTTTCTAGGTGGCCTAGACTCACAGTTGAACCATCCTCTACTCTAGACTTTGGAGCCACAGCGGTCAATGAAAGCAAAGTGGGTAACTTTTACTAACTAACTGAATATATTTTGTAGTTACAGATGTTTGCATAATATGTAAGGAATGTATTTTTCCAGGTAAAGGGATTAACTCTGAAGAATCCCTCGTCGTCTGTTGTGTCTGTGGAGATTCGAATCCTCTCCCTCTACCCTTCTCCTTTAGAAGCTTTGGACCTACTAAACAAATGGTAAAATATTTTGTTGATATTACAGAAAACTAACTTCTAAAGTTTAAATGTTTGGTCTGAGTGTTTCCTTTGTTTTTGTCTAACAGGTTTGAAATAAATCCCCTCAACGTCAACATCAGTACATCAGAATTTTTACTGCTGGCGCCTCCCCCTAAGGTAGAACTGTTTTTATTGAACAAATACCTATTTAGTCATTCTTCTGTTGTGCTTGGTTCAGCGCTAATCCAGCATATGTAATCTGTCTTTCTTCAAAGACGATTGAGAACGAAGGAGCATTAGACATTAGACCAGAGGGAGTTCTTCGTCTGTTGCTGCAGCCGTGGGAGGTCAGGGAAGTGTCAGTGGTCTTCACCCCCTCAGAACACAAACCCACCACCACTATTCTTGTTATCAGGTATCATTCATCTTTATGTTATATATTTTATAAGTTTCTTTTAAAAAATACACTGGTTCCTAGCTAAAACGTTGTTCACCTTTCGTGGAATTTTTTTTTTTTTTTTTGCTAGTTTTTTTGTTTTGTTCCTACAGCGCACCATTTGCTGCGTCCGGATTGGCTGTTGAGCTTGTCAGTCAACCTTCTTTGTGCCGTGTTTCCTGTACAGAATGTGCGCAGTTTGCCACATCTACATAAATCTTTCTATAGTACTACACTTAGTCTTCTATGACGGTTAGAACTAAGAAAGAAACGTGAAAAAGTCTGTGTGGGGGTGGGGGGTGGGTAAACAACCTTAAAACATCTATAATGTATTATTTTGGATTTCACATATTGCGGGTATTTTTAGTACATAAGCTTTGCAATAATAGAGGGAACACTGTATATCAAAATTATAATTAATCCCACTTTGTTACAGTGTGTTTGAAATAAGTGCAATTGGACTGAATTTGCTGGATGATGTCCAATAATGTTGGACTTGAAGTGAAAAACAGACATTGAGTCTATTGAACCATTTGAGTTGGTTTCATTGACACAAAATGAATTCATGATACGCTGGGTGAAAGTTGAAAATGTAGTGGTCTCAACAAAACAGGCAAATATTTTCAAATAAAAGTGAAGATATGTTTAGCATGCATAGTGTAGGTCACCTGAGAGCCGGTTTAGCTCGTGCTGGTTTGCGGTGCCTTCCATCCGTGAAACCCCGGTTCAACTCCGGGCTGCTCCCTGTTCCCTTCTCTACTTCTATGCTGGTCCCAAGCCCGGTTGCTTTGAGAGGGTTGCGTCAGGAAGGGCATCCGGCGTAAAACATTGCCAAATTTCCCATGTGACTCGTTCGCTGTGGCGACCCCAGATGGGAAAAGCCGAAAGAGAAACAGTGTAGGTCACCTGAAGGTCACTGTACAGGTGAAATGTTTGACTTTCTTTCTGCACATTCTGCATCTACATTTGCCCCTTTCGTATAAAAATCTCAATGCAACCAAGCTTTAGTCATGACCATCCTTTATCTGAAAGAGTTCTGACTCCATTCTTTCACAGATGAAGATTTCTGCCTCTGTTGGTTTTACCCTGAGTCATTTTTAGCACTGCTATCAAATTTAGTTTTGAAATCTGTTGCATTCTTGTAGTGGAACCCTCACATCTCTGTTTATAACTAAAATGGAAGAGAGCATGTGATCTTAAGTTTTTTTTTTTATATCAACACTTTCTTTGTTTTTTCTTTTGAAAACAGTGCTTTCAATATTTATCTCTTTAGCTTGCAGACTTTTACAGGTTGATTGGTAAACACACCAAGGTGTGTTGCAGTGATTTGTGTCTTTGCCTTCCAGGAACAACCTGACTGTCTTTGACATGGTGACAGTGAAAGGTCACGGAGCCAAAGAGCTGCTGAGAGTTGGAGGCAAGCTGCCCGGCCCAGCGGCCTCCTTACGCTTCAATGTTCCTCAGTCAACTCTGATGGATTGTCGAGATGGTGAGATTTTAGTCTGAACCTGAGGATTCCTTTTTTGTGGAAAACATCAGAATGAGTTATGTTATTGCATCCTTCCATCAGGTCTGCGCAGCAGCAGCAAGCCCCTTTTTGCCATCAGAAAGAGTTTCAAGGTGGAGAACGCAGGACAGCTTCCTCTGACCGTCATTTCCATGAACATTAATGGTTACAAGTGTCAGGGGTTTGGCTTCGAGGTGCTGCAGTGTCCTTCCTTCAGCCTTGAGCAGAACACCTCCTCTGAGATCACTATAGCGTATGTCAAACATCACGCCATACACTCGGTTTCAGCACCTGACTTCCTGGAAGCTGACGGCTCCTGTTTGGTTGATTTTCAGGTTTACTCCAGACTTCACCTCCTCCTGGGTCATTCGGGACCTTACCCTTGTGACCTCCCGCGGCACCACCTTTCCTTTCACCCTCAATGTGACGCTCCCCCACCACATGCTGCCGCTCTGTGCCCAGGTGGTGCCTGGCCCCAGCTGGGAGGAAACCTTCTGGGTGGTCACCCTCATATTCACGTGGTTAGAAGCTCTCAGTGTTATTTAAATTAGCTAGACTTTTATTTTTCCAATGACTTATAGGGTCAAATGATCTCAAAATTATTTTCTTTTGCAGCTTCTCCTTGTTTGGTGTGTGTCTGATGGCTTTTTATCAGGCACAGTATATCCTCACGGAGTTCTCAACACCTAGCTTAAGGAGCAACCACACCTCTGCCCTGTCCCGGGACAACGGCTCCGTCAACAATGTTACACCCAACGGAGTAAAGTATGTACAGCTACTCTATTAAGTTCAGAAACATCACACACATGCAAATATTTATTGTGTGAAACGTGTCATTTATTTATTCTGCAGTAAAACAAAGGGAAGTTGCAAGACTTATGTGGACACTTGTCACACATCTGACAAGGGGAAGGGGCGTGGCTCGCCAGTGTTAGCCAACACCCCTGCCCTTCGCCCACAATCCTCCAAGAAGAGCTCCTCTGTCTCTCCATCCCAGCAGCCAAAGAAACACAAAGTCTCCCTCTATTACTCCAAGTACAAGTCCAGCACCTCCACCGCTGCAGCCGCCTCAGTGGATGAAGAGCATGAAGAGCTGACTCCTGAAAGTCCTCTCACTCCAGACCCCTGCAACAATAACCCTGCTTTCATTGATGAGCTGGACAATAAGGCAGACGATCTCCAGAGCTCTATGGAGGAAATGGTGTCAGCAGCCGGTATGTTTCCCATGGAAATCCCTGCTGAGTTCCCCACAGACGCCTCTCTGGATCCAGGATCCAGACCCGTTCTGCTGTTTTACAGTCCTTTGGACAGGAGCTGCACAGAGCACTATGCACAAAAAATGGATTCTGAAAAAAGGGACAATTCTGAGCCAGAGGTAAGGAAACGCTGCTGGATCTATTCCTCCATGTGTTTTTCTCTGTTTGAAGGTCCCTCAAACTCTGTAATTACAGACAAATATTCCCAACTCCCTTTTTTGGTTTTAGGTAATAGAAGAAAGCAAAGGCCAGAAAAAGAAGGGACAAGGTACAGAGATGTTCCCGACAACAGGAAATAAATCAAAGAAGAGTCGCAGAAAAACCGAAAATGCTTCCAGGTGTTGTATTGCTTCCTGATATGGGTTCAGTTCAAATAAAAAAGCTGTCTAAATAAAATTTCAACAAATACTGTGAATTTCTGTTTGTCTCTGCAGCGCCCCTGAGCTCAATGGGCTGCTAACATCAGAGAGAGACAAAGAGACAGAGTGGAAAACAGGCGACCACGGTGTCTGTGGAACCCGCAGCAGGAACCGGTGCAGCTTCAAAGCAGACGACCTGAAACCAGGACTGAATTCAGAGAACTTCCACAAACAGAATGGTACGTATCCACCTTCTATGTTCCAGCAACTGCCAGAAGTTCTCACTAAACGGAGCTTGGCATCCCCTCAGCTTTATTTATTAAACTTCAAAGTACTTTATAGAAACAAAGATTTTAACTGCAGTAAAGTGATGATAAAATGAAAAATTGTAGGAGTATTTGGTGTTATTAAAAGAGCACAAAATGTATTCCTATTTATTCACAGCCTTGAAAGTGGGTTATTAAAACCAACTTATTAACCCCATAAAAAGCAGTAGTGGTTCGTTGGTGCTTTTTTTCTTTTTCAGGGTAAAATCTCCTTTCATTGTGGGAATTTCTAAATGTATTAATGACAGTTCCACTTTTGTTCCTTTTAAATCATTGCTTCTGTTTTTGTTAGCTCAACTTTATTGGTTTTGAGTGGAATTCTCCCAAAAATAAATAGAAATCTAATCAAGTTGTGTTGGATCCTAATCTGAGTTGTGTAACTTGTGAATCAAAATGGAATCGGGTCAGTACTTGGACGGCCATATCCAGCCCCACACAGCACAATGTCTAATTTATCAAGCTACTTTGGCTGTGAAATATGTTTTATATCAAAGTTTGTAACTAATTTCAGGATTTAAATTAGAAATGATTTTTTTTGTAAATGGATAAAATTAACTTAGATTTACTTCTGTCACCATGAGGTTTGACGACTTCCACATATGATGCCATCTGTTAGTCTCTGGCTTTAAATCCAAAAAGGAGGACATTTCGCTGAAACCTGATCCACCTGATGGAACTTATGGCTTTAACCACAATGACGCCCTTTGATTTCCAACAGGTGTGTGTCCTGCTCGCACTCACAGAAAGTGCCAAGCTCAGCGGCGTGCCGACGGCGTCTGCGAGTCGGGTTCGGACTCGGGCAGCTCCACAGGCAGTTCCAGGACCAGCAGAGGGAGCTGGGGCAGCTGGAGCAGCGCCAGCAGCATAGAAGGAGACAAGGAGCACAGTGCACGAGGACAAACCTGCTCTACCTCATCCAGAAAACGTACGAGGCACCACATGCTTTTTTGTTCATGAGATATTCTGTGTTATAATACATTTTTGAAGTAATCAATTATTGGGTTTTTGTCCAAATTCTAAAATAAAATCACCATCAATTGTTGCAGTTTGGTCTGTTTAGATGATCTCTTTTTGCTCTTTCAGGAGACTCTATGCAGTACAATAGCTACTCTCAAGAAAGAGACTACCAGACGGTGAACGCAAACTACAAGACTTTAAGGTATTAGCAGCTAAATAAAGCTTGATTAGATCGTTGTGCATCTATGTTACAAATCCCTGCAGAATCTCAGCCCATAGGAAGAAAGCCATGCCCACTCTTTTAAAATGACACACACACACACACACACAGACTTAAATTTGCTAAGTTGATGGTGGATCTTGCTGGTCTTTGCCTTCGATGTCCCCAGCATGAACAGCCTATACCATAACGACGCGTGCCAAAGCCCAGAGACTCCAGCTCCCAGCTTCATGCCAAGTTTTGCTGCTGTTGCTGCTGGAATGGACAAAAACATGGGTAAAGACAGCAGCGTGAAGTTTTGTGTAAACACACACAATTTTTGTCTTTTCTCTGTTGCGTTGATGGAGTTTATGTTCTCTTCCAGAACAAAGCGGTCAGTACCCACCTGGAGAGCCTTTTTCAGCGTTATCCATCCCTCTAACCAACGAGTTCAGATACAACACCACTGAAGCTCTGCCTTACATCGCTCAGCCTGCAGCCTCTGGGTCCTATAATGGGTACGAGCAAAACAATCCATGTTTATCTAAGTCAGCTCCTGGTGCTTGGAATAAAGAGGAGTGGGACAAATGTGTTGCGGTGTAAATGTCATAGATCTTAAGATGTTTTTCTTCTGTTGCTAAACTGTTTTATTTCTACAGGTTTACATGGAGCAGTGCAAACAGGAATGGCAACAATCCCCCCAACTACACAGGTACACGATTTCTTTGGTTGCCTGATATGTTTGTGTAAAACATTGTGTTTGATCTATTTTTGATTAAAAAATATATATATAGATAAAATGTTTTCACCTTAATAAGCAAATATTCTCAGACTCGGTTTTATAAAATCTTTTTTGGAGACCTTTTCAATATTTACAATTTTAGTAATACTTAGATTGTGTGGGTTCGGTTAATGAAACACTGAGTTGCTTTGGACTTTAGATTTGGGATTTATTTATCCATTTTTTAAAAACTTTTTAAATTGTAAGTCTTTCCCTTTTTTTCTTCTTTGGTTAATTTGAGGTAGCACAGATGAAATAAAACCCTTTTTTCTGGATCATAAGACTTCATTTGGACATGACAAAATCCTTTCTATAATTCTGTTTTCAGTTTAGATTAACTTTGTCATCTGCCACTTTTATTCTATGTTGAAAAATATTGAGGCAGGATTTAGGATGGACAGATGAGAAAAAGATCTCATTTTCTGTGTCTATATATTTGTTTGTTTATCTTTAGTTTACCGGTATATTGACCCGAGGTTTACCGGGACTCTTTACTGTTGAATGATGTAAACATCTATGTTGATGGTTGAGCTTTAGAAGAACTAACTATTTCTAATGCAGCCCCTCTGGCAGTCCAGGTCATTGCTTACAGGGGGGCAAAATTGTGTTTTTCATTCACCAATTGTGCAAAAAAAAAAGTCTATAATGTTCATCATAGACCCACTTCAGATGTGAGAGACAGAATGAACAAAAGTAGACGAAGAGCTATCTCGGGACACCAGGGACAAGCTTGTTCACCTGATCAAGACTGAGATGAACAATAAACAAGCCGCTTGATGAGAAGAGATCAACTGATGGAGCAATTATTAGAAAATGAAAGAAATACAAGATCACAGACAATCTCCCTCCACCTGGGTCTGTGTGCAAGATCTCCCCTGGTGGGGTACAAATACATGAGAACGTTCAATGACCTGAAGAGAGCAGGGCCAAATTAGCAGCTACAGTGTGAAAAAGAAAAACTAGTGAAAACCTACAGAAAACGTTTGATTTCTGCCATTGACAATTAGAGTTACATTATAAATTTAAGGTATAAATATTGAGGTGACCTTTTGTTTTAGACTAAATATTTCTTTTCTGCACCTTTGTGCACATAAACTCACCACATAAAATCATACCGTGTGATTCCTGGATTGTTTTTTCTACATTCTTTCGCTCACAGTTGAAATGTTTCTGTGATGATTAGGACAGACCTATCACTTATTTGAATGGAACAGCTTGCAGAATCATAAGTCAAATGAGGCTTTGGGTCAACTATGATCACAGAAAATCGTCTCGTGTCACATTTGTTGCTACCGGTACACAAATTCAGATTCACGTTTCTGTCCGTTCTGCTCAGTTTACTCGGTCTATACAATAATAATTCATGTGTCTTTTCTACCATTGGATTTTAAAAACAAGAACTCAATGAGGCATAAGATTATCAGGTTTGTTTCCTTTTGTTTTTATTTTAGACAACGGAGGCTTTTCCGGTTGTTTTCCTCACCAAGAGAGCCGCGACATTCGAGGTAATCAGCCCAGCTGGAATGAGGAGCAACCTCGGAAACCGCCCACAACCTGGAACTCTGCGGCCTGTGTGGGCAGCAAGGTAACCTTTTGCAACATCTGACTCCTCACAGTCACCTGCTAAATTCAAGCGTATAAAAATAGAGCATTGTTAACTCATTAAAAGGCACTGCACTGACTAAAATCCAAATATATTTCACTTAAACCATATCCCCGGTCTTTTATGATCTATTTAATGGGGACAGTGCACATTCATGAACATCTATCTGCACAGTGATAGATTTAAATGTGACAGATTATAGCAATTATGCTAATTTACATAATTGATTCCAGTTTACTAAACATCTCAATGGATTCTGCTTCTGCAATTACAATTTCTTTTATTTGTCTTTTTTTTCTTCTTCTTTTTTGTAAGTGTAGGTAAATGAACAGTCAATCCTGGAAAACACTTATATCTATGACCAGCTTTTAAATTTAAATCTGGAAAATCCATTTGCAAATTCAAAAGAGTGTTATTTTTGTATTTTATTTAAAAATATTTTTTTTATCTTTTTCCCATTTTAATCAGAAATGCTGTGAAATTAAACATTTGGCATGAAAAAAAGACTGTATTCTCATTTCTAAAAACTACATGGTCCTTGATTTTTATTTTTATTTTTTTCACATTTTCTGACCCAACAAGCATCGTAGTTGAACGTTTGACCAATAAGGCAATTCCAAGTTAAGATTGAGTTAATTTTGACAGCATAAAAAAACTGTCATCCCAGTTGTAAAATATTTCAAGGACTTTGAAATATTGCGATTTAATGCCAGAAAATCAGTAATTCCTAATCATTGAAAATACTTTCAGCAAAGAGCCTATTGTGTGGATTTGCTCTCATCAATGTTATTTTCCTCAGCCGTTCTTCCCAGCGACCCGCAGCCTGTCACCCATGTCAAGCCTGTTCGGGTCCATCTGGACCCCTCAGAGCGAGCCGTACCAACGCCACTTCCAGCCCGATCGACCAGGACCAATGTCCCCTGTGTTCCCAGCCACACCCATCACACCACCGCACTCTCCCTTCAGCCGGGGGCCCGGGGCTCCTTATGGTCCAATCCAGTACCCCGGCTTCAACCCGTTCGGCCCCCACATGAACCTGGACATCTGGAACTCTTCCTCCAACCGCAGCTCCAACTCGCAGCTCTCCAATGACTCCGGCTACTGCGGAGATGTTTAGGAAAGAGAACTAAGAACGCATACCTTAACAGTAACTGCAAACACGTGAATCCTTGACAAAGAAAGGAAATAAAAATGAATGTTCTTTTATCAGTGATGGGGAAAATGTGAAAATTTCTTTTATGTTCCAATTTTCAAACGTTAAATGTTGTGAGAGGTCAAACATTTGTTGTATATTTTTCTAGATGTTTTGCAGTTTTGATCATGGAAAATAAAGAAAAAGGACCTGGTTTGCTTCTAAATGACATTACAAAATGTCTCACTTTTGGAGGATAATATTCTGAATCAACGTTTATAGTTCAACGTTGTAGACCAACTAGTTCTGTAAGAAAGTCAGTAAATTCAGTAGTTCTTTAATTTAGAATACCGTACATCAGATCACAATGATAACTATTTTGCAAATATGAATATTAACGGCTGCCTAAAGTTTTAGTCTTTGATTTTTGAGATTTTAGAAACATTTTAGTATTGTATAATATTTACCCAAACTCCTTTTTAAAAGTACATTTTGAAATTTAAATCCGATTATTTTTAAGTGGAAAACGGAACAAAAGGGCTCAGAGTCTACAAATGTTTTTTCTTTCTTTCAGATCTTCATTTTTTTAAATAAAAACTGTAACTCAGTATTCAGGTTATAGTCAAGAAATCCTCAATTTAGTTCTAAACTATTCACACACTCTAAACCAAGTAGATGAACACGAATCTGGATTAAACGGAGGGAGCAGTGTGAAAGCCCCTAAAGAGAACAGCTTTAGGAGAGTTTGGAGTTTGACGTGGAAGAGACCAAGAGAGTGGCAAGACGGCTTTTTCTGGACAAAGAAGACAAACTGGTAAGGAAAGTCCTTAAAGGTCAGCAGGTTTTGTTGACCCCTGATATCAAAGTACATATTAGACACAGGTGTCCAATTCAAAATTGAAGTATTAAACTAAAAGAAGAAATGTCAAACTATCAAGTTTTAAAACAGACATTTTCATCAAATTACACAGAGACAAAGGAAGCAATTTAATTGTTAGTGTTAAAAAAATGCAGTTTTAATCCCCCTGTCCTTCACACTGCCTTTTTTAAATATAAAAAAGCTTGACTGGCTTCCAGTGCTTATTTAGATTCACTTTTCTGTCTATTGTTCATAATTCATGTTTCTGTTTCTTTTTGTACCAATGCATTTCACAAACAGGAACCCAAAATTAGCTTTAAGGAACTGCCTCAAAGCTTATTTTACTTTGAGCCAGAGCTATATCTTTCATCTATGGTAAGAGGCACATTAGGTCTTCTTTTTTGTCAAGAAGCTTTAAGGACATTTAATACACCTGTGCACAAAGTCTTTGTTAAAAATATAAACTTTTAAGATATTCAAACCCAGCCAAAAATGCAGAGTGTCCAACCTTTATGATTCCTGGATCCGACTTCATGTGTTCAGCACCACATGACTGTTTATAAATCTACGGAGGTACATATTTAATTTTGTGCCTAAGGCAGTGGTCACAACTAAAATGTATGTCATTTTTAGTCTTTTAAGTTTAAAGAAGTTTCCTCTTAATACACCAAGAATGAACATTCCAGGTGGTCCGGGAACCTGGCTATTGCCCTATGGAAGCCCCAGAAATCCTGGTTCCAGTTCCCAGATTTTATTTTTCTTCATGTGAAACTGAACCGTTAGGTAAAAATGGCTGCACCCACTTTAAATTCTAATGTTGCCTCTTTTGAAAGACAAAGAATCATCTAGTTCTAATTTCTATTCTTGTTTCATTTCTATTTTAAATGTTTCTACAATCATGGGTTTGAGTCAATCGGATTTTTGTTTTTATGTCTATTTTACTTTTTACAAAAGAAAAAAAAAACATGTTTTAGTAGGTTTAACCTACAGGTGCATTGTCCCATTTGTTTGTTTTTTCCCCCCAAAAAACATTCAAACTTTAATTCAATCATAATTTCATGTTATAAATTCACAATAAAGGACTCGTCCAAGAGTTTTTTTTTGTGTGTGTGTATATGTGCTTGTGTGCCTAAAAGCGTGTGTAATTCTTTGTTGGGCTCTTAAGAGCTGACATATTGCAGCTATTGATCTTTAGTCCTAAAATCAACACAGAAGCCGGGATACTGACGACAGGCCGGGTACAGGGGCATCAGGGTGTCCTGATAGCGCACACACGGGTGGTGATGCTGAACACGCACACATGTACAATGATACAGTGGTCTGCAAACATCAGTAAAACTCAGTGGCTGTGCAGGATTTAATCAGTGAGACTTAAAAACAGTTTGATTTTGTGATAAATGCACTTTAAAAGCACAGATGTCTGCTTTGCTCCCTTTAAGCTACATACTTCACTTTTTCTTTATTTTGCTCTATCTTTTTAACAGCAGCATAATTTCACCTTTATACTTTGCATCAAAATAAAAAGAATCAAATTTTAAATCCTATAAGTATTTTATCTGGGGGGGATATTAAAGCAGACATTAAACAGATTTGGTGATGAGGTGTGAAATTAACTGAAATCTTTTTTTATTAACTTTATCTCACCTAAATATATTGAGAGCATTTTTCATCTATAAGTGTGTGCCTTACAATTGTTTAATTCCATTCATTTTAAATATATTTTCTGTGATTTTCAATGAATCTCTCAAATCAATCAATAAAAAAATAAAATAAAATAAAATTTGGACTCTTGCAGTTTATGGTTAAAAGGGTAAGGACGGCCATTTTTGTTTGTTGACTATACTACAGTTGTTTTGGGGAAAATCTAAACTAACATACATTTACCAGGTAAATAATCAAATTAGTTTTAGTTTGAAATAAGTAAAACTTTAAATAAAATACTAGAAAAGATGGTAAAAAGTCATTACAATGCATCGTTTAGAGAACATTGTGGTTTCATCTCAAAGCAAAAATTTCTTTAAACCTGAAATCAAGAAATTGAATAAAGTTTGTCAACGACGTTGTCATCTTTCTCAACTTGAGCAAAAGGGCTTCAAACAGGAACCATTCAGAACAAACTTGTATATTTTGGTTTGAACTTTTAGGCCCCTGATTGCATTTTAGAGCTGCTGTGTGGTTCTTTTTACTGCCTAAAGTCTCCAGCCTTCAGGGCCAAAACATGTAACTCCCAAACTCTGGATCCCACTGCTCCTCTTATTCGGTGTTGCCATCATGTCATCCAAACATTCTCCCAGTTCATTTAGTTTAATTACTTTTATTTCTGCCGTATCATAAGTCTATACTTATGATCATTTTTGTGCTTATAATAACCCACTTTGTAAATATATGTAGTTTATGTGTAAGTACTGCTATTAAAAAATGTACTAAATAATGCATTTAACTGATTATTAATGAAGTATTCATTTTCCAAAAGTTCAAAACGGTCTATGAAGCCCTCAGTAATTTTATAGGAATCATTTTAATTGATAAGGATTGCGACATTTGACACAGACGCCATATTTGTTAACCCTCCGTAGTCTGTGATGGTCATTGGTGAGTTCACCAATCAAATCGGTTGTTTAAAATCATGTAGGAATGACACCGCCCACCCATTATTTTCAATCATAACAAAAGTTATGGAACATAAATGTGACTCCCGGAACCTTCTCATTCAAATGAATAGGAAGGTGCGTCCAAACCTTTGGCCTGTACTGTATATTTCTGCTGTTTGCCGAGTTTAGTTTTATTTTTGTTTTGATTGCTTGAAATTAACAATTTCCAATCCAATCCAAAAGAAGCTGCAGTTGTACTAGAAAGACGGATGTCAATTACAAAACACAGTTTTAAAGAGATAGAACAAAGTAAAAGGGTTAAGTTTCCCAAACAGCAGCACTTGCTAATGAGTCTAGCAAGGCTTTGTCTTTATAGCAACTTCCATACACAAAAATATTTCAAAGAGCTTTACAGATATGTAAATAACCTTGGCAGCATTACATCAATGAAATGAAAGAATACAATATGGAAAATAACATGGTTACAAAAAATTGGAAACAAAAACAGAAAGATAGAGCGTAGACGGTGCAGGACCTCTGTGCTTCAACTATGCACTGTCTCCACAACATTTTTTTCTTGAGCTTAAAAACATTTCAATGTGTTTGTTTTTCCCCTGGTTTCAGATTGTGCTTGTATCCTTTAGTGTCTCCTGATGGTTCAGCGTCCCTCTTCAAAAGTCAAAAAAGCATGTCATTTGATTTCACGCTCTTTTATGCTTTAACTGGCTGGATAACAAGGACAGAAAACAAACAATGATGTGTTCATGTCTGTGTGTGGAACAGCTCTTCAGCATCTCTTAGCAGAGGATCCATTAACCTGCAACCTTCTCTTCTGTTGCCCAGCGATTAAGTAAACAAACTGTGTTTGACCAAATCCACATTCAAATATTTGTCCTGGAAGCTTCCTGCAAGACACACACGTCTGCAGCCATGTGCTGAGGTATATATACTGCGGCAATCCTGCTGGGCCAGCATCACGTGTGCACACACACAAAAAAGTAGATCCATCAGTGACCCAAACCAGAGATCTTCTCTTGGAATCATCTGAATCAGGCTACAAATTAAGAAGGTAGACCGCTACTTCGCAAAATTTTAATTTCATTCTGATCTGATCTTTCTCCCTCTCACTTTTTCTTTTTTGGTTTTTCTTCCCCCCAAAGTTGCAGCCGACATGGCCACAGTGGTCATGGAGAACTTCCTCGTCCAGGACCCAACTCCAAACTACTTCCCCATGTTTTTTCAGCACGCCGTATGCAGCGAGGATGAAGAGGAGACACTGGAGGAAATATCAGAGGTGAACGATGAAGGGGACAGAGAGGATGAGGTGGAAGATGAAGACTGTGAAACTCAAGAGGATGACGAAGAATATCATGGTGGGTTTCTCTTGAACCCCTCTGATGCTGTTCTGGACATGACCAAGCAGCTTCTCAGGTTTGCTGATGTCATCAGCCATGATGTCCGGCGGTATTTTGGTCGCCGGTCTAATGATCAACAAGTTTGTGACATCTACAGTGACTCTGTCTCCATCACTACCAGCGGATGTCTGCGTTACTATGACGACCTGCTGAAAATTGCAAGAGCAGAAAGTCCAAACATGCAAGACAGTGTTCCTGCAGGCGGTGCTGAGGAACCAGTCACCTTTGCCAGCGGCAGCAGTGGCTTGGGGCCCCTGGCTGAACTGTTTGACCACAGGGGTCTAAGTCAGAGCCGAGGCCAACCCATGATCAAGCGCCACCTCCCGCTGAGCTTCTGGACCGAGCCGGTCCCGCACGGCTCTCTGGCTGACTTCAGGAACGGTTCTGACCTTAGCCCCACAAACTGCGGCGCGCACACTCAAGACGGCACGCACGTCCGCAAACACATGAACTACAGCCTTCTTATGCACAGCAACACGCAGGCGCTCAGCAACATTCAGCCGGACTTCAGCGACCTGCTGGCAAACTGGGATCCGAACCTGGAGTTCACACATGCTCTAACAGAGGAGACAAACATGCAGCTCTGAGCAAACCGCTCACATGTGGAGTCCACAGCTGTGACAAAGTCAATAAAAAATAATAACTGCCTGGTGTTTATTTCTTTTTTTCTTTTTATTCCTCTTCAATCAAATTAAGATGTACCACAATTTGTGCACTAATGTGTCTTGATGCAGTTTGTACTAACTCTTCATCACTCTCTGTGTTGCAGTCTATAAATAGCTGTTTCATCCATAAGTTTTCATGTTTGACAGTTTTTAACTCTCTTTTGGTAATTTCCTGGTGGGGCAGGAAATAAAGTTTATACTGCTTATAATTTTACTTTTTAATTTGGAGAACTGTCACTGAAGTCATTACCTGACTGTTGTTCAGCTTCTTGTTGTGATGGATCTGTGTTTATCAACATCATGTGACCTTCTAGTCTTTCTTCAGAGAAGCAGAAGTGAAGTAAAAGTCACAAAGCTGTCAAGTGAGGCAACACAACAGAAGCCCCCCCCCCCCCCCCCCCCGCTCCCATCAGTAAAGTCCCAGACACCTCTGCCAGTGCTTTGATTTATGTGACCAAGGTTAAAATCTTTGTTCAATAATTAAGAACACACACTCAGCAGGTAATGTGTCCCTCTTTCATATCAAATTTTCACACGGCTTTCCCATTTTTTAAAATATAGAAACTTCATTAAACATGAAGTGTTAGTTTTTTTTTACACTAGAACAAATGTGTGTTCTGAAACAAACAACAAATTATGAATTTCAATAAAGGGTTGATAAAACATTAGCTGTGTACACTTTTGTCAAAAATCAGAAGGAAAAGTGGTCAATTTCATTTTTGGTTGAGTAATTAGAAAGATGAACACTTTTTAAATCTTCTATAAATGTGTTTACTTAATTAACAAGTTAATTGAATTATTTTACATTATTATTCATCAGAGTTTTTTTGTTTTTTGGGGATAGATTTTTGCCATTTGCCATCATTAAAATGCTTTTAGCTTGTATTTTTACTGCAGGACAGCAACCCTCTTCCGACTTAAACTGGTTTATTCTGTAATAACAGCTGTAACTTTCCATCAGGTCTATTTACTACCTTGAAAGCTACGTGTGTCTTCACCAAAGGATTTGCATCACAAAGTGTAATAAATATTTAACTGCTGTTAGAGTAGAGGTTGCAGAAGGTTAGATGGAGGAAGCTATGGCAACCCTTTAAGGCACATTTGTCAAATTTAAGGCCCTCGGCCCAAATGTGGCCCGCCATGTCATCTTATGTGGCCCGCCAGAGCATAAAAGTTTTTAATATCTAGGGGGAATCTGACTTGAAATATCGGATTAGGCAACTATACATTAGACTTAAACACTGTCCATAATAATAACAATAAAACATTTTATTTGTTAGGCGCCTTTCAAGGTCGCCGTACATAAAAGTGAAAATAAAAATAAAATAAAAGCAATCGAATGCACAATAAAATATACATATAAATAGGCCAGAAATAAGAAGTTATCGGAGGGAATAGGCGAGTTGGAAAAGATGAGTTTTCAGTTTTTTGGCAAATTGTGAGAGAGACCCGATGTTTCTGAGGTCCGGAGGTAGAGAGTTCCAGAGCCGGGGGGCAGAGCAGCTGAATTCTCTGCCCCCCATAGTGACAAGGCGAGCAGTGGGGACATCCAGATGAAGGGAGGAGGAGGATCTGAGGGTACGGGTGGGAATGGCCACATGAACAAGATCTGATAGATATGATGGAGCAAGGTTGTGGATGGATTTAAAAGTCAGAATAAGTATTTTGTATGTAATCCGGTGTGTGATTGGTAGCCAGTGGAGCTGCTGCAGAACAGGTGTGATGTGTTGGGAGGAAGGTGTTTGAGAGATAATTCTGGCAGCTGAGTTCTGAACGTACTGTAGTTTACGTAGAGTTTTTTGTGGTAAACCAAAAAGAATATATATATAACCTAACCTGACAGAATTAAATCTAAAAGGATTAATGCTAAAGTAACAAGCAAACATGTGTTTTCTATGCAACTGTAATTTTCACTTTAAAAAGTTATAATAAATAAATAAATGAGTTATTTAACATTAATGAGTAGTTACGTTTATTTTTCACTTCATTTCATTTAGTTTCATGTATAAGTTATATCTGGCCCTTCGAGGACAGTCATATGCTGATGTGGCCCTCAGTAAAAATGAGGGCCTCTGGAGAGGTTATAAGCAATGACTGGAGACCAGAATAAAAAAAACAGGATGTTCAGTGAAGACTACATAGTTTTTGAAATCAGCAGATCAGTTAAAAAAAACAAACAAAAAAAAAAACACTATTTTAGATTTGAAGGAGTCAACAAAATTGAGCTAACTGAGAAAATATGATTTCTGCTGCAACTTTTCATCAGAATTGTTGATGATAAAATGTTTAATAGAGAAATTCTAGAACTGCATAAAATGAAGGAGTGTAATAGTTCATTTAAATACTCCAAACTTGAAGTTAGAAAAAGCAAAAACTAGTTTCTATACATCATTTGGACTCAGGATGTTCCGCATTTTACAAATATTACTGACACCAAATGAGATATTTTTCAAACTTTTGTTTCTGTGTATGCGATAAACATCAAATTACTAACATCCAGTGTATATATATATAGAGAGAGAGAGAGAATAGAGAGTTTTTAATAGATGTTTGAAGTTAGCACAAATCTTGTGATTTATTTGATAAATATAGCTGGTTATCATCAACATATTAAGAAAGAAATATGCTGTGCTGTCTAATGGTTCCTTATGGAAGTATGTACATACTAATCAGGCCTGGACGTCCCAATGATTCTGATAAGTCTAACACACATTTCGCATAAAACATTTCAGCACAAAAAGAGTTGTTTTTTTTTTTTTTAAATCAGTTTTTTTCAAGCAACTGACCTGAAAAGTTGTAAATGTGTTATATAAAAACCACAAAGTCAAAAAAGAGGGGAAAAGCTGCAAACGGGACATGAGATGTTAACTTAAAGGTCTAATCTGCTTCTGAAATGTTTAACCACATGGCACTTTTTGATTGGCTTGTACTGCCTGGAAAAGTTACCCACAAGTATAACGTCTGATTGGATGAGAGAGAAGGCCAGTAACATTTCGACACACACACACACACACACCATCAGAGATAAATAAACCTACAGTCTTTCAGTATCATGCAAGCTGAAGCTGTCCCACACCTGACAGGAGGAGGTCACACAACAACACGAGGATGAGGAAGCTTCTGTGGGTGAGTCTGCTGGCTCTGCTGCTGCAGGCCTCTTGCATCCAAGCCAACCATTCAGATGACAGCACAGAGGAGCACAGAGATGCTCAAGACGACACAACAAAGGAAACCCCAAAGGAGACCTCAGCAGAGACAGACGAAACTGAACAACCACCAAAGAGGGAGAAAACAACAGAGATAGAAGAAGAGCAAGGCATCATGGTTCTGCACATCAACAACTTTGACAGGGCTCTCAGCGAGACCAGGCATTTAATGGTTGAATTCTGTAAGTTCTATTGATATTGTGTGACTATTTAGAGATCCATTTTAAAATATTTAAAGTTATTTGTGCTTAAACCTCACAGCTTTTTATCACTGATGTGGGAGACAGCATGTTTTATTTTAGTTTTTTGGGTAAATGCAGTGGACTTCAAGGTTGAATGAAATATCTATTACTAAATAAATTAATAAAATAATGATGATGAATTGTGGGATAATAATAAATGTTAAAATATTATGCAGCTTCTCTAAATAAAAAAAAATACATGAAGTGTAATCCACTTACAGTGTTTGGCAAAAAAAAGGTTGGGGGAGCAAATTGTCCAGATGCTGCAGTGTTGAAATTCTCCCACAGAGAATGGCAGAGGGGAGACCCGTCAGGGAAAAGAGTAGATGTGATAAAAGCTTGCTCCAACGGCTGCTTCCACTATCAGCCGCTCATTTTCCTGTTATCTTAGCAGGAGCTGCTGAGAGCCAGAGGCCTGCGGCCTGTAGCTGGGCACAGTTCTGCAGGAATATATTAACTGTGTGTGTGTGTGTGTGTGTGTGCGTGCGTGCGTGCAGATGCTCCTTGGTGTGGCTACTGTAGAAGATTTGAGCCAATTTATGCTGAGGCTGCTGGGATGCTGAAGGAGGAAGGCTCAGAAATGCGTTTGGCCAAAGTGGATGCCATAGAGGAGAAAGAACTGGCTGAAGAGTTTAATGTTGACAGCTTCCCCACCGTGAAGCTGTTCATGAACGGAGACCGAAAGGAGCCTATAGAATACACTGGTAAGCATAAATAGACACAAAAATGATTTAATATTATTGTTAAAAATTTTAAATGTAAAAGTTTGTGTTAACTAATGCAAAAGCTGTAACAAAGACAACAGGTACTTGGACTTGACTTGTCTGCCTTCGTTATCCAGGTAAGAGGACACCTTCAGGAATTGTTCAGTGGTTGAAGCGTCGCTCTGGACCTGGAGCTGCAGACCTGAACTCCGCAGACTCTGCGGCTGAGTTCATCAACACCCACAACGTATCAGTTGTTGGATTCTTTGATGTAAGTTCTCTCAATTTCATTACTTAGATTTTTTTTAAAGTGGTTGGACAGCTCAGTTGGTCAGGTATAGGACTGGCACATGGGAAATCAGGGTTCAATTCCCATGGGGTGCAATGAGCTTCATCCAGTGTGGGTCCTTCCTTCACGCTGTTCTGGTCCCCAGCCTGGATAAAATACAGGGTTGTGTCAAGAAGGGCATCCGGTGTAAACATTTCTGCCCAACCACCTGTGTGACTCAGTGAAAGCTTGTTTGCTGTGGCGACCCCTGAATGGATATGCTAACAGATAAACAACATTTAGTCATCGGACAACCCAATTTAGATACATCATCAACCTTTACATCAAACTTTGCCAGTTTCTCTTTTTGTCTCACTGTCTTTCCCTTTTTATGTTCATGTGATGCAAACAAAAAGACGTCCAATCACAAGCTTGCTTCTAACAAGTAGAGTCAAATACAATTGGCTAAAGGTGTGTTGTATGCACCAAACCCATAACCCTTTTCCCCACAACACTTTAATAACTTACATTAAAGATATCAATATTAAATGACTTAAAATGACACATTTTCTCTAACCTTGAAGCACCAAACAGTCTAAAAAACTCAAAATTACCAGGTTTTCATGTTTGAAGCTGTCATGTCAAAGATATTTTGTCATCGTTGCTTAAAATAAAAAGTGCTAATTTAAAAAAAAAAATTTCTTCTCTGTTAAAGGAATTTTTGTTTTTATGTGTTGATTCACGGACCATTTATCGAGATGCGTATGGAATCATGTGAGAGAAAGATTTACAGCTATACTGTTGTAGTTCATATGCAGCTCTTTGTTCCTGTAAAGGCATATTTATTTACTCTGATTGAACCACCAAAACAAATCTGTTCAGTTTTTTGTCATTCATCATAGCTTTGCTGTTACGCTCTGAATCCTAAGTCTACTGTTTATCCACAGGACATTGTTCCATGTAAAATGCTAAGACACAACTTTGCAAACTCAAACCACACTGACGTGTTTTTGTCGAGAATTATCAAATTAGCATAAACCTTTATTTTAGACTGCCATTATAAACTTAAACACTTAACATACTCTGACATATAGTCCTACTTTTCTTTTGTTTTTCTAAGCATAACATTGACTGATTTTGACTGAGACATCCTGGGAAACTGACAGCTGTCCTCAATGTTTCCACAAATATATAATCTGACACTGTGGAGACCTGCTCCACAGGTTCTCTTGGTTTCAAAACTCTTTTCATGTTAGATATTGCCTCTATATATCATTTTCTAAGCTTTTCTTTTGTCAAATAAACTCAGTTTTATTGTAACTTCTGGGAAATAAATTAATGTATATAGTAATCATTTTTCAAGATCTGGATTTTTTTTTTGCCTTTCTTCAAGACAGGTAAATCCAGTGAATGTGTCCCATCAGTACATATTCAAATGTCTGTTATTCTTGTCTCCCTTTCTGCAGAACCTGGAAAGTGAAGCTGCTGCTGTGTTCAAGGAAGTTGCTTTTGATTTGACTGATGTCGAGTTTGCAGTTACAGCATCTCCAGAGGTTTTTAAGGAGTATGAGGTTACAGCCAACAAAGTGGTGCTGTTCAAGAAGGTACGACTGAAACCCAGTTCAGGTCTACTGTCCACAGAGAGGCAGTGCAATGCTGGCCCAAATGAGTGAGCTTTACTGCCATCCATTGGTCAGAATTAGAAAGTTCTTGCCTAAATCCAAATGTTTCCATGAGAATATTTATAATTAGGCGTCAACAATTCATTTAACAATGATTCGCTTCATATCATAATTTTTGGTTGCTGACATAATTCATATTGGTTCATTTTAAACGATCCGATTCAATGACCTAAAAGTGATCCAGAATATCTTCAGCCTCTGTATGGTCACATGTCTTTCCACACATTGGTCTGGAATGATGGACTGATCATTTTTTGCTGCCATCACATGTGTTTTGTCCGCTGTGATGGACCTTGTTTTCACGTTATAGTAAAATAAACCCACCATGCTTCAATCCAAATGGTATTTTCCAATACCAATGTAATCCTCTTATGTCATTTTAAAACCATTTTTTAATGGTATCGGTCGATTCGAATAACATCTTGCCTCAGACAGATTGATCAGGATATAAATCGATGTATCAATTAAGTCAATTCACCGTTACACCCCTAATTATAAGAGTAGTAGTATAAAAGTAATGAGAGTTACCTTAAATTATCTTATTATTTGAGTTTTATGTCGAATAGATAACTTTTTGTGATTCTACTATAACTTCAAGAGTTTTTTCTAGTTTGATGACGGCAGAGCAGACTTTGAGCTGTCTGAGGAGGACAAGCTTGACAAACACAACCTGACAAATTTCATCAAGGAAAACAGCCTGGAACTGATCGTCCCGTTCAACCAAGAGGTAAACAAACATGATTATTAAAAAACAAAATGAAAATGAGATCCTCGTTTGCATTTGAAATAATCCATGTGTGTTTTCGTTAGACATCAGACAAGATCTTCACCTCTCGTGTGCGACTGCACTGCCTTTTGTTCATCAACTCCACTGTGGAGAGTCAGATGAGCCTGCTGGAGGAGTCCAAGACTGTCGCCAGAGAGTTTAAAGGAAAGGTAGGAGTGTGTGCATGCATTACGGTGCAAACTTTACCGTTTTTTTGAGAATGCTTTATCCATTCCAAGAGAATTCATTAAAGTACCACCGCTTTTTCTCGTGTAACGCAGGTGCTGTACATCCTGATCGACATGACAACTGCCGTGTCACATGTGCTGAATTACTTTGGCGTGTTAGAGAAGGATTCCCCCACTGTACGCATGATCAACATGGACACGCAAAAAAAGTTCAAAATTGCCTCAGAGATGACCATTGACTCTCTGAGACAGCTTTCCCAGGAGGTTGTTGATGACACTGCAGAGGTAACACTTTAGTTCAGCTGACGTGAAGTCAACCAGGAGCATTAAACTCAGTAAGCTCTTTTCCCTTTTTGATTGCTTCAGCCATACCTTCGGTCTGAGGAAATCCCTGAGGACTGGGACAAAGGGCCAGTTAAAGTTCTGGTGGCCAAGAACTTTGAGACTGTTGCCATGGACCCGACCAAAAATGTCTTTGTAGAATTTTGTAAGTTATTCTAACTTTTAATGTATTTAGTTTCCCCATAAAGAGTCTGAGTTCGCAGTTTAAATATGTGCTTGTCAAAGTCTATTAGTTAATCTGAAATTACTCTAAAATCACACAAATGTTCTGATTAGAGTTCACATATACCATCCATGAGGAATAGAATAGACCCCAGCCAGGTAGAGACTGACATGGGTTGAAGTCTCACTCCGATCATTAGAATTTACCTTTGAGTTGTTGGCAGGACTAACCCCCTTCTCTTCCCCATTGCTAAGAGTTCTCTGTTTACGTTCTCTCCCGCTAGCCTGCAGACCCCCAAACCCCCAACCAATCATTAGTGGTGCAACAAAAATGTATGTATTGGATACATTGGAGCTATCTAGCCGAACATTTTTAAACCAGGTGCCAGCTCAGACGAGGAAAACAAAGACAGTACATGGATCTATTTGTCTGAAAGTGGCTGATCAGAATGGAGCAGAGCAGGAAGCTTGTCACAAATATGCTCTTTTTTTAAAATGCCTTTTTTGTCTACTCCTGATTCACAATGATTTGAATAAAAATACTTAAGATGATTTTTATCCTAATTTTCCTAGTATATGCCCTCCATCATCAGAAAAATGCAACAAGAACATGTTAAAAACACCAAAAACACTATTTTCATTGGAGTGAAAGTATAGAAAATATGTCTTGTTTTACACTAATATTTAAGAAGCAAACATCTAAAAATAATTCTAAATCATAAAGGGTAAAAATTGTAATATACGTTTTATTAAGAGCAGAAAATCATAAGACATTTTAAATTTATTGTTACAAAATTGAATTAAAGCAAAAAAAAGAAAAAGAGCACTCTTGTAAAACATGCCTTTGTAAAAAAAAGTCTGAATGGCAAAACCTTGGGCCCGTTAAACTTTTTAATCTGACCCACCTAACTGGAATAAATTATACTTCAGTGTTTTGTTTTCCCTGTAATTCTGGGGTCTACCCATAGATGAAGCACTACAAATGCACTGACCTAGTCATTGCATTTGTAGAGTCAGAAAGTTTTTCTGCATTTATGTGGTGCTAGAAGATTACTGTACTTTCTTTTCGGATGTTCGTGTGTCGAGCAGTCATTTTTCATAACATTTTATCACCACATGAGCACCGCATTTCTTCATGACTTTTTAATTTTTGGAAGAAAAAAAAATCATTCTATTTTTGGGTTGCTTTGTGGTCCCCAATATAATTTTAATCCTAAAATTGATCCCCCCTCATCCCCCCAACCAGATATTGGTTTGTTGCTTTAAGGCCACACTGTGCAACAAGGGTAGTAAACACACCACATAATCATCAATTCCATTGTGTTTGAATTTGACAATACAACAAATATCAAGTAACAAACAAACAGCAGATAAACTATGGAACATCTCTTGGAACATCATGAAAAAAAAAACATGGAACATAAAAACTAGAAAATATATCCAAAAACTTGTATTTCTTATTTTCTCAAGCATTCATCATCAGTGTGGAACTTGAGGAAGCAGGATTGTGATTAGGTGTAAAACAGAGGTTTAAACTGCATTTTTGCTCAAAAAAAGGAAAAACATGTTAGAGAGAAATAATTGCTTTAAGACCAGTAGGCACGCACACACACAATTACTGTTCCAACTGATCCCTCACCCTAACCATGAGCTCATAGCCCCTCAAACCAAACTCAAAATCCCATATTATTTCTGTCTTATGAGGTGGATTACCATGACACTCCACACATCTGCTCCTGTTCTGGTCCTTCTGTCAAACGTTAGAACCCTTTGTGGCCTACGAGTCAAAAAGTTTGCCCACCCTTGGTTTAACTGACTTTGCCATCTGAAGCGCAGGAGACAAAGAGATGAGTCTTTAGTGCAATGCAGTCATTGACCACTAGGCGTCACTAACTGACTCTTAATTATCCACTTTCCCTTTTTAGCCACTTGCCGTTCTAGGTTCTGCTTAGATTCTCTGCAGCATCTAAAAACTATCACTGACAAGTTATAACATTCAGGTTGACAGAGTTGGCAGTTTTTTGTCACTAGGATAGCCTCTTCCACCCCTCACAGTGTCTGTGTGTGTGTAGATGCTCCATGGTGTGGACATTGCAAGGAGCTGGCTCCAATCTGGGAGCAGCTGGGTGAAATATATGCTGATCATGATGACATCATCATTGCAAAGATGGATGCCACGGCCAATGAAGTGGAGAGTGTGGCCATCGATGGATTTCCAACGTTAAAATATTTCCCAGCTGGTGACAAGGAGGTGCTCATCCAGACAGAAAGAACAAATTATGTATGCATACATATACATATGTTTGTGTGTGTGTTATTTTCTCTCAGGTGATTAGCTACACTGGAAACAGGGATCTAGAAACATTATCCAAGTTTCTCGACAACGGTGGAGTGCTGCCACAGGAGGAAAGTGATGAGGACGACGACGATGAAGACGAAGCTGACAAAGACAAAGCTCAGACAGATGAAAGGGAAGATGCTGATAATCAGAGCAAGGTTTGTTCTGCCGCTTCACTATTTTCTCCTTCGTTGGAACTAGATTCACTTTTCTTTCTTTACCTCAGGGGACAGACGATTCTTCAGAGAAACCAACAAACAACACATCCAAAGATGAGCTTTGATAACAGTTCAAACTAAGATCAATTATTCTTTCATTTTTCCTAATAAAAGCTGTGCAAGTTTGACGTAATTTGTGATCATTATTCTGCCTCTGGTGCTTGATTTTTATTTTTTATTTTATTCTTTTGTCCCGACCTGAGCAAACATATGGAAGACAAGAGCCTTTATTTCTAGACATGTTTTATTTTTACAACTGTGGTTTTTGTCACATGTTTCAAGGGCGATTTCCATGAACTTTGTTTGTATTTTAAAACAAAACTTATGTGTAAATATGTTAATTTAGGGGAACCTTTTTACAGGAAAAGGGTGGTTCTAGACTAAGAACTTTTAAAAAATATATAGTTTACACAGTCCTTTAATAACTCACATTAAAACAATGGCACTCTGTCCATTAAATTAAAGACAAAAAGATACTTCATTGTGGAGAAAAAAACAAGAAAAAGTCATAACAAAACACAACAAAAACAGTATGTAAACCAGTAAGCTATCAAAATTGAAACACAATGTTTTCATCCCCAATACAACAAAACCTCCTCCAGAGCCCAAAGGCTTTGAAGCCTTTAGGGTCACCGATCAACCCAAAAGTAAGCAAATTCAACATTCACACGACTTTTCAGAAGAGAAAAAAAACATAAAGGGAACATCCACACTACCAACACAGAGTAAACGATTCTTTCTCGTTAACCAAATTGAAAGTTTAGTCGTTGAAAAAATAAAATTAAGTAAAAGTGTATATTCAGTACACTTGGGACCAAAAACAAACAATGGGAGCCTTTGACACTAATTTTCCAAAACTGCAAAAAAAAACCTTAGCCTGTTACACCAAATCACTAAATGTGCAAGAGTTTCAGATACCTCAAGAACTTAGTCGAGGTGTACTAGAGATAGCGCTCACACTCTTACATCAAGAAGAGCCTAATTCAAAATCCTCTTGGGTACAATCCATCTCAAGTTTGCATGTTTTCTCTGTGCATGTGGGTAGTTTGTGCGGGCACTCCAGCTTCCGCCCACTGTTGGAAAACACGCTTCACGGGTCGATTTGTAACTCTAAACTGTCCCTCAAGTGTAGCTGTGTAGTTTAGGGATGGAGTGGGGACTTGTCTAGGGTGCACCCTATGGGATAGACGCCAGCAACCCTATGTCCCTGCACAGGACCAAACAGGACTAGAAGATGGATGGATGAATGATTTTTTGTCTTGACTGGATAAGAAAAATAGGTGGGAGAGAAGAAAGAGGGCAAAGAAGGAAAGGGAAAGAGGGCACAAGATAAACATTGAACATAAAGACAAATGTTGCTTGAGGTTTAAGGTTTTACTGTCATGTTTACCCGGTTACAAAAGGGCTGAATTATTTAGTACAACCACACACATCTACACACTCAAAAATCTTTACAAACTTACATAAGCACCTGTCTGGACAAACTTGCCTGCTCATATACCACACGGAGATTTACACCAACAACTGTGGACACTACACAAGTGAAGTCACATGTGTCCACCAGCACACATACAGACAACATAAACCTTCAACTCCCCCTTGAGGAGCAAACATTAGAGAGGCCGCACAGACAGTGAGGGCCCCCAGACTGATCCATCTCTCCATCTTCAGAACCTGCTGAATCCCTTTCAGGGTCACCGGACTGCTGGACCCAACTCAGCTACGAAGTTGGGCGAAGGCGGGGTACACCCTGAACATGTCACCGGTCTCTTGCAGGACCAAACAATCACATACAGGCACACCTTGGAGCAATTTTAGAGTCCCCAATTAACCTATAAAGCATGTTTTTTGGGGTGTTTGAGGAAGCCAGAAACCCCGGAGAAAACACACACATGCATGGGGAGAACATGCAAACTCCACTCAGAAAGGTTTCCAGCTGGGATTCAAACCAGGACTTTCTTGCTAACCTCTGCTCCTCTGTGCTTCCTGCCCCTGGACCCTCCACGGTAAAGTAGAAGGCCAGGACCTCCACCCCCAAGACAGCCTGATACCAACAACAGAGAGAGAGAGAGAGAGAGAGAGAGAGAGACCACCCTGGAAGAAGAGAGGGAGCAGGATCATGGCGCTAAAACCAGCGCAGAGACAAGGCCCCCCCAAGCCCAGGGTCCAGTGAAAGGCTCCACATGAATGACGTCCCCACCCCCAATGAAAGGCCCAGCAGGGGCATGGACATCTCTCCAGCATAGATGTAATATCACCCCGAATCTGTCAGGGATAAAACCAAGAAGATCAAATCAAGAAAGCTGACGCACCCTTCACACAACCCCTACCCTTGGATAACCTCCCCTTACACCACTAAGCACACTTGTAACTGCATTTGAAAAATATATTTTAGAGGATGTTTTTTTCTGAGAGTCTTTCACAAAACCTTTTTATCAGCATAACAATGGAGCGAAGAAAAATAAAGAATGGCTGGGAAAACCAGCGGGGCCGGTTTTAACACGTGACTGGAAAATGTTTGTAATTCCAGCATGGAGCAGGTTTAGCTGAGAGTGACGTTGCAGCCTCTCTCATTGTGGTTTGTTTTGTTTCCGGCCAGTGATGTTTCCCGCTGAGCATAAGGTAAGATCATTCAGTTTTTTCAGCACTTTTTAGTTTTCACCAGATCAAACTCACTATTGGCCAAAAGAACTAAAAGGTTTTCTAGATAATGTGTAAAGTGTGTGTACATCCAGTGTTCGTCTTCACACCGGGGGAAAAGGCTTGTCACTATTTACACGAGAGCAGATTTACCTGTGAGCTTCCAGGTTGTTGCTGTTGGTGTTTCACAGAAAACATGTTCAGGAATCATCATTGCTGAAGTTTATTTTACCAACTTGTCTTGATCATTTCCTTAATTTACTCTTTCTGGACATTTAGTATACACAGCCTGTTGAAGATTAAAGATTACACCTAAAATAAAAATAGTAAAAGTGAACAGACGGTCAAACTGGATCTGATGTTTTTCTATCAAAAAATACGAAATTGGTAAAATAATTTTTACTTACACATAGAAACTGGAAGCAGGAAAAAAGCAGGAAGTAGAGAAGTAAATTACTGCCAATACACCAGCTGTCGTACATTAAGGTAACCCCTGTCACATTAGAAGGGAGTATTATAATTATAGTTTTATTTAAATTAAAGACAGACCTGTGAGTGTTGTACATCACTCAATATTGCTTTGAGGAACACAAGATGATAAAATATAAATCTGATCAATCTGAGCTCTAAAGTGCTGTTATGCAACTTTTGTCTCCAAACAACAACTACCAGACACTATTTCAACTGTACACAGTTTTTTCTGTTACTCCCTCTTGGGAGAAGTTTTTTTTTTTTGTTTGTTTTTTTTGGTACAAACTGAAACATGGAGTAGACAGAAACTTTGTTTATATGTCACAGGGATTATGTGAAAGAAACTTGATGCCTTAAATTTCCATGCTTGTTTTATTGTATTTCCATACAGGTAGGAGGTGAGCTAAATATGCATCACGTCTTTTTGTTTTTTGTTTTTTATTCCAAAATAAAATTTGTTTTCCTTTCCAAATGCTGGCTTGTACCTAAAGGTTTTCGTTTGGTATTTGTTATTTTAATTTGAGCCCTTAGCAACAGCCAGGGCTTCTATGTACATGAAAGTCTGTTGTTATGAGTGAATAATCATCCTTATCAGCTTTCCTTGCCTGCAACAGACCGGCGACCTGTTCAGGGTGTACCCCGCTTTCACACAGCAGTATCTGGGTTGGCTCCTGTAACCCTCTGACCCTTAAAGGGATTCAATGGGTTCAGAAGATGGATTGATTTGCTGCAATAAAAACTACATCCATAGAGAAAATGACATTTTACTGTGCTGCTCGATAATTAAAGAGGACTGAAAGTTCAGCAAACAAAACAAAGAAAAAGTTGGATTTTAATTGAACTAGATTTTATTAGGTTAATGAGCTGTCGGGTGCAGACAAATACAATTCAAAAAACAAAATTAGGAAAATGGACAATTGTTGAATTATAAATGTGTGTGTTTTACTGTTGCTTCGATCTGAGTTTTATTCTTACCAAAACTTTGGTCTTGTTATCAGAAGCCACCTGTGTGACTGATGTCTAATTCAATGGAACCTCCTTCATATGAGGAGATCAGTCAGCAGCCCCCTGCTCTGGTGATACCAGTGTCAAACCCTCCCGCCTACACCCCCCCATCACCTTCAACACCTCCTCCCGCCTACGGAGATGCAGGTAACACACTTTGTAAAGAGTAACTCTCTTCCTTTTACACCTTATTGAGCACAGTGGTAGAGGTATCGTGATTTGGGCTTGTTTAGGACCACATGACAGAGACAGCTTTTGATTACTGAGCTGGTTATGAAAACCACAAAATAAGAGTGTTCTATGAAAGTATTTAAGACCAACTATCAGAGGGTTATATCTAGACCAGTTATGTCCAGGACAGTGATGCAATGTTAAGCTGAAGCACAGCAAAAAAAAAAAAAGTATGACTAACGCAGAAAAAAATCAATTGTTTAGTCAAAAACTGTCCCAAACATTTTATTTTGGGCCGTAAACACATGACAAAACTGTGGTTCCTTTGTATTGTAACAAACACAAACTTAGTCTTTTCACCTCATTATCGGATTTCTTATGTTAAACAGAAAATGCCTAGTAATTATTTCAGTGTCTTTACTTATTGTTTAAAATAAGAAGCCATGTCCACATTTTAACAATTACAAATGTTTGTCTTTTAATCTGATTACAGTTCAGTCAGACCCCTTTCCTTTGCTGACGACACCTTCCATGGTTGTGATTTCATCCCCACAACCTCCTGGAGTCATCTTCCATCAAGTTACACAAAGTATTGAGTTTATCCTGTTACACTTGATTATTTTATTTAACTTCTTCTAACACATGATCACAAATGTTAATTGTGTTTTTTTCTAAATGACAGTTGGTGTGAGAAGGACCGAGGGTCAGACAGTAGCAGTGGTGTCTCAGCCGTCACCTGTTCCGATCATAGTGTCCTGTTTGAGGGAAAGTCCTGGTTTGGTGGTTTGTCCTCACTGCCAAGAACTTGTGACCACCAAAGTCAAACACGTGGCTGGGAAACAAGCTTGGGGCATTTGTATGACCCTTACCTTGTTGGGGTAAGAAAAGAGGAAATGCCAGAATACTTAAATTTTGCAAGGATGGTCAACATTTCTTTTCCTTTTCTGTTTCAGGCTGTTTTGCGGTTTCTGTTTGATCCCCTTTGCTGTTCCTCACTGTCAAGATGTGGCTCACTTCTGTCCTGGTTGTAAAAAAAAAATCTATGTTTTTGAAAGATGACAAAGTCCTCACATTTAGACAGTCTTGGCTCCATAATTTTTATGAACACTTTTCTTCTGTTGTTGTTTTTTTATTTTTTTATTAAAACCATTCAACTTTATATAAACCAAGAAACCCAGCCAGGACCTGAATCAGTCTTATTGCTCTGAGGCGGCAGTGCTAAACACCAAAGCACTGTTAACTGTTCAGAGGAGAAAGTAAATCATGAAGATTAAAATTTTGCTTTTAATAATAACTTTTATATTTAGCAAATAGGTTATACCTTTTGCACAGCTAACAGCAATTTCAGTATTTTATGGATCTAAGTGAAGCTCAGCACACATGTATGCATATCAACAAAGACATTAACAAAAATTTTTAGCTTGGACACTGCTCCAACATGAAAGGTTTGAACTTGGAGGATTTTCCTTTCAGCTCTGCAGAGAGTCCAGTCACATATGATTTTCTGTCCCTGATGGTTTATCTGTTCTTTTTTTTAATTCTGTACATTCCGTGTCTTGCTGTAAAGAAATAACTTTATCACAGAGACTTTATAAAGCATGTAAAGAATATTTTTAAGTATACAAGGATGACACACAAAGCAAGTGATACAAAACTCTTGAGCGTAAATGTTATTTTTTGCTGAGATTGTTGACTTTCAAAATCTTTTATTTATTCAGACAAGGTAGCTTACTATTTTACTTTTGTAATCACCATTCTCTTCTGAAACTTGTGGACTACCTTTGAGTTAATTTAGAAACATTCAAGTAGTTTTATGCTTTATTTGTATTTTTTATTATGTTATGTAATTCAGTATTATTAAAAGTCGCTTGCAGATATTTGGCTCTAGTAGTCTTCCGTTTAGAATGACACTGTGTTTAACTACATTTACTCATCATTGTTCTGCAAGCTCTTCTGAGCTTTTTGTTATGATACCAAATACAGCAGCAGCATCACATGCAGACTGACAAACATCTGTTTACCTTAAATGGTAAATGGTAATCCTCACCCAGGGAGACAAGCAATATTGTGATTTTTTAATTGATATTTTTCTTGTTGGGGTTGTTAAATCCTTCTCAAGCTCTACTCTCTTTTCCTGTTGTTTTGAATCACCACACCTTTTCTGAGGGGCATGTAATAAAATGATTAATGTCCATGCTAACAGAATGTGAGAAGCTATTATTTACTTTTAATATTTCTTTTCTGCAGCAAAAAAAAGACAATAAGACAATACATTCAAAATTGCCACTTTTTCCTTTAATAATCTATTTAAAATTGTTTAAACAAACATATTTCAGGAGGAAAATATTTAAATAATATCATCTAAACCAGCGGTTCCCAACCCCGGGCAGCAGACCATCACCGGTCTGTGGGTTACTTGGTACCGTTTGGTACCGGTCCACACAGACAGGAAACATAACTAATTAGTTTATTTTTTGTTCACAGATTCAGATTAGGATATGTGTCTTACTTTGAAAAACTAGTGGATTCTCTCCATCACATCCGGCTGTGACTCAATGATTTTGAAGCATTGAGTCTAGTGTTGCTCGCTCAATAGTGACCTCTGCAGTAATTCTAAGATTATTGCAGGTAAATAAAATGAAAATACGATGTTACCTGCTGTAAACCTAACATCAGCCTGTGATTTTATATTAAATGATAAATTTCTCTTAATTAAAAAAAAAAAAAAATCATTCACCTAAAAGCTGCAATGACTTGGTGAGTAAAATAAAGCAAAGTTGTCTAAAATAAAGTTAGAAGTTAAAATGTGTAACTTATGTCTGGAATTGTTTTACAATAAACAGACAATACATTGATTTAGTCTATATTTATACTGAGGACCAAAACCTTTTGGAGTGTCTTTGCTCCAAGGTGGTTCCCCTGCAATAAAACAAACTCTTTCACAGGACACAGATGAAGATGGTATGCATAAAAATTCAAGTGTGATCTGATTAAGTTGTGGATATGTTTTCCTGCAATAGCAAATCACAGAACAAATTACAGAGTCCTGAAACACAAAAGCAAATCCGGGTGCAAATTACAAAATACTGAATCACAACAACAAAAGCGGAGACACGGCTTTTAACAGAAAGGGATGTAATATAAAACCATTGGTGCATGATTTTTTTTAAAGTTATTTATTACTGTTTTCTTTATGTGGACATTATAAATTTATGAAACAGTCCAAAAACATTTTTTTGAATTGTATTACTACAATACAAATCACAAAAATGTTTAGCAAGGCAAAGTTTTTGCGTCACTTCCGGTATTAAAGGTATTCCCTTTATGTTAAGCAGCTGCTCGCTTTTGTTAATTTTATCGTTAATCTTCTGATGTTGTGTTCTTTTGCTCTTGCCGGACGGCTGCTTAACGGATAAGAAATTAGAAATATATATTATAAATGGGCTGCACTGTGCAGTGGTTAGCGATCTTGCCTCACAGCAAGAAGGCCCCCAGTTCAAGTCCCAGCTGGGGGACCTGAAACAGAACAACAATGGGGGACCTTTCATGTTCTCCCCATGCAGGCGTGAGCTTTCTCCAGGGACATCAGCTTCCTCCCAGTGTCCAAAAAGATGCTTCATAGGTTTATTGGTCACTTTAAATTTTCCATAGGTATGTGAGAGTGCAAGGGTGTGTGTTTGTGACCCTGTGACAGACTGGCGATGTGCCCAGGATAGGCTCCAGCAGCCCCATGACCCCAAAAGGGACAAAACAGATAGATAGATATTCCTTTATTAGTTCCACGATGGGGAATTTTCCTTATTGCGCGGCAGTTCAGGAACAGAGAGCAGTATATAAAAGAAAAAGACTATGGAATAAGTATAAACACCTATATACACAATATACACACATACATTCCAAAACATTGCACAGGATGATCGGTTATTGCACAGGGTAAGATAAGACCGAGTCGATGATGTTGTTTGACGTGGTTCACTGGGAGCAGCTAAGGTTGTAAAGTCTGATGGCAGAAGGTAGAAACGACCTGCGGTGTCGCTCCTTCAGACACTTAGGATGTCTCAGTCTGACGCTGAAGGAGCTGCACAGTGAGGACACAGACTCATACATGGGGTGGGCGTCATTCTCCATCAAGGATGATAGCTTAGCTATCATCCTCCTCTCTCCCACCTCCTGTATTGAGTCCAAAGGCAGCCCCAGAACGGAGCTGGCCTTCTTCACCAGCTTCTCCAGTCACTTCCTGTCCGCTGCAGACCGCTCCATAAAAGATGGCTGATGCCACCACAGAGTCGTAAAAGGTTTTTAGGAGTGATCTCTGCACTCCAAAAGACCTCAGTCTCCTCAGCAGATAAAACCTGCTCTGTCCTTTTTTGTACAGTGCTTCTGTATTGTGTGACCAGTCCAGTTTATTGTTGAGGTGAACACCCAAGTACTTGTATGAGTCCACTCTCTCAATGTCCCTTCCTTGGATGTTCACCGGTGCTAATGTAGAGTGAGTGTGCCTGCGAAAGTCCACCACCAGCTCCTTGGTTTTCCCTGCATTAATCTGGAGGTGGTTCCGCTGGCACCAGTCCACAAAGTTCTGAATCAGCTCTCTATACTCTCTGTCATTGTCATCCATGATTAGTCCGACAACGGCAGAGTCATCCGAGAACTTCTGCAGGTGACAAGATGCTGAGCTGGACATGAAGTCTGCGGTGTAGACAGTGAACAGGAACGGAGCCAGAACTGTTCCCTGCAGTGCTCCTGTGTTACAGACGATCATATCTGACTCACAGTGGCGAGACCTCACATACTGCAGTCGGTTTGAGAGATAGTCCTGCATCCATGCAGACAGATGCTGGTCCACGCCCATGTGCACCAACTTGTCCCTCAGCAGCAGCGGTTGAATGGTGTTGAAAGCGCTGGAGAAGTCGAAAAACATGACTCTCACAGAGCTTCCAGTCTGGTCCAGGTGTGAAAGAGCTCTGTCCAGGAGGAAGATGACAGCATCCTCAACTCCTCAACTGGTAGGCGAACTGCAGCGGGTCCATCGACTGGCTGACCATGGGACGAAGATGTGTGAGCACCAGCCTCTCCATCGTCTTCATCAGATGAGAGGTCAGCGCCACCGGTCTGTAGTCCTTGAAGTCAGTCGGCCGGGATGTCTTCGGAACCGGGACCACACAGGATGTCTTCCACAGCTGTGGCACCTTCCCCAGCTTCAGGCTCAGACTAAACATGTACAGCATAACGCTGCATAGTTCATCTGCACATGTCCTGAGGAGCCTGGGGCTGATGCCATCCGGGCCAGACGCCTTCCTTGCCTTTGTTTTTCTGAGCTGCCATCTCACCTGGGCTTTAGTTAGTGGCAGTGTGGGGGTTGGTGAGGGGAGGGGGCTGCGGGCTGATTTGGAGATTTGGAGATGGATGGACCCACTGGCATCTCTTAGGGACTGCCAACAAATTAACAAGTGCATGATACAGTGAAGATATTAGTTAAAATCTAATATAATATAAAAGTGAAATAAAATAAATAAAATAATAAAATAATTTCCTAGTGCTGAGCTAAACATTGGGGAATGCTTTTTATAAGAAATTGATAGACTGATTTTTTTTTTCAATCGCTTCCAAACGACCAAAACAAGATAAATGTGTCCCAAATTGTGGCAGTAACACCATTCATATGCAATCCTTTGAGATTTTAATAAAAAAAATCATATAAAATATGCGTCATTGACGATTGCAAAACAAAGTAGTATATCTGATGTAGGCGAGTATAGGACCCACAATTCCGGATACATTTGGACTTGTTTGGTCACCTGGTTAGGAAGCTATTGAAAGAAATTGCCAGTCCTCACATTCTGTTTAGTGGGAGACAGAACAGAAAATACTTTTTTATCCATGTCAGGTTATGAATTCCATACAAATGTGTCTAAATCTATAGTCTATATCACTGCGCTGGTCTAAATGCCATTGGGCGTTCCATACAGTATACTAGTAGGATAATTTCCTCTTTCTCCTTTTTTCTTAAGTTCTCTTAATTGTTTGCATCAATGTTTTTACTTTGCTTTTATTTTGTAAATCTATAATTCACCATGTAAAATCCAAAGAAAATTAATAAAATTGTGTGTTAATAAGTTTAAAGTTCCACTCCAATCAACTTTAATGGCTGTTGTTTGTTGTCAAACAGTAGATTGTCATGTAAAAAAAACTGCTGTTGCAATGCTAACATATGTTTCTTGCATTGCTTTCTTATTTTAAAAAACTTTTCTACATTTTCTTTAATGTTTTCAAAGTGGTGCAAAATTTTCTTCCTGGCTAACATCAACTGAGAGCATGAATTTGACATCTTTTCTTTCTTTCTGGACATTTTGTTTTGACCTTGTTGGGAAATGCCCTCCAAGGTAAAGGACGTTCGTAACTCGACATGAGCCGCAGCCAATGGCAGGAATACAGCAGAGCTCAGATAGGAGGGTTAATCAACAACAGACTGTTGGGCATAGCAGGCAGATAACAAAAGCACTACAATTACAGGCTTAACACTGATCCAAACTTATCAGTTCATCCTTGCACAACTCTCCCTCCACACCTTCCTGCCAAGTCCGTTCAGTGTCCATGCTGTCAAACTGCCTGTGATCCGCCATGAAGAATCTGCTAATATTGGGTGCAATGGCATTTTGCCTTTGTGTGCACGTTTGTTCAGACACACAATCTGGACCCCAAGGAGACACAACGCTTCCAGAGGAGGATGGAGTTTTACAGCTGAAACAGGAGCATTTCAAGAGAGCACTGCGGAAGTACAAGCAGCTTCTGGTGCACTTCTGTAAGTTACTCCGACCTGTGCCATTTTCCTTTTCCTTTTGAATGCTTCAAATGATTAAATTACAAGTTTAAAGCTTTATATTTACTCTGTGTGCTTCTCAGACACTCCTTTTACCAAAGAAGCTCATCGCGTGACGGCAGCATTCAAGGATGCAGCCGAAGCCCTCATGGGGTCAGAGGTCAAACTGGGAGTTGTGGACGTGACTCAGGAAAAAGACTTGGTTAAAGAGCTCAATGGAACCAGCTACCCTATGGTCAGATTATACATCTCTGGAGATATACACAACCCTGTACCCTGCCCTGGTGTGTAAGAGTACATCAAGAGTAATCTGCGTGATCCACAAAGATGTCAAAGTTTAAAATGAAATGGAAAAATAGTTAAAAAAAAGGGTGTTGTGCCATGCCAACATATTTAGGCACACGATCCAGAAACTTGGGTTTTTATGTGGGACATGTGATTTGCAAAACTTTCAGGTTAAAAGTTTAGCATTTTTTTTTTTGTATTTTAACAAGAACAGACAGCAGAATGTAGAGTATTTAGTATGTTATTTTATATGACCTCCATAATCTCTGCAGCGATTCTCAGTTTTAATAAAGCTTACTGCTTTTCTCTTTGGCTGGCAAAAAAGCTAGATGAAGGCAAACAAAAAAGTTTTTACAAATTGTTTAGTGCTCCGAGACAGGAGTTTTCACGCGTGTTTACATGTTTCAGGCTAAGCCAATATAAGGCAATTCTGTCTCTCATCACAGACCTCTGATTGTTATGATAGTTTGAGTTCTATTGGAAGCCCTTTTGAAACATTTTATCAGATGATGAAATGGTGCTAAACCCTGAACGCCTTTCTGGAGGAAAGTAACCCATTTTTCTGAATTGTGTTGAAGATCCTCAGAGCTCAGCTTCCATCTTGACATGGCTGAGAAGGAGATCGGGGTCAGCTGCTGACCTCATCACTGATCTAATCCAGTTTGGGGCCTCTGAGGAGTTGATGGTGGTTGGATTCTTTAAGGTAAAAACTGTCGGATCGTATTTCCTATTTTTGCACTAACCTACGCAGACTTAGACATTTGTGTGTTTTTGTGCAGGAACTGACCCATGCGTACGTCCAGGTCTTCCATGCTGCGGCAGTGGACCTTCCTGACATCACCTTTGCTTTGACACAGAACGAGGAAGTCAGCAGGAAATACAGACTTTCGCAAGATGTTGTATTACTGCTTAAAAAAGTACGACCAACACAAGAACATCAGAAACCCTGGCTCTGACAGTCAAAAGATTTACTTAGTATATTAATATCAAACAAGTTAGACTGTAGAAAACATTTTAAAAGTGAGTCAGGAAGAAGTTTTTGCAAAATGTTCAAGCGTTAACTCAAAACTATTTTTTATTCATAAAATGCTTTCCTATGTTTCACAAATCAGTAAACTTATAAAAGTCTTTATTTTACAATTACTCAATTTTTTGTTGATTATTCTTAAACTGCTGAAAAAACTTAAATTTTTGGTTCACAGTCTTATCCAGAAAACATTGTTTTATTGCTGTGTTTGTGTGTTGTAGTCTGAACTCATCAAGGCTCACAAAATGACGCCTCAGACTTCAAAGGAAGAGCTGGTCCTCTTTATCTCTGTCTACAAGATGGATCCGGTCACTGAGTACGATGGCCAGGTACTGTTGTTTGAAGCTTCAATTGAAAAAAAATGACCAATTTTAATTTCATCAAATGCTATTATAAAAGGGAAAATAATCAAAAAATACAAATCCATTCTCCACGAATGTCAAAAATTCAAACCTAGTTTTCTAATTCTTCTTATATCAGTAGTATGTACCATGAAGCGCTCCAGTAGTTAGAGCGCTTCATGGTGCAGTTGATGATTTTGTTGTTTAACACAATAAAGGGTCCTTCCTCTCCGTTATTGCAGACAGCCTCTCAGATCTTGAACTCACCTGTGTTAAACCACGCCCTCCTCTTTGTCAACAAGAGTTCTGCAGACTTTGAAGAGATTTCTTCTGCCTTCAGCAGCGCTGCAGAGAAGTTTAGGATGAAGGTATGCAAAACACTCATGCCTGAAGACTTTCTTTAGCATTTACCAAAAGCAAAACACATCATTGATCATCTCTACATCCTACAGAACATGGTTTTATCTTCACTAAAGGAACTTACACTGTGAATTATTTCTTATGTGCTTCAGATCAATATACCTTGACAGAGTTTAGTAAAATCAAATATCTTCGTAATATTTGATCATTTCATACTAAATTTGTGTTTGATGTTTTTAGATTTTGTTTGTTTTGGTCAACGTGGCTGAATCTCGTAATGGACGACTTATGGAGTACTTCCGGGTTCGGGACTTTGAGGCTCCTCTCATTCGATTGGTCAACCTGACAGATCACGTGACCTACCACCTGCCCTCTGACACCCTGAATGTAGAGGTCATTCAGGAGTTCTGCCAGTCCTATCTGGATGGAAAGGCCAAGGTACCAAGAACTCACAAGTCCTGCTTGATGCGTGGGAACCAATGGTAACATGTTTTCAGCTTCATTTGTTTGTGTCTCTAAAACAGCCCAAGATGCAGAGTGAGCCGATTCCTGAAGGCTGGGACCAAAAGCCTGTGAAAGAGCTGGTGGGAATGAATCTGGAGCAAGTAGCTTTTAACCCTGACAAGACGGTTTTTGTTCTGTTCTGTATGTGAACACACCTTGTATATCTGTTTTCATGCTTTTGATCAACCAAATTGTGGAGACATTTGTATTTTTGCAGTATTTAAAAGTAGAAAAAGTACTTTTTATTTTTATGAAAAGAAAAAAAGAATGTGAAGCGTCTTTTATCATTTGTATGTATCAAAGGTGTTTTTTGTTACATAAACAAGCACAGTTTTACAAATGATGCACTGCTGTTGAGTGTTGTAATGAATAATTTGTTCTATGTTCAGATCTTCCTTACAGTAAAGCCTCCCTCACTCTGTTCCCGCTGTGGGAAGAGCTAGCCGAGGCTTTCAGGGAGCGTGAGGATGTGGTCTTCGCTCGCATCGATGCTTCTGCCAATGACATCAACTTGTCCACACAGGGAGCCTACCCTTCCCTCTGCCTGTTTCCTGCTCTGTATACAGAGAGGGTAGGACGCAATAATCATAGATAAGAGCAAACACTATTCTCCAGAAGAGTTAAAGTCAAACTCCAATCATCTTTTACATTTTTTTAAAGTGTTCCCAGAGGTCAATTAACCAATATTTTTGCAGTTTTTACCCCGAATCAAAAAATGTGTTGTTTTCTAGGACATAGTTTCTTAGGAGCAGCAATAGTTCATTAGAAATTCACCTCTGAGTTGTGAGTGGTCCGGTTGGCATGGAGTAAGCCTGACCCTGCTTCCCATCATCTGTTTACATTCTCTCCCGCTAGCTTACAGCCCCTTACAACCCCAACCAAACATTACCATGGCAGCAAAAATGGCAAGCAATGTTGAAACTATCCATTTGTACAGTTCTGAGCAAGATGTCAACTTAGACGAGAAAATAAAGACGTACATGGATCTAGTCATCCACATGCGACGCATCAGAATGGAGCGGAGCAGGGAGCAGGGAGCTTGTGACTTGCCATAACAGCATCTCCACAAGCTTAATTCTCCTCCATCATGTGAAAAATACCACAAAAATATTTTAAAAACACAATTTTCATCAGAGTGGGTCTTTAAAGAGATTTGCAAATTGATGGAGTCTAACATTTATATTTTGGAGAAAAAAGTATCTTAAAACAGAAAACTGAGTTAGATTCTAATTTCAATATAAATGCTACTGTTCCATTTTTTGTAGGACAATATTTAGGGAGTCACACATGAAGCCTGTTAGCTGCTGCACAACATCAACAAACTTGTGTTTACATAATAGTCTCGGAGATATTTCTAATTGCTCATCATGGCAACATTTTTGTGTGCTGTGGCTGCAAATACAGGATAATAATGATTGCTCTTGCAACAAACTGTTCATTATAAAATGAATTTGGTTTTGCGTTCTTGGGCAAAAAGCTTTCAGCTGTCATAGGTTGGGTGGAAGCTCAACATGATGCAAGCATTTGATGAATGAAAAACGGAGGAAATTCTGACTTCAATAAAACAAATCTCACTCACTAGTCCATAGCCTTGTGTGGAAAATGGATTTCCATGAAAACAAATTTAACGCTGATATTTTCTTTCAGTGTCACATATAAATATGTAACATAAATAACATTTGTGTTGCTTTCACTTACTGTATTTTTAAATCTGATCACATTTGTAGAACATAGCTCTCTTGACCTCACGGATCTCCATCATATGTCCTCTCTCTCAGATGGTGATTTACAGAGGAAAAAGGAAACTGAAGGATCTTGTTCGATTTGTCGATAAAGAGATGGAGAAGGCCAAAAAGTACAGAGTAAAGGTGAATCATCTTTTTCATGTGTCAGCAAATGCTTTGTGTGGCTGTGAGTTTGAAGGCTGGCATTAAGAGATCCCTTTCTGTTGGGTTTCTAGGAGGATGAAGAAAGAAAGAAATACATGGAGGCCCAAGAAGACACAACAAAAGGCAAAGAAACTAAGGATGAGCTTTGATACAAAGACTGAAACAGCTCTGCTTTGATTTGTGTACGTGTGTATATATCACATGACTTAATTTTTTCATTTCTGCATAATTAATTTAACTAAAATTTTAAATGTCTGTTTAATCTGATTAAATACAAACGTTTTTTAAAAAAACAAATGTCTTCAAAAAGTGGGGTGTTGTTATTTTCCATCAGAAATTCAAGAAAGCAGTTCCCTACATGTGATGTAGTGTTACTGACACTGTAGAGCTACCATTGGCTGACCAGATAGTGATGCCATATTTTTCATTGCAACATTTCTGTCATGGTTTCAGTTTGTTGTGTCTTGTTTTTCGCTTTAGTTCTTGTCCTGTCTTGTTTGGTTCTGGTTCCTGTTTTATTTTGAAAGGTTTCCTGTCTTGTCATGTCTTGAGTTTTACTTCCTTTGGTCCCCATCTGTCCTGATCGTGTTCACCTGTGTCTTGTCTGCCCTGTCTGTATATAAGTCTTGTCTCTGCCTTCCTCCTGTGTTGGTCCATTATCCCTGTCTGGTGTTCATGGCATGCCATGTTCCTCGTTTCTTGTCCCTCGCCACGCCACAGTGAGTTTTGTTTTGTTTTTGTCATCCTGCTCTGCAGCGTCTTTTGTTTGTTCGCATTAAACCCCTTGCCCTTGAACCGTGTGCCCCCGCCTCTGCATTCTGGGTCCTACCGGCTCTCAAGCCACCCCCGCACATGACAATTTCTGTTTAGAGGAGAATCTGAAGAAGCATTTGTCCTTTTCTGTATCTCTAAAAAGCTCCTTTTCTCAGTGCAGACTTTATCTGTTTCCATACTTTTGACCATTCCCACTTCTGGAAATAAAATCAGAATCCCATCTTTGGGAATCTTGGGATTTATCCTGTGTGAAATTCCATAGACTGAAATAAAGAACCGTTGTTACTGCAGAACTTTACTGCAATAGATCAGGCACCATTTATTTTTAATTCATAAACACTTGTTCCAAACATAGATCTATTTTGGTAATTTCCCCCTATTTGGACTTATATATTAATGTATGTAAAGACATCACTCATGTTCAAATGACTTTTTTTTTGGCCTTTCCATCTTTATGACGTTGCTCTAATGCTCTAATCAAATGGGTTTTGAAAGTTTGCAGCAGGAAATCTGGTATGTTTTTTAATAAAAGAAAAAAATGATAAAGGCTAGATGTTTTTTTTAGATTGTGGATATAAATGGAATAGGCCAGCCAGAGGCAAAGCGTCAGAAAGCAGCGCGTTGCTGCAGCTGCTGATGCGCTCCTGTGACGCGGTGTGACTTCACACGGAGGCTGGAGGAGACGCCAACGCTCCGCGCTGCTCTCCCCTCGACTCCTCTCGGTCTGTGGGCGACCATCATCCTGCACAAAGCCGGAGGGATGGAAGCTGCGGGCGCGTACGGCGCCAGGAAAGCCGGGAGCGTCAGTTTTGACCCGGTTGCGTTCTTCACGCATCCCCGCACCATCTTCAGACTGCTGTCGTGGGTAAGCCTTCTCTGCAGTATGCTGGCTCTCAGACTGAGCGGACGGCCTGTCTGCATCCTCCCTTTGTCTGCACGCACCCCGCGTTTTTAGCATCTATATTGCTTTAAGACCGCGTTAATAACTTGTTTATACAGATACATTTTTTGATGAATAATCTTTGTCCAAAGAAGAACAGAGAACGTGATTTTCAGCTGCCTCCACATGCCTCTGTAGGGAGCCCCATTTTGTCTCGATAGTTAATTAGAGGCGGGTTTTTAAAACCTGCCAAGTAGACTGCTGGGAGCCACTTCACAGTAAAAGAAGTATCAACTATCATCATTTGGGTCTCATCACTTCTGTTTGATAGTTGTTGGGGGGAAAAGAGTCGTTTTATAAAAGGGAAGCAACATGTTAGAATGAAGAAACACCAAAAAAAAATTAAAGATTTTAAACCTAAACCAATACTGAGACACTATAGTGAATGAGGCTCCAGCAGTTTAAAAAAAAATGTCAGTTTTAAAAAAATAATAATGAGAAACAATTTTATCCACAGTTTTTGTGGCGTGTGACAAATATTACAGAAGAGTGAAGCATGTTTTTGTAAGTGTATTCAGATGACTGTTCCTTTTGAGGTGTTACCACACAGATTCGTGCAACAAATCATTTACTCTGATCATCTTCTGATCTATTGTAAGACGTTTCCAGTCATCTTATCCAAAAACCTTTGTTGTTTTTCTAGGACATAAAGTTTCTGCAGAGTTCATTAGAAATTCACCTCTGAGCTGTGGGCGGGACTACTGGAGTGGAGTAAGCCTGCCCTCATTTCTCATCATCCCTTTGTTTACATGTTCTCCTGCTAGCTTAACGCCCCTCACATCTCCAGGCTAACATTACTGTTAATGGCAATCAATGGCAATCAATATTGAAGCTATCCAGCCAAACAGTTTTGATCCAGATAGCTCTGACAAGGAAGTGGATGCATTGGATTACGCAGGGAGTTTCTGGCCTGCCGACAGTAGTTTCTACATCACAGCTACAAGCTTTTTCAAACGGCATATTTTCCTCTGCTCCTGATTCACAACAATTTGGACAAAGAAATACTCAAAAATGCAATTTTAATCTCAATTTTCTTTAGAATGTTCTCCATCATGAGAAAAATGCCACATGATAAAATCACTGAACACACTTTTTTTATTGGATTGAGTCTTTAAGTCTTTATTGAAGCATCTGATCAGTGACAGTACTGCACTGTCAGAAACTTAGTGGCTGTCTTCACCAGTGACCTCATACAATTAAAGCTTTCGTTGAATATGTGGTTGGAAAGATGGTCAATTGTTACAAAATAATAGAGTTTAAATTGTTTGTGTAATGAATATCTCAACCCTGGTTGGAATATTTCGGGAAAAAGTTCTGCACTAATTGTTTTTCCATCAGTATGTTATCAATATTTTATTTGACTTGTCAATTCTAGTCACCCTTTGAAGACCCGATCTGATAAAAAATGGTGCTTTTGGTGTTTTTATCAAGTTCTTGTGGCATTTACTCTAATGATGCAGAGCAGATAAAATAAATACAATTATTCTTACAATTGCATTTCTAAGTATTTCTTTGTCCAAATCACTGTGAATCAGGAGCAGATGAAAAACTGCAAGCTGGAAAAGCTTGTAGCTTTGACGCAGCTGCTACAGTCGGCGAGCAGGAAGTGTCCTGCTCCACTCCATTCTGATGCCTCCACTTGTAGATGAACAGATCCATGAGCGTCTTCAGTGTCCTTGTTTAAGCTGGCATCCGGATCAAAACTGTACGGCTGGTTAGCTCCGATATGGCTCACCATTTTGTTTGCACTGATAATGTTAGGTTGGAGGTGTGAGGGGCTGTGCGCTAGCAGGAGAGCGTGTTAACAGATATCTCAGTTATTGGTGATGGGAGATGTTGCTCTGTGCTTATGGTCTTGCCTAAAACTCAGAGGTAAATTTCTAATGAACTCCTGCTGCTCTGCTATATCCTAAAGAAAAGACAGTTAAAAAAAAGGCAAAATCATAATTACAAGAGCACTGGGAAGGCTTTGAAAATAGGTCAAAAGGTAATCGGAGTGGCTTTCAGTGTTTGACACTTTAAGATAAATAATTCAAGTTAATTTAAACAAAAAAATGGAATATTCCTTTAGAGGACTTACATAATGACACAAAGTGAATGACTATTCCTTTATCTCTATTTTTGTCTCTTTTTACTGTTTCCAAAACCCAAACCTGACCTCAACCATTACCAGTTTGTGTCTGACCCCAACCCAAACCTAACCCGTACTCCTACCTTAGCCTTGCACCTAACCAGGACTCTGTAACCACTAAGATCGGATAGGTGTGATGGTTAAACCAGGACAGGTCTTGATGAGGTGAAACAAGACAGTTCACACGTATGCACACTCATTGTTGTCTATGGTGGTATGTCTGATTGATTCACACAGTGATTTTTTTCATAAAGGACCATCCATTCTTACAGGTCTTCTCCATAGTGGTGTTCAGCTGCATTGTCAACGAAGGCTACATCAACATTGGGAGTGAGCGTTTGCTCTGCGTCTTTAATAACAACGCTGATGCCTGTAACTATGGACTCACGCTGGGTGTGGGCTGCTTCCTTGGCAGCCTCTGCTTCCTGGTCCTGGACTTTTACTTTCCTTCCATGAGCAACATAAAGGACAGAAAGCGTGCCGTTCTGCTGGACCTTATATTCTCTGGTAATTTGGCACGAAGGGGCATAGAAGTGAGAAAGCTCCACTATGTCCTTCAAATATGAACAATGAATGGTGGTTGAAAAGATTCAAACGTGCTCTCCCTGCTGCAGGTCTGGCCAGCTTTCTGTGGTTTGTTGGCTTCTGTTTTCTGGCGAATCAGTGGCAGGCGACCTCTCCAGATCAGCTGCCATTGGATCAGGGTTCGGACGCCGCCAGAGCCACCATCGCTTTCTGCTTCTTCTCCATCCTTACATGGGTCTGTACCTGATTTTATTGACAGTTGTTTGGGTTTGTTGGGTCATCACACACGTGTTGTCATATTTACCAGTCTGTTTGGTCGCTGTGTTCCCTTTTGTTCATTTTTCTGCAGCTTTGTGTTTGAAGGAACAGACTTTAAATGGCACACTAAAGTCAGATCAGATAGTTATCTGATCCATTATCCATCCATCACATTTTGTTTTCCTAGGTGACAGGTGACAGGAAAAGATGCCCAGGTCTCTCTCCCCCCAGCAATAACAATATTGAGATGTTTTAAGACCACTTGAGAGATATCATCTCTCCACTGTGTCCGGGTCTGCAGCAAAGTGTCCCGAGTAGACATGTTCTTCCCTAGGGAGGCATCTTGGCAGCATTCATGCCAAATATCAGAAAGCTCTATAGAGTAAATATAGGTAAATAAAGATCTTTGTCTCGACTCTATTCACCAGTGGTGCAAAGTCCACAATACTGAGGACAACTCACTAGTTATTTGGTTAATGCCACGCTCTATGCTTCTCTTTCTTGATTAGAAAGGGAAAAGTTCTACTCTGGCAGGTGGGGGCATTCCATCTTATTCAAGCAACAATGCCCTCAGTCTTGAAACGTTTACAAGAGTTAAAATGAGTGGTTTAAAGAACTCAATAGGACTATATCAACTGCAAACAGCAGAGGGAAGATTCAAAGGCTTTTAAAGCCAACCTTTTTTCACAAATTGCTTGGAAGCTGTATTTTTCTCAAAGACATTGGGTCATTTTCACTGTTTTCTTTCTGCTTAGCAAAGATTTACAGCTATTACTTATAGAAAAACTCCGTGGGTAAGATAAATGGAGGACATGGAGCATTACTTCAAGAGGATTATTTTAGTAGAAATGTATGTCGTAGGCATTGTTGACTATATTAACCCTTGTGCTATCTTAGATGACCCCACCCTTACATTGACGTGTTCTCCCTACCATGACAAAGGTGGATAAAGGTGGAAAGATTTCATGTAATCATGGACACCAGTGAAGATCACAAATCATTGAAGAAAAAAGGTTCAGCGCACTGTCTAGTGGGTCTAGATGACCCAACTCCCAATGTTAAAGTACCTAGGATAGCACAAGGGTTAAAGCCCACACTAATGTGTTAACCCTAACCCATGTCAAAGTAAGGGTGGGGTCATCTAAGATAGCACAAGGGTTAAAGTAAGATTTCCAGGGATTTCCATGAAGCAGCTTAGATCCACTGCATATGTTACATGTCAGAAGTAAACATTACTTGCGTTTGCCACTCAAAAAAAAATATATATTTGTGGTTAGATTTAAACTAATGCAGAGTTCTGGAAGGAACATGCCATTAAAAATCACTTTGTTTAAATATTTTTGACCGACCATTGTGCTGCTATGGAGCCCCAAATTGTTCATAGTTAAGAAATTAAATATGACCTTGTGCAATCACACAATCAACCAATACATCTCTCATAAATAAATAAAAAGATCATGAAATTGTGAAAACCTGCTCACAGATTTTAAATTAGCCATTGTATTATTAAATATGTTTTATTTTGTTTTACAAACCTGCTCATTATTTTAAAACAGAATTTTAAAATATTTATTTTAAATCATGATGAATATTATTATAATACTATGGCTTTTTTATAGAAACTTGGATTTCAAAATCAATAGTTTCCAAAGTAGCCTTGTTTTTATTTCATGTTGTTTTTTAGAATTAAGTTGAGCTTCATTCTTCCACCTGTTGTTGACGGGTGTGAGTTGGGCCGTCACGTTTGCTCAAGCAGTCTGAGTAAAGGAGTAGCCAATATTAAAAGTGTCTCCACCTTGCATTTGATAGACAGACTCATTCTGCTGAAAAAGCTCATTATTAAATAAATAAGTAATTCTCAAAAACAGCAATGTGAAATAAAAACAAAGCTACTTTGGAAACTATTGATTTTGAATTTCTAATTAAAGCCATAGAATATTCAATATTCAACATGATTTAAAATGAATATTTTAAAATACTGTTTAACCCTTGTGCCATCCTATGACCCCACCCTTACAATTTGATTTTGATTTTTGATTTGAAATGGTTTATTTCAAGCTATCAAATAAGAATAATGCACAAAAACAATACAATCATCAGTTATACATTCATACAATGACAAATCAAACTTAGGATTGTTAGACATAAAATAAATTATTGCTTGAAATGGAGTGGAAGGAAGCAAATTTATATAATCCCAGCCCTGTTCTACCGTAACCAAAAAAAGAGCACAACTCTGAACAGTGCCAGATTTAGCAGGATTAACCCTTGTGCTATCTTAGATTACCCCACCCTTGCATTGACATCTTCTCCCTACCATGACAAAGGTGGATAAAGGTGGAAAGATTTCATGTAATCCACGGACACCAGTGAAGATCACAAATCATTGAAGAAAAAAGGTTCAGCGCACTGTCTAGTGGGTCTAGATGACCCAACTCCCAATGTTAAAGTGCCTAGGATAGCACAAGGGTTACAAAAATGAACAGGCTTTTAAAGCAAAATAAATATATTTAAGTATATAATGGCTAATTTAAAATCTATGTGCAGGTTTTTCACAATTTTATGATCTTTTTTATATATTTATGAGAGATGTATTGGTTGATTGTGTGATTGCACAAGGCCATATGAAATTTTTTAATTATGAACAATTTGGGGCTCCATAGTGCTTTGGCTCTAGTTACATATCGGACATTTTAAGCAGGTTTAAATACAGAACAAAAAAGTTTCTCACTCTCATTCATTATGGGTTGAAGATGCTTCTTAAACTCTGCAGTGTCATTCATACAAATGAGATTTTGTACTTATTTGGAGATTTACAGAAACCTTTTTGATATTAGGATCACATTGGGATGTCTTGACCTCTACTTTTTAACAAGTACTGAATTTCTGTTTATGTTGTTCCATTGTAAAAATATTTTTAAAGTCCAGGGGGAAAGTGTTTGTTTCCTAATGTTAAAATGTTTGCTCTAATCCTCATGATATGCATAATAATCACAGATGACTTACTTCCTGTCTATGGAGCATAGGTCATATTTCCTCGATGTGTGTGTTTTAAACAGGCTGTGCTGACCTTGAGTGCCCTTCGACGCTACTTAACTGGCAGCAACACAAACTTGTTCACTTGGCAGCATCTGGAACCATACCCACGCAATGTTCGAGCGACACCGTATCCTATCCCCAACGGCACCACCATAGTAACCACCAATCCTTATCAAGCCCCACCCTTCACTGAAACCCTGGACCCACAGAAACTCACACAACAAAGACCCATGGCTCCCGCCTTCTAGAGAGGAGCTTGGAAAAAGCACGAGGGGTGTGAGCTGATTGAGTTCACTCACGACGCAGGCACAGGCAACTTCCATCCTCTCTGGGGCTTGACAGGATGTTAGATTTACTGTTACCATGGTAACTGCTGACGGAGTAGTTAGTCGTAACCCTCTTTGTCAAGACTAGTGTCCTCTGTTCACTCGATGCACGCAGCTGTATTCTTACCCACCACCAGTAACAGCTACACACACACATCTGGAAACACACAGACGCACACACTGCACACTCATTTAGTGAAGTACAGGCTAACAACGATGTAGATCCGCGATGGCGCTCCATCTGCATACTGACGAGACACGGTTGAAGAAATGTGGAAGCATTCCATCTGCTTCTCTCTGCAGTCGCTCTGACCAATCAAAGACTGCCTTAGGAGATTCCTGGCCTACCATTGGCTAAAATTTAATAAGTTTGGCCAATAGATTTTGAGCAACGTAAAGAGGGGGTCAAATATTTCAGAAAATGTTACGTTTTCTTGGCAGTAGCATAAATAGCAGGACTGCTTAATGCATTCTGGCTTGTACAAAGTTTTGGTGTGAAATATTCATGTGATTAAATATTTTATTGTGATATGTTGAAGCAAGCAGGAAAAAGACAATAAAATCTTTCCACCAGCTTTTGTATTTGTTCACATCACTTTTTTTCTAAATTGATTTGTTTCCTTCCATCTAAGAAACTTGAGTATGAGGATCATAACCTAACATAGTGGCGAGAAATTTAATCAACATCTGCTGGCAGCCCGAAATTAATGTTGAATTTATTAGCAGAAGCCAGCCGCCGATGGGAGCTGAAAAGACATGTTGGATTCAAATCAGTAAAATCAGTCAAATCAGTAAATCAGTAACCTTAACCAAAAAGAAAAATAACAACAGGATAAAAATAAAGAGTCAAATGAAAGTCAGACAGGAAGTGGTTTTATTTCCATGAATCTGCAGTAACGTTAAACATTACAAACCTCTGGACCATGATCACATCCTGTAACAGTGATCTCAGCAACTGTCCCTCAGACAGCTGACATTCAATACTGTATAAATTCCTTCTTAGCCCTCAGTATCAATCCCGTAATTTTTAATAAAATATATTCTTAACCTTTTTCTACAAAGTTTTTACTTTATACACTTTTATAGCCAGCACGAGCCCTTCTGAACCTCTGGCTCCGTCTGCTCTCAAGCACTTTAATTCTCTGTAACTTAAAGAAAAACCTGGTCCTAAAAGGTGCCAGCTCTGAGTTCAGACAGAAGGGGGCCCTCTAACTCCACAGAGCTCTGGCTGCATGCTTCAAACTTAAACTGGGTCTAATCTATTTCTACCCTGAGAATACAAAGAGTGCGGTCGAATAGCTGAATACCATTCTCAAATGAGTGAAATAAAAGGAAAAGCTAAAGGCTTTTTAATTACTTATTTTCTATCTTTTAGCATAGGAAACACTGGACCATTTTGTATAAAAGGAGATGATTCAGTTCCATAATTATTTTGTTGGATGAATGTGTTTAAAACCTCTTTCCTTTTGTTTTTCTCATTCCATCTTTTTTTCATAAATGCAGTGTGTTAAATTCTGCTGAGCACCATCCTTGAAACAACCTCATGGATGCATATTGAGCAAGTAAATGTTAGATTTTCTGTGGAACATATTGTATTCTCTTCTAGCAAGTCTTTTTGCATGTCTTTATGAATGACTTATGTCATCTTTTCTTAACCTCGTGACATTTCTTAACAAGGTCAAGAATAAGAGCTGGAGAAAGAAAAATAGTAGGAGATAATTTGTTTGACTATTCGACCGTACCCGGTGACAGAGAAAAAGGAATGGGCGGGGATTCAGTTGACTGAACTTACAAATGGGTGGGAGAAAGAAAAAAAAAAGTGAGGTAGAAACCACTTAAGTTCAGGTCACACTACATGATCTTAACTGGAAGTTTAAAAGAGCAAAGGGGATTTTTTTCTTTGTAGACAGTCGAGGATGGGTAGGTCTTGGTGTGGAAGAACTCCGACCAAAAAAAAAAAAAGAAAAACCGATAAGACAAAGTGTTGCAATCAGTGAACAATTAAACAACATCCAGAGGGACAAAATAAAAGCCTGAATTAATTAAGACAGAGCCTTCCTAAATACGCAATTCCTCAGCATTGTTAAGTATTGCAAAGATTATTTCAAGAAAAATAATTTTTTAACACAAACCTTTCTTTTAGCAGAAAAAAAGGAAAACAAATAAATAAATTCTCTAGACTGAGGAAGGGGGAGGTTGGTGAAAAAACCTGTTTAGCTAAAGTACAATAATACATCAGCAACTATAGAGGAGGTTTCAGCTCAAACCTCTCGGTCTGAATGGGTGACCGTTTTCTGTCTCCCAACCTAAAGTTTACCTGGATGATCAGGAAAACAATTAAAAGAGTAAATATGCATCATTTAAGTCAGTTTAAGAAGACGCCCTGCTCAGTAAATAACTTGGTCTGTGCTGTACCTGCAGTGCAAAATGAATTGATTAGACCTGCAATTGGAAAACAGGAAAAGGATAAGTGAAAATAAAAAAAGCAAAGAGAAGAGTAGAGGAAGGTAAACACTCAGTTAACTATAGATGCTGGGATGTGGCTACTATGTCTGAACTAAAGCTATGGTTCTATTAGAAGAAAACTTCTTCTTGTGTGCATCTCGTGTGAAACAGCACAAAGTGGTCTTTAGATACAAACACACTCATCCACACCGTTTCAGATTTCTGCTCTGACACCCTGTAAGAATCTTGTGAGGACAGGGTGACAGGTGAGACAAGACAGCTTCATCTGTAGGTCTGGCTGACGTCTGTCAGATATTTGATAAAATAATTGTCACAACATCGCAAGAAGATGTCAGTCAGGTGTCGACCTGGGATCTAAAATGACAACATTAAAAATATATATATCTAACAAGAAAATTACATTAGCCTCAGCTGGTATTCCTAATTGGTCTTCCATCTGAGCAGCAACCAGATCCAATTCTGCTGAGCTTCAAAGACCAGACAGAATCCGGCATGGTTTGTTGGTAAAGTAAACAGAAAGATCACAAAGCTTTCATGGCTGCAATATATCAATCCGATCTATTCTCTGTCAGGTTCATTTAAAGAAACCATGAGCGGTTAATAAACATCAGCAGTTGCTGATGTTTTATGCATTTTTAAAGCGTCCATCCTCTCTGGGTTCACTGTAAAGCTGTGTCGAGGCAAACAAAGATGTTTGGAAAGCTTTACTGGCAAGGATATGGACATGCTAAGAAGAAAAACGTAAAGACCCACTCTAATGAAAATTGTGTTTTTAAAATTTTTTTAACATGTTTTTCTCATACTGGAGGACATTTATTAAGGAAATTAAGCTTGGAATTACATTTCTGACTATTTCTTTATTCTTTATTCTTGAAAAAGAGTTTATTTGTGACATGGAAAATACAAAGGGTGTTTTACAAGCGCTCTGCTCTGCTCCATTTTGATGCATCCACTTGCAGACAAATAGATCCATGTAGATCTATTTGTTTTCCTCGTCTGAGCTGCTATCTGGCTCAAAACTGTACAGGTGAATAGCTCCAATATTGCTCACCATTTTTGATGCACCAGTAATGTTAGGTTACTCCAAGGTAACAGTCCCACCCACAACTCAGAGGTGAATTTCTAATGAAATACTGCTGCTCTGCAGGAACTGTGTCCTGGAAAACGACACAGGTTTTATGATTTTGTCTGAAAACTGCATAATCACAATAGACAACTGGCAACGCTTTTACAATAGATCAAAAGATGATTGGATGATAGAGACGTAATTAAAAACAGAGGTTTTTGGGAAAATGTATACCTGCCCAGGCTGGTGGCTCTCTGAGTCTGTATAATTGTCATTTTTGAAGTGAAGCAGGGTTGGATCTGGTTGCTACATAGATGGAAAAGCTATTAGCATTAGGTACTTCAAGTTTTTTCTTTCTTGTTTTCTGAAGATGTCTTGATGATTGTTCATTAGTTGTTAGCCCTGTTGTTGTTTTGAATCACAGGCCAACATCTACCAACATCTTACCAAGAGCAAAAGCTCCCTGTGACATCAGGACCATTATTTTTAAAATAATTGTTCCACATTGGCCAGACATGCGTGTAATGTCTGGGTCAATATTCGGACTGTTCCTCCCTTCTCTATTATGTGTGCTCTAAGAGCACATTCTTATCTTTCAATCCCATTGCTGGGATTTTTAGTCATCCACAGAGTTCTGATCCTGTTGGTTAGGAGAAAGGCTTGAGGCATCGAATGATAGTGTCCTCCTTCTCAGCTCAACATTGGTGTCCGTTTGCTGGGTTGCCATTGTGACTGGCTCCTCCCCCGGTGGCGGGCTCATCCGCTGCTTCCTGCTCTGGCCTGAAACTGGGGATGCAGAATGACTGAGGCAACCTCTGTACTCTCCAGGACTCGGGGAAAGGTGTCCACTTTTGTGTGAGGAGCTAGAAAGAGGCAGCCCGGGTGAGTGAACTGAAATATTTATGCAGCTAACTTCCTCATCAGCATCATCAGACAGGGGAGGCGGGTTTGACTCAGCGCCAGGCTCTGTGCAGGCCACTCTGGTGCTACAGAGCGAAGCTGATAAGCTGGACTCAGCGCTGATGACCTTCAAAGTGGACAAGCCCTGCGGACCAGCAGACCTCGTTTCAGCATGCGTTTCTGGCTGCGAGCCGCAGATGGCTTGCTCAGGTACGGGTTCATGTGCGGGGGTTTCACTGTGACTCCGGCTGTGGCTCCTGCATGAGATTACCCTCTGGGGGTGTGTATATTCCAGCGTGTGGACACTGGGCGAATGCTGGCGTGGCGGACTGGAAGAGTCTGTGGGCACAGTGAGGCAAGGTTCTGCCAGGTTGTCAGCTGATCCACTCTGATCCAGAGAGTCAGAGCGCACAGCAGCCTAAAGACATGCACAAAAAACAAATACAAAGACTGCTTATGGTTCTGCAACAGTTTGTGTGCTCATCCTCAGGTCAACAGAAATTACTCCTGTTCATATATTTTAAAAGATTTTCTCTTCAGTTGCCTTATTTCATGATCAGTATCCAGTAGTACATCACGTGTTATCTGTTGATCTTTATTAAAATACTGTTAGGATTAGATTCTGAGCCAAATAGGGCTATACCAAACCTATATGGTTCAGATCAACTTTGAAAATAAAAGTTGCACATAATTGTATTTTTTCTCTGTTTCTTTGTGTGATGCTTTTTGTACATTCTTGCAAATGATAACAGCTGTAAATTTGTTCTTAATAAATAAACGAAATAAATTTTTCTGCTGACCAATTTTTTTGAATCTCCACATCAAACAACACATTTATAAAATATGGGAGCAAAAAAACAATTTATGTTGTATTAAAAGTTGTATGATGCTTCACCATAGTGACTGAAGCATTAAATATTTAGTGGATGGATGAAAGCACTGAATCCCTCCCAGAGCACAACATAGAATTTTTATTTGACATTTTCCCTTAAATGTAATTGTCATTTATTCATTTGAAACATCTTGAAATGTGACTGTAATTTTCTTTTTCTGTGTTTTTAAAGCCATTGTTGAATGTTAAATGACCTTATTGATAAATTGTATCGAAGGAAAATAATCAAAGTAATAAATGTTACATTTTGGAAAATAAAATACATCTTTTAATTACTGGGTAATTATAACATCAATTAAGAAATGTAACGATGCACAACTGAACAGCACTAAAGCAAAGAAGGTAATGGAGGAGAACACACCTGTCTTTGTAAACGTCTGTTTGCAGTGCGGTAGGACCCAGTTCTTTTCAGGACAGAACTATCTGGAACATAGGAGGGACTGAGCTTGTTCCTGTCAAGACTGTCTTCAGGGCTGAGCCAGAAAGAGGGGCGCCTGCTGCCAAATTCTGTTGGACTGAGCCTGAGAGACGGGTGTCTGTCTATGCTGTGGCTGGACAAGAGCCTCGGCCTATCGTTGTTCTGGTCTGGATTGAGTCTGTATCCATCCATGCTGTGAGCAGAGCTGAGTCTGTGTCTGTTCATTTGTCGGGCCGGGCTGAACTTGTATCCGTCTATACTGTGTGCTGAGTTCAGTCTGTACGTTCTGACTCTGTGAGCTGGACTACACTTGTGTCCCTCAATGCTGTCGGCAGGACTGAGCCTGTGCATGGAGTGTCGCTCAAAGCTTTGGGCCGTGCTGAGGCAGATCATTGGTCTCGAGCTGCGCCCAGAGCCCAGTGAAGCGTGGCTGATGGTGGGAAGAGCTCCTGGAACCTGCAACAGAGAGCTTCCTCCACTGGAGCCCAGAGATGATACAGAGCCTGCAAAAAGTCAAATTTCATTACAAACCTCTAAAATATTGATTTAAGAACAATACTTTGACATTCCTGAAAGCAATTACAGGAACATTCCAGTAGAATGATTGAACGTACATGACCTTACCTCAAATGCTCAGTAAAGCTTTATCTTTAAAGATAATCTTTAAATCGTAAAATAAAATCTATCCTAAGATCGTTCATAGAATTGTTAAAATGAAATGAAAACCCATACTGAACAAAGCATTCAGAGATACTGGAAAATCTCCACAGATTTAAGAAAGAGCCCATCTGGAAATAAACCTATAATCTTCAATATTGAGAGGGCACATCAAAGGCCTTTTAAGCTACAAAGTCATCTTTATCACTTTTCAGAACACTACTAAGTAAAGTGAACAATTTGCCTCTGGAATTGCCAAGGTTGTATTTTCCCATTGCATGCGTCTGTCCACTGCAGCTGTTAACCCAGCTCTTTGTTTTATATTAACATGCAGAACCACTCCCAAAACCATGTCCTTGAAGCTTGTCGTTGGCAGCAGATAGTTTTTATATTTCTATATTACAGACAATCTGCATGAAATTTAGGATCCAAGGAAATGATATGATCTCACAGAGGCTTTTAGCTGATCAGTACCAATCTCTCTCAATCTCAAATAATATTGTTTGTCAGTTGATGTTTTCATCTTACTCTAGACTTTTTTTACATTTTAAAAATCTAAGATAAGAAAGAAAGTAGAATTTTATTCTAAAATTAGATTTAAGCTGTTTTTTATGTACATGTGTTTACTGTGGTTACTTTTAAAAATTCAGTAATAATAATACAGTAAACTTTCATACCACAGTAAACTCTATTTACTGTAATAAATAGGCAATTACTTGAATGTTAAGAACAGAAATTGCAGCATCAAATTTGATGCCAAGGTACTTCTCTCATCCCCTAAAACATATTTGCATTTTGCATTTTTATTCGTAGACTAAACTTATTCTTGTGAAGTTTCTAGTTCTTTGACTGTAATAGGTCAACTTGGCCACAGGGGGCAGAAATGTGGAGTGTGGTGGATGGTTGCAAAAGTTATGGTTGGTTAGGGTTGATTGTCCATCCATTTAATGTTAGTGTTTGTTGCTGATGGAATATTTTCACTATGATTTGTTGAATTAAAAAAAAAAGCAGAATCATTTATGCCATTAAGGCATTTTTATACTAGACATCAGTGGATGCAGTCTATTTTTCAAAAAAGAAAACTTGCTGTGTGTGGGTTTTATTTTTTAGAGTCACATCACTAAAAGCCTAATAAACAAGACTCAATTTGAAGCTTTTTTGCCTCAAAGACGCTTCCGAAATTTGGTAGCGCTTTAACTGAGCAGGAGTCTCCAAAAAAAAAAAAGAACTGGTGAGTCTCTGCTTGTGGTACGCATAATTTAAATAAAAAATAAAAAACTCAGAGTAGGATGAATGTGCTGTGTTTTAGAAAATATGTTTTGGGTGAGATGGTTTGGACATTTGGCAGCATGCCACCCAGTTGCTTTTCTAGCAAGGCGTAACAGGCACGTCCAACTGCAATGAGGCTCCTTGGCAGGACATGCTGGAGAGATTATATATCTGCTAATTATCCAGGAGGAAGAGCTCGGCAAGGTGGCAGGAAAAACTGAAACTGCTGCCCCAGCGACCTAAACTCTAGACAAGCAAAAAATAATGAATGGATGGATCCTTTGGCTGTTCCCTGCATTTTTGAGAGTGAGTCACCACCAGAGAGTCATTTACACTGTGATTTGGCATTAAGTTTTATTGATGTCCTTCATTTTAGTGCTTTTCTAAATTGACTTCAGTCACAAATTTATAAACTGAATAAACGTCATAGACATGTGCAACAGAAGCCATCATTTTTATTTGTGTCACACCATTATTTCTCGTTGTTGTACTGACTTTTTATATTTAACAAATTGTCTATTATGAAGAAACTCAGCATAAGATGAATTTAGACAGCCACTGTGTCTACAAACAAGGAAAAAAAGCAGCTGAGTTTCACAGTAATAGGTAGCTGATGGTTTTTCTCTTGCAATAGTGAAGCACGGCCCCACAGTGTCATGTAAATATGTCTGAAGAGTTCACATAGAGAAACAGTTTCACCTAAAGTTTTACAGTTGCCTATTTTGTGGTCTAAAGAATTTCAAATTGTGACTAAATTATAAACTCCTAAGTAAAAGACAATTACATACAGACATTTTAACCAAATAAAATAGACCTGATTTCAGTGTGTGGGAGATGCCATTTCATGAAGAGACTTCATAAAGAGGGACAAAAAAATCAACAGCTGCTCTCTGCCTACAATAACCTCCATGCATAACTCCAGCTGTCTCAGCAGAGCCAGAAACATTCTAAAGGACAGCACTCACCCCGGATTTCACCTCTTCAACCTGTTACCTTCTGGCAGACACTACAGGTCCATACTAGCCAGAACAAATAGACCCAAGGACAGTTTCTTTCCAAAAGCTGTCACTGCACTGAACTCCAATCTTGCAACACAAGCCATCTGATTCTTGCACACTTTTGTTTTATTTTTACACATTTTTTTAGTTGCTTTTTATTCTACTTATTTACCTAGATTCTCTGCCATCTTAAAGAGAACTGTAATGAATTTCATTATACCGCATATAATGACAACGGTTTTCTATTCTTTCATATTCTATTCTATTCTATTCTATTCTATTCTATTCTATTCAAAATAATCAGATTTTATTTTTTAAAAAGGTGGTATATAAACTAAAACAAACACCACTGTCAGTGTTGCAGTAAATAGGGCAATTCAAAGCATTTATTCATTCAACGTCTAAACCCGTTTCGTCCCTTTCGGGGTCACGGGGCTGCCGGAGTCTATTCCAGCCAATTGTTGGCAAAGGCAGGGGACATCCTGGACAGGTCACTAGTCTGTCGCAGGGCTGCAATTCAAAGCATTTTTTGTTTTCAAATTTTTATTGCCTTCATGTTGACATGCATGTGTGTGAAGGTTTTCGGAGCCAACAGATATTTGAGTGTGTGGATGAGTGTGTCTGTGGACAAGTCTAACCTTTCTGACTAATATTTCTATTTGACAATAATAATGATAAACCTCCAGCAAAATATCAAAGTGAAAATATTCCATCAGCAACAAACACTAACATTAAATGGATGGACAATCAACCATAACCAACCATAACTTTGCAACCATCCACCACACTCCACATTTCTGCCCCCTGTGGCCAAGTTGACCTATTACAGTGAACTTACTTTTTAATCATCCTCCAACTTCTTCAACCCCCTTTTTTCCTTTTGTACCCTTATCCTCCATCTATAACATCCACCTCTCTTTTTTACTTTTCTGTCTGGGCCAACAAGAATTGTATACAGATATAATTGATCAAATCAAAGTTTAGCCTCCAATACAAAAGGGGTTTATACAATTATACCTCTTGTGTGTCAGAAGATACCCTATGGTAACAGTAGAATCAGGAGACATTCAGCTCTTATCTGTTAAGAAAACGTTTTTAAAAAATTAACCATTTTTACAAATGTGGGCCGGGTTAACATTACAACAACATTAAAAATAGTTGACTTTTTTAACAAGTGCAGCTTTTTTAAGTAATTTTTTTACTTGTTTTTGTTATCCAATTTTATTTTTCATATTATTTGTTTCAAAAATGTATTTTGGTGATAATACAGTTTAGGGCATCTAAATGCTTGATGATATGTGACAAGTCATTTAAGCTTTTTATAGAAGCTTCAATCTGTGCAGTAAACATTTAGAGGTTACAAGAGTCTGAAAACTGCTATTTCTTCCTATATTGGTCATGAACAACCGGATTACCTGAGTAGCTGTATCCACAAAGGGCTTCTTGGCTGGGAGCATAAGTAGCGCCACTGAGCGGCTGAACGTAGCTGTCGCTAGGGAGAGACAGCATTCTCAGCAGGTTTCTATGGGAACCCTCTTCTTCCTCCATTTGCACCTGCCACATGAAATCATCACTGCCATCACTGTTACTGTCACCTCCAATCCGTTCCTCTCCTTAATAGAAACAAGTGATCGCCCCCTTCTATTACCTGGCTGGGTGTGTCCAATATCAGCTCCAGGTCTCTGCCCACGGATGCAGTGCTGAGGCGCCGGCTGGCCTCTTCCCTCTCCTTCTGCTCCTCTCTCTCCTTCCTCTCCTCCATCTCCTCCAGCTGTGCCTCCTTGTTGCTCTCTTCCAGGTGCTTCATGAGAACAGCAACCACCACATTGACAAGCACAAACTGAGCCGTGAGGACAAAGGTAACAAAGTAAACGGGGGAGATTAAGGGCAGGTATGAGAGACAGTGGCGTTCGTGTGGTCTGCACTCCCGCAGTGTGTCCTGGATGATGAAGACAGGAAGGGGAGAATGTAGATAAGCAAACAATTTTAATGGATAATTGGATCAATTTGAGCCTCTATTGTGCTGCACTTCTTCTCCTCTCCAACAGGGGGAGATGTTGACCCGAGGACATCCTGAGACCTTGAGCCTGTCACAGAAGAGTAATAGACTCTAATGTGAGCAGCTCTTAGTCTGTCGTTAAAGCAGCAATGCGCTCTCTTCCTAATGCTGCTGCTGCTGTCTCATGTTTGATGCTTTGAGACACAAACATGCTCTCTGCAGCCTCTCTATCTTCTCAGAGCTTCCCAGAGGAGAGAGTGAAAGCTAACCTTCATAATCCCATTCCAGTTGTCCCCAGTGGACACCCTAAAGAGTGTGAGGAAAGCCATGCCAAAGTTGTCAAAGGTGGCATGGCGGCTGAGACCCTCACATGGGTTCTCCTCTGAACACTCTGGAAAAGCATGAAAAGAGTGTTACTGGTTATAAGTGAGTTTCAGGAAGAAGCACAGGGAGATAAAAGAGAGATTCAAGCACTGATTGACATAATTAACTTATGCAAGCTAACACATTTTATCCTTTTATATGTACTCCACAAATATGTCACCAATTTCAGCCGAGGCACACTGTACACAAGCATTCCAGCTTCAGCACTGTTTCATGCACACACCAGTGCACTTGTGCACACACATCCCCTCACATGCATAGATGCACGCACACACACACACTAACCCAGTTTTCCAAAGAGCTCTACTCCCAGAGCTGCATAGATGAAGAACAGCAACATGAAGAGCAGACCCAGATTCCCCACCTAGACAGACACATTACACGCACACACACAGATATAAACAGGGTGTGATACACAGAAAAATAGACATGAACAGCATACGCTGAGAAAGACGCAAACAGATAGAAAGAGCCCCGAGACAGAGACTGCAGGGCCTCACGGAGCTGATGTTAAAAAGTAGCATTAAAACACCTGGATTCCAGCTTAGAAAAAATGAGCCAGCTTGTTGCCTGGATCCAGTGCTGATGAATTCCAAACATGCTTTCTCATTGTGATTATAACACTCACACTTGACTTGTCTCATGGTGGGGGGTCTCAAGATGTCTAATCAGATGATGGATAAACTTACTGATGAGATCAAGGGGGAGAAAAACCCAAGGAATTTGATTCCCTGCTGGAAAAGTTATTCCAGAGACAAACTTGTGTGTTAATAAGAAGTGAGGGATTGTAAATCCATTCTACTCATTTTTTTTAACAGAATTTTAATTTAGGAAGCATAATGTGACCCCCTTGAAGCCCAAAGAACTTAGAATGAGAAGAAAAAGCTCAAAAAGGAGCTTAAAATGAACAACAAAAGCACACTTCAACTCCTTAATTAGTAGAGTTCTCATGTCGTTGATATTCACCACCAATCTTGTTTTTGTCTCTGATATCCATCTGGGCATTTGTTCCTAAGTCAATTCTAAGATGTCTTGTTGCTTATCCAAGTTGTAAAATAAAAGACTTTTATAAATTAAATAAAAAAAAATCGAATCAAAGAACAAAAACGTTGGTGGTAGCACAACAGAATAAACTTCATTAAAGAAGTATAGCCAACCTTGGACAGGTGGTGAACTTCAGTTCCTCTATAAACACTGTCTCACACTGCTGAGGCTGAAAAGGTTGTGTTTCAAATCATGTTTTTGCAATGTGTATGTAAAATAGAACTGCAGATCTTTTTAAACCTACATTATCCCCCATGGTTTTCATGTACAGATTGAAGTTTAGTGTCAGCCCAAACCCTTATAAAATACTCCTCACTGAGCTTTTTTTCTTTTCTAACAGAGTATTTAGTTAGTGGTAAACACATTGAGTCGTTATCAGTATTACTCTGTTTACTTTAACCTGTCATGGCGCAAAGGGCAAGTTTTGTAGAGATGTGTGTCAAAGGTGTAGTAAACTTTAAAAATTGCTTCATTACCAAGCGGCCACCTTCATCAAATGTTGCAGTTCTTCAAATAATCACTAGAGGCTGGTTGCAGAAATTTTACGACAACTCAAATGTTAAAAAGTCTTACTTTATGCTAAAACAACAAAAAAAACTTTTGAATATTATTTGCCTTTCTTTCTTTTATGACAACCTCATCCTGTGCAATATTAGAGGCTTTTTGATTGGCAATAAAAAATTCGATAAAACGTTTGCTTTGTCCTTTGTCCAACCATATTTGTGACATTGCAATTCCATTGAAAATTCCAGTAAAATGTACAGTACCTGTTCCACTTTAGAGGACCTTTTTTATTTTGGCTGTTCAGACGCCTGTGGCTGACATCAGAGATGATCGATCCAGTGTATATACTGTAGGTTTATGTCCATTACACAGGGACAAATGAGACAAAACAAGCAATCGCTCACATTCACTCAGAGTTAATTTGAAACCACAAATTAAGTATTGAAGATTGGAAGAGAACCAGACACATTTTTAATTGTCTCTGCTTTATTCGGGATGTAAGTGGAGCTTTGTTTGTTTGTTTGTAGTAGTTTGCTGCATTTTTTGATTTTAAATGATTAATTTTAAACAATTATGGAAATTAATGAAGATAAAAACCTACATTTATGTTTACCACAATAGCAGAAATCTGAATTGAATATAAAAAAAATGCTCTTTTATTTATTAAACTGATTAGGCTGGTAGATTTTAATTTTAAACTAAGAGCAGTTTGTGGGCTACATTATTAAGGGCTCCAGAAAAATAAACATAGTCTGTTTTGAACTGAATGGAACTTATTGTTATTATGAGAAAACACACTAATGTGCTCCATTGCCGAGGCAATAATGTCTGTCCTCGTTAATTGTATAGCCAGTAGCATTTTATTGACACACTCGAGTGGGGTGACTACACACTGAATTGTTTATTTTTTGCATTTGAGACTCTTTTTTAAATCTGTTGATATATAATTGATAACAGGTATAAATGACAATAAATAAAGGGTGTGATAAATGTTTCTCAAAGGCTTTCTCTAGGTGTTAATTTAACGGGCACACGAATCAAATTATGGATGAGTAATTAAGCCGTATAACTAATTATGACACTGTCCTCATTTTTGTGCTGTAATTTTCTTTGAAGATTTAACATTGGCCAGTCAAAAGAAAGAGTACTGTTTGCAAAACCTGGAGAAGGAAAGCTGCCAAGCAAACAAGCAGTCTGCATTTCATCAGTTTTGGACTCAGGCCGGCAGCTACAAAGGGCATCTTTCCTTTTTCAGCGTCTCACCTGAGGCAAAGCTTGCATCACTGTGTCCAGCAGAGATCTCATCCCTGTTGCCATCTTTAGCAGTTTCAGCACTGAAACATTTGCAACGTGTCAGTTTTAGCAACAGCATACAGCACCTCTGCATTTTTTATTCATTTATTTATTTTGTTGTTGACATGATCGTGCACCTCGAGTTATCCGCAGGACCCTCATGATGCGTATGATGGTGGGGTTGATGGGTAAGGAAGCGCTCAGGTCTATTTCCTCCAATGCGATTCCCATGATGGACAACAACACAATGGCAAGGTCCAGTTGGTTCCATCTTCACAACCAAAAACACATAAACTAAATCAGTAAAGAAACATCACCAGAATGCATTTTTGTGGTGTTTGTGCGCACAGGAGTTTGGATACCTTTCTTTGAAAAAGCGACGCAGGCCAAAAGCGATGAGCTTCAGAATAGCCTCGATGACAAAAACCAGAGTGAAGACGTAATTACAGTACTTTAGTATCTCCTCCAGGTACTGCCGGATAGACAGAAATGGAACAATGTCAGAAAATAATAATATCAGGGATGTACAATACCCAGAATACTACTTCATTACTATGGTTCTAGGGCAGGTGGTAGTAGGAGTTGCCATGGTTACCTGTGGCTGGTTGTAGTGCTCCATGCTCATGGTGAGGAGGTTTGTGAAGATGATGACAGTAATGAACAGATCCAGGTAGTGGCTGGTGCACAATGTGTGTATGGATCGCCTCAATGGGGAATAGTCAGCGTAGTATGGTTTCTCCAGAGCCCCTGTGTCCCACACACACGCACACACAAACACACACACAAGGTCAATAAAATAATTCTAAAGTTAAAATATTATGTGAGCTATGAAGTCACTGATGAGAGGGTGCCAAGTGGCACTCTGCCTCATGTGTGAGTGTGCATGTGCAAATGTGTGTCTTAGGAGTAAAAATGCCACCTCAGGAATTAAATCTTATCCATCATGCACACTCTCTCTCTCCATAGCACCTCAAGGTGTCTTTGGACAGAACCCCTGACTATTTGCTGCCAGACTGTTAACTGACTAAGAGGAAAGCATTACTAAAGATTACATTGCAGTGAGAACGAGGACAGTGTAAGACACAAATGTGGTGAGAAGTGTTTACTGGATGTCCAGCGCAACACAGACATTACCTTTTACACATTTATGAGAGCCCCTTCAATCAACTTAGAGTCCCACTCTGATCATCTTTTGATCCATTTTCAAGCATTCAGAGTGCTCTTTTGTAGTTTTTAGCCAAAGTTTTTAAAAGCCTATGTTGTTTTCTATGGCATGGTTTCTGCAGAGTGACAGTGGTACATTAGATATTTTTCTCTGAATTGTGGACGTGACTGTTAGTGCGTGGTAAGCCCATCCCCATTTCCCACCATCCATCTACATTATGTTACATTACATCATCTCCAGCTATCTTACAGCTCCTCACAATCCCATCCTAACATGAACAAAAAGGGTGAGCAATAGTGGAGCTATGCAGCCACACAGTTTTGAGCCAGATGCCAACTCAGATGAAGAAAACAAAGACGAAAATGGATCTAGTTGTCTACAAGCAGAAGCATCAAAACGGAGTGGAGCAGAGAGCTTGTGACCTGCCCAGCATATTTTCACAAATAAGCTCTTTTTCAAAATGACATTTTTTCTCCTGCTCCTGATTCACAGTGATTTAAAAACAAGTACTTAGAAATATAAATTTGAGCTTACCTTTTTTTTTACCTGTATCCTGCATTATCAGAAAAATGCCACAAGGACATGTTAAAAACCACCAAAAATGTTATTTCCATTGGAGTGGGTCTTTAAAGAAGACTCTAAAGGTCTGAATGTAAAATAATAATAAATCTGAAGGTGATGGGTAATTGTAACCAATTACATTTTTTGTCTTGTTGTTCACTTGTCACCTTAAGATGAAGTTAAGAGAATGAACTCGTATGGAGAGGCACCCTGGTTAAAAAAATGAGTTTTTACACCTAAACTCAAAACAACAGTAGATATCACAAAATCAAAAACTAAGGTGACAAAAAGTGACAAAATGCACAAAAACTGACCAATAGTATTTTTCCCATCACAAATAAAGACTAAGATGTTGTTGGATTTGTGACAGTAAGAAAGAGGCATGAGGCAGAGCTGGAGGTAGCAGATAGGAAGAAGTTGAGGTTCTCTTTAGGAGTGATGAGGATAGATAGGACCGGAATACCGAGGTTGGAGCTACCAGGAAAGAGGGCTAGAAGAGCAAACCGGAGGTTCATAGATGTAATGACGGAGGACATGATGGTGGTTGATGGATGGGTGGAAGAGGATGCAGAGGACAAGATTTTATAGAGGTGGAGGATTTGCTGTGGGGACTCCTAAAGGGAGTGGCCCAAAGGCAAAGAAGAGGAAGCAAACATTTTATGAATAATGAATAGATAAGCAAGAAAACAGACTGAAGCAAAGCTGGGAACAAATGGCCATGACTCTATGAAGGAAGACAGGAAGGCAAACAACCTACCGGTAAATTAATAAATTAAACAGAAGAACAAAACCCTCAACTGGATTCAAACCAGAAATACTAGCACACAAAGCAGCATTTTCAATCAAATCCAGAACAAAAATAAAATTTTAAAGCACAAACGAATAAAGAATTAAGTAATTCAACGAAAAAAAGCTATAACTTCATGGATGTAAAGAAATAATGATATCTTTGGCTAAATTTCTCTTTGTATCCCCAGCATGCACATGATCACTGTGTCACAAATGCTGCACTCCTGCCTTTTTCCCTATAACTGTACATAAAACAAATGCAGTCCTTTCTGTCTTTAAAGTCTGGTGTTCTTTAAATCTACAGGAGAGGCAGTCAGGCTTCTTTAGCCGATGCAAATCTAACTTAAGATCAGCAGAAAGCACAGCTGTCAACTCAGGATGACACAAAACCACGAGCAAGTTTTGAACACATTTTTGAACCGTGAACAATGTATCTGGTAAAAAGTAAATCTACAAACTTCATTTCCATGTTTGAACGTGCAAAATCAGAAAGCCCAGGAACACAGAGAAAAGACCACTTTGACTCATACAAAAACAGAAAAACGGTTTATTTCTATGACAACAACAGAGGCCACCAACCTTAATTATCTGTCAGTGTATACATCTACTCAAAGCACACTGAGTCATGGACCCATAAAAAGAGCAAGAAACACAATTTAGAAATCAAATTGTCAGCTTTGTTTAGCAAAATCACCACAGCAAACCATGAGACAACCTGGAAAATATTCGGAGAGAATATAGTCTGATAAGACGACATCCCCTCAATCATCCCCTAAATCAAAAAGATAAATCATCAAAATGGAAAATAATCCAAAAGCTGAAACTCAGCTTGCAGCTTGACACACCATTCTTCATTTTCCCATCTAATCCCAGATTCTAATTAGAAACAAATTTTAAATTAAAACAAAAGAAGGAACAATAATTTTAATTTTTAAATGCATTCATCTCAACTCAATTCCTCCATATCTACAGCAATATTTAGTACCATTCAATTCTCAACACAACCTCTTCCATGCTGATCCAATATATTATTACATCCCCAGATCTCACAGAAATGCAAGAAATACACTTTCAGTGTTCCCAAAGAATGAAATAACCTTCCCAATTCTGTACTTTCTTTTACATCTTTGACATTATTTAGGAGAACTCTTTCAAAACATCTACAACCTACCTGTTTTGCTTCCATGACTAAATTATTTTATGTCTTTTTTCTCCTTTCTTTCTCTTATCCTTCTTATGATATTTAAATTTCAATTACGTAATCATAATCCTAATTTGTATTCTTTGTCAGTTTTTCTTTTTTTGTTAATTCTTAACTCTTTCTAAAAATCTTTTGTTATAAATCTAAAAAGAGGAACACCTCGAAAAAACGAGATGTAACATCTGAAGGGACTAATTGTCTGACACCTTAAAGAATGTTTAAATAAAAACAAAAATAAAATTCCAAACATTGATTTATCCAACAATAAAGGTTACGTGTTTCTCCAAAAAATGATTTGATGACTAATACATCATATTTCATGCTTCTTAAAAGAACCCTGGTCAGGAATCATTTCTACATTCTTAAATACGTCTGAGAAGAAGCTGAAGCAGAGTTTATCACTTAGACTTGATAAGATTTCAAATCAGGATAAGCACTTTAAGAGCGAGGCAATTATTTTCTTTTTACCTGAATTGGAAATTAGAAGAACTACTTTAGGTATGATTGAGTATCATCCACCTGCTCCTAATCTTGTTTCTTTCTCAGTTTGAAGATTTTCTGTTTTTTAAATTCATTGGCTGTCTTAACACTCAGTGTGGATCAAGTCTTTACAAGAGCTGACCTAGAGAAGTGGTGATAGTCCTTCTAGATTGTAATGCTAAACAGCAAGAAAGTTCAAAAATAAACCGTGTGGTTTCTTTCAAGTTATTATGTGTTCTCAAGGTGAGCTTTAAAAAAATGATGCGTGATTAATCTGTATTTCTATCTTGACCTCAGGTGATTGGCTACTTGAACTTTAATTCATCCTGTAGAGGATTCTCAAGCCTTAACCCAGTTGGCTCATTGTACCTCCAAGCACGATGAAGTGGGCATTCAAAATGGATGAGTGGGAGTTTTATTAATAGTTTATGTCAGGGGATAGGAATCTGTAGCTTTTCAATTTCTGCTTCAAAGCAGATGAGCAGTAAACAAACTAATAAACAAGTTCTGCTTAAAAATCTGTGCAACAGCAATGGGCCTTATAAGACTGCTAAGCTTTGAACAAACTTCCAGTAAACCTAAAGTGAAATGCCCCCAGCATTTGTGTACAGTCCCATCAGTTAGAATAGAAGCTTAACTTGACAGGACTAAATCTCCTTTAGAAAGGAAAAACATCTGAAAAACATAAAATGGCCTTAAAAGGTAGGAATTTGATTTCTCACTTCTCCTCCTTTTCTCCAGCCGCTTTTGCCGCTTCTCCTCCCTTATCCGGGCTTCTTCCTCCTCCTGCTGCTGGCGACACTTGTGGAAGTTTTCCACCACCACGCCCACAAACATGTTGAGCACAAAGAAGCTGACAATGAGGAGAAAAGAGATAAAGAACAGCAGCATCCAGGGGTTGTTGTTTCTTATTGGCTGCAGTAAGAGACAGAAAAAGAGAAGCAGAGGAAGGATGAGATGAAGACAGGGGAGTGATGGGTAGATGTGTTGGAAAGAACAGGAAGAGCGAAGAGTGACAAACATGAGCCGGAGAGATGAAGGAAGGGAGAGAGCATAAAAAAGACACTGTAAGTCCTGAGTCAGCAGTTAAAGTGCCACCACTGTCAGCTCACATCAATGTATCCATTTGGCTTTTTTCTTTTCTTTTACTGTCCTCGTTCAAACAAACAAGATGAATAATAAAAGAATAAAGTTTAAAAAAAACTGCACAAAATTCAACATTTGCTTTTTGAATGAATTCCTCGCCTCAGCTGTTCTTTCACTTTGACTTTCCACACTCACCTGCTGGTCCACTCCAACAGCGTCCAGGCCGTCATACATGATGCTCACCCAACCGTCTTTGCAGGACAGCACGAAGAGTGACATCAACGCCTGCATGATTGAGAACCACATAAGTGAGAGTCATTCTGTCAATCATTGTGTTAGGGCAGCTGCCAAGCTGAGATGTACGACGAACCTGCCCCAGGTTGTCAAAGTTGTATTTCCGTCGAACCCAGCGATGACCCGCCTGCAGACACTCGGTTCTGTTGGTGATGTTTCTGACATGAAGTCCCTCGCAGTGAAAGAATTTTCCTTTGAACAGCTCCACAAACGGACAGATGAAGGCAAAGATAAAAACATGAGTCTGCAACATCTATTTAATGGAATTTAGGCATTTCAGAGCAGTGGTAGTCATGAGCAAGAAACACAATTTGGAAGTTTGGTTTCTGCACTTGGATTTGGGTGATTTTTCTTTAGTTTCTTTTGCTTATATTCTGTTTTCCGGTCTGTCCAGGTTAATGTTGACCCACATCTGTCTTCATATAGTTTATATAATTAATTACCCTTAAGTGTCTGGTTTTCAGTTCTTCTTTGTCAGCTCAGTTCTCAGTTGTCATTTCTTCTTACTAAATGTTTAAGTTTCTGCCTGGTCTTCTGCTTACTGGGTCCTACATCACCAGTTCCTGACAGACCAAGCAACCAGTCACAAACCTACACAATGCAGATTAAAAGCCCTGCCTTTTTTGCAGTATATGGTTGAAGAGGCAGACAATGTTCACAGTACAGTTTTTGGGGGAGGAAGAAATAAAGGGGTTTAGCTTATGGAAAAAGGTATCCTGTTTAGAACTGGAATAGTCTAGCAGAGTTAGTTTGACTGGATGAAAAAAAGAACTTTTAAAGACCCTAAGGAACTCCTGCCACTCTGCAGAAACTACAGTGGGGCAAAAAAGTATTTAGTCAGTCACCTTTTGTGCAAGTTTTCCCTCTTAAAAAGATGAGAGAGGTCTGTAACTTTCATCATAAGAATACCTCAACTATGAGAGACTAAATGAGAAAATAAATCCAGCAATTCACATAGTCTGATTTTTAAAGAATTTATTTGTAAATGATGTTGGAAAATAAGTATTTGGTCACCAACAAACATGCAAATTTTGTCTCTCATAGAGCTGTAACCTCTTCTGTAAGAGGATCCTCTATCCTCCACACATTACCTGTATTATTGGCACTTGTTTGAACTTGTTATCTGTATAAAAGACACCTGTCCACAACCTCAAACAGCCACACTTCAAACTCCACTATGGGCAAGAGCAAAGGGGGCACAATTATTAGGAAATGGAAGACCAATTCAATTCAATAAAATTCAGTCCTATTTATATGGCCCTATATTACAACACAGTGGTCTCAACGGGCCTCACTCATTGTACAAAACATAAAATCAGTCATAAAATACAATAGCTGATTAATAAACTAAACAGACTAAGCTAAACGGGACATCCTTGCCCTTAGACCCTCGTTCTCGGTAAGGAAAAACAGATTCCAGGAAACAAAAGAAGGAACCTCAGGGATGTCCACATATACAGTCAGGACCATAAATATTTGGACAGAGACACATTCTTTCCAATTTTGTTTCTGTACTTTACCACAGTGAATTTTTAATAAAACAACTCAGATGGCATTGAAGTGCAGACTTTCAGCTTTTATTCCATGGGTTGAACAAAAAGATTGCATAAAAATGCGAAAAACGAAAGCATTTTTAAACACAATCCCTTCATTTCATGGGCTTGTAAGTAGTTGGACAATTGACTTCCATGCTATTGCATGGGCAGCTGTGGGCAATTCCCTTGATATGTCATTATGAGTGAAGCACATAAAAGGCCTGGAGTTGATTAGAGGACTCCTGCTTGCATTTTGAAGATTATGCTGTGAATGGACAACATGCGGTCAAAGGAGCTCTCCATGAAGGTGAAAGGAGCAATCATTAAGCTGAGAAAACAGGAAAAAAAAACATGCGAGAAATTGCTAAAAAATGCTTTAGCATGACAACCATCACAAACACACTGCCAGGGTAATGAAGAAGTGGCTTCGTGAGAAGCATTTCAAGGTCCTGGAGTGGCCTAGCCAGGCTCCAGATCTCAACCCCAGAGAAAATCTTTGGAGGGACAGCCCCAAAACATCAATGCTCTAGAGGAGATCTGCATGGAGGAATGGGCCAAAATACCAGCAACAGTTTCTGAAAACCTTGTGAAGACTGCTGTCATTGCAGACAAGGGGTAAAAAACAAAGTATTACGTTGAACTTTTGTTATTGACCAAATACTTATTTTCCACCATAATTTACAAACAAATGCTTTAAAAATCAGACAATGTGATTTTCTGTATTGTTTTCTCATTTTTTCTGCATGTCCTAGAAAATCACAGGTTTTTTATTTGGACTAAAAACGGCATAATCATAATTAACAGACCAATGTTTTACAATAGATCAAAAGATGATCAGTTCCAATATTTTTATCTAACATTTTCCTTTTTTACACAATCGTGAACTTCTTCATTCCACAATAAGTCTAACTTTGCATTTGCTGATCTCTGTCAAGTTAAGTTTTGTACTACTGCACACCATTGCATGTGGTGGACATGTGGTAGTATCAGGTAGCGACTAACTAGTGTAAACACAAAGGGCTAAATGTGCATTCAAAATCCCACATAAATGTGCGTTCAAGAACGCGTCACAAGCCTGGTGTGAACGTAGCTTCACACCAGGCTTGATTCCCTGCATCCCCTCACCCTTGTCCCACTAGAATTCCTCCTTCTCCTCTAGCTCACCTACTACCTGGATAACAAAACCACTGACAACATTCAAGATCACAGCTTTAACTTTCATGTTCAAACTCAGCACCCTCTCTGACACTCTCTTCACCTCTAGAACATTCTTGGCAAACTCCTCCTTCAGGATCATTCCTATTCCATTTTTCTTTCCATCCACTCCATAACAAGCCTCTTGAACCTGCTCCTAATCTACAAGTCTTGCACCCTTTCTATCATGTTTTTTGAACACACAGGATATGCACCTTCCTTCAGAAGGTTTCATCCATCAATGCAATCCATACCAACTTCAAGTCTGAGATTATTTGGCATTCCTATCCCCTTTTTACCAAGTTTGCCAGACTATCCTGGTGGGAGAGGATCTAAAAATGAAAACCAGATAGTCATATGATTCACATACAAGAGTGACAAGAGTGCTAATGTCACACCACGTCTGGAGCTGTTGCTAAAAGTGTCCTCTTTTCATACATTATAAAAACTGTTGTTAAGTGTTAATTTTGAGCAGAACTCCTGCAAACAATCCAAATCAAGTTTTGTGACCTTTGCCTACCAGTCGAGACAGACAGTGCCTGTTTATAAGTGCAAAAATAAATAAAATAAAAAACTTAAAGAGGGAACTTACCTTGAAAATCAACCTTCTTTCTTACAATAAAAACTAAAATAAGCAACAGAACAAATCAATGTTTTAGATTATTTACTTTAAGTTTTTCTTTTTCTAGGTCTATCTTCAAATTAGTTCAAACATGTTCTGTTTCTCTATTAAATCCTTAAATTAAAAACTTAAGACACACACAAGGTCACTATTCCACCGAATCTGCATTTATTTCAAAATAATAATGTGCATTTTTGAATTTTGTTTTAAGCATTAACAGTGACGGAATGCCTGCAAAATCCTACCTTACTTGAACTTGTTTTATTTCTTGACATTTTAAAAATCCATAGCATCATTCATGATGTATATAATGTCCATCCTATTCCTCTGCAAGACTATTGCTTATTCTTTTAATTACTTTTGGGAACTATGTTGCATAATCAGCAGCTCATTTGCATGTCCTCCCTATGTTCGCCTTCACTTTTTATTACCTGCAAGCCTTTCTGAGCTGTGCCTCCATTCTATACCACCAAGGGATTATTGTATTTCACTTAGCAGGAAACAAAACATGTTTTTAATGTTCATCAAATTTGAGGGAAGGGATTTTCACTAAAACCAGGAAGTAAAATAACTGAGGTTAATCTTTTCTCAGCAAGAGATAAAAAAGGAATGAGTGGTATAAATATTTACCTGCACTCCCAGAATTCCAAACACAATGAAAAAAGCACAGCAGATGAGAACAATGTTCCCTATTGGTCTGAGAGAAGTGATCAGCGTCTCAACCACCAGTTTTAGACCAGGAGCACGACTTATCACCCTGCAAACATACATGGATTCAAACAGAAGTACTATGGATTAAAAAAGCAATACACCCTATCTGTTTACCTGAGGGGTCGCAGTGTTCGAAGCAGGCGAAGAACCCGCAGGATGCCTAAGATCCGATTTCCACCTGATGACGCAATGGAAACCAGGATGTCCACCAGTGACACAAACACTAGCACACCGTCCAAGATGTTCCAGCTGCTCTGCAGGTACACTCCTTCTCCAAAGTACAGTCCCATAGCAACAACCTAATCACACCAAACCACATAAACACACACACGCTTTCATCAAAACAGAGTTTATTACTGGGAGTTTGATCAAAATAATAAAGCAACTTGAGCGGAAAATTGAGACAGAAATCCTCTCTGATCTCCACACAGAAACAGAACTGCCTCCTTATGTGTAAGAAAATGGTTTTTGAAGGAAAACCTTTTATCAAGGCTGTTATGAGTACTGTTATAGTTACCTTGATCATCATCTCTCCCACGAAGATGACTGTGAAGATGTAATTGGAAACACTGAGGAACACCCGTTCCTGTTACACACACAAACACACACACACACACACGTGACAGAGGAACATTTATCATTTTTAAGGTTACATGTCAGAGTAGCTTTAAGACTGCAGAATGTTATCTACTGAAAAATATATGTGATCTATAAAAGAACATACCTGTTTGATGTGTTAGAATGTTCTAAACATTTTATAAAAACCGCAGCCATTTCAGCATTTTATAATTATCTAGACTTACAGTATTTTGTATTGTACACTGCAAACTATGAAGCACTTGTAAATATTTAAAACCTTGTTTTCAGACAATCAATATGGTATTAAGATAAGTTAGCATTTCTTTCCTCTACATCTTTCCAGGTTTTTCTCAAAATCCACAGTTGATTATTTTTTGTCTAATTAAGAGCCAAGATCTAGACATGAGGAAATTATTGTTTAAATGAGTCGAAATTCTTCTTACCTAATCCTCCTTACACCAAACTAGAAAAACTTGATCAAAGATTAAAAAAAAAATTGCTCTGGCACTTTTGGTTCATTTTCAAGGATGTTGTTTTAAAATTCAATAAATGCTGACAAGCTAGACTGGCATTTTCAACTCCGGTATTTTGTAAACAAACATTTAGATTTATGTTTTAAGAATAAGAGGTAGTTTTAGATTTTGTGAGGATTCAATAAGATGGGCTAATTCGTAATAAAGATCGTAGTTTTCATTTTGTTTCCATTTTGTTCTCAAACAAGTCATTTGCACCTATATATTTTTTCAGTGTTTTCAAAATGAACTATAATTTGATTCAAAAACAATTTGCTTAGAACTAGCAAAAAAAGAAAAGATTATTGGGCTCTCTTCTCTATTATGAATGCTTCTGTGGAACTCCATGTTTCCAGATTTTGAAATTGTATTATAAGATTTCTTGTTAAGTAAAAATGACTTGCTGCATGCACAGATCATTTCGCTACTTTCTAGTGATTTTCTACTGAAGATTGGTGTTCTTTTCCTATTCTTAGGTTACGTCCTTTTGCAGTGCAGACAGTTTCAAACCAGTGTAAATGAATGCACTCGATTTCATACATCCCATTTAATGAATCTTATCCAAAAAAATGAACATTTATATACAATTAAACTATTTATAAGAAATCATACTTTATGCAATTAGACATCTTTAACCCTTGTGCTATCCTAGGCACTTTAACGTTGGGAGTTGGGTCATCTAGACCCACTAGACAGTGCTCTGAACCTTTTTTCTTCAATGATTTGTGAACCTCACTGGTGTCCATGGATTACATGAAATCTTTCCACCTTTATCCACCTTTGTCATGGTAGGGAGAACACGTCAATGCAAGGGTGGGGTCATCTAAGATAGCACAAGGGTTAAAAAGCTTATTTTGCTATTCTGTCTGTTGCTACGAAGGAAATGTCTGTGTTTCACACAGAATGGTATGTGTTTGTATTAGAAATGCTGATCTTGACACTGTTCAGGATGTGATGAAACCAGCTAAGGGTGGCAGGGGAATCAACTCCCTAATCTTAAGAACAAAGGGAAGTTTGCACCCTTCTCTACTCTGCCCTTCTACAATATGAACTCATTAACCTGGTGTTTGTGTGTCTATTGCTCTTTGTTAGACTCCCTCATTTAGTTCTGTATGAGAATCAGTGAGCCTTTTGCTGCATGCTGAAGTATCACTCTTTGGAAGTAAAATTTTCCTATCTAAACTTGGTCTTTTTACTTAATTCAAGGTTTATTGGTGTTATGTCTAAGTAAGTATTTTTATGTTATTTTATTTCTTTTGCTTTATCATAGAGATCCACAGAATATGAAGATCACTATTTGTAAAAGACAGGATCTCAGATTTTACCCGAAGCGCAGCACCAGAAAATCATCGCAATATTATAAATTGTTTAAATAAAAAATCATGATTAGATTGAAAAGTTTCACATAAAACAAAAGTAGTTGGAATCTAAAAATGTCATGTAAAAAGCACTGCTTGGTGTATTATGATCGGACAGGTATTTTTCCCATATAAATTGATACTTTTTTGGCAAATATTAAAGACAATAGAATCCATTCAAGGTTCTATCAACAATTATTTCTACAACAGCAACTTTTATGCTACAGGATTTTATCAGCCCATTCGTGCAACGAAAACACCAAAACTATTTATACTAAAACTATGCTTTAAAATGGGAAACTTCTATGTAGGAAAGTAAGTTAACTTTTACTTTGAAAGAAAAGTAAAATGCCATTTTCAAAAAAGCATAGCTTGAAGGTTCTTTCCCGTTTTTTCATAGCAATGCACAACAGTTTTATGCATAAAATACAATGACTTGGCAGCCTACGAAGAACTATTGACCTGTCAAAAGGTAAAATGTAAAATAATGATTTTAAAATGTTAAAATGTTTGCCTGATAACTACGACAAAATATCACAAGAAAGTGGTTTTCATGGTTTGCTTTCAACATAAAAAAATAATTGTGCTGCAAAAGTTAAACTATGAGATATGGTGCATGTCACTCTTACAGACAGAAAATGTTTAATCTACATAGAAAAATACATCTATTTTGTTGTCCTATTTATTTTGTCCTGTTTCAATGTTTAATGTGTTTCACAAAACAACTGACGGGTGGACAGTTTTAGGCTTTACAGCTCTGAAGAGGGACCCAACCAGCAGCAAGAAAAGTCTCAGACTGCTCACAGAAAGTGGAACATGTGAAAATAATTGCCTGCACATTTGACACTATGCTTATGTCCACAGTTGCCCACAAAAACATGTATTCCTTCACGCTGTTCACAACTATCAGAATAACACACCAGCAGAAACTGAAACTATTTTTGCTTCTCTTGCAGTAAATAAAAAAAGGAGAAAAAGTACATTTGTTTCCTGAAGACTCAAACAACAGGTAAGAACACTTCATCACTCAATATCACTTCAGAATTCATTCAAATATACATTTGTGTGGGGATAATATTTCAGAAAACTAAAGACAACTCCTTGATTCAACTGTGTTATACTGTTTTGTATTGTCATAGTCCAACCCTCTTTCACACTGCAGTTTAATCAAACATAAGAACAGATTCATCACAAGGTTCCCACCAAGCAAATGATTCAGAGCCCCCCACCCATTGCTTAATTATTCAAAATTACTGTTAACTTTGCTGGCGTCTTTTTTGTAACTGTAAACACTTGATGACGTTTCATTTCCTCACATATCCTGAATTTTTGCCAACCTCCACCACAAGCAATATTTCTGTTTGCATTTTCTTCATTCATCTGTTCAGACTCCATTATTCTTACACTCACACCCTGATGACTAAATCAGGAATGCAGTAAACTCCATGTGTGGTTCAGTGTTTTTATACAAGAACACCTGGAAAGAGCTTCATGAGGAACAAAAAAAATGAAATAGGGATTTTAAAGAGTCTGGAATGCTCCGAGTCACAAAGATTTCCACAGAACGCAGTGGCATGCTGAAAAAACAGAACAATACCTGAGGCCTCAAGTGAAAAAACAAACAAACTGTAGATTCACGGATATGCATGCATTTGCACAAAAGCAGACATGTGCATATGCATCCCTTTTTTATCTTATTTATTCAGCCGTGCATAAATGTGTCTCTCTTTGCTAAACATGAAAAATCATGAAATTGTTTGCATCAACACGGCACTGCCCAGATTTCCATTTTTGGCCACAGTGAACCACACGTGACAAAGAAAGTGGCAACAAGAAAGAACAGCTTCTTCACAGACTTGTGAATCTGAAAGGCTCATCGGTGAAGTACAAAAAAAAATTGGTTTGTTTGATGTCTTTGTTACCTTATTTTACAGTTACAAAAAAATGAAAAGTGCTGATGGTAAAAATCCTATAGATGTGATCAGCTTTTCAAAGTCAATGACTTTGTATATGTTTAAAGGAAAGAAAAAAAGTCTCTATCTCAAAAACTAAAATAAACCTGGACAAAGCCCTCAGTTAAGAAACAAAATCAGCTCCTGTCCTGTAGCAGTGAACCACTTTTATCTAAAGAAAAAAAAAATTCAGCTAATGTTGATATTTAAATATATCATTGCTGGTGTTTACCATTTAAAGAAGACTGATCATAATTTTGTGGTTACTGAACCAGATAATTTATCTACTTAAACCAAATAGCAGTGGATCCAGTTTATATTTCTGGTTTCTCAGCTCAAATTGCCACCAAGGTGCTTCTTAAACCAGTACGTTTTTAGACTAGTCATACGTGTTTAAAAGAGGAATGACGACTTAGAGCCTGTTCAATCTAAGGTTGTGTTAGTGTGAGCAGAGTTTAAAGACCCATTCCAACAAAAATAATATTTTTGCTGTTTTTAACATGTTCTCGTGGCTTTTTTCTAAAGATTGAGAACATATATCAAGAAAATGAAGCCTAAAATTGAATTTCAGAGTATTTCTTTATTTAAATTGTTGTCAATCAGGAGCAGACAAAAATGCAGTTGGGAAAGGCATGTAGCAATAACGTAGAAACTACAACAGCAAGCTTCAAGGTCCCTGCTCCGCTCTATTTGGAAGCATCCACTTGTAAACAAGTAGGTAGATCCGTGAACGTCTTTTATTCCTTGTCCGAGCTGACATCTGACTCAAAACTGAATAGCTCCAATATTACTCACCATTTTTGTTGTACTGGTAAATTTAGGGACGGAGCATACATAGATGAACGTCAGAAAGTAGGGGCGAGCTTTCTTACTGTCCCACCCACAACTCATAGGTAAATTTATGATAAACTAACGCCGCTCTGCAGAAACTATTTCCTAGAAAATTGCACAGGTTTTTGATTTGGGCTAAAATCTGCATAATTATTTAATAAAATAGCCCAGTGGGAATAGTTTTATAGTAGATCAAAAGATGATTGGAGTGGGGGTTTCAGCAGTGAAGAGAGCAAACAGAGATTAAAAGTATACTTTTGCGGGAAAGTATGGTTAATTTTCTGCCCTATAATGTAGTCAGAGCCAGTAGGCAAGGATTGCTTCCTTTAAAGCAAGCCTCTATTGGTGTTTTTTGGAATTGCAACATTTGATTTATTAATGTTTGCTTAAGATTTAGCAAAACATAATGGGGGCTTGGTAAATAACCTTGTAGGGTTCACAAAATGGAATAGTTTCACTTGAAGCTGAATTTCATAGCTTGAATTCTCTACTTTATGGTCTATTTACTTCAGATTTTATGTGCTCTGAAAAATGGGGAACCGACTAAATATTAGCCAGAACAAAGTGAGTCATTTGGTTGTATCATTGTTCCAATTAGGAGAGATATGGATTTAATGTCTATCATTACTGACAAGTGACAGATGGAGAAGAAGCAAAAAAGATCAGTTTAAAACATATATAAATATAAAAATATATTCTAATATTAATTATAATTATGCAATTTTTAGCCAAAATTTAAAAAAAATATGTCGTTTTCCACGACAGTTTCTGTACAGCAGCAGATTCATTAGAAACTTACCTCTTAATTATGAGTGGGACCATTAGCGCGAAAAAGCCTTCCTCCACTTCCCAACATCCTTTTGTTTACATGCTCATCCAGTAGCATACAGCCCCTCACACCCCCAAGCTAACATAACTGGGCGCATAAAATTGGCAAGCAACATTGGAGTTATCCAGCCGTACAGTTCTGAGTCAGATGCCAGCCCACAAGAGTAAAACAAAGACATAAATGGCTCTATTTGTCTGTAAGTGGATGCAACAGAATGGAGCGGAGCAGGGAGCTTGTGGTTTGCCCTAATAGGATCACATCCACAAGCTTTTTCCAATGGCATTTTTTTGTCTGCTTCTGATTGTGAACTTTGGTTTGGTTTTTGTCAGTTATGTTATGGGTTTTGCTCATGTTCTGTTTTGGATTGTCCCTCAGTCACAACAGTTTCAGGTTAACCCTCGTGCTGTTCTAGGCACTTTAGCGTTGGGACCCACTAGACAGTGCGCTGAACCTTTTTTTTCAAGGATTTGTGATCTTTGCTGGTGTCCATGGATTACATGAAATCTTTCCACCTTTATCCACCTTTGTCATGGTAAGGAGAACACGTCAAAGTAAGGGTGGGGTCATCTAAGATAGCACAAGGGTTACTCATGATCCACAGCTGTCTTCCTTTTAGTTAATTACTCGTCTATTTAAATGTCACGTTTTTCAGTTCTTCCTTGTCAGGTCATCTGGTCTGTTTTGTTACCTTTTTGTTTCTCCATGGGCTTTGTCTTGTTCAAGTTTTTTTATTAAATGTCTTTTCATAGGAGTAGGTTATTTAATGTTGGTGTCATAGTAAAGCATGACATGGTTCCTCTAAGTTTTCTGACTGAAAAACAAAATCCTGTTCAAACCTCATAGCCTGTTACGTCTGCGAAAATATCTTGTGACTTTCAGCTTTCCTGTTTGTGCTTCTGATTATAACGTCTTTTTCCACTGCATGGTGGAAAAGTTGACAGATAAAGTTACAATTTCATCTCAAAAACTACAAATCATTACTGAAGATACTCTTCAAAAGCCTGGTGATGTCTTTTAGGACTACCATGACTAAACTCACCGGAAGGATTTCCATGAACTGGAAGACATAAAACTGCAAAGTCTTGGGTCAAGTAAAGTCTGGACCGAAATGAAATCTTATGCATCTACAGAAAAAAGACTAACCGCTTGTTTAGTGTGCTTGGGACATTAAAAATCCTCCAGTAAGCGTTTTGTTGAAATATGTGCATTCAACTATTGATCCTTATTCTTCAAAATCTGCTCATTAATACCATAAATTGTATTCAAATGTACTGTATTAACTAAACATGGCAGTGTTCTCAAAGTTCTCAAATGTACCTACTTGAATAAAGACTAGTTTTCCCATGTAAAGATGAATAAATACTGACAATTTAAATGTAGCTTTTCAAAAGACACCGAAAGCACTATCTTCTTTTCTGTTGTCAAGCCTGGAGCAGTGTGTACCACAAAGAACACTTAAAAGGAACCACTGAAGCTCCTCTCATTAGTTTATACTAAATCCAACCTATAATAGGCATAGAAACCACAGAAACTGCAGCTTCATCACAGGAGCTTAAGTTAACGATGTTTGGAGAATCCTGGTTGGTTGCTTTTAGATATTTACAAAATGACAAAAACAACTATGTGATATATAAAAGAGAGCTGAGAATGGGACGGCTCAGGGTGCACTACAGCGATGCAAGTTTTAGTGTAACAATTACATTCAATTCTCTTCGAATAAGTAGAACCATAGATATCCATAGATATCTGAGAGTGGATCCATCTCTTATCTAAGAGCATTGACTGTATATTAGAACTGGACTGAGTGAGTGTAATGTCACCCAATGCAAATGGTTTACCGTATTTTCACAACCATAGGGCACAGGTTCAGTTAGGGGTGCTTTTTCTTTATTTAACAAATAACAAAGGCGCACCGGGTTTGAAACATACCGGTAAAACATACATGCTAGTGTGTTTTAAAAGAGGCAGCAGCATCCAAAAATCCTTCAAAGTCCTCATCTTCTGTATCTGAAATGAACAGCTGGGCTAAATTTCTATCAAACGTGCCAAGTTCACTTTCATCATTATCAGAGTCTGTATCGTTGCCGTGCGGCTCCTCGTGAATTATGCCGGCTTTTGCAAAAACTCGAAGAACAGTGCAAGCAGACACGTGTTGAACCTTTCCCGTTTTGTTCTCTGACCGTCGGAAGATGCAGAGATCTGCTTCTTGTATGTGCATTATGTTGTTCTGCATAAAGCACATACCTGCACTTTTGTACTATTTAGGGGTGTGTCTTCTTTCACTCCAACACTTCCCTCCTTACCATTCTAATGCTGTCCTCTCCTACATCCTCTTTACCGCACCTATGCTACGCTACGTACATTTTGGAGAAAATTTAAAACTTTTAAGTGCGCCTTATTGTTGTGAAAATTCGGTACTACCAGCTCCGATTAAATTAAGTCAATCATGTTGGATCCAGAAATTGTTAGTAAGCAGCGACTGGTCCAAGTTGGTCTGAGTCATTGTTTCTATGGCAACCACTCTCACCAATCAGGAGGGAGCTTTTTGGTAGGCCTCACCCCTACCACTTGAAAGCGGCTCAGGAGATAGCTCCAATACTGCGTGCCATTTTTGTTTCACCACTAATGTTAAATTGGAGTTGTGAGGGTTGTAAGATAGCGCGAGAGCATGTAAACAGAGATGGATAACGGGCAGTGGGGGCGGGCTTACTCCGCACCAACTCAGAGGCAAACTCAACCCTGCTTTCATGTAGAGTCAATGCATCAGAGATTCTGAATAGCCTAAATGAGTCCTGTTGTGGGGTTTCACCCTGCAAAATATCCTTTACTTAAAAAGTTGGACATATGCACGATAGTCGAGAGAAATGGGTTCCTTTTGAAACCATACTCTGGTGGTCATTTAAAGAACTGCAACATTTATCACCTATTAGTGAGCTGCAAATTTATATTTAGCATGTGAGGATTTAACGCTGATAGAGCACTGTATTTCTTTGAAAGCATGTCATGCTCTTAGTCTAAACATGTGCAGCAGTCTGCCAGCACGCTTAAGTTACCATGCTCCTGGGGCTGATGTCCGGTCTCTCCAGTGCGATGGTGATGCAGTTCAAAAATATGAAGAGCAAGACGATGTGATCAAACATCTTGTGACCGATGACCCTCAGACACCACAGCCTGAACCTGGGAGCAAACACAGCAAGGGAGAAAGAGCATCAGCAGCTACACCTCAGGTTTCAACATGAAAGACATCACCTGCATCACTTCCATCACAGCATTTGTCCACACAAAGTGCATGTTTCCACATGGATGGTGGTAATTGGTAAAAGCGGGAACTGCATCACCAAAGCTTAGCTGTGAGCTTCACGCTCTAACTGTGAATTTTCACATTAAGCCACCTAACTCTCCTGGGAAAATCTCAGTGTGAGTCTGTGTATTGTATGTATTGACCGGTTGTCCGGAGCAAACAGATAGAGAGACCACTCCTCATGTTCCAGGCACCACTGAGGCTCATATGGCTCCAGGATCTTCTTCAGCCTCTTACATAAACTCTGCAGGAAACACACACACATTCGAGAGAACAAAATGAGAGCATGCTCAGATATACATGAAAAACACTTCCGCATTCCATTTAGAGTTTCATAGTTTACATTTATCAAAATACCATAATTTTATCTTCTGTAAATGAAGGAATGATAGTTCATTATTTCTCTTAACTTGCCTTATAATTTCAAACCAGTTCGTCAAAGATTTAATAGTTTAATATCTCCTTGAGGTTTGCTTTACCAGAAAACTTGCAAAAGCTTTTAAACCTTTGCCTGAGAATGTAATAGCATTTTCAGAGCTTCCTTCACCTCCTCAGCTTCCTCCTCTTCCTGGTCACTATGGTAATAGGATGGCAGGGGGGCCTCCTCGTTACAGTGTTCAGGGAAGTGAAAGGTGGTTCCGTTGCAGTCGGGTGAGAGGAGCATGGGCACCTGCAGGTATTCTGACTGGTCCAGAGACGGCTCCCTGCTGCTGGGACTTGAGCACGTGTGCATCTCAGACAGCAGGGACTCCATCTCTCCTGATTGACTCCTCCTGTGGAGGCTGGGGGCCCGACTGATACTGGTCCAGCTGGAGCGGCGGCTCTCAGGCCCACTGTCCCAGGGAGACTGTGAAGTATAACAAAGTCAGTATGTATTTTTCCCAAATCTGTACAGTAGATTTTTTCTTAGCAGAGTAAAGCTGCTCTTTTGCGTTTTTGACCTTGTGGGTGGAATACCTTTGATTACGTGGTCTACTCCATCAGCCCACATGCGAAGATGTAGGCCAAAATTTACATTAGCTTGGCCCAACCTGCTGAATAGTAACCCGCCGGCCAAACCTGGCCTTTCAACTATCTCAATCTGGATCTTTGATCATGGAAAAATCAGCAAAATTATTCAGATTGAATAATTTAATTCAACTAGACAGTTTCTTTTTTAAGTAGAAAAAAACTCAGAATATACTTTTTTTTATAAAGAACAAGTGGATACTAATTCTTTTCTGCTTTATCTTTGAGTCTGTTTGGTGGTTTCTAAAGCCTAAATGTATTTCTTTTTCTTGGAAGGTCTCTTTCCTTGAACCTTTTTCCATTTCAGATAACCAGCTGTCTTCTCTCTATGTTGCATTTGTTTTGGTTTTCTGCTTTTTCTGCTTTTCTTTTATCTTTAATATATTACTGGGGTTTACCAACCCTCTTGCCTCACATTACATGCAAATATCATTTCATTTTCAGATGACCAGCAATACAAGTTGCTGTGCTCCATATTTTCAGGGGAAAATTGATACACGCAGCAGATCTTTTTTGGCTTTTAGCTAAAAAAAAAAAAAAAGTGCAATACTATTTTTTTGGTCAAACAACCATATCACAAATTTTTTACATCATTTTTTTTATCAATTAAACATTTTGAAATCAAAATATTTAAACAAAGATTGCACACAAAGTTACCTTTTTTTTTAAACTACAATATATCTCTTGCTTTAAGTTTGAAAAAAAACAACAAGAAAATAATTAAAACGCACAATGTTTCCACTGCAATCCTTCAAACTTTCTTTGTTTTCATATCAGCATAGAGAATACAAAAGTGCTGCCCTTTCGCACTTCACTTTTTTAAATCGGGACGTTTTAGATAATTTATTTAAAAAGGTTTGTGCGAAGGTCATGTTGACACACAGACCTGGGAAGTGAACAAAAGACCAGGACGACATCTGATTAGACTGCAGATGAGGTGAGGAGATTTAGATGGAAAAAAAAAAGAAAAAGAGATCAACCATTATGTGCTCTCTAGTACTTCTGAATTACAAGGACAGGAAGCTCTACTCTGGAAATGTCTCAATAACTGTTAGTGAGTCGTGTGCATCACAAAATCCACAGAAAGGCCACCGAGCTGCTGCACTGAAGCCAATGCTCAGAGGACTGTGTGACTCAGCTGATCAGCAGTTGGTAGAGCTGATATAATTGCCACGTTAACAGAGAGCTACAAGCCCAAACTAGGCTGGTTCCAAAATGTTCACCTTTGCAAATCTTGAATAGCAAAATGTTTTTTGGAGTCATTTTTTTAAGTCTGGAGAAAGACAATGATTCAGATTGTCAACGAAATTAAACATCACCTGCAAGTTGAGAATTTTTTTGTTGCAAGAGTAAAACAGTTTTCAGTTTCTGTAAATTACTTGCGAGTTTTTCTAATTGAAGTTGTTCTCAGCACACTTGTTGGAGTAATTCTCTGTTCAATAGCTTGTAGAAATTAGCCTCATTCAGACAGTCATGTCAGAAAAAGCAGAACCTGGAAAGCTCACCGGAGACCTCGGCTCAAGGCTGTTCATGTCTGTGGATGCACCACTTGCTCGCCGCGACTGGTTGGCGTTCATGGTGGGTGTGGCTGCAGTATGCGTGATGACAGGCAGGGGTGGGGGAGGAGGCGGAGGCATGGAGGCTTTTGGGTTGAGGAGGCCGTTGGGGCTCAGCATCATTGCCTGAATCTTCAGTTCTACACACAAACACAAGATTTAAATTCAAAGTTTAGAGAACATTTTAAGGTTTTGTTGCTGCTTTGGTTATTATATTTGATACGCTAACCACACCTCTCAGTTGTGAGCAGGACCCCCCATTCCCTTGTTGGGAGTTAATAATAATGGATTTGATTTATCTGCGCTTTTCCAGACGCACAAAGTGCTTACAATGTGTCCATTATTCATTCACTCCCCATGTACAGTACAGACCAAAAGTTTGGACACATCTTCTCATTCAAATGAATGGGAAGGTGTGTCCAAACTTTTGGTCTGTACTGTATAATTGGTGATGATAGAGGCGTTCCTGCCAGTTCGCTCCCACAGTCCTTCTGACCATCAGCGGGACATTCATTTGCATTCACAAACCAGTGGAGCCACACTGGAAGCAGGGAGGGTGACGTGTCTTGCCTATAGACACAACGACAGTTGACTAGGGCGAGCGGGATCAAACCAGTGATCCTTCGATCATTGAACGACCTGCTCAACCCCTGATCCACTGCCGCCCTGGAGCAGGGAGCTTGTGGCCCGCCCAGTGTATTTTATACATAAAAAATACAGTCTTTTTTTAAACAACATTTTTCTATCTGCTCCTGATTTACAATTTGAATACAGGAATACTTAGAAATGCCGTTTTCATCTGAAATTTCTTTATATTCTTTCTCCATTGTGAAAGAAATACCGCAAGAACATGTTAAAAATACCAAAAACCCCTATTTATTTAAGGGTGGGTCTTGAACGAATTGTATTGTTTACCATATGTTGTTTCATTTTAATATAATAACATTATTCACATTCACATAAAAAGCTAACACTTAAAATATACAGACAAGCTGTCCTAAATGATTTCCACATAAAGAAATGATCATTTTTGCAAAAATATATGGAGTATAAAACAACTTATCTAAACATGATATGATATTGTAATTCCGAATAGGTGACATAAAAACTTTAAAATGAAAGATGGCACCTGCAGCATACAGCTCCTTCAGCTTCTCCTCATCATGGTAACACAGTGATAGTCTGTCGTCATCAGCCTCAGATCTATTGGCATCTCCCTAAAACACACAGGCATGTAATGATTGCACAGAGCACCAGGATGACCCTTATTACGGCAATCTTAATTATCATCATCGCCTTTCTGTTTTCACACACTGCTGACTTTTTAAAAGTGGACGACAAGTCAAGAGAGAATGATCTTGAAGCAAAAAAAAAGAAGAGGGGGAATCTCCAGCCTTCTCCTTATGAGTTATGTGCAACGCCTTGGCAGCATCCTCCTGTAGTCACGCCAATAAAGCTTTACTGAATTTAATTAAAATCACGCCAGAAATATTGAGGCAGACGGCTTTGGCAAAGGGTATCTATATATATGTGTGTGTGTGTGTGCCTGAGATAGAGAGCAAGTGTTCTCTGATGCTGGTGATAAAAGATGAAAACTAAACAACAAAAGCTCACCAGCTGTGAATGGCAGGCGATATCAAACACTTCCCTGCCCTGGAGAACATTATGAGTGTCTATGTGTCAGGGAGAGCCACAGATACAGGGAACAAGGAGAGAAAACAAGTGGGTAAAAGCAGTGGATATGGATGTGAAGAGGGGGAACCACACAAGGTTTAGTCTGCACCAGACATCTTGGGTGTCGACAGCACAACCCAGCTCCATTAGTATCAATTCCTGTGTCGTGTTCTCTAAATAGCTCAAATTCAGCGTCATCTTTGCCCTTACCTCCGCTTGAAAGCCTTCCACCAAAATGGCTACAAGCAAATTGAACAGGACATAGTTTCCAAATGTCATGAGGGCCACAAAGTAGAGGGCAGCCAAAGGCGAGGTGGAGGCCATGCCGTTGTAGAGTACAGCGTTCCAGTCCTCCTGGGTGAGGATCTGCAGATCAGAGAGGAGGACAGTCATCTCAAGCAGCTCAAGAAAAATATAAAGTCAAACACAAAGGAACCTTAAATGCAAACAGATTCACAGGCAGGAGGTCTGAGTCTGAGATATGAGTGTTCTCTGAAAGTCTCATTGTGACATGAACAACAATGATGCTCATCAGCAATAAAAGGAGTCCCTGTGGAGCGCATGTTTCACCACCTACCTCCCCCACTGCTTGTACAGAGAATCTTACCTGCCTACCGAGGGGGTTGTGCAGAAAAACTGAGCATGACTGCTTGCAAATTGGGGTAAATTAAATAATGGGGAAGTTAATCAGCAGAGACTGTTTGAATTTAGAGTCTTAATTTGTCGTTTCATCACAGAACATGTTCAAAAACTTTCAGGTTTGTCTTGCATCAGAATTCTTTCACCATTAATTTTGATATTTGTTTCTAACCCTTCGTAACTTTGCCATGTCCTGCATGATGAGCAGAGTTGAAAGACTTGAAATTTAGCTGAAGCTTAGCAACAAGACAGAGCCAAATCCATTCATCCTTCATCCAATCTCTGCATGGTGTCAGCCTTTCCGAGCTGCATCCTTTCCTTTCAAACCTTCTCCCAGTGTTCACTCTGTAGCCACCCCCAAACCAGAGGGTTAGGACTCCAGATGTCAAACCAGCCCCATCACTGAGGGGTTGGGCTGACTCTGCGCCAAAACTTTACATATTTTACCACAGATCCCACAGTGCTGTGGCCAAACCTACTGAAGTTCAGCCTACGCTTGGAAGTTACTCCAGTTCTTCCTGGAAGATCCAATCAAGCTGTTCCAGATTGGATAAGGAGAGTCAATGCACAGCCAACTTTAGGTCTACCCTAAGATAATTTACTGACTTCACATCCAGACTGCGTGTGGTTACTTCAGAACTTCCACTGCATATGTGTCAACTCTCTGGACAGCACTTTCTCTCAAGATTACTATTTTTTTCTGCAGTTACTCTTCCTTCTATCCTCACTAACTTGTTAGCTCCTGTCAAAGAGAGAAATTCCTGTAAGTTTGTTTTACCAGGAATGATGGCACTGTTATGGTCTTCTAGCCATTCCCACTGTAAAAACCAAAACCTAGACAGAGGCATCTTTTCAGCTCTATGGCCCTCGTTTATAGAACAGTCTGCCAGGGAACCTGAGAGCTGCATAGAACACTGTTGCTTTAAGAAAAAACTCAAGAACCATCTCTTTCACCTGGCTTTTAGCTCATGTTCACTACTCTAATTATTTTACTTATTTATTTAGTTTTATTAATTTACACTAAATTATGTATAATTTATTTTATTATACCTTATTAAATGTTTTAGGTGTTTATTGCTTTTATTATGTTTACTTTTAATTCTCATTTTTATTTTAACTTTCATTGCCGGTGCTTCCTCAGTTGGGACCTCTCCCTCTGGGTCGGCTGCTTTTCAGCAGCTGTAGCTCTAGATGGGGACCTGCATAACCATTTAGCTGTGGTGGAGCGGTCCCCGCCTGGGATGCTACATTTGGCTGGTTATGCAGCTGTTCACAGAAAGGGAGGTCCCAAATATTATTAGCGTTTCCAACAGACAACAAAATGTAAAAGTTTGTTGGTTAATTTTCGTGCTCGTTTTTAAATCATTTATTTTTTTCGTCCTTAACGTGAAAGCACTTTGTGTTATGTTTTTAAAGGAATGTGCTTTATAAAAATAAATAAATTTTGATTAAAGACCCACTCCAATCATCTTTTAATCTATATTAAAAGCATTTCCAGTGGTCTTTTAATTATGATTATGCCGTTTTCAGCCAGATAAAAAATCTGTGTCATTTTCTAGGACATGCTTCCTGCAGATTGGTTGGAATTCATCAGAAATTTGCCTCAGAGGGCGGGACTATTGGTGCAGAGCAACACCCTTCCTATCACCCATCTGTTAACACTCTTTCCCGCTGGCTTACAGCCCCTCACAACCCCAACCCCAACATTACCGTGGAACAAACATGGTGAGTAATATCCGAGCCATCCAGCCGTACAGTTTTGAGCCAGATTCCAGCTCAGACGAGGAAAACAAAGACGTTCATGGATGGATCTCTTTGAGCTTGTAACAAATTCTATCTTTTTCAAACTACCAGTATCTCTTTTTTTTCTCTTTTAGTCTTTTTTTCTGCTCCTGATTCACTACAATTTGAATAAAAAAATACTTTGTTTTTTAATTTCTTTATATATGTTGTAGCATGCCACGATGACATCTGTTTTTTGATTTCTCAAAGGGTGAAAAATTAAGGAAGAACTGTGAGTCCACTATAATCAGGAATACATTCCAAGGCTTGGACCTTCCAAGGCAATAAAACCCTCTTGGAAGATCTTATCAAGATGCTTGAGGATCTGGCTTCACTTTGGATTGTAAAAGGTCCCAACATGACCCAAAGCCCCCCAAAAAAGGTCTGTTACTTCCAAAATCATATTTCTTGATAAGTAAAACACTGGAATACTCATAAGAAGGATTTACGGAAAGAGGAAATTATCTAAATAGTCTTCAAAGAACACTCCTTGTTAGCCTCACTGAAGGATTCACTGAACTCATTTGGACTGTAAGGTTTATGATTTTACAACACCTGCATCCATGGCAAGACTGAAAAATTCTGCTCTGGGCAAACTAAGATGAACATTTTATTTTAAATACCCTTTTCCACAAATAAAAGTCTTAAACATTAATTCTTTACTTTTGTTGTGTTGAATGTGAATAAACACACATGAAGATGACTAAACTTTATTCGCAGATCTCAACTGGAAGCAGGTGAAACTACAATTATTTTCTTTGTGATGTCATGAATATTTTCATTGTATATTTGAACATGAGTTTAGAAATTCAACCATATATATTGATAAACTGCATTTTAAGAATTGATTGTGTTGAATTTAATTCAAGTTTTTGACTTATTCCTCTTTATTTGACCATTAAAAAAACTTAAGAAACTGCATAAAGTTGATGGTTTGCTGAGTCATAACTTCATAGTTCATTGTTTATTTATTAGGAATTTATGTTTAAACTTTGTTTAAGCTAAACTCACTTTCATTTGAACTAAAGGCAAACTTGTTTTATCACAAAAGTATTTCATGATTGTTTGTGTTTTCAAATTTCTTCTTATTTTACCATAAAAAACATGTTGGTGTCGCATCACTGAACATTTAAGAGAAACAACTTAGAATCATGCTTTTGTTTTTCTTAACAGTTTTTGATGAAACTTGAAGCTGTCAAATCTGCGTAGATGTGTTTTTACAGCCATTGGCTGACAGACAGGCTTCCTCTAAGGTCAAAAAGGTGATGCACACTCTCAGTTCAGCTCAGTTCAGAGAAGAATGAGAGAAACCTAGGAAGAAGGGGGGAACTTTCATCTATTCTTTTGGTGTTGTATTTCTTTTATCTCAAATCACCCCACATATCTAAGTTTGTGTCAAACCCAACATTTTATTTTCTTATTCTTTTTGATAAATGTTGTGCTTTCTCTTTTTAACCATTTTGAAGCTCGTCACAATTTTTGCTTCATTTTTTTAAACTCATCAGAGGATCCATTTTGAGACTAAACTCCAGTGAACTGTGACCTTTGTGCTAATATATGCACTTTAACATGTGGAGTTGGGTCATCTGGACCCACTAGACAGTGTGCTGAACCTTTTCTCTTCAATGATTTGTGATCTTCACTGGTGTCCATGGATTTCCACCTTTATCCACCTTTGTTATGGTAGGAATAACACGTCAATGCAAGGGTGGGGTCATCTAAGGTAGCACAAGGGTTAAATCTAGGACACTTGTCTGATGACAATCTGCCCTTTTTGGCTGTATAAAAACCAGCGGACCAACAGAACGTCGTAAGCTCCACAAGAGACTTCAACCTTTCTCCTACACCTCATGGCAAAGCTGCTGCTGCGTTCGTCCATCTCATCTGACTCAGGAGAACCACCTTTGTCTGTGAGCTTTGTCTGAAAGTCCAGTCCAAGTCCAGCTTCGAGTCATTCTGGTGAAGAAACCCTCTTAACCGAACTGTTGCAGTTTGATGCGTTCATGAAAACAGGCAACTTTATTCATCCAAACTAGTGTTCTGAACAGTTTAACTGTATTGTTTGTTCTTTATATTACAATATTTCTCTTGAACCGTTCTGAAGCATTACTTTGCTCATCCACCAACTTTCACACACCTTTACACAGACTCACGCTCACAAATAGAATATTGATGTCAATCTGTTTATTTACTGTTTAAATGTTCATGCTAATCTAAAAGGCAGTCGTTGTCCATCTTGTCCTGTCTTTGTTATTAGGTTCCTTCAGAAGTGAATCTACTCACTTAAGTGTTGAAATTGATTTTAAGGATTAGTCTTTAAATCTGTTTTTAATATAAAATTGATAATTATTGAGTATTTTTCCTACCAGATGGAGGAAGAAGGTGCACCTTCGAATTTGACCCCTTACAGCATACAATGACCTCCATCATGAAAAAAAATGCTACAAGAACATTTTAAAAACACCAAAAACACAATTTGGGCTTTTAAAGTTTGTAGTAAACATTGTGCTTCTTATGGTTCAGAATTGAGCGCTTTCTGTGTGTGTGTGTGTGTGTGTGTGTGCATGTGTGTGTGTGTGCATGTGTGAGTGTGGGTGAGAGAGTGTGTCTCACCTGGAAAACTGTGACAGTTGCCCACAGCAGAGAATCAAAGTTTTTTCTGTCGGGTAAAGTGTCGCCGCTGTCTTGACGTAAACCGAATTTGCAGCCAAATAAATGCATTCCCAAAATGCTGCAAACCACACAGAGATACAGAAAATGAATGTAACCATTTCATTACTTATTATTTTGAAACAAGAAAAAAAAGAGAACAAGGTTACTATACATGTAATCTATTATGATATGAACGTTTTTGTCACGTTTTGTAAAATGGTTTTGTTTGCACCTTTAGAAGAAAAAAAAGGACTAGTACCTGAAAATGAATATGAAAAGCATCAACAGCATGCAGAATGTGGCAACATTGTCCATGGTTTTCATCAGCACCACAAGCTGCCTCCTCAAGGCAGGGAGGAATCGGACCAGCTTCAAAACTCTTAGCAGACGGAAAGTGCGCAGCACTGACAAGCCTCCCTCAGCCTGCCCCACAATCTCCCACACACTGAAATAGATGACACACACATTCAAAACACAATCCACACTAATGCAGTGTGTAAGACTTTACCTACTGATAAACATAAACATTTCTGAGTTAAGTGATGAGGAAAAAAACCCTTTCAACGAGAGACAGCATTCAAGTTTACACGTGTTATAATAGGCAACTAAAAGACTACGATGGCCAGCTTTGTTAGCAAATCAACTGGCTAATAAGGAGAGCAGGACCTGTGGGAATAGTCACTGTAAACAAGCCAAGCTTCAAACGCAGATGCATAATTTAACCTGTGATACTACATAATGGAAGTGAACACAGGCCCTCCAGACAGACCATCGCTGCAGCCTTGTGGCTCTGCTATCTCAATCAGCATCAGTGTGACTGCAGCTGCAGAGCAGCGCTGCAAAGATCAAAAGGAATTCTGGGAAGGATTTAACAAGGCCAGATTTTCTTTTTGGGGGGGGTAAACATAGAGACACATGCATTTCCCCCACCCTACCTGATTATGACAATAATGCTGTCAAAGCCGTTGTATGGGTTCTTGATGTAGCCAAAGAGCCCCAGAGCCAGGAGCTTCAGCAGCATCTCAAGGCTGAAGAGGCTGGTGAACACCATGTTACTGATCTCCAAAATATCGGTCAGCTCTTGTGGCTGAGGAGGACCAGCAATGAGGAAAGAGGTGTCGATGTACAGAGAGGGACAGGCACAGAAAAGGGAGAAACAAACAGATACAGACTGTCACAGAGTGCAGCAGACTCAGCCTGTTGGGAAATCCAACAGAATGCCCACAAAAAGCCTAAATAGCAAATATTTGATAGTGGCACACAAAGAAGGTTTTTCACAAATGTTGTTCTTGGAATTCAAGGTCTTGAGAAGGCAGATTCTTGAGAAAAAAAGGTAAAGAACATGGAAACTGTCAGCTTTTCTAAACAAGCAAGTATTTGATCGCTCGGCACTCTCTTTGATACTAAAAAGTGGTTTCATCAAATCAAGTTGAAAAAAACTCTCTGACGAGTCGCTGCAAAGAAAACCAGTGAATACCTCTGAGCCAGGCTTGTTATTTAAAATGATCTCCAAGGATTTTAAGAAAACCTTTGAAACAGATTGACATTTCTAGCAAAAAAACAAACATTTGAATTGCGTTTTCCAGGAAGAGTATAATGCTGTCATGATTGATGCAGAAGCATTTAATGGAGATAAACTTTTAAAAAACATCCTTAAACATAACAGTTAAAATGCTTGCCTACCATTTAGGTTTGGACAAATTAAATACATAATACAAATATAATATGGCTAAAAAAATAGGACTTTATCTAAAAAAATGTCCCTAAAATTTGAAGCAGAATCTGAGATGGACATTTGTAAGGACTGTAGTTGTTTTTCGCAAACCTATTCCATATAGAGTCCAATAAAATATTGGGTTAAAACAAAAACAAGGTTTGGCAGCTTGAAAATATATAAAATAAAGTCATTTCTTTTTGAAGGGCACCCTCAGAGACCACTTTTTTTCTTTGTTTAATATTATGTAGGGATTCACAAAGTCTGGGGAATATCAGTGCTGAACAAAAGAAACCTGCAGCGAGATGTGTGTTGCACTAAAGCCGCCATGCACAGCGAGCCATCATTCATCAATATGGTGGTATGTGTTCAGTAACATGTCAGAAAAACATTTGTTTTTTACTTCTTGAAACAGAACCCGAGAAAGTGTCAAATGGACACGTGTATATCAGTCCTGCTCAGATCACTCTGCAACTTCTCAAGTTGCAGAGTGATCTGAGCACAAACCTGCACTCAACAGGTGAGCTTTCCATAAACACGTTTGTTTGTAGTGCCAAAGATAGAAAAAAAAGGAACATGAGCAAGATGCAGCATCTGTGATGTGTGCATCAGAAATAATGTTAGTATGAGTAAAGGTGCTGTCGAAGCAGTGACATAGATTTGAATTTGAAAAGACATATGCTACCATCAAGGTGACGTCTCTCCCCAGCACGTCTGTGGGTGTTTCAGCGGGACATTGCCAGACCTCATTCTGCACACACTGCAGTGGCGTGGCTTGACAGACGCAGGGAGTGTGATCTGGACAAGACTACCTGAAGCCCGGATCTGTCTACTGCTGTAATTATTCAGTAAATCATAAGAGAAAAGAAAAGGTCTTTGGCAAAACAGATGACAACTATGATCAATGTGTTGTTTTTTCCTCTCAATATTTGTCTTCATGTATTTGCTTTGTTACAAATGTTGGTTACATTGTACCTTTTTGGTTGCTATACAAATCATTCTAAAAACAGAACTACATCGTCTGCAAAAAGCTGAAATTTAATCCAGAAACCCCCAAATTTGAATATTCCCTGGCCTCTGGCTGATCCTACAAATTCTGTCAAAAAATTATGAACAAAATTCTTGACAAATGTCATTCCTACCAAAGTCCAACATTCATTGGAAACAGGTTTGACTTACTCCTGCCAATGTAAATCAAACTCTTTCTATGGATCTGCAGACACTGGACGGTTTTTAGGGGGTCCAAAACCCATATTCCCAGAGCACCTTCCACAAAACATAGTGAGGGACAAGATTTAGTCTTTTTCTAGATCCAAATTAAAGTCCAATTGTATTGGATGGACATGCATGTTGACTGTGCCAGGACAGTGAAGATAAAAAGTTCTTTCTAATTGGAGGCAGGGACAGAGAACAATCAACCCCCTGTGGTGATTAATGCTGGCATAGCAGGGCCCAACTGGTGTGCTGTGAACAGGCCCTACATGAACTGAAACCTTCCTTTCCTCCATACCAACTTTTATTCAGGATGAGGAATAAAACATTTTGACTCTACAAGCAGAAGTCCAGTTGACACAACTAAGCTCTCAGATAAAACTGTTTGCTCAATAAACCTTAAACTAAATGGGATCAGAATAAAAGTACAAAAGGGGGAAGAAAGGTTACAAAGGAAAAATAAATAAGTACTAAATAATTTGAAATCAGACTTAAAGTAATTTGCAAATGGTAGTGATGAACTGAAGATAGTGTTGTCACCAAAGCTTGGCTAACCTCAATAATTGACAGAAAATCAAAACATGTGATAAAGATGTTTAATGCAGTTGCCTTGCTGTGATCTGTGCACATTAACTATCTTTAGGTAGAAATGTGAAATACAAATAGGGTATGGCTCTCATAATTATTTTATTGAATTTTCTGAAATGTGCTTCTCTCACGTTAATTTAAAGACACAGAGCAATAATGATTTATTCAACTGTTAGTAGCAGATAGCATGTTCACAAGACTATCTGCTACTAACTAGGGCTAAATCACATACAAATGAGACCTGTAAAGAAACAAAACATATTCAAAACAAATACTACACACAATACTGATGTTTCATTTTCACAGGGTTCATTGTTTTGTTTTATGGATAAAACACGTGGGATCTTTGATTTGTTTCGATCCTCATTCATCTTCCAAACCCAATTTATCCCTAAGGGGGTCATGGAGTTTCTGGTGCCTATTCCAGCTACAGTTGAGTGAAGGCACTCTGAAAGGGATGCCAGTCTGTCAGAGAGCCTATTTAACACTCACATTAAACACCAAGCCAGATTGCACAGAGAAAACCCACACATGCGCAAGGAGAACATGCAAACTTCACACAGAAATGTCCCTGCCAGGATTTGAACCATACAGGCCTTCTTGCTGTGAGGCAAGAGAAGAGTTTTCCCTAAAAGGTGCTTTCCTCAGTGTGTTGACCTCTTGTGCTGCTCTACCTTTGGATCATTTTAGCCAAATACCTCTGGAGGAAGACCATTTAAAGGCCATATAAAAATCTTTGAAATGACGTATTCCTCCAAAACGTTTTTCCAAATTATGGCTGCAACAATTAAGAATACAGCATATGTCTTACCTAGTAAAAAATAATATAATTATGACATACTTATTTGTAGAAATGTTCATTTTGTATTGGGTGGTTATTTAATAATTACAGAATGCATCATAATTACAGGAATTACAAATGTACCTGCACAGTAGCTGCAGACCAAAACATTGGCTGTCTTCTACAGTGTCTCCACTCTAGCTTTTGTTCAAATGTTTCCATAGCTTGTTCATACAGAAATGTCAGGCTGTTTGGGCTGAATTGAATTCTGACAATTGTAATTAACTCAGTCTGCTTTGATGCTTTTTTTCCTTTTCTGTAAAACCTTGAGGCAACATGGTTGTGAACTAGTGCTTTAACACATAAATGAAACTGATCTTTTCACATAACATACTGCAGGGAGCACCTTAAAAAAACAGAACCGATTGGAATATTTTATACAAAGGTGTTAAATGAAGAAACTGTGTGCATTTTGCACAAATCATTTTATAGAAAAATTGCATAATTTGCTTTATAAGCTAATCAATATTAAGATTTATGGATTTCTAGATAAAAACAAAAACAACCCATTTTGAAACAAAATCTAATTCAGTTAAATTCTAACATGTCTTTTTCTGGTCAGAATAGAAGATGGTTAAATAAGTGTGTCATGTAAACACTGCAGCTATAATTGTTTGAAAAAACACTGGGAAGAACAATTGCAACGCAGTAGGCAACATTTTTTGTTACACTGTGAAATGCAGCTGCTGTCGCTCAGTTCTCTCGGCTTCTCAAAGCAACAAAGTCGTGCAAGCTAACAAATGTATGAGCGTGCTCAGTGGCATCAGTCTTAAACAGCTGTTCTTCACAGATTAAATAGCCTTTAAACTACATCAGTCAGAAAGTTGGACTGATGCTTCTTTTGGTACAGAGGACTCTGATGTGCATCGCGACTCATTTCATAGGAAATCAGCTCTTTTACATTGGAGAAAAAAACTAAAATTGCTCCATCTACAGATCATTCATCACCGTGATTGACCTTTATCACGTCAGGGAGTTATAACCAAGCAGAGTTTGTGCTTAATATTAGTCGCTGACAAAGTTATGGCCAAATATATCTGCCTTACTGTTCAGGAAGAGAGCCAAGGCAGATTATTCCGTCATTTTGCAGAATCTTTCACTGCCATTCGGTCCAACACAATGTCAGATCTGCCTCCCCCTCCTCCCTTCACTCTGCTCCATCTCTGTCCTATCCCTGGGTCGCGCTTTAATTAACACTTAAGGTCGTATGAGTTTTCCTGTCTCCTGATACACGCCTGCACATACCCACACACGGCTGCATGCATGCAGGCATTTCCACACACGCACACGCCGTGATCCCATATGCTCACTGCTGTAAGTGTTGATTGGGGGGCAAGTTTGTTGACTCCCCCCGACAAAGTGATTTGCACGTCACTCACACTGTAGGCACATTCAGAGCAGTGTGAGTCCGCGAAAACCAAAAAGAAGGCCTACCTGCTCGTGATACTCTATGCCCATGGATAGCGTGTTGATAAGGATGGCAATCATGATGCCTCTGTTGAAATATCGGCTGCTCACAATAAGTTTCAGCTTGATTCGGAGTCCCGCCCAGCAGCGCTCCCACAGCTTTTTCCTCGGCTCAAGCACCTGCGCATTGCCGTAGCACGGACTTCTACTCTGGCACGGGCTATTACCATGGCACGGGTGGTTGCCAAGGCGTGAGTTCTGATACCGATGATGCTGTTCTTCAGGATGCTCATGAAGGTTTTCACTGCCACTAAGTTGGCTATAGTAGGTGCAGTACGGGCATGATGAAGCCTCTCCTGAGCCTTCACCTGGCAACTGCAGAGCAGGATGCCCCGCAGAGCCGCCTGCAGAGACACGATGGGAGAGGGGGTTAGACAAAAGTAACCCAATCATCAACAAGAGCGATGCAAAATATTTCATTCTCTGTCCAGTAGAGGAGGAAATTTATTTTCTATTTCTGGAAGAGAAAAGTTTAATAACATAAAACCACTGAAGACCTGAAGGCTTTTTTACATGGGGAGGAGGTAGAGGGATTTATTAGAACAAGGATACATTTATGAGCATGTGTCTAAGGGGGTTCAAATTTCTGCCAAATTCATTAGTGAGCCGCCTGAGAGAAACGCTCTGATGGCATAACAGCAAACACTAATCTAGCAGGAGTTCACTTGTCACCACAGTTACAACAAATACCGGTACATATTTTCAACGGAGACTGAAACAGAAAATCCAATCCAGCCGTTCCGCGGTGTGCGTCTGCAGATAACGTGGGCTGTGAGGGCCCATTTGACAGGAAGAATTGCTCAAAATCACTACTTTACTACGCTTGCAGAAAGTACAGTTATGCTGAGCTGCAGCAGACACACAATTCAAAATAAACTGAGACATTCCTGCTTTATGAATCTCTGAAGAGCCCCAGCAACACTTATTATTTATTACTGAGGGGAATGAATGTTTTATGTACATGTTCTCTGTTAGTCTAACAATTTTATCTTAAGGTTGTCATTATGGAGCAGCAGTACTAAAACCGTGACAACAGTTGCAGTGATACAGTGGGGAGCCGCAGAAAATGTAAACAGAAAAAGGTATATTCTGAAAATTAACTCTGCTTTAGCCAGTGTTTTATCCTGAATTCAATCTCAATAAATCTTCTTTTTTCACAATTCAGTTACACTTTAACGATGCACAGTAGTTTGTTTTCATACAAAAGATCTATTAATCTTTTCTGCTTTTGTTTAAACTGTTAATTACTTTTGGTTAGAGGTAAAAAAGGAAATTGAAAAAATAAAAGCAAACTATTATTTAATGAAAATTCTTTGTTTTTAAAAAAAAAAAAAATTCTTGGTTTAAAAGTAAATAGAGACATAATAGATAGCAGGGAGCAAGTTGGAAACTATTATCTTGCAGTTTAAGACCCTTTCCAAGGAAAATTGTGTTTTTGGTGTTTTTAACATGTTATTGTGGATTTCTTTCTCGTAAATGAGGGCATACATAAAGAAATTATTTTTCTGATTATCTCTTCATTCAAATTATTGTAAATAAGGAGCAGCTGTAAAGAATGCCGTTGGAAAAAGCTTGTAGCTGTGACATAGGTGCTACAGTCAGCGAGCCACAGGCTTCCTGCTCCGCTCCGTTCTGATGCAGCCACTTGCAGACAAATAGATCCATGTACATTTTTATTTTCCCTATCCAAGCTAGCTCAAAATTGCACAATTTGATAGCTCCAGTTGTGCTTGCCATTTGTGTTGCAGCAGTAATGTTAGGTTGGGGGTGTGAGGGGCTGTAAGCTAGCAGGAGAGTGCATAAACAGAAGGATGTCGGGAAGCAGAGGCAGGCAATCCTGCCCACAACTCGTTTCCATGAACTACTGCCGCTCTGCAACAACTATGTCCCTGAAAACGACTCAGGTTCTTTGATTAGCAAAAAAACAACAAAAAAGACCTCTGGAAACTCTTTGAAAAAAGAACAAAAGATGATTGGAGTGGGACTTTAAAACGTTTTACACTAGAAATAAGCTTTACATTTTATGTGATAAAAATAGTAAAGTTAATGAACCAAATGTATTTGAACGTATAATTAAACTTCACTTTACTTTGTCATTCTTCTGCACGCCCTTGAGTAATACTCAGATATTGTTCCAATCCAACTTTAGGTTTAGTCTTTGCTGATTAAAATGTCAACACATCACTTTTTTTAGCAAATCACGTGTTTTAGCAAACAGTTTTAGGGTACAAAACAGACCCCTCAGGTATTGGGAAACAAATAAAGAGGCTTGTGGTCATGGATTCATTTGATAATCATTAATTACTAATGTAGGAAACACTGCTCCACATAAAAGTACACAAAGAAGTAATCCTTTTTGGAAGACATAGGAAGTCTAAAGTGGAAATTCATTTATAGTTTTTATACAGCAACTTTTTTAACCAAGCTGCTGGATTATAGCATTGCACAATAGTGTAACAATGTCATATGGTTGACTTACTCTTCTAATTTTTTTAACCTTTGGCAAAACCTTTTTTTTGTCTTAAGTGTTAACAATGCTTTTCAAAGTGTCTGTGTAGCCCTTGTGATGTCCTATGGGGTCCAGATGACCCAATCCTTACAGTGACGTGTTCTCCCTAACATGACAAAAGGTGGACAAAGGTGGAAAGGATTTCATGTAATCCATAGACACCAGTGAAGATCACATATCATTGAAGAAAAAAGTTCAGCGCACTGTTTTGTGGGGTCTAGATGACCCAACTCAATGTTAAAGTGCCCAGGATAGCACAAGGGGTAGACTCTCATTCATCCAGGTTGAATCCATTGAAGTAGTAAAAAAAAAACTGCTTTAGCGTTGATTTACTGAAGATGAACGAGAAATTGTATCTACCACTTCAACACTTTTTAATAAAAAAAGCCAGTCTCTGTATCGGAGGTGTCACGACACAGACAGCTGCATGAAGATTATGAAACTACTCTTAAAAAAAACTGTAAAATAAACACTGAGTTTTATTTGGATGAGAAGAGAAGTGTAAAAAGACATGCGGAGTGTTCTAATCATAGATGTCTTCCTAAAATAACTTTTTTAAATGTAATACCATTTGAAGCTGCTGCAGGAGTGACTTCAGAATTTCAAAATGCCACATATCTGCACGTGTTCTTGTTTGATGACAACAACCAACCAAAAGCACAGAAAGCCCATATGTGACGTTTTTCATAATCAGAAGAAATATGGGTTATTTTGTGCTAAAATGGCCATAAACATAGGACTATATTCAATATAGCCACTGAATAAATATAATCTGTAAAAGGACATATTAGAAAGACTCAAATAATAATACCGTTCAGTGATAACTGGAGTATGAAATAAAAGCACGAGTTTTTTAAGCTCTGCTCACATTTTCCTGACATGGAGGGGAAAATGGCTTCAAACGTAAAAGCTTTTTTAATCCAAGGTGTTATCACATATCATCAAAAAGATATTGCCACAGAATCTTCACTTGCTTGTTAAAAGCTATGTCCATGAATATTTACATCCTCCGTCTCCCCTGAGATTGCTCTGAACCGAGAGCGTTAAGCAGCACAGAGGAGGATGCCAGCGAGAGCAGTTTAAGATGAATTTACTTTGTTAGTTACATTGACGTGCTGTATTTATCTTGCTATTGTTCAATGGCATTACCCCTTAAACTGTTTACCGAGTTTGTTGCAGTTGTCAGTGAGAGTTTGCCTCATATTTTCATATTTCTCCAGTGTGTCGCACAATTTAATGTCAAACTCTGTGGTCCAGATGTGCACAGAGATTCTAATATCCTTGAGTTTGATCTTGTAGGAGACAAACACAGCTGTGCTGGCTTGTGTCTAATTACCTTAATATGTAAATACATGTCAGTATTGTATGCATTTCAAATAAACTATCAGGATTTTCACTTTTTTTTGGAGAATGCTTCCAAACTGTGAGCTTTATTTACTCTAAATTATCCAAAAAGCTACAACATTTTTGATATTTCTTTCATTTCTTGCCTCTTTCAGATTGTGGCTGTTCAAAAATGTACGTTAACGTTTTATACTAAGAGTCCTTAATCAACTATTTATAAGACATTAACGCACACTAGTAATGTTTTATTAAGCTGCTTATAAGTACAACAATTAGCATTTGTAAATGTCTTACAACTGACTTACAAGTTTAAATAAACTGTTTATAAATACCTTAAAATATTCCTTAATAAACTACTTATAAGACATTAACAAGCATGAGTAATGTGGTATTAAGCTGCTTATAAAGACGTTTATTAGCATTTGTTAATCCTATTCACAAGCTACTTAGAAATTGCTTTTATGGGATTGATAAATGTATTAACAGTGTTCTTATTAACAGTTTTTTTATTGTTTTGCACCCCCTCAATCTAAAGCGTGACCAAATAAGGGGTGATCTTTACAAGCCATTTATAAATTGCTTACAGAATTTACCCAGCTAAAGTGTTTATTCAAAATAGATTTAGATAAAACACAACAATTCCCCTGAAACAGTCATCCATCTCTTCTGGTATTGTCCTAAAGTTAAAGTGTTTTGGCAGAAGATGTGTGATTTCATTAGTGATAAAATTCATTCTTGTTTTGTTTTATTCTGGAAAAATGTCTTGTATCAAAGATGTCTAATTTCAAACAATATACAAAAGGACTCTGGTGTACTTTTAAATCTCTTGTTCATTTTAGCCAAATTTCATATATTTATAAATGTAAATTCTGTGGTCAAAAGCCCTGTTTATTTTATACTTTTCTGAGTTAAATCAGTATATTAATAGTATTTGTAATTCTAAGAAGCAAAAAGCAATCAAAACCTTGTCTGTATGCAAAAGATTCGACATTTTCTCGTTGAGTTTAACCCCCTGGATTATTTCTATTTCTAAAGTGCTTTTTTTAATACATATGTGTATTTGATATTTGCAATATGTTCTTATTGCATACCCAAAAGTGAATCCTAGTAAAATGGCATAATGTGCAATAAAGTTTATTTTAAAAAATTATAAATTGCTTGTATGGGATTAATAAATATATCAACAGTTCCCATGTCAAGTGGACTTAGATTTTTTTTAAGTCCAGCTAATATGGCTCAACCTTACACCACCTGGATGAACGAGAACCTTCATTGACAGTTTGAGTGTTTGGCAGTATATTGAACAAAAAAAAAGCTTTTTTTTAAGTGTCCCATCTTAAAATCTACTCGTAATGCAATGTAGACTTTAACCCTTGTGCTATCCTAGGCAGTTTAACGTTGGGAGTTGGGTCATCTAGACCCACTAGACAGTGCGCTGAACCTTTTTTCTTCAATGATTTGTGAACCTGACTGGTGTCCATGGATTACATGAAATCTTTCCACCTTTGTCGTGATAGGTAGACAATATAAAGGTGGGCTCATCTAAGATAGCACAAGGGTTACACATGGTCTAAAGACCAAACTTTGATTTCTGCGTGCAACTTCTCAACACCGGTCCTCCCCTCACTCCCCAGCAATGACCTAGTTTCCATTTGGCGCATTTTTAATAAAGGATAACTAGAACCCCTAATGTCAGGAAATCTAAGACTATGATAAGCCTCGCAGGTCGCTGGAGGAGGCACAGCAGGGTTGGTTGTCTCAGCAGTCACTCATTGAAATTTATTTGTCTGCTGTGTTGCTCAGAAGTTGTTTTGAAATGATTATCAAGATGTCAAAAACAGTGTTTTTTGTTATGTGGATCACCAAATTCTCAAAAAAAAAAAAAATCTACCAAACAGCAATAGATGCACTTTTATGTTTCTCTTTTTTATATAGAAATACAGAAGAAGGCTTTTTGTACACTTCTGTGGAGTCTGGTGTGTAAGGATAAGCATGTGAGAGCCTGTTTGTCTATACATCCACACACTGTACGCAGGAATGAGTGTTTGATCATAGCATTGTTTGACACTGAACACATTTTATTACTGCTATTCACTCAGCTGGATGAACACGTCCTGCTTTTACACAAGACATCACAACTTTAAACTAAATAACCTAAATGTCATAAACACCAGGAGCTGCAGGTGTTTAGTGTGAAATTCCCAATTCCGCAAATCTTGCTGCAGGCTTTTTCTTTCACAGTTCTATTCTGAAATATGAAAGACTTGGTGTCATAGAATTCCAACTAAGCACAAAATTACAGACAGATTCATATAATTTCTCCAAGTTTACAAATGTTCCCCTTATCTTTCAGTGATTCTGGAGAACATGATGGGTCATGCCTAGGCCTAATATAGGAGTCACTTATTGCAAATGCAAAGTATTACAGTAAGATATTACTTCTTGTGTAAGAGATAACTTGTATGATGTAATATTTTATTCATTACAGCTTCAGTAATTCCTCAAACTTGCTGTCCGATTTTTAGAAGCAGTGGGATCATGAGACATTAACAGCTTAAAGACAGCATGGTTTTCTTCTGCTTTGGTTTTTATGAACACTTGAAAAAAACGAATAACATTTTTTGAATGAACCCATATCCCCACTAATCTAAATATGAAATACTTTGTAGTGCATTTGACAAGATGACATTCTAATGATCTGTTACTGCTTGTGTTTTAAAGAAAGTTACCTAAAAGTAATATATGACATATTTCACACACTACAAATCTAAGAGAGTAATATTGTGAGATAAGGGCTTAGTGACAGTGGCTCAGGTGGTTGAGCGGGTCGTCCAATGACCGAAGGGTTGGCGGTTCGATCCCTGCTCCCACCAGCCAAAAAATGTCGTTGTGTCCTTGGGCAAGACACTTCACCCTCCTTGCCTCCAGTGTGGCTCCACTGGTGTGTGAATGTGTATGAATGTCCCGGTGATGGTCAGAGGGGCCATTGGCGCGAAATGGCAGCCACTGTCAGTCTGCCCCAGGGCAGCTGTGGCTACAACCATAGCTTACCGTCACCAAGTATGAATGAGGAGTGAATGAATAATGGACACACTGTAAGCGCTTTGAGTGTCTTGAAAAGCGCAGATAAATCCAATCCATTATTATTATTAGTTTTGAATATCAATAACAAGTAACCTGTAGTGTCTTACAGTTTGGAAGTAACTTGCACAACCATGGATAAGCCTCTAACTTGGGGACCAGTTACTGATCAGTGGACTTTTCCTCAGTTCCTTAAAGTCCCACTCAGACCATCTTTTGATCTATTGTTAAAGTGTTCCCAGTGGTCTTTTAGGGTAATTATGATTATGATGTTTTTAGCCAAAATAAAAAAAATCTGTATCATTTTCTAGGACATAGTTTCTATAGAGCAGCAGTAGTTTATTAGAAACTTGCCCCTGAACTGTGGGTGGGACCGTTAGTGTGGAGTAAGCCTTTCCTTATTTCCCATCATCCCTACTGTCACAATCCCTTGTGTCAAAAAGAGAAAGATGCTTGCAGAGGCTTCTTAAATATAAGCTTTTTGAGTGCACCAAAGAGTTAATGAACTATAAAGATTACAAACTTCTAAATCAGCATATTTCCCATCCTAAAGGTAAACTAACAAAAAAAGTTTTTCTTTGTCTTCATTTAGTAATCTTTAGTCTTTTAATTGGCTTAAATTTGTTTCTTATTTAAAAAAAACTCAACCAAAAATATATAAAAGAGTCTGTGAAAAAGTTTATCAAAAAATGACTTCGACTATTATTTTAGGAAGGTGATGATATTTGCCTTTAGGCTGCTAGAAGATGTCTCACCCCATTATGTCACTTTTCATGAGTATATATGCCACAACTGCTTTGCTGTCTTTGTCTTCCCTTTAGAAAGTACTCCTGATTTAATTTTTTATTGTTTGCTTTTAAAATCTTCTTATCACCGCTAAAATGTGAAGGGCAGGGAAGCAACCTCCCTGCACATGTTTCTGTTGGTGGTCTTCTCTTTTATAAAGAGACTTCATCTTGGTCCATTGTGTCCAAAAGACTTAATCAAACTAGACAGAGAAGTAAATTTTAAAAAAAACTTTAAAACATGCTTTTTGTTTTCCTTGACAAAAAACATTTAATGAGTTGGCATTTTAAAAAATATTGCATAAACATCTGGCATTGATTATATTTTTGCTTATATTTTTTCTTTATCGGGTCATAATAGAATATCCAACGCCAGCGGGTCGGCCTTCTGTTTCTCCAGAAGCCTGCAAGGCAGCTGGATTCTGACAAAATGGTAGATCTTTACCAGGAAATTCATTTTGCCAGGCTTCAAGGCAACGCATTTGTGGCCACGGCACAGTGGACACAGCAGTTTCCTGCGGTATATTGGCAGCTACAGGCAGGTTTTAATTGTGATGACAGTCAACAGTGACAGCTCCAAGAAACGTCAGCATAGCTGTTTACGCTTCACTTATTTCAGAACTAGTCTTTCAGTGTTGAAAGAAAACAGCCGTATCAAATCCTTCTGCACTCTGAAAAGGTTTTCTCACGTTATTTGAGTGCTGTCCAAGGGGCACATCTCGGATCTGATGGATTTAAGCCTTATAGATGGCGTCAAAGTCAGATGCAGCATAATGTATGATTTTACTGTACTTTTACTTCTAGAGTAAGTCAATTCTGTGTAATAAAACAAGCATATAGTGTGTTGGGTTAAAAATTGATCTCTTTAAAATTCTTTCAGTGTGTTAAATGTTTTAATGTTCCGTGATCTTGATATGAATAATGAAGCTGCAGTTTTTTAAAACTGCAGAAATGTGAGTGAATAATTACAGAAGAGTGAGTTAAAGAAGTAGAGTGGACTCACACAGAGACATAATAAAGGTGGCCTCATCAAAGCGTTTAACACTAACTGTGCTACAGTAGCGTGGGGGTGCACAGCCAGATAAAAGTCTACACTCCCACCTCTGAGGCAACACACATACGCTGACTGCGGGAGCATTCATGCACACACACACACGCATCCCCCTCGTTTCTCACCGTGCTCCAGCACCAGCTGCGGCAGTCTGTTGATGGTTTCCATAGCAACCAGCCTCTTCTGGTCCTGGTTCTTATCATCCAGGTGACTGAGGAAGGGTGATATGAAAGGATAATTAAAACTGCTCCCTCCATTACTGACGGGGAGCTCAGACTGATAATGCTGGTGATGGTACTGGTGATGATGATGATGATGATTATAATACAGCTGATGAAGATGGGGTAGGTCATTGGGGGCGTGGCCTGAGTGCCTGCTGGCAAGTCCATTCATCTCTCCGACTCCGCCTCCTCTGGCAGACCCACTGCCTTGATCCTTGCGGCGCACACATGTGCAACGCAAGCGTCTCCATATCTGGCTGTAGCAGCGGGAAATCCGCCGCCATGCTTTGCGGCCCAGGTGTGCCAGGTAGCGGATGATCTCCTCGTAGCAGCTCCCTGGCTGGCTGTCACTGGCGAGGGTGGAAGCTGATTGGTGGAGCTGCCGGGCTCGCTGCTCCGATTTCATTAAGGCGTGTTCTCTCTGCTTGGTTTCGGAAAATTGCGTTGCTATGACAACCAGGCACAAGTTGATCATGAAAAAAGATCCCACCTGGTCAGGAGAGTGCAGACGTTAGATACTCAAGCTGAAGACCACGCCTCCTTTTTTATGCAAATGTGCAGGTGAGAGGACAGATGTTAACTTACGATGATGAGGAAGATGAAGTAGATGAAGTTGTAAAAGGAGTGTGCATCCATGACGTAGTACATGATGTCAACCCAGCCCTCTAGAGTAATCACCTGAGCAAAACTCAAACAAATGAAAAGTTACCAACGTGCTCACATACTTCCACTGAGGAAAAAATCCATTCTTGCAAACACACTGGGCGTACCTGGAAAATGGCGATCCATGCATATCCAATATTATCAAAGTTAATAGCTCCTTTGTGTGGATTTAGTTCTCCAGCTCGACATTGGTTGTAAAACTGGTACCAGTTCACACATGACTCTGATTCATCTCCTTTGAGTCCTGTCTCTGAAAAGGCTTCATCTGCATCCAGGTTGCAGTGAGTCCTTCCCACACGGCGACGAGGCACATCTGAGCACCGGAGCATCCCATTTTCCCTCGCCGTTGAGCAGATGAAAGGGTGGTCATCTGTGCCATCGGGCTTATAGTAGTCATTTAGGAAGGTGATGTTGTATCTCCTGCAGGGTGGGAATAAATACAAGTTACAGCTGATATCAAATCTTAAACCTTTACTATGTTCTCATAAATGTCATGAAACAATTTAAAGCACCAACATTTTGATGATAAAATCTTTTAATACGTCCACAATCACTTGGTCTGTAAATACGGAGTTGTGTGTTGTGTTAGTGAGAACCGACTGTATATAAAATAAACATACAAACATTTACATACTTAATGTTTAGTGGCAAAAAAAAGGCAAATTCTTGAAAGTATTTGATGCATCATCTCTCCAAACAGAGGTCTGTATCTTTACTTAGAGAGCAACAGGATTGGTCATTGGTGTGAAAAATGCTCAGCTTACATTACCCTGAGCTTTTCAGCGGTTAGAGTTAGTACTGTCCAGCCCTAATAGGGTGTGCTTTATCTCAAATGAAAGTTTTTTTCTTCCCAGATATAGATGGACTGCATAAAACACCTAAAAGTGAATGAGGCCATAAGGAATTGCACAAAGAGAGCTAAAATAATAGTATAAAACAGTAGTATGTAATTTAAGAATGCATAACATATTCTTGTCATCATATTTCTCATTATTACCTTCTACATTTTATTAATAACAAACAAAATCACATTTTAATGGTGATGACTGACTGAATTGTGGATGTTTGAGACTTTGCGGACATACAGGAAAATATGCAAATCCACAACAATTTACTGGATAAAGTTCGACTTTACCGATATTGTTTGAGTTTTACCCCTTTCAAACGTGTGGGACAAACAAGAAAAAATGTCAGAATCCTTGTTTTTTTCCGGTTTGTTCAAAATTTAGTTTTACCTTAAGCTGCCCTACATTTCTCACACATTTTCTTAAAAAAATAATAAATATAAAAAATCAACAACTTTTCAAGAGGGCTTTTGGACATCATAAATGCCTCTAACCAATTTGAGAGACTTTTTGTGCTGGAAATTAAAAAAACATGTTTCAATTTTGGCAACATGAGGACAAGGACCTGCAACACTTGGGAAAATTGAGAACCGCTGTAAAAGACTTTCTTTTGGTCAACTTCACAGTGTCAAGGTCTGGTTAAAAGTTGAAGGAAGTTCTACAGACCAAAAGTTTGGACACACCTTCTCATTCATCCTTCTCATCATTCATTTGAATGAGAAGGATGCAACAATTAACTTTCCTCACGACTTGGTTAAAATCTCAGGTATTGGGTCAAGGTTTTGTTTTCGTTTTTCAGTGTGACTCATTTATTACAAAACAACAACAAAAATCTACATATTCAAAAAAATATTTTTCAAATTTGCTTATAAGTGAGTAACAATAAAGAAAAACCTTTCACTTGGCTTTTCCTAAGCCTGTGTAATGCAAAACAACAATAAACAATGAATCCTTAAATTTAGCCCAACATGTGTTTGATACTATCGACGCAAATATGATGTAGGGATGCAACGATTCACTTTCTCCATGAAATAAGATTTAGAAGAACTACTATACGGTAATGGCTATTTCCGAATTTTCAACCTACTGGTAATCAATCCCTAGCTACTGAAAAACGATATAGTGCTGCACTTTGTAGTGCCCTGAATTTTAAAAACAATTCAGACACCACTACTCACTGGTCCAGGAGTGAATACTTGTTTCTGATTGGCTACTGGGTTTGGATTAAAAAGTTATAATGGACAGTGATAATGCACACCTACAAAAAAATCTAAAAAAAACTTTAGATTTGTCATCTGGACAAAAACAAGCGGTAAGAGGTGAATTTTCTCTCTGAACTGATGCTTTATTTAACCCATCTTGACAATCAGCATATACTGTACTGTATATCGCTTTCCTTTGCCACTGAAGTTGAAATTGGTCCCTGCTCAGCCGGCTAAGCGGTGCGTTGCCATGTTACCTTGACAACGCGATGCACCACCTAACATATCATCCGCTTTTCGTGAAAAAAAGCGATCTAAAACAAAAAAATAACAAGACTAAAGTAATAAAAACTGATTAGATATTTGTTTCTTATGTAAGAGACCATGGTATTAGCATTATCAAAATTTAAGTACTCTGCGAAAGCAACGGTTCAGGCTTCCACGCCGTGCAATAATTTCTGATAATGCACACTTGGTCGGCCATTATCCCATACTTGTTTTCATTAGAGGGTGACTCTAGGTACAATGGCAAATGCATTGTAACATTGCAGCACCAAAGCCCTGTCAGGGGGTTTTGCACTTTAGTCAAATGAGGACATGTTTGATCAGGAGGTGACAGTCATGTCATGCCATGTCGTGTGTCGGTCTGCGGACACTGATCAAGAAACTAATCAAACATGACATGAGGGAGACAATGAAGCTGATGTCTGAGAAAAAAAGACTCTTTTTCTGATTTTCCCAAAAATCAACAGTGTCCCCTGCTGATATCACAGCTTTAGTCTGTATGGGACTTCCTGGAGCTTGGATGTAAATGTCATAGTAAATATCATAGCGATTCTGTATATTTTTTAAATTTAAAAATACCCGTTTACTAAATTCATTTTCTTTGTTTGAGCCCTTGATTTATTTGTTATGTTGTCACATAATTTGACATAACTGGCTCCCATTTGGGAGTTGGTGAAGCATAAACACCCTCGGAAGGACTGTGTGCATGTTTAAATGATAATTGGATAAAAGAAGATAATCAGTTGTAAGCAAACTCCCGTCACAGTGTTGGGAGTAATGAGTCAGGTGCTCCCCTGTCTTGTGGCATCAGCCTGTTACCATGGAAACTTACATCTTCACATCCTCTTCTATGAAACAGCGATTCCTCAGTAGTCCAGCCCACAGCTGAACACCAACAATGCCAAAGATGAAGAAAACAAAGAAGCAGAGCGCCAGCACATTGCCCAACATCGGAAGTGTGTCTAACAGGAGTGTGACCAGGATACGCATACCTGTCAAAAGATAAATAAAAACAACACACAACAAAACGTCAAGAAACAAGCAAAGTGCACCTAGGTTCAAACAAAAGTGTTAAGAAAACAATTATCAGATAGGTGAGGGCTATGCAATCTGCAAAAAAAAAAAAAAACTGAAGCTGTGCAATTAGCTCAGTAGAGATAATTGCAGTTCAAATGCTAATAGTTACCCTCCAGTTCACCTTCCAAAGGAGCACACACACACTAAACTCCACTCATTATTGTTTTGAGTTTCTTGTAAAAATTCAGCAGGCAATGTGCCAATGTCACAGGGGCAGAAAAGAACAACACGAAATTGGCTGAACAGGTTGTGGGCTAAGCTGCTGAGAATGTCACGGGCATTAAAGTGATTTCCATTACTTTGTTCAGCGCGTCCTGATTTGTTTAGACTTGCATTCATCAAAGGCAGAACGGCCATTGTTACCAGTTGCTACAGCTCTTTGTTTCTTGTGAAAGAAATGATGTGAAGTTTACAGTGTGGTCAGAGGAAACGAGGACAATTGACACATTTTTCATTGTCTCGGTTGTGACTAATGAGCCTGCTGACTTTCTGTTGAGGACACTTCTACATCAAATCAGTAATGCAGAAACTGCAGCTGCTTCTTTACACCATCCAATTAACGGGAACGGAAAGTTGGTGGGACAAGCTGTAAAAGTGTTGAGTTAACATTTTGTTTTCATTGTTTTGCTCACAGGCAATAGCTCTCCAGAGTTTGCACCTTAAAGATTTCAGCAGACTATTGGAATCTATCTCGCAAATGTTGTGGTTTAACATCCATTAAGGCCTTGGAGCAGTGCTCACCTACTTTTACCGGCAACTTTTTGTGTTTCTGCAATTTTTGCAAAACAGAAAAAAGGTTATTGAAATTTTTTTTTTATCCTTTAGATTCTGAGGTTGAATAAAAAGGTAATTGTTTTGCCTAAGTAGGAATTTCTTTGTATCAAGATGGGAGCTGTTTCCTTTGTGGAGAGCACTATAAAGAATTGAATCTTTGAGATTAATGAGATTAGTTTAAATAAAGTAATAATACATTTTCTTTTTTTTTTCAGATAAAAAAAATCATTAGAAAACCCTCTCGAGTAAAATATAGATATATATAGATATATAGATATTCTTTGTAAACCATGATGAAATGCTTGAAGGTTTTTATGAGTCATTCAGATCAAGTATGTCCAATCCAAACCTTTTAAAGGGGAAATTGTGCATGATCAACCAAAGTAGAGAGGATTGTCTTCAGTGCTTCAAACATTACCTTATTGTTGATAGAATAAAACAAGGTAACCAAAGAAACATGGTTAAAGTACTATAAACAATGGCTGCACTGACAGTCTTTTACTCCATGTTGGACTTTTCCTTTTCATATGCTTAGAGACCCACTCAGATGAAAATCATGTTTTTGGTGTTTTTAATATGTTTTTGTGGCATTTTTCTGATGATGGAGGATAGATATGAATAAAATTAGCTTAAAATTGTGTTTTTTTTTGTTCAAACTTTTGTGAATCAGGAGCAGACGAAAAAATGCAGCTTGAAAGAGCTCTTATTTGTGTAATAGAAAATACACTGGGTGGTTCACAGGCTCTCTGCTCCACTCCATTCTGATGGATCCACTTGTAGACGAATAGATCCAAGTTCATCTTTGTTTTTCTCGTCTGAGCTGGTATCTGGCTCCAAACTGTACGGCTGGATAGCTCCAGTATGACTCACCAGTTTTGCCACACTGGTAAAGTTAGGTTGGGGGGGTGTGAGAGGCTGTAAACCAGTGGGAGAGAGGAGTGAGTGTAAACACATAGCTCTCGTTTTGCTCTGCACCAAGAGTCCCGCCCACAACTGAGAGGCGAATTTTAACAAAGATCTACTGCCGCTCTGCAGAAGCTACATCCTAGAAAACAACACAGGTTATTGATTTTAGCTAAAAACTGCATAATCACAATTGAAAGACCACTGGGAACGCTTTTAAAATAGATCAAAAGAGGATCAGAGTGGGACTTTAAGTAAATCCAATGGCAAAAGATCAATCCAACACAACCAAGGTGGCAGAAAGTGATTACGTCAATCCTGATCCTAGAGATCCAACCTCCTCTGCTGGTTTTTCTGCTGCTGATGATCAGTTGTGTTTAGTCAGTCAGAACCTGGAATCATGTGAGTCAGGTGGGGAGTGAGGCATGGATAGTTGAAAAACAAGTAGGATGGTGGATTGAGACAATCAGGCAAATATTAAGAACAGCGAGATAAAACTGTATTCAAGCCTTCAAATATCTGTTTTAATGATCATGTCATTGTCCATATTTACAGGCAAACTCCTACACATCCGTGTGCCAGAGTGGCATGATGATGTTACTGAGTAAAGCATTAATGCTTCAACTGTTTCTCCCTTGGGTGTGAAAAAATTGCTTTACAAACTTTTTCAAAACAATATAAGTTTGAGACACAATGAAGATAGACAACAGAATAGATAGGAGAGTCTCAGCACTTGGAGATAAAACTTGTAGACAATGCTTTATGTACAGCCTAAGACTCAATTTATCTTTTCTGGGTGAACTGGATATTGACAAAGAAAGGAGAGAAAGAATCTTACTGGGAACTCTGTTGATGGCTCTCAGTGGGCGGAGAACCCGAACAGTCCGGATGGCTGATAGGCTGACGTTGTGTCCATCCAGAGAGTACTCCAGCATGCTGTAACAAGGGAAAACCACCATCTTCTTTCTGGCATCCCGATCACGCTGACCTTGGTAAACCCTGAGCGTCTGCAGGGAATTTATTCTCTGGGATACACAGTCTTTTAACTACCAATCGCTGAGGTCCATCTCTCTCAGGACCAACAGATGCAATTGTCATTCAATGAAGCATTCACACACGCACGCACCTCAGCCTTGTACATCCACATGCTCACACACACGCTTGACATTTAGCTGGCATTAAACAAGTGTCTAAGCTTTCTACAAAAGTCACACAGACACACTTTTGGCTCATATTTAATGTCATATGAGTGTTTCTATGCGTGCATGTGGGTGTGTGTCTGCAAAGCACTCACCCCACAATAACAATGAAGAAGTCCAATCTGTTCCATGTGTCGCCAAGGTAACCTTTCTGACCTATGACCCCAAGAGCTACCATCTTCACCACCATTTCACCAGCAAAAAATGCAAAGATGCCATCATCCAAAGCCTGCGCGCACACACGCACACAAACCCACACACACACACAGAAATGCACAGGATTAGAACAAACTGATCACGTTGAATAAAAATGAAGTCAAACACATTTCAGTCCCTTGGTAATAACTTCACAATGCCTAATATGATTAGTTTGTGCTTTTCGATGATTGCATCTGCGTGCGTGTGTGTGTGTGTGTGTGCTGTACCTGCAGCACGGAGGGGGTGTGGCCACAAGGCTGGAACATCCCCAAAGTGACACAGTTCAGTAGGATGGCCAAAATGCTCACACGCTCAAACCATGTGACACAAGGTTAAGGCCATACTTCAAATCTGAGCATATGAACAAAAGCCAACAGCAATAATAAAATGTGACAGTATGAACACATTTAGTTTCATTCCTCTTATCTATTTACAGTTCAAACATCTTCTAGACTCATTCAAAGCACAATTTTTACATCACAGTAGGAAAACTTTTATAAACCTATTTTGAAGCTAAATATCGAGCTCAAATAGATTGGATAATTAGTCTAAAGTCAAATAAGTATAATAAGTATGATAATCACAGTCTAAAGTCAAAATCCGACTTTTCTTTGTTTATGATTTTGACTGTGCAACAGTTGCTGTCCCCGTAACCCTCAAGAGACCTTGTCTGACCCATCCATTCTAAACTCCCAATGCAGAGAAATCTCAGACAAGGATTAGACAAAGGTCAAAATGGTTGTGATACAGCAGTATGCAGCAGGTATGGTTGTCATCGAATTGACCCCGAGGAGGTTTGAATGATCTCTGCTTCTTGGTTTTATCAAGCTTCTCAAAAAATAATTTGGCTGTGAATTGTTTTGTTTCTCATTGTCAAATTATATATATTTCAGACAGCTGTTGACGCAGTTTAATTTTACAAGCAGAAATAAATTCTGTGGAAATTAACAGCTTTGTAAACTAAAAGAATGTAGCTGGATTTATCACAAAGCTGCTTCTTAAAATAGTCATTCCAATGAAAATTGTGCTTTTAGTGCTTTAACATCTTTCTCATGAAGGAGGACATGCTGTATAAAAAGGATTTTAAGATCAAAACTGTGTTTCTGAGTATGTTTTTCTTTCTTTTATAGATCCATGTACGTTTTTATTGTCTTTGTCTGAGCGGGCATCTGGCTCCAAGCTCTGTGGCTGGATAGTTCCAATATGGCTCACCATTTTTGTTGCACCACTTATATTAGTTTAGGGTTGTGAGGGGCTGTAAGCTAGCAGGTGAGAGTGCAAACAAAGGGATGATGGGATATCAGTGGAGGGTTACCTACACACCAACAGTCCACAACTGAGAGGCGAGTTTCTGATGAACTCCTGCCAGTCTGCAACACAGAGTTTTTGATTTTGGCTAAACACTGCAAAATGGTAAATAAAAGCCACAGCATTTAGCTCCAGTGTTAACATCTTTCAAACTACTGTTAATCTTTACTGTTTACGCAAATTACCATAATAACAGCGGGATTATATCCGTAGAAAAGCAGCCTTTGTGCTGAAGTACAACACTTTATAGTAGTGAAATGTTTACCCAAGTGATGTAAATCAGTTGATTCTGTAACAGACAAGTGGCTTTTCTTCATAATGTAACACTTTACATAAAGATGCAAAGCCTTAGTACAGGCTTTCATATATCAGTGCAGAGCCACTAAAAAAGCTGTTTTTCATCAGACTCAGTTGGTTCACATTCAGTGGCGGTTCTACCCTGAATTACTCCCCGGGCGAGACCCTCATCTGGCCCCCCCCCCCCCCCCCCCCCCCCCCCAATAGAGTCACTTTGTCCATTTATTGTAACTGAAAATACAAAAATATTTAATCAAACACAAATAATCTGAAATAAATATTATAAACTACAAATCACACTAATAATACACTAGAATAAATGTAACTGCAGCACTAAGAACAGAAAACACTAACTAAACCTAACCTTTGTGGCCTTCCTGATGCAAGCTTGTCAATAACGTCATCATATGAAATCTGCTCCCCCCCCTGCATGATTGATATTAACAACAGCAGGTTAGTGAGTTGCTCCTGAGACTTTGGTGACCTCAGGTATGACTTGATCAACTGGAGTTTTGAAAAGCTAACAGCAGCAGCAGCAGCAGCAGCAGCAGCAGCAGCAGCATGCTACCATCACAGCTTATTTAACATTATGAACTAATATACAACAATAAAACGCAACAAAAACTTTGTGATACAGCAGAGCAGACAGACACACGAATCATAACTAATGTTACAAGTTAAGGCAGAGCAAACATTTAAGAATAAATATCTTAAAAATGACGTTATTTGCAATATTTGGGCCTACTTCAGTTTTGGTCATGATAGACCAAACAAGAGATTTTTCCTCTGCAACGTTGTTGTTGTTGGAGGGCAGGTAGCATTCGAATTTAGAAAACGTGCATCTAGCTATGCGATAATACCCTTTTCTTTGTCTCTTTTCTCCTCTTCTTCTTTTCTTTCTAAATTGGGCACCAGCTTTGACCTTTTTTCTCCAGATTTCAGATGTTTTTGCATTTAGCATAAATGTCCTGACATAGGTATCAAGTCTGTCGACTAAACCAACTGTCATCTAAGTGAAGAATTTTTTTGTTTTCCCATTTTTTATTTGGGCATTTCACACAAAAATAACCAAAAAAGCATGATTTTTTTATACCTTTTTTATACCTGCTGCCCCCCGTTCGTCAAACATTTCCAGCAGGAGCGCGTGCAGCTGCACCCAGGGGCGCCAATTCGCTACATGGCGGCGCAATTTTTATTTTTATTTTTTCTTCAAGCACTGAGCCGCGGCCCGCGACCGTTGCCCCTCTGGAAGAAGATCCAGCCAGGTTTGCGCATGCGTTTTGCGCTCCGTGCTCGCCTCGTTGTCTCAGCCTGCACCCTTCACCCCGCGCCCCCTCCCTTCTCCTTCTTCACCCCGCGCCCCCTCCCTTCTCCTTCTCACACACATTTGCGTCTACTTCTCAAAGACAGGAGGGAGCGCAGCTGCGGGGCGGGGGCGCCGCCAGGTTTCAGGCTGTTACAAACTCTGTGATATAAGTAAAACAATAGTGGTGCATAAAGTATTTTACAAGAGCTGAGCCGCTGGCGCCGCCCCTCCGTCATTTTTCCGCCCCGGGCGATCGCCCGTATGGCCCGTGCCTAAAACCGCTACTGTTCACATTGATCACGTAAGCAGTCGAAGAGTTACGATAGTTTCAACGAGAGTGCGTTACTTAGGTGTCACCGGCAATGTCTCCGTTGTTAAAAGGTTAAAAAACATTTTAAAAAAATTCAAACAAGAACTTATTTGTGAAAGCAAATGACTCAACCTTAAAAAAAGTTGGTATGTGTCAAATGCAATATTTAAAGAAGTAATTTTTGCATCTAACAAAATTGTCTCACACAGAAAATATGTGTTGTATTTCTATACAATATCAGCTCTGTCAAAAGAAAAAACAAAGCAAAAAAAATTAGGTAGTGATTGTCTCTTCTCTCCTGACAATTTTGGGGGAAAAAACGATATACAAATGGATTTTTTAGCGTTTATGCTGTATTATCAACACCTGGGCCCCATGACTGTGAAAGTCATATAGAATGCAATTCAATGAATGTTCATACTCATCAAATGATTCAGTGACCTCTTCTGCCCTGTGTGAATTTATCTGCATTCATTATCTTCCCAACATTTTTTTTTTCTTCTGCATCTGCCTGTCCTCCTTGACACTCTCACTGATGCTCATTTCTGCAAAACACCACCTGAAGAAAACTGCCTCATCAACATTAGAGCCGCGTTTTTTGCTGGAACAGTTTTAACTGCTGATTACATCTGATAAAATTTAATACTTAGCATCCTAAAAGTTCAAAATACAAGGAAAACTCTGCCAGTGCTGACAATAAAAACTGTCCAGACTTTCAAGAACAAGCTTTAATGTCTTGCCTTACAAGCACAGTTTCCGACAAGATGTTTTTCAAATGCTCAGTGTTCACAGGTACGAATTCCACCAGCCACCATGAAACAAGCAGCAGGCCTTTGAAGTCGCTTTAAGCATAAATCTCGGTGACTTGTGTTTCGGCATCTGGGTTGCTTGCTGGTTGTCACACTAGAGGACGAAGCATGTATGAGACATGAAAAGCAGCTCAGTCTAGAAAAAAGGAAGAAAAGTATGTAGTTGATAGTTAAATGAAAACACTGTGTTGCACAAATGCAGCCCACATTTCTGAGCTCCAAATGACAGCAATGTAGGCTACTAAAAAAGCATGGATGCATACATAACAAAGCCCGGAGCATGCACGTGGACGCACACACACGTGTGCGCACACCCATGGGCCCACAAAACACACAGTCCCCTTCCCGGACACTTTGCTCTCGAGAGGGCGGAAAAAATTAATGAGAGTACAATCCTTTATCACCCTTGAGACAGAGTGAGTGAGAGAAATGAGGGAAAGAAGGAAGGAGCGAGGGTAATCCAGTGTCTTCCCTTTGCTATGGTTGCCATGGGAACCACTATCTCACTGTGGGAACCGACTTCTGAGTTCCACAATCCGCTTGCATCCTGTCTGGACTGGAACGCAACCCTATTAATGCTAAACACAAACTAAACACAACAATACAGCAGGACGCTGAAAAAGCAAACGTCCTGCCGCGCAACTCCTGCTGAAGAAGGCTTCAAATCCTCACAGCTGACAAGTTCCCCTTTAATCCAACTCCATCTGTGTACGTGACAGCGTCTGACATAACTCTAAAACGCGCACTCAGATTAACCAGCAAACAGGGCTGAGTTCGGGTCTTATTGATGGATGACATGGGGCTATTTCGAAAGTTTGCCCATAATTCAACATCACTGATGAAACTCAAAGAGAGCCTCTTTTCCCTTTGTTTTATTCCTTTATCTCTTCTCAACCTTTCTTCCTATCAACTCTAATTTTTCTCTCTTTGGCCCAATTATTTTTCTCATCACTTTATTCCTCCTGCTCTCTTTCTCTCTCCATCTTCCTTTATATAGTTCAGCATAATTTCATTCCGTATGACTTCTTGCATGTTTTTTTTTCTTTTTTTTGCCTCCTCCCATACACATTTTTGCTCCTCTCTGTCCTCCACTTTCTCTACCATCTCCACATACGATCGCCCTTGGGTAAAGCTCTTCTCTCTGCCAGAAACTCGAAAGTCAGCCAACAGATAGAGCAGAACTTCGCTTAATAATTATCACAAGAGAGAACCGAGAGGAAAAGAGGCAGGCAGGGAGAGTGACAGTGATACAGGTCGAGTAAAAGAGGAGAGAAGGGAACTGAAGAGGAGGTTTTTGTGAAAAGCCGTCCAAAATGAAGGATCATGAGGGTTTCAGCTGCGAGCTTTTCAAGTGTAAACAGTTGTAAATATTGCGTAGCCTCTGCTCTTTGTCTTTCTCCTAATTTCCTCATCCGCTAATCTTCACATCCTTCTTCAGTCGGGTCCCTCCTCTCCTGCACTCCCCTTCTGCTGAACTCTCTCCTTCAGAGCCAACTCAGGTAATAAAGGTCAGGCAGACATTATAAATCAAATCAGATCACATCACCATGATCTTTTTGGCATTGCCCCCCCTCACCCCCCTTGGCTGGGCCACACATGCTAAGGACAGCGTGTGGGAACATTTTCATGAGAAATCTTCATTAACTTAAAAGGAGGAACTGAAAAGTCAAACAGACACACAAAGGGCTGAACGGGTTTTTTCTAAAAACACTGTCTCACGAGGAATGCTAAAGAAAAGATTAGGACTTTAAGTATTCATTTTAAACCATTAAATGGGAGATATTAGCTCAATTTCAATCTCTTATCTCATATTATAGGATTATACAGAGCAACTCGTGCAGATTAATAAGACTATGACCTTTTACAAAACCTGTCAGCTCATCTTTTATCTCAAATAAGACCTTAGAGTTTCTGTCTGATTCCAATAGCCCACTTCCTCTCAGTTTCCTTCCCCGGTGAAAGCGCTGCTCCTAAGCAGAAACTCATTATAGTGACAGCGAAAATGCTCAGCAAACAAAATAAACACCTAGTATGTTATATAATGTGTCATTCCAATTTTTAAATGGCAGCTTATAAAAAATATATACACACACACAAGGAAATTGTTCTCCAACTTTGTTTTTTTTTTCACTTTTAGCATTTTTTGTTTTTCTTTTAGCTCAATTTTATTTCTTTAATTGCAGTTCCTGACCACCCTCAGAGATTTAGACTGAATTCGTTATTACATATCCATCTATCTAACACTATACAGTTTCTCCTGAGAGCAATTTAAAATCTCCAAGCCAAAATGTGTTATCTGGACAGGGAAAGAAATCCAGAATTACCAGAGAAGACCCAAGACCTCCACAAAGATGGATCTAGGATAAAATTTGCACCAAAAGCTGCTGGGCCCCTTTCAAAGTTTTTTAGTTTACTGGGATGCCTCGAGGGTGTGGTCATTTCTGCTTGAATTATTAATATGTTTCCAGCTGAAAAGTAAAAAATGTCCCCATTCAAAACTGGTCAGATGTCAGAATGAGGCTGAAAAGGAGAAAAAGAAAAAAAATGACAAAAGATGAATGGAAATGTACAAAGAGGTGCTGGTGACTTTTGCATAACATAGATAAAACAGGAAATTTCAAAAATATTATGCATTTATCTTGTTACAAATGTTTTTATCTGTCACATAAGTCTTCGATTTGTTAGTTACTTTTAAATCTTCAAAATCAAAAACTGACCTTTACAGGGAAACATTAGCATTAGTAAATGTACAATCCTTTAACTAACTCTGATGTTTCACCTGTTATGAGGGGTGAAAAATGAAAACAAAATTGCACATGAAGTGGTGTAGTTTGGCGTACACACTAAGCTCATCTATTTATTCCAATTTAAAAATATATATTTTTGTTCGTTCCTTTATGTATTAAATGTTTTTAAATCTGAGTTTTTGTTTTTATTATTTTCCATGTTTTCAGTGTGTTCCAACAGTCACTTTAAATCCCCAGTTGTCTTCATTAAACAATGAATAAATTCTCTTGACTGTAAAGGGGGATTGATTAATGTTAAAGAACAGTAAACAATAAATGTTGGATCTTGTTTTGATCATATTGCCCTCATGTTTATTAATTCAATACATACTAAATAGTAAAGGTGTAATAATTAATCAATTAATCGAATAATTGATTTGTATTCCTATGATCCAAACAGATCAATCTGTCTGAGGCAAGTTGTTAATCGAATCAGCCAATACCATTATAAAATAATTTCTAAATGAAATAAGTTGATTACATTGATATTGGAAAATACCATTTGTATTGAGACATGGCAGGTTTATTTTACTAAAATGTTAAAACTACCAAGTGTGTCACAGTGGACAACACACACTTGATGCAGCAAAAAACTGATCAGTCCATCATTCCAGTCCAATGTGTGGAAACACTTTGGATTTAGCAAAGACATGTGACCATACAGTGTGCTAGAATGTTCTAATAATGTTCTAACAATGGGCTGGACTTCAGGAAACTAAAATGTGAATGGATTTGTAATTAATTCTTGTTTACTTGTTTGTTTGTACACATATTTAATTAACGCTAGATTTTCTTGCAAGGAAAACAAGGAATCTGGAAAACTTCAGCTGCACTGTTCAGTACCAGGTGTTTATCTCTGAGTCACACTGGTTGAAGTTTTGGATCCATTTTAGATCAGTTAATCAGATCGTTCAAAATGAAACAATTGTCAGATATGAATTGTCTCACCAATCTCAAATTATAATATGAGTCAAATTGTTATTAAAAGGAATCATTACACCCCTAATGAATATTGTTATTTTTAAACTCACCTCCATTTTCACAAATGCATTAATGAGTTCCATGCAGTTTTATCTCTTCAACTTATGGCACTAAAGTTCATGAATTCTGCTTTTTAAACTCAAAATACAAAGCGTCTTGATACAATAAAACCACAACAAAGACAACATATCACCGTCAAATGAGACTGTTGTGCGACCAAAGAGACATTTGTGATGAGTGGCTTTGACTGTTAATTACTAGACTGATGCTCTCTGCTGCTTGTCCTCACTTCCTAACTTTGGCATCCACACACAGAGACTTGATTAAACATAACCTAGTTAAGCTCAAAATCTTCTGTGTGGTGTGTGTGTGTGTGTGCATGTTTGTGTATGTGTGTAATTGAGAGTGTCTCCCATAAAGGTGGGCCAAGTCAACTTGTCAAACCCACTGGCTCCACCCCCAAAGAGTTTGACAGCTGGTAGCCATGGAGACTTGCAGGAATTGTGTTAATTGGCTGAAATGTTTCAGACAGCGTTCTGCTTTGAGTAAGATCTCTTCTAATCTGTGGCTGCCTCCCTATCACTTTACTCACTCGCACACCTCAGCCCAATTAAGACGGTGTCTGAGAAGAGGAACCAAGAGTGGGAAAATAGACAACAAGGGAACACTGATCCTGAGAAAAGAGGGATGATAACGATTAAAGGCAGAATTTTAAATAAAAAAAGAGGTCAGCACATAAAGGTACTTGTGAAGGAGTGAACGAATCGGCTTTTCTCATCTTTAAACAAAGGGGTGGCTCTGAATGTTTCATGCACTCCTAAATTAGTCATGTCTGGTACGTATGTGTGCCTGTCTGTTTATATCCAAACATCCATGCAAGTGTGTGCCTATTCGTCCACATTTTGATCTATTTTCAAAGTGTTCCCAGTGGTCTTTTATTTATGGTTATGTCGTGTTTAGCCAAAATCAAAAAAATTGGGTCAACTCTTGGATGTAGTTTCTGCAGAGCGGCAGTAGTTCATTAGAAATTCACCTCTGAGTTGAGGGCTGTGAATTTGCTGGCTTAGAGAAAGCCCAGCCCTGAATCCTATCTACTTACAACCTCTCCTGCTAACTTACAGCCCCTCACAACCACAACATAATATTAGTGGTGCAACAAAAATGGAGAGCTTCTCGAAGTCCAGTTTTCAGCCAGATGCCAGCTCAGATAAGGAAAACAAAGACGTTCATGGATCTATTTGTCTGCAAGTGGACGAATCACACTACAGCTGAGCAGGAATCTTGTGGCCCAACAATAGAACAAATACAAGCTTTTTCAAACGGCATAATTTTCCTCTGCTCCTGATCAACAACAATTCAAATAAAGAAATACTCAGAAATGGAATTTAAAGTCTAATTTTCTCTATGCATGTCCTCTATAATAAAAAAATGCCTCAGGAACTTGTTAAAACACCATTTTCATTGGAGTTGATGTTCAAGAAAAAGACTGAAAGTCACATGAAGGCTCAGCATTTTGCAAACTCGCAGCTTGGTTAATATTAGACACACAAAAAAAACAAAAAAAAGACAGAGAGTTGTTGGAAACAATCCAGCTGCCAAAAAAAGGTATGTGGTAGTAATCAGAAATGATTTCATTTCATTTCAATCACTTCAGGATAAAGATGTACAACATAATTGAAAACAACTAGAAAGTTAGTTGAGGGATGTGAAATGAAGTGAATGCATTCATTTATGAATCAATTAAGAGGAAAAAAAGCAAAGAATGACAAGTGATCTCATTAAAGTTTGGCTCTTGGGGACTTCCAATCCTCCCCCAGTGGGATTATATTAATATCCATGTCCAACAATGTCCAGCCACATTACTTCCACTGGAGACGGCTTCCAGTAACACACTCCAGACTGAAACACTCTCAGACACTAAAACTGTTGGACAGCGGACTAGCATCAGAACCTATTAATGTACAACAGGACGCTCGCCAATAAGTGCACAGACGCACAGACAGCACCAGGACAAACAAGCAAAATCACTTTATGGAAAAACTGCAAGCGGAAGTAAGCAGGTTGCCGGGGCAGAGCTACCACTGTTGCCAAGCAACCAGGTGATTCCTCTGAAAAGCCTCTCCAGGGGAGATTCCCTTGTTTGTGCGAGGGCATTTACTCGCCTGTGAGTGTGCCCATTTGCATGTGTGTGTGTGTGTGTGGGTGTGTGTGTGTATAAACTAGTGCTGACACAAAGAGGCTACAATGCTATGTGATGAGAGCATGCTAACAACCCACGGAGCAGAGAGGTTCACGGTGTCCACAGAATTTTTTTTCCCACCAATTATGTTCCTCTTGCTATACATGTTATTTATTCAGCAATTATGTATTTATATTTCATGGGGCATGCGGAGTGATGACTTTAGCAAATGCGCATAGATCTGCAATTACAAACACATTACGACACACCGGGAGAGCACACACAGACACGTGTAGGTGAATGTACACAAAAGTCACAAGCTGTGGAGAATATCCAATTTTGAGAGCCTCCACAAATCCCTGAGGTAATGCTGACGTTTATGCACGCTTCAGAGTATTCATGACTGCTCACACACACTTCAGAACTGATAGCCTCACCTATACACACACCTTAACAGTACAACTACTGGGAGACAGAGAGGAAAACGAAAGGTGAGACAATGAAGACAGAAGCAAAGTTGGGTTTAGGAGGTGATGTGAGCCTTTACTGTTTGTACCTCCGTATAAATATAGGCCAGTGACAATGCAACTGACAGGCAGCTGTAACCCTGGAGATTCATTATGGCTTGTCACTATGGAAACCTCCGATCAGGAAAAAAAAAATGCCGGCTATCTTTTCCTGCAGCTAATGGGTCCTAGGAAATACCTGAGCTCCAACAAACACACAGCTTTTATGCACACGTGCACACGCCCACGCTCGTGCTCAGTTCTGACCTTCGTCCCACCTTTCCTTGTGTTTAAAGTTAATACAAACATCTTGCTGTTACAGTTCTGAGGAAGTACAGGAGCACAGGCAGTGTGTCTCTGACAGTATAAACACAGAGGAACTTCTGCACGACGCCACGCATGCTCACAGCACCCCGGGGGAAGGATATGGGTGGCAGACAGCTCGAAGGCACCAGGAGCGGGGAGGGCTGGTTTGGGTCAGAGCCAGCAGAACCACTGGTGCAAGGGAGGGGTACGGCAGCTCTTCCTTTTCCTCTTCCTCCCCGTCCTCCTCATCCTCTCCTTTGTGCTCTCCCTCAACTGTCACATGCACCTTCTCCCCGTCCTCCTCCTCCTCTTCTTCCTCTTCCTCATGCGCCGGTCCTCTTCGCTGTTCATCCAGGTCTGGCTCCTGGATGCCCGTCATGGCCATGCTGTGAACAGCCTGAACCTAAAGAAAGGGGCGTGGGTTCAAGAAACAGCAGTGTGTACGGATCCCTCTGCACGTCCAAAACCAAATTCCAGCCTGTGCGGGGCAAAGAAGCTGGGAAAATTGAACCCACGTTGATTTCTCTTTCATGGCCAGCCAAAAATCCTTTGCCGGAAATATTAATTTACATAAATCCAGGCGTAACAGACGAACACATGGGAGCTGAGGTGCAAACAGGGCCAGCAAAAAGAGGGAGCACTTAGAAACTCCTCGTAGTAATCCTACGGCTGTACCATTCTGTGAACACAACAGGCCATTAGTGCTGAGGCTTTTAATCCAGACTGTCTTTAAACAATCTGGGCATAGAAAAGTAAGGCTTAGAAGGCTTTTTTCGTCTGTGAAGAGGACAGATCTCTGTTTAGACAGAAGTTTCCTACTTTAAGAAAAAATTCATGTCATTCAATGCACTGTAGCAGACTGGCACTTCTATTATTTTAGATTTCTCAGAGTCCTGGGTCATCATGCACAGCCTCTTAAATAGATGATAATTGCAGTTTGAATTAAACATGATCACAGAGGCAGATTCATTTGTCTTGCAGAGTTTTTTTCCTTCCAATTTCTCAATTTCAGAGTTTTTTTGTTTTTTTTCATCTCGTCAATTTCATACTCTCCCATTTGTTTTTGTTATTTTGGGAACTTTTGCTGTGCAGTCTGGCAGGAAAGGATGGAAGCTCATGGATCCCCAGAGATCCTGGGAAAATGTACTCCAAAGTGAGCAGTTATGTATGAAGCTGGAGCTCAAATTGAAGAATTTTAAACACAATGAAGCTTGAGCCAGTCATGAACCTAAACACAGCCTGTGTACAACAGGGAAGTTGGCACATGTGAGCTGACAACTCAAACAGGAGACCCAAACGAGTGTGTGTATTCATGAAAATAATGAGATTGTGACCGCCACCATCCCTCTGTTCCTTGAATTTATTATGGGCACTTGGCCATTTAAAGAGTCTGCACAGTTTAGGGCTTTTTGTCCTGATTATATTGGGCAGACATCAATTAACCAACACAAAAGCCATTATTCTACACAGCAGAAAAATCTGCTGATGAGTGCTTACCAAAATATCTTAAAAACTCATTACAATCCTCCCCCAGCAGCCCAGCCGTGATGGAATTAATTCATCGGACATGTTCCCAGAAGACAATTCTGTACCTGTATGAGACCCCTGACATCTGTCATCAATGTTGTATTAAATTCAGCGTTTCTCAGAACTTGGATCCCTGCCCTATGTCTTTGTCAGAAATGTACAGCATGTTCAGGAGAAAAACTGCAACTCTCCAAAAATGATAACAACTGCTTTGCACTGTGAGGGATAGCAGTGGCATTCAGAACAGCTCTGGCTCTGAGCAGGAGAAACAATGTCTTATGATAAAAAAAAGACCAAATCTCTTTCAGAAAGCAAGTCATATATATTCCTGTGATGTCATATCAAATTCAAATAGGCCTAACCTGCACAATGAGGAACATAACTTCTTTAATTATACAGCAGACACTCCACAATTACGCATTTTGAATTGATTCTATCATATTATAATTAACTTTTATATTTTTGAAAACATATTCACCGACTAAAAGCGTCATTCCAAGACCTGGACATTTTATGTTGGCTTGTTTCCAATCGCAGTGCGTTTGATTTATAAAGAAAACTGAGAAAACGGGAGGGAAAGTAAATATTACCGAAAAAAGTTTCTCCGATGTTCTTACCCGAGGTTAGAGTCCATTCAGCAGCCTCCGTCACTCCGGGTTCGCCGTGCGCTCTGCGCTCCCGGAGCCCCGCTGCTCCATCTAAGAGCCGTTCGCTGGTCCCGTGTCTCCCTCCTCCTGATATCCAAACTCAGTCCGTCAACCGAAAGATTACAAAACAGGCAAAATAGATGAAAATGGGAAGAGGACGCGGGCTTTTGGTCCAAAAGAAAGAAAAGAAAAGTCAACTTAATTGGAAGTAAGCGGTCGGCAGTGAGTCTGCGCCCCTCTAGCCGCTGGACGCGCAGCGCGGAGTCAGGTACCAGAGTTCAGGCGCGCAGGGAGGCAGAGCTGCGTCAAGCCACAAAGAGAGAGGCAGGCCAGGAATATTTAGATTTTACCTTCAAAATAAAACAGCGCTTATCAGGAAGTGAATCAGAATTTTGTATGATGGTTGTAACTTTTACATAAACTCATTAATTAAAAGAAAGATCTGAGCTGTCATTGTCATTTAGCAGCTGCTCCATGTTCTTCTGTGAGCTTGTAACCAGTTTTGAGTTCAAATACACGGACGATTTGATTAATGTAATAAAAAATATAGGATTTTTTAAAAATATTACAATGATTTTACGTTTTTAAATGCATATTTTAATTACATTGCATGTAAGTTGTTCTTGCTCAACAATGTTTTTCAGGAGGGATACCTGTTTAGACATTTTTTAATTTTAGCTGCTAAGTTTTGTGAAAATTGTCAGACAGTCACAAAAAATTAAATTTTGTAAAATGATTAACCTTTTTTTCTGAAATTACGTGATTTTGTTAAATAAATCATATAAAAAACAATCATCATAACTCCTAATCGTACTTTTATTTTCCTGTTCGTGACCATTTGTGAACTGGATAGAACAGTTTCTTATTTAGTTGTAATAAAACAATTGACAAAAAATAATCTTACATGAAAAACGCAACTTTTAGGAAAAGAAATGCCACCTCTGAAGCTTTCACATCATTGTTGGCTCTACTGTGTGCTCAATGAAAATCATGGGTGTGTTTTCTTATTTTTTAAGTGTATTGTATCTAATGTGGTTCTATTATTAAACTCAAACAAGAAATATACACATGTTTTGAGTGTGTTTGTGATGAAGAAAAAGCTCCACAGCAGTACAGGTGGGTGAATCTGAAAAGAAACTAATCAGGCAAAACCCTGTCCCCTTCAGTATAGGATTTATTTGAAACTTCTGCTTGTAGAAGCTTCTTCTTCCCAATATTGCATAACATGACACTGACGGAGCGAGTCAGAGCATGTGACTTGTCACCTTCATCTCATCCGCCTGATGGTCCCCCCCTTCCCAATATCCCTCATCCTGTCTCTGCCAGGCGGTTATCTCACCAGTCACCGGCCCCGGACGATGAGAGCGTGGGGTGTGGGCAGAGGGGGCCGTCTTGTGTGTGATGAGGCCCCACAGTGACACCCAGCAGGCATGTCGACTCACTAAAACCAGAAAGCTTGAACACAATACCTTCAAATCTTCTTATGTGCTGCGTCAGGTCTCAAAGCACAAGGGATTACTAATGAGTGATACTACAGCTTGCTGGGTTAGTTTTCCATATTAGTGGAGGAAGAAGTTCAGTACCCACAACAGAGATTCAGATGAAGTAGCTCCAGCTGGAAAAGGATATTCTTACTTCCAAGGTGGGAGAGGTTTTTTATGAGACATGTCATCACATATCCATACAAACAATTATTAACATAGTAATAAAACATGTTCAAATTCTTAGAAGATAATTCAATTGATGTTAACCCTGTGATGCTTTAAATTATTTCCAGTTATAAAAATATCAACTTCACGTATGTTTTTGCTTTCAACGTATAGATGCTAAGTTAAAATAATTTTGGAGCAAAGTGGTTTGATGCATATTTGAATCAATAGGGGTTAAAAAATTACAGATTGGATTCAAATGAAACCTGTAAGAAACAAAAATTATCAAAAGCAAAAGCCACATGTGTTGCTGAGCCTCTTATCTTTATTTGTATGTGAGCCTTTTGGAGGAAAAGATACATCTGACGGACTGAGATCCAACAAAACTAGAAAACAGGCAGAGGAAGAAAGATGAACATCTGAAAATAGTACTGAAAAGGCTGCTCATTTTTCTGCCGGATTCAAGGAATTCTCTGATGGTCCTCTGGCAAATTTTAAATCCCACTTTGGGACCAGAAGAGTACACTGTTGGAAGCACTATTCTTAAACGCTGTTGTCCCTCTGGGATTAAGCGTCCATCCACAGGCCCTTAATATGATGCTGTTTAATGTTTACACTCCACCAGACACACACAAAGAGACAATGTGAAGGACCTGATGTTGTAAACATGCAAGAAAACCTAAATGAACACAATTAAAGGAAAGCCTGAAGGGTTTTTAGCTGTTTTATTTAGCTGAATCCAGTTGGGATGTTTTTGTTTATACAGACCTTTTCTAAAAAAATAGAATACCATGGAAAAGTGTATTTATTTACATAATTCCATTCAAAATATAAGTTTTCATGTAATATAAACTAAATATATATATTTATTCTAAGGACTTATTTTTTTTATTTTTACATTAATTGGAGTTTCAGCTCATAAAAACCCACAAAAGTTTCAAAAAATAAGAATATTTTGGAGAAATCCGCCTTAATTTTCAGGGTATGAATGTTTTAAACTGAGTTCATCAACTAATCATCTAATGAACTCGAAACACTTGCACAGGTTCCCCAAACTGGCTCAGTTTGGTTGAACATGGGGAAGACTTTAGACTTTAGATTCTTTTGATTCGCTTCATAGTCTGGATAAGCCACAAAGGTTCATAGCTCAGGAGCCTGGCTGTTCACTGTGTCCAAGCAGATCAATGGAAAGTCCAACAGAGGGGCAAAATGTGGCAGGAGAAGATGCATCAGCAAAAGAGACGACAGGAGGCTTTAGCGGATTATCAAAAAGACAAAATTCAAGAACCTGCAGACATCCAGTGTGAGTGGAACGAGGTGGAGGAACAGCTTCAAGAACCACCACATTCAGACACATTTGGGAGATGGGCTACAATTGTTGGGTTCTTTGGGTCAGGCCACTTCTGCGCCTGGACCACCGGATGAAACGTCTCAACTGGGCCAAAGTGAAGAAGGACTGGACTGTTAACCAGTGGTCCAAGGTTCTATTTTCTGATGAGAAGAAAGTGTGCCTTTCATCCTTTTCAGGAATCAAGGTCCAAGGGTTTGGAGGACTACTGGTGAGAGCAGAAGCCCAAGCTGCCTGACCAGTGTGAAATCTCCACACTTAGTCATGATTTGGTTTGCATTGACCAGCGCTGGTCTTGGTAAACTCCGCTTTCTTCAATCCAAAACCACTGCAACAGTCCTTCTGCTGAGGATTGGGATGGAGTTATCAAAGATTGACATATCATTTTGAAAACACCATTTTTAAAGTAAATTGTGATTTCTCCTGATTTGTCATTTTCTGAATTGCTGTTTTGTTGAGCTGGAACCTTCATTTATGCAAAAATAAACACATAAAATATTGGAATCAATTAGACAGTGGGCCCTGAATCTAGGTTCTATAGTTTATTTTTTCAAATGGAATTGCGGAAATCAATACACCTTTCCAGGATATTCTATTTTTTTAAGAGAAGGGACTGTATATGCAGTAAAGGTTTAAAATGCATACAGTTCAAAAATCACTGTTTTTGAATATTACCATTTCATCCGCCAAACTTCCAACAGTGGCCGAGCCTGGTCGGGCCATGTTTACAACACCCCTTGTGGGCCCCCTTTTTTTCCCGTGGTTCCCCCCTCCTGGGTGGGGGTGGCGGGCCCCTGCCTTGCTCCTCCCTGGACCAACCGTGGGCCGGGTGGGTGGCTGCCTGGAGTGCGGAGCGGGTCTCCCTTGGGGGGTCCTGGCTCGTACCTGGGGTTGGGGCGGGGGGGTGCCCGGACCTCCTGGGTGGTGGTGGGGTGCTCGTCTGGGGCTGTGGGCCTCCTTCTCCGGTGGGGCCCTGCGTTGGACTCTCCCGGCGCGGCGGGGGGGCTGCTTTCCTGGTTGGGCTGGGGCGGCGCTCTCTTTCCCTCCGCGCCTCCCTGCTCTCTGGCTCTGGGGGCCTCGCGGCGGTCCTGCTGGCCCTGGCCTGGGTGGCGGTCTTGGTCGCCCGGGGGGCGGTTGTTCCCTGCCTGTTCCCGTGTGGCGTTGGGGGGATTCCGGCTGCCGCTACTGCTGCGGCAGGGGTCTAGGTGTGGGGGTGGCTGGGCGCTCCTCCTCCTTCTTTTCACATTCCACCATCCATTTTAGAAGAACATAAACACTCACCTGAACACAGGTGTTAGCTCACCTTTGCACTAACAGTTTGCATGATTGAATGAATGAAAGACTTCACACTAGTTGGTTTAAAGGCATAGGTATGCGTTTGTGCACACTATCTGTTTTGTGTACATGTTGACGTGGACATTTTTGCAGCTAGCAGGTGTGTTGATAACATTTGAGTGTGTGTGGACAGGCCTCGCCCTTTTTGTACTACATTTGAACAGTACCGTAATGATAAACAACCATGAAGCAGCATAGAGCAGGCAGGTTTACTGGTTGTTTATCATTACGGTACTGTTCAAATGTAGTACAAACTACATCACTATCACCCTCCCCTCTCTGACATCCCTCTCTCTTCTTCCCTTCTTTCCTTTTCCGTCCGGTCCAACACCAAAGATTTTCAAACATGGTTGAAATTAATAAAGTTTGGCCTCAATTACAAAAGGGGTTTATCCAGACATACCTTTGGTTTGTCTGAAGATTAATAACCCCTCTTGTTAAAGTAAAATATGTCCAACACAAGAGGCCCTCAGCTCTCATCTGCCTGCCTAGCAGTTGGACAGGAAAAGTAAAAAAAAATAAATAAATAAATTTAAAAAAAGAATATTACCATTTCATGCATCTTATCCTTCCTAACATGATATAAACATTTTTTATATTTTCATTCTTCAGGTAGTGTACTGAATCCCTGAAATCAGAAAATGTATAATGGTTGTGAAGAAACTAGATTTTCTAGAAAGGACTGTATTGTATTAGTTCGTAACCTCGTCAGTTTCTTGCACACAGAAATAAATGAATAACGACTCAGAGACAGTTACTTATCTTTTGTGGAGGTTTTACTTCGCACAAACACGAAGGGGACAGACAGATGAACATGGTGCATTCAAAGTCCGACCAACGAGCGCAGGGATGGGCTTGGTATAAAAACCCTGCATTTGCATATTCAGAAGATCGTCCGATGGACCTCGTGTGAAAATCACACCCACAGGTTACTGCTGGAGGGAAGCTCCAAGGCTAAAGTGAAGATAACTCTGAGGCCTGCTCGGAAGATCACACATGCACAGAAAAAAGGGAGGATGAGAATAAACTGTGAAAACAATAGCTTGGCTGTGCTGTCTTCAAATGTAATATAATTTTGAGATGACAATACATGCTCAGTGAATTAAGTTTAAACCATTAGTGTATTAAAGTTAAACGCAGTTTCTAACTATTCTTCACAATGGTAATGAACCAAACAGGCCACAGGGGCAGTGAAGCAAACTGCTGTCACAAAGCGGGCTGCTTCCAACTGCAGCAAGTTTTAGTAGCATTGCTAAAAGTCCACAAAGCTAAATCAGGGTCAGGCAGGCAGGGGTCACTGATGAGCATGGGAGCATCATAGAAGAAACAGGAGTAGTCAGGATCCAGGCGAGATCCGGGGCAGGCAGCAGGGAAACGGAGTCAGAGACAAAACAGGACCAGGAAATCAGAAGATCAGATACAGCTATAATGCTTAGTAATGCATGCAGAGTGGCACAATCAATACTTCACACTGAGTAAGGCTGGGTGCAGTGCTTAAGTGTAGTGTGAGTGATTGCACATGAGAGTCAGGTGTGTGGCATCCAGAAACTGTGCGTTGGGGTTGCTGGGAGATGAAGTGCGTCAGACCTCTGGAAATGGTTCCTGCTGGTTACCAGAGGGGGAGATAAAGCTCTGACTTCTAACACCTGCAGCAGTGTACTGTCACAAAATTAAATTGATGATATTTATAGATGTACCTGTTGTACTGCTTAGAATCTTAAATTATTTTAGATGTATGAAAGGTTTGCCACATCTAGGATAAAGTTCCCTGTCCCAAAGACTGTATATTGGCAGCAGTGGATGCACTTTCAGAGGGTAGACTGCAAAGGTTTTCTTGTTTGTTTGTGCCATCCAAGCTTGATACAGACAGGAGGAAAGTGGGACTGTCATTAAAAAAACAAATTCAAAAAACTTGCATGATGCTTTTGAACCAATGCCAAAATTAATGCATTTGTAAATCTATGTAAGTTTAATATTAGGTAATTCAAGAAAAGCAAGAAAATATTGTTTAAATGAGGTCAGTTTGACTGCTTTTGGACCAAATAAGAAAGTATGAATGCAAAGCAAAGGTTTACTGGAGAAAAAGTCCCCTAAAGAAGCCACTTAAACATGATGGTTTTAACTCTGAGTAGTGGCCATTTAAGACATTTAACATAGAGGTTAGCAGGCAAAGCTTTGCCAAGGAAAAGATTTCACACTCAAGCAGAATTTAGTGAAGGCTTAAATTAGAAAATCACACTTATCTCAGTGAGTACACAGCTGTGAGATGGAAGGAAAAGGGAGAGAAAATGAACTGAAGTACTTGAGGTGCACGAGGGAGGTTTAAGATTCTGCAGTCAGTCCAAGTGCATGTTTAAGGTGTTCACTGTTCAGTCATTTCTGATGCTTCCTTGTAGTAATTTATCTCATCCAGCCAGGTAAGATTTGGGCATTTCTTCAGTCTGTTAGGGCACTTTACCCTCACCTAACTTAACTGCTTTTTTTGTTATTGTTTTTTATTGTCAAGATCTTGGAGCCACTTTCTTCTAATCTAGTAAAAACTGATCATCTATTGAAATATACAATTAAATATATTTTCCACATATTTTTGTATCTTTTAACCCTGTGACCTTATATTTTCAGGTATGAAAAAATGCTTTTGTTTTCAAGTAGATGCTAAATGTAGGTCATTTTGGAGTTGAAGTGGTTTGGTTCGTATTTGCTTCAATAGGTGGCAAAGGCTTAAAATGCTTGGAGTGCATTATTACATGAAATTTACTCCCTGCCACTTTTGTTGGAACAATCAATTTTTTCACATAGAGAGATGGATGAAGCATTCTGTCACATCACCCTCAAAGTGATGACCTCCAGCTTTTCTACAACAGACATGTGTATGTTAGACCCATTTCACCCATGTAATTCTGATTGGTTAAAAAAAACTCTAATTAAGTTGCTAATATAAAAGTAATCCAAAATTAATCTAAAACATGGAAACCCCCTTTGTATGGTACAACTGACATATAAAGGGGAAATGCCTCTTTGCCAAATGAACCAAACAAAAATAATCGATCAGCAACAACATCTGTCCAATAACGTTGACTTCCCTTTCCTGCAGCAAAAACAGCTCTCTCTTTTCAGGACGCGGGATGTGGCACCTCTGGGGAGGACATTCCGACTGGATTTTTGCATGATCGTTTTTGACCTTGTGGGTCCTCAGTAGGGGTTTCCGTGAATCACACTCACTCTTTGGCTCCAGCAGATGCTTGATTAGAGTGTACAGGCCGGGTCAGCAGCACTGTGGGCTCTCACTCATGCTCCTCCAGCTGGTCATGAGCAGTATCTGCAGGGAGGTGGGACACAGTGTTCCGCGGGAGCAGACTGTTGCTGACTTTGCCTGCCTTTAAAACTGGGGGCATTGGGTTTGGTGTGGAAAGGGTTTTGTTTCAAAGTTGTGTAAATACCAGCAAAAATGGATTTCCCTGCAGAACTATAACCAGTCCGTCCCCCTCTATATGCTATCAATGTTTTTAGCATATTCTGCTGGGGGGGTCCATGGGCTGCCAGACACATTTGCAAATTCCCCACAAGTGTGACTGACAATTAAGATCAGATTTTCCATTTGTTGGGGAAACACCGTGCAATGCGCAGCCATTGCCAACGGCAAAACTCTGAAGAGCTGCTCTAATTCTCACATTTACTGAGCACGTTAAAACATTTATTGCATTTCAGGACAAAGTCAACCATAAAGACCCATGCAGCAAATGTCTTTATGTCGCCGTGGAGGGAATTGGTAAGTCTTGACAGGTGCTTCTATGCCAGTGTGTGTTCTTTTGTCATCACTTGCTACTGGGTCTCCCCAGCTGTGAGCCTCCACTCCCACTCTCATTTGTTTTTCCCCTCTCCTTCCAGCTCGCTTCGTTTGTCTCACGCTGACTGTCTTGTTCAACTCAGGCAAGACTTTCTGCTCCACAGACTCATTTCATGCATTTTTCACCCTGCCTCTGTCATAACGGTGTGTTTGGCTGTTGGTTTACATGAGTACTAAAATGCGCACACAATCACAGAAATACATCCCCTCTGTTATCAGTTGGGGATGGGTATCTAGGCCAAACATTATTATCTGTGAGTGGTAGCTGGCCAGTGGGTGCGTTTCCATGGTGACCAGCATGTAACCTCATATACCGGAGAGCTCGCGCACTGTGGGAATTCGATTAGAGATCAATAATTCTGATCAGTAGTTGAAATCCCATGACAACAACCCGAGAGTGAACCCTGACGCGAAGCAAACTGGCATAGTTTGCGTGCTCATGTTTGCGGTGACACTGAGCTGGCCTCCTCTTTCCCTTGATCTGATTAGAGGAGTAGAGCATGATGAGATGAGCAAGCGCACACATAGGCACACACAGACACACACTCTGGTCAGCTGCATCCACATCAGGTTTGTAAAGTTTCTTTGTCGAAGAAAAATATGCAGAGATTGTGTTTCCAGCTGACGTGTCTGCACTGCCTTTTGTGTATATACCTTGACAATTATTTACAACACTTAAGGCAAATATTCGGGTGGCAATCTGAAGGACAAAGATTGTGGAAAATCTCAATGAAAAAAAGGCTTGCAGAGTATGTCATGGAAATATAAAGACAGTGTCAGGAAAAAGAAACAAAAATTAGCATATAAAAAACATGCTTCACACCTTGGAAGCTAACGAACAGCAGTGGAGGTTCATGTTCTGGTGAGTTACAAGAAATAATGAAGTCGCACATTTGCATGTAAGATGGAGCGGAAAAATAAATTAAATTATAATGCTCTGCAAAGAAAGATTACGGTTACTGGTATAATTACAGACAGTAAGGTAAATAGAAAGGGATCAGTGAGGGATTATGCTCATTTTCTCAGGGAGGTGCCAAAACTGCTTTGTCAGAAGATGAGATTTATTCCATGAAAAAGAAAATTAAAAAAACATAACTATTAACAAAAAAACTTCTGATCTTGTTCATTAATATTGCATTACATTTTGGTTTGTGTGCTTTAAACTGTCAGTTTAAAGCTTGACAAATTGGTCACAAAAAATCATCCTTAAGGCAATCTGACAACAGATGATTGCAGATCTTCTCAAAATGTGTTTTTTTTTTATCTACTCTGAATATTTCATAATGTGCAACAGTGACCAGAAGCAGAAAAAAACTACACTTCCCAATGTTTTATTGAGTCTTCAATTATTGGATCATGTGGTAATTCAAAAAGACAAAACATGGGTTGTTGTTGTTTCTGTTGGCATGTTAACACAGGGATGTTTGCATTTAGATCAAAGCGCCTCTGTGCTGAAAGCGCTCATTCATGATTGTGAAGCGCTTTCATTTTTCTCTGCTCTTTTATAGCTTTCGCTGAAAAAACATGACAAATGTGCTCCCATCCACACGTGCCACTGCTCCTGGGTGATCGGAAATACTGAAGGCTTTTTCTTCCGATAGGCTTCCTTCAAATGTTCCGGGAATTTATCTATTCTTTACTTATTTTCAGACTTTTTTTTTTTGAAGCATCACTTCTGATACCAAGTTGTAACTCATCTACTGAAGATTGCTGCTTAAACTGATGGGGTTTCTCTGTCATTTGACTGGATGAGCTGTATTGTACCTCAGCATGAATCTTTCATCCTTTCTTTAGGTCTAGAGAACAAGATAGATCCATCAGAAGACGCGATGTCGTTCTGAGTTCTCTCATCCCTCCTGCGCTTGCAAGAATGAACGCACACTGGCAGCTGCAGATCAGAGCAGCTCATTTCCGGCACGCTCCCTCTGACATTACATCCGCTACAGCCGAAAGACAGTTTTAATGGTAAACTGGTCTGCGGAGAAGCATCATCTCTTTACAATCGCCCAAGAAATGAAGTTGCTAAGCAACCTTTGGCCTTGATGATATGAAATTATGTAATGGTTAGAAGACAAAACAAAAGCAGACAAACAGAGAAGGTGGAGGACAGTCTGAGCACATGCAGTTACACCCATGTATGCGTGTTTGAGCCTCTCTGGATGGCAGATGACAGCAATATAGAGTTTTTAATGATAATCTGCCCATGGGTTGAAGGAATATGATAATCTTCTCTAATGGTCTCACTGATCTCTGAGTCCATTAAAGGTGACTGGACACACACACACTGACACACAAAACCAGACAGCACATGGACTGACTGAACTGTGCTTTTAAGTACCGCTGTTTGAGGATAAATACATCTGCTGCTCTGTTGTATCTCAGTCCTAAAGCTCTTTTATAAACCTGTCTCCTCTCAGTTTCCTGTGATCCAGCATCCCTGCCATCTTTTGTTCAAGGTGCACAACTACACACACAATGCAGTTTATTGCTGTGTGCTCTGAGGGCAGATGGGGAAAGCAGAGTGGCATTTTGGGGCTGAGGCAGACAGAAAAAAGGGATCTTTACCGCTAATCTTTTTTAGTCACAGGTTTCAGGACGCGGAGCGCCACACAGTGTTCATTCTGCATCACAGCACATTTCTCTGTGTGGCTCTTTGCTTTAATAATTAATGCTTATAATTCAATTAACTGTCAGAAGCACTGAAATGCCGTGTCTTTGTGGAACGTCTTTGGAGATCATCAGTGTGCAGTTGCAGTCACTCTCTAATTATTCAGCTATCCATCTTCAAAGGTGCTGCCAGTGTCACAAAGACACATGTGGCATGCATTATTTATGCAGACTTCATTAATCACCACTTACACTTCAGATTTGAGAAAAATACTTCTGCATGTGAAGTTCAAGAGGAAAGAAAAACAAAACCGTAGAAGTTGCTTTTATTTTATCTTTTAGGGATTTTACGTTTCTGACCTTTTAAAGTCTATCTTTGAGTTATCTTGGAGAGAATAATAAAAGCATAAAAGGAAGACTTAAAAGGAAAAATACATTTTAAAGAATCTAATTAGGTTGGAATAATTTGACTTCTCAGTCCAAGATCAGAAGTTTTTCTTTTTAGAGAATTGTGCAATATTTTGCATCTTAGGCTCATAATAAACATATAAATGTAATAGTCTATGGTATTTATGGTAATATACACTTTAATTCTGATCGTCAGGTAAAACGCCATTGCAATAAAAAGATACCCTTTATTTTAAAAGACATATTCAAAGCTTTAAGTGTTGTCTTTGACATGAAATGTCTAATTGTATTCACACGGAAGACAAGCATTTCTCTGTGTATAAATTTTATTTGTCATTACCCAACCAGATTCCAAATACAAAGCACATCAGACATTAATTAGGTCAATACATTTTAATAAAAGAAAACATTTGCATGAACTGTTCTGCAACCAGTCACATTTCCAGGTGACTCCATTTTTACATTGTAGAACAAACACACACACACACACACAACAAATGTACACATCTGGAACAAAAATGACTCAATATTAAATAAGCACATCCTTGATTTTTACAATCCAGCCTGGCATAAACCCAAATGTCTGCTTAAACGCCACAAACAAAAGCAATCATGTTTTTAATATTTAGCTCATTAGTCATTCATTTAGAAACATTTCCAAAGTTTCCTATGGAAGCAGAGGATTTAGCCAAGTAGATAAGCAACATTTACTTGTTAATTTCCACTACAGTGATCAAAAAAGATTGCCCTTAGAAACAAATGGAATTTAAATGGCTCTTAAAGCAAATTTTGTTTAATATTTATGCCCTAAAAACACAAGGTGTGTGCAAAGCTAACTAATGAGAAACTGCAAAGCTACAGTTCATTTCTATTTACAAACAAATCCAAAGGAGAAAAGAGCATTTCTCCCATAAAAGAAGCATTTGTATCCCTGAGTGCATTTGTTATTCCTATCATTAGGATTTGGTGTTCCGTTATCAGTTATAATGCTCTGTCTGAACAGCGCTTCACAGCATCACCGCAGTTTTCAAGGGCCAAAGTCAGCAAAGATGCTTTTAAAAAAAACAAAGAACATCAGCAGTTGTCCTGACGTACTTCAGGAAAAAACAAAGGACAAGGCCGGCTCACAGCAGCAACATGTTTCTGAAGAGCAAACCAACCGTCCAGAAGGAAAACCTCTTCTTCTAGCAGTACATGAACCAGAACGGCCGTTTCCAGAAAGATCCGCTCTTAAAGGACAGTGTGTTAGCATGGAGGAACCTCCTCTTCTTTGTCCATCTTCTTTTCATCCTCCTCTGTCTCCTTGTCTTTATTCTTTTTGTGTTTCTTTTTCTTGTGTTTGTGCGTTTTGGGCTCTCCTTCTTTGTCCTGGCTGCTGTGCTTTTTGTGCTTCTTGTGTTTTTTGTGTTTCTTGTGTTTCTTCTTCTTCTTGTCCGTGGTGGTGGTGGTGGCTGAGCTACTGTGGTTGCTCATGGTGGGGCTGCGGGACGGCTGGCTGACTGACAGTTGGCTGAGGGAGGGGCTGATGCTCCTGCCGCTCCTCCCCCCCTCCGCCTCCGAGCCCTCACCTTCACTGTAATCGGGCACAAAGGCCGCCTCATCAGTCTCCCGTGTCAGGTCGGAGCATAAGCGCTGTCGCTTGGGCTCTGGGCCACGACTCCCCTCTTGTCCTCCTCCTCTGCTCTCAACTGCTCTCTCCTCTTTCCCTGTCACTCCTCGCCCTTCCTCTCTTTCCCCTCTTCTCTCCTCCTCTCTTCCTGAAGATTTCTTCTCCTCTTTTGCCCCTCTGCCCTCATCCTTGGTAACTTTGGCTTTGACTTGCTTGCTGGAGTCTGTTTGTGAAGTCCTGACACCTTTACCCTCATCCCTCGCTGATTTCCTTTTCTTCTCCTCTCTACCCACTCCTCTCCTCTCCTCCCTTGAAACCTCTCGGTACTCGCTCCTGATGGGTTTAGCGGCTTCAGAGAGCACCTCTCTGACCTGACTCCTATGCTTTACAGGTGAAGGCTCCTTGATGGCTGCAGGGAGAACATCTTCCTGGCCCTCTTCATCATCTTCTTTCTCCCATTTGGAGCGAGGAGGAGGCTGAATGAGCGGCTCCAGGTTGGCCGGGCTGACACTTGGGCTGCTGGAAGGGCTGGATGAGGGCGGCTTTACTGGTTTGGAGGTTACGCTCTTCAGCTCTTTCTCAGAATTCTGATTCTTTTCTTGGCTTGGTCTAATAATAAAGAGAAAACTCGTGAAGTGACAACAAAAACAGAAAGTTTTTATTCAAATTAAAAGTATGACTTATATGATGAATCAATTATTTTCAGTTCCAAAGCAAACATGATTTTGTTTCTAAACTAAACTCTTTATTTTCTTAGTTTAATTCACAAATCCCCATGACCTTAAACTAAGAGCAGCAAATCTTGAGTAGGAAATCAGAACATCAGGGGAGCTGAACCAATTATTCATCCAAAAACAATTAAATAAACTGACCCGGTAAAAGTTAAGTTCTAAATGAAAGCACAGCAAACTCACCTGGTTGAAGAGACCGCGTGGCTCGACAGAGCCTTTCGGCTGAGCCTTGGTTTACTCTTCACAGACATCGGTTGTCGATCTTTCACGCCTGTCAGATTGGAATCGATTTATGAAATGGGTTCAATGAATACAGAATTAAATGGCACATGAGAAAATTAATCTTCAAATTACCTTCCCTGACGGGAGCAGATGATTTCTCTCCTTTAAGGCCACTCCTCTCTGTTCTGTCACTGGATGTACTTCTGGGAAATGAGAAAATATAATTACACTTCTTAAAATGTGTTTAAAGAGAGAGTCAGCAAAGCAAGCTTTCTCTTATCCAAGGATGTGATGGCATTGTGACAAGCAGCAAAAATAGAAAATAATAACCTGTCAGATTTAGCGGCTTTGTCTGAGCTCTCCCCTCTCTCCTTGGAGGACACACTAGGTCTCTCCTGATGGTCAGACGGCCTCCTAGTTATGGCAGATTTCTCGCCAATAGTCATCTTATCTAAACAGACCGACCTGCCTCCTCCACTTCCACTATTGGAGTTCTTTTTTTCTGGTTTTGCTGACTTCTCAACCTCTTTGTCTCTGTCCACTGCTGCTTTCTCCAAGCCAGTACTAGAGACCTTGTCTTTTTCTTTAGACCCCACAAGTCGGTCCTTGTCAAAAGCAGATCGATCTCGTCCTCTTTCTGAAGCAGAAGCTTTATCTTGATCTCGATCTGAAACAGATTTATCTTGATCTCTTTCTGCAGTAGAGGGTCTTTCTCGATCCCTTCCAGAACCCGAAGCTCTATCTCGATCTCTTTCTGACGCAGATGGCTTTTCCCGATCTCTTTCTGAAGCGGATAACCTATCTCGATCTCTTTCGGAAGCAGAAGGTCTATCACGCTCCCTTTCTGAAGCGGGAGGTCTTTCACGCTCCTTTTCTGAAGCGGAAGGTCTCTCTCTATCTTTTTCTGAAGTGGTAGGTCTCTCTCGATCCTTTTCTGAAGTGGAAGATCTCTCTCGATCCCTTTCTGAAGCGGAAGATCTATCCCTGTCTCTCTCTGAAGTGGCAGACCTATCTTTCTCTGAAGTGGAAGGTCTATCACGCTCCCTTTCTGAAGTGGAAGGTTTTTCTCGATCCCTTTCTAGGGTGGAAGGTCTCTCTCGATCCCTTTCTAGGGTGGAAGGTCTCTCTCGATCCCTTTCTAGGATGGATGGTCTCTCTCGATCCCTTTCTAGAGTGGAAGGTCTCTCTCGATCCCTTTCTAGAGTGGAAGGTCTCTCTCGATCCCTTTCAGAAGCAGAAAGTCTATCTCGGTCAATGTCTGAGCTGTGACGTTTGTCTCCTCCGGCTCCTGGTCTGTCTCTGGAGACAGGCCTTTCTACAGATGCTGATGGATCTTTTCGTTCATTTTCTCCAGCTGGACTGACTCCATTTCCTTCAGAAACAATGGAAGCAGCCGAACGATCTAACGTGGAGTTGGTTATCTTATCTAGACCAAAGGGTGCTTTGTCCAAGGATGTTGCCTCTGTGCTACCTCTTCTCCCCAGATCTCTGTTCAACTTGATCCTCCTCATTGGTTTCTGTGAACAAAAACAGAACAATGCAACTCTTGAGTTTTAAAAGACAACAGAACACCATTTTGATTGCAATGAGATGTTGAATTCTTCCACAAACATACTGACCGGAATGTCCATCAAAGGTCTAATGGCTGATCGATCCGAATCACCCCGGACCAGGTCACGACTCACTTGCATAGGAGGTAAATTGGACAGTCTGTCAGAAGGGGCTGAAAATCTGTGAAGACCCAACTGATGTGGAAGATGCGAATGAGAGAGGACGTCCCCTCCACCCTCTATACCATCTATTCTCCTCAGCTTCCCAGGAGGTCTAAGTAAAGAGCGGCATTCTTCACCCATCCTTCTTCGATTGTCTATTGGCGACGAAGGGCGGGGCAGGTGTGGGAGTCCATGTTGATGCGGGAGGGAAAGAAGACTCTGTGGGGGATCTCTTCTACCCCGCAAGTCATGGTCTGATCTTGAGCCTTCGTGAAGAGAAGGAAAGGGGTTCTGGGAAGACAGGGGAGGAGTCTTCACCGCCGTGGATCTCACAGAGATCTTGCTCTTCTCCTTTTTAGTAGTGGTCAAATTGGAGGCATCTTTGACAGTCTTCAGCAGTTTGGAAGCAGAGGAAGATGAAGAATCTTTCTTCTTTGTCATCACACCCTCTGCCGTCTTTTTCTTCACCTTTACACCTTCACTCTTCACCTTCACACTCTCCGTCTTACCTTTAGTTTTACCATTTGAACCCTTCTCTTTTTTTGTTTTATCAGACACAGTCTTGGAAGTGGACTTGGTGGTGGTTTTAGAAAGCACACCTGTACTTTTGGAGGCTGAAGCTTTAGAAGGTGCTGCACCAGCGGAAGCCTTTGATGAGATGGGAGGTGTTTTCGATTGTGAAGACATTTCATCCATTGGCTCATCTCTGACAGGGGTGGCATCCCCTCTGTCCAGTGAGTGGTGTGAAGCTTCTCCTTCCTCCCCCGTCTTCCTTTTTATTTTCTTTGATCTCATGAGTTTAGAGCTGGACTTGTTCCCTGTAGAAGATGATGTGGGTAAATAATGAGGAGGACCCCCTCTCTCGTCTCGTCCTCTTCGTCCCCTCCCCTGAGGTGAGTAATCTCTGGATGAGGGCATTTTCTCCCTCTCGCCCTCTCTGCTGCTGTGGCTCCTGTGATGCATGGATGGATGCTGGGTGTCATAGTCTTTGTAGTATTTGTTGTACCAGTCTGTGTACTCCTTCTCCCATTGTCGGTACCGCTCTCTTTCCCAACGATCGTGGCCAGTGGGGCTGTGCCCTTTGAGGTCATAAGGAAGTAACTCTCGAGGGGGCAGCCTCCGCCCACCAGGGCTGCGGCTTCGAAAGCCACCAGGGGAACGGGACCGTGACCGGTAGGGTCCAGCCCCTTCAGCTCCTTCCCAGACTCGAAAGGGAGAACGTGGCGAACCAGACCGCCGGTAGCCAAAAGACCTTGAGCGGGAGCGTGACCTTGTCCGTGAGCGTCCATAACTGCGTCCGTTTCGTCTAGAGTAAGGGGAGCGTGTATAGGATCGGCCATGGGAACGTGAACGTGACCGACTTGGAGAAAAGGAGTAAGACCTGGATCTTGATCTGGATCTAGATCTTGATCTAGAGCGAGAATACGGAGAACGGCTGAATGGTGAGCGACTGTATGACCGGGACCTAAAAGAAAACATTTCCGAGGAACAAAGACAGAGGGCAATCTTTAAGAATATGTATTTTGCTAGGACACAGGTCAGTAAACTGTAGGGGTATAACGATTAATCAACTTAATCAATTAATTGAGTTGTATTCCTGAAATCCAACCAGATCAATCTGTCTGAGGCAAGTTGTTAATCTAATTGACTTTACCATTAGAGAATCGTTTCAAAGTGCAATAAATCAAACATATCGATATTTGAAAATTCCATTTGGATTAAGACGCAGTACGTTTCTTTTGCCATAACATAAAAATGACCAAGTTCCATCACAGCAGACAGCACAAATGTGATGACAGCAAAAAATAAACGGTCCATAATTCCAGTCCAATGTGTGGAAACACTTTAAACTTAGAAAAAAAGACATGTGGCCATACAGTGTGGTAAAATGTTCTAATAATGTTCCCTTTGGATTATTTTGATGTGGAAAAACAACTGTGGGCTGAACTAAATTTAACCTAAAATGGGAATGGATTTGACAATAATTATTGTTTACTTGCTTGTTTGTACACATAATGAATTTACACTTTATTATCTTACGAGGAATACAAGGAATCTGGAAAACTTCACCTGCACTGTTCAGTAATCAGGTGTTTATCTCTGAGTCACACTGGTTGAATTTTTGGCTTAAGATGTCCTGGTTCAATTTTAGACAGTGAATCGGATTGTTTAAAATAAACCAAAAATCGACAGAATCTTATTAGCAACTACACATTATGATTTGAATTGAATCGATCATCAAATGAATTGTTACACCCCTAGCAGTCACTCTAATTAGCATGACAAATGATTGCAGAGACAGCAAAATTCCTTCTAATAAGCCACTGAGACTTTAATTTCAGCATTAAACCAAGTTTATTATTAAACACCAGAATCAATTGTCAGTTAAAACTTACAAGAAATTCCAAAAACCAAAAAAGTCTTAAACGCCACAAACAATAAAAATCGTGTTTTTAATATTTAGCAATTAGTTTACTCTTAAAAAAAGAGATCAAAGGCCTTTTTTCTGAAGATCTACATTCATTATTTGCACAATACAAATAATGGAAATTTGAAGTTTAAGGTCACTAGTTCTTTTTTTCTCCAATCTTTACAAAGAAGGCAGCAATAAGCAGTTATATGGTATTGTGGCCCTTAATGTTGCTAACTTTAGGATTTTATTCACTATAAAATTAAACCTCTTGTGATCTTTAACTGTTATTTTAAACAGCATCTCTGTAGGTTTTTTTATGCTGTAATGACCCTTGTATGGACTCATTTCCATCAGAGTAATTTTACCAGAAAATCTTCAGATTTCAGTTACTGTATTTTCACAACTATAAGGCGCAGTTGAAAGTCTAAATTTTTCTCCAAAATTGGGGTGCGCCTAATGTGTAGTTGTGGGGCGTAGAAAAAGGCGGCATGAGAAAGGGAGTGAGACTGAAGCTGCCATTTTACTGACTGGAATAGAAAGCAGGGCTAAGTCCCGAGTCCCCACAACATTGTTTACAAAATGGCTGAAGCCCTGTTTAAACTGCAGCTATCAGCCACGTGGATTGATGGATTTTTAGATGCTGTTTTATGATTGAAAAAAGAAATCAAAACTAACTCAGATTTGCTTCTGCTGGATTTTTTAAACACACACCGAGTGTCTGTGTGTGTGCTTGAGCCGTCTCCTTGCTAGCCCGTGTTTAAGAAGGAGGAAAGCAGATGCACCCCGTGAGGAACAAGGTGGGGGGTCAGGCGCTGAGCTGCAAGTGAGTCTGTGAGCGCGCATTCAGTTTGTGTTACCCAGTTAGGGAGAACAGTAAAAAAAAAAAAAAAAAAATAATAATAATCAGGTTTCCCCTAAAAGAACAGACTCGTTCTTTTATTGAACCACTCTGGAGGCTCTGATGGTCCGAACGGGGCGTTAACATGTCCGCGCCTTAACACTCGGTGCGCCTTTTGTATGTGTCAAAGACTGAAAAATCCCCCGTAACTGAGACCGTGCCCTATAACCCGGTGCACCCTATGGTCATGAAAATACGGTAATTTAGCAGACTTTTTTTAAATAAAAAACAGATTTAGCCTCAAGCTAGTGCGGCAGATACAAATGACAATGTTACCTGGGGTAAGATGGCCTTCTTCTTTTTGGTGCATTTCTATACTTGATAAGCTCTTCATGAAAGTCTTTAGTAAACTCATCAAGTTTGGATGTAGCTCTAAACAAAAAGAAACAACAAATTATTTATGTTTCCCTTGTATGGAAGCTACTAATTCTGACAACTATAATTGATATTGTGCACATTTTAGCAATAGTGATTATAGAGTAATACAAAACAACTAACTTGTCTTGTCTGTGGTGTCTTGGTCTGTAGAAATCCTCCTTAGAAAGCAGAGGCTGTGCCATAGGTGGTAAAGGGAGAAGAGGAGGCTGGGCACCAGGGGGAACCCAGGGAGGGTTTAGCACTGGAGGTCCAGGGGCAAATACAGGCTGGGGCTGGTAACTGATAATGGGTGGAGGGATAAGCCCGGGCCCAGAGCTGTACGGAGGTAGATACGGCTGTGTTGGGGGTGGGTAGAGGGGAGATGGGTAGACTTGAGGAGCAGGTACAGGAGGTAGAGGCGCCTGTAGGTGAGTCTGTTCCCCTCTGTTTCTGTTCCTACAACAAATAAAATAAAACCAAAATTTTACAACAGAGCGTATGACACTGGATAATAGCAAGCATGTGGAATGGCCTTACCAGTGTCTGCCTCCACCTCTGTGGGACTGATTGTGTCGTGACTGGTGGCCTAGTGTTGCAGATAAACAGATGTCAGTAATCAAAGTTAGTATTTGCAGTAAACTCAAGATTTCATATTTCTTAAGTAAGCATCTCACCTGAGGAATGATGAGGCCTTGAAGGTGGAAGGTGACTAATAACTGGCAAATTGTATCTCTGTATAAAAACAAAAAGTGACCAAAAAACATTGAAGACAAACTGAAATTGCGAGATGTGTTTGAATAATTGATTTAATTCCTTATCTTGCATATTTTTTTCAGTAACATTCTAACCTAAAGCATAACTTGAGTAGGAATGTGCTCACCTGTGTTGCACTTTCTGATTTTCCTGAAGACTCCTGTTTCACAGCAGGCTCTGGATCAGCCTCATCAACTTCACTAGAGTAAAAGAGACACAAAAATCTCCTCAAGCCCAAGATCCTGTGTAAAATTCTTTCAGGGAGTAGAAAACCTAACTGCAACATACCCAGGTGGGGGTGGTTCTCCCTGGCTGCTGGAGTGCACTGGAGAATGGTGGTCAGAAACAGGTGCAGTAGCTGGAGAAGCATTTGGCTCTTCAGAGGCAGCCTCTGCATGAGGTGGACTCGGAGTTGAAGGAGAGAATGCAGAAGGAGTGCCAACGGGCAGGTTTTCCGTTTTGGGAGCTGTTGTGGCTGTACTTGTTGAAGGTGGGTTAGAGAAATTGGCCAGCAGAGGGTCCTGCTGCCTAGAATGAAGAGGCCTGACCAACTGGGGACGTGGTGGGGGAGGGACAGCCTGCTGGACTTGTTTGCGCCCATGTTTGGTGTATCCCGTCTCATTCTTGAAGTTGTTCACAGCCTGTAGAACAGAAAGAAGTATTACATTTCCAAAATGTTTGTAAAAATCCCTCCTGAAAAAAAGGTCATAGGAATACATCAATTTGTGACAGATTACCTGTCGAAGAAACTTGTTGGCAATCAGATTATCGGGTGAAACGTCAGACTGATTGCATGACGAGCAGATGTGCTCCTCTGAGTCCAACAATGCAGTTCGGATACCTGGAAACATATAATCTGATTTTAGAGGGAAGCTCCTTCATTCCTAAAGGATTCCAAGTGGTAAACTGCTTCCAAACCAATAGGGACTGCAACCAAATAACCCCTTTAATTCTAAAGATAAATGTAATTTTACACAAAAACTAGGCAATAATCTAAATACTCACATTCATCACAGTAACTGTTTCCACAGCAGGGTATAACCACAGCATCTGTCATCAGATCATTGCAGATGGGGCACAGCAGTTCATCTGGGATTGGGTCTGTATCATCCTCGGATGACGATTGCTCATGTGGAACGAAAGGAGGACGCTCCTTCTTTCCTTGAGCATACGCCTCCCTGGCAAAGGAAATTTGGATGTATGAGACATTTCCTGCTAAAACCAATTCTGAATGTTTTGATGCACTCAATGTGCTACAGATCTGACATTTCACACATACGCATCAATGGCAGGTATGGCATATTCTCCAGTGCTGGTCAACATGGCTCCCTTGGTGCCGGGGTCAGCTTTCACCATGAAGCTCTGAGGGATGCCCTTACTGATTTTTACAGGTTTAGGACCGTCTGCGCTTTTGTCTTGCACCTAGAAACATTTTTATTAGAAGATATATTTTTACATAAACAAAAATGTGCCTTTAAAAAGAAAAAAAGAAAAAAATCAAACAGACAAAAACATGATTACCACTGGCAAAGGGCATTGACGAATGTAGTGACCCGCCTTTCCACAACGAAAGCAAGTATAGTGAGCAGGTGGGGGTCCAATTGCCTTCTTTGAGTAACTAAAGGAAATGTATCAAAAAGGTTATGTTGATCCCTTATACGCACGTTTAAAAGGCAAAAAGGTGAGACGATTTAGCACGAAAAGACAAAATGTGTGACTACTGACTTTGCTGGGTCATAATCATGATTCGATTGAGTCATCATGGCTTTAATCTTGTCCTCCTCTGACGCATTTGCGTCAACCAGATTAGCGGTCTAAAAGTCAGCAGAGAAAATTGTTAAAAAGGATTTTTTATTTATTTAAAAGGGAGGTTAGGGGAGGAGCATTCAAAAATAGACATTCTCTTCCAAAGTGACCATGTAAACAAAATACCTTGGCAAGCTGGGCAAGAGACAAAGAAGGAGAAGAATCCGTCTGCAGGAGAATCAGAGCATATAAAGTTAACGTTACCCGTTAGGCATCTAATGATAGATTAGAACTCAAGACGCTTCCTGTGTCCTTGCAACATGATTGCGAAGACAATCACGTCCTTGCAACATTATTACAGCCTTTGCTGTTCTATCAAATACAGCAATCAACCATTCAAACAATGACAGATCCTCATATAATCTGCATTTAACATTAAATCTTCATCTAGTTTAGCTGTTGATGTTCAAACAAAACTCAGGTTTGCTCAAACTGCATCTGCTTTAGTTAACATAACAGAAAAGAAACACTCTAAAAGGCTAATTGTAAAAAAAAAAACAAAGTCACTTAGAAGCTAATTTTTTTGCCTACAAAGATGACGGTACATGGTTATACCGGTATTTTGAACCAAAGAAGGTAATTAAGTTTGAACCATTTCACATGGACATCCATAAATCCTTCTATTCTGGCCAAATTTATAAAACAATACAGTTCTGCTGTGGAGTCTATAGAGCTGCTAGCATTAAATGGCCTTAAACTCCTTTTTAGATGCATCAAGGTTATGGAACTACATAGGTATAATCAGCAAATTCTAGAAGTACACTATATGCACATCTAATCCTTAATTTAAAGTCCCACTCTGATTACTTTTTGATCGATTGAAAAAGTGTTCCCACTGGAATTAATTCCAATTAAGCTGCTGTAAGCCAAAAATAAAAAAAACCTGTCCTAGAAAAAGCTAGTTTTCTAAAGCAATGTTTCAGCAGAGCGGCAGACATTTATTTTCACTGCCGAGTTGTGGGCAGAAATTCTGGCACGGTGTGAGCCTGCCCTCATTTCCTGTAATCACTCTGTTTACATGCTCTCCCGCTAGCTTACAGCCCTTCACGACCCCAGCCTAACATTAGCTGTGCAACAAAAATGGCTATCAATACTGAAGCTATCCAGCCGTGTAATTTCGAGTCAGATTCCAAACGTGGATGAGGAAAACGTGGATCGGATCGTACGTAGATCTAGTCGTCAACAAATGGATACATCAGAATGGAGCGCTGCAGGGAGTTTGTGACGTGCTGGTTGTATATTTTTTTCTGCTGATTCACAACGATTTGAATAAAGACATTTTAAATACGCAAGCTTAATGTTGTTGATGCGTGTCTTCTATCCTCAGAAAAATAAACATCAATAATACAATTTTCATCAGAGTGGGTCTTTACCAAGGCCAAAGAATCAAACCTCAATGTCTAATGAACTTAATAGTTTGAGATTCTTTCCTGGACTTACGATAGGTTGGCAAAAAGCTGTGCAAGCTCTTAAAAAAGGCTAATTCTGCATTTACATATATAAAACTGGTATGACAAAAGAAACACATCCGGCTTTAGAGGAAAGCATAAGAGAAAACAAAACAGTTGTTAGCAATCCTTTCAACTGAATCCTGAAACGGTCAGTCAGTCCTACTTTGGAGGAGCAAAAGTTATGTTGATCACAAAGTTTGAGAAAAGAGGTCTTTAAGCAAAGAAAAATGTATTTTATACTACAAAAGGCAGATCTAAATGCATGTGACAAAGGTCTAATATTCAAGCTAGCAGGAGTAGGATCCATCGCAGTCTGCAGGGCACAGGAGACAGTGGTTATTGCTTTAGGCTGCGCAGGGAACACAAAGGGATCTGGTGCAAGCAGTTCTGACAAAACCACTCAACAGCTTTATTGACAGGTTCTGCAGCTTACAGGACACACTTCACCAGCATACGTCTCACTGCAGCAACCATTGGAGGCCTCTAAAGATCAACATGGTACTTAGATTACCATTGGGTCTTAATACTTTTAAAAGACAAAATTACATGTGAGGCAAAATCACAGTACCTTTTAATAACTAGCTCCTTAAGACTCCTCAATCCAGTTTTAACAGTACACATTAATCTAGCAGGTTTGATTGCAAGACAGAAAAAGGCACTTGAATTCTAAATGACTTTTGTGCACTTCAGGATTAAATTTTGTGTGTGTGTTATGTTCAGTCCATACCAGAACAAAAACAAAACAGCTTTCACGAAGAAATTGTACAAGACAGAATAATCAACATTATGTGTTACCAAACCACAGATTTTAGAACATTGTTGAGAAGGGTCAGTTGTTGACATTAAAAAAAAAAAATTACTGGCAAATCTGTTCCACTCACAACTTCTGTGTAATTGCAATCCACGTTAATTACAATCAACCCCAGTAAAACTGTCATTATTGTGGTTTTTTTTTTAAATAAACCAGATCATTAAAATTTTCACAGAAAATAAATTACAAGAAATTAGCAGCACAAAAGACCAACTTCCTTAAAGTGCATATGCCTGGCTTAAAGCAGGCTACAAAATCATTTAATTCTGCAACATTCATATAAAATTACTTTTTCAGAATATTTTAATAGAGCAACATTTCAAAAATGTATTCCATTGTCTTAAAAAAGGACGTTCTGCCAAACCTTCTCTCAATAAGCCACAATAACTTTAGTCTACTGATGTCATATGAGACACAAAGCAGAGATTTTTCTGATATGAACCGTGTTAAGTGTAGAAAACTCTCCTTAAAAAAGAACATCAAGTCACACAGAGGTTGAGATATCAACACAAATGTAAAACAAACAAAAAAAACACAGTAAACAAAAGATACAATTGGATTTTTGTTGACAGAATGTTCTTGAGAAGGGTGAATAAAGCCAAACAGAGTGGGAGAGAAAGAGGTGAGGAGAAGAGTGTGTTGATTTGGATTTGTTTTACATACGGGTCTAGAAGATCCAACCACAGATGTGTCAGAACGATCTCTGCAAAAAACAAAACAACATTGGCCATCAATGACAAGTCACACATTTACTTTAATCGACTTAATTATTGATTTAGATTTCTACAAGATTGGGTGAAATACGAATAGATCTGTCTGAGGCACGTTGTTATTTAAATCAAATTAACCTATACCATTTAAAAAACGTTTCAAAATGAAATAAATCAATTATAATCAATTTTGGAAAATACCATATGGATTGAGGCACGGTAGGTCTAGTTTACCATAATGTAAAAACGGGCAAGTGCCATTAGAGCACACAACACACATGTGATGACAGCAAAAATGATCATACCATCATTCCAGTCCAATGTGTGGAAACACTTTAAATTTAGAGAAGACATGTGGCCGTACAGTGTGGTAAAATGTTCTAATAATGATCCCCTTTGGATTATTTTGATGTGGAAAAACAACAGTTGGCTGAACTTAAATTAAACTAAAATGGGAAAGGATTTGACATTAATTATTGTTTACTTTCTTGTTTGAACACATATTTAACCCTTGTGCTATCCTATGACCCCACCCTTAGATTGTCGTGTTCTCTCTACCATGTGAAGGGGGATAAAGGTGGAAAGATTTCATGTAATCCATGGACACCAGTGAAGATCACAAATCATTGAAGAGAAAAGGTTCAGCGCACTGTCTAGTGAGTCTAGATGACCCAACGCCCAACGTTAAAGTGCCTAGGATATCACAAGGGTTAAATTACACTGGATTACCTTGCAAGAAATACGAAGAATCTGGAAAACTTCACCGTTTGTACTATATACCTGGTACTGTTCAGTACCAGGTATTTATCTCTGAGTCACACTGGTGAAAGTTTTGGCAAAAGATGTCCTGGATCCATTTTAGGTCAGTGACTCGGATTGTTTAAAATGAACAAATATCGACTATGAATCATATCAGGAACCACTGATTATTATGAATTCAAATCATTGTTAAAATGAATCAATGCACCCCTCTTTGTATCCATTGAATCAGATTAATTCGATTTAGAGTCAAGAGGTTCAATTTAACTCACAACTTGTTCAATTTCCTTCAAAATTTTCATTTAAACCAATTTGATTAATTAATAAAAAATAATTTTAACATTATTTGATATATAAACTGAACAAAAGTAGAAAGTTCAATTATAAAAACAATTCTTGTTTATTAAACTGAGTTATTTTTTAAACAGAAAACCAAAATCAGGAATAACTGTAAAGGAAAATCAATTGATTTGATGAATCAACACTAATGTTTAAAGTAAACCTCATGTTACTTTGGATTCATAGATTTATTTAACCCAGCCCCATCAGGATTTGGGGGATGGATTGTAAATTTTAGTTATACGTACACAATGAACGTCCTGCCAGCAGGCTTAACTCCACCAAGCGGAGTGCGGCGGACAATCACTGAAGCGTGTTTTGGGATGTGGGCCTCATCGTCTGTGTATTCTACGAAACAAAAGAATGTATTAGAAAAAAACTTCAGTGTACACAACAGCAGCATAATTATTAAGTTTAATTACATAAACAGCTTTTTGAGTCAAATCAACATAGGGAATTATTTTTGTTCTTCTTGCAACTAAAGGTTTATGAAAATGTAAGCACCGACAGTTGTAAAACATAACAGTGAGTTACTAATTCACATGTATATCAAACTATATACCACAAACTATATCAAATATGTTAACATTTCAAAGGCACTTTAATCCGTTATTCTTTCCAGAATTAAGGGTATGGTAACTGGGTTGCATTTAGTGTTTGTTTTAATGAGTATTTCTTGTAATCCTAATGCAGAACTTGACATGATCTTAGTCAACTATTACAATGACCTAGCAACTGACCATTACTTTTAACCACCAACCTTGGAAGTACCTCAATCCTTCGACTACCCAACCAAAACAGGGGTGAATGACGCATTTCTCTGCCACTGTGTAATGAGTCAATGGAGAGCAGTACCTTCTCGAGTCTGCGCGTTGGTGATCTGCAGGTCGCAGTCTGTGGCCTTGAGGCGCTCGCGGGCCATAATCTGCCTTTTCAGCTCGCTGAGGGTGATGTGCAGCCCATCGAACGTGACAGTATTGTAGTCCAGTTTGGAAGAAAATTTATAGTGAACACACGACATGTTTACAGGTCTTATAACTTATAAGCACAAGTTGGGGAGGAAAAAATAGTTCAAGGCCTGTTATAACAAAGCAAAAACAGTGTCAACACTGAACACAAGAGGCTAGATTTGGTGACTTTAATCAGTAAACCTTCTTTATATTCGTTGAAAACATTCTGAACAAAGAAAATGCTTAAATTGGGGTGAGTTTAATGTCGTTGAGGACGACAGTCTTTAAGAAAAATGAACGAGGGGGGTGAGGCCAACGTGCCATTAAGGAAGGAGCACAGTGTACCTCGCCAGTTTTTTTTTATATAAGTCCAACAAAGCACACAGTAGTGCGAACAAATCAAAGAAAGTCCATGTAGCACAGTGTGTTTCGTTGAATGGGTGTAAATAAGTCCGTGATCAACTGTCCTTGAAGGAAAGCCCAAGCCGCAGCAACGCTAGCCTCTCGTGTAGCTAGCAGCGGGCCATGAGCTTCCTAACATCAGTCCGTGTGTTACCGTTTTGGCTACCGGATATACGGTTATTTTCTATCGAACGATGACAACACAAAAAAATCCACAGAGTCCAGAAATGGAATCGAAATTCCACTTTGAGTCCAAAACGCGAGGTAGACCCTAAAATTATATTATCATGTTGAACCGCTCCGTGAAGGTGTTAAAATGGCTACGGCTAGCATGCTACATGAAGACGAGCTAACACATTACGAAACACCAAAGGCCTAAACAAAAGCTAACGACTACTAACGCTCAACTGCGCTAACTCTGCTGCCCTGGTTAGCTGTCGAGCGAGCTGGAAGGAAAAAAAAATCCATCCGTCGCACGGTCAGAGGAAAAAAATCCACTTTGATCCAGGATGACCATCAGTCGATGAAAACCGAGAGTTATCCAGGGGGTTATTCACTTTAAATCCATAGAGTTAAAGTCGCTGGTCCACGATTCTTCGCTCCTCGCTGTTTCATCAAAATGGTTCTCAACGGAACCGGATGTGCTCAGCACGTACCAAGTTTTTTTTTTAAACTTCATTTTTTTAAATTTTTATTTTATTTTATTTTTTTGTAATAAAAAAAGTTCATTATTTAGTTAAAAATAAATTTCTACAATACAAAAACATACAGACTGTATCACACAAATAATATAAAAAATATTAAGGTAAAGAAACCCATTTAAGCTTGGACCTGTTAAATTAAAGTCTTTTAGAAAACTTTAATTTATTGTTTAATTTTATGTTTATTTATGTTTAGTTTACATAAATTTAAGAGATTTAAAGTAAAAAATAAATAATAAATAAAAAAGCTTTGTATGAAAATACTGAAAGGTAGTTTGGTCTTAAATTATATATTTTTTTTTAATAATGAAAAACGTCGCCAGCATCAGTAAACCACCAAAAGCTGCCAAATGAGCTGGAGTTTGATGAGCTTTAGAATTAAAAATCTTACTAAAAATGCACAAGAGGTACAGAAATGTGTTTCAAAACCAGAACAAAGTATTGGAAACTTTTTAAAAAGGCATCTATCACTGGCTGTTTATTAATAAACTTCCTTTACTTTTGGAGAAACCAAGTATATTTGTTCCCTAACCTGCCCTTGTACTCTTCAGTCACATGCTTAGAAGTTTCTGTTAGGTGTCATGACTTAATCATTATAGTTTTTGAACCAACAGGCAATGTGTTGGTATTAGGCACACAATGGCTCATCAGCTTTCCTTTGTTCTTTATCCACCACTATGAATTGTTGGTTTGGCATTACCATCCTGCTCGTGTGTATCTGGAGGTCTTACAGGATATTTGCTCAGTCATTCTCTATCGTTTTTTGGAGGTGTTTCCCACTTTGACCTTGGGGTTTCCGGTCCATATTCTACACACGTATCTGCACACTATCCCAGCCACTTGGTTGTGTCGCTCCATGTATGTTTTCCCTGGCAGCATATATACACTGCAGTTACAGTATATTTTGCTTTTGTTTGTCTTCTTTAGATTTTTGTTTGTTTATTTGTTTTGATAGCTTGTAATAAACCAATTCCAAACTCCAATTTTCCATAACCTCAATGAGTTTGCTATAAAGACAGTTGCTATAAAGTTCTGTTGATGGTTTATAGGGCCTGGAGCAGTCCAGTTTTTCATACATGAGGCTCTTCTTGGATGTCTACCACTGTGTGTTCAGAGATGTTGCTATGCTTTTCAGAGAGATCAGCCATTGAGCATTGCTGTAGTGTGCTGCCTCCATTTCCCATGTACTTTTCCAGTACTGTTCAGTTTCCAATCTTAGTGCGTCTACTCTGCTGTCATGACCCTGCCACTGAGTGTGTACTTTCACTGGCTGAGTTACTAACAGCCATTTCATCCATCTGGCTGGAATGGCGGCTGGTCAAGCAGCCATGATTTTTGCCTCCAACTGTTGCTTCTATGGTGGGTATTGTTTTTCTCCCAGCTCGAGGATCACTGTTGCTAATGAAGGACTGTGGTAGGAATTGCCCTCAATGCTTCATTCACTGTTTCCAGTAGACTGTCAGGTGGTACTTCACTTAACCATTGTAATTACTGTTGGGATTGCCTGGTGTTTATTCTAGCTGTGATCTCAGGTTGTGACAGCAGTTGCTGTTTGTAACATTGAGGTACCAGTCACTTTGCAGTCAGCCTTGATTGAGGGTTTTGAAGCACCCGTTGATTCCACATTCTTTTCATGTAACCTTTCTCAGTAGGATTACTATACTGTTATCATGTGAAAAAATTAGGACACCCATGTGAAACCCTGTTTATTTTCCCACATATTTTGATGCATGCACATTTAGTATCATTTTGAACATGACTGAGTGATCCATGTGATATAACTTGACATTAATTTGTTTAGTCAATTTAAAACTTTCTTTGACCTCCATTCAAATATGAATTTTTTTTCAGATCTTTTTTTTTCTATTAGTAGAATAATAGTAATATTTTAGTTCTATTTTTATTAAATCAATTTCTTCTTTTTTTAACGAAATTATTCAAAATAAAATTGGACTGATATATGTACATTTTTTTTAAGACAGCTGATTTTTTTAATGAGGGTGTCCTAATTTCTTCACATAATTAACATTATTTTGTTTCACAATACAAGTTCCACTTTTGTTCACTTTATGTCACTTGTTATTTGAAAATAGCTTTTATTACCAGTAAAATTATTTTTGAATGGAAATTTGAAACATTAAATCAGTAAGATTCAAACATGTGAACCTGTAAATTGCTTTTGAATCAATATTTTGGTATAGTGATACTCAGCCTAATTACAGACACAGAGTTGTTGTGATGTCTGGTTACCTAAATAGAAGTGGTAGTCGTTTCTACTTCTAGTTTTCATTTGTTTGGCGTTTGGAGAGTGAATTCAGGCAAAGATGAGGCAGAAGGATGTTGAGAGTGTGTTTATCAAAGAAGCATGTTGACTTGCCTGCACCCTCACACCCAAAAAGGCTTTTGTGAAAAAAAAAATAGATTTAGTAGAACAGAGTTTAATAATAGAACCTGTTTTGATGGAATGGAAGGTAAGATGAAATTATTTATTGTTCTGGCCCACAGGTTTATGACAGCATGCCCTCATGTTTCTCATTGGATAGAATGTTTTCTTTTTGTCATTGGCTTTTTTTGTCTTGTCTTTATGGTTTGTGAGGCTAAAAAAATGTAAAAATCATCGCAGTCATTTTAAAGGGTGACTGCAAAAAAAAGGTTTTGTTGGGCAACTTCTTTTGTGACAGTGCAGACCACAGTTTCCTGCAGTAATAAAATGGCTGCTGCCATGGCAATGTACAAGGTCTTGTCATCTGCCTGCTGTTTTGCTGATGTACAGTTTGTCTTTTAAAGCTTTTTTTCCTACCCTGACATCATCTTTAATGCTGCTTATCCATGCATGGTCACATACAGCAAGGCGCTGGTTATATACTGTGTTACAAATGGAAAATTATTGATTAAACTAGTCATGTATTTGTACCCTTCTTGGACAATATAATTGCAAGGACAGAATCATGAATACATGATCAGAAAGAGGGGACTGAGGCTAAAAAAATGTTTTTGCTGTTCTGATGAGGCAAAAGAAATCTAAATTGTTGTTATTGGAACAAGTCCCTAAGTCCTCTTGGTTCAAGAGCAAGTCAAAGTCGAGAAAACACAGATATGATTTTAATACTATGCAGTTTATGCTGATGGACTAGTGGGTTGTGACTGAAGTGATTAGTCATAGACACAGTCCTAAAAACTCCTGCGTGAATCCAAAAAAGAGCCAGCAGATGATGCAGTAGCAGATGAAGAGATGACAGAACAGACAGAAGAGGGCAGCAGAGGAAGAGAAAACTGCCACCTCGTGATTCGCAGCGCTTTAGTAACAGAAACGGTTGTGCTGCACCTCAAAACACATTTAGTTTTCCTTAATGTTCCTTTATTGAACGCAAATACAAAGTGAAAGACACATTCAGAATAGCAAAATCTTGTTTTTTACACATATGGTTGCACCTGCATACAATGCACACTCCAGCACAGTCAGGCACAGATGGGTATGGGCTTTAATGCATCTATTAGGGTAACAATTTTAAGCATTTGAGATACAAAAAGAGGGCAGACACATGTGAAATGCTTATGGTTATGCTAAATGTATTTGCAGTGATTTCTGTTTGTGTGGTTGTTACTTTTGACATTTTTACCCCATTCTGCCCGTCCTCCCATAAGCACACATTCACTCTCATTTGCACAGAAGTTACAGATGCGTGGTAGAGCTGAGCTGCAAAAAGTGAACATTGTGGATACAAAAAAATGAAAGTGTTATTTCATTCCTGCCGATGGCATCTATAAAAATGAGCTTCCGTCATAACATTGAAAAACATAATTATTTGAGAAAAGTAGAGCTGAGTTCTACATCAAGAGAACCATCATTATTGTTATTAGTGTTGTCCTCTCAGTGACCCTTCGCGTGCGTCTCGTGTTCTCAATGCATTGCCTCTCCTCTCAGACAGGTGTAGTCCTCCTGTTGGAAGCAGTGTTTCCTGGGAGCATCTCTGTGTTGTTGAGAGTGACTGAAGTTGTCAAATCATCCAAACTCATGGTGATCCTTCCATCCTTGAGAGGCGATGTTAGGGTGTACAGCAAGAACTCCGAGTCCAGAGTCATTGGCGTTTGCAAACCTGCCATGACAGCAACTTTGCTGTCCGGAGAGACGGATGGTGCCCGGTCATTGACCAAGGGGGCCTGATAAGTGTTTGAGTTGGTGTCTCCAGTGCTGAGGGTGCTTTTGTGACTGCAGCGCCGGCTGCGGTTCTGATAGTAACGGTCACGGTAATATGAAGAGTTACGGGAGATGGGAGGCTTTAAGAGGGAAGGCCTTCCGTTAGTGCGCCGCTGCCTGTGTCTTTCTATGAACACATGTACTGCCAGGACCCCCACTATCTCAGCAAGCACGAAGGACAGAGCTCCAAAGTAAAAGGACCAGCCGTAGGAGTAGCTCTTCTTGTTGTCACTCTGACTGGGGTCACCTGAGTTAGCTGATATGTAGACAATGATGCCAATGATGTTGCTGAGACCTGCAGAGGGAGTAAAAGAGACGCAGAAGATGAGTTTGTGATGGATATTAACAACTGCTGGGCGGGAGCTGCTGATAGTCTTATGCTACATACATATCAGGTCCTTGAAAGTGCTTTTATGGTGTTCACACTGAACTATCACTACTAGGACATTTAGCCATAGTTGGACGAGGCTTGGTGCAACATGTTAAAGCGGTGCAAATCTCACCAATCTTGCTTCAGGCTTTTCCTTTTAGAGATCTATTAAACTATTTAAATAATTTGGCATCATATAATTCCATCCAGGCACAAACCGCAATTATAAATTTCTCCTCCATGATCGATTTTCAAATGGTTGGCAACTCCGTGAATTAAAAGGGATGCCACCCACAAGTCACTACCAAATCTGAGCCCCCGATTGGTCGAAGTTCGACTGGTTTAACTTTCGATGCACGTTCAATGGCCATGTGTTTTGTATGTAGAGTTCAAAAATGGACTTAAAATTTGTGTAGTGGCATGTGAACTCAAAAATTTTGATTTATTCAGTTCTCATCTGTCTGCCCAGCTTTTGGACAGGACAAGTTAAAAAAAAAAGAAAGAAAAATAATTTACATCAACGTTTCTTTGGAAGTGGTTGCTTGAATGCATGTTGTCAAAGCCGGTGTGAACATACCATTAAGAATATGGTAAAACAACACAACGGTTGTCAGGTTGATTGTGTTTGTACTGTTGTAACCCTGGAGATGCTTACTGTTGTATCATTTAGATTAATGTGTGTTTGTGTGTCTGACCTGCAGAGACAAAGAGAATGCCAGCGGTGAGAATGACATTGTATCGTGACTTGTAGAACTCGCTGGCAGCCACACAAACCCCTCCAAGAAATAACAATCCCACACTGAGGATGGGGAAGAGGCTGGAGGCCCGAACTGCCCCTGAGGAGAGGAGAAGCATATTCAGCAAAACACAAACAATTGAATTTAATTCTGTGTTAATAATCTAAGTCATCACTTTCTAGCTCAAACTTAAAGGTGATAGTCAAAAACAAAGTGAAAGTTGGAGTCAAATGAGTCCGTAATGAATACCGTAAGCACTTTTCCAGTAGTTAAAATAAAAATCAAGATGTTGATATTTAGAAAAGGCAAATTTGATGCCATAGCTGCTTTATGAGACTGCATGCAGGGAAAATGGACTCATAGAATAGAATATTCAACATTGCCTGTTGAATGTACTATTGTACTCACGTAGTAAATACTCTGCAGCATCCTGTTCATAGTCTGCATCATCAGGAAAGTGATCAATGTTTTTGCAAACACCTCGAAATATCCCTGCAGACAAAAAGAAATACTTTACCTGTGGGCCAGATCATTTGGAAGCCTACCTGCACACACTGGCTTAACCTCTTAGGACTTGGCGTCCTTGTGTGGACATCACATTTTGGGACTCAGTTTTAGGTCCATTTTTTAGGTTTTAGACAACCACGTAAAACATGGAAAGAGAACGTTAGAAACAGCTCTCTCTGACATCTAAAAACAGCTTATTCTCACGAAAAGAACATATTTTGTGCATAGAAAGGAGCTATCTTCTCATTCAAACAAGTAATCACAACATCAGTTATTATACATAAACTCTGTAGATAAATTAACTCAGTTAATCTATCAAGTGCAAATTCACAATCAATGCCATAAACATCAAGATAAGATTGTTTTTAACTAAGTGATTCAAAAGATTATTGATCATTGTGAGCGAGTTCAGTCCAGATTATTCCAAAAGCACATATTGCCTTAAATGGCTTTATTTTAAAAGTCTTTAGAGGTGGTCAACAAAACCAGTTTACCGGTAAGTGTTTTCAGTGTAATTCCCCCGTTCAGCAAGAATGAGGTGATAATGGAGCGGAGAACTCTTAATCTGGACCACCCAACTCTGGATATCCAGATCTACCACCCTTTTCAACTTCTCCTTGCACTGGTTGCTACTGATTAGTTGACTCATATGTCACCACGATATGATTAACTGATCATACCCGAGCCAGGTAATAAATGAATGTAATAGAAAATCAGATGTTAAATCTGATTAAAATCAAAATCCAATCAAAAAAGTAATTGGATTTTATTGTACTGGTGATGGTGTTTTTCCCATGAAATGTGGCCTCAGCAAATCAAATTCTCCAAGTATTTCTTTACTGATCACGTGTGTCTTGTACTTACATATAGCACTTCAATTTAGGAATATGCATAATGTGATGCGCAAAACAAGCAGCAACTATTGTTAGCATGTGTAGTTGAATAAGTGAAGATATAATTGTATGAAATATGATCAAATTCTGTTTCTAACATCTTTAGCTGATTTGAAATCTGGAAATACTTTCTGAATGTTTATATCGTTAGTATTTACATAAGATGTTAAGAGGATCTGTGAATATAATCAAAGCAGCAAATTATTTCATACTGACTGTTTCACAGCCAAAAGCTTCCACTGTTTTTCACTTTAGCACAAAAACTGCGGGGCGGGAGCTGCAATCGGTTCATGGATTTCAGTGACAGAGAAGAAGATGCATCCAAGCTTCACATAACCAAGATGAGGGTGGAAGGCATGGCGTAAAACCCTTAGATTAGCCCCTTATTTAAGGTGAATTGTACCCTAACATTACAAATGTCATGTCTTGTCGTTCTTATCATTTGTCCTGAGTTGTGCACTTCTGGTCTGTCATCTGTGTTGTCTCGTGTTGCACTTCCTGTTTTATTTTGAAACACTAACACTCCTCTCATTTCAGGCCATGTTCCTTCCTGATCTTGTCTGTTCCCCACAGGTGTGACTGTGTAATTTCCTCTGATTGGTTCCATCTGTGTTCCCTCCCTCATGTCTTAAATAGTCTGTCTCCCTTTGTCCTGTGCCAGGTTGTTTGGTTATTTCCAGAGCTATTGTTTAAGCCTGTACAAGAAATTAAAACCACTAAATCTCTGCATCTGGGTCCAGCCCTGTGATCATTCCTGACAACAAACTCCTACCCTCAGTGGTTAGGAGGAGGCAGAGCTGTGAACTAAATCACAACTGCAGATCATTGACCCCCCCACTATTCCCACAGCATTCTGCACATTAGAATATATTAATCCCAGTGATACAGACGGCCAAGCACAGAGGAGGACACTATCTTTGCACCTTCTGTTCCACACAGTCCTCCAAATATACCTAAGGCTAATCATTTCTGGTGACCTTAATTTATTAAATACTGTATATGCTACCAGTGTTCTATTGTGAACCCATTTCAAAAATGCAGTATTTCGTGCATGTATGACTTAAAGTGTAAAAAAAATTAGATTGAAAAGATTTAGCTTTTTATGTAAGCCCAGACATCATTGATCTCTTATAAGTGTGTTATCTAAACTCAGGGGAGCGTTAGAGTTGAAAACTATGAGTCCAAAGTAGAAAACACCAACTTTCTAACATGAATGAAATTTAAAATTAAAGCATTTAGAGTAGTAACCCTCTACAAAGATACTGCTCATGGTCAAAATGCAGTTTGATACGTTCAGTGTGAAACAACATGTACCGGTATATAATGGTGAAATGGGAATATGTGCATACTTCTATAGCGTTTTTCTTCCTTGATTAAGGCCCAAAGCCCTTTACAATCCCATTTACTCATGAACACACACATTCTTACACTACTGGCAGCTCTCCTGCCGTATTTTCTAACTGTTTTCTAATCGTTAATGCTGCTTTACTGCAACTGCCTTTCCTGGTTAAGTTAATCAGCTAATAATCCCCAAAGCTTTATGCGGAAGAAATCCAGCTGTTGTAAGAAGTTCAAAATAAAGTCCAGTTCCACATTAAAATCACTAATTTAGAATTAGTTTCATTGATCTCCTTGGTAGTGATCCCACGACCTTTTTTTTAATACATTGCATGAACAAATGGACACACACAACCACATATCCATGCGTGTGCTTGTGTGCACCACACTGACCACAGACCAGTGGGATCAACAGATCTATGGCCCAAATACTAGCAACAAACACCGCAGGACACTCCCAGATATACAGCATTTTTTCCATGCCTTTAGCAGTCACACACATTTTTGTGGAAAATGGAAGCCTCTTAAATATTTGATGCGTTGACATCACATATTTAAATACTAAACTAAAAAATGCACTTTATCTGACTTTGCAGTAGTTGAGAGACGAGGATCATGGGCCGTTATTTCAAGTTCCAACCTGATTATCTTTTTCAAAACAAAAACCAAGAAAATAAATTTCAATGGTAGTCTAAGGGCTGAATTAGAATGTAACAAGCCACCTTTTGATTACTTTGTGAATTAACCTGGCTACGGTTACTTTTTGCTGCCCGTTTTACTTCAAAAGTCAAAGTTTACACTTTTGTTTTGAAGTTTTGGAGCCCTCTGTTTAATTCTAGATGTTCTAAGATGTATTTGCAATAAATCATCTTGATTCACATATTTTTTGTAGAAAAAAACAGTCATTTTTCAGAAGATGGCATGGTTGCAAATGTAATATAACCTAATGATGCTCCTTATTAAGGTTTGCAATGAGAGATGGCGCCTTCATTTACAGCTGCATCCTTCAGTACAGACTTTCAAAATAAAAGTAGAAGAAGTGGTGTTCCAACACTTTTAAAGTGTTACATTAATTCTCTTCAATGGGCGGCAGTTTAGCTCAGGCAGTGGAACAGGTCATCCAACAACCAAAGGGTTGGCGGGGCGATCCCTGCTCTCCCCAGCCAGCTGTCACCCCCCAAGCGCGGGTGGTCTGCAGCTCACTGCTCCTCCCGGGGGGATGGGTAAAATGCGGAGAAGTATTTCCCCATCGTGAGATAAATAAAGTATCAATTAATTATTATTCTTAATTGTTATTATTAATTATTATTATCAAGTGTAAATAAATCTGCTAAAAGGTTTGATCAGTTCATAAGAGGAGAAAATAAGAACAACTGTTTTTTTTTTTTGACCTGTAGCCCCTTTGCTCAAGGACAAAACTTGAATGATCAAATGTTTTTCAGTTTTTCTTTTTGACCCCATTCAAACCAGACTGCTTTATTTCACTTCTTAAGAATTTCCCCATGGGGTTCCATCTGTCTTTATGTATCAGGGCTGCAGTGAGATAAACAGTCACTTCCAAACTTCTCTTGTCCAGGAATTCTGTCCATCTGCAGCTTTATATTTAATCTACATCTCTTTTTTTAACTCTAAGAAAACTGTGGAAAATTCAGCTGTGATGGTTTGCACAAAGAGGGTCTCTGTGAGGACTTTAAGTGAGGATTCAGGGCATGTCACAGCACAGAAAAAGCTCTGGGGATGTTACCAATGATCCCTTAATGGCCTCTGATTATGGATTTGTGCCTATATTTGTCCTGTTAAATCTCGCTGCTGCCTTTGATCACATCAATGTAAGCACTGATGACACATATGCTTAAGCATTTTATTTGGATCAAAGGAACTGCATTTAACTTAAGTTTTACTGAAATATTGGATCCCTTAATGAGTTCAAACCAACCTTAAAGTGAATTCATGCAGATGGTCAGAGTCAGAGGTGTTCTTGTAAAGTACTGTGCTCTGGGAGAGTCACACGCATCCCTTCCACTGTCCACTTCTACTGTCCTTTCAAAAGTTTTGCAATAACTGGTTTGAGTATATTTAAAATTAGCAAGAGCTTCTGGCACCTTGACTTTTTTTTCTTTTTACTTTTTGAAATATTAACTAAACCATCTTTTAATTTACAATCTTGGGTACAAATGCAAGTTTTCCTTTTTCTAAAAAGCAACACAGCCCACAGCATGTCTGTGATTTTGCAGATATAGGCTTTTCCATTTCTTCCCAGTTTTCTATGAAAACTACAAGTCTAGAAAAAGTCTGTTCAGAAACTGATTGGTTTCCCTTTTAAAGTTTTATTAAAATCATATTCTGTCAACTAAGCCAATTCTCCTTTTTTAGTAATTTATAATGTTTTTTTGTTACTTTTCAGAGACATAACACACATAGAGGGCTGTTCAGATTTATTTTGTATTATCAATTAAGGTCTTCATCAGATTTATCAAATCAAGATTTGTTCTTGCATCTGGTGATGGTATTACACACTGATAACCCTTAACTATTAATTGAATACCTGTGGCTCCACTGTTTTTCTATAGTCCTTTAGTAAAAGACAAAATTCAGTTGTGTTTTAAAGCAAAGACAGCATCTTCAATTGACTCTTTTAATGTTTTTTCTCTCTATTTTATGGAAAAAGCAATTACGTGTGTCAAAGTGAATTGCAAATAAAAGAAAAAGATTAAAAACACACACGCTTTCCTATTTTCTAAGGCTCAAGCCTCTTATTTCCAAAAGAGCTTTTATTATTGCTTTAGACTCAATTCCTGCTTCTTTCCTTACCCAAGGGGGAAATAAGACTTTGGAACCAAATTTTGGTCAAATTCGATTATTTTTTAAGTTCTTGTTAAGTTCGTCCATTAACTGTATTTGCTTCTAAATGTGTTTATTGTTGCTATGGTTACACATTATAGGAAGTGTCAAACACTAAAGAGAAACTAGAACAATAAAAGTCTAAAATGGTGTAATGTTTACAGCTGGGCCGCTCAATCCTGAGATCAAACTATCGTGCCTGTTTTCTAGGGTCTTCCAGCACTTCTCGAAGCCGGTTACCTGGTTCAGGTGAATTTAATTAATCAGAAGGATGAGAAACCTGAGTTAGCCAATCAGTAGAAAGCAGTGCAGAGAAAGTTGGGAAACAAGCAGGGAGGTAGATCTGGATTGGGCAGTCCTGGTTTACAGCAAGAAGGAAGTGAATTTTCTCTGGTAAAATCAACAAGTTTCTCAGACAAAATGAATCCATCTGGAACTATTTCAGAATGATCTTCAATGTGTGCTGCTCACGTTTTTTTTTTTAGCTAGGCTAACATTTATTTATTTTTGGCTGTGGTTGTTAACTGCTTCCATCCTGACGCTGCCTGGACCTAAACTAACGCTGGTTCCAAACCCGGTGCAGAAGTCCACTGAGCCCAGGGGGCCTCAGCAGTATGTGACTGCTGTTAAAATTTATTAATTGAGCTAAATATAAAATAACACAATAACATTAGTTTGCACAATTAGAATCTTTCAACAATTCTTTTAATGCTTAGTGAAAATGTACATTGTAGCATTTTGGATTTCCGTAGCGTGACAATTTTTTCAGATTGAAGACAACTTAATAAAAATGTTGTGTTTGTGGCAAAAGTGGGTAGCAAAGAAGATGAAAAGACTGCTAATGTTTGCCTCTACTGAGGACACAACACTCAAATTAAATCCTTTTACTGGGTTTTTGAGGCAAACACATAATACATTTAAATCTATGCTTTAGCTTTTTCTTTAATCAGAGTGGTTTAGTAATGTAAATAGCAGAAACAGTTTTGTTTGGACACTTTCATTCAGTTCCGCAACACGGGGTTGTTACAAATATTCTGTGATTTACTGTTGTGTATATTCATAACAAACTTAAACTTAATCTCTCCCTGAGCTGATGTGGATTTAGGTGCACAGTGGAAGTATAAACTGCTTACAGAATGTTAACACACCATTTGAAAAAGGTAGCCACAAACTAAAAATGATATTTATGCAGTTTTCAGACAGTCTCTTGTGATAATGCTAAAGGAACTGTACCAGCTGTACATGGTCATATCAGCATCTGTTGGAGATAAAAGTAGCTGCTTGCCTTATTAAATACAAATGCTGTATTTGTATTTAAGCTTAACAGTTAAGCATATTTCTTTAAAACCATCTCAATTTGTCAACTAACTTTTTTCCTCTGGATTTTATTCACAAAAGTTAGACTCCGTCTGCAAGCAGGTTTGGGATTTGATGCAAAGGGATGCGATTTTGTTTAATTTTGGTTCAAAACTGGAAAGAATTAAAGACAAACTAGACCATTTGTAAAGGCTCAGCTGTGCCATTTTTTGCACAAGTACTACTGTATTATTGACAGTGTCTATAAAGGTTATGATAGCCATCACTAAGTTGTCATGGTTACCAATACAAAACTATTTCAGTTGCTGACACTTGAGGAGGTACAAAAATAGCCGTAGTTTTTCATAAATTCAAATCATTTTTGTAACTTTTCATCATCTTCAAATGTAACATTTGACATTGTTTTTGTCAGTAACTTTGAGGGATGGTGACAACACTCACATACACACACAGGATTAATGAAAAGTCCTGAGATCAAGATGATTTTAGGAATATTCTATTAATTACTTTTGATTTTAAGTATTTAAGTAGTTAATTAAGTAGTTTGAGAGAATAAGAGTAAAAAAAACACAATAGTTGAGATATTTAAAAAAAAAGTTTAAAGTATGTAAATAAAAAATAGTGAATCACTTAAAATATAAGTTCCATCAAAAACAGATCAGTTTCTCTTTTTTTGCGTCTTCCATGCATGCACTGAGAAGCGGCTGGGTGGTCTGTTGGCTGACTGGTACATTAGGGTTCGTTTTCACAGGGGCTCGATGAGCTTCATCCAGTTTGGGTTTTTGGGTAAGACCCTTCACGCCACTGCCCTTAACTGTGTAGCCACAAAGCAGGACTGTGTCTGACTTTCCCTGTGCCGGTCCCCAGCCAGGATAAAAAGTACAGGGTTGTGTCAGGAAGGGCATCCGGTGTAAAAAAAATCTCTGCTTAACCACCAGTGTGAATCAGTGAAAGCTGATTCACACTGGTGGTTTAGTAGAGATATTTATAAGAGGGGATGTATAAGGTAATATATTAAATTTCATAAAATATTAAATGATATATAGGATACTATTTTGGACCATAGCTTTAATATTTTGAAACATGTAGAAATTATATTTGTCAGTAAAAAATCATGAAAGGTTTGTAAATACAGTTTATTAGCATTTCAAAAAAATAATTAACTGCATTAAATTTCTCAAATACCTGGTTGCAAAGGACCATATATGTTAAAATAGACTTTCTAGAAGTCTAAGATTAAACAAGTATAATTACCTATAAATAATTAAAAGCGTAAAGGCAAACAAGCTTTGCCTGACTTTCTACTTAAAAAATGATCTAATGATGGTAACACTTGTGTTTGAATTTGTCAAAAACTAAGAATCCTTCAGTGTTTTACCCTCAGTGCAGCAGGTTCTCCACAGACCGGAGTGGGTCAGGACCTCTTCGTTCTTGTGGACTGTCTCGTTGTCATTCAGGTTTTTGGAGCGGCACACCCCACGAGAGTACAGCCAGTAGTCCGTGCCCACGGCGATGGTCATGAGGCTGAACGCGCAAAAGGCTCCCGCCGTGGTCAAAAGCATCATCATCCCCCGGTTACACACCCTCATGGTCCACCGCTGAGCCAACACTTGCGGGATTCACAAACTATTGAAGCTGAACTCCCCTCGTCTTATCTTTGCGTGGATGATCCGGCTGGCCGAAGGCAGGGCATGTTGCAGTCTGTGCGCCGCTCATGAGGCCGGGCAGCTGCTGCAACTTCACCCAAACTTTGTGGGAAGCGCTCAGAGGTTTCCGTTGAGCGCAACCTGAAACCCACAGGATCAGCAGCTGCTCCCTGGACTCAGTGTGCTTTGTTTTCCAGTTAGCAAGATAACCCCGCCTGCAATTGCGCGCGCGTTTGTAGGAGCCCGCCGGCGCGCGCGCTGGACTTCAGCACCATGGAGAGCGGCCACCCCAGAGTCCAACCTGCTCCTTTGTGACAGAAAGCGACTTTGTGACAGTTTTTAAATACATGTTATAGGTGGACAATAGCTGAAAGTGATATTTCTCTAAAGGTAATTAAATAAGTTTTTTGTTTCACCCAATCAGAGTTCATTTAGGAGACATTTAGAGACATTTCAAACAAACTGTCTTAGCACAAATCCAAACTTTTCTTCTTCTAGTTTAATAACATTTTCCCCACTTGAAAAAAGAAAACATGGTCAGTTTGGATTAATATTTTTTAATGTTCATTTTTGTATTTGGCACTCATAGGCAGATAAAAATGGTGCATGCATCACATTTGTACTATCATTCTCTTATTCTCCCTGGTTACCTTCATTTCCTCTCGACCTACGACCTTTTGCATAGTATACCTCCCATCGACATTCATTTCACCGACTTAACTTATCCTAAATGAAAATGTTTGCTGAGCAAAAAATAAAAAATAAAAATTAAGCAAAAGCAAACAAGATAGACAAGATGACTGCAATCAGGTCAAGAGGAGGAGAAAGGCAAAAAAATGAAGGTAAATAGGGCTCAAGAAAAAACTAAATAATTTTAGTAAAATATTACAATGTACATAAACAATAAAAATATTTCTTAGCTCTTAATCCCGTTCCTATTTACACACATACACTGAAACACAAGTTATACATAAGTAAGTGTACATCAACCTTTAAAGATTTTTATAGTCATTTTTGGGCACAGCCATACAGCCTTTGCTGAGATTTGTTTGAACCAAAACATTTAGCTGTGCAGATTTCAATATTACTGAAGAGAGGAAACACAGAGTGGAAAACTAAAGCTGAGTTTGGCTTTTTTTTTTTTTTTTAAACAGGCTTGGAATACGAATGAAGGACACCTCACAAAGTTAGTTTCCTCATCAGAAGCAACTCTTACTACAGAACCTGGACTGTATGGCATGCATAGAGGAGCTCCATCACGACGACTGTATAGGCCTACACAGCACTAACCCACTGTTCACACAGTGCCAGAAAGAGTAGGCAAAAAGAAACGTACCGTTAAATTGACGTATAACCGTTGAACAGGCAGTTCTACGTTTTTTCCTTTGTCTTTTTTTTTTTTTTTTGCATCACCTTGGAAGACGAGACGTGCTTTAAAAAGAAGTCCAGTTTTGACTTGAGGACACGAGGTTGTAATTCAGGGAATTTATTTCTCAAAAGTACTCCTTCCCTGCAGAATCTCACATTGTACCATGGCACAAGTGAGAGCACGCACATGACATATTGATTATGGAATATTCCTGATGTGACTGTTTTAGGACAAAAAGAATTGTTGTTGGTTAATAAAATGTTTTTCAGAGATCCTTGGATCTCTTTTCCGTTATCGTCAACAATCCCAATCCTGCTGCTTCCTGAAAACCAGCACTATGAAGTGGGTGAGTCCAGCAGTAATGTTGTCATTTGTATTAATTGAAGTTTGTTTGAGGGTTATGGTGATATGTTTAAGTGAGATACAGTGGCTGTGGAGGTTATAATGAGTTCCTAAGTCTTGGGTGGAACCAGCTGGACTCATTTTGGTTGGGCTAAGGATTGATATGTCTGGGCTACCTATAGAAATCAAATTTTGTCCTCAAACTTGTATGACAAATTCTGGATTGGTGTAGGAGAAGCCCTGGAATTCGTTCTGGTCCAGGTTCATGATGAAGAGCTTGTCAGTCGGCGTCAGCTCCACTGGCATCTTCGTGAACTCCTTATCGAAGTTCCCAACATCTTGGCGAGACTTCTGCCACAAAGACACGTGAAGAGAACGCAGAGTTAGAAACAGACTGAGCAAAGGGGAAGGTAGAAAATGCAGCGATATGAAGGTCGCTTGAAAAGCACATGTAAGAAAGGTGGGGGAAAAAAAGGAAAGCAAAGTTTGTAGCACACTACAAAACAGAATACCCTGCAGCTAAGACAGACACTGTCATTCAAAACAAATGGGGTTTCTTGAAGGTGCTGACAAATGACAGGACACGAGAAAGGTCTTTCATGCATTCCACACCAAATTAGTTTTTATCCAACAAACAGCTGTTAGTTTCTAAAAAAGCAGAAGCTTTCGCCTTTCATTTCTGATGATAATGTTCAGCAGAATTTCAGTAAACAATGTCGTCAACAATCCAAAACACAGTTTTGGTAATATACAAGCTAACATGAAAGCTGTACAAACAACTAAGAAGTGACAAAAAAAATGACGTTTAATTGAGCTCTGTGCCAGTTTTACATAGGCAAACACTCATTTGTTGTGGGTTTTCACTGTACATAACTTTCAACTCTATAATTGTTGATCCGTGGGGTTAGAAGCTCTTTCGTAAGTCAAATAGTCAATGTGGGGTTAGCGCGTGGTTACTAACATATCCCCATGAGCTCAACAGCATTTCTAATAATGACTTACGCTCCTAAATGTTAAATAGAAAACGAGGAAACATTTATAACTCAACTGCTTTGATTTGAACAGACTACATATATTTATTAGTAAAAAACAAAAGAAGGGAGAACACTCCTAAGAAGTAAAACATTTTACTGGGAGAAAGCTAAAGGTTCCAAAACACACTAAGCAGACATCTTAAGTGAGTAATCTAATACTCTTAATCGCGTATTTATCAATATGTGGAAGAAACTTTTTATACTTTTTTTTTTTGAGAAAAATTAAAAAACAGATTTTTCTCTACTTTCTCTGCTGTAATCCTCAAAGATTGTTCGACTTAGACCTGCCACTGAAATGAACTAAAGTTATAAGAAAAGGTAAAGAAAAGTGTCTAAACCTCAAATAAAATTCCCTTCTCCTGCCTCTTTTAAACTAATGTTAAAGAAAAGCAGGAATAAATGCTTTCAAAAATACCTGTGACTATTCCACTAATCTAAAAAAAGTTAGATTAGGTGACATCCAAAATATTGGTTAGATGGAGTTTTACACGGGTTAATATGATTTCGGCCTATAAGTTTAGTTGGTCTTTTGTTCTTATCTTTGTTAACCGTCTCAGCAGTTTTGTACAATCAGACACTAAACCCCGATACTCTGCTGTTTCTTCATCCTCCAGAACTTTATACACTGAATATTTATAGACATCATGTCAACTAAATAAATGTATTATTGTTAGAAGAAAAAAGACGACTGGTTGAAGTTAAAACAGAACATGAAATGTGTGTTGTTGGTTATTTATCTTTGGTTGTATCGAGAGATGTTATTAGATATGTGTAACTATAAAGCCATATCAGGTTAAAATTAAGTAACATTTTTGAATAAACCAATTAACATCAAGTTTGTTTTTCAGCAACAATCCAGTGTTAGTTTAAACAAATACATATTTTTGGTAATATTTGCTTCAAATATGGAATCAAGCCCCTTAATTAAACTTTGTTTTTCATACAGGTTGAAGATTTTACTTTTAGGCAACAATATAGTGAAACTTTAACTTCAAGTAAATGAGGAATAAAAGAAAAGATCAATGCTTGTTCTATTTAAATGTTACCAGCCTAAACTTTTTTTTAAGATAAACTTAAAAATGAGTGAAATAAAGTTGGTTTGTATTCCATTGTTAATATAGAGTGGCGTACCCCAACACCTCCACAAAGGACAGAGAAGGTGCAGGCTGACAAGAAACACACACACCTCTGAAAAAAAGCCAAGAAAACACTTAAAGACCCTTCAAACCACGTCAACAGAACAAATGCAGAAAGATCCAAGACAAACTTCCAAAGCCAGAGAAAGAGGAAATGTTCCGGTACAGAGCAGACAAAAGATCGATAAGAAGCCAAACAACAACTAGAGAGGATTTCACACAGGGAAGCAAAGCAGAGAGTCTGCAGCAACACACGTCACACGCACACACAAAGCATTTCGTTTCCTACCTCCAGTTTCTGTCTCATCACAGGCCTTCAGCTGAAATAAGAGGTGCTGGAAGGATTTTTCCTACAAACCTCAGTGTTGTTGTGCATGACGGAGATTCTCAATTATTCAATTTTTTTTATTTACGGAAAAAAGAAAAACAGTTATTCATCTAGAATGTGCCGGTATCCATATCCAAATCAAACATATTTTTGCAGCAAAACTCTGAAAGACCCACTCAAAGAAAAGTTGGGTTTTTGGAATTTATAGCACGTTCTTGTAGGATTTCACTGATGATGGAGGACATATATAAAGAAGATTACGCTTAAAATAGCATTCCTGCGTTCAAATCGTTGTGAATCAGAAGCAGACGAAAAAATGTCTTTTGAAAAAGAGCTTATTTGGGTGGGCCACAAGTTCCCTCCTCCAAGCTTCTCAGCAACAGGAAGGGGGGGCGGGGTTGCTCCGCGTCAACTCAGAGGCGTGTTTCTAATGAACTACTGCTGCTCTGCAGAAATAATGTAATAGAACATGACACAGAGTGGGTTTTTTTAATTTTTGCTAGAAACGGCACAATCATACTAAAAAGAGCACTGGGAACGGGTTTAAACGATGATCAGAACTGGACTTTAAAGTCCTATGAAAGTTGTAGGAAGACAGACAACAATAGTAGTGTGGCAAGCACCAGCAAGTATAATTATCAATTTCCAGTCATACAGGACAAATACACAATCCACAGAAGCCTCTTTCCACTCAGGAGCAACTCATCCAAAATGTATACTGTACCTAATACCATTACTGAGAAAGTGCTAACTTCTTTCACCTGGAAGAATCGCTGTCCTTTGAACATTAAGTCCAATTTCAGCCTCCTCACTCAGGGATACAAGCTCACAGAACATTAGTCACATTGTCACTTTCTTGCATTGTTACACAGTTACAAAAGTAGAACAAAAGTCAGACAAGTCACCTGAAACATGAACGTTACTTTCAAACAGTACTGCTGAACAGGCTATAATGCATATCATGATAGTCACATGTATTTAAAAAAAATGGCACAAATACTCCCCTACAGTGTTGAGTAGAGAGCAATTCTTTTCTACAACCTCAGCATTGTGAACCTTTGTTTGGCACTTCAGGAGAGCTTTGTGAGCCAATGACCTGCCAGCTTTTACAAGACTCGTGTGTGTGAACCAGCTTCCCAGCAAAGAAATATTTACATCAGTAAAAATCCAGTGGAATGTGGAAAAGGTTTTCTGGGTTGGATCAAAAGAAATGTAATGAACATTATAAAAGAAAAAAAAAAGGAATAAGAGGATGAAGACATGTAACTCCTGTGGACTTCATGTGTAAAGATTATATACTAGAAAAATGCAGAAAACCTCACCACAACAATGAAAAGAAAATGTCTTCGTATAGACAAACCAAGGTCAACACTGGGAAACGGATCTGTAGTAAAACAATTACAGCCAGAAGTTGGTCCATTTTCACTTTCACCGCGTGAACTAGCAACGTGGGATCATAGTACACTCAACAACATCAGCAATGGGTCATCATATGCAGTTACAGGCAGATCAGTACAGAGACGGGTAGGTTCAGGTACGGTTTTGGACATCCACCTGCTGATGTGAGCAGCCAGGGAGTGTTTGAAAGCAAGCAACATTTCTGCCGAGGGTGGAAATCCAGCCATTACAGCTGGTGCAAAAAGCAACAGTCACTTGTCTAACTACAGAAAACCCAGAACAATGTCACTGCTGGAGAACAGAGGAATCCCTTACTTGCACCTTGACACAGAAATATGTTGTTGTTTTGGCTGTTTGCTGTCACTTGTGCACATGTCCATTAGTTTTAATAATGGGACAAATTTGACAAATGTGCTTTTTGCTATCTTTCCAAAAGTCAAGAGTCGTATCTCAGTTGGTTACAAATTTTAAGCCTGTAGAGTGTAAAGTTAATAGAAGTTCGCAAGGCTTCAATCCACAAAGGCATGACACCTTTCTGCTTTGTCTGGATCCATCAGGTGACCTAACTTCATTGTGTACTTTTTTTTAAGTGGGCCCCAAAAAGGAAAAGAAAAACCAACCCAGGAAAGCAACTCTGAATAAACTGTGACATAACTTACTATCTCAGAAATGCAAAGAGGCTAGTGAGGCTCTGGTTTGGCACCGCAATTATCCACCGAAACGTTAAATTCCTCAAAAGTGAACATGTTTTTCTCATGTTAGCAAATGTAGCTGCATTTTAAAGCTAAACCCCCCAATTGTGATGCGAAAAACTGAAAGTGACAGTAAAGACATTTTCTGAAGAACTGATTGCATTATAGAAAGATTTATACATTTAAAAATGTTTTTTTTTTGTCTTTACAGACTGCTCCCTGCTAATCTTTATGCTTTATGACCAGTCATATAGTAGCATCCTAATGCCTTCTTCAGCTTGCATTTGCCATCAATAGTCATTGAGCTTTAAAGATTTTGCTTCCCAATAAAATGTTTCTTTAGTTCATTTATGAGAGTATTTCTTTTGTTGTCACTCAAAATACACTATAAGCGGTAGCTAGCTAACTAGGCTTCCCACTAAGTAGCTTGTTAGCATTATCACCCACTTGCTTGCATATAAAACTAGCGAGCTAGCAAAAGGAGATCTTAACAGGATACTTCAATTGCATAAGTTGTTTAATTGTTAACTTTTCCCTTTGCTAAACTTTCATGAACACCTTTGAATCCCTTGTGTATTGTATATGTTAACTAACATATCATAATTAAAAGTTAGTATGTTAGTTAGCATGTTTAGAGTAACAGGATTCATGCTTTTTATAAACCCGGACACTTCAGAGGTATTTCTATTTTATTTGTTTTTAAATCTCATGTCGCAGGCTTTTGGAAAGACAGTAAATAAGCACATATTCTAAAATGTTCCTTTGTGTAAGACCCTCTTTGATGCAGCCTGGATACATGATATGATAACTTTTTCTTTTCTCTGCTTGTAATGTAAAGCGTGGGAGATTTCTGATGCAGCCCAGGGATTTGAGGCACAGTCAGTGAGTTGTGTTAGAGTACTCGGGGTTAACAAATGAGAAGCCTTGGAATTCGTCCTGGTCCAGGTTGGCTATTAGCTCCTGATCTGGGGGGGTCAGCGTTGGGAGGTGGCGTGTGAAAAAGCGATCAAAGTTCTCTGCGTCACGCCCACACTGCCGTGGAGAGGAAAGGAGAGACATGGTGGGGGTGAAGTGAGTGTGATGAAGGATGAAGAGAACAAAAAAACAACAACAACAACAAAGAGAGATACAACTAAAATGGGGCATTGACCAATCAAATCGCATACAGCCAGAACTGTGGATTTCCATTGGTGTAAATGGAAACAGGGACATTCTAACTTCTTCATTGGTGATTGCACTCACAAGCCGCAGCTCTGCACTTGTCAGTGTAGTGACCAATGGTGGAGAATGACTGGGTTCTAGGGATGAGGGATCTAAGTATTTTTCAAACTTACCAGAAATGTTTGATTGTCTTTTGAGCAATCTTAGGTGTCATGACTGCATGACATTAAAAAATAAAGACACGCTGTGTTTGCTTTATACTCACAGCTTTGGGCTTGAAAGGCGGCTGAACCATTTTGTTCTCTAGTTTTTCCCAGTCTATATAACGGAAAAAGGCATGGTCTTTGATGTCCCGCTCCCCTTCTGGACCACAGCCGAGGCGTTTTCCAGGGTGTTTGGTCATGAGCTAGAAGCCGAGGCACAAATGCAAACCTTTAGAAGAGTACACGCTTTTTAAAAAAAATTCAAAATACATACATATATTGTACAGTGTTTCCCCACTTAATCACATTAATCACCTAAACAATCGCGGGGAGGGGGCTTGTCTGCAGCTGTGAACGATGTGTGTTGTGGGATGGAAAGTTTTTCTGGAAAGACAGTCAGTGGCGATTTCGTAGGGGACACGTGAGGGCCCTCCCAAAAAATCCTTTTATCCCCCTAGACTAAGACCACCCATTTCCGCGTAAGATTAATTAAATTTGCGTTTGGGCGCCCCTACTATCCTGTCATCTTGCTGCTACGAAGACCGTATGTTGCGCTGTCTGTGTAGTGAAACGCTGGAGGGGGGGGGGGGGGGGGGGGGAGGGGGGCAAATGGCTCTTTGAAAGGTTCAGGTTGCAGACCCCTGGTCTAGCACATCCACACGCATTCCAGGTTTGTATTGTAACATTATCATGTATGAAGTAAAATGTTTTGTTAAAAAAACAGTGTTGTTGCATAATGAGGAAATAAAACACTTTATGTTATTAATTTGTTATTTATTTATTTTTCGTCCTCAAAAAGTATCGATAAGAGTATCGTTAAAATACCGGATCGATAAGCGGTATCAATAAGAGTAGTAGTTCTGTTAAAACCTTAACGATGCCCATCCCTAGAAATGACATCAGCTCAGAAGCGGGCAGAAAATATCCTGATTCCCTAAGGAAAATAATCGCGGAGAATAATTATCACCCGGAATGAATAATGATTGAGGAAACCGGGTTCTTCTAGAAGAAGATGACCTCCCGCCGAAACTGATGAAGGAGGAAGCACAGACTCCTGGTTTTGAGGCACATAGTGACGCTCCTAATGTATGTTATAAAGTACGCTACAGTACATTCTATGGCTCTGAATTTAAAAAAAAACTCTTAATGTCGAACAATATTCTTTAATAAATGTTTTACAAAGCACCTGAAATGGTTCAGAAGGTTTTTTGAGGAGTAAGGATTGGTGACCGACAATCATTGGGTTCTGGGGCGGGGGGGATGGGGTTTCTCCGTATTCACACATCCTAAATATTTGCGAGTGTCTCTGGTGCTTAACCACCGCGAATATGATGGGAATACTGTATTTTTTTACAATTCAGAAGCCAAGTGAGAAGTTTTATTGTGTGCGTTTGTTGTGTTACAGCTGTACACACCCCCTTGCAGATGGCAACAGCTTCTTTGGACATGGACTTGGGATAGGAGACATGATGCTCCATGATCGACTGGAAGAGCTCATCTTCATCCTCCCCATCAAAAGGAGGCTGCAACGGAACAGACACGTCTCATCGCTTTCCATTCTTTACCGCATTGATTACATTTAAGTCTGAATAAGTATACAAACCTGTCCAGCAAGCATTTCATAAAGAAGTACTCCAAAGGCCCACCAGTCTACAGACTTTCCATAAGGTTGATAGGCGATAATCTACATTTAAGAGATACAAGTTTTATGGACCCTTAAAAGATGAATACACTTAAAAAAAACATCACTTGGCTGCTTGTTAACTCTGAACTCACCTCTGGGGCAATGTAGTCTGGTGTCCCACAAAAGGTCTTGGTGGTAACTCCATCCAGCATGTTCTCTTTGCACATGCCAAAGTCTGCAATCTTTATATGACCCTCAGAGTCCAGCATCACATTATCAAGCTTTAGGTCTCTGCGAAAACACAAAATCCAAGTCTAAGTTGTTGGAAAAACGATAGAGAAAAGGAAACTTAAAACTGCACTCACCTGTACACAATGCCTCTGGAGTGCAGGAAGAAGAGGCCGATCGAAATCTCTGCAGCATAGAACCTGAAAGACACAAAAAGGTTTCCTAAAACCCGGATGGATCGTGTAACAAGTTAAGAGTGAACGGTATGTCTAGTGCGGGGGTCGCAGGTTTTGGGCCGCAGGTGGCTCTTTAGCGCTGCCCTAGTGGCTCCCTGGAGCATTTTCAAAAATATTTGAAAATGTAAAAAGATGGGGGAGAAATATATTTTTGCTTTAATATGGTTTCTGTAGGAGGAAAAACAAGACACAAACATTCTTAACGTTTTCCAAAGCTGTAAGAATGTGTAGAATAAATATTAAATTTCAACATTTCTGTCAAAGTAGATTTGTGTCATAGCCTGCAACACACGTTTCTACCAGAAGGGCGGGATGCCAGGCAGGTGGCCGTTTTAAAAAAACGGCAGCTGTGTGGTGGGCCGTGGATCCCAAGGGGGAAAAAAGAAAAATAACTGAGGAGAACAGAGGATTCAACGTTTCTTGGACCGAATCATTTGCATTCATTGCCAATGCGGAAGGATTTCCTGAATGTTTGCTTTGTAGCGAGAAGTTGTCAAATAACAAAAAGAGTAATGTGGAAAGACATTTCCAGGGAAGGCATGCTACATTTGCAGCCCAGTATCCAGTTGGGAAAGAGAGAAAAAGTCCGATTGCATTACTCCTGGAGAAATTAGAGGAGCACAAAAATATATTTAAGAAGTGGATTGCGTCTCCAAACTCCACTACTGCTGCAAGTTTTGTTGCAACCCGGGAGATAATTAAGCATGGAAAACCGTTTACAGATGTCGACTACTTGAAGGATTCTTTCATCAACATATCAGAACAACTATTTAAAGACTTCAAAAACAAAACTGAGATAGTACAGAAAATCAAAGACATGCCTCTCTCCGCTAAAAAAGTGAAGGAAAGGGCCATTAAAACGGCAGGCAACATCACCGATCAGCAATTCAAGGACATTCATTCAGAGCCAGCATACTCAATTGCCTGAGACGAGTCGTGTGATGTGGTCGATATTGACCAGACTGCGCTGTTATGCAGGTATGTGAACTCTGAAAGGCCGCAAAAGGAATGATCCAATTAATACCCCTGAAAGGCCAAACACGGGGGGAGGATATATGTGAGGCTATGCTGAAGTGTTTAAATGATAATGGAATAAATACCAACGTCCTGATTTCAGTGGCTACAGATGGGGCACCCAGCATGAGAGGATCAAAAAGGGGGTTTGTGACTTTGCTACAGAAAGCGTTGGATCGAAATCTGCTTGCATTTCACTGCATCTTGCATCAAGAGGCACTGTGTGCACAAACATTCCCATCGGAGTGTGTGGCGTTGATGAACCTTGCCATCGAGATAATGAACAAGATAATTGCAAAAGCATTGAACCATCGTCAGTGCCGTGCATTGCTTGATGAAGTTGAGAACGAATATTCCGATCTCCTGCTACACAACAAAGTCTGATGGCTGTCGCTTCGTCGTCTGTTTAGAACACGCGAAAACATTCCTGGAAAGCAAAAACCTGAACGACCCGCAACTGGAAGATACTAAGTGTCACGAAAAACTGCTCTTTTTGGTGGATATGACTGTGACAAGCCACCTAAACGAGCTGAGTGAAAGTCTGCAGGGGCGGGGAAACACTGCAAATGCTTGAAGCTGTTCTGTCATTGGAGCGCAAGCTGACAGTCTTTGCCAAGGATGTACAGCGAGGCACGCTCACCCACTTCCCCTCCCTGAGAGAATTCAAAGAAGCCCATCACGATCACACACTCAACTGTGATTATTTACAAGGTGCGATTGTTGAAATGCAAACTGCATTTGGAAGCAGATTTTGAAAGTTGCGAAAGGAAAGAAATGACACTCTTTTCCTGTCACACCCTTGGAGATTGATCCGTCCTCTTTGAGCACAATTCCAGGAGTAAATCAAGCTGACCTTGAAATGGAAATGGCTGATATAGCCGACAAAGATTTTTGGGTGTCCAAATTCAAACAGCCGAGCTTGAAGATGTCACTCGCCAGAAAGCCCAGCTTGGCCAAAGCCACAAGTGGAGTGAAACTGAAAGCCTCCCAACACCCGAGAAACTTGTTTATGACACGTGGAATGCTCTTCCTGACAGCTATAGGAACATGAAGACACATGCATTTGGGGTATTATCCATCCAACATACCATGAACTACATCAAATCAAAGTATCGCACCCGCCTCACAGATGACAGCTTGCAGTCCTGCGTCAAGATTAAAGTTACATCTTACGTGCCCGATGTTGAGAAGCTGACCACTGATGTCCGAAAACAGAAGTCACATTAAACGGGTAAGAACACAATCCTGTCATGGGCATATATTCAGTAACAAAGTAGCTGCTCTTATATAGTGATGTCTGATTTTTGTCAGTATATATTTGGAATGAGACTTATGGATATTATTGTGTTTTGTTGCTCAGGTCTGAGGACAGCTGCGGTGGTTGTGTGTGGAAATAGAAGAGGAGGCTCCTGTGTTTTACCCTTGCACTGACTTGCTTGGCATTTGCACAGAAATCAAACTGTTTTAATTTGATTTTTTATACTTTACCTTATCAAAAGGCTGCTATTTTTCTTTTATAAACGCAGGCTTCGTTTTATTGCAATCTGTTTAATTCCCAGAGAGGGGCACGTTATGCACGTTCCATTTTGTTGTTGTTTTTATGTATTTGTAGCAACTTAGTCATTTTGATAGAAGGCTAATATAGATACACATCACATGTGTTGCCTTCATTATAAGGCTTACATAACGCTTTTAATATTTTGCGGCTCCAGACATATTTGTTTTTTGTTTTTTTGGTCCAATATGGTTCTTTCAACATTTTGGGTTGCCGACCCCTGGTCTAGTGTTTCCAGCATTTGGATAGAATCACAAAAATGTCAATGTTTTATGCATTTTAGCGTGATAAGTCTGGGATCAAATGTATAATATTTCTTTAAAATTGTAATTGCTGTGTATTTGATTCTTTTTTTCCCCCCTCAGTTTCACTTCTTTGCTTTTCATTCGAACATGCTGAGGATAAACTTTTAGTTCTTCTCTTAGAAAGAATAAAGATTATTCCATCTTATTTTTGAAGATTCGAATAAACTCGATCCTCTCAAAACGCAGAAAAATAGGACAGTTTTCCAAAGAAGAACTGAAGTGGTGAAATGCTAAATAATCCACTAAAAACAAATGACTACTAAACTTATATATTCATTCTTTGTGATGACTTGTCCTAGACAACATTAGAGTTGATGATTAAACAAGCCTGTAATTTTTAAACTACCTCAGTCTGAAAATGTTTCACTTAGTTAAAACAGGAAAAACCTTAAGGTTAAATAAGCTCTCAAATAAAATAAAATCATTGAAAATAATCTGTTTTACTTATTTAAATCCTTTTGTTTTTTTTAATAAAAACTATCAGAAATTTCAAGCAGCCTTGTTTGGCTTCCATTTGAAAGTGTGCTTGTGTGTTTATGTGAGTGATTACTCACACAGCATGAGGCTCTTTAAACTTGCCGACCTGTTGGATTTGGTACATGAGGTCTCCTCCATTTACATACTCCATGACAAAATATAACCGATCCTGAAGGCAAGAATGGAAAAATTAACCAAAGAAGGCAGTTTAAAAATATTCAAATGAGTTTTAGATCCCACAACATGTAGTTTTTACAATTAAAGCCCCACTCTGATCATCTTTTAATCTATTGTAAAAGCGTTCCAAGTTGTCTTTTAGTTATAAATATGCAGTTTTTAGCCAAAATAAAAAAGTCTAGTGATGTTTTCTAGGACGTAGTTACTGCAGAGGTTCATTACAAATTCACCTGAGCTGTGGGCGGGACCATTGCTGTGGAGCAACCCCACCCCCCCTTTTGCCTACTTGTTGTTGAGAGCTCGGATCAGGGAGGTTGTGGCCCACCCAGCGTATTTTCTTTTTCAAATGGCTTTTGTTTTGTCTGCTCTTGATTCACGATGATTTGAATAAAGAAATACTCAGAAATGCAATTTTAAGTTTATATATATGTCTGTGTCGATAATGAGAAAAATGTCACAAGAACCATTTTCATCAGAGTGGGTCTTTAAGAACTTTACTTTTTCAGCTGTAAATTATGATTTAATACATCCCATAAAACTCAACATTTTTAGACAATAAGCCAAAAAACAGTCCCGCGTCCAGAATCAGTGTGATCCGTGAAGTTTCTTCATGTTCCTTACTGTGGTTTGAAAACAGGAATGCAGCTGGGTGAGGAAAGGTGGTTTCCCCGACAGAGCGAGGACCCTCTTCTCCACCATGGTGCACTCCACGTCATCATCTTGAATCACCACATCCTTCTTCAGGACTTTGATGGCGTACAACTCATCTGTTCCTTTCCTCTCAGCCAACATCACCTAACGAGACAAAAAAAAAAAAAAACAGCTTCAGAATAACGGGTTTCTTTTTTCTAACCACATCACAATCTCCCAGCAAGCCTCACCTTGCCAAAGCTGCCTTTGCCCAGAACCATGATAAAGGTGAAGTCTGAGAGCTTGACACGGTCCTGATTCCCATTGCTGTCATACTTGTGTACAGAGGAGGAAGAGGAGTCTGTGGGTTTTCCTGGACCCACTTTTGCCCTCTGGAGTCAGAAATTATTTAAGGAAATGAATGAAAAAAGAAAGTTTTCAGAACAAACACACATAAATGTTTCGGTATACAAACAAGTATTTCAAAAATCTCCATTAATCTCACCTCAAATTTTTGCCGAAGCTCTTCGTTACCATCTTCTCCATCCGGCTGGACGGGAACATTAAAGTATTCTCCTTCTTCTTGAGACAACAGCTTGAACCTAAAAGCCATAAGAATTCAAATTTATTTTAAGAATTTACAAAAAAATGTCCCTCTTTCTCCCACATCTGCTCACCATCCATCAATCCCTTGTTTTTGTAGCTCGGAGATGCCAAAGGACAGAGAACCCATGAAGTCATTCCGGCTGGTCAGATCCCAGTCCCACACCTCTACTGACAGACGGCGGTCTTTGTCATTTTCACAGAGTTTACTATGAAAGAATTGAACAAAGGGTTGATCAAAGTCACATTGGAAGCAATAAACAAGTAAAATCAAGTGGAAGCATTTGAACCAGTTGTTCAGAAAGTGGTAGGTTTTTAGGGAGGAGAGATGTGATCGGAATCTTTTGAATAACAATGAGCTTAAACAAGAAAAAGAAAGAAAAAAACCAGCACTCACATGAGTTCTAGTTCACTTCATGCTCATTAGACTGCAAATGGGGCTGACTGAGTTTTATTTAACAAGGCTAGACAGTAAGAACTGTCCTAAAACTGGTCTAAAATAAAGCAAAAAATGGGAGATGTCTCACAATGTGAATGTCTCGTTCCAGGTGGGGTTGAGACAACATTTAATGGTCTTTGTCTTCTGCTTGCTTTCACTCTTGGGATCAGGAATCAGCTTGAGCTTGACGTAGGGATCTGACAGACCATTTGGGTCCATGGGCACCAGGTTTCTGCCCTCTTTGACTGTGAATAGGTGAAGAAATGGCAAAAGAAAGAAATATATTGATCATTTAGTAAAGGGGGCTTCTTTCCAAAAAGCAAAGCAAACGGCGGTGACCCCTTAAAAGTTAGTGCAACACACCTATACCCACACCTGTATCTAAAGCTTTTAAGGCCCGTTCTGCTCTTCCCTAAACAACTTTACATCTGAGAACACTTAACAGCAGTTTAGTTTCTGTTCCATAATCAATTGGATGCAGTGTTGGAGAGAGAGCAGGCACATGGACGCATGTCCCAGTGGAAAAGTGGGTCAATCGTTGGCTCATTGAACGACTAATGGACTTTCCAGTTTTACTGCTCAGCTGATAGGGCACTTTGTTTAGTGTGTGTGTGTGTGTGTGTCAGAATGAAAAAAAAAGTGAGAATGAAGAGAGTAATGGACAGGGCGTACTCACTAGTGACGGTGAGCGTGCCCTGAGTGATCTGGGCTGTTATTTGGAGGCGACCTCTTCTTTCAGTGTGATCCGTCCCGCAGAGGCTTGGGACGTTGGCAACACATCGCTTGTGGATGTTCATCATACAATCTGAGTAGAAAAGGACAATATGCAAGTCAGCTTTGTGAAAAGAACCATCAAATCACTCAGAATACATAAAATACCGTAAAAAGTCAGAGAAAAGTTTTCTTTCTTTGAAGTTTTACTCTAGCAAAGGAGGTTTAAATGTTTGAACTGGGGTTTCTTCAGTGGCTAGAACTCATTGTGCTCTCCTGTCATCTCAGACTGATCTTTAAAATGTACAGACAAAACATTTTTCTGCACAATAAACACTGGAAAATGTATGAGGAAACTATTATCATGAACAATCTAAAGATATATGTACTGGGTTTAAAAACTTGTACTTTGCATTAGACACAATCATGTGTTATTTAAAAGGAGCTGTAAAGGCTTACAGATTTTTTTGTAATTCATGTTTTAGCTTTTCTTTTTTTTTAAATCAACCAACCGAAGAAATTTCATATTATCTTTTCTCCCTCCGTCAGATAGGGGAATTCACACAGAAAGGATTTACAATATAACAAAAAAAACTATGTTTTGGAAGCAGAGTGTGTCCACTAGATGGCAGACTGGCATAAGATCCAGAGCTACCACTGGGTGGTGACTCCACTCTAGTGTTGACTCAAATCTGTCCAATTCTGACAGAAACAGCCACCACTTCCTGATATCTCAAGTTGATATAAAGAGAATAAAATGCTATGGAAAAACGATGTTTTGTTTTAGCTTAGGACAAAGCTGTTGGTTGGTTTCAGGAAGGAAGAGTGAACCATTGCACTCTTCCTTCCACATGTTGTCCCAAACTGTTACAATTACAAAATAGTATGTGTGGGGGAAGGATAGCCCCCATATGCTCTGCAAATTTACAAAATAAAAACACCTTATTAATGCATTTATTATCAAAAGCATCACCAAAAAAAACAAGTGTATTTTATTTATAATTTTACTCATTTATCATCTCATTAACTCACATTTTTGCTATATATCACGGTCAAATTAACATGTATTCGTTCCTTCTCCGACTGAGACATTACTTATTTTAGTTTTGGATCCTAAACTTAAAAATAAATGGAGATAAAAAAGGTTTTTTTGCATGATTCTGCAGAACAGTAGATACCCAGTTAGTTCTGTAAAATGTGCAGCTCTAGTTTATTAACAAAGAGGCTTATTCAAAGTCCGTTTGCTGCAAACAGCCATAAAGAGGAAACGTGTACCCACCAAAAATGCTGAGAGACAAACTTCCCCTTTGAGTCACTAATAAGAGCCTCTAAGCCGATGGAATGTAAAAAAACAGTATCAGCAAGGTCAATCATTTTTCCGCAAGAAAAACTTTTCTTCTGGTTTACATTTGATTTATTAATAGGTTAGAGCAACCTTTGAATATAAAAATGCTTCAAATTCTAATAATTGGCCCGACATACAGTTGCAAAAACACTCCACTAAAGTGTTACCCTTTTTTTGGCTTAATTATACAGGAAGTCTACTTAAAGTCTTGACTCTATTGAAGGCATTTAACTGCGTTCATTTGTGTTTCTAGTTCGTGAGGATCAACACGCACATCAGAGAAGATGTTTTCTAAAAATTAAAATAATGAAAGTCATCAAGGAGAAGCTTATGAACATTATTTCAGATAGACAATCTCTAAAAGAAAAACTTGCATTTCTCTGACAGAACCGCCATAAAGTACCAATGCAGGTCCATGTATCTACAGTGTTTTCAGTTTACAATAGACAGCAAGGTCAATAATAAAGGTTTAAACCAAACACAGGTTTGTGTTGCACCGCAACAAAACGATGGTTGATTTCAATGTTAAAATTACATTTTTTGCAGGGCTCCATTATAAAGTATTGCACAAGACAGGAAACCTGTAAGCCCTTTAAATAGATGTCGGCTAAAAATAATAAGTAACACTTCAAGGAAATAGACAACCCTGAGTTTCTGCTGAAGTCAACACATTACAGGTCGAACTTTACTCTTTTAAATTCTCATTAATGTGTTCATATTTGGTTATTTTACCACAGATTCTATTTTAACATTAAAAAAAAAAGTTATTAAAATATTTATTTCAATTTCAATTGAGAAAAAAATCTGATATGAGAAATAAAGTTTGATGTTAGAGTACGTACGGTCACATTTCATGCCCTGGTGTATCAGCCCGTAGAGGAGGGAGCCGCAGTGGTCACAGAAGGTGGGGCTTGAGTAGGTGTGGACCTTGAACTTGTGTTTGCTACGAGGATCCTGCAGAAACAGAAAAAAGAACGATGAGGACTCTAGATTTATATGTCTATAATCCAATTAAAAACCCCTTAACAGAGAAATGGCAACTAAACTGCTGACATTTCAACAATATTAACTACCATTCATAACCTCTACCAGCTGCATATTTCACATAGCTGTAAATACAGCTTTATCCTTCATTACCTAGTTAAGATTGGGAACAAGATCTTCTCTTTGTTAGCTAACCTGTGCTAACCACTGCCACAAAAAGCCACCTTAATTGTGAGCAATGGCTGAATAATTTATTTCCAAACTGGCATCCCTCTACGGGGGCCTTTCATAGGGTTTAAAGAACAAAAAAAACTGTCTGCAGGCTTTGGCTGTTGTTCAGCCACAACTATGTAAGTACAGGTGAAGAGTGGAACCTGGCGTGCATTTCATCCGGCGCCCCTGTGGGTGAAACACCTTTATGAGTGACCTGTTCTTCCACCATTATGTTGTTACTGTGACATTTAAAGACCCACATGTTTTTAACATGTTCGTGTTGCATTTTTCTCATGATGGAGGACATATTTAAAGAAAATTAAACTTAAAATTGGAGATGACAATAAATGTTGTTGGAAAACGGGTGTAGGTGTGACAAAGAAGCTCCAACGGCAGGCCACAAGCTTCCTCCTCCGCTCCATTCTGATGCATGCACTTGCAGACAAACTTGTTCGAGCTGGTATCTGGATCTAAACTGTTGCAGCTATGTTGGGTTGGGGTTGTGATGGTCTATAGCAGGGGTCGGGAACCTATGGCTCGCGAGCCATATATGGCTCTTTTGATGGTCACATGTGGCTCGCAGACAAATCTTTAATTATAGTTTTTTTTTTTCATTAGACCAGTCCTTCTCGGGCGCGATGCGATGTCAGAGGCGCGCAGTAGTAGCAGTGCTTAGAGAGAGAAATCTGCGCCAGCGCTATCAGTTACTATTATCTATTATTTCACAGAGTTTGTACCAGCTGGAAACCTGTGAATTGACGTGCCTAAAACTGCGCGCTCCCGTCTCTGAGAAAGAGCGCGCAGATGCGGGGGACGGGATGTGTGAGGGAGAAAGCAGAGGGTGGGGCTGAGGTGTTGTGGGGACAGGCAGCAGGTGAATCGCGCAGGGATTGTAAAAACGTAAAACCCGCTTCCCATCACTCACTGCAGCGTGTGAGTGTGTGTTTGGCTCCCCGTCTGCATGTGAGCAGTCTGTCTCACATCTACAGAACATTCAGACCTACGATGACGTTTAAAGTCTCAACGCCTGAACGAAGCAGAAACTCACCACGTATCAACCAGACTAGACCATCAGCAGAACTACCACGAGAAATACTCATCATTTATTAGCAACAGAATAACAATGTTATTAAAAAGAATCCACAGACTTATTGTACTTTAAAAATGTTAAAATTAAATCAAATGCACACATTCATTTGTATATTTAGTTTTAAACAAATTGTCGCGGACTGACTTGGATGGCTGTTGGGCCGCGTTAAAAGTTCTGGAGTTCATTGAACGCGTCAAGCAGAGATCTGATTGGCCCTCAGTTCTGTCGTTCAGCCTGTTGTTAGGTAGTTTGGACCAATGGGGTTCAGCTATGGGCCGAATAAGGGAAATGGGAGGGGCTGCAGCGGGAGCAGGGGAATATAAAGTTGGGAGAAGCGCTCTCGTGTCGGCGGGAGAGATTCAGGAGTTGCTGAATTAATTGAAGGGCGTTTGTTGCGGTCTGCAGTAATCGGAATAAAGAACTTTAAAAGAGGTTAAGTCTCCGTGCCTCAGTGTGGGGAAAGGACACTACATTATTGTATGGCTCTTTCGAAATTAAATTTCAAAATATGTGGCATTTATGGCTCTCTTGGCCAAAAAGGTTCCCGACCCCTGCTCTATAGGTTGGTGGGAGAGTGTAAACAGATGGATGATGGGAATGTGGCCTAACTTACTCAGCAGTGACAGTCCAGCCTAGAACTTGGAAGCAAATTTTTAGGGAACTAGTGCCACTTTGCAGAAATTACGTCCTAGAAAATGACCTTTTTTTTCTTTTGTTTGTTTGTTTTGGCTAAAATCAGCATAATCATAAGTAAAAGAGCACTGGGAACACTTTGAAAATAGAGCAAAAGATAATCAGAGTGGGATTTTGAGCAATTGAATTTGGCCTAAATGGCAAGAAAGGGTTTTGGCTACAGAGAGAAGAAGAATTATGGTATGGATTTAATTAATGGAGGTAAAAAAACAGCAACAAAAAAAGAAGAAGCATTTATCATTTCCCCTAATCTGGATAATGATTATGTGGTTTATCTTTAATGAATTTTGAACAGAAAACAAGAAAAAACTATAGGGACACGGGTTTACTCAGCGGGATTCAGAAAAAATAAGCATCTGGAGATGCACCAAAGAAAGAGTTAAAGATTAGTGAGCATCAGCGTATGAGTTCAAAATGCATGCTGACTCACAAACAGAGCAAATGAGGGACATTGGCTCATTAAACTGAGGCAGCCAGGCAGCACATTTTCCCTTTACTGACATGTCCTAATATGATTTGGGGTTGACATGTCAGCAGGAGGGGGGGAGGCCGGAGGAAACAACGCTGTGTGTGTTCTCACCCAGCAGCACAAACGCAAAACAAAAGCCAATACTGACCTTGGTGATTTTATTAATAACCAGCCTCCAACCACAGAGCAACACACATGTAATACAATCCATGGGATTTGAAAAGGAGCGACCAGTTACAGGGAGGATTGCCTTAAAGAGATGCCAGCTTTTCAAAATAAAAAGTAACAAGCTAAATGGAACATTTGTACGTTCATGAACCCTTTTTTTTTAACTTACATCTGAAGCAGGTCCTTTGTCGGCCCCTGGACATGAAAAGGTGACAAATTCATGACAGCGCTTATGGACCACGAAACAGCACACTGGGAAGAAGAAGCAGGGAGAGAGAGAGAGAAAAAAACATTATTGCTGGCTTCCTAGCAATAAAAAATAAGCAAACGAGCAATTTATCCTTCATTGGAAACGTTTTTTTTTTTAATACATTTACATACAACCATGCATGAGGGGGCATCTCTTAGCTCCGCCCCCCCAAACAACACACTGCAACAGGAAACTCTGAAACCTCAAAGGAGCCGGCTTTATGCCGAGTGATTTCAGCGCTAATACTTTTTGGCATCACCCAGAGAAATAAGCACAGAAAACTAAAAGTTACTAAAACCTCTAAACATATTTGGCAGATGAGTAATAGTCAATTTTCTTACTGACAAAATGAAAAGAAAAGCTGGAAAAAGCTCAAAGTCTTCACTAGTTTTTGGTAACCCTGATGTACAATCTGTGAATTACTGTATATATACATTTGATTTAAAAAAAAATTCTGCTTTAAATACAAAAAAATAAAGCCCAATGTTTCACATTTAATATGAGAGTGATGTGTAATCCATGTACTGTGTAATGGTGAAGAAAACAGTAAAATCGAGAGTCATTTAGTCAACAAAGAAAGAAATTTACAAGCAGCTCTTTGGTAATTGGATGGTCTGAGGGCCATCTGTCCAAAACTGTGTTGGACTCATTTGACAGCAGCAGGGGTAAAAAACACAGCGAAGTCTTTTTTTTAAAAACGAAATTAAACACAGTTAATGTTAAAATTTTCCACTTGGGTTGGAAAGGTGGTATGAAATTTCCAAAATAAGGCTAAAAGAATCAAAATACTTCTTGACATTTGTGTTGCACTGCAGTAAAGCGAAAGTTCCTGCAGGACCAAAAATGAATAAAACCTAAAGATGTTCGAGATCCGTGGCAGAGAAGCGTGAGAAAATGTGTCAGTGTGTAACCAAGGCAACAATGACAGTGAATGATAAAGAACTTTGTGGGTTTCTTTCCGTCAAATTCAGGTTGAGTCATCGATCAGTTATCAAAAACCGCTTGTTTTAAATTTATCTTTTGCACAGTTGGGATGCTACGGCAATAAAGTAACCCAACTCATTACACTAGAGCTAAAAAAAGGGTCACTGCATTTTTAAAATCCTTTTATGGATTTATAGGCGACAATAGAACCAAAAGTATTCAAGGTCATTTGGATTGAACTTTGGTTTAAACAGCTGATTTGCAGATGAAATGTAAAAAAATGTACAAAAAAATAACATACTCAGCCCTTTCTTTATGTATTTTCTTAATCAAAACTGAGCACAGACATGTGCTCCGGCTACACCAACAGCAGTCAAACCGTCTCAAATATATCAAGTGTTACAAACCAGCAGGAGTCTCTCGCAGACGGACCGGTATCAGTTTCACAGATGCTTAGAGGACCTGCAGGTTCTGATGCTCGTGGCACGTGGATGGGATATCACAGCGCCTCACACACAACCCAACAGAAGGAAGCAAGTGTGTAGAAACAGCAGCAAATACTTCACAGCATTTAGGTGAGACTTGGAGGCGCCAGTTTGCTTTGTTATTTGACATTTAAGATGCTACATTCCACTTCATTTGCCTGAATTACATGTTGAATCTGTCACTGTGTCATGCTTATAGTTAACGTGCAAACAGTAAATGCTCAAAGTTTCTTTGAGAAAATTCCACAGCATTATGAACGTTGGTCAGGTTTAACTCTATGATTCATGGGAATGTCCAAAAGCAAAGGAAAAAGAAAAGAATTAAATAACTAGTTGGCATGTTGTTGAACAATTTGTTTGTTTGTTTTTTAGTAAAAAGTGAGATCATCAGAAAATAAGGCCTCTCTCCCTCCCATGTGAGTTTTTTTGTTTTCAATAAGTCAAAAGTCAAAATTTGAGGTTTTTAAATATGGGTACTTGTTATTTTTATTTGATGCTTTAAAGACAAAATGCTTTAGGTGTCAAAGGATGAGAGTTTGAATAGAAATGCAGAAAAAAGTCAAAATGAAGCTCCTTTGAAACACCCACTAAACAAAATAACAGCAGGATGTTTTCCTGCTTACAAGTTGCACACAAAGACCGTGCACTACTGTATACTGTCAGCTTCTTGAGAGTGAAAGTAACTACAACTAGACCTCCATTGGAAATAAAAAGGACAGACGAGTGAAGCACATGACAGCAACATGATTGTGGTTTAGCCTCGTTCTGACTTAATACGTTGATTTACACTGTTTCCACTTCACAGTGACTGACAATCTTAAGTAAAAAGGGAATTAAAAAGCCTAACAGGTTGTCATATCTCCCTGTCATGACAATGTTTCTGAGCTGCTAAAAAAAAGAAAAGACAACGCACAAACAAACGCACAGCGTGTGATATTACTCTACTTTAATCTTAATTATTCACATTGTCATTACACTTTAATGAGGCACCAGGGCAACTGCAGGCACTTTCCACCAGCTTTCATGAAGTAAGGTAACCGTGAGCTCGTGTTTGTGTTTATGTGTATGCTCATTTATGCAGGAGTGAGATGGGGTCGGGTTAGCCATATTTTATGTCAAACGGGTTACACAGACATGGCGGCAGCTTTGAGTGGAGATGCCTGAACTCTGAGCTTAGTCATAAACAATGCAAGTGAGGCAAGAGGCTGAGAGGAGGCTGACTGGACGAGGAAAAAAGAGAAAAGAGAGGCGAGAGATTAAATTAGATCAGGCTAAGAAAAGGAGTTAAGTCTCCCACTGTTCCTTCCAAAGGCTGAAGAACAGGAAGAGGACGGAGGGTTTGGGCACACAGACGTCTGTAGAAACTAGGGGTATAACCGTTCATTTTTACAATGATTTGATTCATATCATAATTTGAGGGTGACAATATGATGCATAGTCTATATTTGGTTCATTTTGAATTCGATCCGATTCACTGACGTAAAATCAATCCAGGACATCTTTAGCCAAAACTTCAACCAGTGTGACTCAGAGATAAATACCTGGTACTGAACAATGCAGGTTAAGTTTTACAGATTCTTTGTATTTCTTTTAAAATAATCAACTATAAATTAAATATGATTCACAAACAAGTAAACAAAAACTAATGGCAAATCCATTCACATTTTAGTCTCATGAAGTTCAGCCCACTGTTGTTTTTCCACACGAAAAAAATCCAAAAGGAAGATTATTAGAACATCCTACCACACTGCATGGTCACATGTCTTTGCTAAAAGTGTCAAAGTGTTTCCACACATTGGACTGGAATTATAACGTATCTCAATCCATATAGTATTTTCCAAGATTGATATAATCGACCCATTTCATATTCAAATTTTTAATGCTATAAGTCAATTTGATTAACAACTTCCCTCAGACAGATGATCTGGTTGGATGGCAGGAACTTAAATCGATTAATTGATTAAGTCTATTAATCGTTATTCCCCTCCTAAGAACTAAAGGCAGCCAGGATAACAAGCTCCAGAGCCCAGAAGACGGGGATGGGTACAGGTTTGCGGGCCTGGGAATACATCAGTGGACTGAGAGTGTCTTGACAGAAACAGAACTGGACATGCGTGCATGTGTCTGTGCACGTGCGTGCGTGTAAGTGAGAAAGACCGGAGCACAGCTGGCTATGTGGCAAAGTGAGGGGGTGGAAATTCATTTCTGCTTCTGCGGCATGTCAGAAAGACGGAATGAGAGGTGGAGCGGCACAAAACGCTGAGGAACACATGTTGAACTCGAAAGCCTCTTTACTCATACGTGTGCTCCTGCGCGCACATGCCACTGGCACACAGGCCCGGTGACCTGGTGAGGGGGTCTTTGCTCTGTTGCCTAGCAACCACGAAGAGCCCTAAAACCCCCAGTTTTGCCTGACTGACAGCACTGAGTAAAAAAAAGAGAGTGAACCCAAAATAACAAGAACCAGATAACAACAACAGTTTTCAACAGGAGTGATGGGAAATTCCTCCATCTTGGATAATTATCAGCCCACACATCACAGATGGAGACACTCATCATCATCATCATCATCATCATCATTCAGGCCTCAACAGGCCTGAATGACTAGAAAGATGACTTCCACCGAATGCTCATGTCAGAGCATTGTGTGATTTTAGATCTTAGACATATCAAAAACTGACACTGTTTCTCCTATAGGTAACGTTTCTTCTCCTTTAGAAGAAACAGAGACTGGATTCTAGTAAAACAATCCACATCTACCTCAAATTGTACTAACATAGATTAAAAAGGAACCAAGTAGTGTATTTGCATCTACATCGCTTCTGAACAAGCACAACTGAGAACTAAGAATTGTTTTAAAGTGTACCTGACAGATACAGCTGTAATGAGGATTTTTGGGCTCCACTAAACCCTCTCATGCTTCACAAAGGTTTCTCTCTGCTCCAGCTGTAGTGCCACAGGTCTGCATCAAACAGAACAACAGCTCTGCTAATCCAAAGGACTAAAAGCTTCAGCAGCTCAGCTTTACACATTTTGGATTAACTTTATGCTTCAAGAAAGCCATGACTCATTTGTTGTGCCCTGGTCATCCACTGAATTTCAGATCATCATGCAGAAAAATTAGCAGATTTTGCACCCAACACTCTGTATCCCTGAAATTGTGTATGTGATTACGTTGAGATAACACTGCAACGGTATGTAGATTAAATCAATCAAACCTCATCAAAGCAAGTCTCATTAGAGATACTAATAGCACATTTCCTGCAGGAAGTTTAGCACAGCGGAGTGATAAAGGCAGAAGGCAGAACCACAGAAGAGAAAAAAGCAGCAGGGTGCAGAAAATCCACAAAACACAGTTGTTTCTAGAAAATGGAAGCCTTTCACACAAAAAAAGGAAAAATAAACAATGATAGGCTGATTAAACCCTCTGAAGCTCCTTACCTTTAAAGGGCCGTTGCCATGCAAACTCATTTTTTTTAAGCTTTTAAGTGTTTCATAATGTTCATTCCTTACAAAAAGAAACCCCAAAGTGGTAAATTGATCCATTCACGCATTTCTAAGTCTTCCTCTAAAATCTAAAATCCTGCGCTCTGAGCACCAGCCCCTCCCAACTCACAAAAACGAGCGGGTTCTCACGAGCTGACGTAGACCAGTGAGAACCGCCCCTTCCATGAAGAGTCTGCGCTGCCCGCACCGCCCCCCCAGGCCAACAAACACACCCACATACACACGTTCTCCGCTGAGCTAGCAGTAGTCATCAAAAATGCTTTCTTTTTTTCTTTTATATGCACAATATACACATCCATCTTTGCAAAAGTTTGGGTGTCGTTTGTTTTCGTGTGCGAGACTCTGACAGACTTCTTAACTTCCTTAAAGTTAAATGATTAAAATGTTTTAAAACTGAGACCAAAGACGACTGTCTTAAAAAAGCGACACTGTTTCAAAACCACATCAGCCATTGAATTTCAGAGTACCTGTTCAAAACTTAAGACGGTTTCATTCATTTCATTATTTATCTTTATTTTGAAATGGCTCATTTGTTCAATGTATGGATTCTAAAACAAGACGTGTTTCAAAGAAAAGTGCCAACACTGCAAAACTGATGCAGACTAAAAAGAATCCAACTTAACAAAATAGTAAAATACAAAAGATAATTGTGTCATTTTTATTTTTTTAAACTTTATTTAATAGCTAAGCTGAAAACATCAAAAAACCAGCGTTGCAATTAATGTCATTTCAATAAAATCAAAAGCTTCTTGTCTTTTGTTTACCATCAAAAACACCAAAGCTCAAAAAAATACAGACTGACTTAATACATTTTACACCCACTTTTTATTTTTAAAAATATCAAATCTAAGCTCTAATTTTTCTCACTTTTAATAATTGATATATTAAGTAGAGGCAACACCTCAGTATCTGCTCTCTTGTGGAGCAAATACATTAAAAGACATCGCTGTAGGTCAGTGACTCCCAACCTTTTTCAGACGAGGACTTGTCTAAGTTTAGACAATATTTTCATGGACTAGCATGTATGAGGCTAAAATGGGCGTCCTATTTATTTATTTATGCATTTTTAGTCTCCTGTTTCCCTCAACTTTTAAGGGTAAAGTTTATCTTCATCCTCTGTACCATATCTGTGGCTGGTTTAAACTTGATTTTTACAATGGATTTTGTGTAGGAACCATTAAAATGTTTGACCCATAGTTGTCAAATTGGAAACAAATAAATAAATAAAATGAGACGATAACTTCCGCTACATCTGACTTTTAAGGTGTAGCGAATAAATGCAAGAATAAAAAATAACAGTCAGTAAAACAAGAATTTTCTAAATATAATAATAAACATGAATCCACCGTTTAAGCAACCTCATTAGACAGACGGTTGCTGAATATTATCCAACAACTGTGGCAATAAAGCCATATTTGTAGTAAAGACTTCTAGGTTTTGTCTGTTCAAAGCAGCTTTCTGTTTTCTTCAAGTCAAAGGCTTTTTTCTTCCGTCTCCTCACAGACTCTTTTCTGCAAAAAGAAACTTTCCAAATACCTTTGTTTTTCGTTAACGTTCAACAGGGTTTCAAATTTGGTGGTTGGCGTAGCCGCTTTTAGAAAGTAGCGGATGCATTTTCAAAACGTGACCGAGAGACTTGACATGCATCAAGAATGAGTCGCTCAGCCACGTCTCCAGTAGTTTTCCAAAATAAAACTTCACAATCAAATTATTTATAAAACAGAAACATGTGGTTTGTGATTTTTTTTTCTCTACGACTCCGTTCCTACCAACTGTGTCATGGACTGGTATCGGTCCGCGGCTGGGGTTAGGGCACCACTGCATATAGATCAACATATTTTTCCATTGGAAATCGTGTTTACATGCAGGGATACATGTAGGATGCACGTCAACCCTACTTTCTATTTGTCTTTGAAGTCTGTGTATGAAGCCAAATCTTTCGTTTCTAGATTTGTTTGTGAGCATAAAGGCAAAGAAGTGTCCACACCTGAGGAGATTACAATTAAAAATTAATGTTAAAATAACACACATTGAAGTATTTGTTGCATTGACAAAGAAGCCGTTTACTTATGCAGCATTTAAATCCTGGGATGTTTTTAGCTATTTTTAACCCTCAATATAAAATCTCTTTAAATATATGCAGGCCAGAACATATAGGTAAGGCAATGGTAATGCTGACAAACTTGATCTGTTTCTTTAGAATGTTTGTGCACAAACAGTGAGTTTGTTGGCTCATGCACACTCTCCTCTAACGACCCACAGTCTGCGAAAAAACCATCCACAGTTATGGGGTCCCAAATTCATCCCAGTGAACATTTCAAGTGAAGAGTTTGTTATGGTTTAGGACCACTTTGACCTTTTTTTCTCCACTAACACTCCACAGAATAGCACACAAAAAAAGGAAGCAGAAACTGTTAAAGTGTACAGCCAGGACTCTGACGTTTTCTTCTAGAGGGAAGCAGGAGGAGGATCTTGCCTTCCACCAGCGGGGGACGGCTGCCCTCCAGGCTATGACATTTGTTTTCTTGGGATGCTTTCTGGCCACAATTCTGGCCACAAGAACCACTTAAAGAGCAATGGAAAAGCTCACAGGACCTCAACATGTGTCACCACTTCTGTTTACAGAGATGTGTGCAGCGACAAAAAAGCTGTGAAACCAAAGAATTTTAGATATTTGCAGCCAGCTTTCCTCAATTTCTATGTTTTTACCCATCAGCTGCAGAGACTGAGCTTCCTTTGAACCGACTCAACTTTCAGCTGGACTAGTGTTGTTAGTATTTTGTCCCACCCTCAATGTCATCACGCATGTAAAAACAAGCCTCAGGAGGACAACTAAAACATTCAGCTCAACAAACAGCATGGCTCAACCAAACCCGTTCTTTAATGAAAAGGAGCAAACATGGTCCAGGAGGGTGGAACTCCAACTAAAAGAGGCACACGACCAGCCTCAGGCAAAGCTTTTATGACCATTAATGAAGATAAATAAACAGTCCTGGTTCCATATAATTGACTGTTTGAAACAGTTTCTAAAACCGACGGAAGACAGTTCACCTAAACCTCAAAAGATAAAGTCGCTCTGTCACGCCCACACACTGAAAACTGATTATTTATCTAAGCTCACATTCCTGGAACTTTGTACATCTCATTTCATGCCCCACACTTTTCCACGGCTGTCCTCCTCAGGAAATCCTACTGACTTCATTCATTTTGACAACCTAGACCATAAGCGACCTGTTCATTGCTTAGCCCAACCTCTGAGCGCTGAGAGGTTGAAGGTCTGGTCTGTCTCTAGCTAGATCACCTGTTTTGTGGCTGTTTCTATAGGACTTGTATGCTCAATATTTGCAGAAAAATAAATGAACTATTCTTTAATGCACTTTTATGTACTCTTAAAAAGTTGAGATTAGGGCTGCACGATATGAGGAAAACTTGGGATATTAGTGATCAATAATGCGATGATGATATAACTTGCGGTATATGAACAAATAGCAAAACCTAAAACATAATTTCCATTTCACTGCTTCTTCTTCTTCTTCCACTTTCGGCTTCTCCCATCAGGGGTCGCCACAGCGAACGAGTCGCATGGTAAATTTGGCAATGTTTTACGCCGGATGCCCTTCCTGACGCAACCTTCTCAAACCGGGCTTGGAACCGGCAGAGGTAGAGAAGGGAACAGGGAGCAGCCCGGAGTCGAACCCGGGTTTCACGGACGGAAGGCGCCGCAAACCAGCACGAGCTAAACTGGCTCCAATTTCCAATTTCCATTTCACTGCAACAGTTTAAAAATTATAGTCCAAATGACCCACACCTACATAGGAGCCGAACATCTAAGATAAAAGGGCTCCATCCGATTGGTCAAATATATAAAGGAATTTGTTTGTTTCGTTAAATACTTCAAGCTGCCATAAGATTGTTTTAGCATATTTAAGGTAACCATTTATTGCAATTTTCACCATCTTTTGCGATATGCATATTGCAAAGTTTGACATTGCGATAACGACAAATTTGCAATATATTCTGCAGGCCTAGTTGAGATACTAAAATCGGTGTTGCACTGTATTTTTTTATAGGCACATTGTCAATTATCCATATTTTTATCCAGTATAAAAAACATTTTTTGATTTCATTTGTCCAAGGAAAACAGGTAAAAGGGGAGCCTGATAGTTTCTGGTTGTGTCTCCAGACAAGCCTCCTAACAGACTTCCCTACTCGAGGCAAAAGCCATTAAAAACACATAAACTCCAAGATGGAACCAGAGCAAGGACTAAAGCAAGGACATCTAATTGGGTGAGTACCTGTCAGGAGCACTGCAGGGCCTAAGCTGTGCATGTGCAACTTTAGGCGACTGTCTCCACAATTATATTAGTCTCGCTCTGCCAGAGCTCCAAAACACAGAAACAGATCCCAAAGACAGACGCTAAAACGACTGCAGTTCGCATGCAGCCAGTGTGGTGTCCTTTCTGATATGATCCGGGGGGGTAAACCCCAAACCTCCTCAAACTCATCTCTAAGTGGCAGATGTCAGCCCACATTCTTTGTACAGTCAGATCACTCTGCATCACTGATGTGGCGCTGATGCAGATGTGGCGGCAAAATACTATTTATGGACAGGCAGCATCTCCGCCCTTAGCAATATATGGTTTGAACAAAGCTATCAGTTCCATCAGCCAGAGTCGAGCATGAAACTGGTACCAACTATGCAAAACCGTCTAAACACGACAACAAACGCCTCTGCCGTCACCAGGCCTCAGCTGTCTGCGCGAACGCCTTCAAAAGTATTGAACCGGTTGGTTATTTCAAGCATGAAGAAGGCATGCCCCTTCACACCTGACGCTCACCTTTATACCTGCTTTCTCATCTTTCTAAATACCTGATTTATCTGCAGGAGCCTATCTCAGCAGCCACCAGGGGAAAGACAGGGCACCTGTCCAACTCAAACACAAAACAATGACCGGCCAGATCTTAATAAAGACGTTGGCGGTGATTCATTTCAGTTAAGCTGCGTCTATTGAAAGGTCCCGATTCCTGTCAGTTCTTACTGTAAAGCTGAATTAATGGTACATGTACTGACAGAAGGGAGACTTTAGACCTTAAACCAGTCAGCTCACAGATTAAAAATTCAAATCTCTTTTCAACAGGAAACAATAGTTAGTTCCTCTGTTTGTTATCAGTGCCGTCTGCAAATTAGAGCATGTGAACTAAAATTAACAACAAAAAAAAGACACTAAGGGTAAGAAAAGGCATCTCTGAATACCTGCTGAGCAGGTATCCAAACACGCCCACAAAGGCAGAGTAAAAACCCCCTTGTCACATACTGGGCTGTTTTCTCAAACACACTTTGGTTCCTCATAAGAAAACAAGTCGGCACAGGATGGCTGACATTCCACCGAATCGAAAGGGACAATGCACCCCCCTTTCCATCTGAGCTGCAACTCTGCAGCTCTTCCTTTTTATGTCCCACTTCATGCACATCGCTTTCCACTGTCTCTTCTGCATTTTGTTGAGCACTTCTATTCAGAAGGCAAAATGCAAAGGAGAGGAGCGTGGCAAAACACAAAGTGACTGTTTTTTTCCTCCTCCTGATGTACAGATTATGAAGTCAGCCGTTTTCACTTTAAGGTAAAAGAAGCCGGATGAGGCGCAATCCCTAAAAGCTGAAATGACACTATAAGGAGGTTTTATGGCAATATGACTTAAATTTAAAAATCTATGACTCTCACATCCCATGACTAGAATTAAACAAATGTGAAATTTAGCATTAAAGGATTTTTGTTGCTGTTTCTATAAAGATTTGAAACTGTATTTACCCTCACAATAAGCAAACATTAAAAGAAATATCCTTAAAAAAAGCATAAACTACTGTACAGACAAATCTTTTATGAGGTTGATTAATGTTGATTAGAAATGTACATACAAGACAAGACATACATTTTCCTTCCAGTTTACTATTTTCCCTTTAAAGAATCATTCATATATTTAAATATTGCTGGGAATTTTAGTTTCCAATAAAACATAACGCACAACATGGATAGAAAGGTTGCAACTCAATTTAATTTAAAAGCTACATTTTGAACAGAGCTAAAATAAATAAATAAAAAAATAAAAATGAACCACAGCAACTTAGCTGTCAAGCTAAAGACAACATAAAGTCCCAAAATCAATTCAGAAAGCTGCTGAATTTGTCAGTTCTTACTGTAAAGCTGAATTATTGGTGCATGCAGTGACAAGTTCCTGTACTGGCATGAGAACAAAAACTGTGGTGGGAGTTTCATGAAATAGGTTTGCATGATTGAGCAGCTACATGCACGCTTGGTGTGGCAAACTCCAGTGACAAGGAAAAGGCACAGCAGTCTCAAAAACCTACAACACTGTGAAGCAGGGAAAACTTTCTTTGGAGCAAAGAAACGGTGAATCACCAAATCTGTCAGGGTTTGACAGATGACTGTCAGGTGCCATTTCGGAAGCTCTGTGGTAGTGGAATAATGGTATGGAGCTTTTTAAACTGTCGGTTAAAAACCCAACTTACCATTTGAACATGAGTTGCTTCATAGTTCTCCAAGTTAAAAGTTTAAATGAGCTTCATAAAAACAGGGATGGATGATTTTAATCTCATCACCGTAAATAGAACCAGACAGACTGTCAGTTCCTCACTGTCTAAAGAGGTTTGAATGATTTACTTTTAGAAAAAACTGGTAGTAGAGGTAAAAGTGTGACAAACTAAAAGCACTTCATTATGAAAAGAACAAGCAAATGATAAAGTTGTACTTAAAGATCTTAATGTATTTTCTTCAGACATAACAATATTTGGCATTTATGTGTAGAAGATGGTCCTTGTTGTGTTTGTTTTTTTTTTTTTTACATCTCATCCATTACAGAGCAGCTTCCTTGATCAGATCCTGAACTTCCTCCAGCGTCCGAACCCATAAACATTTCAAAATTTAACAAATCGGACAAAAACTCGAGGAACCTGAAGGCACATCTCAGTTGGGGCAACGTGGGTAATAGTTCGCTCACATCTCTGCTCATAAATCCAGATAAACTCAGAACCGAGCGGGTAATTGCCACCCTCTTTAATTTGAAAACAAAACACTGATTTCCACAGCATTATTTTGTCATGTCCTGCCTACAGTGCGGTTCGTCAAGCTGGCGCTCTGGAATGGATCCAATATCCTGCTACCTCGTCCGCGTGTGAAAGGCAAGTCTGTACAGTATCCAGGCTGGATTCTGCAGGGGTTTTTGTGGGAATCTGCAGCCTAAAAATGTTTCCTAAGAAGTGTGACTGATTACTTAGAACAATTTTTCCCTCTGGATGTTCACAGGCTGTGTTTTTTTTTATTTAATTTAAGATAATGTCTACCTGTTTAAGGCTGATCTGTGCTCCGTTAACTAGAGGAAACTCGCCAGGAAACCTGATCTGTCCCTTCACCGCATGTGTGTACTGTCTGTTTTCAGCGTAGCTCACTATAGTCCATAGAGATTTGCACAGATACTCATACACAAAGTGTTAAGGTTTTTTTCTGCTCTAAATGCATTTCCTGTACCACCCAAAGTGTTGACTAAAACCTGCAGCCTGCAGAGACGAGAGGACTTCAGCTTTTTATGGCTCCTGAACTTGCGCAATTACAGAATTTCTTGTTTCTGTATCAGTAAGAGGGAAACCACGGTTCCTTCCGTGGTGATCCCGGTCACATGGCTGGGGCCACACGAGTCGGGGTGGGTGTCTGAGATGGACCAAGGCAGAAGAGGAAGTTATAACTTGGGAGTAGAACGTTGCAGGGGGCGCGTGCGCTATTAATACGTATCCACGTGTTGCTCAAGGGGTTTGAAACCAAGTTGTGCAGACAAAACCAAGTTGTGCAGACACCCGTGTCTAGACAAAACCACCCACCAAGGCAACGCAACACACACCAACACATTACCACCCACCCCCACACAAACCCACCATTTTAAAGCTCCAATCAAGATGTCAGGATGAATATTAGAGGAGAACACAGCTCCAGAAATCAAACTTCATCCCTCCTTCTCTCAGTCCTTGATGGCAGCACACGTCTGTGGTTTCAGATCAGTGCTGGCTTTTGCTGCTGGTGCATCTGGCTTAAGAGGTGCCGCCACTCTCATTAGTCAGTGTTAGCTAAAGAGCCTGCTTGGCTTTGACAACTGCCTGTCAAACAAACACACCGAGACGCGAGAGCCAACAGGTCAGTGTGCTGCAACAGAGTGCAGCCCTGCACCTCAGAGAGAAGAAGGAGGTACACTCTGACACAGCCATGTATGCACAGTGCAGGAATTTGTGAATGAGCCACTGTTCTTACCTTGGCACTGGAATCCCTGCTTTCCAAAGCCCCTGCAGACAGAAGACAGCGGTCAGAAATTTGGAAAATTTAGAACCAAAAAAAAAAAAATGCAGCTGCAACCACAGGGCCTCCTGTTTTACGGCATTTTAGAGGTATGAGTCGGGGTCGATGCGGTAAACAACGGCGGCTCCTCTGCAGCGGCAGACAGGCCCCCGGTGCTGTCGCATAGGACCGGGGAGAATGGCGCATTAATGACACCGGGGGGGTGCGGGCAGGCCGGCAGCAAGTGGATCACCTGTGTCCTTCCACTCACCAGATGAAGTCCGTGCAGTGGCTGCAGAAGGTGGGCTGCTTGAAGAAGCGCGCGATGAACTTGTGGTTCTTCACCTCGTGCACGTTTTTTTGGCGGAGGGCTCCCTGGCGGGCGAAGCCGCGCGCGCTCTCTGGCGCCTCTCCGTCGCTGTTGGGGTCAGCCATCTTAACGAGGAAACGGTCCGAGAGAGGTAGAGAGGGTGAGGAGAACCAAGACTGGGAGGTAGAGACGAAGGCGGCGGAGGACGAGTGCTGCGGGTGCCGCCTCCTCTCCTCCTTCCTTCCCCTCCTCGCCCCCCTCCTCCCGCTCTCCGCCCCGCTGGCTGTCCTGGTGCGGTTCGGGATGCAGGTGTTTCTGGCGGTCCGGGCGGCTCGCGCTAAAGCTGCTTCTTCTTCTTCTTCCGGCGGGTCCACGCGCCGAGCGTCTGCTTCCCTGTTCTCACCAGTGTCGCTCACTCTTTGTACAGCGCGCGCGCGCGCTCATACACAAAAACACTACAATGCTAAAACTACACTGTCGATGCGCGCGCAGCCGCTCGGAGTATGAAGCGCACACACTCATTACTCCACCTCAGCAGGCTGAGCAATTAGGCAGAGCTTCAAAAACCTCCACCTTCACAGTGCAGTGAATAATGTTGAGTACAGTGTGTACTAAAATGTGTTCTTCACGTGACCAGAGGCAGAAATAGTCTGTGTCAGGGTGGTGACAAAAAAAGTACTTATAAGAGTACTTGTATTTTATATTTTTGTTTATAACATCAAATGTAAATTGTTTTTAGAATGCGTAGTCTTATTGGTAAGGTTTCTTCAACTATTTGCTTCCATTTTTTTTTCAATATAAAGATACTGTATACCAGAAATTTCCGTAAGTATTTCAGAACTTTTACTCTGTAAAATGTTTAAACTGTTGCTCAGTACACTATTCTTTTCACTGGTTACCAGAGGTGTAACAATAAAACCAATTAATCGATGAATCGATTTATATTCCTACAATGCAGCCAGATCAATCTGTCTGAAGCGAGTTTTTATCGAATCAACCTATACCAATATAACGATGGAGTTTCAGGGCCACCAAAAAAAAAAGTAAAATTACGAGAAATTGTAAGTAGTAAAGAGACTGAGAAAAAAACTCGTTAATTTACAAGTTTTTATCTCATAAATTTACGACTTAAAATCTCGTAATTTAAAAACAATTTTTTTTGTAAACTGGCCCTAAAACTGGGTCTTACATTATAAAATGGTTTAAAATGAAATAAATCAACTATATGGGTATTGGAAAATACCATTTGGATTGAGACATTGTAGGTTTATTTTACTATAAAGTAAAAACGACCAACTACCATCACAGTGAACAACACACGTGTAATGGCAACAAAAAATGATCAACCATCACTACAGTTCAATGTTTGGAAAAACTGAATTTTGAAAAGACATGTGACCATACAGTGTGGCAGAATGTTCTAATGATGTTTCACTTGTAATATTTTTATTAGGAAAAACAACAGCGGGCTGAAACTTATGGGACTAAAATGTGAATGGATTTCTCATTAACTCTTCTTTACTTGTTTGTTTGTACACATATTTAATTTGAACATTTGGCTAAAGATGTCCTGAATTGATTTTAGGTCCGTGAACCTTAAATAAACCAAAATCCACAATGACTAGTGTAAGCAACCCCAAATTATGACATGCATCAAATAGTTGTTAAAATGAATCCGTACAACCCTACTAGTTACTTCATTGCAATTATTTCAAATATTATTTGGTTGAATGCTTTTTACTTTTACTCAAGTAATAGTATTTTGAAGTATTGCTATTTTATATTCTGCCAACCTCTCCTTGTTTGTGGTTTCATTTGTGTTCATGCTAGTGAAATAAGATAAGACTTTTTTTACAAAAAAAATAATAATAACCTTTAAATTGTATTTGCCAAAAGAATTTTTTGAAGCCAAATTCAAAGTTGTACTTCTTTGAAAGTTTTTTTTATTTATTTTTTTCGTACTGGGGCATCCAAGAAAAATAACAGTACATGGCTTGTAACAAGGATTGGCAGTATTAAAACAATACAAATTAGAAAGATGACTTTAAAAAAGGGGTGATGTGCTGCTACTGTTTTGTGTTTCAGGAAATAGGAACAGCTGCATTTCCTTTGAGTAAAGAAAGAAGCAATTTGCATTTTTATCCAGAACAATCGTTTTGAAAAACTAAACAGGCCTTGACAAAAATGATAATACCCCGCAGATTGAAATTAATACAGATATTGTATTACTTTTACCTGTTTTACGTTGTTTTTACTGAATACTGTGGGCTTTTCTTTCAACGCTTTTGTATTTGACTTTTTGTCAGTAAAGAAAGTGGAAGTTAAGAAGCAGCCACTTCCTTATGTCCTCAAAGCACTTTGTCAAAATAAAATTGCTGAAAAAGCTTTCATTATTTTTAAATGTGACTGTCACCTGCATCAAAGGGATGCACACAGTTTATGCTTCCTTAGAATGGAAGGTGGAGCAAATACAGAACTGGAACCATGTGAAGGAGGGGTGCCTGACCCTCTCCAGCTGCACGCAAAAAAGTTTGCAAGTCAAAGCCTTGACTCACGCAATGACAGTAAAATAAATGCCCACACAACGCTCCGAGGGAGATAAAAAAAACACTTTAAACTGTGAATAGATTCCATGTCAGATTAAAACCTGAAGTGAACTGTTTGCCTGTCTAAAATCCTTAATTAGCACATGCAGTAATTTATCCACAGTCTACAGAAAACATGTCTAAAGTTAAATAAAACCCTGGCTTTATGTTAAATCTGTGGTTGCACATATACTGGTGCTTTGTTTTAGAACAACCCGATGAGACTGGGTTGTTTAGAACCATGTTGATTTGGAAGCAGCAGTTAAAAACAGAAAGAACAGATGGGCCCAGATTAGAAACCCAAAGGTAAGGTCAGTGCTCAAACTGGTAAAAGGCAGCAGGGAGCAGAGGCTGAAGGAACCACAGCCTGAGAGATTTCTGCTAAAAGACACACAGAGGATGTTCTGGCAATCTCTACCATCTGAAACTGAGCTGGGTCCTCAAACACTTACCATACCAAAGACTGCTGGATCACAAAACCTTCTTCATAATATCTTTCAGGATTCAATTCAGTTTTATTTATGCAGCCCAATATTACAACACAGTTTTCTCAATAGGCTTCACATTTGTACAAAACATAAAATCAGTTATAATATAAAATAGCTGATTGCTAAACTAAACAGACTAAGCTAAACTTCTCAATAAGGAAAAACACCTTAAAAAAAACGGATTCTGAGATAAAACAAAAGAAGAAACCTCAGGGAGGTCCACATGAAGAAGGGATCCTCTTCCTGCACGGACAGGCGATGAACCAGGACTCTTGGTGAAGAATCAGCTTATCTAACTTTACAACTACAAATCCACACACTGGGGGTGCAAGACGAGGTCCACAGCCAAGTACAGGAGCACAGACGGGCCAACTGGAATCTGGAATCCCTCCCGCTCCCCTGGAGGGGAGTGGGAAAGAGGGAAAAAGCATGAATCGCACTGTACCAAAAAAAGGAATGAAGAACTAAGTTAGAATAGAGGAAAGAAGAGGAGAGGTAGATCTGAATAGAGGACAGAACCCCAGTGCACCATACTTTCCCCAGCTTCTAACTTCTAGCAGTCTACCAGCAACTAATTGTTGTTGAAATTTTATTCAAACTTGTTAATATTAAGTTGCATGCACTATGGCACATATAGCGGATGGTAATATTGATAACAATGATAGACAATCTACATTTTTATTATATCAATATTGATGCAATATGGTTTTAATCTAAGCAGGGGTAATTGGCCCGGTTTATGAAACCATCTTCCCTCTGCTTAGGTCTGCGGAGAAATATGTATAATGGATGTTATGAAGATAATCATTATTTCCCCAAAGGTAAATATTCTCTGAATACTAGCTAGCATGTCCAAAGAGGAATGTTTGAAGCCTAACTTTGGATGTAGAAACTCTCTTACATGAGCTGGGAGATTCACTAAATTTTTCCCCTTTACTGAGCACCTCTTTTTTATCTGTGTCATTGTTTCTGTTACTAAATTTTTGTATTTTGTTTTGTTTTATGAAATGCGTTCCGGTGTTTTTCCTGTTGTCTTATATCCCAACTGGTCACAGCAGATGGTGGACTTTACCCAGCCTGATCTTGCTGGAGCTTTTTTCCTGTTCTTCTGTCAATTGGGAGTTTTTCTCACCATTGTGAGCTTACTGCGTTTGATTACTTATACCTGTAAAGGCCATTGTTAGAACAGAATCAACGTCCTTTGTACTGACTTATATTGGTTATATTTTACTTTTTATTTTACTTTTCACTGATTTGACTTTTGCTTGTGATGTTTTTTCTCTTCTTTGTATAAAACCTCTCAGTTGTGAATTTGTGCTTTTTGAAAACTGAGTTAAAGGGCCTATACCATGCTATTCTATTTTTAAGCCTTTTATATTTAACAGTATTCATTTGTATGATAAAATATTACCTTTCGCACACAAAATAACGATTTGTTTGAAAATGAAATAGTAGTTCTTTTTACCTTTCCCACCCGAAACCAAAACAACTTGATCTCTGAGGCACTGGCTTTCGCTCCGTGCGGGTGCCGCCCATCAGCCAAGAGTCGGCTTTGTGTGTCTTGCCCATGAAAACAAACAACATTTGAACTTTTACAAAAGATGGATATGCATATTATGCATACAAAATAAAAGTGTTCCGCTAGTGAAAGCTGGTGTTTGTGTTAGCCTGGTGGTGGTGCTGACAGCGCAGACTCTTCCTGGAAGGGGCTGTTCTCACTGGTCTACGTCAGCTTGTTTCGCCTGTGGCCGTATTTGCTTTTGTTCTGTTTATTCTGTGTTTTGTGTATTTTAATTCCTATCAGAGTGGCACTTCTGTGTTTTTATGCATCTTTGTGTGTCTGTCTGATTATTTTCAGGTGTGGTGCTTGAAAGCATGGCTTCTATTGGACCCAACCTGGTGGAGGCAGCCGTTAAAAGCACTTTGTGGACCCCCAGCCTGTGAAAAGGGAGTGTTACTGCAACCTGTCTCCGCTGCAGGTTGGCGCTCTTCTCCACCTGTTCTTTAAGTTGTGTTGCCCGTGTAGTTTTTGTAGCTTTGTGTTTAGGTCCACTCTGTGTCGTCTTTTGTTTGTAGTTATGTTTAAGTGAAGCTGTACGGGGGGAACTGCCATTTTCTTTCACGTTTTCTCCTGTTAATATTAGTCCGGGGAGGTTGGTGTTTTGTCATTGATTTCCCTTCTCTTTCATTCACAGGTAAGATTTCAGATTTCAGTTAGGTGGGGTTTTGTTTGTTGTTTGCCCTTGGTTCACCCTGAAGTCTTTTTGCTTCCCCTTAAGTTATTATTGTTTGATATTTGTTAATTTGTAACTCAAATTTGTAATTCGCTTTCGTGAGTTGGGAGGGGCTGGTTCTCAGAGCGCACATTTCCAGAGGAACACAAATGCGTGAACGGATCAAAATACCGCTTTACGGTTTCTGAAGTAATATTATACTTTACAGCTGAAAAATTGAATTTTGCATAGTATAGGTTCTTTAAATTTGAATCCAGCACTTCCAGAATCTGCTAACGGAAATGACTGAATTCATTTGAATAACAATGGTCTGAACCACTATCCTGTTAAATACTTTTGGTATCAGGTTACACTTGGCAGTCAGGGAAGTGTGATTACTCAAACCACATTGGCTGATTTGGATGGGAGACCATGTAGCCAGGCTGGTGACCAATATGAGGGGGAAGTACCGGTACACGCCTGTTGTGGCTGTAGAGGTTTCTTCTACTTAAAACCCTACTCCAATCATCTTTTGATTTACTGTCCAAGACTTCCAAGTGGTCTTTTGATTATGATGCTGTTTTTAGGGGGGAAAAAAACCTTCATTTTCTAAAACACAGTTTCTGTAGACAGGCAGTAGCTCCTCAGAAATTTGCCTCAGAGTTGTGTCCTCATTTCCCATCATCCCTTTTACACTCTTTCCCACTAGCTCACAGCCCCAACCTAATATTAGCGGTGCAGCAAAAATGGCGAACAATATTTTAGCTATCCAGCTGTACAGTTTTGATCCAGATGCCAGCTCGGACAAAGAAAACAAAGTATCATGGATCTATTTGTCTACAAGTGGGTGCACAAGAATGGAGGGGAGCAGCGAGCTTATGGCTCGCCGACTGTAGTACCTACGTCACTGCTAAAAGCTTTGTCCAGCATTGTTTTTTCGTCTGCTCCTGATTCACAATTTGAATAAGGAAATACTCAGAAATGCAATATTAAGCTTTATAGTCTTTTAATGTATCCCCCATTGTGAGAAAATTTACAAATTTACAAAAACACACCAATTTTAAAGGAGTAGGTATTTAAAAATCGATGGCACAAAAAGCCATCAGATATTTTCAGTTCAGGAAGTTTTCCTTTGTTGCAACAATGATTCTCATTTTTGAACCTATCCCGCAAAAGCAAGTTTCTTTCAACTGTGGTGTCATGTCAAAGGTAAATAAGGCTTTCCAGCAGATCTTTTATCAAAATCTTTGCTCTAATGCAGAAATAAAAACTCCTAGATGTTGTAGTTCTCCAGGATTATATACTTACCTTTACTGTTGAGAAACTTTTTCAAACCTTGAATTTCTTATGTTACCATGTCTAATAGAATTACAGTGACATTTCCAGGATTTGCATCAGCTATTTGTAATAGGCTACTGTCAAAACAGAAATTAAGGTTCATTACCTGCAGTGGAAACATGCAAGGACTCTCATTTTATAAATTAAAAGATTTTTTGATTAACAAAAAAGTTTTCCATAATAAAATTTTCCATCTAAAACAAAGTTTACAATTAATTTTCTACCCATCCATCATCTATTTAGTTTATTAAGTACATTGTTCTTCTTTTCTACAGACCTGTAAAATTATGTTTATTGATTTTCAATTTTTTACTTTTGAAAAATGTCCTTAAGTGTTTTGAACTGAATAAAGACAGCTGACTGTGAATATTTTCATATATTGGTTGAGTAATAAACCCTCCTATGAATAGAAATGTGTGTTGATTTGATTTACTAAAGGGTAAGAAAGAGTTTTCTTCATTAATGACTCTCAAATTAGACTTCATGAAAGCAAAGAGTTTTTGGAGATCACAACCTCATAGAAACTTTGTTTTTTTTGAGTTGTTGCATTTTTTTTCTTGAGATTTTTATTTAATTTTTGGTTGGCATCACATTCACTTCTTTCCAGATTCAAGAACTATTGGCATAAAGTAAATTTGATGAGCTATAGTTGAGTGTATCTTGAGGAAAGGCAGTTCCTAAGGGAGGGGGGAGAGGCAAATATGGGACACACGGCAGAGTCTGTGGGAACTGCTGTTGTTGAAAAAGTTTTGCCTCCCTGTGAGATAATAGAGAACATCTACACGGCCATCTCTGATTCCATTATCATGTTCTCATTAACAATCTGGTCTGCCAGCATGCCAACCACTCTGCAGAGATCCAATGCAGCTTCCCATCTCTCCAGGGACTCCAGTAGCAAAAGATGTGCAACCAGGATCATAGCCTTTCTGCCCCAGTAAACCTGAATGCAAAGTTTTTCTGCCACTTCATCCTGCCATTAGGCTTTAATTCACTGAACCCAGAACATCGGGATACAAGAACAGTTTTGAAATTTATGATTTTTGGCTGAAGACCTGGTTCTGATTCTGATTATTATTTAAACATTTTCCATCTTCTCTGGATGTGATCTTATACTACATCCAGTTTTCCTGTTCAAAAGCAAAACCTCTGTGTTTAACATAAAAGATAATTCTGCCGTTTAACTAATAAAAGCTATGGAATCTAATATTGTATCAATAAGAATGTAGAACAAGAACTTGTGTCAATACAGCAGCTGCTGGTACATGTTTATTGTGTTAAGAACTCTCATGTTCCAATGTTCTTTTCAAAATTAAAGTATTTCTATTTGTTAAAAGAGGATAGTGTTGTTTCTGTAATGTGTGCTTTAAATCCTGAAACATAAAAATATATGTATTTACACGCGTGGATCTTATTCAAAGGGCTGCTAGCTAGGCCATGAGCCGGGGATCCATCACACCTGACCCCGGGGGTGTTCGTGTCCCTGTGGTGTTGGTTCTGGTCCTTGCCCTTGAGCGCTTCAAAATTCCAACAATGGGGGATCTTGGTCACCCCATGTTTACCACGCTCAAGGGGAACTTCCACTACTCTTGGCGTCATTCTCTTGGTCGTGGGTGATTTCCTCTCCACCAGACTTCCTGCGGGTCGGGTGGGTGGCTGCCTAGAAAGTGGGGCAGGTTTCTCTTGTGGGGGCCCTTGTTTATACCTGGGAATGCTTAGAGCTCCAAGGTGCGGATGGGCTGCCTCTCTGGGGTTAGAAGAGCTTTCCGGCAGATTGGGGCCTGGGTTGGGCCCCCTGGTGTGGCGGGAGCGCTATTCTTCCAGATGGGCTTGCACTGGGGACCCCTGTGGCGGTTGTGCTAGCCCTGTTCTGGGTGGCTGAGATGGGTCGCCCTGTGGGTGGATTACGTTGATCTATTATCTCGTGAAGGTGTCTGGGGGGCCCCAACTACCACTGCTGCCTCGCCTCTGGCGGGAGTCTTGGTGTGGGGGTGACCGGATGCTCCCCCACTTTTTACATTCCATTATCCACCACAGTTGAACACAAACACTCACCTGAGTACAAGTGTCAGCTCACCTTTTCACAAATAGTATGCACGAGGGAATGATATGCTTGACATGTGTTTGTTTGTATGCATAGGTATGTGCGTGTCAGCTGTAATTGTTTTGTCAACGTGTTGCGGTGTGTGAAGATCTTTGGAGCCAACAGGTATCTTTGTAATAGTCAATTGTGTCTGTGGACAGGCCCTACCCTTTGGACTAACATATGCACCTGACAGTAATGATGATGAACCTCCAGCAATATGTTGCTTTGTGTTTCTACCCCACCTACTTCTTTAATCATCTATCAAATTCTTTGACCCCCTTTTTTTTCTCCCCTTTCTTTTGTACCTGCATCCCCCATTTGTAACATCCCACTCTCAAATACAAAAGAGGTTTATACAAGTATACACTTCATGTGTCAGAAAAAAACCTCCTATTGTAAAAATAAATGCTATCCAGCAGGCTTTAGCTCTTTCCAGTTTGCTCAGCTGCTGGACATGATTGGTTAAAAAAAATGTAAAAAAATGCATTAAAAGAGAGAGTTTCTTATGTTTGCACTGAACTCTGAAAAGAATAATTCATTCAAACCAGAGATTGTTTTTTTTCACCCTTTGGCAAATCCCTTTGGAGTTGCCTTTATGGGTCATTTAAACCAGAGAAAGCCTGAAAATTACAGCCTAATATAAACTCTGACTGTTTGAGCTGTTGTTTGGAATCAGGTTTTAACATTTTTTGTGTATTTCAATGTATTTTGGTTTTATGGCATAAATATTAAAAAAGATGATTTTTTTTTTAAGTTGTTCATATGGAATAGACAAAACCCAAAATTGATCACAGTTTGTTTATTTCATGTTTTTTAAAGATAGGTCTTTCTTAATGGCTTCACATGTCACCTCAACATGCTTTCAATGTGGGGTTGCAGATCTGGCTCTGTAATCTCTAATCTCTCTTCAAGCACCAAACTGCATGTGGGACGTTAATGTGCGAACGCTAGGAACCGCTGCCTCTTGAAGAGTTGAACCTGTGAATTTACAGGCTTCCTGTGAGCGAAGAGCTAAATAAAGAGAACATTTTGTCACCTGCCCACCACTCAATGCAACAATGTCACAACGGCTGGGTTTAGCCGTCCATTTTTATTCTGTTCTATATGAATTTGGAATTTATTCTGATCTCCCTGCAGTAATCAGATGTTTGGCTTTAGTGTATCAGACATATTTTCAACAACATGGAGCCTTTAATAGATTTCTTACTGATTTTTTTTTATTTATTTATTTATTTATTTATGAGCCTCACAGTGAATTCACTAAATAAAGCACAGTGATGGTCAAACTGATCACAGTAATCTTACGGCTGTGAATATGTTTAGTCACAGCATTCTTTATGGGCTGCATGGTAGTGTAGTGGTTAGTCCTCTGCCCTCACAGTGAGAAGGTCCTGGTTCTGGACCTTTCTGCGTTTTGCTTGCATGCATAGGCTTTCTCCTGGCACTCCGGCTTCCTCCCACAGTCCAAAAACATGTTTCATAGGTTATTTGGTGTCTCTATATTGTACCTAGGTGGACAAGTGAGTGTGGGACCCTTCAACAGACTAGCAACCTGTTCAGCATGTATCGCACCTTCACCCGACAGGTTGGTTTAGTAGGTTCTGGTGATGAATGCATTAGTTGTTTTTTTTTGTTTTTTTTTGCAAAGTGCCTAGGTTTCAGCAAACCTCAAATCATCATCTTTCTGCCACCATGCTTTGCAGTTGGGTTGCAGATTTTCCTGTTTCTACTTCATTGTTCCGATTTGGTGTCATTTCTTCAACAGACTATTGAGAGTGGCCGGAAGATCGCATAAATACAGTCACAAAGTTATTTCTGATGAATCAGGTCTCCAAATTATTCAGCTTGTTTCCAAACCACAGTCTTAATCCAACAGTGGAAACTGCAAACTACTCAAACAATACCAGAAACAGCTTTACTTAAAGGGAAACTTGGGGAAAATGTAGAACTTTTCATTTTTCAGCTTTCTGTTTATTGTTGTTTAAACTTTTTCTATTTGTTATGTCCTCTCCATTGACTGTATAGGAGAACTGGACTGAGTGACCTCTCTGCCTCGCGTTCCAAATAGGAAGTACCTGGTGGCTTGAAGCCAAAATCCCATAGACTTCTATTGAGAAATAAACAGCTGTTACTCAGTCACTCTACTGGTCATAATAATCATTCTTGCTCTGATACCATTTTCAAAATGCTCTTGCTAATCGTAATTTTTTTAATTATAATTTTTCTTTATCACAAATTATAAACAGAACAAACAGATGCCTCAATAAAAGCATTTGGCCTAACAGATTCTCCTAAGCCCGCTTTCAGTGGAAGGGGTGTGGACTCCGAACCAGCTCACTCATGATTGGCGACAGTAGTTGCCATAGAAATGTTGACTCAGACCAACTCGGACCAATCACTGTCATCTGGCTCCAAATAGTGGCATGGAAAAACAGCGACTGAATTGGCTTCACATCGCTGGAGGCACTTTTTAGGGGAAATGTTACACCACCACTTAGTCCATTTTTCATATGCAGGCAATGGTCCTCCCAAGTCAATCTGCTTGTGTTTTTAGAATCTCAAAGCTTGAGCCCTTCCCTGCTGTTTAGGTTGAAAGCAAAGTAGAGATTGGACAAATTTTCATTACAGCTTTACATGTACTAACTAAACACAACCTCAAAGTTAGATTTGTGGCAGTTAGAGCCTGCAGCCAGCCTGCCAAACTTGATTTGTAATGGTGAGAGAAATCTGGAGAACCCTAAGAAACTACATGCAAACGTCACATAAAAGAAGCACAGCTAGGATTTTAACCTGGGAGATATTAATCAAAACTTTATTTAAACCTTTTAAATTGTCTTGCAGTTTCATTTTGATTTTCAGGTTGTTGTAGTTTTTTTTTGGTTTATGTAGGCATTTACAAATCTAGGCAATAAGTTTGACTTTCATTGAGGTTTTTAGTATTGTCTTAGTATTGTCTTCAACTGTCAGCAAACCTGACCTGTTTGTCTCTCTGTCTGTCTGTCTGTCTGTCTGTCTGTCTGTCTGTCTGTCTGTCCGTCCGTCCGTCCGTCCGTCCGTCCGTCCGTCCGTCCGTCCGTCCGTCCGTCCGTCCGTCCGTCCGTCCGTCCGTCCGTCCGTCCGTCCGTCCGTCCGTCCGTCCGTCCGTCCGTCCGTCCGTCCGTCCGTCCGTCCGTCCGTCCGTCCGTCCGTCCGTCCGTCTGTCCGTCTGTTTGTTTGAAGGAATCATTCTGTGTTATTTAAAAATGACACTAACTCCTCCCAAAAATAACAGGCCGAAGCCCTTTCTCCTTTAACATCCTTCCTGTTGTCTCTTATTTTCACAATAACACACTCTGTAATATATGTTATTGTGAAATTATGGCCCATCTGACATATCTACTGTCTAATTAAATACACACAAGTAAAAACTGTCAAAAAAGAAAGAGAACCATTAAGAAGAAAATGCTGAATAACATCTAACCCAGTGGAAAAAGAAGGGAACGGTTACAATGGTGTTTCGACATGTAAAGCTCTTCAGGCGAAAAATATACATTACATAAACCAAACTAACTTTACAGATACTTGCTAGTTTTTCAGGATCTCAAAATGAGAGTTCCATGATATCACTATTTGAGGGGAACAAACCGCAAATGTCTGGGAAAAAGCCAGATTTACAGAGATTGCATAGATTTTGTTAGAGTGCAGCTCTGCTCAGACATGCCAGCATCATTAACCTGAAAATGATGCATATGGAAAGAACAGAGAAGCAAATACGAAACAAAACTTACAAGTTGGCAGTCGTAGAAATCTGTTCCAAATAAATCAAAATGCGACAGCAGTTAGAACAATTAAAAACGAAAAAGCAAAACAGTCAAAATGCAGACTAGATGAGCAAAAGACAAAAAGTGAACTAGCTTCATGTTTTCAGAATGCTTCAGGATGTACACAAACAGGATTACACTTGTTGGCACCTCTCTGTTGATCGTCTCTTCCATAAATTGAAATTGACCAAAGTGATGAGTAAACATTTCTAAAAATCAGATTATTTATTATTGCATTCCAGAAGTGTGAGGCACAAAATACTAATTGAAAAAGACTTGACTTGATCTTTAGTTTCTCTATTGTTGGATGGAATCAAGCAATTTCTGAAACCTCCAGACTTATCAACAGATTTTCTGCTGTACTCCTCACTTGTCTCAGATTTGAAGGGCATTTTTCTTCATTTACCACCTTTCAGCTCCAATTGTGCTGTTCGTCATGTTTTTAGCTGTTTATTTATTGTGGGGTCTTTATCCTGTTAAAAGACACATGAGTGAAACCATTCTGACTCTTAACAGAACATTTATCTGCTTGTTGGCTTTAAGATTTTATGATACCAACCCAGTGCAGTAAACCATCTGTCAATCTTCAGAACCTGCTGAATCCTTCTCGAGGTCACTGTGCTGCTGGACCCAACCCAGCTTGTCTAGGGAGAGTACACCCTCAACAGGTCACCAGGTCATTGCAGGACAACACACTCACTGTCAAAGTGATTTCTAAACCACAAGACAGACAAAAACAGACCAGTACGATTTCTCGTGAGGAGAGCCAGAAACAGACAACCGTCCAACGCCTCTGTCTCCAACAGCTCTGTGGATGCCTGTCCGACCTCCTGTTTTTTTTTTTTTTGAATTGGTTGTCCTGGTTACGGAAAATAATTTTGAATCTAACAGATGCAAGGTCAGTAGTTAACAATGTTTAAACTTCTCGCTGCAGACATGGGAGTGTTAGGTCACTGTTCCTGAATTGGGTCTTATCAGTTTGTATCCCAAACGTGCTCCGCTTTCTCAGACATCTCCTTCCTCCAGATGGTATGTGGAGAAGAAAAAATCCCAACCCAGCAGCCTTCAATGTGTAAGTCAACAGAGTTCAAAAACCAGTCTTAAAAACAGCATTTAGAATGAAAATAAAGTTTATATATCCAACACTCACACATCAGGACATATCATTCATCAATTAATTTATGAAGCATGTTTTTTGAGCTGTTCAGGAAGCCGGACTCGTGGGAGAAAATCCACACATGCACAAGGAGAACTCCACACAGAAAGGACCCAGCTGAACAAGGGTCTTCTCACTATGAGCGCAAATCACTACACCACCATGCACCCCATGCAGCAAACCAGCCCAGGCAATGTCCAGTCCTCCTCCGTGTTTAACAGTAAAGACATTTTTTTTCCTTTGAGTGTGCTTCATTTTTGAGTCTGTAAACACGGAGCTGATGTGCTCTGTGAAGATGCTCCAGTTTCGTTTCCCTGTCCAAAGGACATTATCCCAGAGGCTTTGCAGAATACATTGCAACACATTCTAGACTATTTTTCCTTATTTAGTAGTCAATAGTTATATTGTTCCATTCATTTCGTGTAAATATCTTAAGAAACTTTCTCCATATTCTTTAACATAAAACATATGTAAAACCTTAAAATGTATATTTGAAAAAAAGATTATAAACATGAGAATTATTTTTCAAAATTAAATTTGTTTTTCATGTAAAAAGTTGCTTTGCTCATCAAATTGTGCTTGAATTCCCCAGTTCCAGATAAGCATATTTTTTTAGGGAAGTGGTCCAATTATTAAACTCTTTAGTTTAGCCATTACCTATTGAATTCTATAACTTTATGTTTTTTTATGATTAATGTTTATTACACAAACTACCGGTTTGAAGCCCATTGAGATGACAATTTTTGTAATATAGGACTATATAAATAAAATTGACTTGAATTTTCTCCTAAGGGTGTGTGTAAAAGCTACATGTGTCTTTAGTAGTGTTTTTTTATTTAAATCCAAAAAATGTATGATTTTAAAGTCAAAATTGGTTCTCATTTGTGATTTTTAAGGTTATTTCATTTAAGTGCACAAAATCCTAATTTGGATGTTTTGTCAAATTGTTCTCAGTTCAAAAGGTTAGAGACTGGATCAAAAAAAACATTTTAAAATTGATGGGGTGAAGAGAAAAGGTACCAAAAACCTATGAAATAAATCAAAAAGCATATTCAAATGCTTTGAAGCCGAAGTAATATTTAATTCATTCTGAAAAATCCACAAAGTGGAAGTTAAAAAGAAGGCAAAGTCATGTGGCGCCATCTGGTGGTCGTTAAGAAGAACAGCAGCTATATAGCAAAGTTTGCGTAACTCCACACTAGTCCCGCCCACAAACCCGCTGACTATTGGCCAATCAGAATGTTGATTTCAGAACAGAAGGACGTGAATGGTCAGTTTGCTCTGCCGGAACAACGTGCTCACGTAAACACATGCACTCTAGGCTTGCGTAACTCACTTTGCTCACCTGCAGTAAATGTCCTTTTTGTGTATTTTTAATGAAATTTTTCATAGTGTGTGGGAAGGAAAGCGAAAGTCTAAAGCTGATTGTTTTGATCTACCTATTTGTTTTTCAGAGATGCCCACGTCTCCCGTGAAAACGCGGATTCCTATCACCAGCTTCGGGCATTTGATAACGGAAGTGAAGGTAAGACCATCATCATCATATGACCATCTGAACCTGTGAGATGAAGCAGAAACGAAACTAAACTATATTTTTGTTCAAATCTAAGTATTTGATGCATGAGATAAATGTTGACCTTACTGACCCTACCGCTGGTCTCTCACCAAATATGACATTATTATTCAGTCACACATGCGCCCAAATTTTTTTATAAAATAATCAAATTGGTATTTTTAGTACATTATTGTAATTGTGTCTAATAAGGTTTTTTTTTCTTGTATAAGACCAGTTGTGTCAGTGAATTAAGTGTCTCACTGAAACAGTTTATTAAACACCCACTGCAATAAAAATAGTTATTTTGCATGTTTCTCATGATGAAGGACATATATAAAGAAAAGTAAGTTCCTTAATATTTCTATATTCAAATCATTGTGAATCAGGAGCAAACGAAAAAAATGCTGTTTCAAAAACACTGTACTTGTGACTTAGAAGCTTGTAGGGCAGGCCACAAACTCCCCGCTCCGCTCCATTCTGATGCATCTGCTTGCAGACAAATAGATCCATGTTGTATGTTTTAATTTTCCTCGTCCGAGCTGTGTTACATGGCTCACAGCTGTATGGCTGGATAGCTCCAATACTGCTTGCCATTTTTGTTGTACCATTGGTTGGGTTGGAATGTAAGGGACTAGCGTGGCTGAGGGGATGGGGTTAGGGGTGTAGGAAAAAATGAATTCAGCGATGTATCGCTATATTTCATTTGGTGATATTTGTATCGATTTAAAATGCTGTCAGGACGATATTTATTATATACCGGTATATTCTTCGGCTTCTGACTCGTGTTTTCCACCCCCGACCGCTAGTTGGCAGCAGAGCACACTGAGCCTCTTTGAGCAGCTCTACATCACACAAAACAACTACAAGATCTCAGCGAGAAGCAGCTTGTTTTGTTGTTATGAGACATGCACTACTTAGTTTTTACTTAGGATGGGTACCGAACCGAAACTCTGTGCCACGTTGCTGCCAGTATCATAAAAATGCGGATTGTGGTGCTTTGTAGCGGGTTCAGATGAGAACGAGTGAAGCTTTTGCAGAACTCACAGCAATAGATTCTTGTTCAGCAACCTAATGGATCAGAGTGATGTACACAACACTCTGAAAAAAGGCCAACCCTGTGGGGATGAGCGGTGAAATACGTGATAACAGAGCTGCAGTGCAGACTGTCATGTACACAAACCATCTTAGCCACATTAAAGCGCTCTCCTTCATCATGTTATGTTGCATCATCACACTTTATTGTTTCTGGAAAGAATTGGTAGTTTATTTTTTATTTTTGAAGCACCGTTCAGGCTCATGAACCGTTAAAACGTACTGGAGAAGCTACATTTAGCAATGTTGAAAATAAACAGCCCTTTATATACTCATTCATACTTTTAGAACCTTACTGGTTAAGCCACATTCATTCTTTTTTTTTTCGTATACTGATAAATATTTTGTTGTGGAAATCAGACAATGTTGACTGTTCCCTTTAAGAACAAATGTATTCTAAGTTACCAAAATAAAAGCACTATGAATTTGCTTGGATAAAATACACTTATATATGAGATACAGTTGGAGTGCTTAACATTGTGATCATTGAATAAAATGAATTTTACAATTTCATTACATTGAAAGGCCTAAAAACATTCAGGTATTTTTTTTTTAGTCATACTCTTGAAAAAATGAAAACAAAATGTGTTCCGGTACAATATCGTGATATGTATCATATCGTGGGATGCATATCAGATACGTATCGTATCGCCAGTCTCTTGCCGATACACACCCCTAGGTGCCCCCCCCACACAACTTATTGCTTTTTACTGCTGCTCTGCAGAAACTATGTCCTTAAATTCAATGCAGGTTTTTGAATTTTGCCTAGAAATGGTGTAATCATACTTAAAAATCCACTGGGAACACTTTTACAATAGATGAGAAGTTGATTGGAGTGAAACTTTAATGAAAATATGTGAAACCACGCATTTTTATTACCGTATTTACTTAAACCAGAAGGAGATTGGGTTCATCTACATACCTATAAGGATTGACCAGCTTTTAGCCATTCTAAAACTGGTTGGGTAAATCATTGTCATTAACTGCACGTCCCAGGACCAGCCCAAAATATGGAAACACAGCTCTAATGCTTCAATTTTTACATAGGTGGAGATATAGTAGGTATGGCTACACAGGTGTAGTCACTGAAAGAATGTCAGAGCCTGAGTCTTTCTCACCAGGCCATTTTGTTTCATGTCAGTGGATCTGTGTTATTTTTGACACAGTTTATCGGCACTCCTAAAACACCACTGTTGTAGGACTGTCTCTTTCTTTATTTCTTAACTGTGACATTTTTTCTATCATTGGTTATTTTTTTTTAATACGTTTTATTTTGATTTAGAATTCATTAGCAATTGCCCATGAAAAATGAAATTGAAATATGTAAATACAATAGTCCAAGCATTTCAGTCCGGGAGGTGCACAAGTCTACTTAACCAATACAGCACACTCTGTTTTAATCTAGAAAATGAACATTATGGAGCTTGGTGTGGTTCAGTACTTGTGTTTACACAGCAAGACCTTCCCGCAGAACAAAAAGAACAAACAGAAACCAAAGAGAGGTAAGCTGTTTTAGTTTCAACTAAAAAAAACACCAATTCTGATAGGTGAGAAATAAGAAGAGTTGGAAAATATGGTTCACGCTCTCATCAAAATGATATTTGAAGTAGTAAGACCTCCCCATTGACCCCTTATGCATGTAGCCCTGTCTTAAACGAAGGAAAAAAGTAGTTGGGATGGGCGCTACATGCAGAAGAGCAAGGGTTTTCAACTTAGAAAACATTTATTGACGATAAGGCTCTGAAAAAAATGTGTCTAAATATTCAGTGTAATATATTTTTAAGTAGCCGAGAATTGGTGGTACATCTGCATGTAATTAATATCTAACTCTCACTTAAAATTATTTCACTACAATTGAAAACTTTTTGACATAACATAAAACACATGGAACACATGAAACACACACACAACAGGAACACTACCAGGACAACTGCTGGCATCACCAAGAAAACTAGATAAAGAGGATCCACTAGCCCTCATGAACTTCTTCTTCCATAAATCAAACACCTCCCCAGAAGTACATTTGAACAAATGTTTGAAGTTTTTCAGTCTATCCGGGTTGCATTTCAATTCCTGCCTAATTTAGCCTTTCAGTAACAAAGAAATCCTAAATGCCCCTTTTACAAGTTTCCTCAGTTCAGAAACATCTTCAGCAGGTTGGCAACTTTATTTGATTGAATCTTCATTCTCTGTTAATTATTTGCGTCTGGTTTAAACTTGGACTTTGTCATGAAGATTTTCCCTTTAACGTCAAAGTGGAGGCTAACAAGCGGATGCTAACTTCAGTCGTGTCAAAATTTGAAGGTGTGATGGACAAATAAAGCGAAATAAAACGACTCATTTTAAAACTGGCATTTTCTAAATATATTATAAACGTGAATCCATCGTGTCTGCATCTTTATTATTGTGAGATTATGTGAAACATTCGACGGTCAGAAACAAATGTCTCCATAAATCCACACGTCGGGAAAGACTCGTGGTTTTGTCTGTAAACAGCAGCTTTATGTTTCTTTGGAGTTGAAGTTCGTCAGTTTCCTCACCGGCTCTTTTCTCCCCAAAGAAACTTTCCAAACAGGTCTTTTTGTTTGGCTTTTGTCGCTTTTAGTTTTGGGCTCAAAACTTAGCTAGCGCTCCAAACGAGCAGCCTCTTTATGTCGCACGACGTGGCAAGAAAGGCGGATGCTGTGAAAAGAATTCGGTAATTTTTTAACAAAATTAAAAGTTGGAGAACACCCAAAACGTCAAAAAGTGACAGGGAGGGGCCCCGAAAATACATCCATAAATGACGAGTTAGGAGTGAGAATGTGTTGATTGCAACAACAATAAGAACTGCACCATTTTAAATAAAGGCGCCCATCGTATTAGCTTTGCGACAAGTTCAGATCCGGGTCAGGGTCTGGGTACGCATGACCCAGCATCTGGGTCCAGACTCTGGTCCGCTAGTTAGTGACCGTTGCAAAAGATGGACCATCTAAAGGTCCATCTATGAAGCATCTTATAATAAAATAAACCTACCATGTCTCAATAAAATTGTATTTTCAAATATGGATTCGATTATCCATTATATTATCTCATTTTGAAATTATTTTTAATTGTATAGGTTGAGTCGATTTGATTGCGCTTCAGACAGATTCATCTGGTTCAATCCTACAAATCCAATCATCGATTAATCGATGAATCGACCTTGTGGCCCAAGTCTTGTGGCCCAGACAGGCCTGTGCCGGTTCCCAGCCTGGATAAAATACAGGGTTGTGTCAGCAGGGTATCCAGCGTAAAACTCTCTGCCAAACCAAGTGAACGCTGATTCATTGTGGGGACCCCTGAGGGGATGTGCCGAAAGATGAACTTGGTTATTATATTTCTCTGCTACATTTTTAACATCTTTTTTGGTAATCCTAGTTTTTTTTCATTATTTTTTTTGTACTGCAAGTCATTATAGTTATACCAATCAGAACTTTTGAAACATTTGATTGACAGATTCTCCCAAGCCCATTTTCAAGTGATGGGTGAGTGGACTTCCAACAAAATCAGTCCTGATTGGTGTGTGGTTGCCATAGAAATGTTGACTCAGATCGGCTCGAACCAATCACAGCTTATTTACGATTTCTTCAACATGGTGGCATCCGTATCGTGAAAAAATAGCCACTGAATTGGTTTCATTTAGTTGGAGATGTAATGAAGTCATTTTCTATGGTGCAGTTCTCATATACAGTCAATGGTGGTGACGCTCATTCATTGGTTTTTTTAAGTTCATCTAAATATTTTTTTTCTTTATTTACCAGCCTTGCCAATGACATCACCCAACCCTGACCTTTCCCTAAACATACAAGGAAGACGAAACAAAAACAAACCAGCCTGACAGTGGTTTGGAGTATGCACACTACGACTGTTTTATAGCTGGGAACATAAAGGTCACATGTCAATCAAAGGCATGTCTCACTACATGCTTTAGCTAATTATCTGCACTAACAATGGTCTTTTTTTGTTTTTTCTGGTTATGAACCGGTTGAAGTGAAAATGTGTGGAATTGCAGAAGTAGGTTTGTTTTGTGTCACAAAGACTATCTGTGCAGCTAGAAAGGAAATGGTATAAAAAAGAGGTAAAAAAGTGATGATAAAGCAATGAGATGAAACATTGTTGGGAAATATTCTTGAGGTTTTAAATAATGAAACGTTGCTCTCTTCGTCTGGTCATTTCTGAGTAGCTGTTCAACTGGTGTTGCCACTCATTGCGTTGTAGTTTTTGTCTGAGTGAACAGGGTGACCTGCCGCAGTAAAAATGAAACCAAAGACGTTGTTCCAATCTGACAAATGTTTGTAGAGTGAAGTTGACTGGTTTAGGCAGGCTCACTCAAAAGAATCTTTCAGTTTTGTCACATTTTAAATTGTTTCCTTAACCCCTACAGACCAGTGTTGTCCTCCAAGAATCTCCTAGTTGTTTGTTTAAACTGCGGGTTTCACATTCAAAAAGTGCAACCACCTCCCCTTACAAAAGGTTGCTCAGTGGGCTCTATGTTTGTTTCTAGATTGTAGAAGGCCTCTTTCCCCTTTTTTTTTTATAAAAAAAGCAGCTGTCTGAGAACTGAAATCTAGCCAAAGCTGGCAGTTCATCAATTTGACGTGTTTCTGTTTAAACTGTTCTGCTTTCGCATTTATTTGACTAAAGGCTGTTGTGGGACACCACTTTTATCTGCGCTATATATGGCCTGACATTTGTATGAACTCCTTAACCCTTAAGAGTTTTTGAACATGAACTTTACAATTTGGTCCTTACATAATTTCCCTTTAAAACTTTTAGGTGGCAATACTTGATGCCCATCTTCTTCATATGACCCTATCCTCTTTTTTTTTACAGATATTTTGTCATATTTCAAAATAATTCCACAAAAAAGGGCAACTGTACAAAAGACATCCATTCTGACTGGTAAATGTTTGTTTTTACTGTAAAAAAACACAGAAATTGAGATCAAACTGTTGAATAACAAAGATCTAGAGTGTATAGTTACAAGAAATGTGTATAAATCCCAAAACAAAGCATAGACAAGGTCAAAACAATGGGGAAAAAGGCTTTTTTAGGAAAACAGGCAAAGCTCCAATAAACTATATTAAATGTTCCAAGGTTTTTTTCTAAGGGGTATTGCACATATATGTGTTACAACCCCTGTTATGTTTCTTTTCTAAGGTTATAACTTTGAAACCTTCATGTTAAGTTAATTCATTCATCTTCTGATCCGCCACTGTGCAGTTTGAAAATGAAAACATATATTAATGTTAGTGTCTCTTTACTATGTCATTGTAAACAGCTTTGGAGTGGCAAAGGTAACGGTGAGTGAAGAGACTACTAAGGGTTAAAGAGTTTTTTTTTTGTTTTTTTTTAGTAGCTCATAATGTTTAAAAATGTAGATAAATTCAGCTTCTATGCTTTTCTGTCCTGGTTATTGTGCATCTTTAGAAACAGCTGTTTGGGATCGAGGCGCCATCTTCTGTGGAACTCACCGGATGGAGGAAACATTTCAACAGTTACACTCTGCAGGGTCGTCGAAATGTAAATGACACACAAAAAATAATTTTTGTTTAGGAATTTTTTTGCCGTATCAAGTCCCATCACTCAGAAATTTTCGCTCTCTTGCAGTGTGTCTTGGCTACTTACGGGATGTTGGTGATCGCAGCAGCTGCCTATGCGATGAGCAGACGGAGCAGAGAAGACAAACAGATGCCCACCTCCACAACTTAAAAGTCCTGCCTCTTACATCAATGCTGACAAAATTCAGAGTATTATTTATGAGCTGAAGGAAAAAGGGAAAATGTTATTGTTGGACAATGATTGATCTTAGGTTGCATGTCTGATAATAAAGAATTTGTTTTCTCACATTATAGAAAAATGGAAATGTTGACACACAATGAAGCTGCACAATTGATGTCTCTGATTAGTCTTTACTTCCTCCTTGCAGGAAATGTGGGAAATCAGAAGCAAAGCAAACAAAAGAAAAGTGAAACTTTGAATTTTTTTGGCTTCTGCGGTTCTGCGGCTTTTTCAGTTACGGAGAAGAAGAAGTAAATGCATTATCACACACGTTTGTTAAACCATGAATGTAGGACAGTTGAGTAGAAGTAAGCAGCAACAACCACAACATCTACATGTCTTTTCAGTTGATTTTTTTTTCTTTCTTGCCGAGAGCCTTTCACTAGAACATTTTGAGGTCAATGTATTCATTTGTTTGCACCTCAGAGGTGTCACAAAACATTTACTTTAACGTGTGTGATACCTTCAAACAAAGCAAAGTAGTGGAGGTGCTGGTCTTGATCACTAAAAAGCCATAGAATGAAACCCAACAGCAGTCAAGCTCTTATTACTGCTCAGCAATCTGTCAAAAAAAAAATTGCAAAATATGTTCTGCATGCTGTCTTATTTTCCAGAAAAGATTGTCCCATCCGCAAAGTTCAGTGAAATCCCAAGAGGTGCAGATCAGAGTGCAAGGCTGAGCATGCTCAGTGGTAACGTGTGCAGCGTAAATGTTAAAAGTTCTTAAGGCACATGCATCACTTGACATTAGGAAGTGCCAGGACAAAGCACCCCCCCCCCTTATATATGTTTAAAAATATTTTGCAACAGCAGCTTTTGCTTTTGCACAGAATGTCCACATCATCAAACTAAGCTACAGTCCCCAAAGTAGAAAAGCTAGACGACAAAAGCGACTTTTTAGACATTAATTCTATGTTTTAAGCAAATATTTATTCCTACACATTATAATTGAATAAAAACACTTTTTTCCTTGTAATTATCATTCCCTTCCCTGTGACATGGAGAAAAAACAGCGCGCGCGTGACCCAGACGCGCGTACGTGAGAGAGCGCGCGCTGCTGGCAGATCACGTGATTTCAGGGAATCCATCGAGTTAAAGAGAAAGCGAAAGCGTAGCAACTGAGAACACCTGAGGTGGGGGGGGGAGTAGGGTGAAGATGGGAGGGGAGAGGGCAGGTTCGTTCTTTTTTTTTCTTGTGCCTGAGGATTTAGTGTCAATGATGAAAAAGTTTTGCTCTTCGCGAGCCCAACTTTCAGTTTAAAGCAGCTTCAGCTCAGAAGGTCGTCATCCGAGAGCGGATCTCTGCGAGCTTCTGCAGGAAAGAAGCCGACTGACTGACTGAGGCGCACCGCTGCTCCCTCCAGCCGGCAAGTACGACCAATGTATGTTATTTACCTACCTACAGATTCATTCATTCTCAATGACAATTTCAAATTCGTTACTAATATAATTCAACTTTTAAATAGCACTTTGAGTAATGACAAAATCTTCTTTATTCTATTAAATTCTATATTTTTCTCATCATTTATTTAATGAAATTAAGTATTTTCTCGCCTTTAAAACTTGATCAATGACTTTTTAAATACAGTTTTACGAATTTCCACCAATCACTCTGGCCTGGCATGCAGTCCTTGAATGCATGCAGTCTTCAGTTGCACTAAAATAAGCAATCCCATTAGAGCCAGAGGTGCAATATTGCAACAACAAAAAAACCCAAACATTGCAACCACCTCCACCCTACAGTTTTCCTAGAAAACCGCCCATTTTCACGTAAAAGTTCATGAAATTTGCACCAGGGCCCCACTTCTATGGTGTCTACTGCCTGCTATAATGACAATATTTTGTGGAAAACAGGAGTTTTTCAGGGTGTGGCTGGAAGGGGGGTGTTGGTGGGGAATGAGGTGCGTCCAGGATTTCGCCCTGGGCGTCAAACTGGCCCGGACCGCCTCTGATTACAGCCATGCACGGTTTCCTAAAGGCGTGGAAACTGACTGCTCAACTTCATCCTCAGCTCAGGCAATAAACAGCCTTGTGGACAGCTGTCTCTGTGCACTGCAGATCATGTTGTATTTAGTTTTTTGTTTGGAATAACGGGGGAAAAAATTACAATTTTTGGACGCTACCAAAGCACACATTGGTCTAATGAAACACTATCAGTATAAAGTGGGTTGATTTACCTTTTTTTTTTTTTTAAATATTTTAAATTTAATAACTTATTTATTTACATTTTTATTTATTGATAATGACATTATCAGTGTCTTTACTCTTGTCAGAAATAGCAGGCATGCAAAAACTGGAAGAATCCAAAAGACAAGTCACTGTTTTTTAAGGCTTTTAGTGTATAAATTGTGTTGTGTGCCACGCGGAGGCCTCAAAAAAGCCTTTTGGACGTTTCTTTTAGGAAAAAAGTATTTATGTGTGAATCATAATAAAACTAAAACTGATATTTCTTTGTACTATCACCTCACTCGACTTTTAACATTATTTCAATAGAAGTTCCTATAATCTTTTTTTTTTTTAAAGGGTACAAAATGACTTTATAGGAACTAAAACCTGAAGAGCTGAAGTGTGAATCCCTTGGAAGTTTTCTGTCTGTCCCTCCAGAACAAAAAGCATTCCAGTCAATTTAAATTGTACAGAATCTCAGTCAAAGAACCACAGGAGCTTTTCAAACACACAGGCCGAAGTTAGTGAGAGCTGCAGTAACCATTAGCAATCAACATTATTTAAAAAGTTATAAAAACTAAAGACCCACTGTGAGTTTTTGGTGTTTTTTAACATGTTTTTCATGATGGAGGATAAAGAAATTTGAGTTTAAGTCCAGACATTCGACTAGACTGGCACTAAAAGTGTCATGCCCTCTTCCCGTGAGCACAACTACTCTCTTTTGTGTTTTCATTCAAAACTTTTCACGTCAAGAGATTAAATGAAACGATGTCCTTTTGTCTTTTCTCTGTAGTTTTCCATGGTGGGGCTGGAATAGTAAAACGTTTTTATTTTTTTCAGGAGTCAGCTCCTCCTTACTATGCGCTCTTGGCTCATTTCCTTCAAACCTTCATTTTACAATAATCAAGCCAAAACCGAAATGGAAACTAAATGATTTGTTGTGTTGCTGATAAGCATCACAGAAAAGTTTGAAGTTGTTCACGTAACCCCGTTTCACCACAAATTTTACCTTAAGATCTGGTTGATGGTGCTTTAGAAACTTTTTTGACTTTTTTGGATGAGGAATGTTCGGTGCTGCCAAATATTTTAACTTTCTTTTCACTTTGCTCTGTTTTTTAGTTTGGATGCCGGACCGCTCCTGCTCTTTCCCAGCCTTCTGTCATCACTGCAGTTGGGGGGGGCGGAGGTTTCATTGAAAATCTAATTAGGATGGAGTCTCGGAGAGGACCATGCGGCCAATGACTGGGTGGGAGGGACTCAACAATGGGGGATCTGCCTGTAAAACAGGAAGGAACTGCGAGCACAGGCAGCCGAGGAGTGGATTTCCCATTCTAGGATGGTCAGAGACGGTCTTAACAGGACAGCAATACAGTGCCAAAAACAGAACAAGCCAGCTGAGATAGAAGGCCAGAGTCAAGCCCCCGAAGAAGGCACAAGTCCTGAACAATCGGAGAACCCAGACAGGCAACTGGAGCCTCTGTGGTGGAACCAACCTGTGGAGGAGCCCATACCATGGAGCCAGGTCAGTACTCGCTGTAATGCCGTCTGCTGGTGGGTCATTGTTATGGGACAGTGAAAAAATCAGTCTAGAGAAAAAAAAAAACATATATATATAAAATTTCTAAAGTCACAATCTAATAATTTTGTACCATAACAGCATGAATGTCTTAAAAATCAGGGCAGCAAACTGTACTAAAAGTACCAGTGTGTCAAGAAAGAAGCTCAATTTTTTACTCATAGCTACATTTTTATGACACATTGTTCTTCAGACTTTAATTCAAGTTTTAAAGTGTTATTATGTTGACTCTAAATCTGTTTAAAAAAAAGTTTTACACTTAAATGGGGCCTATTTTTGTGCAAAAATAAAATAATAAAATACAGCTACTTTTAATTTTTATTTGGCTGTTTATGAACATGATTGAATTTATTTAAAAAGCCAAAATAAAAAACTAACTTGTACACATATTGTTGTTCAGAAGAATGCTTTGCATTGAGATAATTGTTTAGGAAACTCGGTGCCAAAACCACCAAATGAATTCCTCAAGCTTGTATAATTGAAAGGTAACTGGTATTCCAGGAACAATAAATAAAACTCTCGTAACATTTCAGATTTACCAGATTGACTGTAACAGTCAGGAGTAGCACAGAGCTGACACTGGCAGTGAAAACAGGCTGATATCTGCTCTGAAAAGTGGACTTTGATTACGAACAAGGGAGCAAAAGTCCACTATAGGTTGGTTTCCTTTTTTATTAGTTGAAAGCCAGTGGAGGAAAAGTGAAACCTTCAATGAAATAACTACTTTTGGCTGATTCTGAAGTGATTGGTGAGTGAAAGTCAAAGTCAGTGAAAACAAAGGCCTCAGTGTTGACAATAGGAGAGAGAATCTGGCAGTATCACTGACTGCAACCTTTGTAACCCAACAAAATCAAAAGTCTAAAGCTTTCAGTAAAGAGGTGAGTGAAGAAGATGAGTGGATGTCAGTTTTTTTTGTTTGCTTTGACATTTTCACAGACGTCTCTACAGAAGTGGGGCACATGCATGAAAACAGGTCGAATAAAAACATTTTCTTTCTTACTTTTTTTCTTCTTTTTCATCTCAAATACAAAATGAGAAAAAACTGTTTCGAAAAGACAGATAAAACCAGACAGTGTTCACGAAAAGGAGAGGGTAAAAGAAAAAACTTGAATGATCCCACCCCTTTTTACAACACCTTTTGTTGTGCATATTTCTATTTAGTTTTTTTTTTTACCTCAAAACATTCAAATTGCCTTCTGTATGACATCTATGCAGAAGTGACATTTGCTTATTTGCTTTTATTAATCATTTTGTAATGTTTCACCAGTGACAGCTTGTAGGGTTTTTTAATAAATACATGTAAACCTTTGCTTTATTTTAAACTTTCATCCAACCTTTTAAAGGTTGATTAGAAAAGGCATCTTACTGCAGTCCAAACATCACAAAAAAAATCCCCTTCTGCAAATTAAAAGACCCACCTTGATGATAATTGTGTTTTCGGTGTTTTTAACATGCTCTTGTGGCATTTTTCCTCATGATGGAGAACATATATAAAGAAAATTAAGATTAAAATTGCAGCTCTGAGTATTTCTGGATTCAAATTGTTGTGAATCAGGAGCAGACAAAAAAATCCTGTTAAAAAAAAACGTATTTGTGACAGAAAATACACTTCATTCTGATGCATCCACTTGCAGATGAATAGTTACACGAACATCTTTGTTTTCCTCGACTGAGCTGACATCTGGCTTTAATTGCTCTGATATTGCTCGCCATATTTGTTGCACCTGTAATGTTAGCTTGGGGGTGTGAGGGGCTGTAAGCTAGCAGGATACGGTGTAAACGGAAAGCTTGATTATGGGTGAAGGGAAGAAGACGGGATTTGGTTTTGGCTAAAAAAGGCTTAATCATAATCCAAAGACCACTGGGAACGCTTTTACAATAGATCATAAGATGATCAAAGCGGAATTCACAGAAAATTTGTCCATTCTCTCCATGTCTTGGGTTTTTAGTTTTCTTTGTTTCACTTGTTATATACATTGTAGATAACTTGTAGTGTGTGTTTGTGTTGTTTTATGGCAGATCAGTCAGACCTTGAGATTTAGTCTCCAAACTCCTCATATCACATTTCTGTACATGTATGAAGTGTATGTTGAAGGACTTTGGTCATCTTCTATTCTGGTGAGTCTCATGTCACGAGAATAACAGCAATTATGGATGTCGTGAACATAAACTTTGCACTTTCACTTAAACCTATAAGATGTACTACATTCTTGCATAAGAGCTTTGCCAGGAATTCATTCAACAAAGATCTATCTAAAGGATGAACATCGACAAAGAGTTTCAAATTTTAATAAATCTTCTAGTCCATCAAGCTGGGAAAAAACTTTAAAATAAAAATGGTATTTATTTAACACAGACATAAAAGGAAGAGCAAAAAATACAAGATTTTTCATTTGTTTGTATTTGGTACAAATGTTCCATGAAAAAAAAAAAAGTTAAAAGTTTGCGTGACTTTTGCGGATGTTACTCTCTGTCTCCACTTGTTTATTAGCTTAAGACAAAAAAATAAAAAAATCCAGTCTGTAAATGAGTTTTTTTCAAAGCCAGATCTTATTTATAAGCAGTTGTGTTTGAAGGAATTTCAGTTTTTGACGCCTCTTCTGCTGCAGCCTGTGACCGGAGCTGAGGCCGACTTCTTCACGCACCTCCGTCCATTCAGCAGTCAAGAAGCATATAAACTTGTGAGGCACACGTACCAGCAGCTTCAGCACAGCGGCTTCTACTGGGGTCCAATGACAATGGAGGAGGCCCATGAAAAACTCTCCCATGCTCCCATCGGAACCTTCCTCATCAGGTAATCAGATACTCCCTTTATTGTGAGGGTTTGCCTGCTGTTTAATTATTTCATTCCTACATTACACAAATGTTGTTTTTATGTTATTCATTCAGAAACAGAAGTAATGAGGGTGTAGATATTAGCCCTGACATCAGTAACTTGAGATTCTAAAGGGAATCCAGTAGATGTAACCTGGAGCAATAATCCCAGATGCCAACTATGGGATTAAATCCTGATGTTGTGCAGCAACATTGTTTACTCCACCAAATTGTGTCCTGAAATTTGGCAACGGTATGGGGCAAGGTAACGTTAAACGTTTAAGAAATTCATCAATGGCTTCACCCATTAAAAAAAAAAAAAAAACTAAACACCATTGATGAATTAAGCTCTTGACAAATAAACACTGATAATAAATTTGTACCTAGTTGCCAGTTTTCATAAATAGAAAATAAAACAAAAAATGTTTTAAAAAACCCTATATTTTTGTAACCAGTCTTTTAATGCGTTTACTTTTAATGTAAAGTTGGGGTTTTTTTTATGTGGGAAACGGGAATTTGCTCCCTGCTGAAATGAGGAACATCAATATTTTGTTTTCTCTTTTGGTATCAAATTCAAGAACAAAATGTTTGGTCTTCAGTGACGCACTTGTCTGCACCTAACCAGTCATACTCAAGTGAATCTTTAACAGCTTTAACAGTCATCTTTTTCACATTTCTTAGCAAATTTTAAAGAAAAAAAGACAAAGAAAATTCTGTTCTTTAGTTTTTAGGAAGTTTTGGGTTTTTAATGAAATTTTATTCACATTCATTTATCAATCAATAAATTCCTTTGCCATGGTTCATACCTGTTTCGTTTACATTTTTTGTTCCCCCTCCAAACACCAGAACCTTTTTTTATTTCTTAAAAAAATGTTAAGACTCACACCTGTTAGGTTTTCATCCATATTTTTGGTATATGAGCATATTCTGATCTTTTAATCTCTGATATTTATCTTATTTATGCGTGGTTTCCAACTATGTGTAAAAATCAAGTATTTAAGTTGCATAAAACGGGAAGCCGAATGAACCCTGTTTCTGTCTTTTTGCAGAGACAGTGGGCAGCCAGATGTTTTCTTTACCCTTAGCTACCAAAGTGAAGATGGCCCCACAAGTGTCCGCATCATCCTGGAGAACCTCCTCTTTAATCTGTACGGCAGCCTCAGGACTTTTTCCTCGCTGTTTGCTCTGCTGACGTACTATACAAGCTCATCGTGTAAGCTGACGGAACCGTATCGCAAGCAGCGCCCGGAGCGCCTAAAGCAGATGTGCAGGAGGGCGGTCATACGCGCGTATGGATCTGAATGTACAAGTACCTTACCTGGTCTGAGTGTTCAAATGAAAGCTTATGTTCGTGCATATCCTCACTGTATTTAGACACACCTGCTGCTTCAAGATGTGTGTTATAACTTATCGTTTTTATAGATGTACCGTATAATTTATTGTAAAGTACAGCTTATGCTTTTAAACTTCTTTCATTTATGTACAGAATGATTTAGACTGCACCTAACGCAGAAGGTGCACAGCTGTTTTTTTCTGCAACATTTTAGGGGAAGAAAACAGCAGCTGGACGGCTCAGTTGGCTGCGTGTAGGACTGGCACACAGGAAACCATGGGTTAGTTTCCCAGGGGGCCTAATGAGCTTCATCCAGTGTGGGTGTTTAGGGAAGATCCTTCACGCTTCTCCCTACCTATGTAGGCCCGGGTGTTGGTCTCCCTGTGTCGGCCCCCAGCCTGAATGAAATACAGGGTTGTATCAGGAAGGGCATCAGGCATAAAAAAATCTCTGCAAAATCAAAAGTGCGACTCAGTTAAAGCTCATTCGCTGTGGTGACCCCTGACGGGATATGCCGAAAAGGTGAACAACAACATTAATTTAAAAAAAAAACACAACTCCAACACACTCCATGACACATTTGCTTGCAGGTCATTATGAAGTAACGTTGACTTTAGATGAATAACTTTGTTACTCCCTTGAAGCTAATGATCTGTTTGAGAGCAAAACATTTCCTTTAGGTAACATATAATTTATCGTCCAAGCTTTTTAGAATAATGTGACTTTTTTGTAGTTTTTTATTTTACTTTTAAAGCTTTTTCTTAAAACACCATAGGACTGCCTAAAATCTAACATCGGTTTCAAATAAATCCTTTTGTTTGAGCCATACATAAAAAAATCTACAAAGACAAGGTTCATCGTGACTTCTGTGTTACAAGAAAAACAACATAACATTTTCTTGTCATTTTTCAAAACTCATCTGATTGTAGATCTACATCTTTCATGAAGTGATTAGATGTAGTTTATACATTTCATAGGGAGGCTTTATGAGAGTGAAGATAATGTATGTTTTTCACCTTTTTTGTAAAGTTGAGCTGTCAGATCTAAAATAAGAAACTTTTTAATTGTTATAAATATATTTTTGCTTATTTGCATGACTTGTACTCAGTTAATTACAGTTATTCTTTCAAACCGTTTTTACACAATCAACAGATGTGGTTACTGGTGGTTTTCTGTGGTACTGCTGGAGGGATTCTTCATAAAACTTGAATGATGACTTCATGTAAATAATATGCTCTAAATAAATTCAATCATGCTGTTTTTAAATTTAGTGGTGTACTGCACTGATGACAGAGTTAAAGGTTGAAGAATCTGCTGTGATCAAAACCAGTTTTGTTCCTGGGTGAGCTGGGTAACAGAGAAATAAAGAGAGAGTGGCAAAGATTTCTATGCATATTTGCTCATTTTTAATGGGTGTTATTCTAGATTCAGAGTTCTGTCTTCATTTTTTTGGCTATTTTTCTGTCCCACTTCTTGATTTAAGATAAGATAAAGATACTTTATTGATCCCAGCTTGGGAAATTGCTTTGGAGAATGGTCGCTGTGTGGAGTAACCTGGAAGTGTCTCTCAACTTCAGGGAACCTACATCCATTTCTGATTTCTGAATAAAACCTCTTTAGTTTTGAATCCACATCCAGGAAGTTCTGCTTTCAGTCCAGACAGACACTGCTAGTACCAAATGCACTCAGCTCCTCTGTGGTTTTGTCTTCCCAAAAAAGTTTTGTCAGTTTTCAAATCCAAAACTATAAATTCTTTCCATATATCGAATTATTGCAAGGTTTACTAAAGGAAAGGCAGAGAAAATCACGAAGTCAAGGATTAATAATCATGAGTTATTTATTGTGAACTATCCATGCAAAGTTTAAGTTGAACAAAATGCCTGTCCTTTGTCACATAGTTTATGCAGCTTTTCATTTCCAATTTTAGACCATTTCCAAAACTTGCAAGATCATTAAAAAGTGCATTTATTACTATAAATATAAATATAATATAAATATATAATAAAAAATAGACTTACACATAGTATAGATTCAGGGCCCATGCACTGTTTCATTGATTTCAAGTGTTTATTTATTTTTTACATAAATTGGGGTTCCAACTCATAAAACCCACAAAAACAAGATTTCAGAAAATTAGTATACTGTGGAGAAATCACCATTTACTTCTTGGTTTTTGCAAAAAGATTAATGACAGAGATAATTATCACATCCATGTAATCAAAATAAAGTATTTTCCATCTTAAATACTTGGTTGCGAATCCCTTTGGCTAAAGAACAGTCTGTAAATGTTCCCTAATGTCTTTTTCTTCTCAAGGTGATGTTCAATTTAGTGATTTAATGGTATGGTGCAAATTAGTGACATGACAGGATTAAAGCCATGGTCAGAAACTCTGAATCCAAGATCTTGAAAGTTCTTTCTTCACATCTTTATCCTCTGACTTCTAAGAACAAAAAAATTGTGCATCTACTCTTGTTAAACTGCTTCCACTCAATTAAAAACCAGAGAGGAAACACTTGTAAATCTTAACTTTTTACAGTTCCATATATGGATTTATAGATAATGGTAAAGAAAAGAAATATATGATGGAGGTATATGGAAGCAGCCACAGTAGATCATCAATTCAGTCAAATAAGAAATTTCTTGGAAAGTAACGATTGCACATTTGAGTCATCCTTTTAAGATTATTTTAAGATGGTTAAAAAAAATGTGCTTTACGCTATCTGCAAAAACAATTCTGCACCTAAACTACAGCTACCACATTCTTTACATGAGTAACCCCCCTCCCCCCAAAATAGCTGGAGACAACGGATTTGATCAATTTTTTTGTTGAATTTTTAAAACATCCGAATTTGCATTTACTTTTTTGCTTAGGTTTTGTACTCAAATTTGTTTAAACTCTTATATATAAACTCGAAAAATTTTCCATTTCCTTTTTTTTTTAAATACAACGACAAAAACAATAACTTTCTTATACTTGATGGATTTTATTTTAAAGTAACGCTATATTTCATTGAGAAGATTTTATTTATTTACTTACTTACTTTGGTTTCAAATGAAAAGCACGTGGGCTCATGGATGAGTCCCAAGTTTAAGAGTGAGTATCTCTGAATAGACGATCTTTGAGACTTGTGCTCCCACAAACACCAGAATCACAACAACTGGAGCGAAAGGGGCTCGTGCCTATGGCTCGTGCCCAGTTGCTTACGAAATTACACGAACGACTGCGAGGACTCTACATGTGTGCGCGCGCCCGCGCGCACTCTGACTCAGGCGTAAACGGCAGCGGTCACACGTTAAACCTCAGCGACCCGCGCGTGCTCTCCTGCGGATTAGGGTTTGTCCGATTTTGGTTTGACCCAAAGAGCATGAGGGCGCTCGCGCTCCACCGCTGTCACGCACGCTCCCGCTGACGCCGTCACGCGGATTTAATCTGAGCATCCTCGCAGGGCGCGAGCTCCCGTCCGGTCGGTTCGGTTCTGCGGAGGGGAGGTGATCGGCGCCGAACTCCTGTCTGAACCGGTGCGGCATCCATCCCTAAACCCCCCCCCCCCCCCCCCCCGCCCTCGTCTCCAGCGGGAGGCCGGCAGGATGTAGCGGCAGTTCACGGAGGAGAGAGGGGCGGCAGAGGAAGAGAGCTGGACCGCGCGGACCGGGGCGGGACGGACGGGACATGGGGAAGGACCAGGAGCTGCTCCAGGCCGTGAAAACCGAGGACTTGCTAACAGCTCAGCGGCTTCTGCAGAGACCGCGGCCAGGAAAAGCCAGTCAGTACGCCGTCCATCCTCCTGTCACGCACACGCACCAGCTCCGGACAGCGCAGGCAAAACCTGATCCTCTGTGTTTTTGTAGTATGACAGCAGACATCAAGATGTAGCTGGCAATCACGCACGCGTGTCCCCCCTCCCCTGTTCCCCACTATGAGGCAGGGATGAGGTGCGCGCGCGCGCGGATACCGGGTGCACAGAGGTCCTGCACTGTTCTCGGGACAGGCGGATTATTGGTGTGTGAGGAACCCAGATGTTCGTGGTTATAGTGTGATAATTGTAAGTGCAAACGTGCAGACATTTGGAGCATACATGTAAATGAGTGAGTGCCCTGTGCGCGTGCGCATGGGTGCCTCACATGAAATCAGATGGGATGTGAAGTGATAATTAGATTTCAATTACAGCCTTGGAGCTGCTCTCATCTCCTTAACCCCTTCTGCTGACACCTACTTCGCCCCAGTTCCTCCCCCTCTGGGTCTTCTTTGGGCCCTTCCTCCGGGCCCTGCCTCCTTTCTGTGCATGTTTGTCTTTGAAAATTCCAGCAGTGCCATGGACAAGAAAATGTTTCTCCTCAAATGCCAGAACAGATCAGCCCTGAGTGGTCAGGCTGCTGCACACTGACAAAGAGACTAAAGATGGAGGGACTGAGTGTGGGGGGGCTTGCAGGACAGAAGGAGTGACCCAGTGTGGTGTGTCGAATGGGAGGTTAAAGTGTGTCTGAATCCAGGTTTATGTTTGAATAATTAAACAGTGAGCCAGGTCTCCACTGCGAGAGGATCTAAAAGCCCTCGTGCACGCACACACTCACAGGCAAGCGTGGACGAAAACACACTTGACACGTCGGGTGTTAGTCATGTGCCTGACTGTGATCGTATTATAAATAGAATGCTAATGAAGTTCAGAGCATGGCGGGTTAGAAGGGAGTCGCTGTGATGGTTTCTACTGTCACAAACGACACAAATGAACGTTGGGGATTAAAGGAGTGGAAGTGGACGTGAGATCATGTAAGACCTGATCTTTAAATTCAAAATTCAACAGTGACTGAATGATAACTCTAACCTGAGCTGTGAGTATATCCTTTGTACTAAAGGCATTAAAGTTTTAGCTCACCTGTTGTTTTAGCCTGAATTAAAGGCAAAATCTATATTGTCTTTTAGTGTGTACTAGAATTGTAATGCTTATTTACAAACACCAGGGCTGCATGATGGTATAGTGGTTAGCACTCTTGCCTCCCAGTGAGAAGGCCCTAGTTTGAATCCGACATTCATAGGTAAGATGATTCTACATTATCCCTAGGTGTGAATGCAATAGTGAGCGTAATTGTGTGGCCCTTCGACAAAGTGGCGTACTGTCCAGGGTGTACCCCGCCTTCGCCCAACAGTAGCTGAAATAGGCTTTAGCCACCCTATGACCCTAATGCTACATACCCAACGGCCAGCTCTTTTCCAACATATGAAAGATTTGGTGTGGTATAATTCCGGCCGGACACAAACCGCAATTATTAAGTCCTACTTCATGATCAATTTTCAAACTGTTGGCACTTCTTTGAATTGAAAAAGATGCCATCCCTACCAAACTGAGTCCCTGATTGGTCAAAGGTCAACTGGTTTAACTTTTAACATGCGTTCAATGACTTTGTGTTTTGTACGTAGAGCCCGAAAACAAACTTAAAAACGTGCATAGTGACGGGTAAATGCGCGAGATTTGAACACAGATCTATGAAATGCGCCTTTACGTGTCTTTACGTCTTTATGTCTTTATGGCTTTGCCAAGCTCAGTGTGAACATATTATGAAAGGGATTAAGTGGGTTTGGAAAAAATGGTGGATGGATATTTACACACCTGCACCTACCAGAACGCTGAGGCATAAATGGGATTTGGTTTTTTGGGCAATAAAGTGGGTCTCAATTCGAAAAATACAGATATCTATTGTCTTTTACACTGGGCCATTCAGTTCACGCTTTGTTCAGCAGGACCCAAACCAGCAAACTTTGATCTAGATTTACATGTAGTAAGTAGATGCGTTCATTCAGTGATTTACAGGTTTCCTACAGTTTAGGAGAATGTTGGTTAAGTGAGCCTCTTTACACAGTGAGCCTCTTTACATGCACACAACTCTGTTTGCAGGGAGTTAAGAGATATATTGTAAGAAATGGAATAATCAGAAGGTTTTTGTCTATTATCTGATATTTCTATGAACTCTCATTCATTTTGGTTGATTCCATCTTAGTAGTAGGTTTAGGGGCTTTATCTCTTATCCAAGAGGCTTTGTCAATTCTGAATTGACAAAGCCTCTTGGATAAGAGGTAAAACGTCTTCTAACTTTAAAAAGTAAGTCCAGATGACAGCCCCTAAACCTATTACTAAGATTATCTGATATTATTTGTGATAATATAGATATATGGACTAGGGATGCCACAATTCTCTGTTTAAAAGCGAACCATATGTTAAACCATCGGACCAAATTGTGGGGGAACGGGAACTGTTGCATCCCTACTGTATACCAGTAGTGTTTGTTGAAGCAGTGACGTGCGGTGAGGTTGATGGCTGGTGAGGCACTGACTCCTCTGGAGTCTGATTTAGTATGAAAGAAATAATTATTTCAGCATTCATCCAACAGCAGCTAACAGCTTATAAAATACACACAAGAAAATGTTTGTGCAACAGAGAATATTTCTTTTATAGACATGGATAGAACACTCTTCTTGTGTATAAATTATTCATATATACTGTAAACAAATTAAAGTATACAGATGTGTTCAGCGCACATTTGACCCTCAGTAACTATTTCTGGTATTTTTCCAACTTCAAATTCTGGTGCTTTAATCAGTGTTATCAAATGTCTGTGAAATTAATCAATAAAATAAATGATTTTACTTACATTTTTACCACTTACTCCTATGTTATTTTAAAAAAATAAACATTGAAAACCATGTTTGCCCCTACTTTTTGAGTCCATGCTCCAATCCTTCTCCACAAAAAGCTCTATGATCTGTTGGAAAAGTCTTCCTTATTTTCCTGTAGTGAGCTTCTCCTTCTCAATGGAGAAAGACATCCTTAGTCTGTTCTGCTTCTATGGCACCAGTGTAGCTACAAAGCAGCTGTCAGCTCACGTCTGCCCCCTGCTGGCGGGGCTTGCCTCACCTAAAGCCTTTTCTGCGGGCCTACAGCAGTGTTTTCAGCGCACGTCTCTGTTAACATTGAGCCCTGCAGTCAGACATGAGGCAGAGCGCTTCAGAGCCTCACCAGGAGTTTCCGCTCCGTCTGTGATCGCACAACACTCAAATGTGACGATTTTAACCTCAGAAACTGTGGATAATGTGTTGAGTTGACTGAAAATGTATATTTAACACAGATCAGTGGAAAATAGAATTTACTTCATTTACTTTTTCCTATTTTATCATGATTATGACAAGTGAGGCTGTGCCTCACTTGCCTCACCCTGACCGCTTGTCACTGTGTTGAAGATGTCAAAAATGTGTTTCGCTAAATTTAAGATGGATGAATTATTTGTTGTTGTTTTTTATCATTCCAGGCTTACTATAACCAATTGAAGGATTTTACTTCATTGTTACTTGCTTATTAGAAGATTTCAACAAATGCTTTTCTGAATGTGTAGTTTTTTGTCGCTGTTTTTTTTATACACAAATCATATTTCAAGCTGAAACAAAACTGTAACCCAAAAATTGAGATTTAACCAAATTGTAGAAGTGAATCGCTGCATCCCTAGTAAACATGTAACTTATAAACTTTCTGTTACTTTCAAAACATGGAAGTGTCTACGCTGCCATGTCGTAGGACTGGGGGAGATGGTGAGGGAACTCCTACACCTGCACAAAAGACAACAGGTTGTTGCCCTCCACTGGTTGCAATCAGTGAGAAAGAAACAGCTGTTGCCTTGGAAACTACCCGGGGCATACTTCTTAACTACATGACTTCTGTTTATATTTTGCATTTTGTTTACAAATGCAAACATTTAAATACTGCAGAAAAAAACAAATGTAAATTCAGAAAGAGGTGCTTTTTAAAAAGGACTCTCTATGTGATATTGGGATTTTTTTTTTGATCACTGGTTAATTGCCATCACCAGATAAAGAACACCATTTGATAAAAACAACTTAAGATATTAAACTATGATTTTACACATTTGCTGTGCATTTAAAAAGCATTGATGACTGTCAGGCCGGGGATTTCAACCTCAAACCAATTCAATTAGCTCAAAGCTCTGAGCTACACTTACACCACTGTGTAAATACAAATAGACCATCATCTGCAAAGAGTCAAATATAGAAGGAGCGATGGAAATATGTACGTTCCAAAGAAAATAGACAAAAATTTATTTGCAGAATTATTAATGAAGAAATGGTTCTTGTTTGGGGGAAATACTGCCCCAAATGAAAATCTGATGTAACTGCATGATGTCATTAGGTGAGGTCCACTCCTGTTTGGTGCAGTGTGATAGCAACACAAAGATAAAGATAGAGAATTTTCAGCTTTTTCCCTCCATTTGAACTTAGTCCCTTCAGCGTTCTTAGTCTCAAAGCTGATGTGGTTCTTGTCTTGTTTGTTTTTCTCAAAAACTTTGAAAAAGACACCAGCATCCACACTAAGACAGATGAGCTGTTGGTTCAAAATTGAAGCAGAAAATCGTAGCTAAAAGGCTACAGGGTTCCAGTTTTGTCTTATTTCTCAAACCTCTATGTTTATCACTAAATTGTGTAAAAACATCACCTTCCCACCATAATCTGCCAACAATTAACACCTTTTTTTCCGTTAAAAATAATTTGAGCACCCTCTATTTGTGTCAACAGGGTGTTTTGACTCTCTAAATTGACTTTCTTTTACAAATATATGCAAAGAGAAAAGAAAAAGCAAAACTTTTATTGTTCCTAATAAATTATGATGCAGCTAAAAAGACAGTGTCTTCAAACAAACAATCTTAAAGCCTCATCAGAATGGCCATCACTCTCTAAATCATAATTTATCTTTTTTGTCATTTATAGCTCTTTTCTTTGCAACTTTAAAACACAGCTGCAGAAATTAGGACACATTTTAATTATTTGAGTTGTTTTAGTAAATAATCAATAACGCTGTAAAACACAGAGGCAGTGTGATTTTCCAACCACCATTGACCAAACAACAGAAAAGCACACATTAGTGGTCATTACCAGACAGTTGGTGCATCCTGTGGTCAGAAGCCATGAAAGGCTATTGACAGTCAGACATTGCTGCTATCGACTCAGAATGAAACAACTGGCATTTTTGATTGAAAAGATTGAAATTCATTTGCACCACATACATCCACTCATTTCAAATGAGCTGCATGTTTCAAACACACGGCTCATTCAAAAAAAAAAATCCCTGTTAATGTGGCTGTAGAGGAGGACGTATCCCAGAGAAGTAGGAACTTTTAGGGGGAGCGATTCAGATCTACGCTTTTTGAGCAGCAGATAAAGGAAAATCCTGCAAGCTTATGTTGGATATCTGATCCTTCTGGCAGCTCGGCACTACAAACTTCACAGCTGACTGATCATTAATCATCCCGTCTTTTTATCTTTATTTGGATTTATACTTTCTCAGGATGTTTGTCCTGTACTGTCAAATTTCTGTTTTTTGCATCCACATTCAGCCAAGTGTTGTTTACCAAGTTAACACTTACTTATTGTGTGGAGTGTTTGAGCTGGGTAGAAACAGTTCTGGTCAAGGTGCCCATGTGTGAACCAGCTAGGGTGTACCCCCTCTTACCCCATCTAACCCTTGACAGTGGCTGGGATAGATTCCAGCAACCCAATCACCCCAATACAATTAGAATTTTTCTGAACTGGCACAGACAGTGCACACCCATCCATCCATCCATCCGTCCGTCCGTCCGTTTGTCCGTCCGTCCAGCTTGGTTTCCTGTGTAGGGTCACAGATGTTGCAGGCCTATCCCAGCTACTTAAAATCCAAGGGAGGGTACACCTCAGACAGTTTTACAGCAGTGCAGATTGGGATACACATTTGAAATGATTTAGTTGTTTGCTGTCAGAATTCTTCTTGTGATAATTCCTTATTTGCCTTTTTGCAAAATTCTCAGATCAATGCGCATTTTGACACTTCCAACTGAGCGATAAGCAATAACATTGCTTAGTCTCACTACATATTTGTTAGGAAAAAAACAGTAATCTGATCCAGGATTTTTAGTGTTACCAGTTCATGTGTGAGGACAGGGCACAAGCCATGACCAGTTTTTGATACATTTCTAATATCAGTGATTCTTTGGGGAAACAGTTGACTCCCAGGAATACTTTTTCTTAAAAGCTGTTTTTTTTCTTGGAAATATGTTTTTACAGGGGCATCTACAGGTTTTCAAGAAATTAACTTTGAAGCCAACTTCAAAGTTGTGCAGATCAGTGCGGTCAAAGTTACAAAAGGTTCATGTGAGCAATAAAGGTTAATTAAATCGAATAAACTTCCAGTACAAAAATATCTCCAATAATGTACCATAAAAACAGGAAGGATTTGAACAAAACGTCCTCCTTCGCTCAGGCTGCCATCACTTTAACATCGACATGAAGAAGCTGTGATGCTCAGTGAGCAAAAACATCACTATCTACTAATTAAGATAAATATGCTGCCAATAAAGGGCAAGGTTTTGGATATCTGGGTAATCTGATAGAACCAGCTGCCAGGCAGATGCACTAAATGGTCTGTGATGATCTTAAATTCCGGCATTCAGTAGACAAAATACAAAATCACTGGTTAATATAGGGTGTGTTCTGACTGGAAAAATCTGTTCGTCCAGACCCGGTCCGCTTAATTTGGTCCGGATTGAGTCCGGTATTAAGACTGCCATCAAGGGGACTTTCCTGTTCAGAACTAAAGCTTGTAAACAAAACCACATGACTAAAGATCTCCTCACTCATTGGTAAGGAATTACGAGGGCATAAGGTATGGAAATCTTGCGCTGTTAGTTTATTCAAACTTTTATATTTCACTTACAAATTTTGAACCGTATCAATGTAAGATGTTAGGCTGATAAGTGTTTATGACAATATAGATTGTTGGGTAAACATTAAGAAGCAATTTGTATCACATTAAAGTTGGTTTGATGAGTCTGAATTCATCCAACTACATTTCAATGAATTTCTGTGTCTCATCTGTTTTGGCATTATTTTAAGAGAATGCTGTTATTGAAACTACAAGGTAGCTTAGGATGACGTCACAGCAGTGCATGCAGCATATTGAAAAAATCATGTAGGAAGCGTTTTCAGCTGTGTCGAAATAAACAGCTGTACTTTTTTTTTTCTGTTTCATAACACAATGGTTGCTTTATATTTGTCTGAGGCTCATCTGTTGCTTCATTCCTACTCTGTTTACGCCGGCTACATTGGCCTTTTTGGTTCAGTTGTTCCGCTCCAAGGACGGATTGTACCAGGACCAGGGTCTGCCTTTAGCCTGAAAATTTGTTCTGGATTATTGGGGGAAACAAACTCTGGTTCACTTTAAGCAAACCAAATGTGTCCAGTCCTAAAATACTCTGATGAAAAATTTAGACAGAACATGCATTTAACTCACACATTGTATCTCCTGACTTGGCTTTGTAATCAGACCAAGACTTGAGATTCGACTAATATTAGACCAAGACTTGAGATTTGACTTAAACTTTAGACCAAGACATTAGAATTCACTGGAACGTCAGAACAACACTTGAGATTTGAGAAACTTCAAACTGAGACTCAGACTAACAAAAAGTGACTTTTGATTTATTTTGTGAGGTGTTCACTATGATCTACAGAAACTAATAAAGAAAAATATGATCTCTTCTTGGCTGCACGGATGTGCAGTGGTTAGCGTTCCAGCCTCACAAGTAGATGGCCCTGGTTTGAAACTAAGCTGGGTCTTTTCTTTGTGGACTTTGCAAGTTCTCTCTGTGCATGTTTGGGTTTTTTTCTGACACTCTTTGCTTTCTCCCACAATCCAGAAAAATGCTTCACAGGTTGAACGTGCCCACCTGTGTATGTGTGAGTGTGTGTGGGATTGATCGTGTGGTCCTGTGACAGACTGGTGACCTGTCCAGGGTGTACCCCGCCTTCGCCCAACAGTAGAGTAGACAGGCTCCAACAAGCCTGTGTCCCTGGAGGGAATATAGTGAGTTAAGAAAATGGATGGATGGATGAATGAAATCTCTCTTCAAACAGCGTATCTGAGAGTAAAGTGAATGATTTACAATATTTGATCAAACCAAATAAGATGTCAAATTAATAAGCAAATACTTTAGATGCTAGTGTTGAAGTGTTCTTTGGGAAGTACAAATGTATTAGCACCATTTTTCATGTCTTACACTTGTCACAACCTATAGAAGAAGGACTTTTTAGAGCAGCTGGAGCTTTACAGCTGCTGCGGTGCATCACAGTATACATAGATTCTTTTGTGGGGTTTTAGTGAACATTATTGTCCATTCCACCACTGTTTCTCTTTCTCTTTTTTTTTAGTAATGTTAAATTTCTTTTTTTTCTTTGCATCAACCTTCATTGTTTTAAAACACTGTTAAATTACAAGCAGAAATACGTCAGATTCACACATTTTTAGAAGTAAGAAAGAGAAAAGTGTGATTTTTTTATGTTAGAATACTGCTGAGATTCTTACTGCCATGCAAGTGTTGATACACTGCCACTTAGTTCTAATATTATAAGTTATAAAACATGGTGCTATACCTAGTTCCACCATTGCAACTCCAAAGTTTCTTATTGTGGTAAGAAGACCAGAAAATAAGAAAGAGGTGGGTTCACACCGGCCCTGTTTGATTTGGTTAAAACTGCCCAGAGTATAGTTTCCTATGTTAATCTGCATCAGAGATGGGCAACTCCAGGCCTCAATGGCCGAGGTCTGCAGGATTTTCACATATCCGAGCCCTATTCATGATGGATTACCTGGTTCAGGTGTGTAAAGCCAGTTAGAACTCACCAGGGCATAGTATGTTGGAAAAAATGCAGGAATACAACCATCAAGCCCTGGATAGCCCATTCCTGATCTCGACCAAGTTTGCACTCAAACAAGCAGATTGAGACCTACCTACAGAGGACATCTCATTCAGCGGCCAAGTCGACTTTGATTTTGTGAACAAAAAAGCTACCATTTATTGGACTTAAGGACCAGCAGTGAAAGTCAAGAGCCAGTAATTAAGGACAAACCCAGAGAAATAAGGAAATATAATGTGAAAGGAGTGAAAACGTTTACAGTAACAAAGAAAACAGCTCCAAAATTACAAGAGACTTTAACCACACTTAAGATTTTAGCCTGGTTTTCCTTTTGGCTTTGACTTCTAGCGAGAATAGTCTGGTGGTTCAACAATTTCCTCAGAACTGCAATAGAGAGATATAATCATAAATGTGTGCTGTGTCTCCTATTAGGAGTTATTCTGGGATTTCTAAGTCTACACAGAATGATGATCACAAAACTCTGTGATTAAATTGTCAAATCTAAAATGAAGCAACTTGCCTCCTCGGTCCGTCAAGGCCTGACCAGAGCTCCTCTAGGGCCGGCGTCTGGGGGTGGGGGCCTGGGCTTGCTCTGGGGGGGGCGACGCTTTCTGGCTCCTCTCTCTCTGTGTGGGGTGGGTGGTGCCGGGCCTGGGGTGTCGGCGCCTCCGGGGGTGGGGCCCCTGGGCTGGGTGGCCCTGGCCCCTTTGCTGGGGGACAGCTGTTTGACCACCGGGGGACAGTCTACCAGCTGTCCCCAACTTACCCCCTTCCTCATATAACCTCATATTAGGGTGAGGGGGTGGGGGGTCTTGCCTGCGATGCGCCTTGGGGGGGGGGCTACTTGGCAGTGGCCCCCTTCCTATGGTTGCCGTATAGAGAGGGCCCCCCCTCTTTCGGTTTTATTTGCACCTTAGACATGTAGGGTCCTTGGTAGGGGGGGGTGCTTGGACATCACTGCAAGCAAGCAGCAGATGTCCTCCTGGCACCCTACCCGCCAATTTTAACCGCACCTTAGACATTTAGGGCCCCTTGGTGGGGAGGGGGAGGGGACATCACTGTGAGTAATCAGGAGATGTCCCCTTAGTGCCCTACTCGCCAATTTTAACTGCACCCCCCTTAGTACACACACCCTTCCCCCTTCAATATATACATTCCAACATTAACACACACACATGCACACACACACCCTCTCAAACACACATACACGCACACACATTTTGCAAGGAAGGTGGGACCTGGGTCCATCTGTCCCCTACCCCTTCCCTGGTGGGGGGTGCGGGCCCCTTGGCGATGGCGGCCGTGTCCCTTGGGTGCCGGCTCCCTGGGCCCGGCGGTGCTCTCTCCGCACGGTGGGGGGGTTCATATTACACCTGAGCCGGGGGTGTTCGTGTCCCTGGGGGGTGGGTCCTGGTCCTTGCCCCTGAGCGCTGGGCCCCGCAAAACTTCCAACATGGCCAAGCCTGGTCGGCCATATTTATAACACCCCTTGTGGGCCACCCTTTTTTCCCCGGGGTTCCCGGGGAAAAAAGGGGCGGGGGCGGCGGGCCCCTGCCTTGCTCCTCCCTGGACCAACCGTGGGCCGGGTGGGTGGCTGCCTGGAGTGCGGAGCGGGTCTCCCTTGGGGGGTCCTGGCTCGTACCTGGGGTTGGGGCGGGGGGATGCCCGGAACTCCTGGGTGGTGGTGGGGTGCTCGTCTGGGGCTGTGGGCGTCCTTCTCCGGTGGGGCCCTGCGTTGGGCTCTTCCGGCGCGGCGGGGGGGCTGCTTTCCTGGCTGGGCTGGGGCGGCGCTCTCTTTCCCTCCGCGCCTCCCTGCTCTCTGGCTCTGGGGGCATCGCGGCGGTCCTGCTGGCCCTGGCCTGGGTGGCGGTCTTGGTCGCCCGGGGGGCGGTTGTTCCCTGCCTGTTCCCGTGTGGCGTTGGGGGAATTCCGGCTGCCGCTGCTGCTGCGGCGGGGGTCTGGATGTGGGGGTGGCTGGCTTTTAGAAGAACATAAACACTCACCTGAGCACAGGTGTTAGCTCACCTTTGCACTTATAGTTTGCATGATTGAATGAATGAAAGATTTCACACTAGTTGGTTTAAAGGCATAGGTATGCGTTCGTGAACACTATCTGTTTTGTGTACATGTTGACATGTGAACATTTTTTGCAGCTAGCAGGTGTGTTGATAATATTTGAGTGTGTGTGAACAGGCCCCGCCCTTTTTGTACTACATTTTATCTGTACCGTAATGATAAACAACCAGTAAACCTGTCTGCTCTATGCTGCTTCATGGTCTTACCCCCCCCCTCTCACTATCACCCCCCCCCCCCCCCCCCCCCTGACATCCCTCCCTCTTCTTCCCTTCTTTCCTTTTCCGTCCGGTCCAACACCAAAGATTTTCAATCATGGTTGAAATGAATAAAGTTTGGCCTCAATTACATTTTAGTTTTCTTCACTGATTAGGAGAAAATCCATTGTCTTTCCACTAGACAGAAATTCGGGGTACTTATATACTTTTCCTCCTTCCTTGAAGGTCCAAAGTGCTTTACAGTTACAGTACCACTCTCTCACAAACACACATTTACACACTGATGCCTAACACAGGAGCCAGCTTGTATCCACCAATGTGGGGTTCACCGTCTTGCCCAAGGATATTTCAATGCATGGGTGGGCAGGGTGGGAAATGAACCTGCGATATTCCAATAAGAGGTTCACCACTCTACCTCTGGACCATGGCCGCCCCAATGCACCTTGATCTTGGGCTTCACCTTTAGTGTCTTTGGGATCACTCTGAGCTTTTTGGTCATGGCTGCCCAGTTGGGTAAAGATGATTATGTCCTTTGTAATTATCTATCAATGAAAACTACAACCAAACATAAATAAACACTAAAAATACACTAATTAACATTTGAAGCAGCTTTTTAGTAAATCCAGCTTAATGCTGTATTAACATTTATATCTTTTTTGCTACTGAAGTACATCATAAAATCAGAAAAGCCACAATCCTGTTACTGTCTTGGAAAATAAATAAATAAACTGCCTCCACTGCAGCTTGAAATAAATATTCTTTGGACATGAGTTATGGCTCTACCATCCTCCACGGCCAAAAAAAATCATCCAAGCCACAGATTTACTATTGAAACATTAAAATTATGATAGATATCCACAAAAATAACTCTGAGTTCTATCAAGAGGCTAACCAGTCATACACTGATGTTGACATTTCCATTTGTGTGAATCAGGAACAGAGATGATGACAGATTTACTAGCATGTCTTTCAGTTCCTTAACGTACAACAGGATTTCTTAACTCTTATGAGAAATATAATAGGTTTCACAGCATTCACCGCCCTCCTTTAGGTATAAAAAGAGAAACGGGATGGTAAATATTAAGATTTGACACAGTACTCCGCTGGAAAGTGGGGTGCTTCTGGGGGAGTGAATGTGGCTGACAGTCCGCTGGTGACACAGATATCTGTACACATGTTTTCATCGCATGCGGGGGGAGGGTTTGCCTGTATCTTTTAATCCAAGATAGATGGGGGAACCTTAACGTGCACAAAACTGGAACCCTAACTTATTTTTACACACACACATGCAGGAAAGTGATGACATCTTCGGAGGGTAAACAGAAACAGCCAAAGCACCAATCAGCACACGCTCTTTAGCAAATTACAGGGAAAATTAGAGTGTGAGAGCAGGATGAAGGGATGAAGTGCGGATAGAGCTGCAGGGAGAGGGAGAAGCTTTTCCACAGATTACCAAACAGCCACAGATTATGGCCTGTGGATTATGAGAGTCTGACCAAAATAAGAAGAAAAAAAAGTGGATGCAGAAGGACAGGCAAGCTGTTTGTTCTGTCCTTCTCAGAGAGCGCCTGCTGGTTTCCTGCCTTGATCGCCCTTCAGAGATCACTGTTGTTTCTCACATGTGTGAGTTCATATAATCAATGAAATGACATGACTGCACACGATCGGCCTGAGGCAACATCACACACGTGCAGCAGGGAATGTTATTTATCAGCTGCTTTTCTGACTGGTTCATCTCTTTAAAACCTGACCCCCCCCCCCCCCCCCCTTTCCAAAAAATTGATTATAGTTTTGTGTGTATTTTCAATGTGCTATGTTTTCATTAAAAAAAAGTAGGAAAATGAAAAGACATAACAAATTGTAAAATAAAGAGAACATGCTTCAATTGGACAGTTTAGAGTTTTTAACAGAGATGTGGTCTTAATTCACATGACTAATGCTGCATTCATACCGGATACGCTTCGAGTCGGGTTTCAATGTTTAGTCAATGAACAGAGGTCCTGTGGCGCGATTTGGGCGTTGGGCGCAGTGCGGCCAGGTTGACGTGTAATCAGGAACTCACCTTTGGGCACGTGACGTTTTCAGTGACTCGATCAAATGGTAGAAAAATAAATCTATTATGGCTGCTCAATGTGGAGATTTACGACCTGAACTTCCATCCATTTCCTTAACCTGCTGGGGCTGCTGGATTGCCGGATCAACCAATCGAGCAAGTACAGTTTAGCAAGCTCTAGCTTGGTGGGCTCTGTGACAGACTGGTGGCCAGTCCAGAATTTATCCCGTCTTCGCCCAACAGTAACCGGGACCGTCTTTGGCAACTCCGTGAGCGAACAGAGGAAGAGGATCGAGTGAGCGCCGTTGCTTAGAGTCCGACATTCGTACTCTGAGCAGCTATTGTGCTTGCTATGCTGGCCCACGGGCGGTTGGCTGCCCGGCAGATGGAGAGCGGGTGCCGTCATAACGGCAGTGATCGCTTCAATTCCATGGGCTTATGATGTTTATCTCATTTTCATCGAGACAATAATAAAAAGATCTTCTGGTTTTGCTTTTATTTTCCCCTCTTTGGTTAATGCTCAAACTGGGCCACAGACTGATGGAAGTTACATTCACAACAGCCGTTACAGGCACAGCTCTCGCTGTAGGAGTGAAGTTCACTGGGAGAGACTGTGAAGGATTAGGTGACCCACGGTGACGTGCCTGCCAGGACTTCTGTAGAGACCTTCAAAACCTATAAGCCCAAGCTACTCGCTCAACATTATGCATGTGTTTCATGATGTGGCAACGAATGAAGTCCAGAAAAACGTTGTCGGTTGCTCTGCGGCCGGGATGTCAAGGCGTCAAGCAGTGACACACGTCAAAAGAAAGACGGTAGACACGAGTTTGACGAGAGAAATACGTCCGGTGTGAATGCAGTATTAGACTTGAGTCAGACTGGAGCTGTAAAGCTAACTAGACTTGACAAAATGTAGAAAATACTTGCAATTCGACCTGGACTTTAACAGCAAACTTCTGACTTTTCTTGGACTTGAGACTTCCAACACAAAAAGACCTGTTACTGTCTCAGCTGTTGAAAGGAAAGGACTGGGAACATTCAATGGTAGGACTTGATTTGACTTGAGAAGTGTTGGCTGTGACTTGGGATTTGATACAGGACTCGAGGCAAAGACTTGAGACTTAGTTGTGACTTGCAAATTAATGACTTGGTCCTGCTCATTGACTGTATAAGAGAACTGGACTGAGTGGATCCTTCCCCCCTGGCGTTTCAAACAGGAAGTACCTGCTGGTTCAAAAAGCCAAAATCCCACAGACTTCCATAGAGAAATAAACAGCTGTTACTTTGTCATTATGGTTGTCAGAATAACCATTCATGCTTTGATGCCTTTTTTTAACATGTTCTTGTTAATCCTTATTTTTTTAGATCCATTTTTTCAGTGGATCAACTTTATACTGATAGTTTTAAAAGGGTCCCCCTTTTTGTATGCAAACTTAGCACAGGAACTACAAATTAAGAGCTAATATACATTTTAGAGATATAATACATCTATTGTTAATATTATTAAAAAACAATTTACGTTTTAACTTCCTTGTGCTTCTGATTTTGGAAAAAGGGTGAAGCTTTCATTATTATGGGTTGTGATGATGGTCTTGACAAAAGGTTAAAGGAGAAGATACATTATATTGGTAAATATTTTTATGTGGATGCCCTTTCACTCCAAACAAACTTTACCCAAACTCTGATTGTAAAGTTAATATTGTTATTTTTTGTGATTATTTATCTTCTTTGTTTAGAAGAACACATTGTGAAATCAGCAGAGCCTGACAGATAATGTTTATTTGAGTATCACTCGCCCGGTCATATTGTGATCTTGTGACTCTGACTCTTGGTTTGTACGGAGTCTCAAATCTCTTTTCTTCCCCTGTTTCTCTGTCAGAGCTCCTCGGAGCGGCAAAGCGGATCAACGTTAACATTCAGGATGCAGATGGGTAAGGAACAACAACCCCCACCCCCCCCACCCCCAGTCCTCCCACAGTCGTCCCCTCTGCATCATCACTCCTCCAATCACCATTAGCCTCGCTGTCTGTCCTGCTTGCCCTTAACCTTTAAATGGTATTAATCAATATTAATATGAACTCATAACTAACATTTTTCGTCCAGACACAGACGTGTGAAGTCTCCTGCAAAGATTCTTTGTATGATTCATTGTGTGGGTGAAGATATTTAGAGACATGAGGTGAAAAAGAGGAAATAATCAGCTTATGCTTTATCTGAAAATGCTTTCTATTAAAATTAGTATGCGAAAAACAAGGGGGGTTTTTAAAAGCATATTATTATTATTATTATATTTATATTTGTTTATTTTACTTTGTTACTAATACATTTAGGCTAATGTTTTAAGGATTAACACACAAATTTAGCTTTTTTTATTTCTAGTTTTTTGGGAAGACTTTGTGACACAGTGAGAAACGGTGAAACATAATTTTGACAAATTAAAACTGCAACAATAATATTATATTTAACCAATTACTGTTTATCGAGGTTTAAGGTCTGGCTAACTTGTATATTTTCTCACAATTTGATATCTTTAACTTCCAATCTGTCTTATCTATATTTGATGCTTTCTTGTAAGTTTTTTTTCTTCTCACTGGACTCAACAGTTAAAAAACTGTAAACAGCATTTGCATGGGTTTTTCAAAATTCCAACATTCATGTATTTCCTTTTTTTCTTTTGCTTAGCAGCTCTTCTAGTAACTAGAATGTTGAAAATGTTCAGTGCCCTGCCCGCCAATTTTAACTGCACCCCTTAGTACACACACCCTTTACCCCTCAAAAATATACACTCCAACACACATGCACACTCACAAACACACACACATACATTACACAAGGAAGGTGGGACCTCTGACCATCTGTCCCCTACCTCATCCCTGGCCGGGGGTGCCAGGCCATCGGCGACATGGCCATGTCCCTTGGGTGCTGGCTTCCTGGGCCCGGCAGCCCTCTCTCCACGCAGGGAGAGGGATCCCTGAGTTCTCTGGCAAGACCAAGAGCCGGGGATCACATCACATCTGAGCATGGGGGTGTCCGTGTCCCTGTGGTGTGTGTTCTGGTCCTATCCCTTGAGCTCTGGGACTCGCCAAATTTCCAACTGTGGTTTAGCCTGGTCGGGCCATGTTTAAAACACTCCTTGTGGACCCCCACTACTCTTGGGCATCTTCCTCCTGGCCAGGGGGGGCCTGCACCTGCCTCACTCTCTCCTTGACCAACCGTGGGCTGGATGGGTGGCTGCCTGGAGCGTGGAGCGGGTCTCCCTTGGGGGGCCCTGGCCTGTGCCGGGGGGGGGGGGGGGGGGGGGGGATGCTCAGAACTCCTGGGTGGTGGTGGGCTGCTCGTCTGGGGTGGGGCCCCGCGTTGGATCCTTCCGGCGAGGGGATGCTCTCCTGGTTGGGCTGGAGCTTGCACTCTCTGTCCCCCTGTGCCTCCCTGCTTTGGGGGCCCCTGTGGCGGTCCTGCTGGCCCTGGACTGGGTACCAGGATGCGATTGGCCAGCGGGCGGTTGTTGTCTATCTGCTACAGTGTGGGTGTTGGGGGGTTCCTGGCTACCGCTACTGCTATAGCGGGGGTCTTGGTGTGGGAATGACTGGGCACTCTCATCCCTTTTTTTTACATTCCATCATCCATTTTAGAAGAACATAAACACTCACTTGAGCACAGGTGCTATCTCACCTTTGCACAAACACAAATGCACAAATGTTACCAACAGGTATGTTGGTAACATTTGTGTGTGTGTGGACAGGCCCCGCCCCTTCTAGATTTGTATTACTTCTAAACGTGAGCTTAATGATTAAAAACATCCAGCAACTTCTTGCTTTATGCTGCTTCATGATTTTACCCCCACCCCCCTTCTATAATCACCCTCCTATCCCTCCCTCTGTAACATCCATCTCTCTTCTTCCCTCCTTTTCTTTTCCGTCCAGTCCAACAAAAAACTGTTACAGATAAAATCAATATGAATAAAGTTTAGTATAAATCATAAAAGGGGTTTATTCAAATATACATCTGGTTTGTCAGAAGATTTATAACTCCCTGTTGTTAAAGTAAAATGTGTCCAACTAAAGAGGCCTTCAGCTCTCATCTGTTTGCTCAGCTGTTGGACAGAACAAGTAAAAAAAAAAAAAAAGTTTTGAAAATTCAAATTATCCTTCAAGGCATCGCAGTCTTGTCTTAAACTGTTTCCAATTTAGTGTTATCAAACTAGAAAGTGAAAAGTTTGGCAACCTTTGAGGAGCCTTCTTTTTTTTAGACTAAACTCACCAAAGACAAAATTCATAATCTGACATTAAGGGATCATTTTTAATCTCTGCAAGTCTTTTGTTTCATCTATCAGAGTGACTTGCTACACAAACTGCAAACAACTTTTCTACATTTCAGAATATCTTCAAAGTATTTGAGTTTTGTTTTTTTTCTTTAATGTTTTTCAAGCAATAACAAATACTCAAATAAATAATTGTTTAAACTGTTTTCCTTGTTGTTTCATACACTTCTCAAACCAGTCTCAATGTAGTTTTATCATGTCTGGAGATGTGATAAATAAAGGAGAATTTTGTGAAGAGCTGGTGTTCTTTGAAGCTAAAGATACTAAAGTCTACAGTGAGGTTCAGACCTTCAGAGTGTATAAAACAATTAAACAACATTGAACTAGGCATAGCTATATATTGTCAACCATATTTTACTGTACGTATGTGTGGCATTCATAAGAAAATGTGCATTAATTCTTTATATAATCTTGAAATTGTGTCAGTTTGAGGCTTGAATCTTTGCCTTGTTACATGTTTTTAGACAGGTATTGCATTTTAAACAAACACATTTTATATGATGCTGCTAAAAAAACAACCTCTTCATAAAAATGCTGCTCTCACTTTTTTTCAGTGACCCCACTCAGACGTAAGCCTTCACGCATTAAGCTAGCTTTCTGCAAACCCCGCTGTACCTCTAGCGTTAAATTGCGTCTGTTTAGCTGACTGAACCTTCCTCACATGTATCGATTCCTCTCCGCGTGTGCCTCACCTTCTGGTTCTTATCAAGTCTGTTGTGGTCACAGGCTTATTAAACACTTGGTTTCAGATTACAGCATTTCAAAGAAACTGAGACCGAATCGTTAAAGAAAAATCATTGAACTCAGTTTTAATTTGCGTCTGCACAGCTTATCTGCAGCTGAAAGGTCAGGGTGGAGTTCTGGAGACCTGACGCTCTGGTGTGAGCACTTTCTCGCCTGGATAATAGAAGAACCTCCACGAGATAAAGGGTTGCTGACAGCGTTGCGCGAATAGGGACAGAATCTCCAAGCAGAAACACTATTGTAGCGTGTGAACCAACACACGAAGACCTAATTAATCGTTACACAAATCAGTCGATGGCCTTGATTAGTTCTGAAATTTCCGCACATCAGTTGTAGATTTTGGCTGTCGTCGCAAGAATGATTGGATGGTTTTGTGGAGGGCAGTGGAGCGAACAGAAAACAGAACCTCTAATGTTGGGATGAGATAATTGGACCAAAGTTTTTGAGTAATGACGGATGGGCTGTTGAATTGACTCCAGGGATTGGCTCTCATATTCACATGGGATGCATTAGCTAGACACACACACACACACACACACACACACAGATGACATAGATGTGTGTGATTTCTACTCCGGGGGTAGTAAGATTGCTTATTAATGGAAGTAGGTCAAACCCCCCCCCCATCTCTCACGTAGAGCTGAGGGGCGGAGCAGCTGTATGCTGAAGATTAATTCAGCGAAGTTAAAGTCACACTATGACCGAATATGTATGTTTTTATATTTTTTCTGACACATGTCCTGTTTGTGTGTGAAGGCTGTCCCCGTTGCACCATGCGGCTCTGAGTGGCAACAAGGAGCTGATCTCTCTGCTGTTGGAGGCCCAGGCAGCAGTGGACATTAAAGACCATAAAGGTAAAAAAAAAGGAAAATGGATGAGCGCAGACAGTGTTGCCTTAAAAACTCACTGTGTCAACTCACTGTAGACTCCACGCACCTTAAAAAAGCAAATACACATTTCCGGCTTTCCCTGTGTGACAAATAATACCATCTTATGTAATAAGCAGCGAGCTTGTCGGAAATGTAACACTGCTTTTGCGAGTGTGTGTGCAAGTGTGCGACAGAGAGTGACAGATTTGTTTGCTCGGTAAACAACAGAGAAATAAGGGATGAAAGCTTCATATCTGCAGAACTGAAAGCCAAGTGAAAGCAGAGCAGCGGATATATCTCCACCCCACATTGGCAGACGTTGGCGGAAGAAAATAGCTGAAAATCTCAGGGCAGATGGGAGTTATAATCCCTGGAGGATGCAGGCCTGGTCTCTGCACTCCCCGTCAGTCATGCCCTGTGTGTTTCTAAATAGAGGCGCACACCTGGTGGGCATTTTTACCACGTGGTTCGACGTCAGTTTCACAGAAATGTCAAAGCTCTGCATTCAAAACTCATGGAGTGCAGTGGTGACGTTGAGGACGTGGGCCCATCTCTTGCCCAAAGCAGTTCTCACCACTTAAAGCTACTATATTTAACAATTAAAGAGGTGCTGCTAACATTTATAAACACATAAAATCCTAACCTGGATTAGCAATCAGCAAAAATGCAATGTTGATGCTGAAAATACCAGCTGAGGGAATATTTATTCCTTGGGAGGGATGATGTTGCCAAAAGTTTCCTTGGATTCATTTTTTTCCATCAGTGGAAAAAAGCCAACTTTGTTTTGCAAAAAAAAAAAAAAAAACCTTTCCAGCAATCAAAAATGTAAGATTGTGCTTAATGACCTAGATATCCTGTAGGTCGGGGATGGATATGATAAACATTACAGAGAAAAAATGGGGATAACACCTGTTTGCTGGGCAATTAGGGCAGGAGGGTAATTTTCAACATAGACCTGCTGACACCACTTTAATTCCTGGACTGGATGAATGCAGTGTTCATTACACACATTTATGTTGGATAAAGACCACTTTTACAATTTTGTACTCACAGTGTACACGTGGGATAGATGATTTGTTTTGCCCTCAAAGTTTAAGATTGTAAATTCCTTTAAATATAAGGCTTTTCTAAAACTTTTGAACCCCAGGCAGCAAAGACTAAGAATTAGGAATAACAGTTTATGAACTATTCCAATCTGATGTCGGTGCTGGAGCTGTGCAAGAACGTGACGCCAGAAAGACAATGACAGGAGCAGTGGAAAATGGATACTCTGGCGAGTGATTACTGGAGAAACTGTAATGAGGTGGTTAAAAGGAGGAAGATGGGAAGCTTTGGCAGAGTTTGGAGGATTCTGGGGGGGGGATTTGATGTGGGACTAGGAGAGAGCAAGAGATAAAATAATCCAATATCCAATTCCAGGAGAGAGGCGGTAGGAGGGGTAGATTTGAGAGGGAAAATCTGTGGGCAGGTTCAATGGCAGAATCCAAAAAAACTCCCAGAAGATGCAGAAGTACAGACAGGGGACAATCCAGAATGAGGTCAGGGAAGAAAACAGAGCACTACTGTGCCATGTGATCCCCCAGCGTCCCCCATAGTGACAAACCTGTCTATGGTAGGAGGAGACACATCCAGATATGTGGATGACACATCGGCACATCACTGCAAAGGACGGATACATCCGGTTCAATCGGAAAAAAGCCCTTTTTTTCTTGGACTGCTCCGTACAACTCAACAAAAGCAGGAACATTCCGGTATGCAGGAAACCTACTTTTTCGAACCAGTATCTCATGCTTGACTCCCACCACCCACTTGACAATAAGTTATGAGTAATCCGAACATTACAGCATCGGAGAGAAACCATAAGGACAAACCAACAAAGAAAAGAGCCACTTTAACCTCACGAAAAGCTGGACTTCTGTGAAGAAGAAGAGCATCAGATCATTGAACATTGTTCTCCCTTAGGTGCCAGCGGTGTCTGAGAAAGTCAGAAGGATTTTCAACAAACACAACATCCCTGTTAAATACACTGAGACGAAAACTGGTCAAGAGCCACATCAGGTCAGAACACAGCAGTTCATCATCTTCAAATAAGGACAATGGTCACTTTCTTTAAAGGCGACGGGGCGGACTTACCACTAGGCAAAGGTGGGCATTCGCCCCAACGCTCTAGGGGCCCCAAGCTGATTACTTAATAGAATCCAAAATAAATTTTAGGTCCATCATTATAGAACTCTGTCATGAAAAACACCCCAAATCACTGAACTGGTTAAAGATTGATCATGTAAAAGAGTTTGTTCCTCCCCGGTCCTTCTTCAGCAATGGTATATTCCAGTCAAGTCCAGAGGCTTCCAAGTTAATAATAATTGATACTTTAGTTATCCCACAATGGGGAACTTCTTCTCCGCATTTTGACCCATCCCCTGGGGGGAGCGGTGAGCTGCAGACTAGCCGCGCTCGGGGGGCGACAGCTGGCTGGGGAGAGCGGGGATTGATCCGCCAACCCTTTGGTTAGCGAGTTAGCTAGCAGAGGCAGCATTGCTACACTGAGCAGTTTCAAGCTCAATAGGACGGTTTTTATTCTGACTTTGCGGGCAAAAACTGCTTTAGGTGGATGGACATAATTTAGATTTGGGATAAGTTTGGGAGTTTTTTTGTTCATGGTTGAAATACGTTTCATGCAGGGAAATGCAGTCTGGGAAGATGCTTTACCTGCCGTCTTCCTCACCTGCAGTCTACTAACTATAAAATAACATGTTTCCACTAACCTGTTTCATAAATGCAATTTATTAGTTTGATTCTAATCATTTAATCACTTTCATTCTCAAAAATCACTACTTTGCGTATTTCCTGTTTAATTTCAGCACAGGCTGCAAGCTCTGAGAGAGAGAAGCAGGAGAGATTCCGGTATCCTGAGTGGAGTCGGGTTGGTTGTTCCTTCAGTTTACTCAGCCTATGCTAACTATGGAAAGCTTTTTTTTTACATTCTAGACTTTTTTATTCCATGTCCTCTCTTTATATATGTTAGGTCAGATCTGACATGAAGCTGCACTGAAAAGACAGACTGAGGAATAAAAACAACAGATCTTTGTCTTATACTAATTTAGACAATAGATCATTTGTTTTATGAAAACATATGTTTATGTTTTTGGGAGGACTTTCCTGTTGGTGTTGCACAAAATTCCTTTTTAATACTTGGACATTTTATATTCACAAGAGCAGGTTTTTAAAAATCAAACTCATCTTTATTACGTTTCACAAGGACATTTGCTTATATTTTTTGTCACCTAAATTCATGAAAAGTAAAAATACAAGAAGAATTTCCACTTTTGGTCATGATAGGCTAATAAGTTAAAGTAGAACTCCTATAGTGTTTTTTATTGTTCTTAATATTAGAGCAAAACATTAGTGGTTATTAGTAAAGTTAATAGGAGTCCTGTTATGTCATGTTTTGCTCTGACTGAATGCAAAAATGGTGGATGTAAAATCCTTAATGTGTAAAGTTGGAAATTCAATCAAAGCAGGAAGCTAGAAAAAATGGATGATTAATTGCTGCTTATTAATCACTGATTAATATTTTTGCTGGGTCTGGTGGTCTTTGGATGACTTTTAGGCTGGAAAACTGTAACTCTATCTAGCAACACTGGCAGAGATTAAATGATGATTTAAAGCAATTTTTATAAAGTGATCAAATGAAGCGTAGGGTTGTGAAAAGAGGTGGAAGAAAGATAAAATAGGAAAAACAAGAACAGAATAAAAAATTTCTTTCTTTTGTCCTCTTAAGTAAAACCTGACAAATTAAAGACAGAAAAATTATCACTAGTTCCTTCTAGGATGTGAGGGATTAACAAATTGGTCCATTTATTAAATGCAATGTTTTTCCAAGTGAAATGAATGTACACAATATAAACAACATCTCCTTAAAATTGAAATGTAATTTCCCTTTATAAATTCTTATCAAAACATTTGCATTCTTGATATTAACGTTCTTTAAAAGTGGGCCAGTAAGGAAGCTATTTGACGTTGCACCCTAAAAGGTAGGGATAAAAAAAAATGAATACAACGGCTGCAGAGGACTTCATGTTCGGCTGGGGCCCCCAAACTGCTAAGTCCGCCACTGAGAGACGATAAAGGACTGAAATGGCAGATGGTTTGGTAGAGGAGTTCAGGAGGCCATCTATGTTCAAATGGAGAAACCAACTCTCAACAGAGGTGGGGTTGAAGGGTTTGAGCCATTTCCTGTCTCCTATGTACAGTCCTGTTTGTAAGATCTTTGCTCTGGAGACTGGAGTCCCGTTTAAAATTCTGGTCATCACCAAGTTGTTGACATGTCCTTCTACTCCATGTAGATATGTACCTTTTTGTCACACTTCTGGAATAGTCAGACCATAAAACATCTTGATCCTCCCTCAGCAGTTAGAAGTGAAGAAGCTTCTCACATGACCAAGCAACATCTTCTAGATCAACCTTTTAAGGTCCAGTTGCTCAGAAGAACAGAGTCTTTTGGTCAATTCTACATGTGATTTGTCCTCACATGTGTGTGTGTAGCTCCTACAGCTGGTGCAAGTCTTTTTTTTCCCATCACAACACTTTGAATCAGATTTCTCACAGACCATCTGACCCTGAAGGGCTTTATTCCGCTTCACAGAGAGGCTCATCTATGCTATCGAGACTTCATGGGTTTTGGGTCGATGTGAAATGCTACCACTGCTAGTGCAGCTGCGGCTGTAAAGTGGAGTGTGACGTCCTCTGGCTGCACCAGCTGGACACAACTTTTCTCTTCGTTTCATTGTTTGACCTCTTTGCATTGTCGTGTTTCCTCTAGTTCCATTGAAATGTGAAGTGTCCTACATTTTTCTGCAACGTCCTCTGAGATCACGTCAAGGCAGTGATTGGGATTCCTTGCCCTTTGTTTAGAGGCTGTTTGGCTCAAATGCCAGAGTAAAACGCTGGTGCAGAGTATTTCTGGAGGTTACAAGGGGGTAAAGAGAATCAAGTACTGCAGGATTTCTTTTCCAAGAGGGTCAAAGTGATGGCTGCCAAACCCTGGTCAAACAGGACAGGCCAAACAGGCTGATCATGTTGCAAGATAATAAATAAAGCCGTTTGCGCACCATAATGTAACTGTTTGAATTCTTCCTTTTGGGATTTCATGGTATTTTCTCAGCCGAACCATTACTCACAGGTTTCAGTAGATTGCTAAAAAGAATATTCTGTTAGATATCAAAGTATTGAGGTTTTTTTTTTAATTTAAATTTACATTTGTTTATAGACCCACTTTGATGAAAATTGTGTTTTTTGGTGTTTTTAACATCTTCTTGTGGCATTTTTCTCATGATGGAGGACATATATAAAGAAAATTAACATTAAAATTCAATTTCTTAGTATTTCTTTATTCAAATCGTTGTGAATCAGAAGAAGACGAAAAATTGCAGCGAGGAAAGGTTTGTAGATAAACCAACAACCACAAACAGCAAGCTCCCTGCTCCGCTCCATTCTGATGAATCCACGTGCAGACAAATAGATCCTTGATGAACGTCTTTGTTTTCCTCAACTGAGCTGGCATCTGGCTCAGAACTGGATGTCTAGGTAGCTCCAATATTGCTGGCCATTTTTGTTGTACCGTTAATGTGGGGTAGGGGTGTGAGGGGCTGAAGGTAGCAGGAGATAGTGTTATCAAAGAGATGATGGGAAATAAGGGCAGGCCAACAGTCCTGCCCACCAATCGAAGGTGAATTTCCAATAAACTACTGCAGAAACTATGTTCTAGAAAATAATACAAGTTTCTTTTACAAAAGATCAAAAGAGGATTGATGTGGGACTTTAATATTTCTAAATCTATGTTTTGTGTGTGTGCAGGAATGCGCCCACTGCATTACGCTGCATGGCAGGGAAAGAGTGAGCCAATGAAAATGCTGCTGAAGGCAGGCTCATCAGTCAACGGGCAGTCAGATGAAGGACAGATCCCGCTCCACCTGTCAGCTCAGCATGGACACTATGATGGGGTAACACTGTGTGTGTGTGTGAGACTCTTATGTGATTATACGAAGTAAGTGCAATAACGTGTGTACATGCGTGTGTCACAGTCAGAGATGCTGCTGCAACACCAGTCCAACCCATGCATCTCAGACGCTGCTGGGAAAACGCCACTGGACCTCGCTTGTGAATTCGGGCGAGTTGGAGTGAGTACACATGCATACATCATTTTTTATTATTCACCTAACATTTATTAAAAAAACAAAACATGTTTACATGCTTTATGGCATCTAGGGGGCTTTTTTGGTGTTTGACACCAGAACAAATCCTGTGGATTATTTGGGTCATGGGGGTTATGGGGGTGGGGTGTCTGTGGATTTGGCTTGCTTCCCACAAATCCTTTCATTTTGGTGTTTAGATAACAATCTGAGATCTCACTACATCAGGACAGGCTTTTAGGTATCTTCAGAAATCCTTAGGTAGGTGAGATAAGCAAAAGTGATGCCAATGTAGGCCTAAAGGATTTCTTTGCATACCTGACCTTTCATACACTGATGCACTACACTACAAACACTACAATGATGCAGCAACATTAAATCTTATTCATGTTTTTTTTTTCTCATGTAAAAGCTCCGCAAATACTTTTTTTTTAGCTTTGTATAGTTTTTTTTTTTCGCTCTCTTGCAGAACATCTGCAGAACCTGCAGATGTCTGTGCTCCTTCAAAAAGACGTTAAAGCAACATAATCATTTTGTTATTCAATAGGCTCCAAAATTTTTGGAGTCTGACAAAAGTTTAAGTCGCTGGAGCCAAAAAATGCACAATTGAGAAGAAAATATCATAAATAAGTCGCTCCAGAGTATAGGTCGCACTTTTGGGAGCAAACAGGGATGCTTCTGAACAAATCCGACAAGCCCGGCGTAATGCTCCTTTCACACCAAACACAATTCATAAATCAAATTCACCTCCACTGCCTCTTTCGATACACATCAAATTTGATGCTCAATACTTGTCCAAAAATGTGTTCATAAACAGGATTCTCCCGTAGCGTTCAAGAGGGGAACAATCAGACTCTTCTCCGTATTTGCTTTGCACGGCGCTTCTTCTGCGTTGCTGTCAGTAGCAAATAATGGCACACTCAAATTCAGTGCGTTCTAGTGGTTGATATTGGGAAACAACAGCTGAAGGGAAACCGGTTGTTATTGGGAAAATCATAAATATATGAGCCCATATTTAATTTTTTAAAAACAACAAACAAGTCGCTCCTGAACATAGGTAGCACCCAGGACAAACTATGCAAAGAAAAACATGACTTATACTCCAAAAAAAATACAGTGCAGAGTTGACTTTAAAAAAAAGCCTCAAGGGTCCTCTGCCAGTGCCCCAAAACACACTGCTAGAAGCAAAAGCAGTTCAACTTTTAATGCATGATTATCATTTTTTTACAATAATGTGAGGAAAAAAACAAGATTTTTTTAACATATTGGAAAGCTAAGGAGGAGGCTAAAGCAGGTGTGGCGTGCTGCCTCCTCTTGGTTCTTGTTAGGAGTCTGACACCTGAGTTTTGCTCAATCTGAAACGCATGTGGAGTCCAAAACTGTGTGGATCTGTTTGTGTTTTCAGGTCGTCCAGCTCCTCCTCAGCAGCAACATGTGTGCAGCCATGCTGGAGCCTAAACCCTCTGACCCCAATGGCGTGTCGCCTCTGCACCTCGCCGCCAAAAACGGACACATAGACGTTATACGGTCTGAGCATTTCCTCCTTTCACTCTGCCTTCCCCCAGACTGTCGTCATGCAGTCTCTCTTTTTTGCAAGTCTGACAAGGGTTATGTGAGCAAATAATGTAAACTTGTATATTGAGCATTATTTGGAAAGTAATAACTCAAAAGTTTAAAAGTCTAAACTGGAAAAGCGGCGGCTTTTGTAACGCTTTCATTATTGCAACTCCACAAAACAAGTTTCAGTTTTTTTAAACATTTTTTATTTTATATTTTTACCTTTTCGTTAATTTGCATGTTTTGCGCCAACAGCCCATTCTGTCTTTTGCCACTGGACACTATTCACTCAGCTTAACTCTTGAAATTATGACATTTCTCCCCTGTTTTTGAGACAAGTAGCTGCTTCAACGCTTGTGTTGTACAAGTCATTTCTTTAAAATGAAAATCAGCAACCCCTGGACCATTTGGCGTGGTTTCTGTTGAAATGTTGTCTAGATAGTATCTTCACGGCTTAAGGTTGACCCTGCGTGGTCTGTAGTTTATTTACCTCGTTTCTCTTTGCTCCGCTGTGCTTTCTGTCTGGTCAACTCAAAGCTGCTATCACTCAGAAGCAGAAACCCCCCCACAGTCTGCTGTGGAAAAAAAAAGCTGTCAACAGCTTTTATACAGACGTTGCAGTGTCGTTACATTTTAAACTTCAAAGTGGATGACAAAATTCAATTTGTATTTGGTATTCTTGTCATTGTTAGTCTATTTTTTTGTATACATTCTGTCTTCAGCTAATCTGTGCTTATTATTTTGATTAAATTATGCTATGAATGAGTTTTAATTGAGGTTAATCTCATTATCCTGTGGTGTTGCAGGTTGCTCATTCAGGCTGGCATAGATATCAACAGACAGTCAGAGTGTGGCACCGCTCTGCATCAGGCTGCCCTCTGTGGGAAGACAGAGGTAGTGCGACTGCTGCTGGACGTAAGTCTATCAGTTTTATTTCAAACAAGTTTAACCCACAACATTTTTTATTTCAACGAACTGATCTGAAGAAGCGCCTGAGACAACTTAGCATTAAAGTGTTTGTTAACCTTTTTCAGCTGATCCTTGCCTCTGCTTTCAGCTTAAATCACTTAAGAATGCAGCTTTAATTAGATTTGTTCTCTGCCTCTTTCCAGAGTGGCATCAGTGCCGGAGTGAGGAACACTCTGAGTCAAACAGCTCTGGACATTGTTAACCAGTTTACCACCACACAAGCCAGCCGGGAGATCAAACAGCTACTCAGAGGTCAGGGCGTGAAGCGCACGTCCTCAAATTCAAATACGACACATGTTAAAAATCCTTCCTGTTTTTACAAAAATCAAAAGATTTATAATCTTACTGAGTCTGAAGCAAAAGAATCAAAAGAGTACTTAAAATAAGACTAAAGCACATGTAACTGCAATGTTTTTAGGGATGTATAGCATTTATCTTTCTTGTCAATTTAAATTCCAAATTGTCTTTTCTGTGTTAGAGAAGGATTTGATCTTAGACATTTGTAGTTTTTGAGAAATATTTTACTGTCCTTTTGCAAAACCAGATTTCCCACTAAACTTTTTTTGTTCTGATTTTACCTCCAAAGAATTGGTGTCCACATGGGTGGATATCAAATTTTTCATTATGTTTACACAGTAATACATTTTCCTTAACTGTGGTTTCCTCAAAAATTTTCTCGGGTCTTAAGAGGTTAATAGCAAAACAGAATCTTTGAACCAGCCTGAGCTGCACAAACCTCTCCTGACTGATAGTCGGCAGGAGCTGAAAGAGGATCTTGAGTAGTCTTATTTTTACTTGTCACACATCCTGCTTAAAAATGTATATTTTTCTAAGTTGTAGAACAATACTGAATGTGAGAAAATAGGAAAAGCAATTTTTAGGAGAGAAGCACAAATGAACAGTTACTGGGTTAATAATTAGGTTATTACATCATAATTAGTTTTCGTATTTGTGGAGCTAAAAAGGTTATTTTTTAATTGTGTGGCTGTAGATGGGTCTGTTTTTATTCATATCTACACCAAATCCTTTTGTAGCTGACATGCGGACCTCTCACAGCTGCTGTGTTTCTCTCCATCTTCCGGTCTGCTCTCTTGTCCCATAGATGCATCAGCTGCAATGCAGGTGCGAGCATTGAAAGACTACTGCAACAACTATGACCTTACCAGCCTCAACATCAAAGCGGGAGACATTATCACGGTACAGGCATCTATTTGTCCCCTAAATATTTGCATATGGCCGAGGTGTACAATTCAAGAACCCAAAGCTTTGGATGATGTTCCATTAGCTGTTGCTGATTAATAGAAATATTGGGGATGACTACCATGATAACCACGGTTGTTATTTGGGTAATCACACATTTTGGGTAAAGTAACCTGTCTAAGAATAAACGTGCAAGTTCTTTCTGTATTTGTTTTGACAATTTTTTTTTATAAAGGTCGCTGAGTCTCTGTTTGGGGCAAGCAACAAACAATCATGGAATTTTGTGCTTCATTAAAGTCCCAGATTCTGATAAACTGACAAAACTGATAACCCAGTAGGATATTTTTGGTCCACTCATGCTGCATTTTGTAGCTCTTTTTTAAGCAAACACAATGAAAAAAACATTGGAATTCCATAATAATTTTAAGTTAACTTTTAAAAATATTAAGATTTTCCATATCTCATTGAACACTAAATGGGCTTAGTACGAATTGTTTTTAGAATTTTGTTCAAATCAATTTGGACAATGCCCAAGCTAGGACTAGTATGCTAATTAGATACACACTAGCTAGATTATACTAACAGTAAGCTAGCTAGACAATAACCTCATAGGTTATGTCCAAATTCCTTCATTGCACACTATTCAGTGCCCTATGTAGCACATTTTGCCATTTTGTTGGGGTTTCCAAATCTAGTGTTGTGTCCGAATTCCTCCACTACTCACTACTCATTATATAGTGCACTATATAGTGAGTAGTGAAGGAATTCGGACAGAGGTCCGAACTTCAAATTAAAATGAACTTTAATTTTCCCAGAAGTCTCTGCAAAAAAACCAGTGTTCATTAATGCTCACTAGATTGGCTAAAATAGACCACAATGCATTGCGCTTGAACAATTTTTGCAAAAAAAATTATTTCAATTTATGTTTTTTATAAACCATCCATGTTTCATCATCTGAACACAGTGGATTCATAAATAGTTTTCGTAAAATGTTTATATTTATTAGATTTTAACTTTGTGAAATCTGTGACATCATTAATTTTTTTTTAAAGTAGCGAGCACGATGTCTAAATTGCTTTCAAAAATCCAGGGCACTAGATGGTCCTGCACTATATTGTTTCTTAGTAGTTTGGGAGTAAGGAGGGAATTCAGACATAGCATGAAATTCCAAAATCCAGTGCCCTGGAAATTTCCCAGAAGTCTCTGCGAGAAACTAGCATGCATTGATGCTGACTAAATTGGTGAATATAGACCACAATGCATTGCACTTGAACAGTTTGTCATTGGAAATATTAAAAATCATCAAAGTTTTCATCATCAGAACACAGTGGATTCATAAATAGACTTTTCAAAATGTTCATATTTATTAGGTTTTTACTTTGGCAAATGGGCGACATTTAAAAAACAAAAAGCTATAAATGTGTCCAAATTAAAATCCAGGGCACCAGACAGTCCAGTACTATATAGTCTTTTAGGGGTTAGGGAGTAGTAAAGGAATTAGGTCGTAACAAAATGTAAACACTGCTAACATTAGCATGCTACCCATGACTAAATTAAACAACAGAGAATAAGGTATAAAATATATGATCATGAAAGTCAACATTAGAACTAGAACTATCTCATTTGATATATGTTCTAGAACGGCCCAAATCCAGGCCTCGAGGGCCGGCCTCCTGCTAGTTTTCCAGAAATCCTGCCTTATAATAATAAAAATAATAATGGATTGGATTTATCTGCGCTTTTCAAGACACCCAAAGCGCTTACATTATGTCCATTATTCATTCACTCCTCATTCATACTTGGTGATGGTAAGCTACGGTTGTAGCCACAGCTGCCCTGGGGCAGACTGACAGAGGCGTGGCTGCCATTTCACGCCTACGGCCCCTCTGACCGTCGCCGGGATCATTCATGCGCATTCACACACCAGTGGAACCACACTGGAGGCAAGGAGGGTGAAGTGTCTTGCCCAAGGACACAACGACATTTTGGCTGGTGGGAGCAGGGATCGAACCGCCAACCCTTTGATCATTGGATGACCCGCTCAACCACCTGAGCCACTGTCGCCCCATCATCTGCTGCTGCTGATGACCTGGATCAGGTGTGTTTAGCCAATAAGAGGCTTCAATAGCAGGATGGTTGGAAAAAACGTAGGACACTGGCCCTCGAGGCCTGGATTTGGGCACCCCTCTAGAATCGTAACTCCAACACCTTCTGGCTATTTAGGACATTCCCCCCGATTCTTAGTAGCAGATTTTTCTTTTTCTATAAATAAAGTTAAGTCAAACTATTGGCATTTAGACTGATTGTCATCATGTACGTGATTGATTGGTGTCCAAATGTCTGTGTGCGTGTGTCCATTTGTGTGTGTAGGTCTTGGAGCAGCACTCTGACGGCCGGTGGAAAGGCTGCATTCATGACAACCGCACAGGAAATGACCGTGTGGGCTACTTCCCCTCTAATATGGTGGAAGTCATCAAAAGGGCAGGTGACCACCCACATCACAGCTGTGGGTTTGTGTATGGGCGGGTGGATGTGTGTGCCTCTGCATGCGTGAGTTTAGCAGCTGCTCTGTAGCTACGGTTAGCCAGTAGTTGTAGTTAGCAGCAGCTGTAAACAAATCATTTTCCTGTCCATCATCTTCACTGATCAACAACTGTCCTCTGCTGGCCGTTACTCCGCTCCCCCACTCCTTTAAAGTTCTGATCCTTCTGTTACTTGCCTTCATTTTAATAACCTCTCATATTTAAAATAACATGCTTCATTAGATTGTTCTGCTTTTGTTTAAGTTGTTTGCTTCATTTTTAAGGTAGTAACACATTTTGATTTTTCCAGATATATTCCTTGAGGATATATGGCTGTGTTGTGTTCTCCTGATTTGATTTGTATCCGTTATTATTAATTTTTGTATTTTCTGATTAGACTTATTTTGTTTCTGGTTGACTGATCAGTTTTTGTTGTGTTGTTGTTGTTGTTGTTTTGCACCCTCCCCACTGGCCTGTGTCCAGGTCACTCCCCATCCCACCAGTGCCACACCCTCCTGCTCCGCAGGCCAAACCCCTGTCCCATTGCCTCGGTTAACGGGAACTCATACCCCCCCTCCAAAGTCCTCCCATTGCATCTGCCTCATCCTCCTCCCCTCCATCTCAACGCACAGTCCCTCCCTCGCTTCTCCTCATTCGGGTATGTCCCTCTGCCCATCTCTCCTCCTGCTCTGTCTACTCCTCCTCTGTCCTCTTCTCCTCCTCTCTCCACTTCTCAGGAGCAGCAGAGTCAGACAGGTACATACTGTAAATCACAGATAAGCATCTTTTTTATGGTTTTTCACAAAGCAGCACGTCTGTCAGCTTTTTGCTGAATGTGCCAGTAAAGGTTCAGTTCACCCAGATGACAATGACCATTATTGGCATTTAAAAAAAATATCTATTTCCATTTGCAAAATAGTGCAAAATATAATAACAAATCTGATTTGTTCAAAAGATTGTTGAAACAAATTTGACTTTTTTGTTATTTTAAAACATTTACTTATAATCTGAGTGAACTGTCCTTTTAGGGTTATTCCTCAGCCACAGATGGATTTTTTTATAACTTCGCCATCATGTAAAAATAAGATTTACATAAAGAATTTGAAATGTTCGGGCACACATAATGAATGAATGGCCTTAATCTTTGACTGTTATGTTTGTCCTCATATGTATTTCAAATAAAATTTAAAAATCATAAAATCACAATGCTTTAATGGCTAAATTAATACAAATGTTGTTGATTCCGATATAAAAAAGTTATTAATTAGAACTCCCAAAGTAAACAGTGTTTAATTGGAAAAGAAAATTCAAAGCAACCCAAGGAAAATCTGTGCTGATTTGACGCAGAAAAAGCTGTCATAAGTGCAGTCAAACAGAGCATTCAGGAGCTCAGTTAGAGTGCTTTAGGAAAGATTAACTGAGACACTCTTACTATGAAAGTCCTTCAACTTTCTGCTGACCTGTTTTGAAAAAACCCTTTTCTAAATAGACTGAAATATCTCCTAAGACAATGCATGCTTTTACTTTGAAAGTTTACTTTAAAACCATTGACTGTATGTGAGAACTGGACTGAGTGAGTGTGACATCACCCATGGAAAGTGACTTACTTCTAGCTCCAACCAAATTAAGTCAATGCAGTCGCCATTACTTCACAATACAGATGCTGCCATATTGGAGCTAGACAACTGAGATCTCAGACATATATATATATATATATATATATATATATATATATATATATATATATATATATATACATACAGTACAGACCAAAAGTTTGGACACACGTTCCCATTCCCATTGAATGAGAAGGTGTGTCCAAACTTTTGGTCTGTACTGTATAAGTGCTTAAGTACTTATAAGTGTACATCCAGTCACTGTGAGGTGATAGCATTGTTTTTAATGTCAGTAATCTTATATTGGACGTAGATTCATACATATGTATGCGTGTGTGAGTGAGTGCAGTCTGTGCATCTGCCTGCATGACATTTTTCATTTAACTCCTTAAATATAAAACTGCACACATCAACACACACGATTGTTTGTGTAGCTAATTAGTGTGTTTGTGGTAATGAGGCCTTTTCTCTAGAGTCCTCTGACCGTAATAGTAGCAGTAACGTGTGTACACGCGTGTGTGTCTCTGTGAATGTGTGTGTGCATGAGACAGGTTCTAGGACTGCGGAACTGAGTCCTCAGGGTTCTCCCACTTTGGGACAACATAGCAGCACCAGTGAGGACATCTGGGTGCTGCGCAAGCCGCTCGCAGGTGAAAAAGCCAAGTTGGAGTCTAACAAGAAAAGAAATCTGCGTTTTCTTTTGTGCTGCTGCTTGTTTACCGCTGCGCTCACCTTTGCAGGTGGAGAGCGCAGCGGCAGCACGGGGAGTCTCGGCAGTGTCCGGTCCTCGAGCAGCTTACAGAGCTCTGGAAACACGCATGTTTTAACCACACCCGCACCAAGTCCTCACCCAGCTCCCACAACAGGGCTCAACACTCACGGCCTTAACGCACCGGGTCTGCACGCACAGTCAGAAGGAGTCAAGGTGCGACATCATGTTACTGCTACACCTTCAGTTAACAAGAAGATCATTTCTGGGAAACGGCAAAACATTTACAGGAAAGAAACTCTACAAAGTTCACCACAAGACTGCTTCCTGTTTAGTTTGTTCTTCCGTTGGAGAGATCAACATCACCTTTTTTTTCCATCAGCAAACTAGATGTGCCAAAATCATGGCTCTTTACACAGCAACAAGCCTCTCTTTGTCTGCCTTTATAAGAAGTAAAACTGAAAGTGAAATCGAACACATTTGTGGGTTGCGGGTTGTTTTCTCAATAATTCCGTTCATTTAGAAGATTACAGATTATAGTTTAAAAAAACATTGGACACATGAAACGATAAACAGAAGTTGAGAGATCACAGCCAGACTGGCAAGTTTGGTTTTAACAACTTTAATTTTAGAAGACGTGTTTGTAGTGAGGAACTGGCTTTATCCTGCACATCTGCTCTCCAATTATTATTTTGCATTCAAAAGAAAGTACCTAAAACATCTAATTGCAGAAGTAAAATGTGCTTTAAAGACCCACTCTGATGAAAATTGTAATAAAGCTTAAAATTACATTTCTAAGTATTTCTTTACACAAATCACTGTGAATCAGGGATGGAGGAAAAGTATTGTTTGAAAAAGTTTGTATTTATTACATAGAAAAATCTTAAATATCGGATATTGCTCGACTTTGTTGTTGCGACGGTAATGTTAACTTGGGGGTATGAGGGGCAGTAAGCTAGCAGGAAAAAGTGTAAACAGATGGATTACAGGAAGTGGGGGTGGACTTGCTCTGCTCCAACAGTCCCGCCGACCATTCAGATGTGAATTTCTAATGAAGTAATGCCGCTCTGCAGAAATTATGTCCTAGAAAACACAGGTTTTTTTTTTTTTTTAGCTAAAAACAGCATAACTAAAAGAATAGTGGGAACACTTTTCAAATAGATCAAAATATTGATTGGAGTAGATTTTTAACTCTTTTTTGTAATGTCAGATGGGTCAGTTGCAGGGAGGAGGAGAGTTGTTATTCAGTTTTTGTTTTTTGTGCACTTCAGACCTGTAATCTAAATGTTCCCTCATGCGTCTGGTTATATGCGTGCCTTTCAGCTCCTAGCCACGGTGCTGTCCCAGTCGATGAAAGCCAAGGAGCATCTCTTGGAGCAATCACAGTCTGTGGAGCTGTCAGCAAGTAAGAATGTCGCAAATAAGACAACCAACCTATTATGTAAATGCTGTATTTAACCAAAGAAGAATCCAGTTGGAAAAAAAATCTGCAATTGAGGAAATCAGGCTGGATTTATCAACCACAATTTTCTGTCTACATTTTTTCTCCTTCAGTATGTGCTATTAGAACACGTTCTTAAGAGAATCAGCTGTCGGAGGCAAAGCCAAAAAGAAAGTAAATGCAAACTTCCTGCTCCACAGGTGCAAAGCCTTATGGGAAGCTTTTTACTGTCTGTGCTTAAACAGTTGTTTCACTTACAATGAGTTCCTGCATCTCTTGGGGCTTGTTTGAACTACTTTTCCCTTTTCATTTTGCTTTGATTCATCCTGGTTGTCTAAACTGCACGTCTGTACATATTAGACTCCAGCAGCATTTCTTCTCACTGTCTTTATCTACTTCCTCAAGGCATTTTTTTTTTTACAAATGAAAGCTGCAGTAACATGCAAATTTAAAACACAGAAGCAGATCTTTTTTTTCTTCTTTTTTTTTCTGGGAGGGGTGTAAAATCCTTTTGCTTTCATCTATGAGCTGCTGAGCTTTAAGCTGTAAATGCAGCATTAAATGTTTGCTTGCACTGCATAAAGACAAAGAATGAAGTGTGTTAGATCCTGGGCGTCATGTGTCACCATGAATGAGGAGAGGAACTGCTGAAGCGCCAGCGTTCAAACAAAAACACAGGCAGGAAGATCCGGCTGACCATTGGGCTGAAAACAGAAAATGTGATGCCGTCTCCAGGATTTCTTTCAAATTAGGGGCATTAACTGCAAATCTGTTTGCTTCCTCGATTTAGTCTATGAATATTGAGACAGATTATTGTCATTTTAGGTGTAACGGGAAAAATATCACAAACACTTTCCATCAACATTAAAGTGGAGCTTTGCAGCTTTTTTAAACCTTTGTGTTTTTGGTCCCAAGTATACGGTCCGCAGGAAACATGTACTCACCATTCTTCATTTATTTTTGCAACGGCTAAACTTGCAATTTGGTGAACGAGGCAAAATCGGTTACTCTCTGTTGGTTGTGTGTATGTTCCTTTTTGTGTTTTTTTCTCTTCTGAAAAGTCGTGTGAATGTTGAATTTGCTTACTTTAAGTTGATCGATGACCTTCAAAATTTTAAAAGTATGTGGGTTCTGGAGGGAGTTCTGTGTAGTATCGGGGATGAAAATAACATTGTGTTGCAATTCTGATGGATTACTGGCTTACACACTGTTTTTGCTCCGCAGTGGGGTACCCTTTAGGATTTATTTCTTTTTAATGTACAGTGTGTCCTTATTTTAATGTGATTTATTAAAGGATTGTAAATCTCTCTTTTAAAAAAAAAAAAAACTTTTGTGTTGGATGTGCTACGGATACATCAGGCATGTGACGCATGTTCACACCGGACAAGCAGGGAGGGGCTCCTTCTTTTTATTCTTTTTCTATTTATTAGTACATGTTTGCTACCTACAGCTGAACAGGCTTGGTGTGAAACATCGAAGCAGTGCAAATTTGCAGAACCTTGCTCCAGGCGTTTTCTTTCACAGCTCCATTCCGATACATGAAAGACTTGATGTCATCTAATTCAGCTGGGCACAAACAACAATCAATTCTGCTCCAAGATCAATTTACAAGGGTTGCCACTCTTGTAAATTAAAAAGGGATGCCATCCATTCGTCACTACCAAATCCGAGTCCTTGAGTGGTCAAAGTTTGACCTGGTTGACGTGCAATGTGTGTTCAATGGCCGCGAGTTATGTACTTACAACCTGAAAACAGTCGGGCTCTTACGCAAGAGTTTTAAAAAACGTTTTCTTGCGTTTACATAGACTTTTGATTGGAAGTGGCCACTTGATTGTGCGTTGTTGAGGGTGGTGTGAACATAGCTTTAGATATTTTGTTTTGTTAAAATTGTAAATAATAATACTTTTTTTTCTAGATAATTCAAAAAAAGATCATTTCACATGGGAAGTTATTGCCTTTTACATTCCTAACTGATTTTTGTGCCTTAATCATTAGCTTTGAAGAGGGTGTTAAAACCCACAAACAGCATCTCCACATTCACAGATCAATCATCTCTGTTTCACACAGCCCAAAGTGTCAATTTGCCACCACCGACGTGCCATTTCATGAGTAAATGAGAAAACTAGTCAAAGGAAAAATGTGCTATAAATGGCCGAATTATTAATGAGGAAAAAGACAAGCCATATTAACTGGATCAAAGGCTTGCCCATGTGAACCAAAATGAAATATATCTGCTGCCGTGATATTGCTTTCAGCGAAATTAAACTAAAGTAACAAAACCTTTTCAGCAAAATAACTACATTTTTCTTTTCTTCTCTACTCGTTCCTGTTGTTTTTTTCACTTTAACTTCAAGGCTCGTCTAGCAGCAAAGTTCATGAACAGCGGTCGTTTGAGCGGAAGGCAGAAGAGGACGATGGGAAAGTAAGTTTTTGATGACAGATAGCTTTTTTGTTCTTTTTGCCGCTGCTTCATAATAATAGTGTTTTAAAAAAGAGGGGGTTCGTTCTTTATGTTGCATCTAAACAAGTGAAGATGCCGGTGTGTCTCCATGGAGACAAGCATTTGCCGTCTTGTTTGCATCCCACCACCCCCAGCCTTGCTCTCAAACACATGTGCTTTTGCTCTGTGGCAGAACTGTTCTGTGAAAGTAAACACAAAGCAGTAACCTTTTACTTTATTTATCCTATGGTTGCCAGGGGACAACTGGAAGACCAGAAGTGGATATTATAATTTTTATACTTTCATAATTTAAAGGCTAAATTGATCTTAAAGTGAAACGCAGACGGTCTACTCGCAATTCAGTCATCAATGTAATTTTAGGATCTTACCGCAGAGACTTCTGCCGCTCTTTTATATGATACAGGTTAATAGAAATGTATTTATAGCTTTTTATCAGAACAGCTCATGCCAACAAAATGAGCTGAGACAAATGTGGTAAAACTCTACCATCAGATAAGATACAGGGAAATCACCCAAAATATCTGTGCAGAAGAGCTTTTTCCTTTTGAGGGGAGCGTCAGCAAAAAGAGATTTAATCAAGTTCAGTCCTTCCCGCTTCTTTGGAAACAGCATTTTTTATTCTTTTTTTGTCTTTCAAATTTGGAGCCTTACTTCCCTTCTCTTCATTTACACTGTACATAAACAGACATGAAGCCTCAGAGGTGCAGTCTGAAGACAAAGCTGATTAATCATGAAGGCAGAATGTGATCCTCTGACATGTATTCAGCTTTCTGAAGAAAAGCTTGCTTTTGAAAAACAAGCAGTTCGGTTTGAAATAGTTTTAGATTTATTTAAAACCCCACAGGGATTTTTGTAAATATTTTATACAAGCAGCACACATTTTGTCCTTGAATATGGATGACATGAATTATCAAGTTCTGCAGAACGGTTCCCTGCCGAGTGCTTCAGAGCAGCTTGCCTCCTAGCACTTCCTCTTTTTCACACTCCAGTGGTGTTACGTTTCAGTGCCATTTTTATTTTATTTTTTTGCAAAGGTCTATTTTCTGCCTTTCGGAGCACACTGCCATGCTTTGTTCTCCTATAGAAGAGGCCTGGAGACTCTTCTGGTCGGAGGTTGCAGTGTTCTGTGTTTCGTGTTCTGTGTTCTAGAAACAGGCGGTGGTGGCGTGGCTGGGTGAGTTTCAGCTGCAGTTCTACACCACCCACTTCCTCACTGCAGGATATGATCTAGACACCATTAGCTGCATGACCCCTGAGGTAAGGCCACAACCCCCTCACGCCCCCAACCCCTTGTCTGTCACCATTGAGAGTCTGACATCCCATTGGGGCTTTTCTTCATTTACACACCTGTGTTTATGCACGGCTCTGCCATGAAGCTCTGGGTTACACTGCACATGTGTGCGTTTACTGAAGCAGACAGAATCATGACACGGCTGAAGGCTAAAAGACACTCATAAGAGATTGTCCCAAACAGAATGTTTCCTAAAGGCTTGTTTCATCTAGAAACATCAAACCAAAACCAAACTGTTGTCAAAAGCACCTTCTCTGGTAGTGGTGAAGTCATGACGTGACTAATCGGACTTTGTGTTTAAGGACCTTACGGCGATTGGGGTCATGAAGCCTGGACATCGGAAGAAGTTAACATCAGAGATAAGCAAGCTGCCGTCCACAGACTGGCTGCCAGACCACAAACCGGTGAGGCTCTCTCTGGAAATACTCAATTAAAAGCACAGCATCTGGATTACCCCATTTTCCACACTATGGGGCGCATCAGAATCATGAATGGTCTATTTTTGAACTTGTGTCATATATTAGGCACACCGAACTGTAAGGCGAATTAGGCTAAACAAAAGAGTCAGAGATATATCCGTCAGTCAGATTTTATTAATTGCCTTCACAGTGGCTCTAGAACTTATGTGTAACACGCCACCCTTTAGCCACGTTAGAAGCGTTGGCGTATTTTACAGTGCCTGACACCTGACACCCCCAATGTTGTTTGCAACATGTTAAAAAAGACAGACTGAAACTCAGAACAGAAAGGTCCCCCATCTGGGTCTTGAACCAGGGCCTTCTTGCTGTGATGCAAGAGTGCTAACCACTGCTTCACCCTGCAGCCTTCAATGTAAACATTGATCAATAAAAATAAGTCCTTTTTTCTATGCGTAAAAATATGAAATACAAAAAGAGGGAGCTCAGGTCAAGTCTATGAATACATTTACTCATACATTGTGTACATAAAATTGTTTTAATTTTATAAAATAGTTTTACTGTTTTAACATTGATTGTTTGATTTACCAGTAGGGACACCGTCTCTGTCCAGTGATGATATATTGCAGCGATCATTGACATACAACGTGACACACATACACTATTACTATGCATTGAGTCTTTACAAGTGAAGAACTGAGGAGGTCCAAACAAGTACGCAAAGAATCACAAAAGGGGAGGCAATGTTTTGCAATCAACTGCGGCGGGGGTCTTGGGGTGGGGATGGCTGGGCACTCTCCCTCCTTCTTTTCACATTCCATCATCCATTTTAGAAGAACATAAACACTCAATTGAGCACAGGTGTTTGAAGGTGTTTGAAGGCATAAGTATGCGTGTGTGAACACTATCTGTTTTGTGTACATGTTGACATGTGGACATTTCTGCAGCTAGCAGGTGTGTTGATAACATTTGAGTGTGTGTGTGGACAGGCCCCGCCCTTATATTTAGTTCTAGGACCAGAAAGATTAGGATCAAGGTTTGGAAATTGGAAATTTGGATGAATGCTGCTAATTCCCAAGATTTTCTAGGTAAAAATCGAATAAAGGAGTCTGACTTGTAATTTTCCACAAGTGAGGAATCAGTGGTGGACCTCTGAGAATGTGGTTGGGAAGGTTCCAGTAGAGCAATGTGTGTTCACGATTATGTTCATTTTCCAGGCAAACCTGGCGGAGTGGCTGTCTCACCTTGGTCTGAGTCAGTACTACCAAGTTCTTGTGCAGAATGGATATGAAAACATTGACTTTGTCTCAGACATCAGCCTTGAAGATCTGCAGGAGATCGGCATCACTAAACTTGGTATGGTTGATTTATGCTGTTAGGATGGGAAATTGGAGAATGTGACTAAGTGTGTATAATATCTACATGCATAGATGGAAAGAGAAATTAAAATTCTAGTAAAAACTCCTCTTCTTCAAACAAATAGAAACCACAATCATTGACACAGCTGTCTCATTTTAGGACATCAAAAGAAGATGATGTTGGGAGTAAAACGGCTGAAAGGTTTACAGAGAGGAGAAAGTGGCTCAGATCCTCCTCAGAGCCCATCATCATCTCCATCCAGCCCAGGCGGCAGCAGCACCTCCTCGGAGCCTCGTAGGGAGGCAAGGAGACAGAGGGAGGGTGCCCCCAGCCCCCTGGCCAAACCTCGCCCAGGTGTAACTCACTCACAAACCCCGCCCCACACCCCGACGCAGACCCCGCCGCAGACCCCTCTACATGTCCGCTCCCAGCATGCTTCTCCAAGGGCTCGGCCGCGACCTTCCACCCATTCCGCTGCAGCGGATGCTTCAGTGCCGCTGCTTCGGCTGCCTTGCGAGGAGGAGGAGCGACGGAGGACTCACAGTCTCATTGGCTCGGAGTCTGACTCTAAATATGCCACTGTGTGCCGCAGCAGCTCCACGCACGCCGCCGCATCCAACGATGTCACTGTCAACCGTAGCCAGTCGTCCGTCACACTCCGCCCTCGTCGGAAAGGTCGGCCCCCAACTCCGCCTAAGCGATCCTGTTCTTCCATTACCGGGGGGGATGTTGAGGGGGACGGACATGTGGAAGGGCTGTTAGGGCTTCCTACCTTCCGAGAGCGCCGAGCAAGTGACGGTGGCAGCTTGGGAGCCACTTTAAGAAGTCAGAGCTCCGCCAGCTTGGAGAGGTCAGAGGGCACATCTGGGAGCGTTCGCAGCCTTGCAGCACTGCTGGAAACATCCATCGTGCAAAAGAATGTGGGCAGTGGCAGCAGCTACCTACAGGTGTGTGGGTGTGTCGCTTAACTAACAATTTTAGACGTTTTCTTTATTTTTTTAAACAGTATTGTGACCTTCAGGTTAGTCCACCACAACTCCGTCGGCAGGCAGGCGCAGGAGGCCTTGGATCTGAGGATGATAGCGTTGTGAGCCGGCGCAGAACCATCAGTGGACTCGAGGGTCTACCCGGCGATCAGATTGAGCAGTCGCCCCAGCAACCAGTCCAGCCTCGCCCAGAGCCCCGCCCCCGCTCCATCACCGCCACCTCGGTAACTGAGAACGCAGACGGCAGCGCCACGCTCAAAAAGAAACTTCGTCCTGCGCCAACGGATGTCGAAGCGCCTACATCCAGTGCAACCACCGTCATTACCATGACAACTGGCTCGGACACGATACGCCGAAGACCGCGCACATCCGGGCAAGACGACCGGGTCGCTCAGAGCGGCAATCTGTTAAATTCTCCTGACAGTGGGAGGAAACAAGCTGCCGAGCCTCAGCAGAACGGAGGCGTGGTGCTGAGGCGAAGGCCAGTGTCTGAGGCCTCTGAGAGGACAGAGGCCAGCAAAGAGAGCTGTGAGTGGATGGAGGCCAGGAAGTCTCTAAAGCCACCAGTCTCACCCAAACCCTCCGTCAACCTGAAGAAGACCCAGGCTGATCCTCCTACTCCAACTCGCAGAGTTCCCATACCTGGGCCTGACACTGCTGAGACGGCACAGAGTCCAGGTGAGACGAACTCATGAACAACAGCAGCCTCGGCAAACAGTCGCTGAGTTTATCTCATTATCTAGTATTTCTGGAGTATAAGTCACAAAAGCCAAAAAATTCATAATAAAGAAGAAAAAAATCATTTAGAGAAGTCACTTTTGGGAGAAAGTGCAAAGCTTCTGAACAAATCCCCCAAGCCCGCCATAATGCTGCGTTCACACCGAATGCATTCATGTGTCAAATTAGCATCCGCTGCCTCTCTTTGACACAAATTCGATGTTCAATGCTCGTCCAAAAAATGAGTTCATAGACTTGATGCTCCAGTTGTGTGTGGGAGAAACTACCGTCACGTTTTTCATCACCACATGGAACTATATCTCATTTATAAAGCATGGAAGAAACAGTTGATGTTGAGAGATCAGACTTATTTGTTTTGAAAAGCTTTACAAAAGTATGGATAATCACGTCACCATATCTGGGTCCATGCCGTCATTCAGTCTTTTTTTACAGCAATGTTTACCCTCTACTTCTATAGCAGCTGCGTCTGAATGACGTCGCTATCAGCGGTTCTTCTTTCTCTCTGTAACCCAGTCTGATGATTTGCTGTCCTGCATTGGTCCAAAAGGAAAAAATAAAAACAAGCTTCAGTAGCAAATACTGACATGCATACTGACAGTTGCTCTCTAGCTGTTGTTAGCTGGAAACAAGTGCTAGAGGACAACTGGTTGTTACTGGAAAAATGACAAAAATACGAGGCCAAATTTTTCTTTTATAAATCACAATAAATCGCTCCTGAGAGTAAGTCACATCCCTGGCCAAACTGCAAAAAATACTCTGAAAAATGCAGTACAGTATACTAAACTAAGTTTACTATCTCAAAATATTGTGACAAAATTTCTGTTTTTTTCTTTTTATCTGCTCAGAGCCAAAGCGAGTTCCTCCCCCTGTGTCCCCGAAACCGCGTGGGCCTCCAACGGCACCTAAGCCAGGAAAACCAGCGTCAGCCTCCGTGAGTTCGAGTCCCGCTGCTACGAGCCCAGCTGCAGCCAGCCCAACCCCAACCCACAAACCCCCGTCTCCTTCAACTGTTGCCCCACTTCCAGCTCCTGACACCCCGTCTGCCCTTTCCCTCACTCCTGGGCTCATTCCCACTTCTCCCTCCCCGGCTCAGAGTCCTTCCACTCCTTCGCCACACCCCGTCAAGCCTCCACGTTCCTCCATTGCTGGTCTGTCTATTGACCTGCTGGGGGGGCGAGAAGCAGAGGAGGAGGAGGAGAGGAGGAAAGAAAGGGAGCACAAGAGACAAGCACAGGAGGAGGAGAGGAAGAAATCAGTGGATGAGACCCTGGCGACAGTGGAGAGAAAGCTGTTGAGGGTTGAAGGGGCTAAAGGAGTTGAAGAAAGTCAAGAGGAGGAGGAAGAGCAGGAGGGGGAGGCTCAGCACCGTTTAGAGGAGACCAGTGCCTCCTTAGCTGCAGCTCTGCAAGCTGTGGAGCATCAAATCAAAGAAGAGGACAAGCAAAACGAGTGAGTGTTTCCTTTTAATAAATCTTTCGCAACTTTTTTTTTGCAGTGTTTGCAACTATTTGGGGATTTTTGTTGGTTGTTAAATCAAAGAATTTCCCTTTGGCTTCAAAATATATGACACTCATGAGTTAAGCATCAGAGTTTCTAGTGCTTCAGCGGTTAGCACATTCCTATAAGGACAGTACAGCGCCTGATAACAGGAAATCCCAGGAGTTTCACTTGTTTCAAATAATAAAGGCAGAGCTCCGGCTCAGATTTACTGCATTCTCCTTCACTGCTCATGCCTGATGCTAATCTTTTAAATTTCATCCCACAGCTCCCTTTCAGACAAAAAAGCTTCCGCCTCCATTCTGGATGACATCGGCAGCATGTTTGATGACTTGGCGGACCAGCTGGATGCGATGCTGGACTGAAGTGTGATAATTCTGCAAAGCCCGCTCCTCGTCCCTCATCGTCTGTAGGTGTAAGAAGAAAACAACGCGGAGAGCGCAATTTGTAGCCTGCTTCCCTTTTTGTTTTGTTTTTGTTTGTTTTTTTGCAAGTGCTTCCTGAGTAGCCTTGTGCAGAACTGAGGATGGGGCTCCTTTCTGTCTGGTGCAGTAGCTCCAGCTGCAACCTCCCACACAACTTCGAACCTCTGCAGCCCAGCGTGTCACCCGCCGCCCAGCCTCACTGCAGCTGTGTGGACCCAGAAGCACAATTCTTTTGCTCATCTTTTTATTCCAGCTGACTCAGACAGACTTTGACGCTCACGGAGACAGTCGAACAAGCGTATGGCTTTCAAAAAAAATAAGCACATCATTTCTCTGACAAACTAATAATCAGCCAGATAGATAGAAAAAAAACAACAACAATCTAACGAGATACTGGAGTGGAAAAAAATCAATACCACACAGAAAGAGGCTGTTTTCTAGGTTTGTCTCACTCCTGAAATGTTGAAAAGACGCATTTTTCCAGATGAATTGTAACCTCTCTGTCTCCTCTGTGTGAGTGGAGCTTTGCGGTTAGCTGAACTTCCTGACTCGTGCGTTGTTTCTGTTGTTGCTGTTGCTGATCTTGTTGTCGTTTCGAGTGTGTGTACTCCTTGCTCCGTGTCCTCTCATTCATACAGTAGTGACTCTAAAGATCGGATCTTAGATTAAAAAAAAAAATTCCATGAGTTTTAACACACGGGCCACACAGACATGAGCATCCCATGTTCAAATGCTGCTGCCATTTTGCTTGGTTGGTGTTCAGCTCCAGTCATGTGCTGAGTTTTGCGTGGAAACGATTCGACACTACAGATACTGACATCGACACACATTTGTGCAAGCACACCTATGCAGTATATCTCTTTGTCCCGCTGCAGTGAAGTGTTTTTAAAAGATACTCCTGTATTTCAATGCTTTTCTTTAGGACACAGTTTATCAAACTATATAACAGGTTAAAGCTCCCTCTAGTGTCTCCCAGTGAAACTGCATTCAGTCCACGTCCCCCTGTCGTTTCTCTCTTGTGTTCGTCTCATTAACTCTACAAATCTCTGTGCCTTTGTAGTGTTTTTCATATGTCCTTTTTTAATGAGTCTACTCTGCAATGTGTAGGAGTTTTTATTGTCTCCTTTAAGCCCTTTTGTGTTGAAAACCTCAAAAGTAACTTTTAAGTTAAGCTAAGTTAAGTCCCTTTATGATCTGTAAAAATCAAAGTGTGTGTCCTCCTGTAAACATAGAAAGGCCGTGTTTTAGCCCATTACAGCCCACCTATAAGCTGTAAGACACGGGCTCCCCATCTCCAGATTTTAGTGTTTCCCTCATTTACCACAAACTGTGGATGGAACCCCAGTCTTCATCCCAGTGAGGAGTCAACTTGTATTTTTATGCTCTTTGAAAAACAAAGATATATTTGAGAGACAGATGATTATACATGAATCACAATGTTGGTGACATGTTGATTTGAGCTGAATGGATCTAGCCTGTACATTTCTGGTTGAGTTGTGACGGCTGTTGTGCCATGGTTGGGTTTAGGTTGTGTTTATGCAGTGATGATGCATTCCTGTACAGCTGTGATCAGAATAAATGTATAATTAAATCTTGCAATATTATTTTCTTTTGTCCTTCCTTAAAACCAAAGCTGTTTGGGACGATGCCTCACTGGGGTTATGCCAGCAACCTTCTGATTATCCTAATTCAAGTTAGCGTAAATGTACAGCGGGGAAAATAAGTATTGAACACGTCAACATTTCTCTCAAAAAACACATTTCTAATCGAGCTATTGACATGAAATTTTTCAACAGATGTCGGCATCAACCCAAGTAATGCACACAGAAAGAAATCCAAACATTTATGTCCATAAATGAAGTTATGTGTAATAAAGTGAAATGGCACAGGGAATAAGTATTGAACACATGAAGAAAAGGAGGGGTAAAAAGGTCTGCCAAGCCAAGAAAGCAGCCGGAGTTTGTCAGTATTCAAAAGGTTAACCTGCCCCCTATTAGTGCAAAGTAATATCAGCTGGTATAGTCCTGATTGATGTCTTTTAAAAAAGTTTCTCACCAGCAAGGTGTTAGACAAGAAGCATTGCATGATGGGTAAAAGCAAAGAGCTGTCCAAAGACCTTCGCAACCTTATTGTTGCAAAACACATTTAAGGCATTGGTTACAGGCGCATTTCTAAACTTCTGAAAGTTCCAGTGAGTACCATTGGGCCATCATCCGGAAGTGGAAAGAACACGGCATTACCATAAACCTGCCACGGCCAGGTGCTCCTCGCAAGATTTTAGACAGAGGAGTCAGAACAATCATCAGAAGGGTTCTCCATCAGCCCAGGACCACTCGTGGAGAGCTTCAGAAAGACCTGGAATCAGCAGGTACCGTTGTTTCAAAGAAAACAATAAGTAATGCACTCAACCGCCATGGCCTCCATGCACGCACACCACGCAAGACTCCATTTTTGAAGAAGAAGCATGTTGAAGCTCGTTTGGAGTTTACGACACAACATTTGGATAAACCCATGACGTTCTGGGAGAAGATACTCTGGTCAGATGAGACCAAAATTGAACTCTTCGGATGTCATAAGACACAACATGTTTGGAGGAAAAATGGCACCGCACATCACCCCCAAAACACCATACCAAGAGTCAAGTTTGGAGGTGGGAGCATCATGGCGTGGGGCTTTTTTTCAGCATGTGGTACTGGTAGACTTCATATCATTGAAGGAATAATGACTGGACAAAAGTATCGAGACATTCTTGATCAGAATCTGCTGTCATCTGCCAGGCTGCTGAAGATGAAAAGAGGGTGGATCTTTCAGCAAGACAACGATCCCAAGCACACAGCCAATGTAACACTCAACTGGTTGAAGAAAAAGAAAAGAAAGCTGCTAGAATGGCCCAGTCAATCACCAGACTTGAATCCAATTGAAAATCTTTGGAAAGAACTGAAGATCCGGGTTCACAGAAGAGACCCCCGGAACCTTGAAGATTTGAAGGCAGTTTGTGTGGATGAATGGGCCAAAAATCACACCTGAGCAATGTATTCGACTGGTTTCTCCATACAGGAGGCGTCTTGAGGCTGTAATCACCAACAAAGGTTTTTGCACTAAGTATTAAATAAATTTCAGTAAGCGTGTTCAATACTTATTCCCTGTGCCATTTCACTTTATTACACATAACTTCATTTATGGGCATAAATGTTTGGATTTCTTTCTATGTGTGCATTACTTGGGTTGATGCCGACATCTGGTGAAAATTTCATGTCAATAGATCGATTAGAAATATGTTTTTTGAGAGAAATGTTGACGTGTTCAATACTTATTTTCCCTGCTGTAGCTCCTCCATAAATTTCGGCTTCACTAAAAGCAAAATTTACAAATACGAATTCTAGGTCACAAATCTTTGCAGGAAGTCCCCCAAACTCTAAGATTCAGCAACAAAAGCTGAACTCATTCTGTCTATCTGACTTTAGCCATCTTTGATTACTTCAAGTTTCAGTCCGATCATCATTTGATCTATACGTGTTCCCATAGGTCTTGTAATTATGATGATGCCGTTTTTAGCGAAAAATCAAAAAACCTGTGTTGTTTTCTAGGACATAGTTTCTGCACAGTAGTTCTCCGCAGTAGTTTATTAGGAACTTGCCTCAGAGTTGGTGCGCTCGGAACAACATATTGATGCGGACTAAGCTAGCTTGCACTACTTCCAGTCATCCATCTGTTTACACCACGGTTTAGACACTCTTCCACCAGGTTGGACCTGCCAGGAAAGTCCCCTCAAGGAAGAGCACGAAGGATCTTCATGGATGTAGTGAAGGAGGGCATAAGGATGGTTGGTGAGAATGAGGAGGAGGCAGAGGGGAAGATTATATAGAGGTGAAGGATTTGCTGGATTTGCTGTGAAAAGCTCAGGTCCACATTGAAGGTTCACAGAAAAAATTATACTAGACACCTTGCTTTAGAACAGGGTTCTGCAACCTTAAATAGCTATTCGGGTTGATTTCTCACTGACCAAAACCCATGAATAGGAGCCACAAAGTCGTACTTCACCCTTTAGAAAAATAAGGCACTGATGAGTATTATTTTGCTGTTTTTTAATGATAAATACTTTTTTTAAACTACTGTTTTCTTGGTACAAATTAAACAGAGATTTTTTTAATTATAAAAACAGTTTAGATTTTATGACACAACTTCCTTTCAAAATAAAAGACACCCTGTGTCAAATTGTCATCTCAATGCAGCCAATGTAGTTGGTGGTGTAATGTCAGAAGTGATAGAAGAAGAAAAAAATTCCCAAATAAAACTTTGTTGAGAATAATACAGTAAATAAACACTCTGGTTGATTTAAAAAGTATAAAAGTCACATTATCAGCATAACAGGACTCTAAATAAAACACCCATCTGCAACATTCTGGATATCATGATGGAAGAAAAAAGTAAAACTGCCCACTTTGACATGTACAGGATGTATATATGATAAAACCTTAAAAACATTTGAAAAACTAAACTGATAGGACAAAGACTTTGAAATACCACGTTAAACCTGGAATTAGTTCAAAGATTAAACACGTTCAAATTGATATCACAAATAGCAACATCTTTAATTTAGATAAACAATGCTGGCAATCATGTGACAAAAACTACAGTTTATATACATTTAAATTCAATTGTTTATCCTGTTTTTTTTAGTGCTGTTATGCTGTTACTAGTAAAAGCCATTACCTAGGTAGGTAGGACGGCTGAAAAGTGATGCTCAGAAACCGATTTTATTTGGTACAAAATCTGCATTGTAAAAAAACAACACAAAAATAGTCTTAAATATCACATTTGATGTAAACACAAAACGATTCTTACCTGAATGGAGGATAATAAACATGAATTCACTGACACCTTTTTCCTTTTGCGGCTCTCCGAGCGCAATTTGGATTATATGATCAATTCAAAAACAACAACTCCCATGATTCTCAAGAAGAGGTCCTTACGAAAGTCCATTCCTGGGGACTGCCCTTGATTAATGCCAAGAGATTCTGCTTTTTATTTTTATCGAGCAGACGGAATTGTCTATTTTTTTCTATTTTTAAATTAAGAGCAACTATAAAATATGTATTACAGCAACTTTTGTATCCTTTAGCTAAATGTTTGTGGTGTAAATTTGTCAATCGGAAGTGACGAAGTTTAAACAACAAGGATTTCCGGTTACCTTTCTTTTGCTAAGCACGCGGCGTGGATGGTGTTGCTGCGCTGGTGTCCTCAGCATTTATGTGTAGATTATAGTTTATTCCTTCGTTCATTTTGTAAACAAGGTCTAAGATGATGCCTTGGAACAGATACCAATCAAGAGTCAAGCAAGTGAGTACAGATTGTACGAGCGAAATCCTGCCACAGACACGTTCTGCTTCCCTGCAGCGCTGTGTGACACGTGGTGGTTAGGCTGACTAGAAAACTTTCAGCACATTTTTTACAACGAAACGTTAAAAAGAGAGATTTTTCATAAACTTTTTTTCAGGCTAGTAACTGCTTTTGTTTTGTGTTTGAAATTTAAGAGTTTATAAGTTACTATTGAAACCTCCAGCTGTACTTAGTGTGAATATGTAGTCATGTAAACCGTTTTCAACATTAGGTAAAATTAGTTTTTTAAAATGTAAGCCTGACAAAATAATAGTTTGTCAATTGTATTTTGCGTTTTGATATTAATTTCCAGAAATCGGTTTAAATCGCACACATTATTATATTATTTCATTGTTTGTTTCCCCTCTTTTCTACATTAATTGAGAATCCACAGCCTTAATTTACAGATTCAAATCTGCTGCAGATTCTACAAACCACTGCTTTGGCAGAAAGGAAAGATTTCCTAAAAATGTTTTCACAAGCAAGGCACATGGACACGCCGAAGCCAAAGCTTGAGTTTAACTTTTACATAATTTAAATTAACTTGTAGTAAAGATGAGGTCAAACTTGGACAACTCAGTTACAGCCGCTACGTTTACAAATCCAGGGCACTAGAAAGTCCCGCTCTAGTTTTTTAGTACTTATGGAGTAGATGGGAATTCGGACATAGAGATATTCTTTATTGATCCCACATTGAGGAAATTAAATTGCTACAGCAGTTCAAAAAGCAGAGAAGAAGAATGACAGCAATGTGCAAAAGAATGAAGGTTGTTCAAAATGTGCAAAAATAGAAAAAGTAAAAGCTTATGTACAATATTACGACATAACGTATGTTTTGCGTAATAATAAAATTAATTAAAGTAAAAACACAGAATATACAGATGGGCTATAGCCTTTTGCTTCACCGTTTGCCTGCAGTTCAGTCTTTCAGCTTCTAGACGAGAGCTGCAGAGGTTGTAGGTTGGTGAGTGCTGCCCCCTATTGCTTCGGGGTTGTACTACACGTAAAATAAAATAAGACAAAGCCCAGCTTTGCAGTGAGGAAGTTCTACATTTAGACATCTGATGTTGTGATCCGCCTGAATTTATATAGATTTTTTAAGGAGTTTTAGCAGTATAAAGAAAATCTAAACATTTGTCATGTTCATTCAATTTCCTTTCTTTTGGTCCTCTCACAAGGGTGGCTGGATTATACGAGGATGATGAAGATGACAGCGCGTGACAAGATGAAGCTGGCAGAATCCCTCTTGCATCAGATCAGTCACAGAGCTGCTGGTGAGTCTACTTTGCCTTTGCATGAGAGCAGGTTACAGCCTGTGATGACAATCTAAACAAACTTTTCTGACACCTACTATGAGAGCTGAACTCCAGCTCCTGATTCCAACCTTCACCTGAGGCTGCATTATTAATGTTTATGCACTTTCTACTCCTGCTTTCTGCCTAATTTCTTACAAACGTGTATTTTTTATTCAGTTCAGGGATGATAAAACCCCAGAGCTTGAGCAGCAGTATGGATGAGTTCTGCAGAGAAGGCTCATTCTAAGAGCAGGTGAGTCTGAACATGTCAGTAAACTTGTAAACATTTTCTGCCAGTGATGACAATCTAAACAAACTTTTCTGACACCTACTATGAGAGCTGAACTCCAGCTCCTGATTCCAACCTTCACCTGAGGCTGCATTATTAATGTTTATGCACTTTCTACTCCTGCTTTCTGCCTAATTTCTTACAAACGTGTATTTTTTATTCAGTTCAGGGATGATAAAACCCCAGAGCTTGAGCAGCAGTATGGATGAGTTCTGCAGAGAAGGCTCATTCTAAGAGCAGGTGAGTCTGAACATGTCAGTAAACTTGTAAACATTTTCTGCCAGTGATGACAATCTAAACAAACTTTTCTGACACCTACTATGAGAGCTGAACTCCAGCTCCTGATTCTAACTTCATTCTGAGGCTGCTGCAGTTCTCCACTAAGGATGCAGGTTTTACTTTGTTGGATTGACTGAACTTTTCTTTAGTAGATGTGGCCAAAGATCCTCACCCTGCAGAGGGATAAATATGGCAGCATTTAAGTGGTAAGTTTGCGTGTGTGTGTGTGTGTGTGTTGTATGGTTTGATCTTCATGGTGACGATCATAACTCTGTTGCAGGTTTTTTGATGACCACAACCCTGAAATCTTGGCTCCATAAGCGTCTCGTCATCTCAGAGCTGTTGGACTTCTTTCCAAAACAATGATTTTGAGTTCTCAATAAAGATTATTTTAAAACCTTTTCTCTTTTCATTTGTTTTCCTCAGTAGAGTCAAATAGCAGCTCACCACATATTTACCTAAACAAATGAGAAGCTCTGTGTAAAAGTACTGCAGAGATTTCTTGTAGACGATCTCCTGGGTGGGGTTGTACTCTGTATAGCGTTCAGAAATATTACTTTAGAAGTAAAATATTACTTAAGTGAGCATAGAAACAGCTGTTATATTCTGGCACATTTAAATAATCAGTGAATGATGGTTTTGCTAAGTATGTATAGAAATGTAGTCTGTGTAACCTAGAACAAACAAAACTTGTACTAGCTGTGTAATATTTCAAAGGAAAAATGTAAATTGAACGTGACAAATATAATTTTCATTCCTGCTACCTTGGAGGAATGTTTGAGTCACATTCATCTGGTGGACCAAAAAAAGAAACACTGAAAATAATCCAAATAGTTTTTTTAACCCAACGTTGATGTTGAAAGGTGACTAACTTTTGTCTGGGTTATCTTAATTTAGGATTAAAAAACAATGGGGTTAAACTGAAAGTACTATAACCTAAAAGTAACCTAAAAACATCCCATCGTGAATAAGCTCAGAATTATGGAGGACAAAGTGTTTTAAGAGTGGAATTTTGTTTTTTAAAAAATGGTTGCAGTTTTTTTTACTGTTATACAAAGTAAATATTTATAAATACGTTTTAATGCTCCTGTATCTCAAGTATCATTTGGTCGTTGCCTCGCGCTTGAATCCAGAAGACCTCGCGTGTCAGTTTCCTCGTGGATCACGCCCTCATTTGCGTGATTTCCTGCCGCAGCTCGCCTCTTTCATTTGCGTGCTGAAGCGCTCTGTGCTCCAGCCCTCTTTGACTGTCAAAGTAGGCGGCGGGTGCTCCTCCTCCTCCTCCTCCTGCGCATCCCTCCTCCAGTCGCTAGCACAGCGGAGCGCATGGGAGTGCCCCCGCTCCTCCGCTCCGCTCACAGCCTCCTACTCCCCCGCCGCTCGGTTCCGGACTCCGTCAGAGCCCGCTCTGCATCCTCCCAGCGTCGCACGGAACCCGACAGCGCTCCTGTACGACAGGCCCGACGGTAAGTAAGAGCCACTCTACTCTTTTCCTTCTCTCTGTTTTTGGGAACACACCGTCTCGCCTTTTCGGAGCGGAGGATCGGGGGATGGAGACCGGAAAGAGGGATGCTCCTGCCCCAGGATGAAGGAAGGGCCTGTCATGGACCAGCGGGGAGGGGATGGATGCTGGAGTTCAGACAGGCAGCGGCAGCCGACCTACTTAGATCCATTAGAGGGATGAAGAGATGAGAGGAGGAGGAGGGGTGGTGGTAGTGAATGTGTCCTCTTACAGCGTAGGTAAACAATGCTAAACAGCCATGGATAATGGAGGACAACTTGGTTGTGCATCATTATTTCTAGGGGTGTGTATCGGCAAGAGTCTGGCGATGCGATACGAATCCTGACACACGTCCCACGATAGATACATATCACCATATTGTACCGGAACAGATTTTGTTTTTGTCTATTTTTCAAGAGTATATCTTAGAGAAAACTGTACCTGATTATTAATACGCCTTTCAATGTAATAAAATGGTCAAATTCATTTTATGTAATGAATTTGTTTGTGTTTGTTCACAATGTTGAGCATTGCAACTGTATCTTATATACACGTTGATTTTACCCAAGCAAATCTATAGTGCTTTATTCTGGTAACTTAAAATATAGATATTTTTAAAGGGACCAGTCAACATTGTTGATAAGCACAATAAAATATTTTTCTGTAAAAGGAAAAAAAATAGAATGAACGTTCCTTAACCAACAATAATGTACACTTCGTTTGCCATTAACCCTTAGAGGTGCTAAACGCTGCCAACCAGCGGTCAGGGGTGTAACCCTTGTGCTATCCTAGGCACTTTAACATTGGGAGTTGGGTCATCTAGACCCACTAGACAGTGCGCTGAACCTTTTTTCTTCAGTGATTTGTGATCTTCACTGGTGTCCATGGATTCCATGAAATCTTTCCACCTTTATCCACCTTTGTCATGGTAGGAAAAACAAGTCAATGTAAGGGTGGGGTCATCTAAGATAGCACAAGGGTTAATTACTATGAGCGTCCTTCAGCGTCTGACTCTTGTTTTCCACTTAACCCTTGTGCTATCTTAAATGACCCCACCCTTCCATTGACGTGTTCTCTCTACCATGACAAAGGTGGATAAAGGTGGAAAGATTTCATGTAATCCATGGACACCAGTGAAGATCACAAATCATTGAAGAAAAAAGGTTCAGATCACTGTCTAGTGGGTCTAGATGACCCAACTCCCAATGTTAAAGTGCTTAGGATAGCACAATGGTTAAATAAATATCGTCCTTACAGCACTTACAAGTAAAGCCAAATGAAGTATCGCGATGTATCGCCAAATAGTTTTTATCCTACCCCCCTAATTATTTCTAAAGATGGATGTTTCTTGCATGTGGAGCAGATCTCATGAAATTTGATCCAAAGAGGCAAGTACCATCACAGCAGACAACAAACATGATGCAGCAAAAAATGATCTGTCCGTCATTCCAGTTCAATGTGTGGACAGACATTGAATTTACCAAAGACATGTGACCATACAGTGTCCTAGAATGTTCTAATAAAGTTCCCTTTGGATTATTTTGGTGTGGGATGAACCTTAAGAAACTAAAATGGGAATGGATTTACCTAAATTCTTGTTTACTTGTTTGCACACATATTTGATTTACACTTGAATATCTTGCAAGACATACAAGGAATCAGGAAACGTCACTGTTCAGTACCAGGTATTTATCTCTGTGTATTCACTACTGGTTGAATTTTTGGCTAAAGATGTTCTGGATTAATCTTAGGTCAGTGAATCATAACATTCAAAATGAACCAATATCAACTATGAATTGGATCAGCAAATGCAAACTATGATACAAATCGAATTGTTACACTCACAAAACACTAAAAGATCCATCCTAAATTGAACAGATTTGGTTGATAAAACAGTGCATCTCACCGTCAAACGTCCTCCTATGAGATTATTTAAAATCTCATAATGAAAAAAACAAACAAAAAAACAAATTCTTTTAGGTTCTGAGCAGGTAGTTTAAAAAACCTGACAAACATCTGTTAGATGTGAATAGTACAAATTGTGTTCATCAAACTGTAAATCCTTGTGTCTGCTTTTAGCCCTTTAGCTCCTATTAATGCAAATGCACACCAAAGTACTTTGGCTCCAGAAGTACCTTACTTTACTTGAAAGCAAAAACATGAGGGATTTTTTTTCTTTCCGTAGCAGGAAATATATTCAAGCGTCAACTGACTAATCCTCATCAAACTTGCATTTTGTTATTCTAATACTTTAGAACTTCATTATGTTCACTGGTGGGGCAGTTTTCTGAGCATTTCTAAACCTAACGGTGGCAGAAAATGCTGCAGGAAAAAAAAGTGAATGTGTAACGTATGATGACCCCACGCCCAAAACACAGCTGATGGAAATGGGCAAAGGATTATGGGTTTGAGGGGAAAGGAGCACACTAAATAACCCCTCCCTACAAAATATAATCTCTAGAAAACTCTCCCATGAAAATACAGTGGGCTGAACTTTGAAGCAGATGCTCCAGATGTCGTTTGCTGGGACCTGAAAACTGAGATTGTTTCTCTTATTTCGGTCAAAAATGACAATGTGTTAGTCACTTTCAATATTTAGTTTTATAATGGTAAATATACTTTAAAGTTGTAAATTGTAAAATCTCAAATTATCATAGCATATTGTATTCCATAGAATAAAATTTTAAAACTGCTTTTATTCAATTTTTTTGTTTTTGTGGCTTTTTTTGTGTGTGCTGGTTTTAGTGCGAATTTTATTCTATGCAAAATTTTTGTGTTTTTCAGGCTATTTTTTGTGCTAATGTTTTGTTTTTGTGGCTTGCTTTTGGTTTTCCTGCAAAACATTTTTTGTGTGCTTTGTGCTACACCTGTTGCGTTTTTGTGCTGATTTTTTTGTGTGCCTTTCTTATATGTGCGCTCATTTTTGTCGTATATTTTGTGCAAAATTTGGCGTTTTTTTGCTTTTTCTGTGCTAATTTTTTGTTACCTTTTTTTGTGCCAATTTTTTTCCATGTATTTCGTGCTAAATGTTTTGTGTTTTTCAGGCTATTTTTGAGCTGATTTTTTTGTTTCTGTGGCTTTTTTGTGATTTTCGTGCAAATATTTTTTCTGTTCTTCGTACCAAATCTTTTGTATTTCAGGCTATTTTTTGTGCTAAGATTTAATTTTTGTAGTTTTTGTTTTGCTTTTTAATGTTTGTGGTTAATGTAGGAAGAACAAAAACACACAAATCATGTCTGTGACACATTATGACTTTTCATTTTTTAACAGCAGCTCATCTTACAGTTGTCATGAACAGATGAGGTTTGAGTGCAACCTGTTTGTTGTTCTTTCCTTTTGTAGTTCTTAAAAATATTAGCACGAAAAGCACTAAAAAACTATGAACCGAAAACAGTTGTTTTTATTGAATCCAACACGCTTCCATGAGAAATATATATACTTTGTTTCCATGTTTTCAAGCTATAAGAGAGACTCTGCTTTCATGGAGTCATTTGTTCTTGTGTGTTTGCAGAGGAGCAGCACCATGGAAGAGTTGGACGTCCCACAGATGAAGAGGGAAGTTGAAAGCCTTCAGTATCAGCTGGCCATCAACAGAGAGAAATCCTCCATCACCGTCACAGAGTGAGTGTCTGCGCTCTAGACACACAGGCTGTGCGTTTTCACACCCCCCGCCCCCCCCTGACATTGTGAGTGGGTGTTTCTGCAGGCTGGTGAAGTGGATCGAGGGTTGCGTCTGCGAAGATCCCTTCCTGAATCCTGAACTGATGCGCGCCAACCCCTGGGTGGAGAAGGGCAAATGCGTGATCCTTTGATGATCACGCACGGCCGGTCACAGATGCACGCCACCAGGACTACCATGCACTCTCACACAGCCTCGCTGCACTAACTCTCACACATCACGGCTATAACTCTTTTTATTTATTTACCCCGAATGCTGTTCCCAAAGTGTGTGCGTGTGAGCGCGAGTGCGTGTTTAGCACCGAGTAGCTTTCTAGAGCTTTGAGAAATGTTTGTCGACACCCTTTTATTGGCTCTTTACACTCTCAACCCAAATAAAGACTGTTTTAAACTAACAAGGGAGTTGTGGATGGATTTGAACGAACGGGGGGCGGGGTCACAGTAGTTCTCTGATGTAGACGTTCCTCCTGACGGCGTTGGACATGCCCTCGTTGAAGCGGAACCACACGTCGCTGTTGCCCACAGCAGTTCCCATGGAGAGGACTGCACACCCCTCACCTGCAGGGAGAGGACACGCCTCCTTTACACTCACCTGAAGAAAACGCTGATGGTTTACAGCTTCTACACATTACATTCAGGAAAAAATGATTAACTTTTTGAACCGATCTGGTTGTTAAAGCCCCACTTTGATCATCTTCTAATCTATTTTTAAGGCTTTCTCAGTGGTCTCTTAATAACGATGTAGTTTTTAGTCAAAATAAAAAAAACAACAGTTGTTTTCTAGGACATAGTTTCTGCAGAGCGGCGGTAGTTTATTAAAAATTCACCTTTTTGCCCCGTTCCGGTTTCTGATTCACTAAATGATTTTACTCAAGTTTCAGTTTAGTTCAGCTCCTTTTTTTTTTGCACTGGCAGAGCTACAACAACAAATTTAGGTAAAAAATGTGTAATAAACACAGATGTGTTACAGTTTTATTTGCCTTTAAATCAAATGAGCCTATTTTGGTAGATTTTTATAGTGAAGTAATAAAACAAGTCACTTTGTAAAGATGAGTGGTGTTAACTTGTCCTTAAAAATGCAAAGAGAAACCTGCTAAAAACAAGACAAAAAAACTCACATTTATAATAAATGTATTTAAATGATAAAAGAACAATTTAATATCTAAATCTAAAAGTCATGAGGAGTTTATATAAATAATAAACTCCAGTTAATTTGTCATTTAGACTGCAAAGTAAGCATTTCTTTGTTTTGTCCTTTTAGATTTTTGTGTTTCATTTATCAAAACGTTTATTTTAGGATTCTTTTAGGTTTAAAAACATTTTTAATTGTCACTTTTTTACGTGACAATTCTTTTTAGATCAATCTTTCCATTCTACACTCAGATTGTGTGAACCAGACGTCAAACTGCAGCACTGAGTCACAAAAAGTGTAAAAATCTATAACACTGTTCACTCTAAACATTATGACCTTTTTTTTTTTAATTAGGGTTGTTTTTGAATCCTAATCCCGTGATGTGGTTGTTAATCTGCCGTGTTCAAAAACAATAATTCTCCACTTGATTGACAGAAATTGTTTGGAACCAGAAGCAAAATGAGGTGGAGTGTGTTTTATGGCACAAATAGTTTGATGTTTGGAAACTGTAGGGCAAAAAAAACAGATTAGGTGAAATAAAAACGAAGAAGGAAAAGTAAAAGCCTGTAACTTTACTTCTTGTTTGGAATCTCCCCAATTAGCCTTTAGTGAACAACAGCAAAGATTTCCTAAAAAACATGTTTTGTTGAAAATGATTTGACACCAGAATGTGAGAATAAACACCAGGAAAACAATGGAAGTAGAAAAAGAAAATGGAAGAAATACGTTTGGAAATGATGCTTTGGCATCTTCATTTAAAAAGCTAAATGAGGACTGGGCTGTACTGGACTCCAGCCCTGACACAATCCTGGATTTTATAAAATAAAATCCAGGATTGTGTCAGGAAGGAGATCTGGTGTAAAAATCTCTGCCAAACCACCTGGGATATGCTGAAAGGTCCAGAACAACATTCCCCTAACGTTAGAGCTTCTTAGGGTCCAATTAGGACAGTTGAATAAGGGTGTGGTGGTACCAGCAGCAGTTCTTCAGCAGTGTGTGCTCGCTGCCAGCAGAACACCAGATTAATGTAACATGTAACATAATCATGACATGTGAAGAGTCATTTTCACCTCAGCCGTGGTTAAGAACCTTCATTCTGATGCGGCTCTACATCACCTGTGTCTGATGAAGGCTGAGGTCTCTGAGGTTTGGGGGCGACAGCGCGGCCAAAAAAATCCACCTCGGGCTGCAGGAAGCAAACAGGCACAGAGGGACGGCGTTAGTCAGGAAGTCAGTGAAGCTCTTATTAGCCTACTTTAACCATCCAGGATGGTGACCCAGCGGCTTCCCATTAACTTCATTTCTGCCCCTTAGAGGCTCCGACCTCTTTTCCTGAGCAATTACAAACCTGCAGAGCACCAGGGGGGCTCAGATTCCCCCCCAGAGAGATTATTTCTGGTTGCATGTACAGGATAACACACATCTGATGAGGAAGAGGAGGGAGGGGAGCTACAGTTTTAGCTGCTGCTTTTAAGATTTTCCCATCTGTCTTAAGTTAGATTTTTCCATTTTAATTTCTTTTTCTATTATTATTTTATTGTTGTGATGCATTTTGTTTTTGTTCTTAGAAATTTGACATCAGCTGGTTATCGAGTTTTATTCTTCAAGTAAAACTTGGTTTTAATTTCTCTGGGTTTTTTATGGGTCACTTGGACATTTACTGATGAATTTTTCATTAAATTTAAGAAAGAAAATACAAAGTAAATCTTATTACTGGATCAAAACACAAATGTTTTTTTTTTCCCACACCAGGAATTGATCTTTGAGGAAAAATTAACATAAATGTGTTCATCGCTGATCTAGGCCACATGTCTGCTGTAGTGACTCCATCTTAAACGATAAAGTAACTAAATAAAAGACTAAATTAAAGCCGCGAGCCGCCTTTTTAACCCATCCTCAATAGGTGAGTGGCTGCAACAAGCCCCTTTTGCCCCCTTTTGCCCCTTCTGCCACTGCAAACCTGGTCATGGGATAAATTCATTCAAATATATATCTTTTTCAAAATGGCAGGTTTTCTGTTGTTTCATCTCCATAGCAACCATTATATGCTTTGGTCGCCTGGGGGTAACGAACAGGTCTATGTAATTTTCAGAAGACTCTGGAAAAGTACATTTTTGGATTTCTTTGGTAACACTTTTTGTTAACGATAAAATATTCCTGTAAAAATATGCAAACAACAGGTAACGCCTCCTCTGCAAGCTCAGCACGCGGACACTTTTAAAACCTACAAATTGTAAAACCAAAACATTTTTCTGAGTCACTTCCCAATTATGCTCCAGGTGATAGTTAAAATGATTTTACATTTGTAAAAAGTACAAAAGGGCATTATTTTTTGGAAAATTCAAGACTGTGGCTTCTTCCTGGGGTCAAAGGTCAATAAAACTTTAGTTGTGGTTGTAGACTTAAGCTGGATTCCTTGGTGCTTTTTGATTTTTTTTCTTCTTAGAAATTTCAGTCTCTTTTGATGAATGGTTTCGCCCGCTGTGATGTCATCATTTTTTTTCTGGGGGGGTTGTCACTACATGTGCACAATATATTTTCATCTGGTAATAGGTTTGTGCCAATCTTGAGGAGTTTTTCAGTATGTAGCAGATAAAATCTTCACTTGAACGTACAATAAGAGAGCAGAATTGCGATGAGTGCCATTTAAATGACTTTTAAACCTAAAACGTAATCAATAAAAGAGGAAAAAAGAAACCTCTGGAAAACCTGAGGGCAGGAGAGAACGCGGCTCACCCTGCTCTCCACCGTTGTCTGTTTGACGATGTTCTCCAACCTCTGCTGGTGGTTCCTGATGGCGGCGGGAGCAGCACTCTTCTTTTCTTCTTTCTTCTGCGAACGGGCGCACTCAGGTTAAGGAACAACAGCTCAGGAAAAACAACGCCATCTGTTCGTTCGGCGCCTCACCCCAGCCGGGTTGCGCTGCAGTATCAGCTGCTCGGCTCTCCTCATCTTCTCCAGCTCCATCTCCCTGCTGATTGTCTGTTTGGCCTGGTAGGTCAGCTGGCGGCGCGGCGGCAGACCCGGAAACCTCGCCACCTCCTCCACTCGTCTGCGAGCGCAAAGAAATAATCTGAACGCCAGTTTACTTTCAGTCTAAAACCTTAATCTGCTTAGAAGTTCCAACATGATTGGGAGGAAAAAACCCAAATGAGAAGCGTTTCACTCAAACGACCCTTTAAAAGCCTTAAGTGTAAGAAAACACACATTAAACGGTAATAGATGCATCAACCTGGCATTAAAGGCTGTTTCTATTCATTTCTAACTGTCAAGGTGATTTTTACAAACTATTTTCATCTCATTTTACTTTAAAAAAAAGTTATGTTATAGAAAATGTGGTCAGCATCCAGCACTGAGAAAACATCATGAGCTTTGTCATCCCTCCAAGTCTCCCAGAATTCCTCTAAAATTTAGACCTCGATCAGGATCTGAGCGATCCCGTCCAGGGGCAGAGCGGTGGGGTCCAGCTCCGTGATCCTGAGGGTCTCCTCCTTATCTGTGGGTGGTGTTCCTGTGTTCTAGAGAAGGCAGGTACAGGAAGGTGTAGATGAGCAGCAGCAGCAGCAGAGCCAGCACCAGCGGCAGGCACCAGTCGTTGGTGACCAGCACTTTGTCACAGCGAGCCTGCAGGAAGGAGCCATCGTGGCCGCCCGCCTCTTCTCCGTCCACCATGTCTGAGGTCTCCCACGCCGTTCCTTGACCACACTTTCGTTTTTTCCAAGATCTTTTGCTTTAAAAACAATCCGTCTTTCCTCCTAATTATGCTTCTGTAATCCATCCATCTGCGCCCCACTAGTGCTGCTTTGTTTGCCAACACGCTTTCAGCGCCGCGACAGACAAGCCTGAATCAGCCAGGTGCGGAGGGGATTATGCTCTAAGCCTCTGTGTAGGAAAGCAGCGGGACAGCAGCAGCAACCTTCAACACCCCTCAAAAACACACACACATCTGCTCCACATCTGTGTGTGCACTCACGGCTCCAGCATGTAGGTGTACTGGCCCTCGGGTGTGCGGTCCTGCCTGTAGGAGAGGTTGTAGGCCAGCATGGTGCTGATCAGCTCGCGCATCTGCTCCTTTTCTCTGCTGCTGAACAGCTGTGGATTCACCTGCAGGAAAAGATGTGCAAAAAAAAAAGGATCGAACTGCATTAGTTTGGACTTTATGCCGTGTCTGTTTACTTTCACTAAAATCTGCATTTATTTTGACCAAAATGAGTTGATTTTTGTCCTCAACACTGCATCAACTTGCTGTGGTAAATGTGCAAAACAATAATTTTGGAGCCAACAGGATGGAAATGACCGACTCAAAGGTCAGATCAGGACCGTAAAGGTGCGATTTACATACAGGCCGAAGCTTCGGACAGATGATGTCGAGGAGCAGGGTGAGGACATCGAGGGTCAGGGTGAGCTGGCTGATCCTGGTCCTGATGGCTGCTGGGATGTCCACCAGCATGGTGGACAGGGCGTTTCTGCTGCTGAGGAGTCGAGAGGACGCCTGGACACAACCAAACAGCGACGTTTGCACCTTTTCTGTGTGAGGATCTGAGGATCTGCACGTGGAGGGAGTTTCCTACCTCGTGGTGGCCGTGTGGATAGCTGATGCGGGGAACAGTCGTGTGGGCGAACAGGAAGTGGAAGGTGACGGAGAGGAAGGGCAGGTACTTCATCAGAGAGAAATTCTGGCCGCGCAGAATCTCTTGGTTTAACCGGTCTGAGAACAGCAGCCAGTCCAGAGCCTCGCAGACGCTCTGGAGGTTGGGGTCCCTCACCCGCATGGACAAAAAGTTTTCATAAAGGCCCTGAAGGAACAGCATCCAGTTAAAAGTGGCGTTTGTGGTGGATGGATGGGACTTTAGAAGGTCCACAATGATCAAAAGCAAAATGTAACATTATGCACACACAGCTGCTAAAGGAAAAGAAGACATTTTCAAACACGGTAACTTCCTATTCAATAACAAAAACTAAACTAAACTAAACAAGGAGTGTATTTTGTTTATTCAATCCCAGCTTCTTGAAGTTGTACTTGTTACAACGGGGGCATTTATTTATACATCATTATTAATTTAATTTAAACAGTTCTCATCATCCCACAGAACAAAACAAAAGCAAATAAATAATAATAATTTCAACAAATATGTGAAATGAATAATATATTATTAGATATAATGAAAGTCAATCTCATTCAAGCTCCATGTGGACTCTGCTGACTTTAAATAACTTTGTGATCTCAAATTCCTTGTATTTTATTTTGAAGGTCTGCATGTTTGTTGTAATCCTCCAGCATTCTATTTCACAGATTTTCTTTTCTAAACGAAACATCTCTTCTGGATTGTTCTGTTAGTTTTTAAATTGGTTATTCCAATATCTTTAGCTGTAAAAACTTTGTGGTTTTACAATATTTGTAATTTCTGCACATTGCTAAAGTCTTCAAACTTTATTAGTTTCCATTGCAAAAACTAAAAACCTCGGAATCGCGCAGTTTTTTTTTTTTTAAATCACGATAATTTTGCTTAGTCCTGATGACAAAATAATGAAGAATATACTGTAGCGCACCTCTCTCCCTTTCCCGCACTGAGATATGGCGATGTAATCTGTTTAAGTCTTTTATTTTGTGGTCATTCCAGGCGGGAACCAACGCCGTACAGCTCACACCAACAACTATCAACAGCAGAAACACTCCCAACAACAGTTGTTTTTTTAGCCCATTTTTGATTTATTAGTGGAGCTACACTCCTCAAACGCCTCAATTCCGTCTCATGCACCAGCCCCCTCCCTGTATTTCCCTTATTCAGCCAATAAACAGCCACCCGACTCAACTCAGTCCGCTACAATACTGTGTTATTTCCAGAACTAAGCAGTTTGTCAGAGAAAAAGTCAAACACCAGAAAACCATTTATAATTGATCAATTTCACTGTGGTCTGCCTTCAGGTGGAGATTGTGCTGATGTTGTCGATCATAAACAACATTCAAATCAGTCATTTGAGGAGAAGGTTGGCGCGGCTGCAGCTGCGCAGGCGACTGCAGTTCATTGCAGTTGTTTTCGATTTAATCAGTGACCAGATGAGGCGATCAGGCCGTTTACACGGTTACAGAACGATGCATGAGAGGAGTGAGCTGAAAGGACTGCGTGTCACTCTGGACTTGGTCTTTTATTGTAAGAAAAAAATTGTTTTTGTGGCGATAACGAGACAGCAGATGTTGTTATCGGGAGAAAACGGGCAAAAAAAAGCAGGCTAGGCCATTTTGGGCTTCCGTAAAAAAACATTGTCTTTAAGAATCTGTTAAAAATATTATTAACTGGATAGATTGACACTAAATTCTGCAAATTGGTAATTCAGTGGTTCAAATCCCAGGCGACACGGACCTTTAGCAAAACCCCTGATCTCACACCGCCCTCAGGTGTTTCAAAGAAAAAAGGAAATGTAATCAGATCTGGAGAAAAGCATCTGCTAAAAGTGAAAAGGTAAATCACAACATAGTCAAAAAAATGGGTTCTTTACCTGCGACACTTTCTCATACTCTCCGCTGGATGAAGCTAGATGAAGAATGTGCTGAAACCTTTGAGCACCGCTTCCTGAACCAGGTACCTCCTCAAAGGCCTCACCAATACGTTTCCTTAAAACAAAAAAGAATTTTAAAAAAACAGCAAGAGTTCAAAAGTTTGAAATCTAACTGTAAGAAGGCTTTAGTTGGTGTGTGATTGTTTTTGTTCCTAAAAGGATTTGCCCTCACTGCTTGTATGTGTGTAACTTGTGAAATACAGAGCAATGTGAGCCAAGCAGCTGGACAGATTTGATCCTCTGTGATCATTTCTGTCCTTAACTCCCTTAAGCCTTGTACTATCTTAGATGACCCCACCCTTCCATTGACGTGTTCTCCCTACCATGACAAAGGTGGATAAAGGTGGAAAGATTTCATGTAATCCATGGACACCAGTGAAGATCACAAATCATTGAAGAAAAAAGGTTCAGAGCACTGTCTAGTGGGTCTAGATGACCCAACTCCCAATGTTAAAGTGCCTAGGATAGCACAAGGGTTACACACTAAGCTGACATAAACACGCTAAAGATAAACTGTGCAGACAGTTTAAGAGGGCAATGTTTTGCTAAAAGTGACTAAATGATTTTGGGAAGGTACTTTTGAAGAGTCTTTCTTCTGCTTTTCTTAATGAGGTTCGACCTTCAGCTTTTAGCTTCTTCAACATCATCATTTCACAATTTTTATGTTGAACATTTAACCATAATCTGAGACTAACTTAGTTTCTCTAAACATTTTGAGAACTTTTAAAAGACCCTTTCATATTTTGGAATAAAACAGCCTCGTAAAGGTTCTGCTTGCCTGTAGTTCTGAGTGAAGGTGACTCAGACATGAGGATAATTTGAAACACGGGGTGATGCTCTGTTTTAAGAAACAATTTGAGCCAAAGCGACAAAGTGTGTACCGTTTGGTTCGTGGCAGCTGGAAGATCTCCTGCCACAGATGGAACAGGCCTTTGTTCTGGTCCTTCTGCCCCACAGAGACGCTCTGGATGGTTTTGGAGTCCAGCTGCTTGAGGCCTCGGCCGTAAAGAAACTGCACAGCCAAGAACAAATACCCCGATGTTATCACCGCGCTTGTTTCTCACTGTGCCCTCACCACCACGCACACACACACACACACACCCACACACACACACACACACACACACACACACACACACCTGAAGGGTGTTGATGCAGGAGCGGATGTCGTTGTCAGTCTTCTCGCACAGACACAACAGAGCTCCTGTGTCTGCTTTCAGGCCCTGCCGGCTGGAAATCTGCAACACAGAAGTTTTAAAACACAAGGAAAATACACGGCCGCGAGTCCGCGTGCGAGTCCTGACCTCTGACAGTCTCTGTGCGAGGCGGGACGGCTGGGTTTGGGGGAACGTCAGGAGAAAGGCCTGCTGTCGGAGCGGCCTCAGAGCTGGAGTGTAACTGAAAGACATCCATCGTTATTTAACAGGAATGTTCAGACTCTGCGAAAGGTGGCGGCGTCTTCTTACAGGTCGTTGCAGATGCAGATGATCGGGCGCAGCAGAATCTGTTCCCTCTTCTTTTTCTTCTTCATAGCATCAGTGGCCGTCTCTGCGCCGTGTCCATCTTTCCTGCTCAGAAGCGCCAAGAGGATGTTGATGGCAGCCTACAGAGCGCCACACACACACACACAGCCAAAAGCTCTTTTTAGACACTCAGCTAAAGCTGTCCAGTGGGTCTTTCCTGATTTCTAGAATTGCCCTGAACGCACCGCGGGCGCTCCATCGATCTCATCAATAATGAGGCAGTTTGGTCTCTCGTTGGCACCTAAAACGGACTTCATCTGCGTTGCGGTGTCGATGCGTTTCTGGAAAACCTCCGCGCTTCGATCGTCACTGTGGAAGACAAACACAACCTCTGCGGTTACGACAATCTGGAAGTTTCTACTAAATATTCTTGCTGGTTTTAATCTAAATGGTTCAACCTGGCATTGATTTCCACCACATTGTACCCAGCATGCTTTGCAATGACATGAGCCAGGGTGGTCTTCCCTAAACCCGGAGGACCAGACAACAAGGCCACCTGGAGACGGAAAAAAATAAAAAAAACACTTAAAGAGAGGACAACAAATGAATCATCCAAACAAAACGACCAGAACGCCTCGCCGTGTTGACCTTAAATTTGGGCCGTCTGTACTGATCCAGTTCAGCGTCCAGAATCTCCTCGGTCATCTCAATCTTACTCTTGAAGCGGTTTTGAGTCTGGTTGCCTTGATTGGGCTTGAATGAGTTCTGATTGGCCGTCTGTCTGTCCGAGCGAGCGGTTCGGGTCTTCCTCTCCCGTCCGAACACAACAGTGTCCCAAAGCTTCAGCCACTTCAGCAGGCAGCGGTTGGTAAACTGCAACAAAACGGTGAAGCTCAACGCGTCTTCAAGGACAACAGGGGAAGCTTTGTTCACATCAGTAAAGGTTGAGCAGGAGGAATACTCTTTCATTACATCGTCACTCAGCAGCTCCGTGTAGTGGCCTGGAGAAAACCTGTCCACCCAGAGCCGGGATGCTTTTCCCTCCCCGTTCTCAGGATCCTCATTCTCGTCGTTTTCTGCGCTTTCAGACTCAGTGAACGCATCAGTCACAGTTCTGTGGGCCACAATCAAGAGTTACACACAACAGAACCGCACGGGAGTGGGGTCTCTTTGCGTCGGCGCACATGAACCTTAAGTACCTGTTAAGCAGCTCGGTGAGACGCTGGGATTCCTCAACTACCTGCAGGTGGCGCTGCATCATTTCAAGGACAGAAAATACTAAAAGTTAGTGCATTAAAAAATGTTTTTTTTTAACTACAAATATATATTTTAGGTCATCTAGCACCTCAGTTTAGAGCACATAAGGGATTTTTAAATCTTTATAAGGATTTTTAAACAAATGAAATGATGATTAATCCCTCAAAACTTGAAGGTCTGTCATATCTACAACTGAGCACAAAAAAATGAATTTTTTTTAAACACATTTTTGTTTTCTTTACCATGTTGGGGAACATGTCTTTAATGTTTGATCCTGGCGATACGTTTATTGATGGAATTATTATCCAATCATAGCACAGCTCTCTTGTGTCGTCAGGTTCATATGAAATCTGCCCGAGGCCTTCAGAATGCTCAGAGCAGCCTGCTGTGCGCTGTAAGCAGCAGAGGCAGACCAGACCTCCAGTCTGTGACTCAGGTCAAATACGTTGAGCGTGCCGTTTTGAATACACATTTTTGTTGCAGCGGTAATGTTAGTATGGGATGTGAGGGGCTGTAGGCCAACAGGACTACGCTAATTCACTCCTGCTGCTCTGCAGAAACTATGTGGCCTCCTGTGTCTGTTATGTTTAGTTTACGTGTTGAGCTGATGAAAGTCAGAACGCTACGTACAGGAGTGAGGCCAAGGCGCCGCTAGCCTTTACAGGAAACGTGTCATAGGCTGAGCGTGTTTTAACTATGTTGTTGCATACACATCCCTGAACCTTAGTTTAAAATTCATACGGTGTTTTCATAGAGAAGGGATGAAGAACGACCTCACTAAAGGTCTAAATGCATAATTCAAAGACAACAACCACACTTTTAGTTTATGGCAAAACAACTTCCCTTAAATAAGAACAACAGTTTGTCATTTTGTTTATCTCATTTTCATTTTTGTTTGCGGGTTTGCGGCTGAAGGAGTCTCACCCTCTCTGCCTCTTGTTCTCTCAGTGCTGCAATCGGAACCGCCAGCAGTCCCAGTCCGCCGGAGGAGTTTGTGATCAGTCTAGAGTCCACTGCCTGTGAGGACATCACAGTGGAAGTTCTGCATAAGTCCGTATGCGGTACAAAAAAGATGTAGAAGAAACCCTTTGGGGGTAGAGTGACGTTCACCTGCTGAGCTCCTGTGTCCTCCTTCTTTCTGAGGTAGACTCGGGTCCCCGATGAATCCGTTACGCTGATGTAATCCCCTTCCAAAGGAGGTCGCCTCAGCGCTCGCAGGGAGGCCTGCGCCATCGAGGCAGGCCGTCTCGGTGTCTCTGGGATCTCTGCAAAGCCGCTGATGTCCAGTGCAGAGGAGGTAGCCCTAGAACCAACACGCATTTTAAAAACATCATCTGAAAGGAATTTCCTTCTTTTATTGCTCTTGTTTGCTCAGATATGAACCTCTATGGCCATTTTATCCTCCAAACAAACTTGTCCTGATTCATAATAGTGATTGTTCTAAACAGAATAGAAGAGCTCTCCTACCTGGAGGGCTGGCTGGGTTCATAGTGCTCAGGAGAAGACGGTGGAGTGATGTCATCAACCTGCGACGTGCCTTTCACCTCTAGATTCTGCGATGCGTCGAAAAGCCGCTTAACCACCCCGGCGTCCTGCTTCTGCCGCTTTGCTTTAGGAGCTGAACAAGATGGAGCAATGTTTGTTAAAAATTAAAAAAAAAGTCAAATAAAACCTAAAGACAGCAAGAATCAAACACAGTGAACTTACTGATGGGCCTATCATCAAGCAGGTGCTCGATGTCTGCGATCTCACCAGCAGCATCCTGTTTGAGACGCTTCGCCGCATTGGCAGATTCTTCTAGGAGATTAAATTAGACACGATGGACGCCATCACTTTAGAGAACAAATAAGTCAACCCTCTCATTTTTTAGAGATTTAAGCAAAATAAAAACAGACCATTGACCAGAATAAATCTACTTCAAAACAATCATCTGTTTAGAGCAGAGGTCATCTGAGAGAGCCATTTGGGCCAGTTTCTTATTCACAAAAACCTACCAAGTGCGGCAAAGTCTCACTTTTATGCTTAGAAAAAAAATGAACAGAAAATGTTGATGTTTTTGTGGCTTTGAATCCATTTATTTACAAAAATGATGCTTAGACACATTATTTACACCGTATTAAGCTTTTATTTATTTAGTTATTATTAACAATTATAACCTTTTACTATTGACAGCAGCAAATCCAAGTTCTTTTCAAAATAAAATACACCCCATTTCAAATACAAAAAAAAAAGCAAGAAAATAAAGTCAAAGTGGTATTTTCTGTAATTCTGACTTTGGTGCATTTTTATTCTGTTTCTCTTTCTACTATTGAATATAAACATAACATTGCAATGTTCTTTTTTATACATGTAACTGAAATCAGAATGTTTGTCTTGTACTGAACCCCTCTTACATTAATTCCAACCTTTTACCATCATTTCTGCTGAGTTATCTGCCATGTTAAGCGTCTAACATAAACGACAAAACTTAATTAACTCTAAACAGATGAACCAAAACTATAAACCTCATGTTTATTCAAATTGTTTGCACCTTTCTTCAAAGCCAAAGAGCCAGAATGGAGGAATAAAAGCCGCATGTGACTTAGAGCCTGCAGAGCCCTGCTTTAGACGTAATGCCTGTTTCTTTTCCTGTCAAACATTACACCTGCTGTGTGAACTGATGATGAAATGTTATATTAACAGTCATCATCAGACCCAAACACACTTAAGAAACTAAGACACATTCAAATGTAAAATTACTTCATGTATTTACCAAGATGGATTTACACGAGGATCCTCATTGTCTGAATGAAAACATTGACCAGTTGCCCCCTCTCTATATAGTTTGTTTCTCACTCACCGTCCATCTCAGCCAACACCTCCAACTCGTCGGCGTACTGCTCATTAAAGTGCTCTTCCATCTCGAACAGTTCGTCATATTCGTCCATTTTGGCGCTTAAAAGGTTTGCTAATTACTTTTAAATAAATTCTGAATTAAATTGTAGAGTAGTTAACTTATTTTCCTCCTCAGTTCTTATCGTTGCAGCTCTCTAAGTAAAGATTCCCGGCAATTTTTTGTTGTCACATTTCACTTCCGGGTTAAGCGAGTTTTTGGTGCTCTGATTGGCTGTTGTCTATTAAAGAAAATAATAGACTAAAAAATAATCTAACCTAATATAGCTCTACAATTCATACAACTATGATTTTTGGTATGTTTATAAATATATCTGACTTCTTACTACTATAAACTGTTTTTGGAGTGTTGATGTAGTTTCTAAAAAAATATCCAGAGGGGGGCGCTGTGGGGTAATCTACTTAGTTGTTTTTCTAACCAATTGTTTATGAGTATTCACTTTGTGATTTTTCTTATATATACATACATATATATATATATATATATATATATATATATATATATATATATATATATATATATATATATATATATATATATATATATATATATATATATATATATATATATATATATATATATATATCTGCATTGGTTTTGCTATTTATAATCTGGCTAAAAGTTAGGTAGGCCGATATTGTTAAAAATCTCTAAAGTATTATCAAAGTACATGTTGTCATTTTTAAGTGTTTAATAAAGATATAATTAGAGGCATAAAAGCTTTTAGATAATGGAATGTCTTGTTTGTGACTTATTGGCACCACTTTTATTATCACTGGTGAATGTGTTTACAGAAAAATACCACAACAATAATAGTTCTAGTAATTATTATAATTGCTTAATGGAAGTAGATTTGAAAAAACAAATCTACTTCTTGACAGATTATGCTCTTTTGTGGACTTTTCACCACAATATCCCCTCTGACAATAACTGACATCAAATGTGGAAAATGTTTTTATTTTAAAAAGTATGCTTTTGAAGATAAGTTTAAAATATAAGATACATTAGTAATCTTTACTATTTATATTTTTTTATATTTTCATAGACAGAAAAGTATTCTTTGCTTAAAGTTGACACAGCAATCATATTTTGCTTTGGAAATTGTTTTATGAAATTATAAAACAAAGCAAAATTAGCTTCCCAGCTGATAAATGTCATTGAAATTGGAATCTTAAAGCTTCATAAACAACTTTACTGTAGCATTTCTCACAACATTCTGTGAGGCGGACTGGCAACCTTTACATTTATTTGTGTGCCTTCGTATGCACACATACATCAGAGAGATTAATGATGATGAGTGTGACGTCAAAGTGTTCCCATCCCTGCCATCTGCTCCTTATTGTAGACAAACACAGACCTGCAATTTGTGTCTGACACCAAGTTAATTTCACATCCAGGAGCCCAAAAGAACATTTAATCAAACTCTTTTAGTGTCCACGCTTTGGTCTCCCAGTCCTCGCATGTTTTCATGTGAGAGGAAACTTCACAGATGTGTTCAGGGGTCAGGGAAGCCTTAGAATAACCAATAACACCACGTTTATCCAGAACAGGGAACTACAGCAGTAATGAAGGCCTAAAAGAATATCACTTTTAGAGCTGAAACACATCTATCTTCAATTTGTAGTAGAAAATAATTTATCTTGAGTTATCCAATACACTGTTTGATGATGTCACAGAATTTCACGCCACACTTTATCAGCTTGATTTAATACCTTGTAAGGCTTACAAATTAAAATCCACACAACATGTTTAGACCTGGACCTAGCACATGTCTTTAAGGACACAATTATTTACAAACTAACAATGGAGCCTTGGACATGACATAAAAAGAAAAAAAGTATTTTCTCAAACTAGCTTTTTATGGGGACAAATTTGTATTGTATGGCCACAAATGAGCATTTAATTAGCATTATGTGGGCACAAATTGCTCATTTGCCCACAAATTAATAATTTGTGTAAAAAAATAAGCAGTATGTGCTTAAAAAGTTGAATTTTGTGCATAAAAAACTGGATTTTCCCACCACAAATGAGTATTCTGTGCATAATGATTAGGATTTTGTGCACCTTTGTGTGTGACTGGGTGAATGGGTCTGTGACTGTAAAGCGCTTTGTCCTTGTAGGAAGAAAGGCGCTATATAAGTATACGCCATTTACCACCACGATCAACATTTTGTCCAAACAAATTAGCTTTTTATTAGCCTTTTGTGGGAGCAAATTAGCAATTTGTTACCAGACATTTGTTTCAGCACCGCAAATAAGCAATTTCTTAGCATTTTTGTATACATAATTTTATTTGGTGTACAATAATTAGCAGTTTTTTCACATAGCAAAGCATTTTTTAGACACAACTTTGCATTTTTCGGGCTCAAATTGGCATTTTGTGTGCACGAAACCCTTAGCAAAATGTAATACGCTCAAAATGTATTTCAGTTTATGTGTAAGTATAGCAAATATACTATAGTACAATAAACTGTAGTGTGGGAACTAACTGAATAGGTCTGACTAAAGTGGAACATTTTAAGTTTACAATAAACAGATAGTATATCAAAATAAACAAGTACACTGCCTCACTTTTACTATGGACTAAGTATACTTGTGGTATACTGAAACTGACAACATTTTGCTAATACAATGCAAATGTATGCCCACAAAATGCCAATAAAATGCTAACCTGTGGCCACAAACGATGAATTTGGTTTTTTTTTCTGCAATTCACAAAACAAAGATTCATGATTATCCACATTTTCCAAATCATGTCGTTGCTCCTGGAGTTTAGGTGATGAGGAAACCTATGGTACTGAAATGGGATTATAACTCTGAGCAGTTCTAACTTTTTCAGGTCCCTGTTAGCAGCTTTAACAAAGGCTTTTTTTTGTATTCAGACACTAATGACAATATAGTTGTCATCACAAATGATTGACCATCATCCTGTGTGTGTATGTGAGTGAGTGAGTGAGTGTGGACTCTGGCCCATAGGAGCATCTGTTGTATTCCAGCGCTCACTCATACCGCACACTCCATTAATCCCCTGGAGAAGGGAGCGTGTGTCAGCGTTGCTGGTGCCACATTAAGGTGATGTGTTTAATCATCAGTTCAAACACGGAACTGCCCCATTCACCTCTCTGCATGCAGCACTCTGCCTCAAGCAGGACAGCAACAAAACATCCTGCTTGTGGTCCAGTGAGGGGAGGATTGCGTTAGTCAGAACAGATTGTGGAGTTGTGACTTTTAGGAGGCTCTGCGGTAAGATTTAGGAGGTGATCAGAGAAGAAGATGTCTAATTCCACCATCAACTTCTACGCCCTGACACAGTCCTTCAGCTTCTCAGACATTATCGTCATAGCCACATACTTTCTCCTGAACCTCGCAGTGGGCATCTGGGTGAGAAGCAGAGGTTTGTTTGGTGTTAATCTGGGTTTTTCATTATTCTGAATGACAGTTTTCTCTGTCAGTCTTCATGCAGGGTGAGCAGGAACACTCTGAGTGGGTATTTCTTGGCTGGGCGAGACATGGCCTGGTGGCCGGTAAGTCAAGTTCTTTGGTCCAGTCTAAGAACTCTAAAAAGTTCTTTCTTTTTAAGTTTTTACATCTATGTGCAAATATGAAGTTTGTGCAAATATGAAATTGTTTAAAGTTGGTAGTTTTCTATTAGAAATAAAGACAGCCTTTCCTGGAATTGGTGTTAAAAAGTGCTGAGTGTGTCGGAAAATTCCAAACACAACTGATCACAGAGGCCGGACTTTCCTCTCTTAAAACAACCAAACCCAATCAGTTGTGTTTTTACGTTAGTGAACAGGTGTAGTGAATTTACGCATGAAGCTCTTCTATTCCCCTTCAAGTAAGAATTTGTTGAATGGTAGTCTTATTTGTTTTATTTATTGCAATATTTCCTGTTTATTGTTATTTTAATATTGTGTAGCCCTCAATAGTTTAAGGCCTTGTTTGAATGTTTTTTCCTACTCTATGGTATGCTCCAAGAATTTTTTTTAAACTGTTTCTTTGTGGCGATGCTTGATATCCATCTTTTGTAGTACAGATATTTTTCATCATACTACACAATGAATCTGAAACTGTCCAAAAAACTCAATTCCGAGTAATAGTTTTTGTCATTTTTTACTGCGAAAATCGCACTTTTTTAGACAAAACACTTTTTATTTGTTGTAACAAAGATCAAGCGCGTTGTGACTAAATAAAACGGATAAATCCAAATCAAAACCAAAGACAAGGTTAAAGCAATGAAAAAATTAGTTTAAAAAATTAGGCAAAGCTCTACTAAACTATATACAATGTTCCAAGGATTTATTCCAGGGGGGTATCACAATAATGTGTCATAACTCTTGTTATGTTTATTTGAAAAACTCTTTCATGTTCAATTTTGAATGAAAACTATACCAATGGGGGAGTCGGGGTCATTTCTGCGTCATTGTAAACAGCCGATGTGATTGGCTCATAAATGCAGAGACCACTGTTAAGACGGCTCTTTCTGCTGTTACTCTCATGCTTCTGGTCTTTTTTTTTTTCAAAACAACACAGTTTCTGGCAAGGTTTTAATTCTATTTCAGTGGAATAAAACAACATGGACAAATTAGAAAACTCATACTAAATTCTGACTTCCTCACAAACCTCTGCATCATAGGAGGAGAACATAGAAGGTAGATAATCTGGGATCATTATGCTAAATAGTTCTAAAAATATAATTTAATTCTAAAAACTAAGACTGAAATAATAGCAGCCTTTAATGGCTCTATTTATTATTCCAGGCCTTAATCCAGAATAATCTTTAGATTTTGTTAAATATAACTCCTTAAATCTTCAAATAAAAAATCCCTCCTGGAGCAAAGTTCGAAATGTTGTTCAGTCTGAACATCTCAGATACATAATCTTCTTGCGCTAACTTCAACATTGGACAATTGGGACACCAAGCAGTGGATTTATAATAAACTGTTTTCTGATCTAACAATGACAAATTGTTGGACTATTTATGAGATCAGGATAATTTGTAAATCATACTCTCTTCTTGACTTGTGCTAATTAAGAATTGATCCTAGGAAATATTCAAGGCTTTTTTTCAAAGTTAAACATTACAGGAGCAGTAATCAATCAGGATGTCACTGCTTTTAGATAACATGGTTTCCTAAATGGCGTGAAAACACGATGTGGAAATGTGTTGACTGAGCTTCTACGTTCTGTTCCAAAGATCGGAACCAACACAGAGTAAGACGGTGCAGTTCCAGAAATGGCCACTGGAGGCTGGTGTGAGAAGAGAGCAAATTTCCAATGAAATTTGCATTGTACTATGGATGCAAATATGCATCAAATTACTCCAAAATTTCCTTAATTTAGCATTTGCTTGAAAGTAAAAACACAAGTGAGTTTACACCAAGATAAACTAATGTTGCCTACAGTTGGTTTTAAACCTTTTCAGGTGTATTACTTTACTTTCTGTCCATGATAAATGTGTGACTTTTTAAACTCAGTTTTGTCTGTGCATCTTGAGACTCAAGATCACTTTGCAGCTTGTTCAAACTACTATGGTTCATTTTAAATGGGAGCCCCCCCCCCAGCTACTGCCCTGGGGGCGCCACTGTAACGAAGACTCAATTATGTCAGCCCGGGCCAATAAGATTTGCTGTATTTTTTAGGAATGTTTTGCTCACTTTAACAACTGCGCCACACCTTCAGGTCAACAAGAATCTGTGCAGGAACCAAGCATGTTGGTTACTTTGTTGTGCAACACATCGTAGAAATTTGGTGCTTTCTTATGTGGCAATTCATCAATTCCTTTTTATTTTTGACAGATTCCTTTCCAATACCTTAATGTCTGTTAGGTTGAACTTGTGCATCACATTTACGTTTTTTTTTTCCATCAACTGTAACTCCGAGGATGTTCTGGGTCTTCACTGTGACTGTGTGCGGTTTTTTGAAATTGTAAACAGTGCAGGTGCCTTCCAAACCGCATGACTCACTGCTTGTCTTACTTAATTTCTAATCATATCACCACAGCTCCCAACTTGTCACTCTTACCCAAGAGTGGCCCTCGCAGAAGAAACGTTTGTGTCCTCACATTTGTCCTCATTGACACCAGACTTAGACCTTGAAGATCCACTCTGATGAAGATCACGTTTTTGGTGTTTTTAACATGTTTTTGTTGCACTTTTCTGATGATGGAGGACAGAATTCAAGAAAATTAGGCTTAAAGTTGCATCTCTGATTATTTCTTTATTCAAATCGTTGTTAATCAGGAGCAGATAAAAAAAAAGGCGTTTAAAAAAGAGCACATTTGTGACAGAAAATACACTGGGCGGACACAAGCTCCCTGCTTTGCTCTGCTCTGCGACAGGCAGGGGAAAGGGGAAAGGGGGTGGGGTTGCGTCACGCCAATGGTCTCACCCACAACTCAGAGGTGAATTTGAACTACTGCCATTCTGCAGAAACTATGTTCTAGAAAATGATGCTGGTGTCATGATTTTGGCTAAAAACAGCAAAAAACACTGCAACGCTTCTACAACAGATCAAAATATGATCAGAGTGAGACTATGAAGTCAGAGTGTTTTCAGTGTCACACTGGTCCTGGAATAAACATTGATACGTTTTCATCTCTGCTGTGCACAGATTGGATCATCCCTCTTTGCCAGCTCAGAGGGCTCTGGTCTGTTCATCGGCCTGGCCGGGACCGGAGCTGCAGGCGGCATCGCTGTTGCTGGTTTTGAATGGAATGTGAGCGCATAACACAGATTCATTCAGCAGCAAAAAAGCTTTCAGATTCATCTAATGACAGTAGCAATGCAGGGATGCCACAATTCTCTGTTGAAAACTAAACCATTATGTATTGCCACTGAAACAAGTCATAAGGAAAGGGCATGATTGCATCCCTAGAAGCTATAGGACACAGTATAACCCAGAATGATGCAGGTCTGACCCTTAATCCATTTAGACGTTTATGTTGGCCAAAAGAAAAACATGGTACAACAAAACTAATCTCTCTTTTGTATTTGTATCTGCAAAAAGCTTTTATAAATTTCCGTTGAAGGTTGCAGGGTGACTCAAACATCCTTCAATTGGCACAGCAGCCAGTATGCAACAATTAGCAGGAAGGCAACACTTTGTTTTTAGACAATCTAATTGTAACTTCAGAGCAAAAGTGTTTGCAATGGAGAAACAAGCTAACTTTTCCCATTAATAGAACAAATCCGTCTGAAAAATAACATTTTTCTCTTTTTCTCTTCTTCTTGCAGGCTACATACGTGTTGCTGGCTCTGGCTTGGATTTTTGTTCCTGTCTACATCTCCTCAGGGGTTTGTTTAAACACACACCACACAAAGGGTGTGAGTCCTCTTAAGTCTGGTTCTGCAGGTACATTTAGGTGCCAAAAGACTCAAGATTCCCCGCCTCGCACATTCCCCAACAGGGTGTTACACTGCACTCACAGCTACGTGCTAACAAATGAAGACCACAAAGCACTTTCTCCTTCCACATAATTACATCCAAATCCAAAGGAAAATGAACTCATAAAACTCATAATGAGGGATGATGCGCTGCTTTTAGTGTTGTTTCCTTGAGATGACGTGTCACAAATGTGTGCATGCAGATTGTGACCATGCCAGAGTACCTGGGACGCCGTTTCGGAGGAGAGAGGATCCGGACTTACCTGGCTGTCCTTTCTCTGCTGCTGTCTGTCTTCACAAAGATATCGGTACATCAGTGGCGCACATCCTGACACTCAATTACTGAGAAACCAGAAAAAACGGCTCATGGTGCTGCTGTCAGATTAAATCTCTGCAGGTTCTGTTGACGTTTTGTTTCGCCACCAGACTGACCTGTACTCTGGAGCGCTGTTTGTTCAGGTGTGTCTGGGGTGGAACCTCTACCTGTCCACTGTCCTAATGCTGGTGGTCACTGCTTTCTATACAATTGCAGGTAGGAACCACTAAAACAAAAACCTTCATTTTTCATGGCTCCAATAGACTGCAACTTCATCAGGTTGTTTGCACATTGTTAGAGTAAATGTTAAAGGGTTGGAGGTGAAAACAAAGAATAAAACTGTTGGAACTGCCATTTTGCAGCAGTCTGCTATGTTTAACCTTTGAACCTTAACCTTTTTTGTGAGCTTAACTTTTTTGAGACCTTTTTAAAAATCCTTTAAGTTGAAAGCTTTCCCACTATCTGTCCATCCCATTAAAGTCCCATTAGTTCACACACTTGGGTGTTGGAAATTTGTTCTCCACATTTGATCCATCCTCTGGGGTAACAGTGAGCTGCAGACACAGCTATACTCAAGAACCATGTAGTGATTTGACACCCAATCAAACATCTTTATGCTGAGTGTGAAGTTGGCCTCCATTTTTAGAATATTTGATTTGACTTGACTGTGTATTTGAACCCTCAATATACCAGACTCACTGTGTACTTTACCACTGAATTGGTTTAAGTTGTCTTGAGTCATCTTGTCAGACTGTATGGTGATGTAATGGTCAGCACTCTCGCCACAAAGCAACAAGGTCCTGGTTCAAACCCCAACTGGGACTTTTTTGTGTGGATTTTCTGTAGGCGCTCCAGCTTCCTCCCACACTCTAAAGACATGCGTTGTAGGTTGATTGGTGTCTCTAAATTGCCCTTAGGTGTGCATGTGAGTTCATGGCCCTGCAACAGGCTGGTGACTTGTTCAGGGTGTACCCTGCCCTTGCCCAACAGTTGCTGGGTTGGCTCCAGCAGCCCCTTGACCCCAACCCTGATTTAGCAGGTTCTGAAAATGGATGAATGGAGTTGTCTTGATTCCTACTTTTCTAGCCTTACCCCTCACACATTAAATTGAAAGGGCACTAGGTAGAGGTCAGGGTAAATTGGTGGATTGAGGTACAGCTCAAGTATTTATAATGACTCTTCTTTCTAAAGCTAAACATAACCATAAATCAACTGCAGACTAAACCTAACAACACCTTACTAAATGCTACAATGAATAAATCTTAAATACTGAAAGATGTCTTCCATTTCTATCAGGCGGTCTCGCTGCTGTCATCTACACAGACACTCTGCAAACATTTATCATGATTGTTGGTGCAATCATCCTGACCATTACAGGTACGTACACATTAAGGTAAAATGTGCAAAACGGAAGCAACTAATCTGAGTTTTTATTTGGTTTTTACACTTCTATGTTTGAGAAGCATTCAATAAGATCGGTGGGTATGGAAACCTGGAGCGTGTGTACAGTATAGCGATTCCCAAGAAGATTATCCCGAACAGTACCTGTCACCTGCCACGGGCCGACGCCATGCACCTGTTCCGAGACGCCGTCACCGGAGACCTGCCATGGCCCGGCATGACTCTGGGTCTCACCATACTGGCCACCTGGTATTGGTGCACCGACCAGGTACATCTGGATTGACAAAATCGGCAAAAATCTGTCACCAAATGAAGTGATGTTTGTGATACCGTAGCGTGCTAAAAGTAAGAAGTTTGAATACTTTTGCCGCCAACTGGGGGCAATGAAGATAATTTAGAGAAAACTTCCTCAAAATGTATATAAATAACTTGATGAGAGTTTAGGAACCTCTGACTTCCTAAAAAAAAAAAAAATCCAAAATGGTAAACAGCAAAAGCAGAACACTTCATCAATAAAAATCTACTTTGTTTTTGTTTGCATGTCAAAGGTCAGACTCCACCCTCTCCCATGGAAAGAATTTTGTGCCTGTGGCAGGGGTCGCTCAGGGTCACAAAGTTGAGAGTTATGGAATTTAAAGATTTAAAGATTTAAAAAGCCACATATTTGTGTTTTAAAGGAAAAAATGTGCATACCTGTCCTTTTAAATTCTCCTAGTGGAATTTCACACAATGATGCTCCAATGGGGTCAACTCTATTAGGCAGTTAATTCTATCTTTTATTAATTTGGTTCGATTTCACACTTCAGCAAACCAAAGAACTGTTGGAACAGCTGCTAGTTTGGGGGACAAAACGATCTCAAAAAGCACAGAGAAAAACCAGTTAGTCTGCTTATCTTTGGACTAACATATAATGAACGCCATAACCTTCTCACTGGTTTCACATTTTTATAATTCAAGCTTTTTTTGGCGCCTTGCTGTCACCTGATGTTACCTTGTTATTTACAGCTGCTGTGTCACTGACTGTCTTCTGTTGACTTCAGCCTTTCAGTTCTAGTTTGTTTGAATCACATTTTAGGTAATTTGAGGTTTTCTTGTTTGATCTGTAGACATTCATAGGATGGGATAACATCTGTAGCATTGGCTTGTACTGGGCTGATCTGGTGGTAGTATTTCTTTTTCAAACCCCAGGATTCTTTTCTTCAGGGAAACAGAATTTCAAAGATGTTTCGCTCTTCATCAAAGAATTGAAGAAGCCACCCGGATGAGGAGCGAAACATCTCCTTTATGAACCAGTCTCCCTGAAGAACAGAACCCTGTGATCCAGGTTTAACAATCACATTCATTCATCTTCAAAACCCGTTTTGTCCCTTTCGGGGTCACAGGGCTGCTGGAGACTATCCCGGCCACTCATGAGCGAAGGCAGGGGACATTCTGGACAGGTCGCCAGTCTGTCGCAGGGCCACAAATCACACACCCATTCACACTCACCTAGGGACAATTAAGAGTGACCAATTAACCTATGAAGCATGTTTTCGGACGGTGGGAGGAAGCCGGAGACCCCGGAGAAAACCCATGCATGCACGGGGAGAACATGCAAACTCCACATAGAAAGGTCCCCCATTGATGTTCTGGTTCCGGTCCCCCAGCCGGGACTTGAACCGGTGGCCTTCTTGCCGTGAGGTAAGAACGCTAACCACCACTAACGGTGGTGCAAATCACATCAATAAATCACTCAACGTAAAGACACATTAAAGATCACAATGACAATTAAAAAAGAAAAACAAATTGTAAAATAGCAACATTTTAAAAATCATAGCAAAATTCCAGAAACCCAAAATATTAAAAAACACGTTTTGGAAAACAAAAGTATTTTCTAAAAAACTAAAATTAAATACAATGAGAAACTGGAAATGGTAGGTACTGTAGGACATCACTGATTGGATGATGACTTTTTAATTTTAAAGAAGAGGGGAAAGTAGAAGGATGTTTTCCCTGAACTGTGGTAACAAGTTTACAAACTTTTGCAATGGCTGTGGCAGAAGCCTTAATGAAACATCTTCTGTTGGAAGAAATTGTCATGCCAAATTAATTCTTGGTTGAGAAGGTGAACAGACGTCATCCAGTCAGCGATGTCTCATAGAACCAACCTTTTCAAGTTTCTTATTTTGTTTCATTTTTTAATATTCACTTTTGTTTTCTGGTAATTATGTTTTTTTTTATTATGGCTTGGTTTCTGGAATTTCTTTATTTTATTTCTAAAATGCTGTGCTTTTTTATTATTTGGTTTTTGCTTTTTTAAATGTCGTTGTGATCTTAAATATGTTTTTGCCTTGAGGGATTTGCACTTCAGGGCCACCGTACATTTTATCACAATTTCCTAAAGATAAAACAACTGAGTTTTTACAAATATACCCCAGTGCCAGATGAAGTTAATCGCAGATGTCAAAACAAATCATTGGGGCCTCGATGTTAGGTTCATTTCTGTTGTGTTAACAATATTGAATAAATTGCGTGAAAAGCCACCTAGTGGTCAATTTCTGAGTTGATCTGGCTAATAATAATTCATTTAATTACTTCTCATTTTTTTGTCTAACTTGTTTCAATAATAATGATCCAATTTCTAAGGTTGATGTGTCCCAAAAACATCCTAACTACTCATAGTTTGAGCAGGTCGGCCAATGATCGAAGGGTCGGTGGTTCAATCCCTGCTCCCCCATTCAACCGTTGTTGTGTCTTTGGGCAAGACGCTTCACCCTCCCTGCCTCAAGTGTGGCTCCACTGGTGTGTGAATTCGTACAAATGTCCCGGTGATGGTCAGAGGCGCCGTAGATGCTCACTGGCAGCCACGCCTCTGCCAGTCTGCCCCAGGGCAGCTGTGGCTTCATCAGTAGTTACCATCACCAAATGTGAATGAGTGAATGAATAATGTAAGCGCTTTGAGCGGAGGAGCGCAGATAAATCTAATCCATTACTATTATTATAGACACCCCTGGCTGTGCTCTGACATGAGCATTTTGGGTTCTTATCTGCAGAACAGTTGTTGCAGTCTGACTGGAAGCCACTGTAGGTGCACAACAGCCTCAATGAGACTGATCGACAATGACAAAACCCGCTCCATGACAGTCTGTAATTTTATTAAAACATTCACTTTTTGTTCTGTGACAATGATTAATGTCAAACATTCCTACATTTGAAACAGTTTTTAAAAGTACTCCCTAATAATGGAATGCAATAGAAATCCTAGTACAATCCTCTCTGCATTAGTAAACTCATCTCTTTGCCTTCAGTAACAAAGCTGGATTAGATAAAACACTACTTTACAAAACTCACATGTATTTTTATCTGAGTCTGCTGGACAGATGCTACTGTCACAATAGAAAGAAGAGGAAGAAATCCATTGAAGTAAACTACACACATTTGTTGTACATAAAGTTGAAAGGACTAGTGTTTGAGTCGGTAGAAAAGAATAACCAGAACTCATCAAATATAGAACAATATCTGATAATTCGGATTATAGGAGCCTTTTCCTGTCAAGCAGTTCCTTGTCAACCAGTTATTTGTAAACACAAACTGAACTGATATGTCAGTATTTCGCACAGTCTAAAATCCATGATTATAAATAGTTTTTGAATGTGAGAGTCTAGAAGTTAGAAAGATCTTCTCCTCGCTGGCAGTTCTACCTGACAGCTTTATTATTCTGGGAAACCTTTTTCTGAGAGGCTCCTCCCCGAGCTCTCAAGTTTCTGAAGTTGCCAAGTTTTGAGAGAGACACTCCGAAAAAGCCTGACGGCTCTGCGTCAGGGTCCTGCGATGTGCGTTCCGCCTTCCTGTAGCCTGGGCTGTGTCGGCGTGGGGAGCGCCCGGACCGGCCCTCCACTCGCAGGTGGTTCGAATCGGACTGCCCCGTCTGGCCTTGCCAGTAACGGTAGCCTCCAATCACGGGCACAGCTGCTCGACTGGGACGATGGAAACTTCCAGGCTTAGCTATGATTACTTTGGGTCCTTTGAGTCTGGCGTCACGACCTGGAGATCTGGAGGTCTGGAACAGCTGGACGGATTATAAAAAAAGAAAACATTGATCAGCAATAAGGCACTCACAACAGGCTGAGCCCAAGACTGTATGACCACAAAATTTGGTAAATGCAGTGAAATAATGACAACACCACTACATCTGAATACAACAGACCGCATCTAGGAATAAAACTTCATCATCAATAATTGGGATTGTTGTCACAAATCATTAAACATGACAATCTTCAATATGACAACATTAAATGTGTTTAAAACTATACATATTCCTATAATCCTGTAGCAGAAAGGTTATGTCAGGGGCGTCAGACTCCAGGCCTCGAGGGCCGACCTCCTGCTACTTTTTCAGAAATCCTGCCTCATCTGCTGTTGATGACCTGGATCAGGTGTGTTTAGCCAATAAGAAGCTTCAATGGCAGGATGGTTAAAAAACATGCAGGACACCGGCCCTTGAGGCCTGGAGTTTGACACCTTTGGGCTATTTGATCATCTGTTTTGAGTTAGTTGGTGTATTTCTCTCAGCAAGCAGATTATATAAATATAGAAAAACATAAAAACCAACGCACCTGTTCCACGATTTTCCTCATTGCTATTGAATGAAGTCCAAAACTGCAGTTTATGACCCTCTCCTACGTAACCCCGACCCTAAACTCTTAGTCATGACTAGTTGATGCAACCCCAACAGCCACTTAGAAACGACAAAATTCAGCAATATGGACAATCTTACTTTACTCTCAGAGATGGTTACAGAAGTCCTAACATGATAACAAATAAAAGTAGACCCACACCACTATGAAAACACAGTAGATGACAATAAAGACAGTTTTCTCATGTAAAGAGAAAGTTAAAGGTTTTCTTGAGCTGATAACAACCACCTACACTCATAAATCTTAACAGACACCAACACCAGTAAAGAGCCTGACAGGTTTTTTTCTTTCTAACAACAAAGGCCTGCAGGAAAGTGACGTTTGAGGATGATTCAATTCAGGAAACGAACATCTTTCAAAACCACGCCATCAAACTTGTTAGCTTTAATAGCAAAGCATGTAGTAAAGTGTAGCTTCAACGGGTTCTGCTGTAATGAATCATCTGATGTGATTTAAAAACCCTTTAAAATGACAGAAGCAGCAAACCAATGTACACCGGAAAAACAGAAACTTAAGAAAGTAAAAAGACCCTTGTTTCAAGAACATTGTCTTATTTTCTAACCTGTAAGAAAACAGTCATATCAATAAAGTTTTCCAATGGCAAAATATTTTAGTTTAAGAAAACATGCCTTAGTAACTGAATTTTTTTTTCTTAAAATAAGACCATTTTTCTTACCTTATCGGCAGATTTTTTTAACCTTTTGTAAGAAAATGTTCAGATGTTAGGAATGTTTGACTTTTTTTTTTTTGTTTTTTTGGGGGGGGGGCTGTTTCTGCAGTGTAGCTTTTTTCTTCTAAAATCATCATCATGTGGCATTGTGTTGTATTTTCACCAATATTCAGTCAAAATTCCTTTAGTCCTTCATTTATTTCCATTTGAATGTGTATTTATACTATCATGTCTGTTTTTCTGTGCAGGTCATTGTACAGCGCTCCCTATCTGCTAAGAACATGAGCCACGTTAAAGGAGCATCAATCTTCGCCGCCTATCTCAAACTGCTGCCCTTCATCTTCATCATCCTCCCTGGCATGATCAGCAGGGCGCTCTATCCAGGTGTGTCCCGTCGTAAAATGAAAGCGAGAAGAGGGGGCGGAAAATACCACTTTCAATATGTAAGATGGGCAAGCGGCAGCTTGCTTTGCCACCAGTGAGGCAAAAAGCAGCCAACATGCTCATGTTGCACAACATAGTGGTGCGCGGGATCCTCTTTGATTCCTGTAAATCTAATTATACTAATGAAATTCCGAGAACCTCTGAGTTTTCTTCTGCCAAGCCTACTAACCGTTAAGAATGTTCCATTCGACTGAGTTCATGACCGAATAGGAAAGAGAAAATATTTAGCTTTTTTAAATATACTTATCTTTAGCAAAAAACTGCCAGTAATGAATGATAAAATCACTAAAATAGTTTTAAAAATCTATTAAGAAGAGCCTCATGCTCCCTGCCTGAACCCAGTTAAGATCATTCCAAATATGTGGAATAGAATAAAAATGTAATAAAGAGAAGAGAAGGAAAATAAAGAGAAGGATTCTCACCTCTCCAATGTTTCTGTGTGGGGAGGGGTGTCCCATCCTGCACAGCTGCTGGGACTGATGAATCAGGGAAACGCCGTCGTCCGATTGGCTGGGCTCCCTCAGGTCCAGCATGCTTTGAGAGAAACGGGCCATTATGTTGAGCCCATCCCCTTGATGGTTGCCCCGGCTGGATCCCTGGTGCACTCCGTTGGTCAGAGGGTCGTGTTGCTGCTGCTGGGAGCAGTCAGAGAAGTCCTCCTCTGACGCCGTGGAGGCACTGGAGGGCTCTTCGTTGGCTGCTCGGTCACACATGACTTTGGTACTGTCCTGGCTGCCCTCCTCGTTGCTGCCGGAGTCATCGTCTCTGGAGGTGAGGCGAAGGCGGCCAGGAGTCCGCTCTTTTGAGGCACGCTCTGTTTTTAGGCTTTCCTTGGAGTCCATTTTAACTAAGGTGACCTCAGCTTCACTAGGATGCTCAGAAGAATTGGGATCTATGACTAGCTGGAGCGTACGGCGTTTCGGAACGGGGGGAGCAGCAGTTTGTGCTTCAGAAATTTGTTGAGCACTGTCAGCAGTCTGTGCTTCAGCAGTAACTTTGGATGGGGATGAGGGGAGGGGTGCATCTGTTTTTTGGGCTGCCTGGATTGGAGCGGTGTGAGATGTTTGAAGGGAATCTGTTGCATCAATACTGTCTGTGTTCTTAGCTGCGTGCGGACTGAGCGGTTGATTGGTTAAAGTTGTGGGGTTTGAGGCTTCTGGGCTTGCATTTCCAGTCTGCTCCTTAGGTTTTGGAGCCTCTGCTGCAGGCTGACTTGTAGCAGATTCCACAGTGTGGCTTTGTGGAGTCAGTGGTGAGCTAAAGCGGATAGCCTGACTGACCTCAAACCGCTCCGACCTCTGCAAGTGAACTTGATTGGCCCTCTTTTCATCTCTGATGTTGATGAAGCCAATCACGTCGCTTGGAGGATCCGGCTCTGGCCAGGTGGGCAGGTACGGGATCAAATACGCTTTCTCCAGATGGGCTAAGCCAGGATGTAAGGGCGGTTCTTTCACAACATCCTTCAGACGTCCCTTATTCACTTTTAGCCCAGTGGGATTCTGTGAGTTTGAGTTTTTGTTGCTGGAGTTCTGATCAGAGGAAGTGGGGCTCGTGCCCGAGGCGACAAGAGCATACTTGGGGTTAATAAGTTTTCTTGCAACAGCAGCAGAAACAGGAGGTGGTGCTGCCTGGGGAACCGGGTCAGGGGTCGGTTCATCTGCCATGGGAACCTTACTGAGCGAAACGCTTCTGGACATGAGGTAAAGGTCACGGAATTGGATATCAAAGGCCTCCACTGCCTGGCCAGAGATCACCGTGATGAGATTACGGTCCAAACGGGACGAGGACCAAGTGAAACTGGAACACACACAAATCAAAATGTCAATCAGACCACAGCATTGACTTCCAATGTTTTAAATGTAGTTTTTCTGCTTTTTAGGTCAGTCACTTTGAACCTAACAAATGAAGACGTTTATTCCTCTTTGTGTTTCCCCATGAAGTCACAGTGCTGAAGTCGTGTCACTTTAAAGGTTGAAAATCAGAGGATTGTTTGTGCATGCTTGTTTTCCAAATTTGGCAGAATGAACTTTATTCGAAAACAGTCGGTCCAAGGGCAACACTCACTGATTTAGAGGAAAAATACCAGACGTTGTAGACATTACTCATTGCAGCTACATTGTGCAATGTTTTTGTGCTTGTGCCCTATTAAGTTAGGATTAAATAATGTGTGATAAACCGTTCAGTCTGAACTCTCCACTATTCGGCACAAGTAGACGCTTGGGATTGACTGGATTATAGAGTTGAGGAGTCCTTCAGGGGTTAACTGTGCAATTTTAAATAATCCAATTTGACATAACTTCCTGAAAGCAAGGCTACAAGACTATAAACCCTCTACTGACACAGTATAACACATTCTTCACTCCCCACCACACACTGAGGATTGGATGAGCTGCTCAATACTGCTCTTTGTTCATCAGCTGGTTGCTGTTTCTGTCAGACATTTTCTGCTGAGCTGGATGTGTGTGGTTGATTCACACAGACCAAAAGAGCCCATAACCCCTGACAGCTTCAGACAAAAAACCCAAAGGAGAAAAAGAAAGAGAACAGAGAGGAACTGCTGAGTGAAGGTTCTTGCAACAATCATTTTTAATCTGTAAGTTTTATTTAGTAAAAACATGCAAATCAGTATCAAAAGAGTGAATGCTCACCTGTATGAACCAGAAATGGCTCTGTCTCCATCTGTCAGGAGAAACTTCTGGTTCAGAGATCCATGCACCTTCTGTGCTGATCTTGCAAAGAACTCCACACCTCCGCAGCAGCGCACACGCAGGTTCTGGAAAATAAAATAAGAAAATAAAATAAAAAACACAATGGTCATTTCACTCTACAAGATTCTGCATTTATGGGAGAAAGGATTTTTAAAACACAAAAGGGTAATAAAGGCCAGAGTGGAATGAGGGAAGTGAAAACAACCAGCTTCCTTGTTGCTAAAAAGTTGATGCTAAGCATTTCTAACCCTACAAGCTGGCGTGTGACTGTGCAGGCTCCAGCAAGGACGTGTGCATGCTTCAAGGACACACCCTGTGGTGTCTGTCTTAAGCTTTGTGATGAGGGTGCGGTTCCACGTTGAGTCGTAGTCCAGGGCAAAACCGGCAAAACACAGGACTTCATAAATGCTTTCCGTTGAAGCAAAAAGAAAAGATAAGAAAGGAGCCGACAGATAAGAGCGGTTCTGGCCGTTAATGTGTGGACTCGAACTCTGAAAGGGAAACTAATCAGAGTGCGACATGTTTAATTTCCTGCAGCCAAGACGGAAATGGGATTTTTATGTGTTAAGCCTCGAGCTAAAGCCCAGAGAAAATCCCGGGACTAAGTATTTACTGTTAGTGCCTAGACCAGTTTCAAGTCAACGAGAAACAGTTAGCTGATGCATGGTACTTACAGGCCTTCAGGCGAGGGCTGGTCCGCCTACATCCCATATTTGTGGAACACATCCATGAATTTATTTTTCAAGGTTTTTTTTTTTTTGGCCTTTTAACATCCCTCTCCAAACACTGCAGCATCTGTTTGTCAGATTTTTTTGTTGCTTTTAGGTGGGATGTGTAGACGTACTGTTGTTATCTGTGTGTCCAACGAGCCTGACAAAACATCATCGGTGCACGCGCATGCAAACGTACTTTTAGGTGGCCGCGGTGCATACTGGCTCTGCCACACATGGAAAGAAAGCCGGGGACCGCAGCGACGTCGATGATTATGTACACTGGAATTCGCCGTTTGTAGGATGCGTCCAGCAGGTCCCGAAAGATATCCACGTCTGTGAACACGTCCATCACCACAGCTATCACCTGCACACACATGAAAAAAAGGCACACAGGAAGTCACAGTCTGTGTTAGTGTTTCCTGATCTGAGGGCGTTGTCTCTTTAATCTACTCTCATCTGCAATAATGAAGTCACTAAATCCTCAAGGAAGCATCAGGTTTAAGAGTACTAACTCTGAGCAACAACCTTAAAATATAACTAGGACGTTTGCAGCTGACTTTAATCCATATTGTTGCAATCTTCCTGATTCATAGCAGGGTTACATCATGAAACATCCGGTTAAATATGCCGTGGAAAGGCAATTTCACCAAAATTAGGACTAAAATAGACATTAAGTCAAGGTCAGATGGGAACAGTACCAGTCTCGGGAGGAAAGCTTCCAGCTGATCATAAAAATCAATTAAGTTGACTACAAAAACAATCCAACACTGTCCAAGACAACAGACCATGCCATTGTGTAAAAAGCACGTTTTGCTTCCATGCAATGCTGTCCCAATAGGAATGCACGTCCCAGCATAAGAGGGTTAAAGGTGATGAGTGCTGTGCTGGCATGTAGCACGTCAGCGACGTCAGTGCATTTTTTTAACGGCATGTCAAGCCAAAAGTTATTTTATTACAAACGCTGGAAGTGTGAAAGTGAAGCCCCACCTCAAAGTTGTGTATCTTGTGAGTTAAAACAGTAAAACAATAAAAGATTTAAATGAGTGCTAACTTGAGTTCTGGGAAAGTAATATAAGAAAACCTGGATTAAATTCATTTTAAAAAAATTACAAAAAAACACCTTAAAGACTGGCTTGTTGTTGAGTCATTTGTGCATCAATAACGTGTTGTTGTGTTTCATATCTGTTAATGCTCTAACTTCATGTTGTTGTTGTTTTACATAATGATTCTTAGGTGGAATGGGAGGTTTAGCAGCCTTAAGCTGAAAACAACAAAAAAGGAAAAAGGAAAAGACATTTAAGAAGCTGTAACCATTTTATACTAGGCTAATACCTGTTTTGGAATACTTTCCCATCAAAATAAAAAAGTGTTTGTTGCCACTTAATAGATTTCAGCTCTAAATAAGATGTTTTTGTGTCCTTCATTATTCAACAAGAAGAAGAAAGATAATGTACTAAAACATTTAAGCTTTCATATACATTGGACGACTTAAACCCCATTTATTTCTTTGTTTCCTTGCTTGTTAAGAGCCTAATGTTATAAAGATGTATTGGAAGCAGTGGCGGACCTACAGGGGTCGGGGGGGCTGCCCCACCAGCAAAAAGCTTTACCCCCCAATGTTTGAGTCAATATCAGTATAATTACTGACAGAGATGAAGAAAACATCAATGCAAGCTTCATTAAGTATGAGTAATAGCATCTCTGCTAAAAGAACTGCTCTTTTAATTGTCATAAAACTATTGGAAACACATCTTTAGTTTGATCCGTTCATTTGTAACTGACTCCTCCAAAGTCTTCTGCCCCCCTATAAAATATTCTGGCTCCGTTACTGGTTGGAAATTACTTATGAGTTGTAGTTTTTATTCTTTTCAAAGTAAGCTTAAACGCTAAAATCGTTATTGTGTTATCTTTTTTGTTTGTTTTTCGCGAATGTGCGTGCGCCATTGTTATCACTTTACCTTCTGGGCTGATGCGATGCTCTTGCGCACCACCTCCTTGATGTGCGTCTGCCCGTCGATGGGAGGCTGTGTGTGCACGGTCACGCGCGTGACCCCCCGGTATGAGATGGCGTCTGGCCACCCCAGGTCCAGCTCAACCACCGAGGCCTCAGACCGGTCCGGCCAATACTCCAGCGACACCTCCCCGTCTTCGGCTCCTACCTCGGTGGGTCCTGGGGGGCCGTTTCCCGGTCCCAACAGCTCCGATTTTTGGTGTTGTTCGTGCCCCGGCCGGTAGGCCTCCGCTGTGCGAACAATGCGCTCCAACTCCAGCTCCGAGAGGAACTCCCGAATACTGTGCTTGTTGATGTAGTCCGTGAACGCATCATGGCCCGAGCTGATGAGCGCCTCGAGCGCCAGCCGTTGGTCTTCGCTGTAGAAAAACTCGGGCTTGCCCTCGCTCACGCGCCAGTTGACGTGGTGATCGTCCAGACACTGGATCTGAGACAGCGCCATAATCCCAAATCGATCCTCAAACAATTTGGTCCGGTCCAATCAAGTCATTACGGTCCACACAATGTCCGCGTGAAAAAAGACACTTCAGACATGGGTCCGTTCGATGGAGATGTGTTCGCGGGAGTTCTCCAAAAAGACGCTCAATCTCAAGTCACTGGATCTCTCGCTCAGGTGAAGCTGGAACAAAGTTTACCCGCCCAGAACCACGCCTTTCACCTGACAGGGGCTGGATCACCCCGGCGGCGGCTCCAGACCCCGGGCTGTGTGGACAGCTGTGGATGAGTGTGCTCCTGTCTGCCAGTGAGTCAATCCCGAGCGGAAATAGATGGAAGCCGCGGCCATCAAACCTCGTCCAGCCGTGTTCAAACAGCATGAGTCAACCTAACTGTTGCGCTTCTCCGCCTTCACAAGAACGTCCCAGATGTTCACACATGAAGTCAGCGTTCTCGACGTGGCAGCAGTCAACTTTCCCTGCGTCAGCATTTTCGGCGGTTTGACTTTTCCTGACTCGATTACGAGGCTGGAGGTCCGGCGGTCTGTTCTGTCCCACCGGTGAATGCCTGTTCCAGGAATTCGGTAACGGAAACTCGATCACCCTGGCCAAAAAGGCGGAGTGTCCAGAACTTGGTTAGGAAAAGGAGGCTCCAAACCCCACCCTCCTTTTTGGCAGGACAGTCAAAAGACATTTTTGCGTGTGTATGTGTGCGCGCGCGCGTATGTGTTATCTAATTCAGAGTGATCAACTGGACAGATACCACAGTTTACTGTCTTTTTATCTGCCCAGATAGTTATGTAGTAGTCATGTTTTCTTTATAACTTACTGAATGAAATAATAACAACAAAAACGTTTTGTTTATGTGGTCACCTTTTTAATTTCTAAAGTGATGTTGTGATGACCTGAAAGACTCACCCCAATGAAAATCGTGTTTTTGGTGTTTTTTTCACATTCTTATATGTCCTCTCCTCAATTCTTAAATAAAGAAAATTAATCTTCAAATTGCTTTTCCAAATGTTTCTTTTTCAAATAGTTGTGAATCAGGAGCAGACGAAAAAATGTTGGAAAAGCCTTTAGTGACGTAGGTGCTACATTGGGCGGCCACTGATTTCTGCTCTGCTCACTTAAAAAAAAATTCTGTAGATTTTCTTTGGTCAAGCGGTTGCATGCAATCACATTGAGTAATTGTCATAAAGCATGCTTATATAGTATGAGTCCACGTGTATAATTATTGTAGTATTCTACTCAAAAGTTTTGCGTAATCCTTTGCCTAAATCATTGAGTAGTGCAAAATATTAAATGTATTTAGTAATATTTACGCAAGCATCTTTAAAACATGTGAAATATCAAAAGAGTTAAATGACAAGTATCAAAATGCACTTTAGTAAAAGTAAAAAGAACCATTGTTCATTCTCTTGTGTGCTCCATTCTGATGCATCCACTTACAGACAAAAAGTGAGATCCATGTCTTTGTTTTCCTCGTCTGAGCTGGAATCTGGATCAAAACTGTGAGGCTGCCTTGCTTACTGGAGAAGGTTAAGACAGACCTGAAGAACTGGGAAGTCATTAACCTGTCTCTTGCATGGAAACTAAATATTATAACAATGAATATACTTCCCAGATTCCTTTACCTGTTTCAGTGCGTCCCCCTCTACGACACTAAATCTTTTTTTAAAACAATTGACAAAAGCTTTTCTTCATTCATCTGGAGTGGCAAGAACCCAACAGTCTGTTTACAATTATTACAAAGACCTTAACATCAAGGTGGCTTAGGCCTACCAAACCTGTGCCACTACTGGGGGTCTAATATTCAAAAAATGTTGCATTGGCTCCAAGCTTCTGACATCAACTGGTGTCGATTTCGAAGCCTCCTCCTGTAAAACAACAACTCTGAGAGCCCTAATTGGATCTAGTCTCCCCTGTGTCATTTCACACTATATTACACACAATCCAGTAGTTACTAATACCTTTAAAATGATGTTTCAATTCAGACAGACGTATGGACTCACTCAGGTGCTTACCACTAGTCCTATACCCAAAAATCACCTTTTTCTCCCTGGTCAGACAGACTTCGCATTCAGAATTTGGGAAGAGAAAGGTATTATCATCTGTAAGGACATGTACCTAAACGGTTTATTTGCAAGCTTCAATGATCTTCCTTCCAAATTTAATCTGCCTCACTTCTCACTTTTTTCGGTACCTTCAAGTGCGCCACTTCCTTCAGCAGCATGACCCTAAATTACCTAACATACCCCCAGTCTCTGTGTTTGATGAGGTGTTTGAGTTGCCACTTAATTCAAAAAGATTATTTTCCAAAATCAAAGACTGTATAGCACTTCATGACAGTGCAGCTATTCTGAAAATAAGAGGTAGTTGGGAGGAAGAGCTAGGGCGAAGTTTGGATGATAATGTGTGGAACAGGGCCTTACAGAGAATTAACCACAGTATCTCCTGTGCCAAGTTAAATATAATACAGTTTAAAATTATACATAGGGCTCACTTCTCTAAAGTAGGACTGGCAAGAATGTATCCTCATCTGAGTGCAAATTGTGACAGATGTCAAAAGAGTCCAGCCAATCTAACCCACGTGGTCTGGTCATGCTCTGCTCTGGTGAATTATTGGTCTACAATTTTGCAAAACCTTATCAGATGTACTCCATATCACCCTCCAGCCTAGTGCAGAAGCACCCATATTTGGTGTTTCACACCAAAACCCAGATACATTAAGAAAAAGACACAAAGACATTCTTGCTTTGGTGCCTTATATTATTGCACTGGAAATCTAAAGACCCACCCAGGGTGTCCCAGTGGCTGACGGATCTTATGCAACTATTACAACTTGAAAAATAAAATCTTCAGTTCGGGGATCGAGGGACAAGTTTTTCTCAGTCTGGGGTCCGGTTTTAGATCACTTTGGCAAACTCAGAATTATACCTGATGCCTCCTCACATTCAACCATCACATCCCCATTGTTTGTAGTTTAAAATATTCCAATTTTTCTGAATTATTGTTGGCATTATTAGTATTATTATTATTATTTTTCTTTTTTATCGTATAAATATCACATCAGCTATATATGTACCTATAGTTCCCTATTTTATGTTGCCATTTGGTTGACCGATTCGACCATCGAGTTGATCATATGGAGGTATGCTTTTGTCCACACTCGTGTTTCAGACTCAGTGGGATGTGTGGATCCAGAGGAGTGTGTGCGTGTGTGTGGAGCGGAGGTGGGTTGCTCCAACATCGCCTTTCCCAAGTTGGTCATTGAACTTATGCCAAGTGGTGAGAAAACTGTTTCCTTTCACCTCCTAGTTTCCTGAATTCTTTGATGTACTTTCAGCTCACACCCGTGTTTCTGTGTTGCAGGCTTAAGGGGCCTGATGATAGCTGTCATGATGGCTGCTCTTATGTCCTCCCTGACCTCCATCTTTAACAGCAGCTCCACTCTCTTTACTATGGACATCTGGAAGAAGCACCGCCCACGAGCTTCTGAGAAGGAGCTGCTATTGGTCGGCAGGTAGTGGAGGCACCTGTCCTGTTTTTTAATTGTGATCATGCCAGTTAATTGTCATCAATTGAGACAATGATGTGGGTTCTTAAAGAAAACTAATTAGATGTTGAATTATTTTTGATGCAGGATTGCGACAGTGATCCTGGTGGTGGTCAGCGTGGTGTGGATCCCCATCCTGCAGTCTGCCAACAGTGGTCAACTGTACGTCTACATCCAGTCAGTGACCAGCTATCTTGCCCCACCTGTAACTGCTGTATTTGCTCTGGCTGTTTTCTGGACGAGAACTAATGAACAGGTAACAGAAAAACACTATTCCTCCACAAGTCGATCAGATATAAACAAAACGTGAACTTTTTATACATCCTCTCTGATGGGAAATTGTGTTTTTGGTGTTTTTAAACATTTACTTGTGACATTTTCATATGATGGAGGACATGTATATACAGTAGGGCAAAAGAAAAAGTATCTAGTCAGCCACCAATTGTGCAAGTTCTCCCACTTAAAATGATAAGAGAGGCCTGTAATTTTTTTCATAAGTGTACCTCAACTATAACTATGGTGGAAAATAGGCATTTGGTCACCTACATACAAGCAAGATTTCTGTCTCTCACAGACCTGTAACTTCTTCTGTAAGATGATCCTCTGTCCTCCACTCGTTACCTATTTTGATGTCACCTGTTTGAACTGGTTATCTATATAAAAGACACCTGTCCACAACCTCAAGCAGTCACACCCCAAACTCCACTATGGCCAAGACCAAAGAGCTGTCTAAGGACACAAGAAGCAAAATTGCTGACCTGGACCAGGCTTGGAAGTCTGAATATTCAATAGGTAAGCAGCTTGGTGTGAAGAAATCAACTGTAAGAACAATTAGGAAATGGAAGACATACAAGACCACTGATCATCTCCCTCCATCTGGGGCATTTCAAGGTCCTGGAGTGGCCTAGTCATTCTTCAGATCTAAACCCCATAGAAAATCTTTGGAGGGAGTTGAAAGTCTGTGTTGCCCTGCGACAGCCCCGAAACATCACTGCTCTAGAGGAGAGCTGCATGGAGAAATGGGCCAGAATACCAGTAACAGTTTGCGAAAAACTTGTGAAGACTTACAAGTCTTCCAATTCTTCTGTTATGGCCAACAAAGGAAACAAATTATTTAGAAATCAGACAAAGTGATTTCCTGGAATTATTTTTCATTTAGTCTATCATAGTTGAGGTATACTTACATGAAAATTACAGGCCTCTCCTATCTTTTTAAGTGGGACAACTTGGTGATTGATTAAATATCTTTTTGCCCTACTGTAAAAACTCAGAGGTGAATTTCTGATTAACTCCTGCTGCTCTGCAAAAACTATATTCTAGAAAACCACACAGGTATTTTTAAATTTAGGCTTAACACTACATTATCAGAACTAAAAGACAACTGGGAATGGTTTTACAATAGATCAAAATATGACTGGGGTGAGACTTTAAGGATTTATTTATAGTCTTTTTGTCTCCCAAAAGTAGTAGTTTCAGGTGAGAGGGTCAGAGGCTGCAATGAATATCCCTGAAAAGACCATAACCAGCAACAAGTTGACTAAAAGTACAATAAAGTTCACTGAATGAGGTAGAAATTCAGCTTTGTCATAAAATGTGTTTTGAAAATGTCAATATATTCCAGGAGAAAACAAATCCTAACTTTATTGTGAGTTTATTGCATTTAGGATGGGAGACTGCAAAACATTTTCCAGGTTTCCTTGGTGCTCTGCTCGGTGTAGAGTTTTATTAGCCTCACATGGGATTCATCTTTGTCCAGCAGGTTTTCTCTCGGTGTGAAGTCCATTGTGTTTGCAAATGTGTGAACGCCTTCTAGAGTTTTTGTATCATTTCTCCCCTGGCCCTGCGCCTTACAAAGAGCTTTGTTTGTCTTTTCCCCATGAAGAAACCCACATCGTACTTTGCTCTCACTTTGAAGAGAAGAAGTCATTGTTAAGACAAGAAGTGAGTGAGAGAGAGTGTTATCTGAAAAGATACACTGAGGCATCGAAAATAAAAGATAAGAACGCTTGGGAGAAACTGTCTCTGGAGATAATGGTGTTTGCTCTGCAACATCGTCCAGTTGCAAGTGTGGACAAGTCTGTTATGTTTATAAGATCCAGCCTCTCTTCTTCACCAGAGAATGGTCTGGGTGTGTTTGGTCTTCTTTAGCATGCTGCTCAGCTGCCTAAATAAAGCTTTTTTTCCCAGGTCTTTCGGCGATAACAGGCTTTTCCCCATCTGCTGTGCTGTCAATATTGCTCTTTACTCACTAAAAATGTTCTAAAGTCTCAAGTACAGGTATCCTTCATGTTTACAATGAACTTGCAAGGTTTTAAAATACAAACTAGGCCTCTTAAGGTTAAATGAGTGCATTTGAGTGCACAGTGAGGGCTGGGAGACAGCTGTTTCATCACCGGGGGACAGTCTACCAGCTGTCCCCGACTTACGCTCTTCTTCATTTAATCACTTAGGGCAGGGGTCCCCAAATCCAGGCCTCGAGGGCCGGTATTCAGCTGGTTTTCCAGAAAACCTGCCTTATTTGCAGCTGATTACCTTGATCAGGTATGTTTAGCCAGTAAGGCGTTTCAGTGGCAGGTTGGTTGGAAAACATGTAGGACACCGGCCCTCGAGGCCTGGATTTGGGGACCCCTGACTTAAAGTGAGGGGAGGGGGTGTCAGCCTGCGATGCACCGTCGTGGGAGGAGCTACTTGGAAGTGCTCCCCCTCCCATGGTTGCCGTATGGAAACGGCCCCCTCCCCTCTTGGTTTTAATTGCACCTTAGACATGTAGGACCCTTGGTAGGAGGGGTGCTTGGACATCACTGCCAGCAAGCAGCATCCTCTCAGTGCCCTACTCGCCAATTTTAACTGCACCTCTTAGTACACACACCCTTTGCCCCTCAAAAAACTACACCAACACACACATGCATACACACTCAGAAACACACACACATACATTTCACAAGGAAGTTGGGACCTCAGACCATCTGTCCTCTACCCCATTCCTGGTGGGTACCAGGATGCGATTGCCCAGCGGGCGGTTGTTCTCTATCTGCTACAGTGTGGGTGTTGGGGGGTTCCTGGCTGCCGCTGCTGCTATGGCGGGGGTCTTGGTGTGGGGATGACTGGGCACTCTCCCTCCTTTTTTTACATTCCATCATCCACCTAAGAAGAACAAAAACACTCACTCGAGCACAGGTGTTAGCTCATCTTTGCACAAATAGTTTGCGTGACTGAATGAAATGTTTCCGAAGTTTTAGTCTGAATGCATGACTATGCGTGTGTGAACATTAGTTGTATTGTGTACATGTTGACATGTTTGTATGTGAACATTTTTGGAGCCAACAGGTATGTTGGTAACATTTTAGTGTGCGTGGAGAGGCCCTGCCCCTTCTAGATATGTATTACTTCTAAACGTGAGCCTAATGATTATAACCATCCAGCAACTTTATGCTTTATACTTTATGCTTATGCTTTGTGCCAATCCCCCTCTCTTCTTCCTGCCTCTTCTTTTCTGTCCAGTCCAACAAAAACTGTTACAAATATGACTAAGATGAATAAAGTTTGACCTAGATTACAAAAGAAGTTTATTCAGACATACCTCTGGTATGTCAGAAGATTCATAACCCCTATTGTAAAAGTATAATATGTCCAATACAAGAGGGCTTCAGGTCCCATCTATTTGCTCAGGTGTTGAACAGGACAAGTTAAAAAATAAACAAATAAATAAAACCTGGTAAAATATCTAGAACATCTTAAAACAAGATTTTAAATCTTTGCAAATATCAAATATTTTCAGTGTAGAAATTAGATAAAATATGGATGTCCTCTTTTTGATTTTTATTTTATTTTATTTTGAAATGGTTTATTTCAAGCAATCAAATAAGAACAATACACAAAAACAGTACAATCATCAGTTATACATTCATACTATGATGAATCAAACTTAGGATAATTAATAATTAATACATATTAATAAATATTGCTTGAAAGGGAGTGGAAGGAAGCGAACTTATATAATTCCACCCCTGTTCTACCGTAACCATTTTATTACATGATTTATCATTATCTGGTTCCTAACTTTTATCAGACATAATTAAGAATCTTGAAATATCAATAAAAGCACATGACAAAGATGAATAACTTAAATTATTACGTAAAAAATAACTTTTAGAAATCAAGATGGCAAATGCAAATCATTTATCCAAAATGTAAGCAGATTATGTTATATTATACTTATAAAAGTCATGGGGCTGCACGGTGGTGCAGTGGTTGGCGCTCTTGCCTCACAGCAAGAAGGCCCCCGGTTCAAGTCCCAGCTGGGGGACATGAAAAACACAACATCAATGGGGGACCTTTCTGTGTGGAGTTTGCATGCTCTCCCCGTGCATGCGTGGGTTTTCTCCAGGATCTCCGGCTTCCTCCCACCATCCAAAAACATGCTTCGTTAATTGGTTAATCTAAATTGTCCATAGGTGTGAGAGTGAATGGGTGTGTGATTGTGGACATTCTACCCTGCGACAGACTGGTGACCTGTCCAGGGCGGACTAAACTGAATAGAAAATGAATGAATAAATTAATAAAAAAATAATGCTATATCAGTAAAATAGACATAACACTGTTTCAAAAATTTTCACAGCAAATTTGATCAAGTATCAAAAGTTAAAATATGTGCAAAATTATGTAACATTTGGAAAAATCATGAATCAATTTTTCATTATGTAAATTATATTTAAAAGATGAACCAACTTTGTGTCTGCAGTGTGCATTTTTAACTTATTTTTCTATCTTAGAAAATAACTAATTCAACATAAACATAAAATGGAAAAAAGAGAAACTTTAATTTTAAAAACTTGTGTTTTTTGCTGGAAATAATTCATGTTTCTATCTGCTGCTTCATCTTGCTGATGAAGGCTCGGTCTGTAAGGAATTTAAAAACAGGATACATCCAAGAAAACACAACATTTTTGTGTGAATGATATCCATTCATATAGCCACTTGCAAGGCCTTCAGGATGCCAACGTGTTTTGCAATAAAAAGTGAAAAAATTAAGAAAATTAAGAACAAAATGTTTAAATCAGAGGGTCAAATACATGAAAATTTAATGAAAACTTCAATAAAATGAGAAAATAAAGGAAAAGTGTAAACTACTCTCTAAAGCGTTTAGTCATAAATTTTAAGGAAAGCAAGCTGTCTTAGTTAGGTGTAAAGAGATGTCAACAAAACAAAAAAGAATCAACAAAAAAGCAAATTCCTGATGATGACCTTACATTTGAGAAGCGATTAGACTAAATGTACAGTGCAAAACTGCCCTGGAAGAATATTTGATGCCTTATTGACATTTATGCATGACAGCTTCTCACACTGTTGCAGTTCACAAGGTTTTCCGGCATTGAAGAAAAGACATGAGTCATTGTTTTTTTAATTTGTTATGATGGAAGGAAAGACAATGTTTAGTCTTAGCATTGGAGGACAGATTATGCTCAGATTATGTCACACTAGAATAATCTGGCACTGCAGACCAAACAATACAGACATTTTTTATACAAAATACTATGAGGTGCAGTAGCTACATGCAACATTTCTTTGTCAATAGCCTGAATTTAAAGCTCAAACATCAAGAGTTAGTCTTGTCTTTATTATTTTCTTCCAATTGGAACAAGGTACTCATAGTCATAATATAATCATTAAGAATTATTTTAAATGCAATTTTTTACATATTAAGTCCCTTGACATCACATTAAATTGAATGTAACAGGTTAAGTGATGAAACACTAAACTGTACAGACTAGAACTCTTTAAATCGAAGTTTGTTTTAGCTTTTCTTGAGTCGAGTAAAACTGCACAGATCACATTTTTTTAGGAAGGTTGAATAGAAAAGGAAGCAGACAAATATGTTTGCTGCAGCAAAAGCTTAAGCTCAGCGTATGCGAAAGGTGGAACAACAACACTCAATGGTGGGAAAGTGAGCGCCTCAGAATCTGAGCTCAAAGCTTTTGATGAAACAATCTGTTCAGGTGGGACTGAACTCATCAGCATCTGTGCGCTGTAAAAACAGGACCCCACAGAAATAGATAAAAATTATTTAAAATTGAAAACATTTCTATTAAAAAAAATCTGCCAATGGGGTAGAAAAAATTGTCTTACCAAGAATTCTTAAAAACTTTGAGTCACTAAAACACTTTTCTCAATTTAGGATTATTTTGACATTAAAAAAACATTCTTGATAAGTTTATTTTTCTTGCAAGACAAAAAAATAAGAATTTTATTCTTGAAACAAGGGTCTTTCTATCTTCTTATGATTCAGTTTTTGCAGTGTTGAGTGTGTTTCTGTTCTTTCAGGGGGCATTCTGGGGCCTCATGGTGGGTTTGGTGGTCGGTGTGTGTAGGATGGTGTTGGAGTTCGCCTTCCCTCCTCCCAGATGCGGATTTGAAGATTCAGCACCGATGATTCTCCGCAGCGTTCACTACCTCCATTTCGCCATCCTGCTGTGTGGACTCACTGCAATCGTGGTCGCTGTAATATCTCTGCTTACACCACCACCCAGCCATGAGCAGGTGAGCACATATCCAGACTAGAATGGAGGTGTTGACACAGCTGACACAAAATGAGGGCATGGTGGAGAAGAAAAATGAAACTGTAAAAAAAGAGAGAAGAAAAAACAAATCCAATATTTCACTAGAGAAAGAAACAGATTTTTCATTTTTGAACATTCAGAGCTGCTGATCTATTTATCCCCTCTGCTGTTGCTGAAACCTGAACCCACAACTCAAACATAAGTCTTTCAGTTGAAGCACCATGTCTTAACATTTTTCAGGGGGATTAAGTAGTTATTCAGAAACAACCTTGTGCAAACTACACTCTCCTTTAAGTGAACCAGAAGTGTAAGTATCCGCATCCACTAATGTGCAGCTCTATGATTTTTCAATACAGGAGGATATAGACACAGGCTCAATAAAAACATCATAAGACATAGACAATAAACTCAGCAGAGCAAATTCAAAAAAACAAAAAAAAAATTTTCCCCAAATGTTTCAATTTGTCTATTTAGATTAGCCACTTAGATCCACAATCCACATTTCACTTTTAACAATGATTGTTTTAGCATTCATAAGTATTTCATATTAGAAATATGTACCATAGAAGAATATATTGCATTTATGACTGCAACCATTAGAAAATAGCAAAGGCTCATGTCTGATTTTTGTTTTCATTATGATTTTATACATTTATTCCAAGCACTTAAAATAATTGTAACCCCATGACCCCGAAATTGATACAGCGAGTTAAGAAAAGCAATGGATGGATGAAAAATTACGAATCACAGATACGTCAAACCCATTTCCTTAATAAAGTAATTAGAAAATAAAGAAAAAAATGAACAAAGATTATTGCAGATGATGCCATCTTCTTGACAGTGTAATTATTCCCAATCAGAAATAGACATTATTTACAGTCATACAGACACACACATTAGATTAATTAAATATAATGATTATCAGTTAAAGTCAGGTAGAGTTTCATTTGTTGCTTGAAAGGGAATGAATTGGAATGCCTCCTTAATGCCTCAAGGCGGGAATTTAATTCCAGCAATGTAAAAAAAATCACTTAAGATTTTGCTTTAAATGTTAACTTAGGTAAGTTTGGAGCAGAAGGGGTTTAATTGCATTTTTTTTTTTCAATAAGCATCAAGGGGTTAATAAAGAATTCATAAAAAGACAAAAACATGTCCATAAAAGTTATGAGGCAGCCGTTGGAGTTGTGGGATTTTGCTGCTGCAAGGAAAGACAAAAAAAAAAAAGATTCTATGAACAAGTGCGGTTTGCAAGCATAAAGTTTTCAGATCTGGCTGCAAATGTGCAAACAACAAAATGCAGTCACTAAAAGTCTGCAGAAGGAGGACTTATTTGTCCTTTTCATGTTTCATTTCAACATTCCTAATTCGCTCTTGTGCCGCTTCCTTACATTTCAGGCATGGAATTTTACGATGGCTTAGGTGAGGATCAACCAATCACAAGCAGAATCCCTTTTTAGTGAAAGCACATAATTGCACTGGGAGGTCTCACAAAACCATAGCTTAGGAAAAGAGTCACAGCCAAGATCCAAGGCAGGAGCTTTCTACTTCAAAAATATAGCAGTGATGAAGGGATACATTTCAGCAAATCCCTCCTTTAACTCCATTTGATTCTTGATCAAATCAGATGTTCTGTGTTCAAAGAAATGTTTCAAATCAGTCTGTATTCAACAAACAGTTGAGGCAGGGGCATGTAGCTCCAGAGCAACGTGTGGCTCTTTTATCTATCCATTACAGCTCTTTGGCTCTAAAGTCAAATAAAAACAAATGTAATAAAAATTAGCAGCAGATTTGTATTTTGGAGTCATTTGTTTTATCTAATCAAGTTTTCTTGTCATCAGTTTATATCTTCTGCTGCACAACCATGTCTAGTTGCTGTTCAGATGCAAAGTTCTTAAAGTATATTATTGCAGTTACATGTGCAGATTTTTTAAACAATTGGATTCTACATCAGTGTTGTCAGGTTTATACAGAAAAGTGTGCAGTGAGGAGTTTTACTGCTTTAAAACATCGGTATTCCTAGTTTGAACTTTTACAAAGGATCCAAAAATGATCAGAGTGGGAGACAAATAAAACTACTTAAACTGGATTACAGTCACCTAAAACTTTATTAAAACTGAGATGATAGGGCTAAACCACTATCTTCAAGAGGGAACTGCTGGACTTAAAAGTTTTAGCTGGAGAGAATGTTAACATTATAAAGGGAGTTTGTGGTTAATGTGCAACTAAGTTATTCTGATGTCCAAAACTGCTCATAAACATGGAATGAGTCAAACTTTTTTGGATCTTAATAGTGCTGTCAAATTCTATTGAAATCTTGTACTTAAAGGACTAAAGACAACTCTGACTTTTTCTTCATTCCTTACTGCACATCTATTTTCTTTGGTGGTTAGTCATTGTAAACAATATTGTAACAGAGTCTCCTCCTTTCCCAGGTGTGTAACCTGACATGGTGGACAATAACAGAAGAACTACAGCAAGATATTTCATTACAAAAAGTGTCCTCTGTCAGCCGCCGTAGTTCTCAGGGTGAGGCTCTGGTTATTTCACCAGTAATACAAAACCACCGAGTCAGATCATCTGTTTTCACACAGTGCTGTTACTGACTATCATGCTGTGTGTGTGTGTGTGTGTGCGTGTGTGTGTGTGATTCAGGCGCTGAGCCAACACATCAGATGACATGTGCACACGGGGCAAGCTTATGCATCTCAGCAATGCGGTGCTCACAGCAGACTCCAGCTCCCAGAGTTCCCAGCTTAAGAGAGAGCCCATTCTGGTCCAGGTTCTGCTGCATCAATGCAGTCGTGCTGGTCACCATTAACATTTACCTGTATGCGTACTTTGCCTGAGCCAAGGATCTGACGGGACGTCATGCAGAACTTTTAACTCTGAGAGAAGATGGGCCAACTCAGCGTTCAGAAAGGGATGTGGAAGGAGGCCACGTTGGTGGCACACGCCAATGTTTTTCATTAAAGTAAAGACTCCTACTATTTGTAGAATGTAAAACTCAATTTCAAACAGAAATTGTGCTTTGGAAAAGTTCTTCTTTTTTCTTTACTATTAGAATAAATCTATTTCTTTGATGGATCACTCTCAAGGTGGAGAATAAAGTCTCTTGATTTAAAATGCTTTTTTAACGTAATTATTTATGTAGTAATTAGCCATTACCATCATACTGAACTTTCTGAAATAGGGCATTATAACTTTTGTCAAAGCAACATCAAACATTACTAAATTCAGTTGTAGAAGTGATATTTGAATTACTTTATTTAGACGGAGTATTTCATCTGTTTTTACTTATTTTGAAGGTCTTTTATGAAATATTTCAGGGAAAACTTTTAGTTTGTTTTTTGTCATGTTTATGCTTTCTACCTTAGTAAAACAAATGTGAATTTCCTGAAGAATCCAGGCTCAAAACTTATGTTTGTGATTTCAAGGGAAAAAAAATCACCTTTTTTCTTTCCCGATTTAGTCCAATTATACTTTTCATTGAGAAATTAAAAGTCTCAAATTTGATAACTGAACATAATGTAACTCATTATGATGACACTTTGCTTTTTTTTCTTCACTTTTGTGAGATCTCAAATGAGGTGAAAAACAAAGTTAATGAAATGTCTTCAGAATATGTTTTCTATGACAATAAATCAAAAAAAAACAACTGTCTATTTGTGTTTTTGAACAGTTTAATAGAGTGAAAGATAAGATGGCAAAGCAGAAAATGTGAACTGTAAGAATACAAGCTGTTCAGAATTCCAGAGCTGGGATTCATTTAAAGGATACAGCAGTTTTTATGGATCAGAAAGGATCTAAATGAACTAAAAAGAAAGATTTTGTTAAATAAATTAACAGGAATGGTGACATAGGTGAAAAAAAATCCTCCAAAAAGCTCAAATGTGCAGTTTTTACACCAAACCAAGCAATGACAGAATCTGAGTTTGAAATTAGTTTTACATTCATGTGTTCGATGATCTGTTTAGCTGAAATATTTTCAGCACACACTAAGTAAATTTGAGCTAAGTAGTCACAGCAAATCAAGTATGAGCAGTGTCGTTTTGTAACTATGTGATGTTTTTATTTAGATTGTTTTGCATAAACTGACAAGAGGAGCCCTAAAGAAAGACAACACAAAACCTTACAATACTGACATTTTACGTACAGTTTGAAGCTATAGGATCCGTTATGTCTCATCGTGTTCGATTAGAAAAGTGGAGTTGTGTGGGTTAATAGAATATTTTATATTTTCTCTTTGCTTTGATGACGAGGTGTCTTTAAAAAAAAAAAAAATCACTCATATTTAATTCTGCTCTTATTTGAAACACTTTTTTCCAGTAGGTCCTAAAAAAACCTCACCTACAATCAAAATCTTTTCTTTGTCACAGAAAATATTAGCATTTTCTCAAACGTCTAGAGCAGGGCTCTGAAAGAGCTATTTGGGCGAGTTGCTCAGTGACCAAAACCCAGCGAGAGGCTTAAAGTCTCATTTTATGTTTAAAAAAATATACTTTATTGGTGTTTATGACCATTAAGCTTTTCTTTAATTATAAAATGTGGATGTTTAAATATTTACAATAATTAAATGATAACAGGGCTATATTATTTTTAAAATAGCAACGTCTTACGTTACTTTTAACCCTTGTGCTATCTTAGATGACCCCACCCTTACATTGATGTGTTCTCCCTACCATGACAAAGGTGGATAAAGGTGGAAAGATTTCATGTAATCCATGGACACCAGTGAAGATCACAAATCATTGAAGAAAAATTTTCAGTGCACTGTCTAGTGGGTCTAGATGACCCAACTCCCAACGTTACAGTGGCTAGGATAGCACAAGGGTTACAGACGTTACGTTATAAAAGTAACGTCTTTACTTTTGTCAGCAGTACATTCAAATTCCTTTCAAAATAAAATAAGATCCCCCTGCTGCAGCAGATTAAGTAAAAAAAATGGGGAAGGCCAAATCAAAGATGGCATTTTCTTATATATGTGTATGAACTGCAGATTAAACCATTTACAATCGTTTTGCTGAGTCATCTAACATGTTAAAAATCTAGAGAGTTACATTAGAGATAAAAGAGCCGGGTGCGACTCCAGAGCCTGGGGTTGCAGACCCCTCCCTGGTCTATAGCCACATCGGAAAATGGTAACATGGTGTTAATGGTACAAGGGGTGCACAAATTTTGGCGGGAAGATGCCCACCCGGCCTCGACAGCGCCCCCTCCAGCCCAGGGAACTGGAACAGTCCAAAAGTTCGATGACATCTCCACGCAGGAAGTGCAGGTGGGTGGTCTGATCAGGTGTGTAGTCGCAGAGGGCGTTGGCCAAACGAGGCATCTACACAAATGTAGACAAATCAATGCACCAGGCATGGTGGATGCACAAGACGCCAGACAGAGAATATCATACCTCCAGAAATGGCTTCTGTAGATTCAGAGAGGAGTCCCGCTCAGGGTAACAAGGGCGAGAGTGGAGATGAGCCGAGGAGATCGATTCCTGAGAGCTGTGCCTGTGCGGGCTGGGATAAGGGTTACGGGCAGGATGTGACTGGACACGAGGAGACGAGGGGGCATCCCTGAGGCACACCACTTTCTCCACAGCAATGCTGTGTGTTCGGTAAAAATCTACCAAGCGGTTCAGTGAGCAAAACGCTTTGTCCCAGATGCAGTACTGACCGCCCCCTTCCAAGACTCGGAAATGTTCCACCCTGTCGCCATAGCTGCAAAGTGAGAGGTGTGGGGGGGGGGGGGGGAGTAACGAGAAACACAAGTTAGTTACGCTCCATCACTCTTCAGGACCTTCTTCACTCTTCAAGAAACGTTCTCTTCAAAAATAGCTTAAGATATCCCATTCATAGAACAAGCGACACACATTCCGGCAACTGTAGACCAGTATGACAACTTTCACAATTTTCTGAAATACTAGATGGATAAAATACTGTTTGTTTGTTTACAGACCAAATTATTTCATAAAAAAACAAGATATTGAGTGATTAGGTTTTTGGTCAAACTGATCAATAGCCTTGACAATGATGAAAATAACAGAAAACATTTCAACAGCAATTGATGGAAAAAAATACACAATAGGAGTGTTTATTCATTTAAAAAAAGCATTTGATAATGTTGATGATTTCATTTATTCCATTCCATTCCAATAATTTTCACAGTTATATCTGTTTGGGGTTAGAGGAGTGTCCCTTAACTGGTAGTTAATAGGTAGTTAACTGGTTAACTACCTATTTGCATAAAAGGCAACACTGTGTAGAGTTTGCAGGTCATTTCTTCAAAAAGCATAAATATTGAATGTGGAATCCCACAAGGGTCAACATTGGGTCCTATTCTTTTTCTTTTTTTTTATATAAATGACATTTGTGAAGTCTCAAATGTATTGAAACTTGAGATGACATATTTTTGTTCAGGAAAGAAATTAAAATATTTATTAGAGGATATTCAAATTTAAATGGTCAAACTTAAATACTAGTTTTATAATAACAATAAGCTTTATTTGAATTTGAAAAAGACCAAGTTTATGGTTTTTACTAATAAAAAACAGGAGGAGGTAAAAACTCTACTGATGGAGTAACAGTCAAGAAAGTGTCTGACTCCTTATGATGTTCATTTTGTTCCAAAAATATGTTTTTGTGTCCACCGTCTATGTCTTTGGTCCATTGTCTATGTCTACTGAACAAGTTAAAGTGAGCTGAAACATCACAAAGCAAATAAAAATGATTATCAAAGATGCATGGGCACACAGAAGATTGCTTAGTCGTACATGGACATGAACCGGACATGAACCAGACCTGAACCAATGTTCAATAAACTTCAGCAGACATGGACAATTGACCAAAGACATAGACAGCGGACGCAAAAACACGTTTGGCACAAACGGAACCTCATATAATTTTTGATAAAAACTTGTCTTGGAAGCCACACCTGACTTTTATTTGCAATCACTCACAGTATACTTAAGCACTGCGCTGAGCCTCACTCAGTGTGAAGTATTGTTTGTGTCACTCTGCCTGCATCACTGAGTGTTGTATTTGGACCTGATCCTCTGATTTCCTGACCCTGTTTTGTTTCTGACTCTGGTGGCCTGCTGCTTGTCCCAAATCCCACCTAGTTCCTGATTACTGTAGTTTCTTCTCTGATGCTCTCATGCTTGTTTTTGACCTGTGCCTGCCTGATTTAGCTTTGTGGACTTTTAGCTGTGCTCATAAAACCTGCTGCAGTTGGAACCAGCCGTCTGTCCGTTTTGCAACAGAGATGCCAGAGAGCCTACAAAAACTACTTATTTTTACCTGATTCACAGGAGGAGATTTGATTTTAAGTTTCAAGTTGCTCGTACTGCTTTAAAGCAGACACGTTTTTCTTTTGTCGGGGTAAAAGTTTGGAATGCTCAACAAGAAATTCCAAAAAGTTGTACTAATTTTTTTTATTTAAAAAAATATTTGTCAACAAGAAACTTGAGGAATGTGTATTTTGTTGTTAGTGTGTGGTGGCAGGCAGTAAAGGCCATCTATGATTGTCTTTCTTCTCTCCTTTTACTTTGGTAGGTGATGTAAGGGGAAGAAATAATATAAGAATGTTAGTTCTTCTCACTGCTCTTTTTCAGTCATGGAGATGTGTGGACTTGTGGTGTGCTGAATGTGTTAATGTAATGTGATATTCTTCATGAAAGGAATAAAAACAGACTCAGCCATAAAGCACTTAAATCGATGCAGCACAAAAAGTGAGAGATGCTGACTCAAAGGTAGTAGATCAATATCTAGAGCTGGATTTTACCAAAAAACTAAATGTTGTAAAAAACAGAGATATCAGGTAGAGGTAATGACACCTAAGCCAGGACCAATGAAATAGTTTGGGCTCATAAGACTGTTACAGAAGAGCATTACTAGAATGAGAACAGTATGCTGTGCTGCAGCACTAAACTAGTTGAACCTGCTAAAACGCTTGTCAAAATATAAATCAGCACTCTTTTTATGATCTTTTCTACTTCTTTAGAAGGTGCTGACTCATTTTGTTCACAGAACTGCTTGCCAAATAAAAGATATGTCAGCTTCAGACTTGCTTTTTGTTTAATCCTTTGAGGGTTTGCCGAGCTGATGCGTAATAATGATTAAGCAAGTCCCTCCTCCACACACTTGAATACAATCCCTACGTTAATGCGCTAAAAAGACGTAGAACAAAAAAAAAACCTAAAGTCTGTCTGCTGTTTCCATTACTCTTTACTCACTAACAGTGACTTAAAAATGCGTGGGAAAAAAGGCAGTTTTACATTGTGGTATTACTGAGTGGGTGAAATGGTGGTCATATGTTGTTACCTTTTTGTAGCTAGAACTTTGCTGTTTAGCAAAGAAGGCCTGTGTGCTCAAGCTTTTTCTAAATTTCCTTTGTGTTTCATGCTGTGGAACAAAAGCCTTGGACTGAGCTACATCCCCAAAATAATCTGTTAGCAGTAGGGGTGTGATGATGATTTCAACTTAATCGATGAATTGATTTATCTGGAAGTTGCTGATCGAAACCATTATAAAGCTGTTTCAAAATGAGATAAATCAATAATCAATATTGGAAAATACCATTTGGATTACAGCAGTAGGTTTATTTTATAACATGAAAACGACCAAATTACATCCCAGCAGACAACACACATGTGATGGCAGCAAAATATGATCAAGCCGTCATCCCAGTCCAATGTGTGGAAACACTTTGTTTCCACACATTGTGGAATTTTTTTTATTTAGCAAAGGCATGTAACCATACAGTTTGATAGAATGTTCTATTAATGTTGTGATTTGCCATTAGTTCTTTACTTGTTTGTTTGTTCACATTCAATTTACACTGGATTATCTTGCAATAAATACCATGAATCTGGAAAACGTCACCTGCACTGTTCAGCACCGAGGTATTTATCTCTGAGTCACACTGGTTGAAGTTTGGGCTAAAGATGTCCTGGATCCTTTCAGTGGAGTGAATTGGATCCTATTTTTTAGCCATATTTACTCTCTGAGACTATTATCACTCCGTATTACTAACTTTTTGTATTACTGGCTTTTTTTCAGAACAACATTAAGTGAAGACCTTGTCAGTCCATTAAAGACAGATGTTACGCCATCAGGCTTTAATGTGCATCTGGTGTGAACCCTCATGACTGCAGTTGCATAATGCACCTGAGAACAACAAAAAGATTGTTGTTATGAAATGTCCCGATTATTGAACACATTTCATTTAGTGGCCATGATTAAATGTGTCCCACGTCACTCTGCTGGCCTAAATAACACCTCCACACACTCACACATACACACACATACACACACCCACACACACACACACCACTCTGATATTTTTAGTGCAATGAGTTCTCATGAAGTGTACTAAAATTGTCCTGACTTTAGCCTCTGTTGGCCCTGCCATTGAAGCAGAGGAAGCAGAGGTGGGTGCTGCTAGTTTTGTATAACAAAATTGAAAAAGAGACTTCAGAATATCCCATTTAGCATTAGCCTACTGTCTAAAAAGAAAAAAACATCTCTCTTTTCTTTACATATGGGACTTGCTCTAAAAAGCAAAAGCTTCAGTCATTGAAGTGTGTGAACAATTCACACTCAGCCCCTACAAAGTGAAGCAGGGTTTTGACAGGATGTTAACACATTTGAGTATATTCTTGGGGGTTTAAAGTGTGTAAATGGAGTTCTCTCACCCACCTAACGGAGAAGGAAAACTCTCCAGGGGCAGATTCGCTCTGTCGAACCAGGAAGACTCCAGTGACCTGCCAACGAAGATGCTGTTCAGCTTCAAGTCTTGACACAGCTCCTGCAAACCACCTGTGACAACACACAAGTTACATTAGGATCTCCTCCTACAGTCTTTGGAGAACCAATGTGTTTCAAATTAGTAAAAAAAAAACAAACAACAACATATAATATATATGGTCAAAGGATTTCATTACGGATGAGGAAGGAGAGAAATGTAGTTCACAGGCACAAAGCCTCGCCTTCCTTGAATCTCTGCTATGACCCAGTATGAATCCTCTTCCATTTCTGTCACCTACAACACATTCACACAATTACTCCAAGAGAACATAACAACTGCAGCACATCTGTAATCAATATACTTACCTTAACAATGTCTCCTTTCTGAAAACTCAGCTCATCTGCCTCTGATGCAGAGAAAGAGAAAAGTGCCACAGCTTCCATGTTGGACCAAGAAAAAGAAGCTTCAACAGAAATGTCTGCTCATGAATGAAAGGAGACAAAACGGTGGAGAAGACCAGCGGGGATGCCAGAGTGACCGCAGAGTGGATGCAGCTGCTCAAGTTAATGAGAGCTCCTCTGCGCGTGTCCCTCTGCTCATCCATGTGACCGAATGATGGAGCATGAGCACGTGGATGTGCTGAACATCTACTTAAACTGTCTGCACACTCTGAACTCCAGGGATTAAGAAATGTCCCTCCACCATTGGGAAAAAAAACTAAATTTAGTCCCAAGAAACAAGCATGTTTCATCAGTTAAAATTGAACACATTATGGGTGTTGGATGGATGAGTTACCAAAAATCTGAAAATAATGAATAGGTTAATGCTCCTGCACAGTAAATGAAACATATTTTTGTTAGATGGTCATTGTTAGTTCCTGAAGATGCATCCAATTTTTTTAATGCTTGTAAATGTTTTTTTGTAGATTCAAAATATCCATGGTTCAACCGTGTAAACGTCTGCCTGAGAACATTTTCTTTTTCCAGGACAATCCACACACAGTATTTCTAGTTAGTTTGCCACTCCTGACGCATGGAGAGAAAAAGTGTGAAGGTTATTGTAAATGATTACGTTAATGACATGTTTCTAAACTTTGGTCAAGAGCATTTTGAATTCTGAGGCTAACTTAACTGGTAACAAACACGTTTATTCAATGAACCTTTTTCTGTTTTTGCTTTGCCTTGGTGCTATTTCAGAGCTGCTAGGTTAATTAAAAAGCTACACAATGACACCAGCAAACAGAAAATACAAAATGTTGCAATCCCTTAACTGGCCACTGGGGACTAGTTAAAAAAAAAGAGTAATTTGTCATTAACTACCATTTTAAAAAGTTAATTCTTAGAAAAAATCAAAAGCTATAAACTGCCAGGATTTTTAAATGTTTTAAACTTTTAATGCTTTGTTTTCCTTTTTATGGCAACTTGTGTGTTTGTGGTCTTTTGATGTTTTGCAGAACTCATATCTGTGAAGAATTAGAGATGTGCTCTTTTAAACTTTTTTTAAAATTTGGACTACATTGTGTCGAGTGAGAAATCTGGTGGTGGGGTTGTTTTTCAGGACTTGGGCTTGGCCCCTTAGTTCCAGTGGAAGGAACCCTGAATGCTTCAGGATACCATAACATTTTGTAGAATCCATGCTCCCAACCTTGTGGGAACAGTTTGGAGCTGGCTCCTTCCTCTTCCAGCATGACTGTGCCCCAGTGCACAAAGCAAGATCCATAAAGACATGGATGACAGAGTCTGGTGTGGACGAACTTAACTGGCCTGCTCAGAGTCCTGACCTGAACCCCAGAACACCTTTGGGATGAAAAGAGTGGAAACGGAGAGCCAGGCCTTCTCCACCAACATCAATGTGTGACCTCACCAATGCACTTTTGGAAGAATGGTCAAAATTCCTATAAACACACTTGTGGACAGCCTTCCCAGAAGAGTTGAAGCTATAATAGCTGCAAAAGGTGGACCAGCATCATATTGAACTCTATGTTAGGTATGGGATGACACTTTAGTTCATATGTGAGTTAAGGCAGGTGAGCAAATATTTTTGGTGGTATGGCGGTGTCACCCAACGTATAATTGATACGATCTATATCTCATTAAAAAGTGATATTGTAAAGCTCTTATTGAAAAATGTTATTCAAAGGTTTAAAAAAACATCTTAATTTCACAATATTTGAATTTTGTCAATTCTTTGATGTAGTGGGCTTTAGCTTCCCCATGTTGTGAGCCTATCGTAATAAATGGTAAATGGTGTATACTTATATAGCGCCTTTCTTCCTACAAGGACAAAGTGCTTTACAGTCACAGACCCATTGACCCAGTCACACGCACATTCACTCACACATTCATACACTGGTGGCGGCTCTGCTGCCAAAGACAGGCGCCTGCCTACCACCAGAGGCAAGGTGGGGTTTGGTGTCTTACCCAAGGACACTTCGACTCATGGGCGTGCAAGACGGGAATCGAACCTGCAACCTTACGGTCATGGGACGACCGCCCTACCGCTGCACCACGGCTGCCCGTAATAAAACATAGACTGTTGGGTGACAATAATTATGTTGATTTTTGATGGTCCACGACCTGAAAGACCTCCAACACAGAGTGAAGGAGGCAGTTTTCTGTTTTGGGTTATGTGTGACGGCGAATAAGACAATTCCAAGCATTCAATGCCTTTTTGTTTCAATACCGTCCAAAGGTAATCTTTATTCTTTAGAAAGACAGATAGATGTGTGAAGATGATTCCTTCCTTTATGGTTCATCATTGCTCTGTGTAGTTCTATGCTTTTCCCACTTTTGACTGTTATTCTATTTGAGTTTAATGTATAAAACAGCTGTTCTCAAAGCAATATGAGTAGCTCCATGTTTATTTATCTCATTTTTAAACAGTGAAAAACTGAAACTTCATGTCTATTGTGACTGATTGCTTCCAAACATGTGCTTAGAGAGCATTCTCAAACATCTATGTGGGTTCAGGTCTCAATAGCAGTCCACTATGACCTCCTCCTTCAGCTGTGAGTCCTGCTGAGCGTGAGCAGCGCTTGCAGTCAATATATCCTGCAGCAGAGAGCGGGGGGAGTTGTAGAAATGATCACTGCTTCGAGTCAGGACGTCCAGCCTCTCCTCTAGATCCAGAGATGTCACCAGATTGCACACGTTAACGGTAACAGTGTGAGGATCTGTTTCATTGCTCCGATCTTCCGTTCCCAGTACATTTCTGATCTCTTGCGCCCAGCCCTGACTTAGCAACTCGCAGTAAAGTCTTGGATCTGTTTTCACAGCATCACTTTCATCCTGGGTCTTTAGAAGCAGAACGTGTTTGAGTCGGATCAGCAGCCGGCATGCCTTCAGACCCACGGGTCTGTCACAGTCAAATAAACCACTCAACAACACCGACAGAAGTCCCTGTTTGACCAAACCGTCCAACGCACAGAGCAAATCTGAGCGCTGTGTGAGTGTGTAAGCTTGTTTAGCCGTCGCAGCATAAGGGTGTGGTTGTGCAGGGTGACTTTCTAATCCTTTTGTGTAACCATGTTGACCTAAAAAGGCTTGGTCCATTAGCAGCTCCGCCAGATCCAGGGTGTGAACTTTGACCTCCCAGTCCAGGTCGGCGCTGCCCTGCAAGAGGACAGAGCGCACAGACTGCATTAGGAGAGGGGAGGAGGTGCATGAGGGATGAGAGGAGAACCAGGTGATGAAGTACTGCAGGACGGCTCTCCTGGCAAACCCCTCAGTGTCTTGTGAGAGCATTTCCAGCAGCTGGGTCACTATTTCAGCCTGTAGGCACACAAACATTGAAATATAAAGATCTATGAAGAAACTTTTCAAATTTAACAAGAAACTAAAAAGTTTTGCATATCTGAGAGGTTTTTAAAACCATTTCCCAATAAACAACTACAAATCTGCTAACAGGTAGAGTCACATAAAATTCTATTATCTGCCCACCTGCTCCTTTGTGGGCACCACCCCCTCTTGCCAGCTATGAGTCATAGTCTGAGCCAGAGCAGAGACAGCGCTGGCCCTCACATAACTCTCTGGGTCATGTAGCGCCTCCACGAGGAGAGGAGTCGTAACGCAGCAGCCTCCCAGCAGATACTCGGCGGCGTTGCACGCTCCACCGACCTCCGTCCTGCAGGCGGGCAGCCCAGCTAAGTGGCCCAAAAACTCCACAGTGGAGTCCCTCACCTCCCAGCGCATGTCGCACGCACGCTTCCTCACCACCTGAGTAAGATCTGTGAGCCAGGTGTGAAATGTAAGCTCTGGGAATCTACTTACTGCAAAGGAAACAAATGGTGGCCAGTTTTACCTTCTTTGAGCTGGTTTGTTATGGAGGATAGATTTGAGCAAACACCAATCCACTGTACCAGAGCCTGGTATGACTTCTGCAGCATCTGAGAAAAAAAAGATCAATGATTTTTAATAAACAGAAACGTTTCCCATCTTTTCTTTCCTGAACTTCGATCATTTTTTTAATCTATTTTCAAGTGTTCGTTCAATTAGGATTTTGCTGTTTTTAAAAAAAACAGCCGTTTTCTAGGACATAGTTTCTGCAGAGCGGCGGGAGTTCATTAGAAATTCACCCGAGTTGTGGACAAGCAAACCCACCACTACTTCCACTCTCCGTTACTAAGAGCTTTGTTTACCCTGCTCTTTTACTAGTTTACAGCCCCTTACTGGTGCAACAAAACTGGGGAGCAATATTGGAGCTATCCAGCTCAGACGAGGAAAACAAAGACAAACATGGATCCATTTGTCTGCAGGTAGATGCACCACCCCCTATGGAAGTTGTGGCCGGCAAAGTGTTTTTTATATGCCACAAATACAAAATTTTTTCAACTGTATTTTTTTCGTCTGCTCCTGATTCACAACAATTTAAGAAAAAAAATTCAGAAAAGCAATTTTAATCTTACATTTCTTCATATATGTCCTCTATGATGTGCAAAATGCCACAAGGACAAGTTCAATTACAGATATTCTGACAATAGTAAATGTTTTTTAGACCAATCAGGTGAAACTGAATAATTTCATGACGCACCTGACCATCTCAAACTGCACACCTGTGCACCACGGCACACTGGTTGATAAACACCGTAATAGACCATTAAATTGGTTGACAACGTAAGGCATGTGATCAGATAATGCAAGATCTCACAAAATGTGAAAACAAGAACAACATTTTGTGAACATGCAGCCTCAGGCTTTAACAAAGAGTTGATCTTGTTAAAAGGCAGCAGTCCTTCTGTGAGTCCTGCCAACTTAAATCTGAAAACTGAACCTTGATAGGTTGATGTAAATGGTCAGAGTCTTGTTTTGGACACTGCTTGGACATTTAGGAAACATTTCCACAAAAATTAGTTTTGTTTAATTCTTAAATGAACCGTAAGATCACGGGATTTTGCAGTCCATACAGTCACCTCTCCATTTTTTGCCCATCAACCAAATAAAAAAAAAAGGGTATGGGCTCCTTTTTTTGACTTTAAAACTTCAATCCTTTTATAGATTGTACATTTTTAGCAAACAAGTTTTTCGATATTCTCCAAATGGGTCATTTCTGTAAGATTTGGAAATGTGGTAGAATCTATCCCGAAAAAATTAAGACACTGAATCCCTACAACAATAGATCTTGTTGTCAAATTAAATAATAACTGTTGACTTTAAAAAACAGAGTAATGCATTTTTAGATTATTCATTTTCTTTTCATTTACCCTCAAATCTACTACTCGTCTGCTCCAATAACTTACCTCAAAGACAGCTTCAAAAAGGGATGTTTTTCCAAAATGGAATTAACCTTTAATTTGCAAAATAAAAGATGCTGACTACAGTGATAAACTTACAGTGGGGTCAGAGTCAGGATGGTTCAGGTACTCTATCAGGAGGGTGAAAACCTCAACCAGCATGACTGACACTTCTGAAACACACTCAAAACCAAAAAACTTGAATCAACAACACACCAGACTTCAAATATCTGGTACTAGTCCAAAATAACTCAAACTTATATAACACTTTAACTATTAGCATACAATTTATTTGTAGTTTTAAACAGATTTAGAGCACGCTTTGCTGTACGATCACGCAGACCCTATATTTGTCAGAATGGCAGGCGACTGTCAGAGAGGTTTACCTGAGCTGCTGCTGAGTGCTGAAAGAGCCTCCAGGGCACATTTCTGAACTTTCCCACTCCCAGTCACATTTCTAAAAACTGCAACACAGCCATTCAACGAGGGAGGAGAAAGGCCCCTGCACAGCCTCAACAATGCCAACACTGCAGCCACGACTACAGCAGGAGGACAGGGCCGGCAGTCAGGAGCCTGAGAGAGAAAAAGAGGCTTTTTCGGAACATTTCAAAGCATTAGAGACATACAGTTCTGTGTTAAACTCACCATGAGCGTGATCTTTGGGATGTGTTTTAGGCTGATGCAAATCATGGAAATGCAGGAGATTTTACTTTGAAGCTGCTCCATCATCAACAAACGATGCTCCTTCACTGCAGGAGCAAAAAAATAAAAACAGTCAGTCAAACTGCATGCTAATCCTACAAAGGAATACAGTAAATGTGTGTTTTACCTGTGGAGTTTCCCTCTAACAAAGTAAGACCAGTGATAATCTCCATGGGAAGCAAGAGAATACATGCAGACTGCGCCATGTGGATTTGGTTGCTGCACAGAGAACCACAGCAAAAAATAAATAAAAATAATTAAACCCCCTGTGGGGGGAAACCCCTGCATGTATACGAGCCAGGATTCCCTGGTGAAGTTCAACCAGCAACTCAAAGCAGAATGCATTGCCGTGCTGTGAACAGATGCTTACTCGTGGCCGCTGCAGAGAAAAGCAGCTGCAGCGTGGATCCGGTCAAATGGCTTTCTCTGGTTTAACATGACTGACAAAAGATGACAGAGGATTGGATCAGGGACCTTTTCATCACCTCTAATGGAGCTGAAAGGAGAGAAAAAAAACCATTAAAATGTAGATTTTTCCATAGAGAGACAGTTTGATCAAATGTTTTCTTTTAGTATGTCATCTTTATAGTGAATGTATAGTAAACTACTTATTGTTTCACAGGTTTCTGATAAAACAAAGTTGCATAATCCATCAATAAATATTTTTAGAGTTCATCTTAGTACATAGAACTGGCCAAAATTGCAACCTATTTTATACAAACATACATTTAATTCATGCCTGTTTACAGAAATGTAACTTGTGTTGGTTCTGCTTTATCATATTTAGTTTTTTCTGTTTTGTGTTCACACAAACCAAAACCAAATTTCTCTGAGAGACAGGTAGTACTGACGCAAAAGATCTGTACCTATATGCAGCTAGAATAACATCCATCAGTGGACGAGTGAGTTGGCTGTAGTTTAAGGCCACCAGTTCCTCCAAAGGTTCCCTGAGAAAGAGCAGTAGCTTGTCCCGAAGTGAAGGTCCAGCCTGGCTGAGAATTAGGGCTAGCAGCTTCAGGATCTGCTGACTTTGATGAAGCTGTGATGATTCTTTGGGCAGCATCCGTGTCTTGAGGTACTCTAAGATTTCTGTGACAACAGCAGCAACGTCCTGGTCTGCTTCAATGACCGCTGGGCGCATCAAGCCTGTGATGGAGGAGCTTGAACTCTTGTCATCGACTTCTTTTCCATTGAAGCCGGACAAAAGAGGGTGGGAGAGCATCAGGACGTGAGCGAGCATCTGACTGGCAGCTGAAGCCACAAATAAGCTTGTGTCTGTCTGGAGCTGAAGGAGGGGCTTGATGGAGTCTAAGGAAAGAAGCATTAAAGGGAGATGATGACACTACCAGAAGTACAAGATGGTATCAAGTTATAAGATCTGTAGTTCCAACTGTTTCCTGCTGCAACATGACGCAGTATAGTTATATCAACTATATATGATAACTGGATTGAGTTCACAGGAAGTACCCACTGGCTCCAAGGAGCCAAAATCCCACAATTGTCTATTGAAAAATAAACAGCTATTGGACATTTTTTGGCGTATAAGGCGCGTTTTATTTTTTATTTTTTTTGCATAATTGGCCGGGGATGTGACTTCTACGTGATTTTTTTTAACCCTTGTTTTAACCCTTGTGCCTAGGATAGCACAAGGGTTAAATAAATATGCTTGTGTATTTCTTCTTTTTCCACTAACAGCCACTAGAGGGCAGTGTAGGTGTGTATCAGTATTTGCTACTGACAGCAACGCTAAAGAAGTAGGGCCGCTCAGTCTACGGCGGGCTTGGGCAGAATTATTCCAAAGTGACACAGATAATGAAGAATTCAACAGATTTAGTGATTTTAAGTGATATAGTGAGTTTAGTTGATTTTTTAGTGCGCTCTTTATGTTATGGTTATCTGAACGATTGTTCAATATACTAGATTATTCAATTCCTCCAATGTCTCATGAAGCTACGTGTTACAGTAGTGAAGCGTGTGCATATTTTCAGTCTATTTTTGTTGTCTATTTCATCCCTATGATTTGTCTTTCAGGATGAAATTTCAGTTCTTGGTCGCGTATTTTGTAAAATAAATTTCTCCCAAAAAAGTGCAACTTCTACTCTAGTGCAACTTATATGTGAATTTGTTATTATTATCTTATAGTATCTTATTTACTATGCACCAGAGTGACTTTTAGCCCAAAAATTGTCACGGTCATTACATGTTTGGAAGAGAGCTCAGCTTTTATGACGAGTTACCTGCTTGAACAAAGAAACTGAAAGCCTGTCTGTGCTGCAGCATTGTGCTGAAGCCCTGAATCCAGCCGATGCGGACGCAAGGATCATCCCAAAGTCCATCTTCACGCCAGTGCTGAGGGTTAAAGGCGAGGTCCAGGACAGAGTTCGCCTGTGGGGGCGAGAGCATCATCATCATTATCAGTGTTGTGGATGGCTGTGTGATGTTGGTGAAATGCAGGAGATATGAGGCCTACCTGGAGAGCTCTGAAGCCATCCTCAGCAGCAGCCACTAAACCAGTGAGTTTGAGGGCAAAGGAGATGATGCTGGACTCTGCAGCTCTGCTGGAAACTACAGTTGATATGAAGCCCTGCAGACATGGGTTGACCTCCAGCAGAGACACGCCTTCAACAGGAGGAGACACAGTCAAAGAGTGTGATAACAGAAACATTCAAGACCCACTCCAGTGAAAATAGTGTTTTGGGGTTTTTTAACGTGTTGTTGTAGTAATTTTCTTATGATGGAACACATATATAAACAAAAGAAAACTAAAATGGCATTTTTTGAGTATATCTTTATTCAAATCGTTGTGAATCAGGAGCACACAAAATGTCGTTAGAGAAAGCTATCTTTTGAAACACAGTAAGTGAGATGGGTGGGCTACAAGCTCCCTGCTCTGCTCCATTGATGCATCCACATGCAGACAAAGAAATCCATGTCTATCTGGATCAAAATTGTATGCCTGGAAATGGATAGCTTTAATATTGCTCGCTATTATTGTTTCACAGATAATGTTAGGTTGGGGTTGTGAGGGGCTGTAAGCCACCAGAAGAGAGTGTTAACAAAGGGATGATGGGAAATCAGCAGAAGCTTACTTCCGCCAACTCAGATGCAAATTTCTAAGAGGTTTTGCTGCTTTGCAGAAACTATGTCCTTAAAAAAATAACAGTTTCCTTTAAAATTGTTACCAAAAAAGGCATAATCATAATTGAAAGACCACTGGGAAGTATTTTACAACTGATCAAAAGATGATTTTAATGGGACCTGAACTTCTACTTCTCTTCATAAATAATTATTAAATGTACTTCAATTTTAAATTTCAAATATTTCCAGGAATTTATGTGCAAATTATATCCCGGCCAAATTGAATTCACATAAACAAAGAAAACTGCGCCAGACTGGCTGGGAAGAACTCGTAGTATGGGGAACAGCTCCCAGAACTAACCCGATTTGCTGAATGTTGTGAACCAGTCCAGCAGTTTTTCCAGGCTTGTATCATCGGGCAAAGAGCTTCTCGGGGCCGCCAGAACGTCACAGACCCGCGGCAGGAGAGACACACAGTCTCCATCCATACTGAAGAATGGCCGGGAAAACCCAACATACACCAAGTTTGGAGCTCACGTCACGATAACTAACTCAAACCTTCGAATCGTCGATATTGAAATTCATCAAAAGCGAAAATCATATAGCTAAACCAAAAAACCTTTATAAAAGTAAATGGATAAAAAGTGAATTACTTTCATGTGGCAATTTTGTAGTCAGTATTTGAGACATATTGCGAGTAACTCTAAAAAAGAAGTAGTTTTCAACAATTTACTGGCAGGTGACTCCCCTTATGTTGCTAGCAAAAGTAGCTTCTACTACCGTTCGATCTGTATTCATCTCGATGCAGTAAATCTAATTGAGCATTCGTTGTTGTCGCTCCTCCATTTGTTTTACAACTTTGCGATTTCACGATGGTCCGTAAACGCGCCTCTGACCCGCTTCCGGCGTCACGTTTCCGCCTCTTCGTCCATTTTCGCACATGGTGCCTCACCGGTCGTTCGTTGTTAGCCTCTCATTTTCCGGGATTTTGCGCCTCTGTAAAGGTTTTTCAGAACCGCAGTCCCATTAAATGCGAAATACAGTTGATATGGTGGACGACCCAGAGTATGAGGAGGAGGAGGAGCCTTCCTTCAGCGACCCGGAGGACTTCGTAGATGATGTCGAGGATGAGGGTAAGCGCTAGCAGGAAAAGCGCCGGCTGTAGGCCTATTGCTAACTGCTAGCTAAAAAGCTAGACGGACCGTTGCTTTTGACATATTTGCAGATGCTGTCAGTTTGACATTTTCTTTAGGCGAAAGAATGGACTAGTTAAGCCGTATTAGTCTCGACAGAGTTAATTGGAAGGTTTTATCAACCAAGAAACACACGAACAATCGGTTTTCTTGTCTATCATGATCATGAACGCCGTTCATTCAGTCATCATACCAGATGCTATACCGTCAGTTTTTAAGTCGATGAGTTAAAGGGGAAATTAGCATCTTTAGTTGTCTTTTAAGTCAATTTGACAAATATATAAATTGATGAATTTACGTCACTACTCTTGTCTTGTTGTGACATTTTGAAAGGTTTGAATTAAATATGCTCTTTTGTTATTTCACAATATACTTCATGGCATTAACAAAGCTCACATTTTTTTTTAACCACATAGAGACACAGCATCCAAATGGATTTCATATAATCTAGACTACTTAAAATTGTCTGGAGGATTATTTAAACTGAACTTGGGTGATTACATTTGCAGAAGTAATTTACAGATTAACCAAAGAACCTACCTCTTAAAGGAAGAAGTGAAGCAGATAGATCAGGGGTCTGCAAGCTTTAGTGCTGAAAGAAGCACATGATGGTCCAGTTTATTTTACACCAAAACCCAGTGAGAGCCTCACTTTTCTGTTTATTTTCTGTTTATGTTAAAAGAAAAAGAAGAAAAAAATCACATTTTTTGTGGCCATCAAGCCATTCATTCATAAAAAGTAGCTTTAAAAATTGGAATAATATAATTATAACAGTGTTACATTACTATTATATACCTTTTGACAGCAGCGCATACAAATTCCTTTCAAAATAAAATGCATCCGGTATAAAGTAAGATCTTGCTGCAAATGTACTGAAAGAACTTTGTCTTTGAACAGCAACTAAACAAAAGGTAAGAATATGAGTTTAAACTAATTCCAATTATAAACCACTCTGACAATAGATCCAACCCTTTGCCATTATTTTGGTTTGTTTTCTGATGTTTGCTATTTAGGGGAATGGTAAACCTTCCAGTGGCTGTTGATTTAGTTTAATATCACCATTGGTTAAAAAATGTATAAGTGAATTTTTATTTATGTAAGATTACCACAGTTTAAAAATCTAATAATAAATGAAAACACTTAAATATCAAGTCTATTATTTATTCAAATTGTTCTTCAAAGCCACAGAGCCACAATCGAGGGACAAAATGAAGCATTTTCTGTTAACCTAAACTTGTAAAAGACATTCCTAGTGATATGAAATCATTAATATATATATTTTAAAGTAATTTGTATTAAAGTAAACTATAAAACACTGTAAAAAGTTTCATTTTTTAAAATGCTCTCAACTCTGCGCTCTTCACTTTCCAGAGCTCCTTGAAGACATCTTGCGTGAGAAGCCTCAGGAAACGGACGGCATAGACTCTGTGGTGGTGGTGGACAACGTTCCTCAGGTGGGGCCGGAGCGGCTGGAGAAACTCAAGAACGTCATTCACAAGATCTTCTCCAAGTTCGGCAAGATCACAACTGAATTTTATCCCGAAGCTGATGGCACGACCAAAGGGTAAAGGCCTCCGTTCTCTTATGTAGCTGTAGTTGCAGACTTGGAGTTGATGTGCTTACATGCAGTAACTTTTTTTTTTGTCCGCGTAGATACATCTTCTTGGAATATTCCTCTCCTAACCAGGCCTTGGAGGCGGTGAAAAATGCGGATGGATACAAACTTGACAAACAGCATACATTCAGGGTCAACCTCTTCACTGACTTTGACAAGTATGTTTGCAGGATCACAGCACTTCAGTTCCTGCAAATTATGTGATGTATTTAAGTGAGTAATTCCTGCCTTTTTTTTTCAGGTACATGAACATCAGTGATGAGTGGGACCCTCCAGCAAAGCAGCCCTTCAAAGACTTTGTGAGTGTGACTTTTGGTTAAGTGTAATTTATCAGTTTTGTTTCCCTAAGAATTGCGATGTGACGGCAGGATTCTAAAATGTTCATTTGACCAAAGGGGAATATGCGTCACTGGATAGAGGATCCAGACTGTCGTGACCAGTACAGTGTGATCTACGAGGCTGGAGAGAGGACTGCCATTTTCGCAAATGACGCCAAAGAGCCAATTCTGGCTGAAGAAAGGGCGGCAAGTTACTTTTTATATTACCGTTAAATTGGACGTAGCCAAATAAGTGGTTCTTAATACCCATGTTTATTCAGAATAGTATGAGAAATGTAATAGATTTTCTTTCTGTTGGGATGCAGCGTTGGACAGAGACCTACGTTCGATGGTCTCCTAAAGGCACCTACCTGGCCACCTTTCACCAACGTGGCATTGCATTGTGGGGCGGTGAGAAGTTCAAGCAGATTCAGAGATTCAGCCACCAGGGCGTGTCCCTCATCGACTTCTCACCATGTGAGAGGTAATCCAAAACGTGCCTTCTTTAGGTTTCATCCCGAAAAAGCTCATTCTGAGGAGGAGCAGAGCTCATCTCTGTGTTGGGGATCATTTAAAATGAAACACCTGAGTTTTCCCAAAGTTCACGTGTGCTTCCAATGTGCAGGTATGTTGTGACCTTCAGTCCCTTGATGGACACTAAGGAGGACCCTCAGGCCATCATCATCTGGGACATTCTGACTGGACAGAAGAAGAGAGGCTTCCACTGCGAGAGCTCAGCACACTGGCCAATATTCAAGTCAGCACTTGACCTCTGATTGTGTCTGAATTTGAGCAGACATGCCAGACTTCTATCATATTTAAGTGACACGTCTGTTGCATTCAGGTGGAGCCACGACGGGAAGTTTTTTGCTAGAATGACTCAAGACACTTTGAGCATCTATGAAACTCCAGTAAGCAAAGCTAAAAAATGAATGTAAATAGTTTTAATTGTTGCTTAAAACACAGTCTGTCTTGTTTTTCAGTCAATGGGTTTGCTGGACAAGAAGAGTCTGAAGATTAATGGGATCAAGTGAGTTTTTCTGTAAGTGTTGGTGACTGGTTTTGTGTTTGGATCTTAATAACTGTGTGTGTGTGTCCATCTTTCAGGGACTTCTCGTGGTCTCCTGGTGACAACATCATAGCTTTCTGGGTACCCGAGGACAAGGACATCCCGGCAAGAGTGACTCTGATGCAGATGCCTTCCCGTCAGGAGATCCGGGTCCGTAACCTCTTCAATGTTGTCGACTGCAAACTGCACTGGCAGAGAAACGGGGATTATCTGTGTGTGAAGGTGGACAGAACGCCCAAAGGGACTCAGGTAACCAAAAAACGGTTGACTTTCACCTCTCGTAGTGAGGAAAGGAGAAGTCTCATATTATTGTTGGTTTCAGGGTGTTGTGACCAACTTTGAAATCTTCAGAATGAGGGAGAAGCAGGTTCCTGTTGATGTGGTGGAGATGAAGGGTGAGAGTTTATTTTGTGCCTTACGTCAGCTGCTGGCAATTCTTCCACAAGAAAGTAGTCCCATGTGGTCCTGTGATGTTTTTTTCTTTAGAAAGCATCATAGCCTTTGCCTGGGAGCCAAACGGCAGCAAGTTTGCCGTTCTGCATGGAGAGTCTCCAAGGATCAACGCCTCTTTCTATCACGTCAAAAACAACGGCAAAATTGAGCTCATCAGTAAGTCTTGCTTTTAGGCTATAGAGATTTTTGGTTCTTATTGACGTCCATTAGCACAAAATGTTGACTTTTTTTGTGTGTTTTGCTTTTTATAGAGATGTTTGACAAGCAGCAGGCCAACAGCATTTTCTGGAGTCCTCAGGGTCAGTTTATGGTGCTGGCAGGTCTCAGGAGGTCAGTAGTGTTTTTGTTAGAAATAAGAAATAATCAGCCAATGAAAAACTTTACCAATTTTTCTGATATCTTGTGTGAGAGCTAAGCTCCTGATTCAAGTGCTGTTCTTAGGCTGTTAGTTTGTCTTCCTCAACTTTTGGTTTTGTGTGTGTGTGTGTGTGTGTGTGCAGCATGAATGGAGCTCTTGCCTTTGTAGACACATCCGACTGTACCATGATGAACATAGCAGAGCACTACATGGCTTCAGATGTGGAGTGGGACCCAACTGGTCGCTACGTCGTCACATCCGTCTCCTGGTGGAGCCACAAGGTGCGTTTGGATTTAACACCATTCCACGCGTTTTAACCGGAAAGCAAAAAAATCTCACACTCGCATAATTTTCTACTCATCCAGGTGGACAATGCATACTGGGTGTGGACATTCCAGGGTCGACTCCTTCAGAAAAACAACAAGGACCGCTTCTGCCAGCTACTGTGGAGACCCCGACCTCCCACTCTGCTGAGTGCAGATCAGATCAAGGTAACTTTTATCTGTAGCGTCTGTAGGGTAGTACAGAACAGTCGACTGACTCTTTTCCCTTCTTCTGCAGATGATCAAGAAGGATCTGAAGAAATACTCAAAGACCTTTGAGCAGAAAGATCGTCTGAGTCAGTCTAAGGCTTCAAAGGTTCGACATCTTACCCGTTTTTTTCCTCCACTCCCTCATTGTGCTGTGTGATCATGCATGTGTACGCTCCATAAGATTCACATGGTGTTTGTTTCTATAGGAACTGGTGGACAAGCGAAGAACCATGCTTGAAGACTACCGTCGCTACCGAGAGGAAGCCCTCAAGAACTATCAGGAACAGAAGAGCATGCGCCTGGAGCTCAGAGGAGGTGGGGCTTTGCATTACAATGTATGGGCTTGTTTGCATTTTTGTCTTAATGGATAACATTTGTTTTCTTTTCCGTTTGGTGCAGGAGTGGACACGGACGAGCTGGACAGCAATGTGGATGACTGGGAGGAGGAGACCATTGAGTTTTTTTGCGACGAAAAAATCATTGCCCTCGACGATCTGTAGTCCCCCACGCAGGTGACTTTTGTTGTTTTGGTTTATACACACGTGGACAGAAATGTTAGCGCACCACATTCACTGACACAACTGTATAAAATGTATTCAAGCATTTAGCTCTGGGCATTGATCATTTTAATAGTGTGAAGTTTTTTTCCGGTGTTATAGGAAGGTTCTAATGATTCATTTAAAGGCAAATGCATTTTTTCTACTCATTATGTTAAAAAAAAACACAGTAGCAGTTAAATAATATAATAAAGAAATAATCTACAGAACTGGGCATTTGAATCCTGAATGCGCGTTTAACCCATGGTGTTCATACTGCACCAGCAGGGATGGACTTCTTCTTTTTCTGTTTGCTAGCACATGTACTCGCAGATGGAAGAGGCTTGGTGTGTAATGTCAAAGCCGTGCAAATCTCCCAACTTTTGCTCCAGGCATTTTTGTTCACAGCTCTACTTTACAAAGACTTTGTGTCATAGACTTCCAGCCGGGAACAAACCACAGTTATTAATTTCACCTCCATGAGTAATTTTCAAACAGTTTGAATAGTTGCCACTTCCGTGAATGAAATGGGACGTCATCCATTCGTCACTGTCAAATCCAAGTCCCTGATTGGTCGAAGTTTGACCTGGTTCAACCGTTCAATGGTTGGCAGTGGGCCAAAGCAGTCAGCTGGATGTGTTTCCATTAAAATCTTTTGGAGATTTCTCAGTCAACAATAAAAAAAAGTGTTAGTTCAGTTTAAGATGAAATAAAAAGCTGTGATTGATGTAAAACCTGACTAAAAATCAGAAAGCAGCTGTTCCCAGGTGTTACAGTGTAGTGAAGGCAGCATACTATGCAAGCCTTCATGTTTGGACCACAGCAGGAGGACAGGACTCTGAAGCAACAATTCAGAGTCAGACTTTTCCTCTCTGCGTTGGGTATACATATGAAATTCTTGAATCTTTGGGTTTGGGGTTAATCTCGTGGTCTTCAAATGTTTATCGACTTTTTTTTTTCTTATGAACGTATTAATCCAGAGACCACAGGCAGTGTCGCCATCGCTAGAGAGAGGTGACGGCAAAAAAAGTCTGTTTTTCAGTAATTACCGTTGTCAATCAAGTTACTTCAGCGATAATTCTGTGTTAGTCTAATTCCAACGGGTTTCAATAGCTTTGTCTGTAAATGTAGCCTAGTGGGGATTTGGTAGATTGCAGTCATCATTGAAACCAGACTGCCTGAAGTTCTCACACAGAACTGTTGATTCTTGCAGTTCATCCGTTTTCGTGTGGAAGGAGGAGCGAGGACCTGCGTCATTGATTGGAGAGGGACAGTGACCACGCCGTCAATCTTGGTTCATTTTAGACTTCAGTTCTCAGATCAAGTGTCATCGTCACCACAGCACACCTCAGATCATCAGCCTCATTGAGAGACAAGGGAGGACACTGAATAACCTTTTTTTTTCCTTTGTATTCTTACATCTTCCACCCCAGCTCTCTTCAGGAGAGAGGATCGTAACATTTAGTAATAAAGTTTTTCTATTCATTGGTTGGACTTTCTGATTCCGAACCTTATTTTGGACATTTATGCCTCCTAGTTTATTATTTTCTTTCTTCTTCTTGCTCTCAAGCAGCATCACTATGCTGGCGTGTTTCAAGGCAGCACAAAGTGTCCTACCAGTGCAGAGTGGACGGATGCAGTCCAAACAAGTAGCCTTGTCAAGAAGTGTGCTGTCATGCCATTATAGTGGCCTGTATCCTCCTCCTTTCAGACTAGGCTTTCACACGGAGGAGGAGTGCGCAGTCATCGGGATAACTTTAAATAAACATTCAAGCCCAACTTTGAATTTGACTGTTTTCTTTATTTAAAATGCTATTGTTTTAATGGTTGTAACATCCAGGAACCAAGTCACTATCTCAAATGTTTAAGAAGGAAGTTAAAAATCAAATTTGTAATTGAACAAACTTGATCTGTTGTTTCGAATTAAACCTAAAAGTTAAGAAGCTTTGATTTCAACACAAAAATCTGTCATTTCCATCAGACTTAACAATAGAGGGAAAAAACGCCTCCCAAGGATTAGAATACATAGACTGGGAAGTTTTTGACGAAAGTGTCAGTACAGTACTTTAGAATTATGATGCTAGGTTTTTAAAATGCTCATCTATAAACCTGATAAGTTTCTCTTTCTTAGAAACTGGAGACCAATAACTTTTATGTGGTACTCATTACAAATGTTTAGTTTCCAGGCTTGAGTTCTAACATGAGAGAAACAGTTTGCTGTTATTAAATCAAAGCATATTTACAATCTGTCATTTATTAGGCCTGCCAAAAATATCCTGCCTTCTGTCAGTCAGTTTTTTTTAAAGGCTGACACTTTGCAGAATTACTTTTTTGTTTGAAAAACTTTGGAAAAGTGAAATGTTTTTTGTTGAAAGTCTCCTGCTGAATGAATATAAAATACCATAACAGTTGAACTTTTTCTTTCTTTCATAACAGTTGAACAGTGTTTTTTCACGTGGCAGTGTCCTTTGTCACCGCGCGCTCCCCCTTTTGTGTGACTCTGTAGCGCCCTCTGGAGGCACCATAGAGACATTACGCCGCCTAACTTTGGCTTAGCGCGCCGTCGTTTCACACAGACGAGGCTTCTGTGAGACCGGACTGCCGCAGCATTACGGCTCCCGCCGGGTCTCACCATCACCGAGTGAACCCGCCATGGCTCTTCTCTGCAAGGTAATATAAATAATAAAATGAAAACGTCAAATCTTCTCCCGCCGTCCGTCACTGTGATTCATCTATTGTTCAGAGGAAGCGGCCGGTGTGCTGCGGTGTCAGGATCACGGGGCGTTGTGTCCCATTCGGCGAGAAAAACCGTCAGTGTCCAGAGCGGCCCGTCAAAGGCACATTGTAGTCCCGGGAACCGGACCACCGCAGCTTGTGTCTGAGGACGGAGACGAGCCGCGAACACAATAGACTGGTTTGAAAAAAGAAAGAGTAACCCACACTGATGAATGAAATAGATCGATATTAGTTAAAAATGAGTTTCTTATATTCTAAAATTAACTGGAAGTGCTCTGTCTAAATATATGCACGTGCGCGTGTGAGCGTGCGCACAGCGCGTGGCAAAGAAGAAGAGTTGGCAGATTGGAAATGGTTCAGTCTACACGGAGAGGAAGGAAAACCCAGCAATTTTCCTCCTGCACAGATTCCAGTCTAAGCTGCGCTTGTTTTCCTTTGTCAGGCTGGATTTTTGTAGGTTTATTCTCAGCCTCATATCGCAGCAAAAGCCTCTTTTATGGGAACAGTGTTCGGTGAGAAATGTCCTCCTCCCCCTGAAGCCCCGTTTGTTCACAGCTCCGTGTGAGCGGTGGGGTTCCCACGGCCCCTCAGTGTCTCAGCACCTTACAAACGCAGCCATGCGTGGCTTTAATGCGGCGTCGGTAATTATGTCGATATTAAAACATGTTACTGGAATGTACAGCCATGGACATGACTTAAATAAATAAACAAATTAATAAAGTAAAAATGAATATTAAAAATAATATTAATATCTTTACCCTAAAATAAAAAATTTGTAGCCAGTGTAATATTTTGTGGGCACAAATTAGTAAAGTGTTTTTAACTACTAAAAATTTGTGGCTGCAAATTACTTTTTTTTGTTATAACAAAGTCATTTGTGCAAACAAAGCAATAATTTGTGCCCAAAAGGAATTTGTGTCTATAAAAGCTAATTTGTGCTTGCAAAATACTAATTTGTGTGTAAAATGCTGTTCTGTGGAGACAAACACAAATTCATCTACGCAAATTCATGTACACAAAATGCTAATTTGTGTCCACAAAATATTTAATCCTGTGCACAAAATGCTACTTTCTATGCAAAATGCTGTTTTGTGGAGACTGAACATAAATTCATGTGCACAAAATGCTAATTTGTGCCCACAAAAAACTAAATCGTGTGCACAAAAAGCTAATTCATGTGCACAAAATACAAGTTTGTGTGCACCAAATGGTAGTTCATGTGCACAAAATAGCAATTCATCTGCACAAAAGGCTAACTCACATGGACAAAATAATAATTCATGTGCACAAAATGCTACTTTCTGTGCAAAATGCTGTTTTGTGGAGACCAAACATAAATTCCTGTGCACAAAATGCTAATTTGTGCACACAAAATACTAAATCGTGTGCATAAAATGCTAATTCATGCACACAAAAATAATAATTGATGTGCACAAATTAGCAATTCATCTGCACAAAAGGCTGATTTATGTGCACAAAATGCTGATTCGTGTGAACATAATAGCTTTTTATGTGCACAAAATGCTACCTCGTATGCACAAAATACTATTTCCGGAGCACACAAATCAAATTTATGTACACAAAATACTAATTTGTGTGCACAAAATAGCAATTCATTTGCACAATAGGCTAACTCATATGGATAAAATACTAATTTCCGTGCACAAAATGCTAATTCGTGTGCAAAAAAACAAACAAATTAATGTGCACAAATAACAAAAATTTACATAGCGCAAAATGCTAATTTGTTTGGGCAAAATGCTGATTTGTGTGCACAAATAGTTATTTGTGTGTACAATTACTAAATTGTCCGCACAATATACTAATTTGTGGCCACAAGGCTGCCTATGACAGAAATATATTTTCTCTGCCAGTTAATTCACCCGTCGTAGATACAAAACGGTGTAATTGAATTGCATTTTGTACCATCACTATGTTAAAGCAACATGAAAAATAAATAATTATATGCCTAAATATTTCATATTTTTCCAAGAAAAAATATATTTATCAACACGTGTCTCGATTAGTCGACTTAATCAATGAATCAGTATTTATTACTAAAATCTGAGGCAATTTGCTAATAAAACTTTCCTATACCATTGTACAGTTGTTTCAAAATGAAATAAATTGATTATATCAAAAATGGAAAATACCATTTGGCTTGAGGCATGGTAGATTAATTTTACTATAATGTAAAACGTTCAAGTTCCATCAAAACAAACAGGGTGAGATAAAAAAACAAACAATAAAATACAGGTAAATAAAAAGTAATATATAGTATAAAATAGCACTTTAAAAATGGCTAAAAAAGCCTAATTGGTTCTAAAAAACTGACCTTTAAATCCTCAAATATCTGGGTTTTTTTTTTTTTGAACTACAAAACACTAAAAATAAAGTGCAATGTGATCAAAGTGGCTCTGACTGTTATTTTTTCCGGTGACTTTTCTTCTGATACTTCTTTGTCTGCAGAAAAAAAAGTCAATGGGGAGGGCTTCATTACATTTCCTCTTTCTTTCAGATGCAGCTGCTCAGCAGGAAGTTTCTCCTCCTATGATGTTACGTCGTTATGGGCCAGAGACAAGCACACACTTCTCCTTTTTGCTGGTTCACTTGATGCAGAGAAACCATGGGAACATGGCGCAGTCTACGAGTGGCGTTCATCCTGGGCTCTCTGTTCATGCTCCTGTTAATCATTGCGTACTGGGATGACATCGGGGGCTTCAGTCTCTATCCGTTCCAGGATCTGAAGCACGACTCTCTTCACTCTGACTGCGGCTCCCAGAGGCTTTCCTCAGACGCTGCTCTGTCTGCGTCCACCATCGGAGCACGGAGCGGCCCTTCTGTCTCACTTCCTATCACTTCTAGGATTCCACTTTCCCCAGAAGACACAGCTCAGACACACCCAGAAGAGGAGCAAAAGAAACCTCCATGGGAGAACGCGAGGAAGGAAGGAGGAAGGAATCGTGTGCTGGCTGGAGACGGGGATCAGGATGTGAGGAAGCAGATGATCGCAGATGTGTGCTCAGGAAAAACCAATGTGGAATTCCCTGGAAGAACTCGAGTGATTGAGCAGATTCCTTACAGAGAACTGGACCACCTGATAGTGGATGACACCCACCAGATAATCTACTGCTATGTTCCCAAGGTAAGGCTCTTCTCACACGTTTCATCTGCTCTACACACTGCAAAAAACAGGCCCCTTAGAAATAAGGCAAACATTCTCACCCTGTTGGCAGATTTTCCTGAAAAAACGCTCCTACCAAAAACTTTCTAGTCACAAAGACACATTTTCTCAAATTAAGAGTATTTTGCTATTGAAAAACGTTCTTAATACCTTTTTTTTCTTAAAAGACAGAAAGTGAGACAGTTTTTCTGGAGTCAGGGGTCTTTTTACGTTCTTTAGATCCAGTTTTTGATCACTATAGTGATGATGACACTAATACAAAACTATAAAAAAAAACAATCACAGCAATACACTGTTTTGTCTGCTAACTTCTACATACGTTCCACACGTATCTGTTCTTCCTGTTGTCTGTCGTCTTACCTTTTCCCATTTAATCCTTTCAATTTTGTTTTCTAATCAGGTTGCTTGCACCAACTGGAAGAAAGTCTTGGTGGTTCTGTCTCAGGCTCTCATCTCACCATCCTCAGGAAAGCCTTACATCGACCCGGAGGCTGTTCCTGCTGAACTAGTACACAACTCCTCACTTCACCTCACCTTTGCCAAGTACGACACACACACACACACGCACAATTGGCAATTGGGGAGAAATTTTCCGACATGACTCACTTTAATATGGGTTTCATTGTCTGCAAACAAAAGCAGGATAAAAAAAGAAGCACAAGGACAAAAACAGCACCACAGCCGAATGAATATACTAAGAATATCTTCCTATTTTTCATTTTTATTTATTTACATTTGGTACAATTCAAGAATTCACTCCCTCACTGATTTCTGGTTTGTTTTGTGTGATGAATTTCTCAGTTTCTTTGTCTTTTTTTACGCGCTCAAGTCTCTGGCACATTTAAAGACTTTTCTTATCATTTAGAGGAAAAAATGCAAAGAAAAAAACTGTTAGAACTTTCATTTTCTGTCAGCATCTAAGACAGCAAAATTATAAAGAGACAAATAAACAAAGAAATAACTAACTTTTGTTTGATGAGAGCACTGCGCTTAGGGAAGGTAATTCACAAGGGAAATTCCGTGTTTCAAAATCAAGGCTGAAGATTTCCCCCAAAGCCAAAAATAAAATTTCGTGAGGGGAGGTAGCTGCACAGTGGTGTAGTGGTTAGCGCTCTTGCCTAACAGTGAGAAGGCCCTGATTCAAATCCCAGCTGGGACCTTTCTGTGTGTTTTCTGCTTGTTCTCCTCGTTCATGTGTGGGTTCTTTCAGCGACTCTTGCTTCCTCTTTCTGTCCAAAGACATGATTCATAGGTTCATTGGCGTTTCTTAATTGCTCCCAAGTGTGAATGTGTAGTAGTGTGATCCTGGGACAGACTTACGACCTGTTCCGTGTACCCCAACAGTAGCTGGGATAGGCTCCAGCAACCCAGTGACCCAAAAACAGGTTCAGCAGGTTCTGAGATGGATTAATAGACAGAAAATGGGAGGAAAGTCTGATAAAGAAAATTGTTAAAGATAAAAATAAATAGATAATTGTGAATCAACCTGTAAGTATTGTAAGCTTATAGTTTTCAGAAGGGAATAAACATTTTATTATTTAGCATACCGGTAGTCTTTTTTCACCCAAGACCCACTCCGATGATAACTGTGTTCGTAACATAGCATCTTAGCATTTTTTTGATTTTGGTGGAGGTATATTAAGAAAATTAATCTTAATATTTTCCTTTTTGAGTATTTCTTTATTTAAATCATTGAGGATTAGAGGCAGACAAAAAAAAGTCGTTTAAAAAAGATCTTATTTGTGACGTAGAAAATACTCTCCCTGCTCTGAGCTCTCAGCAGTAGGGAGGGGAAGGGGGGGATGGGGCTGCTCCACGCCAACAGTCTTGCCCACAACTCAGAGATGAATTTCCAATGAACCTCTGCTGCCCTGGAGAATCCACGTTTCAGAAAACGGCACAGGTTTTTTTTTTTAGTTTTGCTAAAAGGGCATAATCATATTTGAAAAACCGCTGGGATGCTTTTATAATAGATCAAAAGATGATCAGAAGGGGTTTTTAAGCTAGTTGAATTATTGACGTTAAGATACTTGATCCTTGAGACAAGTGTCTCCCATCATATTTTACCTGGATATCTCCATTTCTCTGTGAGCTTCTTATTGAGTTTGCACTTGGAGGGCAAAGAGGAAAGGACAGGCGTGGCTCGGGGCTGCAGCACAGACAAACCTTTCTCTCTCCCTCAGAAGCTGACTGTGTGGTTTTCTCTACTTTTTCTCTTCTTCTCTCTAAAGACCTCCCTGACTCTCCTCTTCATGCAATTTATCAGAAAACATGCTGTGTTTAACAGGGCAAATTTTTTTTCCATCTCATCAGATTCTGGCATCATTACGGTTCACTGTCCCGTTACCTGATGGCGCTGAAGCTCCAGCGTTACACCAAGTTTCTGTTTGTACGGGACCCTTTTGTGCGCCTCATCTCTGCCTTCAGGAACAAGTTTGGAAGGTGTGTGCTTGCTGTGTGTTGGTGTAAAGGACATGAACCTAATTCCACTAAAGGTGTTGGGCTTGGGATTTTCTTTTTGGTCAGGCCCAACGAGGACTTCTACAAGCAGTTTGGCTCTGTAATGCTGCGTCGTTTTGGCAACGTGTCTGGGAGTTTGCCAGAGACTGCGGCTGAGGCGTTTGCTGCAGGAATCAAACCCACATTTCAGCAGTTTATCGCTTACCTGCTGGACCCAGAAACGGAAAAGGATGGGATCTTTAATGAGCACTGGAGACAGGTATGTCTCACACATTCTGGCAAAAAAAAAAAACATGTCATTTTTAACTGGTTTTTGACATGCTAGTTTTCGAATAAAAATCTGCCTCCTTCTCCTTCCCTCGTTCTACCATGCTTGTGCTTGCTATGCTCAGGACTGTTTGCTGGATTTACAAGCATTGAGATTTGTCTGCACAGATCAGGAGGAAAAGTTTTCAGGTCCGGCAAAAAGCTTTAAAGTTGGATAGGAAATCATGGTGTCAGAGGAAGATCAGCTCATCTAAAGTCCCTTTCAGAAAGGAAAAAAGGCTCACCTCTCATCACAGGGCTACCAAGACATTCCTGTGTTTTAGAAAAGGATAGAAAAGGCTCTGTTTTATGGCAGACAGATGTTTGGATGAGTGGAAGAATGCAGAAGAGAGAACAGGAGAAAGAATCAAACAACAACCTATCAAAGCTAACAGCCAAACAAAAGTGAGAACTAAGAACTCGGTATTAGTACTATGAAATCTGATACTGATTATAACATAGACGATAAAACAAAAGCACCAAAAGCAATAAAAAATATCCTGCAGTCATGCAAACTATCAGACAAAAAAAACAATACTTTTGTGATTCCGAATAGAACACAATGGCAATTACAAAATCTATTTTAGAACTCACATATTTTATTTTTTTACTTCTATTTTTTTTCCCTTTTCAAAGTAAAATATTTTCTTTATATATATTGTTTACAAATCTGTCAACATTTGTGACGTTAGCACTTTGCTGAGATAACATATCCCTTTTGGGGAAAGCCTCATGCGTCCTCATCGGAGTCTTGACCTGATTCCAGTTTGTCGTCGTCACCAGCTTTAGTGAGCATCTGCTCACATGGTGTGTGACACCACCATTTTGTTGGTTTAATTCAGACTATGTGATGCGTGGTGTGGCGTGTTGTTATGGTACTGGCTGAGCGGCACCGACCTGGACTGGAGCAACTAAGGAAAGCCATATACATTCTGATCGTCACGATGGGTTAAACAAAGCATCAGTTCAGAGAGATCGGTCATCTCTTCCAGCTTGTTTTTGTCCAGATGATGAAGCTAAAGGTTGTTTTAAAGAACCCGGTGCAGTGATACAGAACATTTAAACTTTGTGACCGGAACTTCTCTTTTAGTTGTGCATTATTACTGTCCATTATCACTTTTTAATCCACACCCAGCCAGCAATCAGAATCAAGTATTCACCTGGTCCATGGTGTAAGGATGAAGACACAGGTGTATTTTATTGATGGCATTTGAATGCACAGAGATACTGCTACAAGATCACTTCATGTTGCAGCAAAATAGTGCACGACCCCATGTTGGTGCAAGGATCTGTGCGCAATTCTTGGAAGATGAAAACATAAAGCATACTCATCAGACATGTCATCCTTTAAGCATGTTTGAGATGCTCTGGATCGGCGGAAATGACTGCGTGTTCCAGTTCCGGCCAATATCTAGCAACTTAGCACAGCCAACGAAGAGGAGTGGACCGACCTTTCATAATCCACAACCTGATCAACTCTATGTGAAGGAGATGTGTTGTACTGCAAACAAACAAAACTGGAATCAGGTTAAGACCCTGATGAAGACGCATAAGGCAAATGGGGGTCACGCCAGACATTGACCGGTTTTCGGAGTCTCCAGACCCCTATAAAACCAAACACTACATTTATGACTGGCCTTTTACAGTTTTTCTCAGTCGCTTTAGTACAATTCTCAGATCAGAATGAAATTCGCAAAACTATTTGTTGAATCTTCACATCATGATGTCACTTGTGCACATCATATAAGCAGTTTCTCACTTCTTTGAACAAGTTGCAATTGCTTTGGTACATCCATGCAAATGATTATGTACAATTCTCTGCTCTTTGCTACATTATCAATTGTTTATGTCATGTTGACCAAAATGTATTATATAGTTATAAGTCATTAACTGCAAAATGGTTGACCAAGTTGTCATAATGTGACAAACATATTTCGCTGCATCTCAAGAGAGGATATTCGCTGTGATGTGGATGAGAATTTGTGGCCTAACATAGAGGAACGACAAGAGGTGTAGGAAGACCACACCAATTCCTACTGCACTGCCTTTACTGTTGTACAGAATATTGTCCTATCTTTCTTTTCCCTTTGTGTTACTGTTTGCAGTGGGTTTTTTCTATGTTGGTATGACATGGTCTGTCAACAAATTACAATATGAACAATAAAAGTGTAAATGTGAATCTTGTCAAGTCTCTTGCAATCAAACAAAAAAGGTTTAACTTACATTTTACAATAATTGTCATCCAAACTTTAGCCATAGTTTACATCAGAACCTCCCTCTAAAGGACACAGTTAGATTGACAACATGACTAAGTAATTTGACTGTCTTGTTCGTAGACAATGACACAAGGACTTGACATTCTGATGGCACTGACATGTTCAATGACATAAAGACATAGTTTTCAGAGATGAACTAAAGATTTTGAGCAAGTTACAGGCTTTTGCAAGAAATTTTGCTGTTTGTACACATTGTTTTGAGAAATGCACACATGTATTTGCAAACTTCAATTCTGATCTGAGAATTGTACTAAAGCGACTGAGAAAAACTGTATTGTGGCCAGTCTAAGGCTCACCTGTGCAATAATTATGCTGTCTGATCAGCATCTTGATGTGGCGCACTTGTAAGGTGGGATGAGAGAAGTTCTCACCGTCACAGATTTCCAAAGATTTGTAAACAATATTTGACAGAAATAGTTTTTTTATTTTTGTAGAAAATGTTTCAGATCTTTGAGTTCATCTCATGATAAATGGGAGCAAAAACAGTAATGTTGTGTTTATATTTTCCTTCAGTTTATTTCTGTTGCAGTATACATGAAAGTGAAACAATCATTCGTGGGTCTGTTTTCCTATTACAGGTGTACCGTTTGTGCCATCCTTGTCAGGTTAAGTACGATTTCATCGGACATCTGGAAACCCTGGAAGAGGACACGGAGCGTCTACTGAAGATTTTGAAGGTGGATCATCTGTTACACTTCCCTTCAGGGGCCCACAACCTCACCTCCACCAGCTGGGAAAGAGACTGGTTTGCACAGATTCCCATCGCAACAAGGAAAGAACTCTACAAACTTTATGAACCAGACTTTGAGATGTTTGGCTATGCCAAACCTGATGGCCTTCTCCAGCAGGAACTTGACTGAGCAGAAGTGGACAGAACCATCTTTTGCCTTTTCACAACCTTAGTTCATCTGTTATTTAATGTTTATATGCTTTGACAGAAGTGCCTGCCTGAATATTGTATTTATTTTTTAATACGAGTGAACCTGTTACTCTCCACACAAAGTCACTTTGAATAATGTTTTATGAGTAGAGTTGTATTTTGCTAAATCAAGATTGAAGCATTGGGACTAAGTGCAAACTGGTATAACTGAAGGAAGATTTGTTGCAAAAAAAATAAAGAGCTTGAAAAACCCAAATGTTTTGTGAAAAGTAGCAGCAAAATAGAAAAAAAAGCTTGAGATTTAAGGGTTGACTAAATTAGGATCTAGCTTAAGTCTATCATGTGGCCACATGCAAACACAAACTTTGTACATACTAGTGAAGAACAGTCACTAGTTTGTAGTTGTATTAAAGGTAATCTATTGGATTATTTATTATCAGTTATAGTGTAGATCAGATCCTCTTTGATCCGTCCACTGTGGCTCTATGGCTTTAAAGAACAAGGGTAAAAATGTCAGATAAAAAATATACATGTAGCCCAGGGTCTTTTATTTTAGGTTTTATTTATACAGTGAATGTGAAGTAAAAGAAGTATACTGACTGAATAATTCTTCAGATTAAATTGAAAATTTTTAAGTTTACAATATAAAGATAATATATTATAATATATATTATAATATAATATATATATAATATATAATATATATATAATATATAATATAGTATATAAAAAGTAAACTTCCAAGTAGTGGCTCACTTTCAGTATAGATTAAAGTGTCCTTGTGGCACATTAGACTACTTTTGTCTGAGGGGAAGTTATGTGGGCCTAAATTTAATGTATTCTTTTATTTCATTATGTAAAGTACTTTCAAACTTCTCTGTATGTATGGAACAGAGGCGCAACAATTAAGTCATCCACCACTTTCTGTTGCACAAAAAGCCTCTTGTTGCGTTCACGCATGTCCTGTTGTCTGTTTCCACGTGTTCCAGCCGTTTCTAAAGCCCCGCCCATACTAGTCCAAGCCTCGCTTCTGATTGGTCGGTGTTCCTGTTTCTCAGGGTGAGGGGTGGTGAAGCCTGCCCACAGTCGGGGTTTGACAGATCTCTCCCGACGTCACCGGTTCCGTCCCAACACGGAAATATGGAAGTGTCAGGAGTAGTAGACATGGATTTAAAGCGGTACCGCTGAAATATTTACATTTTTTAAAATAGTATGAAAATCTATCAATATCGTTACCTCTGCGCATGCGTTTAATTATGAGACAACGATCTGAAAATGAGGAAAGAGTTCGACGTTTATTGTTAGTTCGGCGGCTTTAATTCTCCGGACCTTGAAACGTAGTGTTTCGGGGGTCATGGGAACTCTCGGACTCCTGCTAATATGTCTTTTCCTGCTGACCTGGGAGGCTGACCCAATTCAGGTAAACTTCGTCAAAGTGTGCAACTGTTTCTGCTTTTGTTTACACCACCTTATCATGGCGTTTCTACTTTTGGCACATGTGTCAATTTTAAGGTCCGGGGAAGTTGCCAAATTATGTTATTTTTTTGGGAAGCGTTAAAGTCAGCCCAGCTCGCTTGAACGAACGGTACCAGGCTGTTTCTGTGCTTCATTTTGCTTAGAACCCCCCCCCCCCCCCCCCCCCCCCCCCAAACTGTCAATGTGGGCTCCAACACGCATGCGCACAAATGGTTTTTTTTATTGAGTTATTACGCTAATTTTGGTTGAAGTCCAACCAAAACATTCAAGCTCAAACCAACTTAAACCTCAGTTGACCCTCAGTGTATTCGGTATTATTACTACTTTTGGGCGTACATACGCCCCCGCCTTCATTTAGTAAAAGCAGAGAAGACATAAACAAACATTAGGCCCCACAACACACCCTTAGAGAATAAGGATATCCTGCTGAGTGAACGGTGGATTTCTACATCAGCCCCGCCACACCCACTGTCATAAACCCACTCATGCACCCACTCTCCAGTCAAGTCGTTGTACAGTCTAGGGATACATGACACGACAGCTGTCCTGGGGGTCCGTTTTCACCATCACTTTTTTTTTATTTTTTTTATTTCTCTGTATTTCTTCAGGGTGCAGGGGCCAGATCAGTCACACTCCCAGAGTCCCTTCTGTTCATCTCCACCTTGGATGGCAGCCTGCATGCCGTCTCCAAACAGACAGGAGACATCAAGTGGACCCTAAGAGAAGGTTCATGCACTCAGACGTCAGCGCTATTCACATTTTTTTTTTAAACTTTTGGTGCCTCAAATTTTTCTCATGAAATGATGATCTTATTTTTTTCAGACCCCATTATTCAAGTTCCTGTTTACCTCACAGAGTAAGCCACACCCCCCTGCTCAATATGCATGTCAAATTCACATTCCCACTCAGATGAAGATGGTTTTTAATATGTTCTTGGGACATTTCTGATGATAAAGGACATATGTAAAGAAAACTAAGCTTAAAATTGCATTCATGACTATTTCTTTATCCAAATCTTGTGAATCAATAAAATGCAGTTTGAAAAAGAGCTTATTTGTTATGCAGAAAATACCACATATAGACGACTAAAACTTAAAACTGTACGGGTGGATAGTTCTGATATTGCTCTCCATCTTTGTTGCACCGGTAAAGTTAGGTTGGGGGTGTTAGGGGCTGTGAGCTAGCAGTAGAGCGTGTGAACAGAGAACTCTCAGCAACAGGTAGGGGAAGGGGGTGGGTGGGGTTGCTCTGCGGAAATGGTCCTGCCCACAACTCAGAGGTGCATTTTTGGTTAACTCCTGCTGCTCTGCAGAAACTATGTCCTAGAGAATGGAACAGATTTTGAAGGTGTGTAAATGTAAATAAAATTATGTACTTATGTGAAATGCTTAAAGACTCACTTCGATCATCTTTTGATCATTTTTCAAAGCTTTCCCAGTGTTCATTTAATTAGGCCGTTTTCAGCCATAAACCTGTTTCATTTTCTACTGAACATTTTCATCTTTTAAATGATGTTTTCTTGTTTTCTCTAGGCCCGATTTCCTCCCAGATCCAAATGACGGCAGTTTATATGTACTCGGTGGAAAGCACAAGGAGGGTCTGATGGTAAAGAGTCTTACAACGTCTGCGTTACACGTTAACTTACTGTCCTTATCCCCTTAACCACATTTGTTTGGCTCTTTTTGCAGAAACTGCCATTCACCATCCCAGAGCTGGTTCAGTCAGCTCCCTGCAGAAGCTCTGATGGCATACTGTACACAGGTTCAAATAAAAAGAAGAGAAAGAAAAAAAGCATTTTTATACTTTCTATAAACCAAGAGAACAAAATATCTGAGGTGCATGACTGCTGTTTCTTGAATTGTCGTCTGTGTGTTCATGCAGGGAAAAAGCAGGATGTGTGGTTTGTGGTGGATCCTGAAACAGGCGAAAAACAAACAAGCCTAACCACCTCCTCCTCCGAATCCATCTGTCCCAACAGCCCTCTGCTCTACATCGGACGCACAGGTTTGTCCACCTAGCTCAAGCTCCTGTGCGGTTCAGCATTTCAGGTCGATGCTTTGACTGATGCTGTTCGTTCTCCAGAGTATGTGATTACCATGTTTGACACGAAGACGCAGGAACTGAGATGGAATGCAACGTACAACGATTACTCTGCCCCTCCTTATGACGAGAAGCTAGACTACAGTATGTCCATGCACACACACACACACACACACACACACACACCCACACACACACACACACACCTCATCAGGTCAAAACTCACTTTGTCAGAGCACTAAACCAATAGAAGATTGAATGAATAATAATATAAAAACTTTGAAATATCTGGAATCACACTCTTTAAAACTACTATCCTAAGAGATTAAAAAAAACTCATTTCATTGTGCTTGAACAAGCAAAGAAAATTGAGATTTTTTTTATTCTTTGCTGTTATGGTTTCATTTGCATTTTTGGATGACGTTCAGAGAAAAAAAACAAAGTTAATAGACACCAGCTATTTTTACAGAACAAAGTCAGAACTGTACGTTTTAAACTAAAGCAGAAAATAATCAATTGTTAACATTTGCAAAGCAGAGAATTCAACTAATTTTCATATCATCTCATGTTTGGTTTACGTCAAAACTAGTACTTTTCATCACAGTATTTTTGCAGTAGAGTTTAAAAAGGGGGTTGCTGAGAGGGTTAATTCCTTTTAAAAGGAAAAGGCCATATCATTTAGTATTAAAACTAAGAAAGAATAAACCATTTTATAACAAACTGGAAGCTCTTTAGTTCCTCTTTTATCATGAACCTGTGGAACGCCCTCTCTTAACAGAGATGGCCCATCTGGTGTCAAGCGGTGACGGACTTGTTGTGACTGTGGACAGAGAGTCAGGTAAGGAGGGGGGGGGCAGCTTTCACAACCAAAAGAAAACTTTGATCTTAGATTGTCATTTATTCATGGGATGCACTGTTATACCAAAAAGACCAAAATGGAGCACACAGCCTGCATTTCTTTTGTTTTGTCATTTTGGGTATTAATTGGGTTTCATTTAAGAATTTTAGAATCAAAAAAACAAAAGGCACTTTATGTGTTCCTGTCTAACTTATTGACGTTTTTTATTTAGATGTTTGCATATTTTTGCACGCCTTCTTTTCCAGGGGATGTCCTGTGGAGTCAGAACTACGGCTCCCCGGTCATCGGGGTGTACCTGTACTCTGGGGACTCTCTGAGACACGCGCCTCACCTGTCCCTTGCCATAGAAACGCTCCGGTTCCTCACCTTCTCCGCCAAGGATCAGGCAGAAGCACACTCTTCCTTGAAGTGGAGCTATCAGTTTGTGAAAGAGCAAGCCACTGCGCAGGCTCAGCTTGTGTGAGTCAAACATTTTCTGGCTGGGAAAATGCAAAATGCTGTAGAATAATTTTCAAACTAGTTGTTTTGAATTTTCAACCTACAGTGGAAGAAGCTAACACTGAATAATTAGTCAATGCACAAAGCAAATAACTTCTACTAAACATACACTTGTTTTTAATGTTTATTGTATATTATTGGAAATCAGATAATCATCATTTTTTTAGTTCTGTGAATTTATAGATCAAAGCTTTTACATTTTTGGTTTGGAGGTTAAATTACTCTTGCTTGTTTCAGACCCACTCTCTATGTCGGAAAGCTGGACTCTCACTTCTATGCCTCCACTTCTCTCGTCCACCATGGTGTCTCATTATTGGTGAGCCATTTGGACTTTTCTGATCCTTTCTAATCAAACGAGGTGTTCGGTTTGGTCTGAGTGGGAAACATTAAAGCGGCTCGTCTGCTCCTTTTTTTGCCTGGGCAGCCGCGAGGATTGATCCTGGCACGGATCGAGGGTCCAGTGACGTCTGGAGTGACGGTTAGCGGGAGAGGGGAGTGTGAAATCACACCGTCTACTGATGTGCGTTATCCACCAGGAAGCACAGCCAGCAAGAAAAACCACTGGCTGCTCATAGGTAATGAAGAAACACGACAAGCAGAAGCTTCAAGCATTAGAAAAAAGCACTGACATATGAGAACCATTTTGATAATGATCCCTCTGTGTGCATTTTTGCTGCTGCAGGGCACCATGAGCTCCCTCCTGTAGCCCACACCACCATCCTGAGGGATTTTCCCGTCTCTCTGCAGCACTCCACTGAGAAAGTTATCCCACCTCGATCTACGGCTTCCTCTGACTCCTACTACCATCAGCACTACGTGAGTCAGAAGTGCATTCATGCAGCCTCCGGGTTACAAAGCACACAGGGATTTAACAGTGATGCTCATCTGTAAAAAATGTACTGTTCTAGTTTAAAAAAGAAGAAAAGTGCTGTCAGTTAACCACAAATCCCACATTTGTAAAGTAAAAGAAAATAAAGACAGATCTGTCTTACATCCACTGTTTTCTGTCCTTCAGTTCCAGAAAGTGTCTGGAATCCACGGCAACCCGGAGTCTAACAAAGAAGGAGCTGACGGCAGGAAAACGGTACAGACTCCAAGGCCAGCCGCTGCGCTACCCATCAGCCTGACGCAGGACCACCTGACCCTGGCTGTCCTCACTCTGCTGCTTGGAGGATGGCTCGTCTTTGTGCTCACGTGTCTCCTCGTGAGTTCAATTGTGATTTGCACATGACAAATACCTGTCAAAGGTTTCTGAAACCCTCCAGGTTTTTAATGGAAAAATGGACTTTTCAGTGAGGTTACTCTTTAAAAGTGCTCTGAAATGGACTTTTGCAGCGTCCCACCCAGCAGCTGACAGTTCAGAGGCAGCGAGAAGAAGCGTTTGAGACTCACCCCCAGGTCATACACAACAATAATCAGACCAACGCCTCCGTTTCTGAAGACGTGACCCAGTCTACTGACACAAATGTCACAAAGGGTATGTAGGAATTCTGCACCTGATCTTACAGACACTAAGCTTTAAAACTGGTGATTTAGCTCCCATTCTCATGATATTTGAGAGAAAGGTGCACATTGAACTGCTTCAATAGTGTTTTATCATGCTTCAGCAGATTAGTTATGTATTTATTTTTATGGACCCAGACTCTCCACCTTCATCCACCGACTCTCCACCCAGCCTCAACAGTCACAGCAGCAACATCCCCGACTCAGAGGAAGTTAGTGCTGCTGCTCATAAAACCACAGAAGGTGCGATTCACCGCTTTATGAAGGCATCATAACCTCTATGGACATAAAGGATTGACTTCTTCTTCCTCTTCTTTGTAACATTTTCCAGAAGGGTTCAGTGAGGAAGTGCAGGTGGGAAAAGTTTCCTTTTTCCCCTCGGAGGTGCTTGGACATGGATCTGCAGGAACATTTGTGTTTAAGTATGTCTTAAAAAAAAGAAGCTTTTTGACTTTTTATTGAAAAAAAGACATTAAATTAGCTTTTGTTTGTGTTAAAAAATGAATCGATCTGCTCAAAATTAGTAGAGATCTTACAGAAGTGTGCCGTTGGCTACTGAAACCAATAATTGACTCATATTTTTTTGTGTTTTCACCCTGAAGGCAGAAAGACACAGAAACAGTCTTTGGGGGCTTCTCTACGTAAACCTTGTGCTTTTAAAGCATTGCTCCAATAGGATGTTTTCTTGGGCTTTAGGGGTAAATTTGATGGACGGCATGTGGCGGTGAAGCGAATCCTGCCAGAGTGTTTTGAGGTGGCAGAGCGGGAGGTGCAGCTCCTCCGGGAGTCCGACACGCATCCAAATGTCATCCGATATTTCTGCACAGAGAGGGACCGCCTTTTCACTTACATCGCCATCGAACTATGCACTGCAACGCTGCAACAGGTCAGCGGTTTTCACGCCCCGCCAGTGATTATGCCATCAATGCTTTATCCTTGAGCTGGGATTCTTTAACGATAAACTGTCTGTTTTCATTTTCTCTGTAGTATGTGGAAGATCCCGCTTCTTTCTCGAATCTGAGTCCAATAACTGTGCTGGAGCAGACCATGTGTGGCCTCTCCCACCTCCATTCACTCAACATAGGTTTGACATCTACCCACAGTTCGCATGATTCAAACATTTAGATAGAATTTGAGTTTTAACTCTGCAATCTCTCCTTCCTGCAGTCCATCGTGACCTGAAGCCGAGGAACATTCTCCTCTCTGGGCCTGGAGCTCTGGGAAGAGTCCGAGCTCTCATCTCAGACTTCGGACTCTGTAAAAAGATCCCCGACGGACGAAGCAGCTTCTCTATGCGGTCTGGAATACCAGGAACTGAAGGGTGGATAGCCCCCGAAGTGCTCCGAGACACACCAGGAAACAAACCGGTAGGATGAAAGGGCACATTTTAACTGACGTCACGCCTTTACTCATAAGTGTATCCTTAGCCAGAACAGGAGTTATTTATTGTGTCTCGACAAAGAGCATGGATCCCTACAAAACTATTTTGTCCAATCTTCTCTCAAGACGGCAGCAGTGGACGTGTTCTCGGCAGGCTGTGTCTTCTACTATGTGGTCAGCAGAGGGCAGCACCCCTTTGGAGATGCGTTAAGAAGACAAATTAACATCCTGTCTGGAGAATATTCCCTCTCACACTTTAAAGAGGAATCAAATGGTGAGATTATTTAATCAAACATCTCAACCAAAATAGAGATAAAGTAAAAAAGAAACATTGAAGACTCAGCCCGATCAAAATTGAGTTTTTGGTGTTTTTGACATTCACTGGTGCATGTAAATGAAGAACATATATAAAGAAAAATAAGCGTACAATTGTGTTTCTGAGTATTGCTTTATTTAAATCCCTGTGAATCCGGAGCAGACAAAAAAGGCTGCTTGGAAAAAGATCGTATTTGTGACAGAAAATACGCTGGGCGGTCCACATTTTGCTCCATTCTGATGCATCCACTTGTTGACAAATTGATCCATTTACGTCTTTGTTTTCCTCGTCTGAGAATGAATCTGGATCAAAACTGTACGGCTGAATAGCTCTGATATTGCTCGCCATTTTTGTTGCACCTGTAATGTTAGGACGGGGGTGTGAGGGGCTGTGAGCTAGCGGGGGAGGATGTAAAAGATGGATGATGGGAAAGAAAGCAGGCTTTCTCCACAGCAGTGGTCCCGCCCACAACTCAGTGGTGAATTTCTTATGACCTCCTGCATCTCTGCAGAAACAACGTTATAGAAAAAACAACACAACGTCATAATCATAATTAAAAGTCTTTGCATAAAAGTAAAACGGTTTCTGCTTCATTTACAGTGCATTTCATAAACAAGTTTGGTTCTCGTCCCATTAGATGACATCATAGCGCGGGATCTGATTGAGCAGATGATTGGTGCCAACGCAGAAACCCGGCCCTCCACCGAGTGTGTGCTCAAACACCCTTTCTTCTGGAGTCGGGAGAAACAGCTGCTCTTTTTCCAGGTGGGCAAAGTGCACCGTAGTCGGTCAAACCAAAGCTTTCTCTGAAGTTCTGTCTGCTTGTGCTTTCGCTGTGCGTGCACGCATGTGTTTAAAGGACGTGAGTGATCGGATAGAGAAGGAGCCAGCAGACAGCCCCATTGTGGTCAGACTAGAGACGGCAGGACGAGTGGTGGTCCGGACGAACTGGAGAATGCACATCTCTGTCCCTCTGCAGACAGGTACAAATGCACACGTCTGACAGGAAACACCCTTCAGCGGCCTGTAATCAATATTTCCCTCATCTTCTCTGCAGACTTGAGGCGGTTCAGGACATATAAAGGAAACTCCGTTAGAGATCTGCTTCGAGCCATGAGGAATAAGGTCAGTCTGTGTGCTTACAAGGCCTCCTTCTGGTTTATTCTCAACTGGGGGCCACGTTGACACCCCTAGTTTGGTCTTGACCTTTTGTTGGTTTTGCTTTCTAAATTTTCGTAGAAGCATCACTATCATGAGTTACCCCCAGAGGTGCAGGAGACTCTTGGCGAGCTTCCCGAGGGCTTCGTCAGCTACTTCACCTCACGGTTTCCACGGTTACTGATGCACACACATGCTGCTCTCCACATCTGTGCTCAGGAGAGGCTGTTTCATCCATACTATAAACCTCCCAAAGCCAAATAGCTTTCACTGCACTCTGAGCTGCTATTGCTTTTGTAAAGCCTGTATAGTTTTTTTTCTTTTTTTGGAAAGTTGGTTACAGTGCTGTGGAAAACAAAGTTTTATATGCCTGTAGCTATATTTTTAGAGATTAATTTAACTTTATTTGGTTCCTTATAAAACATGCTTCAAGCATTTTTAGTAAAACCTTCATAGTTTTATTTCTGGAAATGTTTTATGGAAACAAAGCTAATAAAATGATGACTGCATTTACTTATGAACAAAAATCTTTTATACTGAAAACATACCAACTGTGACAGTCTGTCTGCAACAGGAGAACTTCAATAGCAAAGGAGAGGATTGGTACAAAGTGCTCCAAACCAAAACAAACATTGCTAACTACTTTTAAGAAGCACTTTATGTGTCATCGGGCATCAAAATAATAAGGCAACAGCAACGTTAGTTAAAAGAAAAGTGATTATCATGGAAATTTGTATTTATTTCAATAATTTCATTCCAAAAATTACACTTTTTTCAGAAAGGGCCCACTCCTTGATTAAGTATTTATTTTGACAAATTGAGGTTCCAGCTCTCCTAAAACCCATGTAGACGTCAGGATTTAAAGGGTCTGTATTTAAGCAGAGAACTGTCTGTGTTCTTGTGTGTCTAAAAACACATGGGTTTGGTTTTTATTACATACAGTCTAAAGGACACTTACTGCATTTCTGTTTTTGAGACGCTCCACAGAATCAGACTGAAAACCATTTCAGTGGGAATAAGAAAAAAACTGGGGAGGGGGGTTGGGATACAGGTTATAGACATGTATGAACTGTTTTGTGTTGCATTATTTTGTGTTTCCTCCATTCATCACTTCTGAGTTGGCAAAGCTTGAGAGTTTAACTCCAACTTACCACAGAGAATACCAGCTACTACTTTTGAAAAAAAAAATTCTGTACTTGCTGTAAAGTGTGATTGTTGGTCTGCATCAGAGCTATTTTACAGTTACACCTTTTTTTTTGAAGAAATAATAAAAAAAGGATGCTTTGGGCGTGCCAAAGACCAATCAAGTGGCTCATTGATTTTCTAACCAGCCATGGGAGGATGGGAGCTTTGTGTTCCTAAAGCTTAAGAGTTTTTTTTTATAAGGACCTGCAGCCACTAAAAAAGTATATATGCAAATAAAAACTCAGTCTTAAATACATGAAATATAAAAGGGAGAATTTAATTCCTAATGTCCTATAATATGAGCCTAATAATACAGAAAATGCTTCTTTGGATGTTTCTCTAAGCTACATTGAATCTGACACATGTGGTAACTACCAAAAAACATTTTTAACCCTTGTGCTATGCTAGGCCCTTTACCATTGGGAGTGGGGTCATCTAGACCCACTAGACAGTGCTCTGAACCTTTTTTCTTCAATGATTTGTAATCTTCACTGGTGTCCATGGATTACATGAAATCTTTCCACCTTTATCCACCTTTGTCATGGTAGGGAGAACACGTCAATGTAAGGGTGGGGTCATCTAAGGTAGCACAAGGGTTAAGATGTTTCATTATTACTTGGCACAGTGCTGTCTATTTTTATTTTATTTTAGGAGAAGATTTAAAAATGTTGTAAAAATGTTCTTGTGATTTTTGCTAGTAAAATAATAGTTGTTGCAGTTTTTCAACTGCACCAGCAGGTGGAGACATCTTTCCACCAAATCATTAATGTTAGCCTTTCGATGCCTTTTAAAATTACTTTTTAATTAAAAAAAATGTTTTTTTGGGGTGGGGAGGGGCTCCAATAAACCTCAACATTTCCAAAATTAAAAATTTAGAAGTAGACACACATTTGGTGGAAGTTTTAAAAAACCCACATTTGAATGCCCGTGCTTTCTTGCGTTTCTCTTCCCGTAATGCTACACGATGCCAGTAAAAATGTTGCGTAAAAAGTTGATACCATGTCAGAGTTCATGCGAGCGTCAGTGTGAAGTAAAACATAAGTGGCTTAATGATGCAGCAGCCTGGAGAGCAGCCATGTGTCATGGTCAAATCATCAGCTAATGAGCAACTAGTTGTTTAAAGTTCACTGTGTGATTCAGTCATTTGGTCAGCCATCGTGTGTGTGTGTGTGTGTGTGTGTGTGTGTGTGTGTGTGTGTGTGTGTGTGTGTGTGTGTGTGTGTGTGTGTGTGTGTGTGTGTGTGTGTGTGTGTGTGTGTGTGTGTGTGTGTGTGTGTGTGTGTGTGTGTGTGTGTGTGTGTGTGTGTGTGTGTGTGTGTGTGTGTGTGGCACGGGCTGCTCATTATTAAATATCAGAGTTCAGCTGAAGGTCCAATCAAAACAGCCCCGGGAAACATCAGCTTAACCAGAGTCATGAGACCACACTTACTCTCACACATGTACTCACACTCAAAGCACACATACACACAAACACACACACACACACACACACACACACACACACAAATCAACCAACACACTGGTGAGGCAGCTCTGATCATTTCAAAGCAGCCAATGCATTTGTGAAACCACATTGTGTGTGAAATATTGCAGCTGGTACAGCAATAACCTTTGGATGGAGGATTTATGTGGTGCAGCAGCAGCAGCAGCAGCAGCAGCAGCAGCTTAATTATACTGTCATTAACCGGCTTTCCTCGCAGCCTACAGCAAGTCACAGCGTTACAATGATCCGTCTTAAAAAGGACTTTGATTTGTTTAAGTGAATTAGTGTAAAGCAAATAAAAAGCGGATTAAAGTGACAGCATGTTGGTGTGAAAAAAAGGTTCACAAAGTCTTGGGAGATTAAAATCCACCAACCGCAGGTTAGAAAGAAAAAACAGAAAAGAGAAGAAAATGATTGTGTCTGGCGTCCTGACAGCAGTGTAGCCACAATGGGACAGCAATAAACATGCACACTGCAAAAAGTCAATCTTAGGAAAGTAAAAAGACTTTGTTTTATGAAAAAATAGTTTGAAGTTTTTCATTAATCAAAATAATCGTAGTTTGAGAAAACGTCTCAGTGACTAGAATTACTTTTATAAAATACAAATTCTTGGTAAGAATATTATCCTTACCTCACTGGCAGTTTTTTTTGTGCTTATTTACAAAAAATCTGCCTGTGGGGTAAGAATTTTTGACTTCTTTCTAAAAGATCTGTTTTTGCAGTGCAGTTTGTAAGCGCAGGCTTCCTAATGCCTGAAGGTTCAGAGTGACAGCAAAAAGTTTGAAGTTTTCCAGCTTTGCTTTTTCACTATAATATATATATATATATATATAAAAAGAATTTAAGAAAAAAAAAATCAGAAAAAAACTGTGCTGCATGAGATTACAATCAACATAAAAGTCTTTTCTGGAGCTAAAAGTTGTGATTTTGGAACAAAAAGCTCTGAAAGGAAAACCTGCGTTTGATGGGCTGCAGATAAAACCGAATGTAACATTAGAACAAAATGTCCCGCCTCAGGAAAGCTGTGCTTTTCAGCGTTTCAGAAACCACTGGGGAGGGATTGTTTTTTTTCCCCCCAGCTTCCTGCTTTCTTCCTCTGCAGGACAGCAGCGCTGGGGAGGCGGGTTGGCTGCCCTCTGATGTGTGTTTGGGAGCTGAAAGCAGGCGGAGGGAGGGATGTCGCTGCTTCAGCCGCTCCATTTTAGGCTCGGGGAGGGAAGCGGACTCCAGAGGAAACAGAACCTCCTCCTCCTCCCTCCACGCTCTTACTTTTTCTTGTATTTACTCTTCCTCCTTTTGTCTGTCCCTCCCCGTCTGAGCCTACATGTTCACAAAGTCATGTTTTTCTGTGCGTGTTTGCCACACATCTCACAGTTTGTCAGACGTTTCTCATGACTGGTATAGACCTTAAATCTTTTTGGGTGCAAATCTATGTGGAAGTGGGATTTCTAAAACTAGAAGTGCTGGTCGTGCACCCCTCCCTGCCTCAGGAGGCTGTTGTACGGCGGAGCTCCACTGATTAAAAAGCCAAAGCAAAGGTCAGGCTCTGCTGGGTAACGAAGATATGGCCAAACTTCAGCTTGGCTCTCAGGCCCGGCGCTCTGATAGCCCTCCTTAATGAGCGTCATATTACATTTTGGGGGGTGAGGGCCCACAGCTCGCCTCTGCAGCGGATCGGGGCGACATTACTCGTCCCATGTCCGGAATCAGAAGCAAAGCCTCTAGTGTAAACAGATGGTTAATGATAGACATTATGGGGGTTTGTGTGAAAATTTTCCACACTTTTCAGCATTTCTTTCTTTAAACATGAAATGAAAACAAAGAAGCGTGCCGTGTCGGCACTGTAAAACAAAAACCAAACGACCTTCCGGGTTCTTCCTGTTTGGCCCCGTTTATTTGTTTCATTGCCTTTTTTTCCTCCTCAGACGCTTTTCCCTTCCTGCCACCCCGTCTCCCACACATCCAGTGCAATGACACACTTAAAAAGAAAAAAAAAAAAAAGTACAAAAAAAAAGAAACACTTTTGAAGTGGGGAAGGTAGGTTAGTTAAGAACAAACATTACAGCAACAGTTACAGACTTACAGTTGTGGGTGAACATTACAGTGTCATTCATTTACAAGCTTCAAATGTGCAGGAAGTAGGAGTGTGCCGAGCACGGAGACATGTTTTTGAAAGGAAATCCATGGGACGCAGCGTGGTGTGACAAAAGTCTGCCGTCTGGTTTTTGCTGACAGATTTTCAACCTAAAACCAGGAAGAGCACTTCACCTCCAACCTGTTAAAGCCTCTGAGTCCAAATGAATATAAAACAACAAAACATTTCAGTAACAAACCGGTTTAAAAAAAAATTTCTGCACAGAAAAATTATTTTTGTGGATAAAATGCAGATTTTTAGCAATTTCCTTTAACCCTTGTGCTATCCTAGGCACTTTAACATTGGGAGTTGGGTCATCTAGACCCACTAGACAGTGCTCTGAACCTTTTTTCTTCAATGATTTGTGATCTTCACTGGTGTCCATGGATTACATGAAATTTTTCCACCTTTATCATGGTAGGGAGAACACGTCAATGTAAGGGTGGGGTCATCTAAGATAGCACAACGGTTAATAGTGGTTAAAAGGCTTGTTTTGTTGTTTGTGTTTATAAAGAAATGGATTGCCTTTCAAATAATAAACCAGAGGAAGCAGAATTGGGGCTACGCATAAAAAATGGGAACAAGAACAAATTCCCATAATTTGTTAGTGTGGACTGATATTCACACTCCTTTGGAAATGTTTTGGTCAGAACTACCTGAGAAAAGCTTTTATGGAAATGGCTGAAGTGTAGTAGGCCTCTCCAGAGGTCGTGCTTTTTGTCACACAGTAGTTGAATTCATTCACTCAAGATGGTCGCAGCGGATCGCAGAGGCGGTCGTGTAACCCCGGTAACGAACGGAGGAAGTGCCCACGTCCATCCGCGTTTTCCTTTTCCTAAGTGTGATCTATTTGACAGCTGTGCTTCAGAAGAGCCGCTAATCTGCGATCACATTCAAACTGCTCCGTGTCCTCAGCTGACCTTTGGCGGCTTCAGGCCAGATCTGAGGAAAGGACAGCTGAATATTTGAACATCTCCAGCTCTTTTTTATGCTAATTTAAAGAAGTATTGGTGTGTTTTTTTCTGTCGGACGTGTTTGGATGGCGTTTTTGTTGCTTTCTACGTTCACACAAAGTTCTTGAATGCATGCTTAGCCCATAATGTTCACACTGGACAAGCAGGGAGGGGCTTCTTCTTCTTCTTTTGTTACTGTTTACTAGCGCATGTCTGCCACCTTCAGTTGGTTCGAAATGCTAAAGCAGTGCAAATCTGGCTCCAGGCTTTTTCTTTCACAGCTCTATTCCGATATTCATTTGTCTTCCATGATCACTTTTTAAATAGTTGGCACTTCTGTGAATGAAAAGGGACGTAATTCATATGTCACTACCAAATCTGAGTCCCTGATTGGTCAAAGTTTGACCTGGTTCAACTTTCAACGCGCGTTCAACGGACATAGAAACAGTAAACAGTCATAGTAACTTGAATCGCGAGAGGTGAACGCAAGCGTTTTAAACGTGAAAGCCCAAAAAGTGCAGTTACGCACGTTTGCATAGACCTTTTATTGGAAGTGGCCGCTTGAACCAAGAAGACCTGGCTACAGACATCAACGTACAGAACCGGAAGTCCTCCACCAGAACTGAAAGCACTCCCAAACTGCAACAATTTCAACTGGCGGGTTTTCTTGTGTTAAGCCTTAAGAATTTTTTTTTACACTTTTGGGTATTGTTTAGACAAGTTGTATAAATTCCCCTTCCGACAAATGATGTCAGGCGCCGTCTTGTCTGCAGTCAGGTCCCTCTCGTTTGAACATGCATTGCAGAGGCCAGTGTGAACATAGCTTTAGGCCTGACGCCTGCAGAGGCACTTCCGTCTCTTTCTGCTGTTCCCCCTGCATGTTCAGCACAGAAACGGCAGCCGGCCGTCTCACCGCGCAGCAGAAAGCTCTCGCCTGGAGTTAGGTGTGGATCAATGGTACAGCTGCGAGGAAATGGAGGGATTGGGGTAAGGAGACAGCCCGTAAGTAATACATAACTAAGATCTGTGTGTGCTTAAACAAAGATCTCCCATTTAGGCGTCTCCCGCTTCTGCTGGAGAGGCAGATGAACAATCTGTCTATTATGCTTGACAGGAGCGCAGGGAGACCCTCAGAGAGGAGGACTTGTTCTCCGCAGCTGTTGCTCCTCTAAACGACGGTGGGAAGATGAGAGCGGACGTACGAAGAGGACAGGGGTCACAGGAGAACTCGCTCCCCCCCGTTTCCCTGCCGAACCGCCCTGACAAGAGCACTTGTGCAACCTTATCACACAACACGGCATATGACCAGTGCGCGCCCTCACCCCTCCATCACGTGGACTTCCAAACTTTGCTGCGCTCGCCTCCGAAACCTTTGCCCCGCCTCTTCCTCCTGGCGCTCTGTCTCTGCGCAGCGTGAGCTGCAGTCTGGCTGCGTTTAGTGACACGGCTGTCAGGATTTTTATTTACACAAAAAGGAAGAAACACTTTCCGCGCTCACGCTGATGATACTCCCACCCCCCTACACACATTCAGACTCTCAGACGCATTTCCACAGGTTAAAAGCTGAGTCTCCACGGGACCGGGGTTCAGTCTGACTGCTGCACCCATGCACAGTCATGGTTGTGTGGTGTCAGCGTGAGCAGAGCTTCAGGAGTCCTCAAAGCCTAAATTCACAGTTACTCTCAGAGAAGCCGTCTTGGATGGCGAGACAGTCACTGCAGCATGATGTCTTTGAGGTTCTCCTGCAGGATGGTGTCTTTGACGGCGTGAAAGACAAAGCGGATGTTTTCCGTGTCCACTGCTGTGGTGAAGTGGTGGAACAGTGGTTTCCCCCGGTTTCTCCTCTTGCGGCTGAACGACTGCACCAGGAACGCCTGGAAGGAGCAGAGGACGAGTTGGAGATGGAGATCAGTCCTTTACAGGCCGACCAGACGTGCTGCTAACAAGAGTGGTCAGAGCGCGTCCCACAGGGATCTCTGAGGTGCACATAACGATCTGAGCTACTGGGGCTGTAATGAGTATCCAAATACTCCAATATTTGCATTCTGTCCCTAAAAATTTGAGAATGAATATTTGCGAGGTCCAAGATCGCTGATTCACGATCTTTATAAAGCTAGTAGAGTGTAGTGAAAATACACTTCAGACAAGGTAATTATCGCCCTAAAATGCAGAATAATGTTGAATTTTTGAACAAATCCTAAACACTAGTGTCCCAGGATGCTAATAAACCTTCAAAGTAAAATGTCGATGAAGGTTCTCCTTTTCAAAGTAAAAGTATCAAGTGTTTCCTGGAGATGACAAAAATGAGACTAAAGTTCAGTTTATGGAAATGACTTCTGAAAAACTGACAATTTAAATAAAAATAATGAATATGAATTTAGGAATATAATACAAAAACATTTTTATCAATGACGTCATGCGTGGAAAAGTCGTACCAGAAAGCGTTTGCTGAACGTTGATCTAAAATGTGAACGTTTATAAAACAACAATGTTGTCAGTTTGGATGAGAGGACTGTGAATGTTTCCTAATTGTTACATTTTTATTTAGGTATTCCTGTGTCTATTTAATATCTGCTTGTCATCGATCTACTGGAAATGTAGTCAGCAAAGCTTTGAGGATGGAAAAACTGTGGAGAATATTTTCAGGATTTGTTGTTAAGTGATCCTAAACAACAGTGATGTCTATGCTTTGATTCCTCTAGGAGTTAATCAGGAAGTTGACAAAAATACTTTTAAATGTCAAATTGTTTAAAGTGGTAAATATCATTTCTTTCTTTCTAAATCTTTCTTTTTTATCTGTGATAGTTATAGTTACTATTCAGACATGGCTTTCCTCCTCCATCGACTCTAACTTTGTACCAAAATGCAACCACGGAGGCATAGGCGTTTTCAGACTGGCTTTATTCTGGAACAGCCCATCCACACACTGAGAGGAGCAAAAGAGCTGTGTACCTGCACGTCCTCCAGCCTGCGCGGGTCTCCTCTGAACTCCGGAAAGTTCTTCCGGATGTCCACCGTTCGGATCTTTTCCACCAGCAGGTCTGTTTTGTTGAGGAAGAGGATGATGGACACGTTCAGGAAGAGCTTGTTGTTAACGATGGTCTCAAAGATGTTCATGCTTTCCACAAGACGGTTGGTCCTGCGGTCCTCCATCAAGACCTGGAAGAACACGCATATTACTTCTGTGTGTATTTGTATGTGTGTTTCCTCCAAGTCTTATCTGTGGAGCAATTAAGGATTCAGTTGGCATCATATGACCATTGATTTGAAATGGAGCCACAACTGTGGGAACAATAAAGTTTCCTCAGTATACCACAAAGACAGCTTTGTGTAAGCCTCAGATCCTGTGCCTCTTCCTTGTCCATTTCATAATTCCAAAAGTTGAGAGAGGGCCAAAAAAAAACATGTTCCTATCATCAAGCTTCTAACTGCAGTTTTAAGTCAAAGCCAACTCCACCTTCTAGACCAGAGTGGAGCTGTTAAAGCATTTCAGAGCAGTCAGCATGTCACCTGCCCTGGAAAGCAGAGACCTCAGCTTTAGGGAACGACTTCAGAAGGAGAAGATAAGAGAACGAAACTGCCTGAAGCTGCAAAAGAGTCCGAGCTTCTTTGAGTCCTCACAAGACTTCATTCCATCCAAACAGTGAGTGATGTTTGTGGGTCTTTCTAGAGACGTCACATTTGTTATCACCGCTCTGAGCTGCCATCTAGGCACTCCTAGTCTAGTCTACTCACATCCCGCTCTTTCATAAAATGCACCACTGAGACTGAAGGAAAACTGATCACGACTGTTACCGTCCAACCATCATCCCCAATGGTCTGTGGAGATCTGTGGGAGTAATCCGGATACGGAGCGGGATGGTCAATCGTACAGTGCCTACTGTCAGCATAACAATTAAGAAAAAAAAGCCACGTGAAAGCCTGAATCTCTTTTTCTGATCAGCTGTTGGCTTGATGCTTTTTCAAACAGAATTCCAGCGGACTCTCCAAAATAAAAGCGACCTATGAAAGTCTGGTTTCACAAGCCCCTCCTACAAGCGATATAAAAAAGTCCAACAAAATGGATCGATATGACTTTTCTAATTCTCTTTGACATGGCTCCAGTTAAGCAGAATTAACTACTATGGTAATATAAACCAAATGTGGACACCCGATCTTAACCCTTGTGCTATCCTATGGAGTCAAGATGACCATTGACGTGTTCTCCCTACCATGACAAAGGTGGATAAAGGTGGAAAGATTTCATGTAATCCATGGACACCAGTGAAGGTCACAAATCTTTAAAGAAAAAAAGTTCAGCGCACTGTCTGGTGGGTCTAGATGACCCAACTCCCAATGTTAAAGTGGCTAGGATGGCACAAGGGTTATGAGAGTCAGATATACCCTCCGGGTAGGACTAATCCTGCCAAATTCATAAACTTCACCACTTTAGGTTTTGAGGCTGTAACAAACTTGAAGAAGAGAAAAATGAACCAGTCTGTCTCGTGCTGACAAATGTAAAGCCCTTCCTTTTTTCTTTAGAATTTGACTTAACGTTTTTGCTTTTCTTGTCGTCGCATGTATTCATTTCTGATTTTTAGAAGGTACACATCAATAAATCGGAATATTATCATTACTCGGTAACTCAGTTTGACAAATAGAAAACTTTTTGATTGGAACAACTCACAGGAAATGTTTTGAAAAACCCCAAATTAAGTCTCTTGGAAATTGTGATACTTAAAATAAACCGTTTAGGTTGAAAGTGTCAAAAACATGTGTTGTAACAAATCTAGGAAGGATTTATTATTTATAGTTTTTTTCCTTCACACCTGGCTTAATATAAGCTTACTGAAAAATAATTTTGTGAATTTGTGTTGTTTTGTAAAACACACTTTATACTCACAGGAACAAAACTGTGACCCAGAAATCATGGTATCAACAGAAATTCAGGCTGCTCACTTTTAATAAGGAACTAACCTATCAATAGAAAAAGCCCCTTCATCAAGACTTTCTAAAAGAAGTTTATATGTAAAAAGACTCTAAAACATCGACTCATAGTGTCTAATTTCAATAAAATACTTCAATCTTAATGGTAAAAAATGTGCAGTCCTCTGCATCGTTGGGTCAGATGCGTCTCGTCTTGCTCTTCACACTATACAGGGTCAACACTGAAATGATTCACACTTCTGACAATATTTGACTTGGGTTCAACCAGGAAGTTCCCTCTTGACTGGAAATGACTCAGACGTCTCCCAGAAGGTAACAAGTCGATGTACAAGAGGCATCATGTGGAACAAAGAGACATTCTATACGAGGAAAGGTGTTGAAAGTTTGCCTGGAGGGGGACTCCATCTAGACTGGACTGGATATGGGGCTGGGTTTGCACGCCATCAAATGAAGCTTCATTAAAACTCACGTCTTTTGTGTCAGTGCTGGAAACTTTGTGCTAACAGCTGCAGGAAAAGGCTTACAGACAGTTCAACGAATGCTACATTTAAGAGGCTGTCATCACAAAATGCTGTTCTAAATGATTCAGTTAAAGAGCTTTATAATAACAGGAATGCTTCATTTCCATTGATTGATTTTCACAAAGTTTTTTTTTCATCAATTTTTGTCAGGTTAATGTTTTTCGTTGAACATTATGAGCCGTTTTGAGCCACAGTTTCATCCTCCACTATAAACCAGTCTAAGCTTTGAAAGTTCTTGTTGATATTCTAATAATAAAATGTCGTATTTTTCCACCTACAAGACCTAACCAACGGAGCTACAAAAAGCTGCTTCAACCTTTTTCCATCAACTTCAATTTCCACTCCGGTGATAAAACGAAACATTTGTTAACTCACAAAATATGGTCTATAGCAGGGGTGGGCAAACTGCGGCCTGAGGGCTGGATCCGGCCCGCCTCCATCTTTGGTCCGGCCCACTGAACAATATCAGAGACCCTTGTTTTTTTTTGTTTTTTTTAATCGGGCCACACGATCAAGACGTGACATTTTATTCCCTCCTTCCTCAGTCTGTGCTCCAACCTGAAACCCTCTAAAGGCCTGTTAACACCGGGACGAATTTCGTCGGCGAAACACCTCGTTACTAAACAAAGGGCACCAATGAGAGTGTGCACACCGACGCGAAAAAACGCCACGCGCCAAAGCGTCCAAAAAAAAAAAACGCCTCTGGTTCGTTTTTTTTTTCGACGCGTTGCGTCGAAATCTATTCGACCAATGAGAATTGCGCTTTTGCACACGTGTCTGGAGCTTCTGAAGTTACAGTAAAACACAACTTGGGGGCGCTCAAACACAAAACTGCCTTTCTGAGCACACATACCAGCGAAGAAGATAGACGCCAAGTAGCGTCTACACTGCCGCGAAGAAATAATGACGGACATTCTTAAATATCCCCTTACCAAGTACCAGTTGGAGCTACTGATGCTTGAAATATTCATGTTTTCTTTGTTTGATTCTGACAAGCGCGTAAATACTTGCTCTCTTCTTCTGAGTGAAAAGCGACTTTAAGAATCGTAAAGTTGCGCAGCGCCACCTTGTGTACAGGAGTATTTCTGTTTACATTAAGCGCCATCTAATGTCAGGGAATGAAATTGCATGTTCGCTCGGCTCATCGTCAGCGAAAATCGCCTGGGTGTGAACACAAAAGACGTGGCGAAAAACGCTGGCGAATAACGCCTGGCGAATATTCGTCCCGGTGTGTACGGGCCTTAAGTCTTTCCTTTCTACGTCGCAGTTCATCTTTCCCGGTTTAGCTCATTCTTTTAGAGCGATTGTGCTGCCTTTTTTAAACAGCGCAACCCTGTTCTGTGTCCTGATTGGCTGGAGACCTTGTCAATCAATCTCCTCAGTCCGTGCCGTGTCTCCTGTACAGCGGAACGCGTTATGCGGATCAGATCAGAAATCTGTGATGGATGATCAGATCTTTGTTTTCATTCTAGGATCCTGGAACTAATTTCTATGATGGTGTGAGAATTTAAACAAGAAAAAGTGTGAAAATGTTCATGTCTGTCTGAGAAAAGTGTATTTAGGCAGTGAGGAGTTTTACTGCCATAAAAGTCTGTAATCATTCATTCTCCGTGGATTTCACTGATCACGGTTATTTTTAGAACGTAACTCCTGCAATAAACGAGGGAACTCTGTACTGGTGAAAAGGTAACGCAGATATATGAGTAGCTGCAGCAGAAGACATAGAAATGAGCTTTTTTCATAATTACTGGATGAGAAACAGACGCACAGGACACAGCGGGGCTGTGCAAACTGTGAGACGTGAGGAGCTGCAGCCCTCAAGGTCTTTATCAGGATTACGACGGGAGAGAATCGACTATTTTTTTGTTTGTTTTTTAAATGTATCAGTATATTTTTCCTGAATTTTTGTCTTTGAAAATCATAGTGTGTTATTTGGTCATTGCTTTATTTCATAAATAATGTTATTTATTTTATTAAAAGGACCATGAATGAATGAAACTTTAATCAAATAGCACTTTACAACTCCTTGAAGGTACCAAAGGGCTTCACAATAAAAAAAGAGATCTAAAATGGGAACAAAAACTAAAAACTCTAGAATATTCTGTTTTAGAATATAATTTTCAATATAAATGTTTTCATCTAAATTCCATGTTATATCATTTTCACTCCACACATGTGGTCCTGGTCAGGCCCTTCTATCGAATTTTAGAACCCAATGTGGCCCCCAAGTTAAAATAATTGCCCACCCCTGGTCTATAGTTTCCATCATCCCGATGCTGTTCATCTTTCTCTTTCAGTCTCATCATCAAAGCGTACACTCCTTCATTTCCTCCAACCCCTCTTTCCTCTGTCTCCGTTTGCGTACCTGGTCGTACTCGGATGACGACACCATGAAGAGAATCGAGGTGATCCCGTCGAAACACTGGAACCACTTCTGCCTCTGCGACCTCTGACCGCCGACGTCCACCATCTTAAAGGGAATCTTTTTGATGACGAAGTCGTGCTCCACGATCCCTTTGGTGGCCTTCCTGGCAAACAAAATGTCCTGCCTGCTGGGAATGTAGTTCTGAAGAAAGAAGAGGATGATCTTCTAAACCTGAGAGAAACCAAACTGAAATATTGTGCGACACGCTCGCTCACACTCACCAGTTGTCCAATTCGATCCAAGTTGTCCAGGAAGTACTTGACGGACTCACTCTGCAGAAAAGAAAGAAAAACCCATCATTGACCCACCAAGCGCTTGACTCATCTTATGAAACATTAGGGAAACAAATTGCCCAAATAATGAAATTACAGCCCTTAATCTCATTAGTTGACCGACTTCATTTCTTGTACATTTTCCTTAGCAAATAATTATTTCAGAGAAGAGTGGGCTCTTGATTGAATGATATCTTTCATCACTCAGTGCAACGAGAGGCGGGGGACCATGTGACCAGCCATAATCATATCAGCATGCAGCCGCTTGTTTGGACTGACGTGACCAGCAGCACAGCACTGCTAATGCGCAACCGGCTCCTGAAGAGGCGGCTGTTTACGTGGCCCACGTTGGGCCGACGCCTCATCATCGGTCAACATACAGCCCGAGGTGATCAGAATAATGGGTACTTGATATGTCAAGAGGCTCCTTCCAGCACCTCCTCAGGGAGTTCCAGCAGACAGTTCAGCTCAGGTTTATTGGAGTCTGAACTTCCATGGGCTCCTTTGTTTTAGTGTAGAAAACTGCACAGTCAGACGTCGCTTTTATCATCTTTTCCAACCACAAGATTAGGAAACCGAGCAGAGATTTTCCCCCTGAACTAAAGACAAACAAAACAGAGCGAAATGGAGGTTATAATTCTATCTTTCATTACTGATCAGATGGAATAGGACTGAGTTGGGCTTTCAATAACTGACCTTTAATGGCCGTTTATCCTTAAAAAAAAAAGCAGTAATGTAGTGTGCAGCTATTTGTTTGCTATGGATTTGAAACCATAAACAGACACTGGCTGGATACAGTCACCCACAATAAAAATAAACACATTAAGTTTGTGTTTATTTATATAAAAAAGAAGGCAGATGCAGAAAAGCAGAGATGTGTTCAAACCACTGACTGTATACGACAACTGGACTGAGTGAGTGTGACGTCACCCATAGAAAACGGCTTTCTTCCAGCTCCAAACAAATGAGGTCAATTTGGTCTGCATTTTTTTTGGCCACATGGACACCGCCACATTAGAGCCAGAGGACATCAATTGGTTGGTCCGAGTTGGTCTAGTCATCCTTTCCATGGCAACCACTCTCACCAATCAGGAGAGAACTTGTTGGAAGTCCACACCCACTTGAAAGCGGGTTCGGGATAACCTGTCAATCAAAAGTATCAGTCTCTCTGATAAATATGATGACTGAGTGACAGCTGTTTATTTCTCTACAGGAGTCTATGAGATTTTGGCTCTTTGGAACAGGCAGGTCCTTCCTATCTGGAATGTGAGGGGGAGGAGTCACTCAGACCAGTTCCTTTATACAGTCAATGGTGAAAACCCTTACCCCCCTACCCCTATTCTTTAGCCTGCAAGATTTACAAATGTATGAATTTGCTTCATAAGCATGGATGATTTTACTTCCACTGTAATTGGATGCAGATACTTCCGTCCTCTGTGATGTCAAAAAGAAGCCGTGTTCGGACCACAGCGAAACAGACATGCCAACAAAATATACAGCTAGAAATGACACAAAAAAACAAACAAACACAAATCTCTCTGTGGTTTTCTCTGCTTTTGTGTTGACGACAGATCAAAAACAGACTACCAGAAAAGAAGAATTGGAGGACTTTGTAGAGGTAAAAAACAAAAGCAGGCTCTAAAACACAAACTAAATAAACCATTGTGAGACTGTTGGCTTTGAAAATCAGAATATTATCAAAATGTCCAGCTGCTAGAGTGTCTTCTGAACAGAATCAGGCAGACTAAAGTTCACAAACACGTCATTTTGTAGGACATTTAGAAGAGACAAAATAAGGTAATCTTTATATTCCCTATACTTATCACAAGGTCAAACATCTAGTGACTTAGTAGACTTATTTCTTAAAACGGAGAAGTTAAAAGTCTTCTTATGTCATGTGAATGTCTGACAATCCTGCGACTTTTCACCATCTCATTTTGACATAGCAAACTTGATTTCGATGTTTTTTTCTGTTTAGATTGGCTGCAAAAATCCACTGAGCCTGAATAAAGGAGCGTTTCTGTCATTTAAACCATTTTCATGTTTTCTTTTTGAATGCGAGGCTGCCATGCTTCCTGCTGTTCCAGGCAGCAGCTGATCTCTCATCGTTTCTATGTATGGCTATGAAAAATCAATTAGCCAATTCCTTAAAGCTGGAGTTGAGTAATCCATTATGGGGGAACATCAAGTCAGCATTGATTTTTGTCAGCGCTCCTCGACCCACTGTCGAGCTGTAATGTGGTTTTAAGTACACGCTGATCTTCACTTCTGCGGATTACACAGTTCACGTACGTTTTAAGAGGCTGCTAATTGATTTTCATACGGTTCGCAAATGAATGGAAAGCAGCGGGAGCCGGGAGGGAGGGTCCTGAAGGAGGGGAGGTTTAATCAGGTTATGGCAGCATGGCGGCCTGGCTTCACTCTTGCTGCCGACATGGGGCGGGGGGGGGGTTGTTTTATGAGTTTCAAACGCAAAGATGAAAACTGAAAAGTTCAAACTGGAATCCGACTGATTCCTGACAATAGTAAAAAGTCGATTCCCACTCTTCCCCTCTGTCTCTTCTCCGTTCAACAGGAAGCAGCTGTTTGCGTGTGAAAAATGGGAGACGTGGGGGAGGGAGGAAAACGCAGGCCAGACAGAGCCTTTCTGGTCCTTTCATCACTCTGCTGTAAAAAAAAAAAAAAAAAAAAAAAAAAACTGCTCCAACTTTTCCCAAACTTTGACAAAAAGTTTGGATTTCCCTAAACTGACACCCCACCCCCACCCCAACCAGATACAAGCCTCGACAGGCAGGACGAGAGACCTCAGCGGGAGGGGGGAACGCGAGGCCGTGACCCCGTTGCTGATCTGTAGGGTCACAGCAAAAAGGAAACACAAAAACGGAAGACTCCGATTGGTTTGGCAGGACCTGGGCAGTGGGAAAGGGGGGGGCTTTTTGGAGGCTAAAGGGGAATTCCCCGAGATGGAGGAACAGGCGCATGCAAACAAAGACAGACGGCACATTGCTACAGACAGCTCACCGGCAACTAACTGTCTGTAGCAGCATTTCATCATTCACGCTATAGAAACATCAACACAGGTCGTCTTCATTAGGCCTTTAGTGATGTGGAGCAGAGGTTTGGTAATAAACGATCAGCTGAGCCTCCTTGTCTGCGGTAGAAGGTGTGTGTGAGTGTAGTTGGGGAAAAAAACGAGGAGGAGGACTGTTTCCTTTCATGCTGTACATGAGTAGATTAGGGGCTTTATTACGGCAATGACCTGAATAAGCTCACATTGTGCAGTGTGTGCATGTCGGCACTCGGGTTTATGCCACACATCCACTTCTTTACAATAACCAGTCAAAAGCTTTTGTCTTTTGGTGGGAAAAAAGACAAATGCTTTTTTAATCACTTTTTAAGGTGGAACGTGTTTTTTTTCCTTATATTTATGAGACAAACCCAAAAGAAGACAAATTAGAAAATTGTTCTTACAAGAATCCTTTTTTAAATTAGCTTTCTGACAAAAGATGTTAATTTTCAAACGTAGAAACATAATTTGCACAAATTACTGTCAAGAAAATATAAATGTACACAAAATGACATATTTTGCCCACAAAGTGACCACAGGGAGAGCATATTAAATTAGAAGTCATATGTGGTTTGGCTTTTAAGTTCGATCAGGGATGGAAAATACAAAGAACCGTAAAACATTCAACATTTTTTTAAATGAATTTGATTTTAAAGAATATGTGCTGCCTGTGCTTTTGAGAAGCAAACATTTTCATCCACTTTCTGAGGAGAAAGCAAAACATGATGGGTTTTTTTCAGATAATCTTGGTACACATATACTTCCCTGCTAAAACTAAGTCAATAGAGTCAAAAAAAAAAGTCATATTTAATACTTTACTTACACCATCCCATTCTATTTCTGACAGTTTCCAGTGGTCCAGATTTAAGAGCATTTGCTGATTCACATTTTGCCATCAAAAAGGTAATGGATCTTGTAGATATCAAATTTAGGCAGGTTTCAAATGAAAAACATTATCAATAATGTGTCTGGCAGCAGAATTGCCCCCTTAAAAAATTGGGGAAGCTGGAATAAGCTTTAAACCAAGAGAAATTATATTACCGGTAAAAAAAGAGAACATTATGGACTGTCTACACTATATATCGCTGTATAGTATGATTCCTTACTAAACAATAATAAGTATTAATAATGTGTTTATTAGCTTCAATAAGACATTTATAAAACAACTTTTATGGGACATTCATAAAACATTCGCAGATGTTGGTTAAAAGCCGTTCTAAGGCATTTAGTAGTCATTTCAAAGTGCTATTAAGCTATAAATGTTAAAAATGTCTCATGTCTAGTTAAGCTTCTCAAATGCTAATAGATATTTTATAAATGTCTTATAAAGGCTTATAAACACATTATACATGCTTGTTCATGTCTTACAACTACTTTAATAGTGAGTCTTATTAGAAAGCATTACCAACAGTAGTGTATAACTAATGTGCACCATAATACTATGGTGCTAAACTATGGTAACTCCTTTATGGAGTTGTGTGCTGGGCGGGGGGCAGTGCAGGCAGAGACTTGAAGAGGCTTAACAAACTGGTTAGGAAGGCCGGCTCTGTCCTGGGCTGCACACTTGAGTCCATCGAGGAGGTGGCGGACAGGAGGATGTTAGCTAAGCTGACATCCATCATGGATAACCCCTCCCACCCCCTGCACCAAACTGTAGAGGCGCTGACCAGCTCCTTCAGCACAAGACTGTTGCACCCTCAGTGTAAGAAGGAGCGCTACCGCAGGTCATTCCTCCCCACAGCCATCAGACTGTACAACACCGTGTCAAAGTGACACTCCACGGTCCCAGGGTGTTTTTTCATTCACTCATTTATTTATTTTCTTTTGTTGTAGTTGTTTTTCAATTTTAAATTGTTTTTTATTCCTAAACAGTTGTTTGTTTTTGTTTTTGGTGTGAACTTCATTAGTTATTTCTGTATTTTGAAAAAAAATTTGTTATGTTTTTTTACAGACCGCATGTTTTTTACACTTTTACAGCTGTATTTATTTGATATTTAATATTTATTTCTTTATTTAATAAGAATCTCATTTTTGATAATAATTTTTCACAATAATTTTAGTAATATTTTTAATTGTCATTTTTAATTGTCATTTAAATGTCATTTGTGATGTCCTTTATTGATGTTATATTATATAGATTATTTCTGAATGTTGTGTTGCTGCCACAGATAAATGAAATTTCCCCATTGTGGGATTAATAAAGTCATCTATCTATCTATCTATCTATCTATCTATCTATCTATCTATCTATCTATCTATCTATCTATCTATCTATCTATCTATCTATCTATCTATCCATCTATCCATCCATCCATCTATCCATCTATCTACTAAAATCAAAACAATCTACATGCATAATGTAGGAAAGGCCAAACAAACACCTGGTAAAAACAGTTTCATGAAGACATTGTGACCAGTCCATTTGCTGTAAGCACAAAACTCTTTTTAAAGTAAGACAATATCATTCTTACTGTAGGACTTCGTGTTTCCAGATATTTAGAGTACAACGGTTTCTAGAATTGGCTTTGGGCTTTTTATTAGAGATTGAAAGCTGAAACGACACATTTTGTATTATGAGATGTTTACTAACAAATAAGTACAATTTCAAAGACAAAGTCATGGAGAAACGATCGAGGCTGGTCTCTAGTAGATGCTCATCTGCTCATTCACGTCTCTTTTTCTTCCTCTGCTGTGATATTAAGTTAAAATTTGAGGCTTCCACATCCTGAGAAGTGCTTTCGCTGAATCACAACATCCAGCTTTTTATTCCTCTGGGCATTTAGGGCATCTGTGCAGCTGATGACAACGGTAATCGCCACCATCAGGGCTTGATGTACGGCCGGTTTCCATTGCCGAATGCAGATCCTGCTGTTTACTTCCTATATTCAACTGTGTGTGTATCTGGGTGTGGTGGGCTGAGAGAACGGCCTTTGCTTGCGTTCACTACTTTTACCGTCTCTCCCTCTGTGAGTCTCTTCTTTCATAAAGCTCTACTCATCTCTACTTTCCTTTAGATCTTTTTGTTTTATTACCCTCCTCTTCAGAGTTCCTTCCTCCCGCTGGCCAACGGTCCGCGGAGCTCCAGCTGTGCCTGGGAAAAGCTGACTGTGGTATCCCCGGAAAACCTCTCAAGAGCGGAAAATGCGGAGGACAGGATCTGGCTCAGCACATTTTTTACTTGTATTATTACAGGAGAGGGCTGATGCTGCTCATATTTTCTATCACTACCCGAACCGCAACGTTACTTACACCACTTCAACTGTCTAAAAAGCTGCTCACAAGACTGGCGAAAGCAGGCCATAAAAGGTGACTCCCTAAAAATAAAAGCTTAAAGGAGGCTGGTTCTACGGTGGCCCTGAAGGACAAATCACATCAAACAAATGACTCAAAGCAGAAACATATTAAAGATAAAGACGACAAATGTAAAAGCAAAACAAGATTATATTTTAAAACCCATAAACATCATCATCCAATCAGTGGTGTCCCATGATACCCACCTTTTCTGGTTTCTTATTTTGTTTGATTTTGTAATTTCATTTTAATTTCTGGAAATAACTTTTGTTTTCTAAAAATATTTGTTTTTGTTTTGATTTCTAAAATGTAATGTTTTTTATTTTTTTATTTGTTGCTGTGATTTTGAATATGGTTTGGTGCAAAGTAATTTGTTGATGCGATTTGCCCTTCAGGGCCACCGTACATTTTGTGATCCAACAACACTTAAAAACCTTGATTTTAATTCTTAGTTTTAAGCAGGTTATAATTCAGTAAAGACCGTTGACTGTACATGACAACTGGAGTGAGTGACCCCTCCATCCAAACAGGAAGTACCTGCTGGTCTCAAAAAGGCAAAATCCCATGGACTTCCATAGAGAAATATACAGCTATCATTCAGTCATTATATTTGTCAGAAATGCCATTCTGACTCTGATTCCCGTTTTAACATGTTTTTGCTAATTCTTTTCATTATGTTCTGCCTGTAGTGCAGGTTGTTCGAGTTATAGACTGACCAATCAGTTGCCTCAATAAAAGCATGTTGAACGTTTGATTGACAAAGCGTTTTGATTGACAGATTCACCCAAGCATGGTTTCAGTTGTAGGGGTGTTGACTTCCATCAAGCTCACTCCTGCTTGACAAGGGTGGTTACCATAGAAACGTTTACTCAGTCCAACTCGGACCAATTGCTGCTTATTGACAATTTCTGATTCCAACATGGCAGCATCTGTACCGAAAAATGACTTCATTTGGTTGGAGCTGGATTCATTTTATACGGGTGACGTCACGCTCACTCAGTCACCTTCTCATAAAGAGTTAATGGTAAGTAAGGACTGATGTCTTGCTGTGTGATTGAGTGGTTAGAAATGGCCCTAATAGCAGTTAAACAGGTGTAACTAACTAACAGTGGACAGTCCAGTGTCCCGTGCTGTCAAAATGAGGCAACTTCAACTTTACACCTTCATCCAACTAATATCAACCACCTGCACAGATTTGCAACATATGTACCGTCATATTTTTTCTTTTTTTTCTTCTTCTTTTGGACTACGGTGGATCTGGCTTGTTATTGCTGGACTGAAAAAGCTATCTGGAATGGCTAATTAGTTTGATTCGTTTTTGTCCTCCATTGAACATACAACTCTTGTGATAAATTGTTTAAAAATACCCTACTTCTTTTGTTTTTATTTACACCTTGCATGCTTATTTTAAGCATTTAATGCTATAGTCTTTTCGTTTTTAGGACTTCATATTTTATTTATATTTTTTTGTCTGGGTATAATTTAAGCTGGCTTTATTGGCCAGGTATGTTGATGGCAGACCAAGCAAACCCGAACACAGACAGACATTTCAATCAATTTGCGCTCAGAGCGAGCAGCATTTGAACCATCGTCGCTTTGACCAAAGAGAATGAATATGTCTGAATATGTCTATAGGCTGTAAGGACATACAGCACACAATTCTTTTGTAAAAGGTAAAAATATAGCTATAACTTCCTGAATTGTCCCTTTTTTTGTTGACAAGTGGCTCTACATTTGTTTTAAACGTAGAGCCACTTGTATGCCACCATGTATTGTGTGGTTGAAAAGTACATATAATAGTTATATCTCTTGTAAAAGCATTCTAAGTAGTATTTTAATTACGATGATGTCATTTTTAGCCAAAATAAAAAGATGCACACACACACACACATTTATAGAGGGGTACATTTCTTCCAAAGTCAGATTTTTATGCAACACAATGTCACCCCACTGCAACACTTCTCATTAGCATGTCAAACACACTGAGTGGGAGCGTTTGGAAGAAAATACCGCTCAACTGCACGATTAAACTTGAGGAACTGTCTGTTCCATAAATAACTAACAGGCTTCTTTCTTGCACTTATGGAAACAGGCAGGGATGTTATCAGCCTCAGAAGAACTTTATCTTTCATTTCAACCCCGTCTTCGGTGCGTGGCAGGAGAAGCGGCAGAATGACAAAAGCAAGAACATTCGGTGTTTCCTTTTTCTTTTTACTTTCTCTGTATGCATTTTTGAAAAACACAGTAGGGCATGGCATGAAAGAATGGTGAGAAAAACCCAAAAGTATGAGAGTTCGGGCCGTTAGTAATGAGATTTGTTGGTGTGCCTGCAGCAGCTCAGATTTGTGGAGTCCTAAATCTGACGTGTTTTCTGCTGGCCTCCGACGCAGGGAAATTTATAATTGCTATCAATTATTGTAGAAGAAGCTGTGGGTATTTATTCAGAGAGAAATCCACCAACTTTAGTCGCCTTTGACTTCTAAAGATATTTTTGTTTCGAGTCAGAAAAACTGTAAAATGTCAAATCAAAAAAGCACAGCAGTAGAGGCTGGATTCTGCAGAGCTGCACTGATACAAAAAGTCGTAAAAGATGCATGTTTTTCTAATACCTTCAAGCAAACCTGGGAGATGATAACAAAGCTTAAGCTATCCTGATTTATCTCCACAGCAGCTTTTCCTTGGGCAAGTTTGATTTTTTTTCTTATGTCAGCTTAATACTGACCACGTTTGTTCTCCAGAGGCAGGAAAAATGAACATTTTATGTGATCAGTCATGTGAAATAAATGCTACGCCACAACTTCTCCAGAAAAGATGGTTTCATCTCTCCATTTGGACATAGAAAAAGACATTTGTTTGCAGCTATTTTTGCAATGTTTATTTAACCACAAAAAGTAATAACTCCTTTAAATGTTTTTCTTTGTGCCTCATCCCACACCAACCACAGATAAGACAAAGCAGTCTGACCTAAAGCTGTTCATGTCACACGGGCAGCATGTTAAGTGCGAGGAAGTGGCTCTTACCCGACTATAGATGGTTTCGTCCACGATAAACGTAAAGACGAGGTGAAAGGTCAAGCTTGCGGCGCTGGGAAGACGTTAGAGCCGCCGTGTCACTGGCCATTCAGCGCAAACAAAAGCAGCTGCCACAGTGCGGGCAGACAGCGAAAACAGCTGGTGCTGCAGTGTGGTGAGCACTCATTCACAGCATTCTGTTCAACCACTTTGGGTCATTACAGTTGGTCTGGGCTGTTATGTATCTGTTGTACCTGGCTAAAAAAATAATTAAAAAAAATTTTTTTTCAAGCTCATATTTCCCCAAACTTTACTTTCCGTATTTTTTGGAGTATTAACAGTGTTGTTGTTTTTTTTTCCATAGTTTGGCCAGGGGTGTGTGTTATTTTCAGTAGAGACCTATTTGTAGGTTATTTCCCCACTAACAATCGATCGTGCTATAGCGCTTGTTTCCTACTGACAACCACTAGAGGGTACTGTAGGTGTGTGTAACAGTTTCTGCGACTGACAGCAATGCAGAAGAAGAAACACCCTCCAAAACAGTCATGGAGGGGAATACATTCAGTTGAAACAGCCTAAAAAATATCAGGATTCCGAAGCGTTGCACTTCTCTTCCAAAAGTGCAACTTATACTCAGGAGCGACTTGTTTATGACTTTTTGTTCCTTATAATGCATTTTTAAGCTCCTGTGATTTTTTACTCCATAGCGACTTATACTTCAGAAACTACAGTCCTTCAGACATAGAAAAACCTCCAAGGAGCAAAGAATTAAAAAATGATAGACCAGAAAACCTGAGTAACCAACTTCGGAACCCCATCTACCAACAACCGCACGCATTACAGATCACATCTGAAGCTGTCAAATAATATGCAGAACGAACAGAAAGCATGCTTGAACAAAACTGCAACGTTTTTATTTAAAACATGACTTCATCTTCCATCTTTTTAAACTGACTGCACAATAAGGAAATCCAGAGGCCTCTCTCGTGTTGATCAGTGTGTGCTTAATATGGAGTTACAAAGGAAAAGAACTGCTCTGTCATTTACGAGCTGCTTCAGATTGTGTTGGCTGCATGCGACTAGAGATGAACCTCCACGGGGCTCCACTTTACCAGCCTCAGTTCCAGGCAAGAGGAAAATAATTACACCATTGGAAAGTCTCCAAATATAAAAATAAAAAAAAGTAGGAATATTTCCTGCACCTTCACTCAGTACAGCTCTAAGCAGATCTCTCATGTTTATTTTTTAACAGTCATATCGCCGTTTTATTCTCAGGTGTATTGAGTATTTCTATGATGATTAAATCAGAGAAAAATGACGCTTTCTGCGGCAAGAGTACATACAGACGAATGAAAAGCTGCAGACAATAGTGTTTTATTCCTTTTTTTAAACATCAGTTTAAAAATAAAAATAAAACTTTCCTAATATTCGAGACTGGATTATAATAACTAATGTTGGTAGTCTAAAAAGGAAGAGCATCTAGGGGACTGTGAGAAATCCTCAAAAGCCATCCCCTTTTAAGAAGATCTATAATGTTTTTTGGGGTATTTGGAGGTTATTATTTTGATACAGTCCGAATCCTAGTGTTTCTGAGTATGACCTATGAGATAATTGGTGTCTTTCCAACTTGCTCGCAAGTATGAGTGCTGTGCAGAACTAAGACAATGAATTTTGGAATTAAAAACTTGGATTTCCCATGTAAAGGAAGCTATTGAGTTGCTTATCATAAAAGGTAACGTACCGGGCAGCAGTGGATGCAGTTTATGTTTATCAGACAAATCTGCAATGGTACCCATATATTTTAAAATAACTACTTTACTAATGGAAATTTGTGAGCAAATACTGAAAATTAAGAAAGGCCAGTTTAGCAAAGAACTGTTTCTTAAATTAGACAACTGGCCAGGAGTCTGCTGAAAAACCTAGAGTATGGAGTCTAAAGGGTAGAAAAATGTTCATTAAATTTGCAGTTCTGAACTACTATAAAAGTTAAAGGCCATGTACTCTGCAGTAACACTACAGTTATAATTAGTTTTTAGCAACATTCCAATAAAAATATATAACAGCACTCACAGGAACAAGCTTAAATACCATAGCGGTGATCAAGTGAGCGTGTAGCTGTATTATAGAAAAACGTATGATAATGTAACATGTATTACATATCAAGTTTAAATTTGTTGTTTTTTTCTGAGGGATTTATAATCCATGGTCATTGATTAAACTATTTAAAATAAAAGTTTAAAGCTTTTACTTTGATAGAACACTTTGTTCTCTGATGCCTCAATAAGAAAATAAGAGCTCAATATTGGTGTTCCTCCTTTTTCTTGCTCCCCTGTCCTTCCCATCCATGGGTTTCCAGTTTAAAAGAATTTCCACATGGTGCTGCTTGTTTCATGGAAGGATTTACAGAAACATCCAAGCTCATATGGAGTCAAACGTAACACTCCGACGACACTCTGCTGAGATACTATTAAATTAACCAGAATGTGACGAGCGAGCAGAGACGGCCAACTACAAATCTTGACCCTTTGCCAAGCAGTTTGCACTAAAACTAACAACAGATAAACAGATGAAAGCCGAGCCTTTTTTATCGAGCCCAAAACAAAGCAACAAACCGGTCCGATGGCCTGACAATGCTATTGTTGTGACTTGTTGCAGCTCATTTACGTAGAGTTTGTGACTCATTTTAGAAGCAGAAACATTAGTGATGTTTATGTTTTACAGACACTAGAGATCCTGGAAGATAAGGAGGTTGGACATAGCTAAAGGCAAACCAACACAGTGAGGGTAAACAGCAGGAACTATCGGCAGTAAGAAATATCTGATGCTGTAAATGATCATCTGATTAGTGAATAACCCACAATAGCTAAAGCCAGTCAAGTAGGATTACAAATGTCTTAGGGCAGTAAAACCCCTCACTACAAACTTTACACACTTTTCTCAAACTGACATTTACATTTTGCTCTCTTTGTTTAAACTCTAAAAGTTCAGACCTTCCCAGAAAAACAAGTCCAGTATTATAGAATGAAAACAAAGATCCTATCACGATCAAAGATTTGGCAAACTGAATGTTTTCTGTACAGGTGACCCAGCATGAAAGAGATAGATTGACAAGATCAACAGCCAATCAGGATGCAGAACACAGTGCACTTCAGAGAAAAGCGTGTAAAGTTGCACAGACAAAATCTGCAAAAGAACAAGATCTTTCAATCATTCAGTTCTGACATAATAATGTCCAAAGTGTCTCAGATTTGACTGTAGCTAAGCACAAACACAACACGAACACAATCAATAGGCAGATTCCCCTATTGATGTAAAACAGGGAAAAACAAGGAACCTTACTTAAAAGGATAGATATAAGCTTAAAAGGATAGATATAAGAGATCTATAATGCTGATCAACACATTTCACACACCTAAGGGTGTGACAGCTAGCACACACCTGAGCTTGCACACTGGAGGGGCCAGATCAAAGATCTTGTACAATGCGCATGCGCTCCCAGGCCTTTGTGACATCACAACATCTTATCAATTAAAAACAAGTGTCATTGCGAGGATTGGCAGCGATTTAAAAGGAGAAATACTCAGAAATGCAAAAATGAAATGATTTATTTATAATTCGCTCTTTCTCATAAGAAACACGTCACAGTGGAAATCACAAAGTTTGATTTTTAAAGAATTTATTTTTGCATAATGAAGCAGAAGTATTTAACTCCTGAAAACAAAAAAAGAGTTCTGTTCCTCAGAGACCTGTTACTTCCTCTTTGAGAAGCTCTTTCATCCTCCACTGGTTATTAATGTCACAAGTTTGAACTGGTTTCATATATTATTATTAGAAAATGGAAGATCACTGGCAATCTCCCTCCACCTGGGGCTCCATGCCAGACCTCACCTGGTGGGAAGCAAATGATCTGACCTCAATCCAACAGACAGTCTGTGGAGGGAGTTGAAAGTCTGTGTTGTTCGGCAACAACTCCAAAACATTACAGCTTTGAAGAAGATCTACATGGAAGAATGGGCCAAAACAACAACTATACTGCAAACCTGAAGAAATCCTAAAATAAATTGTTGACAATCAGGGTTTCTTTTGTTGTTGAAATTAACTAGATAATTATTTTCCGCACCATTATACACATAAATTCTTTAGAAATCTCAGTGTGATGTCCTGGATGATATATATTTTTTACATTCAATCTCTTACATTGTATCTAAGATTAACATTACAGAATGGTATTGATATAGATGGTATAGATGAATTGATGAATCGAATAGATGGTATAGATGAATTGTATCTAAGATTAACATTACAGAATAGTATTGATATAGATGGTATAGATGAATTGATGAATCAAATAGATGGTATAGATCAGTGTTTTTCAACCTTTTTGAGCCACGGCACACTTTGACCTTGAGAAAAATCCCGCGGCACACCAGCATCCCAAAAAAAAAAAAAAAAGCAGAAACTCAGTCTGTTTTGATCTACAGCCCCCCCCCCCCCCCCCCCCCCCGGCAATCTGACGTGCATTTTTGTGATAATTGTGGCAGAAAAAGCAGGAAGTTGCAGATGTTTTTTCTAGAAGATGTAATAAAAGTTAAGTTACATACAAACTGTATGTTCGTTGTGGTTTCAAGACGTGTAAGGACGACTTATTGTACGCTGAGGCGCTGTCCCTTTAAGCTAATGCATCATGGGAGATGTAGTGTAAAAACTGCGACCAAACGGCAGAAAGACTCGCGTCTCTGAGCTTCATGGTTTTGTTCACTTGTTCCACGGTCTCATACCGGATTCTGTGGAAAGTTACACCGCTAAAGACAAGCTTTAGCTGGTGTTTTTGTCGGAACTGACTGAGTTATGAGCTAAATTGGAACAAGGAAGTGAATACTTTAAACACTTCTGATTGGTCAGACTGATGACATGTGATTAAGCCTCAAGAATGATTGGTGGAGTCGTGGAGACAGTAAAAGCTGCGGGACTTTTCAGAAAACAGTTATAGCTGCAGCTAAATCGCGTTACCGTCATTCTTATAAAAATGTATTTAATAGAATCAAATAAACACAAAGAAAAAAGTATTTTACGATCTTTCATATTCCTAACTACTCAGTGTTTCAGGACCTGTTTGGATGAACAAAGAGCTGATTTCCTGGAGATGGGAAATGTTTTTAGATCAGTGAATGAGGGCAATTTTCCACGGCACACTTGCCCATCCCCCACGGCACACCAGTGTGCCGCGGCACACTGGTTGAAAAACACTGGTATAGATGAATTGTATCTAAGATTAACATTACAGAATGGTATTGATATAGATGGTATAGATGAATTGATGAATCGAATAGATGGTATAGATGAATTGTATCTAAGATGAACCTTACAGAATGGAATTGATATAGATGGTATAGATGAATTGTATCTAAGATGAACATTACAGAATGCTAGTTGAACCCCAATTTTATATCAACTAAACACCAAGAACTGAATGGCAGCTGCTGGAAATGACAGGCTTTGTAAAACCAATAGAGTTCGTCTCTGCTCCACTTACCAGTTGGAACTCTGAGCGTCGTGCATAGGCTTGCTGTATGCCGGCGTCAGCCCACAGCGAGCTCAGCGCCATCACGTACAGCTGGAACTCACTGGGCTCCACGCCCGAGGCCCCCACACGCCCCTCCCATGACATCACCAGCATGCCCTGCTTCTCATTCTCACAGCTCTGCCAGGTGATGCCCAGCTTGTCTCGGGCGTCCACCAGCACGCGCATGCCCTGCGGAGACACAAAGGCGCCACACAGGCAGTACAGTTGAGCATGGTTGCGTTGTTTCTGGTTACATGTCAGCAGAAAAAGTCAAGAGTAAGTACAAAAACACATGATCATAGACACGGAGGCATCAAGGGAAGGGGTGGTATGAGAGTTGCTATCCTTTTATACTTCTTCATTTTATACTTCTGCTGTTTATCAGATAATTTTCTAAAGTCGGACCTAACACAGGAAAAAAAACTCTTTTTAGGTGTCAAATTGTGGAAGTGTGCTATTCTCTGACCTTTTCAGTCATTTTTAAAGACTGTTGATGCAGTGAACAAATGTGGTTCAACTGGATTTAGATTTCCTTTTTTGATATGTAACAAAACTCCATTATCATGTTCAAACAGCCCCCAGAAGAACAAAAGTTCTCCCGCAGCAGCTGAGATCTTTATTTTCAAAAAGATCACTTTGTTATCAAACCCTGTGCATCTCAACAGCCTCCCTCACAGGGTGCAATGCTCTTTCTTAGACCTCGTGATCTCCCAAAAATGTGTGGTGTGTCTTTGCATGTTTAGCACGTCTCTGTCGATGACTCATGAGAAGCTAATCTCTTTGTAAAACACGTAGTGAGGATCATTTCCAGATGAATATGGCACCTTTAGCAGCACCAGTGCAGGCCTAATAACACCACTGGATCCATAACCTGGTTTCCTTAAAAAAATGATTAGGAAGTCCTCCCAAACTTCAAACCAAAGAAGTTTTAAAAATAAACTTCCCACTGAGAGAGGTGGATGTGCAGCAAGGGGTGGTGTATGAGCAAAACACAAGTGTTTTTGCACTTATGCAACAGTGGTGTGTGTTTGTTTGCTGATCTGTGTGCAGTCTAACATCGATGGCCTTGGTGACTCATATGTGCTCCCCTTAAAGACTAATACTCTGCTGAAGACATTGTTTTTGATGGGGATCTATGTTGGAATGTTTCAAAAACAAGCAAGACGAACGACGGCCTCAACAACAGAAGATGCCCCATGTTACGACTCAACACCAGCATGGTGCTGGCGGTGAGATTGCAGGCTGAGTAAGCTTGAATCACATCTAGACCAGGTCTGTGTTAGTCTATCAGCCCCTGGTGGTTTAAGGAAGGGACAGTCTATTGCACAATCCTCCATACTTGTGTTTTCAAGTGCTTAAAGAGCCATCTGATTCCTGTGGGTTAGTCTTCAACTACAAGACAGTTCATAAGCTGTGATTCCATTCTGGGTAAAATGGGCCCCCAACAAGTTATTTTTTAGCTCAACAATTTCAGATAAGACATGATTCTTACTATTGGTCAAATTTGTAAGGCCCTAACAAGGTGCCCATCCCGTAATGTGATGAGACTAGTTAATTTGGGGTCCTAGACAATCAGAAGGGCTGGATGATATGAGTAAAACTTGTGATGTGCGATATTAGTGGTCAATATTGCGATGACGATATGACTTGTGATACATAAACATAAAGCAAAAACAACTAATACATAATTTCACTTCAACTTAAATTAAACTCCAAATGACCTACATGGGAGGCAAGCGTCTAGCATGAAAGGTCTCCATTCGATTGGTCGAAAAACGTAAAGGGCTCTATTTGATTTGTTAAATACTTCAAGTTGCCATGAGATTGTTTGAACATGTTTGTAAACATTTAAGGTCACCATTTATGGTAGTTTACGCTGTCTTTTACTGAACGTGTATCGCACAAGCTGATATTGCAATAATGATAAATTTGTGACTCATTGTGCAGGCCTAGACCAAAGACAGCTAAATATCTCAGGATGACATCATTCCCATAAACCCATCTCTCTCTTAATATTCATGCCAACTTTGTCCTCTTCAAGATCACAGCGCTGCTTACACCCGCAGGAATTTTTATTAGATAAAAAGTAGAGTGCACCCCGGTCGACAAAATACAAAAAAAAAACTACGAAAAGCTCAGGACGATGGACCAAACAGGTTTTGTGAAAATAATTAACCATAGGAAGTTCATGTCCCTGCAAGCAAAGGAAGAAGCCACTGACGATCACTAAGGTGTAGCAGAGATAGGAGGATAAGATATGAAGGACCTAAACTAGAAAGGTGGCATAACTAAAACTGTTACAAGTGTTCAGCTCTATTCCAAAGAAGAAGCACAGGACAGAAGTCTTGCAAAAGGTTATGGAAAGCCAAAGTCAATATTTTTTTGTTTCACTTTAATGTGAGTTAAGATGGGTTTGTGGTCGTCAAGGATTTAAAACTGTACTCTTGGTGTATTTTTATAAATGACCTCCACTCTGCTTTTATGGTCTTTATCTTCTCAAACCAAAGTGCACACATCTGTGTGTTTTCTTCCTGCTACACCTCAACAGATAGACTGAAGACTTTTGCATTCATGGTGTTAGTTGGCTCTGTTGGTGAGTGACAATATGACACAGTCAACTGTTGCTCTCCTGCCAGTTTACCTACCAGCGGAGAACTAAACAAGGTAACTTCAGACTGTTCCCCACTGACCTGAAGTGTCTGCTGCAAAAGCGGCTTTAATGGTGAGTAAACACATTAGTTATTGCAGCTGTCAGATCGTCCAAACGCCAAGGCAAAAGAACATCAGAGATGGCAAAAGCTTTGATGAAACTCCCCCGTCTGACTGGACGGCGGATAGAAACTGTTTGATTCACCGCTCTGTGGATGTAAGCAATTCACGAAGGATTTTCCAGAGAAAATGTAAAAGTGTTGAACCCTTTTCCTTCTGTGTTGGAGGTTCAAAGAAATGTCTGCGTGCAGGAAAATGCTGGAAACAAATGCTAAATGATTGCGAACAAAGATCAACTAAAGAAATTCTTGGCAGAAATGAATATTTCCCACCTGTGACCCTTACACACATACAGGTAAAATTAAATTAAGCTACATTGCTGGTTGAACACACACCAAAGCATCATTGTGAAGCTACGTACAAACTGAGGATGTGGTGCGCATTCAAGAACGCACTAAACGGGCATTTTTGAACTGGACTGTCACTACCTGATACTAGCAACATGTACACACAGTTGGAAGAGGCTTGGTAAGAAATGTTGAAGCGGTTCAAATCTCACAAATCTTGTTCCAGGCTTTTTTTTCACAGCTCTATCCCAATTTATGAAAGACTTGTCATAGAATTCTGTCCAGGTACAAACCGCAATTATTAATTCTCTTTAATGATCACTTTTCCAACGGTGTGCACTTCCATGAATTGAAAAGAACACTACCAATACGTGTCTAGTGAATATGAACCCCTGATTGGCTACACTTTTTTTAAGTAGAGCATGAAAGAGGACTTAGAAAAAGTTGGGTAGCGACGCGTAAATGTGAGAGTTCGACAACATACAGTCAATTCAGTTTCTGTACAATACCACAGTGAATTTTAAATAAAATAACTCGGATGCCATTAAAATGCCATGTGAAAAACTAAAGCCTTTTTTAAACACAATCCCTTCATTTCATGGGCTGGTAAGTGATTTGACAATTGACTTCCATGCTATTGCATGGGCAGGTGTGGGCAATTCCCTTGTTATGTCATTATGTGTGAAGCAGATAAAAGGCCTGGAGTTGATTAGAGGACTCGTGCTTGCATTTTGAAGATTTCACTGTAAACAGACAACATGCGGTCAAAGGAGCTCTCCATGCAGGTGAAAGGAGCCATCATTAAGCTGAGAAAACAGAAAAAAAAACATGCCAGAAATTGCTAGAGCATTAGGAGTGGCTAAATCAACAGTGTGGTACATCCTGAGAAAGAAAGAAAGAAAGCACTGGTGAACTCAGCAACGCAAAAAGAGCTGGACGTCCACGGAAGAAAACAGTGGTGGATGATCGCAGAATCATTTCTATGGTGAAGAGGAACCTGTTCACTACAGCCATCCAAGTGAACAACACTCTCCAGGAGGTAGGCGTATCAATATCCAAGTCTACCATCCAATATCCAAGTCTACCAAAGAAGACTGCATGAAAGTAGGTACAGAGGGTACACTGCAAGATGCAAGCCATTCTTTGGACAGATGAAACCAAAATCAACCTCTACCAGAATGATAGCAAGAGAAAAGTATGGAGAAGGCGTGGAGAAGCTCATGATCCAAAGTATACTACATCATCAGTAAAACACTGTGGAGGCAGTGTGATGGTCTGGGCGTGCATGGCTGCTAGTGGCACTGGGACACTAGTGTTTATTGATGACGTGACACAGGACAGAAGCAGCCCAATGAATTCTGAGGTGTTCAGAGACATACTGTCTGCGCAGATCCAGGTGAATCCAGCCAAACTGATTGGGCGGCGTTTCATAATACAGATGGACAACGACCCAAAACATACAGCCAAAGCAACTCAGGAGTTTATTAAAGCAAAGAAGTGGAATATTCTTGAATGGCCAAGTAAGTCACCTGATCTTAACCCAACTGAGCAGCATTTCACTTGTTGAAGACCAAACTTCAGACAGAAAGGCCCACAAACAAACAGCAACTGAAAGCTGCTGCAGTAAAGGCCTGGCAGAGCATTCAGAAGGAGAAAACCCAGCATCTGTTGATGTCCATGAGTTCAAGACTTCAGGCTGTCATTGCCAACAAAGGGTTTTCAACCAAATATTAGTAATGACCATTTTGTTTTCAGTTATTTCATTTGTGACTTACTTTACTTACTAGCCCATGAAATGAAGGAATTCTGTTTAAAAAATGCTTTAGTTTTTCACATTTTTATGCAATCTTTTTGTTCAACCCATGAAATAAAAGCTGAAGGTCTGCACTTCAATGGCAGTTGTTTTATGTAAAATTCACTGTAGTAATGTACAGAAAACAAAATTAGAAAGATTGTGTCTCTGTCCAAATATTTATGGTCCTGACTGTATATGCGTGTTTACATAGACTTTTCATTGGAGGTGACTGCTTGAACGTTCGCTTCCAGTGTGCACGTGGTGTTACAAACAAATACTGATCGGGAGTGGAGATCTCGTTTCTGTATGGGGTAAAGTGTTTTTTTTTGTGTACACCAAAGACTTCAAAAGAGATCAGATCTTTTAGCATGATAAAAAAGAAACAAACATGGAGGAGGAGACTCTCTACATTCCCAAAAAGACAAATATGAAAAATGCTGTTAAACTACACCAGTTTGTCCTTTCCGCAGTGAGTTATCACTAGAAATGCCAAATAATAAGAGAATTGAAGCTTCTGGTTTTTTTTTTCTTTCCTCTTGCACATTTTTTGCCGTGTCATGGTTTTACGCTGGATGAGGCAAAGACATGGTGGAGGAGGATCATGATCACGATCTGTCCCAAGACTGGACAGAGTTTCAAGTGGAGGTGGGTGGTGAATACTGTCTTGTCTGTGGGGGAATGCAGGCCGACTCTTATCACCGTGTCTGGGCTGTGTGGCACTCAGGGCGGATGCGCTCATCCCTCTGGAATAGTCTGGTATTGTTTAGCTGGTGAAGGAGGCCCAGCCATGACAGCGAACAAAGGGACACATCACACACACTTCAGGATAAAAATATACACTGTGTCAATATGTGTGAAGAGCTTCAGGTGAACTAAGCTGCAGCTAGTTTTTTGCACGCTGATCTAGTACAAACAAGGGTATTTAGTTCCTTTGAGAAGAAACGTGGGGATGTTTCAGTCTTCTGGGGCAAAGTTCACACTATGACCTGGAATGGACTTTATTCAGTTTCTCGTCATGACTGATAAAGAAAAGCAGCAGAGCAGGAGCAGATGAACTTTGGCTTGTTTCTTTTAAAGTCCCACTCCGATCATCTTTTGATCCATTTTAAAAGCGTTCCCAGGGGTAAGGTGATTACAATTATGCGTTGTTTTTTTTAGCCAAAAATAAAATGCTGTCGTTTTCTAGGACAGTGTTTTTCAACCAATGTACTGTGGCGTGTGCCGTGGAAAATTGCCCTCATTAACTGATCTAAAAATATTTACCATCTCCAGAATATCAGCTCTTTGTTCATCCAAACAGGCAATATGAAAGATCATAAAAGAATGACGGTACCGCGATTTAGCTGTAGCGTCAGGTGTTTTCGGAAAAGTACGGCCCCTTTATCTATCTCCACCAATCATTCTTGGAGGCTTAATCAAACGTCATCAGTCTGACCAATCAGAAGTGGTTAAAGTCGTCACTTCCTTGTTTCGATTCTGCTCATAAAGTTGCTTAGTTCCAACAAAAAGACCAGCTAACGCTCAAATTTAGCGGTGTCGCTTTCCGCGGGATCTAAACAAAACAATGAAGCTCAGAGAAGAGAGTCTGTCTGGCGTTCAGCGGCTGTTTGCACTACATCTCCCATGAGGCATTGGTTTAAAGTGACAGGATCTCAGCGCACAATGAGTCTTCCTTTGACATCTTGAAACCACAACGAATACACATCAGACAGTTTTTAAATCTTCTAACTTAACTTTTATTACATCTTTTAGAAAAAAACAGCTGCAACTTCCAGCTTTTTCTGCCACAATAATTATCACAAACATGCATGTGAGATTGTAGAGGGGCTGTAGATCAATACAGACTATGAGTTTCTCCTTTTTTATTTTTATTTTTGGATGCTGGTGTGCCGCGGGATTTTTATCAAGGTTAAAATGTGCCGTGGCTCAGAAAAGGTTGAAAAACACTGTTCTAAGACAGTTCATTAGAAATTCACCTCTGAGTTGTGGGCGGGACTGTTAGCCTGTAGTGAGCCTACTTTCATTTCCCATCATCCCTTTGCTTACTCTCTCCCTCTAGCTTGAAACCCCTCAATCCCCCCAACCTAACATTAGCAGTGCAACAAAATGACGAGCAATAGTGGAGCTATCCAGCCGTACAGTTTTGATCCAGATACCAGCTCAGATGAGGAGAACAAATACGTTCATGGATCTATTTGTCTGCAGGTGGATGAATCAGAACGGAGCAAAGCAGACAGTGGCGTGTAGATTGTAACTTCTACCTAACAACTACAAGCTTTTTCAGTCAGCATTTTTTTCGTCTGCTCCTGATTCACCACAATTTGAAATCAAAAATACTCTGAAATGCAACTTTAATTTTTTTTCCATTTATATACGTCCTCAATCAAGAGAAAATACTATATGGACAAGTTAAAACATTATTGATTTTCAATAGAGTGGGTCTTGAAAGTAAAAAAAACAACAACAACAAAAACAACCCTGAGATGTAATCTTCTCACTTATGACTGTTTCTTCAAGCTTTTCTCCACTGATAACAAATCTTTCAGCTTCAGTAACAAATCTGCTCCCCTGATGATTATGCCTCACGTTACAGCTGCCCCTCCACGTGAGGATTCAATCCCTCCCCAAGCCTGAATCGTCTCCATACCTTTAGTATGTTCTCGTAGATGGTGTCCCGGAAGTCCAGCAGCGCTTTCTGGTCAAACTCCTGTCCGTTAATGATGCGCATTTGTTTGAGGAACGTGGACTTTCCGCTCTCCCCGGCGCCCAGCAGCAGGATTTTGACCAGCCGCCGCACGGCTCTCCTTTCCCGGGCCAGCATGGCGTCTATCTCGCGGCTCCTTCGCTTCGCCTCGCGCTCCTGCGCGGCGTTCCTTTCCCGGGTCCCCTCCTTGCTGCCGCCCGTGTCCCGACTGGCCTCGGCCGGGAGCAGGCAGCGGCTCAGAGTGCGGACCACTCCCGACATGGCGAGTCGTTGAGAGGGGAGGGGGGGAAAGTTTACCGAAACTCCACGGGAGAAATGTTCATCGTAGTCTGACGAGGTAGACACGGGCCAGTTTGTCTACTTTCTGTAGACAAGTCTCCAGCGGATCAATCGATGCGGGCTACATTAGTGGATGAAACTGTTATCAAGTTTCATTCCGGCAGACAAACCGTGTCCATCTTGTTCAGCCCGCGCCATCAAAGAAACAAACACAATGGATGAAAAGAAAACAAAGACAGCAGTAAGGAGTTAAATAAAAGTTCAAGCTAATCGGAAATTCCGTCTGTCTCCACAAAGCACAACAGATAGTCTCACAGTGGGACGGTCTATCAACTGTGTGATGCGGTTTGTGAACTTGAGGGCAGCCCCTGCGGGAGGCGGTGGGACGGTCACACAGGAGCGCAGCGTTACTGGCGCTTACCATCAGGGGGCGCTGGGGAGCGCAAAGAGAGGTGACACCGCACTACAGTTTTAAGGCAAAGAAGTTGTTTCAATGAACCAGGCAGCACAGGCAAATTTGGAAAACTGACAAAAAATATTTACTGCATTATATAACAAAACAATGAAGCTGAGGGCCCAGTAAACTACTCTTAAAGGATTGTCATAAACAAACTAAGAAAAATCAATCAAAAAAACGAACAATTGCATTTTGTGGTTCTAAACCAGGGGTCTGCAACCTTTTCCACTACAAGAGCCATTTGGTCCAGTTTCTTACAGACCAAATCCCAATAAGAGCTGCCAAGTCCCACTAAACCGGGGGTGTCCAAACTTTTTTCAAAGAGAGCCAGTGAGGTGAACATATGTGAGGGCCAACCAATCGGCCAACATCCTTTAACCCTATGATAATCTTAAATACAAATCAACAATTTAATCAAAATTGTGCTGCATTTTTTTCCCTTCTACTTAAAAAACATGTCAACATTAGTGTAGAATACCTTTTTTTATCTATACATGCAAATGCAATATAGTTAAAGAACTGCCTCTGAACAATAACTAGACACTTAGTGAAAATGCTGGCATTTTTCTAAAGTCCAAAAGCCATAATGGGGGAATAGAAGAGTCACATTTGACTAAGGAGCGTCATAGTAGTGGATGGTGGTGACAGTCACCATGCTGGTTGTCGCCATGGTGACTGTGCAGACCCCTGTTTTAGGCAAACAGAGAAAATACAAATGAAAAGTACAGACATGTCTAGAGTTATCATTTCTTATAGATTTTGTGGCCATGGCCCCAGACAAAATTGTTGCAAAAAATAAACAAAAAATTCAAGCATTTAAAAAAAAAAAATCTGATTTTCTATTTCACTTGTTTCAGGGAATCTTCAAAAATGAACTGATAAAAACTATTGTTCTCTTAATGACTTTTTTTTAAAGGAAATAACTGCAATCATACAATGTCTGTAACCTTCAATAACATATCCTGACATGGCTGAAGGTATCTTATTAACTCCTTGTGAGCAATATCTGTCAGTTGTCTCAGGTTTGAAGTGTGTCTTCTCTGGACCTCATATTTAATCTTATTCACACATTTTTGACATAATTTCGACCAGGGCTTTTTGAAAGACTCTTCAGAACATTCCAATGATTTACTCTTAGCCATTTTGGGGAAAATTTGACTGTTTGTTTCCAGGCCAGCTATGAGTAAAAGCTTTCTAACACTAGGCAGCACATTTGCCTTAATAGTCTTGAGGATTTTGCAGTGAAGTAGCCCCCCCCCCCTCTAACCAAGCCCTAGAGACATTTTTTGTAATGCTTTCTTTTTCCGTTTGCATGCTGTAACTCACAAAAAAAACGTTGTCGCTTTTCAGTTTATTTTTTCTTTAAAATGGCTATATTGATCTACATTTCAAAAGAAATTTCTGTTTGTTATTTGTCAATTTTCCAAAAACTTTATCTTTGTTTTCCCTTTTGTCAAGTTCAGATTGTTTTAGCAATTACAAGGTTTTTCCCATAAGTGGTACCAACAATTTTATTTGCTTGTGTTAATTATATTCTTATTCATCAAGGTTTTATGAAAGTCTTTTATATTTTCTGGTTTACAGATTAGCATTTACATACTATTATTATTTATTTATAAAATGTTTTTATACCCTTTTTCAAAGCATACTTTTTAAAGAAGAAATACTTTACATTTGCCAAAGGAAATATGTCTAAAAGATCAAAGAACCAGAAAACTTTAATATATATTTATTATCTCACATAGTTTTTTTTTAAGTTTAAAACAAAACAAAAGTAAACAATAAAAAAAGCTTTATATCCTTTAGTCTAGAAATATTTTAAACTGTTCTTTGTGGTCCATTTAATGTACATTATATTTGTACATTTTACTATTAATCCTTAACTAACCCAAATTCCCTGACTTTGTTTGTAATTTTCCTTGCCTTCATCAGTCACAGGTAGTTTAATTATTGACATAAATTATACACCACACGTTTCATAATTTATATAAAACAAGTCAATATTTTAACATTAAACCTCATAAACCATGGACATGCAAATGGTGAAACAGCAACAGTACTAGAGGCACATTTCCCCTATTAGTATTTTATGATTCAATATTTGGTGTAAACCATAAATTAACAAACAAATCATAAAGTTTTGAGCCTTACATCAGAGTAATTGCCATTGCAGTCTTTAATTTTTAAGAAAGGCTGGATACAGGGTTTGAGGTGGGGCCCATTAAAGCAGGTTGTTCTCAGAGGGACAGATAAATGCATGGGCTTGTACTATAAAATGTATTACCCTCATCATCATTTAATTAAATACAACATTTTCTAACTATAGTTCTAAGGTTTCCCTTGTACTTTTACTGCTCCAACACACCTCATTTAAACAAATGTACCAGTAGGCTTTTGCATGTACATTTATGAGCTGAATCAGGAAGGGGTAACGAGGGAAACATGGAGGACAGGAAGACCAAAAGACTGGAATTGAGCACAAAGAAGCCCACAGAGACCTATTGTGACTTTTATGTTTTTTAAGGTGCACATTTTGGAATAATGGTACATTTTTGGATATGACTTTACAGGTGTTGCTTCCCTCCATTCCTCTGGACGGACACTGGCACACACACATCTACTGGGTACTTGAATTGTAAGGAGGTTTCAGGGGAGGGGAGTTTATAAAATAAATAAATTCATAGTCAATAGTCATACATAATACCACCATATTTTTTTTTTTACATTTTCACAAAGCTTTATTCTAGACAAAGACAAACTGTCTACAGTGAGTGAACACAGAGATTGCTAGGTGTTGACGCAGACAGCAACTGTGGTCCCTAGATGTACCTCTTTTAAAAAAAGCTGAAATCTACATCAAACAGTTTCTTTAAATTCTCAGTCATAGAACTGATGTTCTGCAATGAGCAATAATTTCTCAAACATGCTAACATGCTATCATGCCAGTTCCCTGTCTAAAACATTTTAGTTCAATTCTCCTTTGCTGTTTGTGTCACCGTGAGTTCCCATTTTGAGTATTGAGCTTTTATATTGTTCTGTGTGAATTTAACCAGTCATCTGGTATTTGTGGGGGTGGGGCCCACCTGACAGAAATGAGAGGACAAAACAAGATTAGTTTACACAAAATATGAATTCATTTTAACTTAGAGCCACAACGCTTTTACGATAGATCAAAACATGATTGGAGTAGAACTCACTTTATGCCTGCATATTTAGCAGGTTTCGCAGAGGATTCAACTAGTTTTAGTTGTTCTGAACTATTTTTGCAGACACTGCAACATTTTTGTGAATACTGCTGTATAGCAGCTCACACAGAATCCACTAAATGTGGTGTTGCTTTAGTGATTATCTGACTCCAGGCTTCTCTGTAAATGAAAAGTAAAAATTGAAATGATGCAAGAAACTTCCATTGCTTTTACGCTTGTTAGTGGGGAAATGAGAAAAAAAATGTCAGCAAAGAGAACTCTTAAAGCTGTTGCTCTTACAACTATCTGCCTGTTTTTCAAGTGTGTTCAAATTTGAACCTTTTTAAGAACCAGTTTGACTTCCCTGCAGAGGCACATCATTGTAGTCCTACAATTATGTGCATATTTACAGATAGAGACTCCATCAAAAGGAAGTTCTGGATCAGTCCCTTGGTTTCTTTCCCAGGCACACATACAATTCTAACAATGTAAAATGGAGTAAATTGAGAAAAGTTCACGACAAGAATATTACAGTGGTTCTTATTAAAAAAGCCAGACTCTTTGCTCTGTAAAAATGCAGCAGTACCCATTCCCTTGCATGAAGACCCATTATAGTAACACTGTTTTTACAGTGGGGTAAAAAAGTATTTAGTCAGTCACCAATTGTGCAATTTCTCCCACTTAAAAAAATGAGACTCCTGTAATTTTGAGAGAGTAAATGAGATAAAAAAAAGTCCCATTGTGGGATTTTTAAAGAATAACAAACAAGCAAGATTTCTGGCTCTCACAGACTTCTCTGTCCTTGACTCGTTACCTGTATTACTGGCAGCTGTTTGAACTCATTATCTATATAAAAGACACCTGTCCACAACCTCAAACAGTCACACTCCAAACTCCACTATGGCCAAGACCAAAGAACTGTCTGAGCATACCAGAAACCAAATTGTTGACCTGCACGAGGCTGGGAAGACTGAATCTGCAATAGGTAAGCAGCTTGGTGTGAAGAAATCAACTGTGGGAGCAAATATTAGGTAATGGAAGACACTAATAATCTCCCTTTATCTGGGGCCCCCCATAAGATTTCACCCAGTGGTGTTAAAATGATCACAAGAATGGTGAACAGAAATCCCAGAACTATATGGGGGAACCTAGTGGATGGCCTGCAGAGAGCTGGGAGCAAAATAACAAAGGCTACCATCAGTACACACTACGCTGCCCGGGGCCTCAAATCCTGCATTGCCAGACGTGTCCCTCTGCTGAAGCCAGTCCATGTGCAGACCCGTCTAAAGTTTGCTAGAGAGCATTTGGACGATCCAGAAGAGGATTGGGAGAATGTCCTTTGGTCAGAAGAAACCAAAATAAAACTTTTTGGTAAGAACTCTGTTCATGTTTGGAAGACAAAGAATGCTGAGTTACATCCAAAGAATAATCAATCACATGACAGCAATCCCCATGTCGATACACCCACAAACTATGCAAAATACTTTTTTTTTTTTTAGCTTTTAAGTGTATTATAATGTTGATTCCTCACTAAAAACAACCCTAAAGCTGTATTTTGATCCGTTTACACATTTCTGAGTATTCCTTTAAAAACCTGCGCTCTGAGCACCAGCCCCTCCCAACCCACGAAAACAAGGTGTTTTCACATCGTGACATCGATAAGTGAGGAACAGCCCCTTCCAAGAAGAGTCTGCTGTCAGCTCCGGCCCCTGGCTAACACACACACACACACACACACACACACACACACTTTCTCTTTGGAGCCAGGGATTTTTGGCAAAAACAGTTTCATTCTATCTGAACAATGTGCACATGTCTTTGCAAAAGTTTGAATGTTGTTTGTTTCTGTGGGTAAAATGCAGACACGTTGCTGAGGCCAACTCTAGGTTGACGTCAAGAAATGGTTGGCCCACACGGAGTGGGCTTGTGCTCAATAGATGAATGGATTTAAAACAACCTGCAAAAATATTAAATAAGATGTAATAATAATAATAATGTCTTCAAAGAAGCTGCTTTGTTACATAAGTTTTCCCATTAAACTTCATTTGCAGATCTATCTAGCTCCTGCTCATCCATGCTTTTCTGTGAATATTTTAGCATCAGTAGTTGTAAGTAAAAATAAATGTCCCATATTTTCTGCACTATGAGGCAAATTTAAAAACCTCAAGTATTTTGCTAATGTTTTATGATAAGTCCTTAATAAACCATTTATAAGACTTTAACAAGCACTACTAATGTTTTATTAAGCTGCTTGTAAGTACATTAAATAGCATTTGTAAAATCTTACAACTGACTTACAAGTTTAAATAAGCTGTTTATAAATACATTGAAATATTCCTTAATAAACTACTTATAAGAAATTAACAAGCATGAGTAATGTGGTATTAAGCTGATTATAAAAACATTTTTTAGCATTTGGTAATCCTTTATAAAGTATTTGTTACTATTTGCAATTTTATACAAATACCTTATAAGATGATAATACATATAATAATTGTGTTCATAGTTCATATACTATATAAATGGCTTTTATGGGATTTTTAATTTTCTTTTTTGGGAGGTTAGTTAGATTGAAATTGACTATTCACACTTAATTTTCTAAATAGATATCGTCTTCAGCGTGCAGGTGCATTACATTTGGAGCTCAGTGATTATCAGATAATGAGTTAAAGCTTTCTGGAACAGAAGAGGTTAAAGCATTTTTCAACTGGAGCACAATCTTTGGTTTCACATGAAAAGGCAATTCCAGGAACATCAGCTGCCTCCTCCTATCTGAAACTTAAGGGGGGAAAAGTGTCACATTGGTACAATCATAATGCATAATACAAACCAATGCAAGCAATTGAGTTAAAAAAACAATACATTTACATGATATACATTTAATATTGCAATATCCAACAATCACTAAACAAGTCTTTATCAACACATAATAATACTTAAAACTTTAGAATAATCTTTTTTGGAAGACTATTTACCTGGATGTTTCATGTCAAAGTCAAAGAATTTTCAAGGACACTGCGGGGAGTTGAATCCCGTCTAGCTGAAGCCATAGTACCATCTACCAGTGCCTTTTGCTTTTTTGACTGAAAACGGAAGGCAACGAAAAGCCTGTATTCCAACCAGCATGTATACCCTTTCCATTTCTATGGGCTTGGGACCATCACAGAAAGTACAAGGGGTTTGTGACTCTCTGAGGCTGGATTATTTATATGTTTTTTGTTTATTTATTTTTACTTCTTAAATTACAAACTAAAAGCAATTATTACATATTGCATACATTTTCATAAATAAATGGAAATAAAACCTAATACAGTTTTAATAAATGGCTTGAAATAAACACTCTCGTTAAATTTATTTCAAAACTAAGTGTTATTAAAAATCTTTTTAAATGTTTTCCTGGATATTACCAGTGGCTTGTGTCATTACATCTAAGAATCTTGATTTTCACTTTTTCTGTGTGTGTGTGTGGGGGGGGGGGGTGTTGGTGGTGGCTAGAGGACCCAGAGAAAACCCCACGCACGCATGGAAAAAAAACGCCAATTTAATCATGCAGCCCGTTTTTTTGGAAATGGTTCAAGTCCGTTTATTTGATCTAAAAGAGGATGCAGAAGATGTTGAAGTCCTTTTAGCGGTGATTGTTGTACAGTCCAAATGCATTTTTCTTGATTGTGGGGGGAAACTAGAGTACCCAGAGAAAACCCCACACACGCATGGAAAGAAAACGCCAATTTAACCACGCAGCCCGTTTTTTTTTTCAATTAAAAAAAAAATTCCAAAAAGTTTAACTCAGTCACTGCACATAGTGTCAAAGCCTGACGAATCTTGATTGACATGTTTTCTATTTTTGGTCATGGGGGGGAAATTGGACCTCCCAGACATGCAAGCCTTACCATGCAGCCCCTTTTTTTAAGTCTGCGCAGTCGCTTGCTCTACGTTTTTGAGCTAAACAATCTGCGGCAAAATTTGGTGAAGGAAAACCTCTTGACCTTCTTTCCTTTCTTTGGTTTCACTTCTACTTCAGCCTGTTGTTCTTTTTTATCCCTGCTTTCGAGGTTCTTGACAGAGAGTTCCTCTTGGATTTCTTGAGGTTCTTTCTTTATTCCATCACTCTCCTTCCCAGCCCTTCCATCATTGTCTGTGTCAGGAGAGTTTGTTTTTCCAACCTCTGTTGTCTTTTCCCCAGTCGGGTCTTTGGGATTTGGGGTTTCTCCCTCTTTTGTGATGCATTCTTGATTCACAGAGTCACTATGTGCAGAGACTGTTTTCTTGTCTCCGTCAGAGTCAGTCTGTACAGAGACTGTTTTCGTTTCCACAGCATCAGAGTCACTCTGTATAGAGACTGTTTTCACCATCAGAGCTTGTTGTCTTTTTCATCTCTGGCAGGAGGCTTTCCAGATTTTTGATGTCTTCCATCATCATCTGTTCTTTACATTTGATTTCCCTCACTGTTTCTTTGAACTTTGACATCAATTGCTGTTTTTTGTCTTTGTTTGCCTTCAGTTCTTCCAACTCCCTTTTTGCATCTTCTGCTTCTTTTTCCTTGAGTTTGATCAATTCAAGGAGTGCCTTTTTCTCTTCCTCATGTGTCTTCAGTTGCTGTTTCAGCTCAGCGATAGTGGATTCATGCTGAGCAGAGACCTCCAGTTTCTTGTTTGAGTCAGCTTTTTCATTCTCTAAATCTCCAAATTTATCAACCAGAACTTGATATTCTGCTTTTAATTTTTCATTTTCTTCTTGAGACTTGATATTTTCTTTTAAGGTCCTCAAAGACTTTATTGTTGTCTGGTTTGGGTCCTTTGCCTCCTTTTGCACTTTTCTGCTCTTTAATAAGCTGTTGTTTCAGCTTTTTGATGCACGCTTCATTTTTCTCACAGTTCTCCATTTGTTGGATCAACATGGCCTTGCACTCTTCAAGTTCCCAGACCATATCAAGGTTGGCCTGTTTCAGGGCCAAATGTTCTTCACTCGACTGATCTTTCTCTTCTTTTAAGTTTTTGAATTTCTCTCTCAACTCTTTGGTGTCAGTTGAAACGGCAAGTTCTTCCAGTTCTTTCTTCAATTGAGCATTTTCACGCTCAAGAGCTACCACCTTAGAAAGACTCTGGCCTTTTTTTGTCCTGGATGAGGTTTTCGTGGGCCTTTTTCAGCTTGTTGAGTTCCTCCAGAACTTCACTGAGTTTTGGGCCTGGATTTTTGCGCCTGTTTGCCTTGGTTACACAGGGCACTTTTACCACTCAGTGGCCTTGTGGTTAGAGTGTCTGCTCTGTAACTGGGGTTATAACGTGGGTTCAAACCCAGGCCGAGTCATACCAAAGACATTAAAAATGGGACCCAATGCCTCCCTGCTTGATACTCAGCATTAAGGGGTTGGATGGGGGGGTTAAGACACCAAATGGTTCCCGAGCGTGGCTGTGTCTGCTGTTCACTGCTCCCCCAGGGGATGGGTCAAATGCGGAGAACAAATTTCGCATATCTAGGTGTGTGACAGATAGTGGGACTTTATTTCAGCACGTGTCCCTGATCAGGTGCTCAAGGCCTATAACAAAGGACGTACATTGTCCTCAGCATTTCATAAAGTGGAAGTCGATCGGAACACAATTGTTTGCAGTGCTGCAGTGGCAGAACTTGCCATTGCAGCCCGACAGAAATACTCAGAGCTAAAACAACTGCACAGTCCAAAAAAGAAGCTCAATGACTTTACAAAGGTTTGCATCAACATAATTTATGTTGATTTAGAGATCGGAGACACAATTGACACTTAGAAAAAGTGGAAAGTTACTCCCCCTTGGAAAGGACAGATTCTGAGTTGTTTGGTTCAAAAAGTTATATAAAGTAGGACAAAATCTGTAAAGGGCAGTACTTGTGTCTCTTCTTTCACAATGTGGTTGTGATGTGTTGAAGAGTTGTTATATGTTTGTGGGCTGGTTAAAGTAATAAAGGTCATTTTTCATATTCTGTAGGTTGTGGTTCTTTGTGGTTCTTCATTAACTCAAACTGTCAATGAAGGTTCTCGTTCATCCAGGTGGTGTAGTGTTGAGGTTGAGTTAAATCAGCTGAACTTAAAAAAATGTAAGTCCATCTTAACATGGGGACTGTTAATATATGTATTAATCCCATACAAGCCATTTATAAATGGCTTGTGAATGTGAACCCCTCTTTGGTCACGCTTTAGATTGGGGGGCTGCAAAACACTCAATAAACTTTTAACAAGAACACAATTATGACATGTGTTATTATTTTATAAGGTATTTGTATAAAATTGCAAATAGTAACAAATTCTTTTTAAAGGATTAACAAATGCTAATAAATGTCTTAATAATCATCTTAACACGACATTACTCATGCTTGTTAATGTCTTATAAGTAGTTTATTAAGAAATATTTTAATGTATTTATAAACAGTTTATTTAAACTTGTAACTGTCTTTATTATTTTTTTTCAATTTACTTTTAGTTATCCCACAATGGGGAAATTATTCTCCACACTTTAACCCATCCCCTGGGGGGAGCGGTGAGCTGCAGGCTAGCCGCGCTCGGGGGGCAACAGCTGGCAACAGCTGGAAAGCGGGGATCGATCTGCCAACCCTTCAGTCGTTGGACACAGAGAGGCAAGGTAGTCCACACAGGAGGGGTCTCACTCCCAGAAGGAACAATAGCAGACATGGAGGACAGTTACAAGTACCTTGGAATTCCGCAGGCAAATGGCAACCTGGAGCAGGCAACAAGGAAAGCTGCAACAGCTAAATACCTCCAACAAGTAAGGCAAGTCCTGAGAAGGCAGGTCAATGGCAATAAACAGCTACGCACTGCCAGTTATCAGATACCCTGCAGGAATAATAAGATGGCCAAAGGAAGAGATACAGACCACGGATGTTAAAACACGAAAGCTTCTCACCATGCATGGAGGGTTTCATCCCAAATCTAGCAGACCATATGCTAGCCGCAAGGAGGGAGGCCGAGAACTAGTAAGCGGAGAAGCCACTATCCAAAATGAAACATCCAAGATCCATGATTACATCAAGCTCAAGGCCCCAACTCACAATGTGCTCAGTGAATGTCTCAGACAATGGAGAGCAGAGGATACAGTGCTGGAGGACAGATCCTTATGGGAGGACAAACCCCTGCATGGGATGTACCACCGGACCATAACTGAAGTGGCTGATATCAACAAGTCCTACCAATGGCTAGAAAGGGCTGGCCTACAGGACAGCACTGAAGCAGATGCTCAGATCTACCACACCAGACAAGACTCAAGGTGTAGGCTGTGAAAAGAGGCGCCTGAAACAATTCAGCACATAACTGCAGGGTGTAAGATGTTGGCAGGTAAAGCATACATGGAGCGCCACAATCAAGTGGCTGGAATAATATACAGGAACATGTGGGCAGAATATGAACTGGAAACCCCAAGGTCAAAATGGGAAACACCTCCGAAGGTGGTGGAGAATGAGAAGGCAAAGATCGTGTGGGACTTCCAGATCCAGACTGATAGGATGGTAATGGCGAACCAACCAGATATTGTAGTGGTGGATAAAGAACAGGGGAAAGCCGTTGTGGTGGATGTGGCAGTGCCAAGCGATGGGAACATCAGGAAGAAGGAACATGAGAAACTGGAGAAATACCAGGGACTCAGAGAAGAACTGGAGAAAGCATGGAAAGTGAAGGTGACAGTGGTGCCTGTCGTAATTGGAGCACTCGGGGCAGTAACCTCCAAGCTGGAGGAGTGGCTACAACAGATACCTGGAAAGACCTCAGACCTCTCAATCCAGAAAAGCGCAGTGCTAGGAACAGCTAAGATACTGCAGGACCCTCAAGCTCCCAGGCCTCTAGTAGACGACCCGAGCTTGGAGGAGAAACCACCCGCAAAAGGGTGAGAGGGGAGTTATATATATATATATATATATATATATATATATATATATATATATATATATATATATATATATATATATATATATATATATATATATATATATATATATATATATATATATATATATATATAAAGTAGCTTAATACTACATTTCTCATGCTTGTTGTTGTCTTATAAGTAGTTTATTAAGGAATATTTAATGTATTTATAAACAGCTTATTTAAACTTGTAAGTCAGTTGTAAGACATTTAAAAATGCTAATTAATGTACTTATAAGCAGCTTAATAAAACATCAGTAGTGCTTGTTAACCCTTGTGCTATCCTACGCACTTTATCATTGGGAGTTGGGTAATCTAGACCAGTGTTTTTCAACCTTTTTTGAGCCACGGCACACTTTAACCCTGACAAAAATCCCGCGGCACACCAGCATCCAAAAAAAAAAAAAAGCAGAAATTCATGGTCTGTATTGATCGACAGCACCCCCACCCCCCCCCGCGCAATCTCACGTGGATTTTTGTGATAATTGTGGCAGAAAAAGCAGGAAGTTGCGGCTGTTTTTTTCTAAGAGATGAACCACCAGCTAAAGACGAGCTCTAGCTGGTATTTTTGTTAGAACTGAGCGACTTTATCAGCAGAATTAAGAACAAGGAAGTGAAGACTTTAACCACTTCTGATTGGTCAGACTGATGACATGTGATTAAGCCTTCAAGAATGATTGGCGAAGACAGTTAAAGGGGCGGGACTTTTCCTTACACATCTATAGCTGCAGCTAAATCGCGGTACCGTGATTCTTATCAAAATGTCTTTAATAGAATTAAATAAACACAAAGAAAAAGTAATTTTAAGATCTTTTATATTCCTAACTACTCAGTGTTTTATCAGGGCCTGTTTGGATGGACAAAGAGCTGATTTCCTGGAGATGGAAAATATTTTTAGATCAGTTAATGAGGGCAATTTCTCCACGGCGCACTTGACCATCTCCCACGGCACACTAGTGTGCCGCGGCACACTGGTTGAAAAACACTGGTCTAGACCCACTAGACCTAACAAAAATTCTAACAAAAGTTCTAACAAAAATACCAGCTAAAGCTCTTCTTTAGCGGTGTAGCTTTCCACAGAGTCCGGTGTCAGACCGTGAAACAAGTGGACAATACAATGAAGCTCAGAGACGCGAGTCTTTATGCAAGTTTTCGGCAGTTTTCACACTCCATCTCCCATGATGCATTGGCTTAAAGAGCCAGTGTCCCAGCGCACAATGAGTTGTCCTTGCGAAACGCCTTGAAACCACAACAAACAAACAGTTTCTAAATTTTCTAACTTAACTTTCATTTCATCTCTTAGAAAAAACAGCCGCAACTTCCTGCTTTTCCGGCCACAATTATCACAAAAATGCACGAGAGATTGCGGGGGGGGGGCTGTCGATCAATACAGACCATGAATTTCTGTTTTTTTTTTTTTTTGGATGCTGGTGTGCCGCGGGATTTTTGTCAAGGTTAAAGTGTGCCGTGGCTCAAAAAAGGTTGAAAAACACTGCACTAGACAATGCGCTGAACCTTTTTTCTTCAATGATTTGTGAACCTCACTGGTGTCCATGGGTAACATGAAATCTTTCCACCTTTATCCACCTTTGTCATGGTAGGAAAAACACGTCAAAGTAGGAGTGGGGTCATCTAAGATAGCACAAGAGTTAATGTCTTTTAAATGGGTTATTAAGGATTTATTAAACGTTACTTTTTTTTTTAACAAAGAAAGTGTGCCGTATAATTTGGCACCTTTTACATGAATAATTTCCGCTGCAAGCAAAATTGGGTGTTATTGTGAATACGCTTAAGCAGCTAATGTGTAGTTGAGTCAGACTGGGTTTTCTTATGTGTTACTAACAAAGGTTATAGTTGGTGTAGTCACTGTAATATTTGTTTTAGGGGTATCAGTCTGTTTTTTTCATGTGTTGCATACAAAGTTGGGAGTTACAGGCCCTGTGATACGCCAACAGGGCTAATGTGGCTAACATGTAGCACGTCACAAGCAAGTTCTGGACAAGGTTATAATAGTTTCGGATTTTTTATTAGTTTTAGTTTTTATTTCGTTTTGAATTTTTGTTTTTAAATTTATTTAGTTTTAATTAGTTTTTAGAGGCAGCTTTACTAGTTTTTATTAGTTTTTATTTTTTGAAATTGCTTCGTTTTAGTTTAGTTTTTATTAGTTTTAGTGTTAGTTTTAGTTTTTTTTTTTTTTTTTTTTTTTTTTTTTTTTTGTAAATTAGGATATTTCTCAGGTGCATGATTCAAAATCACCAGAATAAGTATTGTATGATAAAAAATCAATCAAAGATACATTTTGAAACACTTATTATTCAGAGGACACAAGTACAACCATCCTTAAATTAAAATACAACAGCCGATAACAGCATTACGTTACCTGCTCTTGCTTCTTTTTCGGGGGAGGGCGGGCGACAGGCTAGCTTGTAGGTAGTGTTGATTTGCGTTTTTGTGTGCGCTTTTTAAATGTATCTTTAGATTCGTAGGGTTTTTCCCTTTGAGGAGCGTTCCACAAATTTTGTCTCCTGCTTGGACTACAAGGCACTTACTTTAGTTTTCTACGCTGTTATATTCAAAAAAGTCCCATATAGGACTCTCCCGCTTTCTCCCAACTTTTAATGCAGCCATCACGCTCATGTAAATGTCTATGACCACGCTAGCCGGCAGTGTCTGACAGACATCATGTGACGTCACAGACAACGTGATGCCGTAAGGGTCAGATACACAGTAAAACTAGCAGCGTGGAGTAAATAGATTTTATTTCAACCCAAAAGACTTATGTATTAACAAAGACGAAAACTAAGGATTTTTTGGGGTTAATATTATTTAGTTTCAGTTCGTTTTATACACACAACAAACAGTTTTAGTTAGTTTTCGGTTTTTTTAAAACTCTCGTTTTTATTTTTATTTCAGTTAACGAAAATGTTTTTTCAGTTCTAGTTTTAGTTTTTTCGTTCGTTTTCGTTAACTATAATAACCTTGGTTCTGGAGTTACTGTGAATGCAGTTAACAAAGTTTGTCTGACTGATAGACTTATCTCTGACTAGTTTGTCTCATATGAATGAGCCTTATAGTTCTCTGCACCTGATTTATGACATGAGCTTTTAAATAGACCATTCATTGACAGTGCACCTTATAAAACAGTGAAGTGCAGAAAATACAGTGATTTAAATGTTTTCACGCAGGTTTTTTTTCATGCAAGTTCATTGAACCACAGTAATAATCTTTATCTGAGACAGCATGTGTTTTGGTTGTCATGTTTTCATAGAGTACTTTTGTCTTGCATTGACCTCTTTGACTTGCATCCTCTTCCATGACTCAGTGAGGAGAATATTTCATGTGGACACACGTCATTGCCACCGACAATGTGATTTGATAAAATGGACAATAATGCATTTATTCTTGAACTGGCCTGCCATGCCATCTGTCTGACAACCACCAAGCTTTCCGTTCTGCCGTCACCACAGAAGTGTTTTCTTGGAGGAAAAGACTTTGCCGCGTCTTGGCTGCTTGTTTAATTGCAGAGAGATAATGAGAGCAACAGGAATCCTTTAGTAATGATTGAAGTGAATGAAGGACATCAGTCGTAGGAAGTGCTGGATAAATGCAGCATAAGTATAAAAGTGCTATGAGTGGTTAAAATTTTATACAAATGCTTTGCTGCAGTCTATTCAACATTAACAATCCCAGGACACTTCAATCACTGTCATTAGTTTTAATCCACAGAAACATTGATTTCACACATTGTGCTGCACAGTGATTTAGCTGTCAGCGTTGTCAATTCAGATCAAGGCAAAGCTGATTTCCTTTTATTTGTACAGCTCCTTTCATGTATGGAAGTCATTCAAAGTGCAATCAAGAGGGCTTGAGGCTGACTTTATGTTGTCTTACCTGCTCCTTCTTGCACTCCAAGATCGGACAGTTTATTGGTGACTTCTTAACTGACTTCTGACCTCCAATTTCATTTGTCCTTGTGAGTTTGGCAGTCATTGGCTGTAGTTTGTTTGGTGTGACTCTAAGATGGACTTCAGGAAACTCTGGACAGGTCATCAGGTCTCTCTCGCACAATGATAACTGGGATATGCTTGAGCACCCCAGAGACCCTGAGCATGATATACGGGGTAAAGAAAATGGATCAATGACCTGCACGACAAATAACACAGCTGCTGACAGGATCTGATGTAGCTGACTGCACTCACAAAAACACATTTGAGCAGAAATACCAATTATCGAAATGAACTCTGTTTATTTCTCTTAAACAAGAGGCTAAATCATGATTATACCACCACCAGCTCAAAACCCTAACCTTAACCTTACCACTTTTATATTTTAGACCAGAGGTCTGTAACCTTCAACACTTACAGAGCCAGTTGGGTTGATTTCTTACCGACCAAAACCCAATAAGAGCCACAAAGTCTTCTTTAGCCCTATAGAAAAATAAATTGCTGATTGGTATTTAAGTTATTGTTACTATAAGGATAAATATATAAAATAAACTATTGTTTTTTTTTAGCATAAATAAAACAAAAACAAGAAGCTGACATGACTTTGTTTCAAATTAAAAGACATCCTGTCGCAGACATTTTCAATGCAGCATATGAAGTAGTAGGTAGTGTCGAGTCAGCAGTTATTTAAAAGAAAATCAAGTTTAGTTTACTATTTGCTGTGTATCTCAGCCAGAAAATCTTAAATCTATTAGAATAAAATGTATTCAGAGCTAAACATGTTACAATTACAGTAGTTTTCAGACCACAACTTAAAGCTATTGAATCTTTTCAAAAATAGATATTCCGCTTTATGATCCGGTGCGCCTAAAGTATAAATTCTGGTTGTGTTTTCTTACCTCAAATTAATTTTTTTGTAGTACACTGTGCTCAAAAATCTGCTTAAATGTTTTAGTACAACTTTGGTAAGCTACAAAGCCACACCGCATGATGGATTGTTGGAGCATTATGGGCACCATAGTCAGAAGCCTGGTGGAGCGATACGGGCTGTGCTTCAACTGTTTGTAAATTATTTGAAAAAAACTTGAGTTTTCTGACTGTTTGGTTTTGCTTGATGTGTCTTGTAGTAAGAAAAAAATGTTATTTTATTAATTATTATATTTATTATTATATATTTATATTATTATATTTACATTATTATTATAAAATGAAAAACGTTTTTAATTGTCTATAATCAGAAAGCCACAATTAATGAGTCAAAGATCCCCACGTATAGCTCTGAAGCCTCAGGTGGCAAACTCAAAACTTGACAAGAACCAGAAAATGCCTGAAAATCTGTTACAAACATGAAGAGCAGCTTTTGAAGAAAATGGATCAAAAATTAAATTAAAATTGCATTAAAAATGTCCATTAAGTAAAAACACATATTAAAAAAAACTCTGCAAATGTTTAATAGTAAGAACCACCACTTCTTTCCAGAAGAATTACAAGTTTAATAAAAATTAATCCCAAAAATTCCTTAACAACAAAGCAGCCAAATTATCCAAAAACCTAGTTTTTGGTTTTCTCCTTCTTAAATTTATTTTCTAAATTCTCTTAATGTTTTTTCCTGGGCTTTCTCACAAATAAAAAAACTGTCTATGCATTACATTTTCTCAGCTGGGGTCTCCCTCCTTTTCATCACATTGTTTCTTCTCCCTTTAGTCAAGTGAGCTGAGGTGAAGCTTGCAAATCTAGACGAACCGTTCAGAGCCTCTCGCTCAGAAAAGCAACAGGAGATCTTCTGTTTCAAAAACACCCCACCAGAGGGGCAGGAAGAGCCAGTTTCACTGCACGACAAATCAGCCTTTCTTTTGCCAGTTAGGTTTTCAAAACCTGAGTAATCCAGAGGACTTCTGTCTGCCCAGCAGCTGTTGTCTCCAGGATGACGCCTGTGAGTCACTGTAAGTTGAGCCAACAGAAAGCGGCCAGCTGGACGAGACAGCAGACAGAAAATTCTTTGAGACTGTCTAGGGAATCATCACATTTCATTGGTCAGTCTTTGCTTATACCTGAGGTTTGATGAGTGACCAGTTTCCTCTGTGGAATGAAGATAAATATATGAAGAAAATCAAGTACCTGGCAGAAAAGTTCAGACATAAGAGAGAGGTTATCACAGTTAGTAAAATAAAACACAACACAAAGCCTTTTGTTTAGAGAGGTTTTCATCATTAAAAAAATACATTTCTAAACCAACTAAACCTTCAAGACTGCAAATAAATAAATAAAACAGATAGCTTTTTTTTCATAATTATAATGTAGTTTAACTGTATTGGTTTCTCTGTCATTAAAGCTGCCTTTAAAATGAATTCAAGTGATATTGCTTGATTGCTTTCGTCAACAGCCACCTTAGTGTGGTGGAGGGGTTTGAGAGCTTGAGTGATCCCAGGAGCTAAGCTGTCTGGGGCTTTGTTCCCTGATAGGCTCTTTTATGGGGGACAGGTCCTCTGTGACGAGCCAGACAAACCATGGTGAGAAGTAGAAGACAAGATTCCACTACCTTGCCCGGCCTGAGGTACGGCCCAGACTCCTTCTATGGGCCCCGAACAGGTTCAGCCTGAAGGAATGACATGGGATTTCTCTTCCATGGGCCCACCACCTGGATGGTTGGTGGCAGTTGAAGGTGGATGCTTTGGCGGCCGTAGTCTCAATCATGGAACTTGGATTTTGTAAATTTGAGGCAGTGGTTCTCGACCAGAGAAAGGTAGCTTGCCCTCTCTGGGTGGGTGGGGCACCAGGTGGAGGAGTTAAAGTATCATGGGGTCTTGTTCATGAGTGAGGGAAGATCAGAGCATGAGATTGACAGATTGGCAGATTGCAGTGAACCAGCCATTATGCAGTCTCTCTACAGGTCCGCTGTGGAGAAGAGAGAGCTGAGTCGGAAGTCAAAGCTCTCAATTCACCGGTCAATCTTCTTTCAAATACTCACCTGTGGTAATGCTCTGGGTCATGATCGAAAGAAAAAGCTCTTGAATACAAGCGGAGGAAATGAGCTTCCTCTGTAGGGTGGCTCGGCGTTCCCTTTGAGATAGGGGGAAAAGCTCGGTCAAATGGAGAGAGCTCGGATCAAAGCCGCTACTTCTTTACATTGAGAGGAACCAGCTGAGGTGGATCTTGGATCTGGTCTGGATTCCTCTTGGTCACCTTCCTGGGGAAGTTTTTTTTCTCCACTGGGTGGAGGCTGTAATATATAAGACCCAGGACACGCAGAAACTACGTCTCTCGGCTGGATTGTTAATGCTTTGATGTCCCCCCAGAAGGGCTGGAGAAAGTGGCAGGGGAGAGGGAAGTCTGGGCATCTTTGCTTAAACTGCTGCCCCTGCTAACAGGTACCGGATGAACAGAGGAAGATATGCGGATGGATAGATGTTATCGCCTGTTCTGAGTTTTTATCATGGTTAGAATATTAGGAGGAGAATTTGTTGAAATTAAATCAGAATTTCTGTAAATTTTGGACTGAGTGCATGTTTATTGTTGAAATGTCCATCCATCCATTCATTCATTTTCTTGAACACCGGTGAATCCCTTTCAGAGTTATGGGGTTTTGACTACTTTTGGGCAGGTTGCTAATATGTCAAAGAGCCATACAACTACACACACTTAAAATCAAACCTTGGGAACAATTTAGAATCATCAATGAACCTATGAAACATGTTCTTGGACTGTGAGAGGAAGCTAAAGTGCCCAAGAAAATGCCTGGGTGCATGAGCAGAACATGCAGACTCCACACAGAAAGAACCCAGCTGGGATTTGAACCGGGACCTTCTTAGTGTGTCAACCACTAGGCACCATGCCAATCTGCTTATCCCTTGTGCTATCTTAGATGACCCGACTCCTACTTTATCAGAGTCAAGATGGCGCCGGTGTGCTTGGCTAGCCTTCTGTCTCTACGAGTGTTGTTTGTATTTGCGCTTGGTTTACTGACTTTAGTGACGAATGTCAACTTGTTGCTGATCTACGATCGCCAAACTCTTCTGAATCTACGTCCCCCCTTCAGAAACCCGTTTCAAAATCCGCTTCAACTTAAATTCCCCGGGCAAGAATCGCGCTGTCTCCCGCTTTTCTCAAGCATACCAGCTCACCTGTATCATGCTCCGCTTCCGCGATGGCGGCGCAGGCGGCGAGGGAGACGTAGCGGTTTACTGGTGAAACTGAAAGCTGTACGTTGTACGGACCCGGTCGCTCCCTGTTTGGTTTCTCTGGTCGGCGTGGACGTGGAGCTGCGGGGCCGTCGACCCACCTTGCCGTACCTCCGCAAGCGGGGGAGAGGCCTCCACAACCTGCGGCAGCTTCCTCGCGCTCTGCCAATGAAGGGCACTCCAATCCCGGCTAGGATGGCGCTCGTGAACGCTAGATCGCTAGCCAACAAAACCTTCATCCTAAAGGATTTCTTCGTCACCCATCGACTGGATTTCCTTTATGTAACTGAAACTTGGATCTCTGGAGACGACAGTAGGGCTTTCACTGAACTTTTACCACCGGATTGCTCATATTTAAGCGCTCCTAGATCGTCAGGTCGAGGAGGGGGTGTGGCCACCGTCTACAGGACCAGCTACAACTGTAAACAGGTGACTTTAACAAAGACCTACTCTAGTTTTGAGGCAAGCGTCTTTAAACTAGACCCTGCTCTCTCAATGTTTTGTGCTGTTATATACAGGCCGCCAAAATACAACAAGGACTTCATTGATGATTTCGCTGTGTTCTTGGCTGGAATAATGCCAAAATATGACAGAATTTTGATAGTTGGGGATTTTAATATTCATGTCTGCTGTCCTGATAAAGCACCGGCCAGAGACTTTTTGAATCTTATCAACTCTTTTAATCTTGTTCAACTTGTGTCTGCCCCTACGCAAGAACATGGTCACACACTTGACTTAATTTTAACCCATGGCTTAACAACTTTCGACCTTGAAATCTGTGATGCTTTGTTTTCTGACCACATGCCTGTTTTGTTTAATGTACAGCTGCCATGTCACACAGTTAAATTTCCAGCCCCTTTTTTATGCAGTCGCACTATTAACTCCCATACGGCCGCACAATTCTCTGCAGCTTTTAACTCTACCATCATTTTACCAGAACATCAGAGCTGCAATTCAGATGTTGAGAACATGTCATCCTGCTTGTATTCAACCTGTCAAACTGTTTTAGACAGTGTAGCTCCACTAAAAACAAGGCTCTCCAGGTTGAGGTCTGAGCCCTGGTTAGATGAGACCACTCGTGCCGTCAGGCGAGAGTGCAGGAGAGCCGAGCGGAAATGGAAGAAAGACCGGCTGCAAGTTTCCTTCCAGTTGTTGAGAGGCAGCTGGCGATCTTATCAAAAGACCATGAAGGCTGCTAAAACTAAACATTTTTCAGACATCATTGCAAGCAACCAGCACAATCCTCGGGTTTTATTTAAAACCATTAACTCTGTTTTAAATGTTCCACAACCGGTCTCTCTTGAGAACTCAACTGAGGTTTGTGAGATGTTTATGACCTTTTTTATTGATAAAATCAAGAACATTAGGACCCTCATTAGCCCCCCCTCTTTCAGTCACTCCGTCTCCACCTCATGTTCTACTGTTCTCCACCGGTTTGAGCATGTCAGTCTGTCTTACTTGGAAAAATTAATTAGTCAGATGAAGCCATCAGGATCTCCCAATGATCCAGTTCCACCTTGTCTTTTTAAAGAAGTGTTTCCCACTCTGGCTCCCTATGTTCTCGATTTAATTAACGGCAGTTTAATTCATGGGAGTGTGCCTTCGTGCTTCAAACATGCAGTAGTAACACCACTTATTAAAAAGCCTGGCCTGGACTCCTCCATTTTGTCAAACTTTAGACCAATTTCTAAGCTCCCCTTCCTTTCGAAGGTTTTGGAGAAAATTGTGTACTGCCAGTTAACAACGTTTTTAGAGGAGAACAGCATCCTTGAGGTGTTTCAGTCAGGATTTAAACCCCGTCACAGTACCGAGTCTGCGCTATTGAGGGTTTCAAATGACATTTTTCTAGCAACGGATGCCGGTCACCATGTTGTTTTGGTTCTGCTCGATCTGGCAGCTGCATTCGACACAGTTGACCACCAAATCCTTTTGTCTCGCCTGGAAAGCTGGGTGGGTCTTCGAGGTAGTGCTTTAGAATGGTTCAGATCTTATTTAAATGAGAGGAGCTTCTGTGTCCGTCTTGGACGTGCAGAATCCCGTAGAGCAACTTTCACATGTGGTGTACCTCAGGGCTCTGTTCTGGGGCCTCTTCTTTTTTCATTGTACCTGCTTCCACTTGGGTCTATTCTCCGCAAACACGGGATTTCATTCCACCTCTATGCTGACGACAGTCAGATTTACATACCGTTAAAACAGGAAGAAGCATATTCTGCTCACCAGTTACTAGAATGTCTTGATGACATTAAGACATGGATGTCATGTAACTTCCTGCACTTAAACCAGGAAAAAACAGAGGTTCTGCTATTTGGTCCAAGTGATGTCTCTAAGGCACATGTCGACTTAGGCGTTTTAAATGATCACCTGAAACAGACAGCAACAAGTCTAGGTGTGAAACTGGATAGCAATTTAACTTTTAATGCTCATATAAACTTAGTGGTGAAATCCAGTTTTTTTCACCTGAGACAACTGGCCAAGGTTAAACCTCTCCTCTGCCGCCATGACTTTGAGATTTTAATCCATGCTTTTATTTCAACACGTTTGGACTACTGTAATGCTCTCTATGTTGGGCTTTCCCAGAAATTACTTGCTCGTTTGCAGTTAGTCCAAAATGCAGCTGCCCGTCTTCTAACTGGTACACGGAAACAAGAACATATCACTCCCATTTTAGCATCTCTTCACTGGCTCCCAGTTCGCTTACGCATTGATTTTAAAATTCTCCTATTTGTTTTTAAATGTCTCCATGGACTCGCCCCAAAATATTTGTCTGACCTGATTCAGGTGTACAATCCCCCCCGCTCCCTTAGGTCAACAAATCAGACACAGCTGGTCGTCTCGAAGACCAGGAGAAAACTGAGAGGTGACCGAGCCTTCTCAGTCTTCGGACCAAAAATCTGGAACGAATTGCCCCTGTACCTCAGACAGATAAACTCACTCAGTATTTTTAAATCTGCTCTTAAAACATATTTTTTCACTTTGGCTTTTAACTGAGTTGGGATCCGGACCTATTTTATGTGTTTTATGCTTTATATTTTTATGTGCTTTTATTAATTTTTGTATTGTTCAGCACTTTGGTGAACCTTGTTCTGTTTAAAGTGCTTTATAAATAAAGTTGAGTTGAGTTGAGTTACTTTGACGTGTTCTCCCTACCATGACAAAGGTGGATAAAGGTGGAAAGATTTCATGTAATCCATGGACACCAGTGAAGATCACAAATCATTGAAGAAAAAAGGTTCAGAGCACTGTCTAGTGGGTCTAGATGACCCAACTCCCAATGTTAAAGTGCCTAGTATAGCACAAGGGTTAAATGTAAGAGACTAGAATGAGAGAATAAGGGACCAGAATATTATTTACCACAGGGAAAAAGTAAAGTCATCATATCGCACTTATATGCTTTTACATCTACTAATTCATGAAAAATAAACATTGTTAAATTTATAAGTGTGAAAACAATATTGATTAGTTTTTTGTGTTATATGGACTGATAGAGTTGAAAAATGTAATATATAAACCGAAAATTAGATATACATTTAGCTTTTATTTTAGTTTGGACAAGGCACCAACAGAGAGGAATTTATAAAATATGACCAAAAGCATGTGGTGAACATTAGTGATTACATTAGTGAAAGACTGATAAATGAAAATTGAACCAAATAAAATGAACTTTGAAAGAGAAAACTTGTTAATATCAGTTTAAAGAAATATAACACGTTAACGCTAACTAAAAAGACAGACTACAAGTTTATTATAAGATCAAAATATGGTTAAGCATATTTATAATATTTGATAAATATTAAGAAATCAGTTGGACTGCGCTTGCTTTGCATCCGGTCTGTCATTTGCTGAGAGGGATCTGCATTGTTGTTTGACCTTTATGATTGCAGTTCCCACATCCTTTACATAGAGGGCGCCCACAGATCAGAGTTGCTCTCAGAGAAACATGTGGAGTCTGTTCCCTTCAAAACTCTCCTCTCATTCCTTGATTTAAGCAGACGAGAAATAGAGAGACGTGGACTGGAATGCAACATCAGCAAACAAGGTATCAGCAGTGAACCAAGACGAAGCGGCGTAGGTCATATACCGAACATCATGTTCTTTATTGGCTCAATCATGGAGCTCATTGCTGCGGAAGACGTAACACCAAGACACACATGGAGTACATGCATAAGAACAAGTTATCCCATTAAAGTGACTTGCTAATTTAAAAATCCGACGCCAGCGATTTGTGCTGTGTGCACGTAGAGGCTATTTGGATGGAGGGGAGAAGGAGGACATGCTGTAAGCATGAGATAAAAACTCATCTGGTCAAAAACACACAACCCTCACGTAATTAGCCTAAAAGCCTTTTCATCAGGGCTGGCATAACTCTTCCCACACACACATGTTGGAACAGCTATCTTTATTAGGACACTCCACTAAATCCTTTTCCGTGCACAGACTAACTACAATCATAACCTTATTTACTATGTAGCCCTAACCCTAATCAGACCCCAGGAATTATTGTTTGCCTTATTATTATCAGACTTTGGTCCACACGTTAACTGCTGGTTCAGACCAGATTGGCGATAGCACCAAAAGAGGTTCTAATGAGGCAGGGGGAACTAACACATACACACACACACACACACACACACACGAGCACGCACGCACACACAGGCACACAAGCATCCATTAACACCACTAGAGTCTGTTTATACCTTGGAATATTCCTCATTCACCTCTTAACAACCCTGGAAAAAGCATCAATGTGACGGCACGATGGCTTTTTGAGTTTGCACGAGTTATTTATATGCTAATGACTCAGGAAGGGCGTGTAGAGCGGTGAGCTTGTACATGCGCGTGGAAAAGAACAGGCTGTAGTTCTTACGCCCCAAGAACAGATGTCAGAGGAGGACCTTGAAGACTTGCGTATTTTGTTTTTCTCTTTAAAGCCCTACCAAAACAACAGCGGCTCACTCCTGAAATGTGTTAGCTCCTCTTACCCTCCTTCCTGGTTATTCCCTCCTCACTCTGATGGAATGTTGTTATTCAGGCACACTGTCTGCTTGAACGTTTGACTTGAGGTACTTTGGCTCAAAACGCACCTTTTTTACCTGATTCAAATGCCAATTGCCCTTGTAGGGAGTGACTGACAGGTCGATACTCCTGTCAGTGTAACAGGCTTCTGTTCTGCAGAGTGTGATTGCAGAGCTACGCTCACTGCTCGACATCAGAGTGAGGAGTCCAGTGGGCTAAGAGGAAAACGGCACCCTGGAATCTTTACTGTTTCTCTGGGTTTGGATTTGCATGCTTTTGAGGGTTTTTTTGTGATCACTACATGGAGTCCAGGATGCAGGTCAATTGACAGACCTGAACCACCTCATGGCCGGCATGATTGAGCATTTTCACTTTGTCATTTAGTTTTTGTGGCTTTTTGTGCACAAAAGTAACAATTTACTAATTGAAATGGGGAATAAGAAGCAAAAAAACCTTTTAAACTTGACTCTGTTTAGGACACACCAGAGCAGGTGAACAAATCAAAAGCATCAGGAAACCATGCACCATCTTACCGAACCACAGGATGGATTTGGATTTTTGACAAATTTCAGCAATAAAAACAAAGGGCAATTATAAAGCATAGACATAAACAAAATATTTAAGATATTATTTCATAAATTGATAAGAAAATAAATAAAACAATGCCATATTTTCGACATTATAATTGATCCTAATCATAAATACACATCTTTGCGCTGATACATAGCCTACGTTACACACACATGATGCATTGATTCCATTGAACATAACTGTCAAAAAGGTTAGATTAAGTGCTTGAAATAGATTAGGAAGAAGCAAATTTATATAATTCCACCCCTATTGCGATTTACTTAACTAATTTTTTTACATAGCATAATCTGGTTAATTTGTTTAAAGGTATTAATCCATTTTTCAGTCCAAGTACAGTTTACTTATCAAATCATTCAAATAAAGCGATTATTGACTTTTATCAGAGGATACTATCATACACTGTAATAATAAATCACTAATAACAGAGTTCTTATTGATTGTCATCAAGTAATAAAAATGCAGTTTTTGTTACTTAATTAAACATTTAAAGGCATAATTGCAGCCAGGTGTTGACATCCATCAGTACCTGATCAGTATGATTTTTGCAAGTGTGCTGATGTAAAGTTACAAAAAAAGATATATTATACCCTCTCTTTTTTTACAGAGGGAAGAGAGAGGGGATAAGTGCGAAGAAAGAAAGAAAAAAAGGAGGGGGGTATAGAAAAAAAAGAGAGGATATAAGGGGATACGGGTGCCAAGCTGCTAATTTGAGTAGGTCATGATTTTAAGCCTTACAATGTTTAAGACAGATCTGCTAAAATGAAAAATGTTACATCCTTATTCCATCCAAGAGTGAAATCCTGACACTAGAAGCGGAAGATATCTGATGCGTCCATCAATTCTGGGTTAGGAGCCAGCGATAAAGCAGACAGGGGGTGGAAATGCAGGCACGCTGCCGAAGTGTACAATGTGTTCATTAGGGGGACCAAATCCTCCCCTGCCCGACCAGCCAGACCACGAGAGAGGGGGCAGGAGACCCCCAGACCCCGAAGCACCCCTGGCGAAAGGACCCATGCAGCTTGGACGAGGGAGACCGCCCACCCACCCAGCCAGTTTCAGAGGAGGGCCTCCTACGGGGGCCTCTCTAGTTAACAGTTAACCCCAGCCAGGGGGCCCCAAGGCCACAGTGAATGCATGCTCAGCCGTACTGGACGGCAACCATTGGGGCCACCGGGTGCTGAACACAGAGACGCGGGCCAAAGGAGGAGGCAGGACGCAGAGGACCCAGGAGCCACCCACCACTCAGCCGGAGTTTTGTCACCACAGCCCAGGGCAGGCCACGGCGCCTGACCTGAGCGACCCAAAGATCCCAACGCAACCACAGCTCGACCCCTACCCCACACACACTACACCATCCTCTACAACCCCTTCACCCAACACCTGTTTTTTATAGAATGACTGTAAAAAACATTTTAAAAAGTCTGACTGACCGACGACTTCTTCTTTTCTCTCGCTTAATGCATCTAATGTTTTGGTGCGCCTTATATATGACACAAACTGGAAAGTAGACCATTCATTGACAATGTGCCTTATAATGTGGTGTGCCTTATAGTGCATAAAATACAGTAAGCAAGTTCAGACCTCAGCCAAACTGAAATGCTGTGATGGGATCTAGAGCCAAAAATGTGTCATCAAAGCATTTACCAGTACAATGTTTTTTTTCTTTCTTGGCTTCATATCTGTTAAACTCTTTTACCGTGGACTGTAACAGGAGGTTCTCCTTGTTTTTGCGTATCGTCTATGTTTTCCTGCTCAAACTCAGCGTATCATCAGATATGAATCATAGAAATCATTGTGGATGAAGGTCTAGACTGTTGTCATCATGTCCAGCTTGTTCCATCTATATTTTTTGCTTCTTTCTTTTTCACTCTATTAACCCGATCATCTTTGGGCATCTTCACCACCATATTGCTTCATCCTTAAACAGGAGAGCAGTTTCTGCAGATGTAAGGAAGGAGCTTTTGCTCATTCTTATCGTTCAACCTAAAACTAGAAAAAGCAGAGATGTTAAGGAAAGTAAAAAGGAAAAAAGTTGTAGTAATTACTTTGACGCACAAAATATTTCATGTTTTATCACTGAAATATGAAACTGAATGCTGGTTAAAGGTACTTGTACGTAGGATAAAAGCTGCTCCAGAGCTTTATAGCTGCATGATATGGCCTCTTTTGAAATTCTCCACACTCTTTCTGTTTGGGTGCAGAAGAAGCTTCTCATGTAAGATTCATGTGCAAAATTGAGCATTTCCACAAAAACAGAAATCTGCATGCACATCGTTTTTTTATTTTTTTTAACCAAAAGTTATGCATAGGCATGATTGTCTCTGATGAATCGGAAGAACAGTGAAATTGTCGGCACGTTGTTGCCAGTACGGTTTCTTCAATCTGCTGTTTAATGTGCAAAGTCCCTGAATTTTTCATTCCAGCCTTAATGATACGGTAATTTGACGCACCTCTGTCGATCATCAGTGTGGTGCATGCAAGCACAGATGTGGCAAAGAGGTTAAAGTGCCTTTGAGCCAACAACTGAGATGGTCCAAAAGCCAAAGTGGCGACACGACCTGCTGCTGTAATTCAGGTGTCTGCATGCAACCGTGCAACCGTATCGATTCGAACCCTTTTGCGAAAGTGAGGAGGATATAGCAGAAAGTAGTAGGTCTAGTGATGCCGATGACGATAGCCAGCATGAAGATTCGGCTAGACTCCAGAACACGGCATGGTTAGTTGCCTTTCGTGATTTTATAATATAGCATAGGGAAATTTTTATATCAATATATATACCGTATATATATTAAACGTTAAACTCACTCTCTTTTGTAATAAATAAATTTTGTAATAAACGTTAAACTCACTCTCTTTTGTGCCAGCTTTTCGGTCACAGATTTTCTCTTTTTGTACTGGCTGCTGCCAGTGCTGGTACTGGGCGTTTCTGTTTCGGACGTTCCCACTAGCGATCTCTTGAAAATGGTGGGGATTGCGTTCGGTTTCAATACTTTTTTATATCTGACATGCATTCCCATATCTTTCATGAGCTGTGGTGTTTCTTCAAAACAGTCTGCCTAAAAATGTTCGCTGCATAAAGTTGACGAAGCAGTTGGCACCCAATTCGCCCTCGTTCGCTGCACTTGTTTTGTCCATTGTTTCAGCAGCGTTTCTTGTTTTGGGAATTTATACACAGATACACTTTCACTAGATGTATTGCTACATCCAGCTGCCACACAACGACTTGGCATGTTGATGATTAACAGATTTAAACACGAGAGAAACGAAGACTACCTGTTTTGTTTACATGCTGTCCGAAGCGGAACTGCGAAAGTCAATGCCTTTCGTGACGTCACAGGTCATATCGAGGTCACTTCCAGCCTGCGCTCTTAGCGGCAAATTCAAATCTCTGATTCCTTCGAAAGATGTCTATTATTCATATGCTTCGGATTTTTTTCGACGCTAACTATTGGTATCAATAGAATCAGCGTTTAAAAGGCTTTTTTATTTGACAAAGTTGTTCAAAGCATGGCATCCACACTTTAAATTTTTGCTTTTTGCCTGTTTTTTTAATTGCAAAATACACACTCTTCTACGAAATGTATGTTTTGCTTGATAATAACAAAAACTACTTTATACCACTCTGTTGTAATCATGTGCTCGGTTCTTTATATTTTTTCAAACATGCAAATGTTTTTGGCTACTTTCAGAAAAAAAAATATTTTAGAAGTCCACAATTCAAATCCAAATCACTAAGTTTATAGTATGGAAGGTAAAAGTTGAACATTAAAACTTGTAATATCTGAAAAAGATATAGTAACCGTTAAAAAAATAGTCTGAAAAAAATTATTTTAATTTACCATAAAAAAACCAAAGCTGTTATCAGTGAAACCTTCAGTCTGATTGAAATAAATAAAACATTCCATTAAGGTCAGGGAAATACCGTACTAACAATGTAATTTTTTTTAAGGGCAGAGACTGTGGTCAGCATGTTGTACACAAATAAAATAGCATTCCCCTAAACCAAACTTTCTGACGCAAATCACCTGCAAAATCTCCAACTGACCTTCAGCGTCCACTTTGCTTTTCCACCAGCATCACTTCTATTTACGGGAAGCCTTTTAGTTACTGTTTGCACGAAATCCAACAATCAAACTTAATGTGAAGAGCTGCTGCAGCAGGCTGCATGGCTGCTGAAGAGACCCACTGAGCAATATTAAAAAATCATCTTCACATTTAGTTTAAATAGAGGCTCTTTAATTTAGAGTGGTCTTGTATCTTGTATCGAATGAAAACTTTATTGTTCTGGAACAGATGTGCAAACATCCAAAGCACTAAAGACAAGACAGTACAGAGAGTGCAGAGGTACCATCAGGCATCGTCTGATGGTACCAAGACAGGGTCATGAAGGATGCTGGGGCCTATTTCAGCCATCTATGGGGGAAGGGAGGGTTTATCCTGGACAGGTCATCAGTCCATGACTCTGTACAAACACAGACACACAACCAGACACTCATATTTAATACTTAGAGGAAAAACCAGAACTGTACATCTGAGGAAAAGGCAAGAAGACAATAAAGCTCACACTGGGGATGTCAAAAGTTTCCAGCTATAAAATTCACATTAAACAGAACAAGGTGCCATGGTTGAACTCTGAAATCTTGCAGTTCTTAGAAAAGAAAGCCTCTTTCCTAAAAAAATACAAATTGCTAAAAAAAACACCTGAATCAAAGGCTATCTTTACTGTGAGTAGAAGAAAATTCTCGAATTGTGTAAAGCCAAACAGCTCTACTGCAAGAATCAAATTAATCAAACAGTCATAAACCCCAAAACCCCCACACAAACTATTACATTTATAACAGCTCAAAAGAAACTTTAAAAACACAAATAGAATTCAAATATCCATAAATGATAGTCTTCTCACCAATCAAGAGAAAATGGTTCATTCCTTTAATGAATACTTTATTGGATCTGTAAAGGAATCATCCACCAGATCTACAGTTCCCCCATTTTGGCATCAGAATCAACCACATCTAAACAATTCCCCTTTCTGAAATATCACAAATTAAATTGAACAATACTTTGAGCGCTTAGAAAGTTTCCCATGACTCTGATGTTAACAACTTGAACACAACTTTCTGAAAGCTTATGCCAGTTAGACCTGAATCATAAATAACATCCGTGATAAAAGAGTTACAGAGTGATAAAATGGAAGAACGGAACTCTTGATCAGAAAGGATCTAAACTTTGTACTGTTTCTTAAATTAAAACCAACCCTTCTTTTGATCATATGCCTAAATAAAATCTTATGACATTTCGTCAGCTATGAGGCAAAGTCTGTGAGTCGCAAATCACGGGAGATGTCAGCACTCAGAGCCCCTCCTGCCCTATATCCACTCATTTTATCAACCAAACCCACACTACTGAGAGCTACGGGATAATTTTATGTGACAAAATGAATCCAGCATGTCAAAAAGTGCTCACACGCTTAATTTATGGCATAAAATTGCATTGAAGCTTTGGTGAGTCTGCATGATTCAGGTGAGTAAGTAGGAAGTAGGTAAGAGCTGATTACAGCGCCTGCCCCTGCTGGTGTTCCTGTCTGGCTCAAATGTTGACACAATTAACGCCAGACGCTTCTCAAACATATCTACGCTCTCACATTGTCTGTTTGGTCACTCACCACAAACAAACCATAAAACCACTAAGGCCGCCTTTACACTGCATGGTTCAAGTGACCCAATTCCGATTTTTTTCCTTTCATGTGGCACAGATCGGATATGATTGGTGAATGTGTAAGCAGGACAAAAGCGCATGGATTCCGTTTTTCTCAGATCAGATACAGGCCTCTCTCATATGTGGAAATAAATCGGAAACGAATCGGAAAACTGCATTTGCGTGTGCCATGTAAGCAGGCAAATCGGATATTCCCCAGTAAATGCGAGTCGTACGTCAGTGACGTCAACTCAGGACACAACCAACTGAGATCACATGACTTATTAAGGTGCTTTTTGTGCCCTGATTTTGCTGTCAGCATGTTACCTTTCAGCCTCAGGCTTCAGACCGTAGTCGGAAACCGCTGTTATGTCCGGTCCGGACACAAACGGTAACTAATGAAGCGGGACACCGTTGCTATGGACCAGGCTAGAAGCCGTTTATTTCTTTGGGGGGCGTGTATAATGCGGACAGTGTGTGTGTGGGAGCGCGCGCGCGTGCTTGCGTGTGTGTAAGGAGAGAGCCCCCCCTCTCTCCTGTGAGCGCGGGGGTGTGAGCGCAGAGCGGGGGACTGTCGGAGAACCGTAAATTAAAAATAAGGTGTCTCCCCCAAAAGTTTTGGAGTCTTTCTTAACCCACTCTGGAGGCTGAGGGTTCAGAACGGAAAAGAGAACCCCGAAGAAATCTCCCGTGTGTTTCTTTTTTTTTATTTTTATTTTTTATTTTATTTTTAACTTGTCCTGTCCAACAGCTAGGCAGACAGATGAGAGCTGAGGGCCTCTTGGGTTGGACATATTTTACTTTAACAAGAGGGGTTATTAATCTTCAGACAAACCAAAGGTATGTCTGAATAAACCCCTTTTGTAATTGAGGCCAAACTTTATTAATTTCAAACATGTCTGAAAATCTTTGGTGTTGGACCGGACGGAAAAGGAAAGAGGGGAAGAAGAGAGAGGGACGTTAGAGAGAGGGGGGGTAGGGGGTGATAATAGGAGGGGAAGGGGGATAAGACCATGAAGCAGCATAAAGCAACAAGTTTACTGGTTGTTAATCATTATGGTAAGGTTTAAATGTAAAAAAAAAAGAAAAAAAAAAAGGGCGGAGCCTGTCCACACACACACTCAAATGTTATAAACACACCTGTTAGTTGCAAAAATGTCCACCTGTCGACATGTACACAAAACAGATAGTGTTCACACGCATACTTATGCCTTAAAACCAACTAGTGTGAAATATTTCAGTCATTCAGTCTGTTGAGCTAACACCTGTGCTCAGGTGAGTGTTTATGTTCTTCTAAAATGGATGGTGGAACGTGAAAAGAAGGAGGGAGAGTGCCCAGCCATCCCCACCCCAAGACCCCCACCGCACCAGCAGCGGCAGCCGGAATCCCCCCAACGCCACACGGGAACCGGCAGGGAACAACCGCCGCCCGGGCGACCAAGCCCGCCACCCAGGCCAGGGCCAGCAGGGCCGCCGCAAGGCCCCCAGAGCCAGAGAGCAGGGAGGCACGGAGGGAAAGAGGGCGCCGCCCCAGCCCAACCAGGAGAGAAGCCCCCCCGCCGCGCCGGGAGAACCCAACGCAGGGCCCCACCGGAGAAGGACACCCACAGCCCCAGACGAGCACCCCACCACCACCCAGGAGTTCCGGGCATCCCCCCGCCCCAACCCCAGGTACGAGCCAGGACCCCCCAAGGGAGACCCACTCCGCACTCCAGGCAGCCATCCGCCCGGCCCACGGTTGGTCCAGGGAGGAGCGAGGCAGGGGCCCGCCGCCCCCGCCCAGGAGGGGGGAACCCCGGGGAAAAAAGAGGGCCCACAAGGGGTGTTGTAAATATGGCCCGACCAGGCTCGGCCACAGTTGGAAATTTGGCGGGGCCCAGCACTCAGGAGCAAGGACCAGAACCCACCCCCCAGGGACACGAACACCCCCGGCTCAGATGTAATGTGAACCCCCCCACCGCGCGGAGAGAGCACCGCCGGGCCCAGGAAGCCGGCACCCAGGGGAAACAGCCGCCGTTGCAAAGGGGCCCGTACCCCCCACCAGGGAAGAGGCAGGGGACAGATGGTCCTAGGTCCCACCTTCCTTGCAAAATGTGTGTGCGTGTATGTGTGTTTGAGAGAGTGTGTGTGTGCATGTGTGTGTGTTTATGTTGGGATGTATATATTGAGGGGGGAGGGGTGTGTGTACTAAGGGGGGTGCGGTTAAAATTGGCGGGTAGGGCACTAAGGGGACATCTCCTGATTACTCACAGTGACGTCCCCTCACCCTCCCCACCAAGGGGCCCTAAATGTCTAAGGTGCGGTTAAAATTGGCGGGTAGGGTGCTAGGAGGACATCCGCTGCTTGCTGGCAGTGATGTCCAAGCACCCCCCCTACCAAGGGCCCTACATGTCTAAGGTGCAAATAAAACCGAAAGAGGGGGGGCCCACTCCATACGGCAACCACAGGAGGGGGGCCACTGCCTAGTAAACCCCCCCCCCAAGGCTCATCGCAGGCTAAGCCCCCCACCCCCTCACCCTATTATGAGGTTATATGAGGAAGGGGGTAAGTTGGGGACAGATGATAGACTGTCCCCCGGTGGTCAAACAGCCGTCCCCCGCCCCCCCCCCCAGCAAGGGGGCCAGGCCCACCCAGCCCCGGGGCCCCACCCCCGGAGGCGCAGACAGGCCCAGCACCACCACCCCCACACAGAGAGAGGGGAGCCAGAAAGCGCCGGCCCCCCCCGGAGCAAGCCCAGGCCCCCACCCCCAAACGCCGGCCCTAGAAGAGCTCTGGTCAGGCCTCGACGGGACCGAGGCAGCCAACCGGCCGGGGAAACCGCCGATGGCCTCAGCGGAGACCCCGACCCGTCAACCCCCCCTGCCCCGTACCAATAGTGGTGTCCCGTGTGTTTCTGACTACAGTCAGAAAAGAGAAGTCATCGAGCAGGAAAGGTTCAACACTTGGATCAAACTGTTCGGACAGCACAACGTCTGCAAACACCTCCTCATTCAAAACTCAGAGAGAGCCGAGCTATGGAGATTAACTCCATACTGGGCAGCCCCCCTTTTTACTCCCCCGTGCATCCCCTCAGGAGTGCCCAAGGCAACGCCTCCTTCCGTCGCCGCCTTGCCTCCATGACAACCGCAATCACAAAAGTCCGAAAAAGGTCAGAGGAATGCTGAAATGCTGCTACGTAGTCCTCAGAACATCTACGTTTGATAGTTTCAGCATTGTATAGTGTAAATGCAAAAATCAGATACGGGTCACTTTTAAAAGATGATGTAAGCGGGTCGTCAAAAAAATCAGATATAGTCAGAAAATCGGATATGAGCATCAAGACCTGTAGTGTAAATGTGGCCGAAGACACTACGATAGAGCAAGATCCAAAACAAGCTTCCAGGTTGGACTCACCACTGCTCTGTCTTATCAATGTCTAATGCCCTGCCATTTCAGAACTATGTAGTAAGCTACGGAATATTATCAAATCTTGAATGGTTACACTTCAACAGCACTCTGTGCCTTGGTTCTATGCAGCTCAATTTCTGTACATTCCACCAGATCTCCCACAAATGGACTGTTACCTTTACCTGCCTTTAGGAACTCATATGGACAAAGATCTTTCTTTTATGCTTCCCTGAAGCTTGGAATGAGTTACCACAAGTCATCAGACCGAAAACTTCATTGCGTTTATTCAAAAGAACACTCATTTTGCATTTAGCAGACAAATACAAGTAGTACAACTGAACCAACATTTCAAGTCCCCCTTATACTGCTTTGTTTGTACTGTTATGATTTTTTTATTCCTGTTTTGTCGCGTTATGTGTGATGCACTGTATGTCTGCGTCTTAAGCACTGCAGAGCGGGAAGCTGCTGAAAAGCAGTTTTTGAGTCAGGCCAGAGTATTTTTTTAATCAAATGAAATCATTGCAATGCTACGTACACAGCAGGCTTCTGACATACATTCAAGAATGCGCATTTAGCCTGTGGTGTTCACACTGGAACATAACTAAACTGAACCACAGAACCTTTACACCCGTAGTGCATTACAAACAAGTTCCAGAGTTACTGGGAATATACTGTGAAATTTTGACTGACTGACAGACTTATCTCTGACTCTTTTGTCTCGCTTAATTCACTTTATGGTTCGGTGCACCTTATATTTGATATCATTTTGAAAGAAAAAAAACATTCATTGATGGCGTGCCGTACAATCTGGTACACCTCATAGTGCAAAAAATAGGGTGATCGCATGCTTGGACTGTTGTTGTTCACCTTTTGGCTTATCCCATTGTGGGTCACTTGTTTAAATCAGCTTTCACTGATTTGCACAGGTGAGTTTTTACGCTGGATGCCCTTCCTGACACAACTCTGTATTTTCAAGGCCCAGGGAGACCCGGATGGGCAGCAGTATGAAGGGTCTTGCTTAAGGACTTGCTCTGTATTTTTAGCTCATTGAGAATCAAATCTAGGTTTAATTTGTGACAGACCCACACCCAGCCAACGGCACTAACCTGCCTGTTATGGCTCGCTTGCTTGTATTATTTTCTTTTTTTGGTGTTGTATTTTAATTTTCCTTTTGTTTCACCTTTTTAATTTATATTTTATTTGAAGAGAATATGGAGTTAGAATTTTACCCTTTTAAAACTCCTGCTGGTTGCAGCTTCAGTGACAAAATCAAAACTTGTTTAAACTGCAGCTACATGACAGTTGGTAGTCAGAGTTACAAAAGTGAACAATGTGGAGAAACGCTTTCATCTGATGGATGTCTTTACTGCAGAAACTGACAACAATTATCACCTTATGATGTCAGTGATCACTGAAGCGATGAAGCTTAAAAAGATGCAGACATCCACAAAGAAAGGCTCTTTTTTTCAGGCTGCCAGCATGTGAGGGTTCATCGATTGTTCAGTGTGGATCCAGAACTCTGACTTGGTTCTCACATTTTTATTGTCCTTCTTAAAAAAAACGTAACCAAGGGAAGCTTTTGTTCACAGTGTCTTTAACTGCAGAATTCAAACATTTAATTTGACAACTTTGAATGCATCAGTCTGAATACAACAGATAGCAGAGACACAATATAAGCCAATGAAGACCAAGAACAAAAGGTCACATGGGGCTACCATGTATTTTTCTGTCACACAGTGTGAAGGGGTAAACACCAGCAGAAAAACGTATTGTTCAAAGAAAGTCTAGGAAAAGACAACAAAGACAGTATGATTATATGGTACGCAAGTGTTTTCTGCAGAGCCCATGTGATGTGTTGACTGATGGAACCAACTACAGTGGCCCAGAAGGGTCACAACACAACACTTTAGATTTCACAACACAACACAAAATAACATACTGCATTTCGTCACAACACAATAACTCACAACACAACAACTCACAACACAACAACTCAAACTACAATAAATCACAACACAATAACTCACAAAACAACAGCTCACAACACGATAACTCGCAACAACTCACAACACAACACAACACTTTAGCTCACAACACAACACAACACAACACTTTAACTCACAACACAGCACTTTAACTCACAACACATCAACTCACAACACAATAAAACACAATAACTCACAAAACAACACTTTAACTCACAACACTACTCAACAGTACAAAACGTTTGGTGACAGTAGCTTGGTATCTTCAGCACTTTTGAGCAACTTTGGGGAAAAAATACAATAAAACAAAATAAAGATGGACTTTTCTCACAAAATATAGACTGTAGCATGAATATGCTGACAAATCTTCATTACCAGCTCATATAAGTATAGACATTTATTCATTTTTGAGAGTTTATTGATTTTTAGAGAATGATCTATTTTCTGAACTTGCACTTTGTTGACGGTCCCTTGGAAGCTGGCTCGCTGAATGTCTGCATTTACTTCTGGAAGAGAACAATTCTCATTAAAATGCAGAAAAAACGATATTTTTTCTTTAGAAATGCGTTTGTAGTTTATTATCCGTGTTAATCCAAAATGATTGAGATACTTGCTGTCACATTTGAACGTTTATCAGAAGACAATTTATTTTTGTTTTTATTTCACCCTCTTGAGTTATGGAGGGACAATGAGCACAGAGACACAGAAACACGCGGAAGGAAGCGGCTGACAGACAGACTCCTCTCAGACGGAGCAGGAGAGAAACTGTGGGAGAATCTTTGAACGAGCTTATGAACCCTGAATGGAGACGTGATTACAGATGTTTCAGCCCAGTGGAAATTTCAGAATAAAACCGCTTCCTTTGCAGATATACCAGTACTTCTGTTGTGAGTTAAAGTGTTTTGTTGTGACCCTTCTGGGCCACCGTAACCAACAGACCTAATCGAGGAGAGATGATGGTCCTCCAATCTTCTGCCATTTTGTCGTCTTCCAGCCAGCAGGAGCTCAAGGAACAACCAGAGTATAGAAGGCGACCCTCATCTGCTCACAATTAAAATGCTGCACAACACCTTACACGTGAATGTTCAAAATGTGAATCTCAGATCATCTGGTGCATTCACTGGTATCAGAGTCAAAAAGGAAAAAAAAGTAGAAAAATCCATCAATCAAAAAAAAATGGAGAAAGTTCTGTGCAGAGCTAAGATTCTCCGTGAGATCAACCATGTCTGTAAAACCTACAAAAATGTGAGTAATCTTGATGTAGCTGCGTACCTAAACAGTAAATTCATCATCATGGGAAAAGAGTTTAACCTGGAGACAACACACTTTGATGGAAATGTAGTATTCAACAATTATCCTTTTAAAATCTTAACAATCTTAATGAAGGCTGCGTAATAGGCAAATGCTAGCACCAGATGATTGTCTTGTTCTTCCTCTGGGAAAATGGCCCCGCTCAGCTGGTGGTGGCAGCGCTGCAAAGAAGATGTGATATGTCCCGTTGTGCTGTCCTCAATAGTAAGAAAAATGTTCATGGGGTGTGAAAGCAGGCAGAAAAATGCATTAAAAGCTCAGATAAATGCAGTAGCACTAGCAGAATGAAATAAATTAATAAAAAAAAAGTCAGACACTGAGAAGCCTTTCAGAGGATTGAAGGATGTGAGATAAAACTAAATGAACAAAGAGAGACTAAAAATACAAGCAGTTGTTTAACAGGCTTAGGTGTCACTGCCAAACTAAAAAACCCATTACATTTTTGATTCAGCAGCAAACACAGTTTCAGATTTCTACGTAATTCATCAAGCTGAACAAAATTCCATCCATCCATCCATCATTAACCTGCTTTTTCCCTTTCCGGGGTCATGGGGTTGCTGGAGCCTGTCCTGGCTACTGTTGGGCAAAGGAAGAGTCTGAAAAAAAAGAGTCATGACTAAAATGAATTATATCTGTATTGAAAACTTACCCAAAAATCTGTTTTCTTTTTTTTTAAATTAAAGATCAGTCAGTGAAGTTGAATTATCGTTGTAACATTATCTAAGTGAATATTAAATTAATTATTAACATTTTTGCACCCAGCTCTTTTGTTTGATGAGTTCAGTTACGAATTAAAAAAAACAAAAGCATCATCAAAAATAGTTTTCTACATGCTTGCTACAATATTACAAAGTTTTGTAATACAATATTACAAAACAGTCTTTCAGCTGCATTGAGGATGTCTCACAATCTCAGTATTTACCGTGCAGTTTATTACACCATGTAGTGTGGGACATTACACTTTTGATTGAAACAAATTTTTAAGTGAAATCTCTAACATCTTTCACACATGTCTGCAAACTACACACAACAAACACAGCACCATCTGCTTGTTCTGACTTGAAAATGAGTCCTGAAAAGTAATAGTAGTATGCAATATTGGTAAAAGTAATCGGCTCATCTACTTTACCTTCTTTTTGATTTTCAGTGTGTGTAGTCAAATGGGTTCGGCCAGCCCTTTGCAGCTGCAACAGTTACTACTCCTCTGTGAAGACCTTCCACAGGATGTCGGTGTGTGTTTGATGGAATGTTTGACCACATTTTAAGAAATTCTTTTGCATGAATAAGTGCTCCGCTCTGCACTGCATTTGTTGCATTCTATGATGCTCTGTCATGGAGGCCACTTGAAGTTTGAAGCTTTGTTGCAACTGTCTGAGAAAAATCGGCAACCTCTGCACATATAGCCTCTAAGCATTCACTGACCCTGCTTCCTACCACTCCTTGGCCAGAATTCATTTTTTTATTTAGTCATTTTGATCATATTACCACTCAGTTTTATGCAGAAATAGTGGCTTTGAAAAAATTAGTAAGTGGGTGAACCATTAAGTGAACTCAACAAAACTATCACTTGAATTTAGTCACATATTTGAGCTATTTTTGGCATGTTGTTGTGTTGGGCAGAGCTCAATGTCCACATCCTGCTTCGGTCATCACTCAAACAAAGCCATGTATATGTATATAAAAACACACACACATTTTAATTTATATTTCTATGATTTATTAAAGTAAAATTAGATTTGTGTAAGTTATTAAACATTTGACCCTAATTCTTTTACTTTTTTTTTTTTTAAATGGAGTTTTTGTCTAACTGATGAATGTTCCCTTTTTTAAAATTACAATCTGTCTCTAAACTATCGCAATCAATATACAGACAAAATATTTTTTATAGTAAAAATACCAAAAAAAATTTAGAACAAAAAGAATAGTCTGGTGTGTTGCCAGGCAACATGGCATCGCAGATTCTTACGTACAGAGCTCTCCGAATCACTCATACCCCCAGGGGTGAAAATAATTTCTGTAAACACATTGTGAATGATTGCATCTTATTTTTTCTGAGAACGGCAGACATCACTTCCAACAAGGTTTATTGGCGTCCCCAGCTCTGCAAGTTTAACTGGAATTTCAAACTAATTGCCGATAAGCTTTAAGTGCTCTGATTAAATCCCAAAATTGCTGTAATAGGTAAATAATAACTACAGTCCTAAATATCCTGTGGAAACATTTAACAAGACCCCTGTCTGTCTTTTTTAAAGCTGCATTCTGAATCAACAAAAGAAGGGACAGACTTTGTAAGGCAATAATAATAATGCGGCAGAAGGATTGTGTCAGTGAAGTGCAGTAAATCCACTTTCCCAAATCATGGCCCTTAATAAATTGACCAACAGCAGCGAGCACACAAATGAAGACAGTGTACTTCTTAGGACTGGCCTTATCCCAGTGATGACATGTCTTCTCAATCGTATCTCAGGGTTCATCACATACAAAACAAAATGAGTGAATAAAAAAATGTAAAAAAGAATGATCTATTCGTCCCACCATGAGCAACTTCCTTTGCTGAAACAGCAACAGGACTGTATAGTAATACCAATTTAAAAACTGTGTTTTGGTAAAATTACACACAATATAAAAAAAACATAAAATTGTATCTTTCTTACTTTTTCTGTTTTGTTGACTTTTGACCATTTGTGCATTGAAATGTGAAAAGTGTGTTGGAAAAGACAAAAATAAACCCTGTCATGTGAAGCAGCAGAGCCAAAAAGACAGAAATTTATTTAGAAAAAAAAAAAAGGTTTCACAGAAGCAGCTTCTCTTGGGCTGTGGGAAATGAAAGTAAAGAAAATTACTGTTTAGAAATATCAGAAAGGCTGAGCTCATACTAAAAACATGCAAAGAGAAGTCAAATAGGACAAATAAGAAAAGAAACAAATGAGTTAGACGTCTGCTGAAAGGGTCTGCAAGTTTACACATTCGTACATATTTTTAACATAAATTTTATTTTTGCAATTTATCATTTTCCTTTTAAGTTCCTCAATGGCCTATTGTTTTAATTGTTTTAATCTTTAACTAATATTTTAACTGATGACAAAAAAATCCAGCCATTTTCTAACCTCTTATTTTTATCACAACTAACTTCATTTGCAAGTTGGATGAGCAAAAATTGTCGGTTCCAACTTACTCACACCTTAAAGTGACTCTTAAATAAAAATGACAAACAGTACACTTCTATAATTGTCTTCTTGTAACATAAATTGACATTTTTGCTTGCCAAAAAATGTAATTTTTGTGTCGGTTTACAATAAAAACTGCCTTTGTAAATCTTTTGCTGTGCTTAAAGTATTTAACTAAAGTAATATTACAGACATCCTTGCCTGACAATGTGTAAGAGACCCAGAACTACCAGATGCCTTTTTTTCTCCTTAAAGTCTTAAAACACCTCAGGAACAGCCAACACTTCAGAAGATTGGACAGCTGCATTTATTTTTAACCATAGCAATTAAATACAGATTAAGTGTGGGTAGTTTTCGCCCAGTGATAATGATTGTACAAGAAAAACCAAATTACAAGTGAAAGAAAAAGTTCTCTGAAACTTTTTTTTTCATATTTTACTTGAAATTGATTTTGTTTGAATGTTTAAAATCATCTTTAACTTCTCAAAATTGAGCATTTTTTTGCAAATTAATCATAGAATGAGGGCTTTACACACACATGTAACCCTTGTGCTGGAGAAAACAGGCAAACTCCTCACAGAAAAGGTCCAGCTGTATTCAAACCTGCAAGGCGACAGTGCTAACAACTGCATCCATATTTCCACAAAATACTAAGAGTTTTTGTGAAAAATCCAAGATTTAGGCTCACTTTAAACTCAATGGTAACCCTTGTGCTATTCTAGGCACTTTACCGTTGGGTCATCTAGACCCACTAGACAGTGCTCTGAACCTTTTTTCTTCAATGATTTGTGATCTTCACTGGTGTCCATGGATTACATGAAATCTTTCCACCTTTATCCACCTTTGTCATGGTAGGAAGAACACGTGATATAAAGGGTGGGGTCATCTAAGATAGCACAAGGGTTAAACACACGTTTTTCCTTGAAATAGTAGCTTTTGCACAGAAAAAGATATAAATATATGTGACAGTACTTTTACTCTTTGGTACATGTGGGTCAGTTCTGCTGACCGTGGACAAGAAAGAAACAAATCAGGCAGAAAACATTAAGTTTATCTTAAAAGTTTTTAAAACCTACAAAATGTGTTTTAAATGCAAACTTTGAGTCTGCAAAGTGTGGAATAAATGCAGTTCACAATGTATCAGATTGTACATAACTCTCTCTAACACAGTTTAGACAGTATCATTTGTCATTACTGTTGCCCATATATTCTATAAGTTGGCACTTTTTTCCATTTTGAAACATGATTAAATGTTTCTTTTCCCCAGGATGCTGGTAAACTATTAAGTTTGAAAAATATAACATAACAAATAAACAAATGTGGCAGCCTAAAACTCTTGAAATATCTCAAAGAAAATGCTAATCCACCTCTTTTTGTTAAAATTTTTCACAAACTTTGCATTTTCTTGGTAGAATTGTGTGTAACTTCATTTATTCATACCTGAGATTTTTATTAACTCATATCAATACTGAATTATTTTTCAAAGTCATTGGTCATGCTTGAAAGGCACCACCAAGCAACAAGGAATGTTTAAAGTCCTCAGAGACTGACAGAACTTACAATGACACAAAAAATTAAGTTGACAAATACATGCTAAAATCAGCCTATCATGGTTTTCAGGAAGAAGACGAAAAACACTGCTGGAAGCAGTGGAGAACATGCACACAATGGTGGAGAAAGGAAGGGTATCATATTTTACCAGAAATGTCCTAATTTGCAATCATTTCCATTTATCAGCCTTTATTAGGCCCTCAGTCTGTCTCTCAGCTGCGTCATCACTCCTTGCAGCTCCATGCTCTTGACTTGAGAAGTGATCTTCTCCTCTGAGAGTGTGCATGAGTAAGTGAAGCCTGCCTGATCAAGCATCCTGTACTCCCAGAGTCCTGACAGTCCTTTGTTTATGACATTGGAGCTGCATCGCTTTGATATTCATCCAGTTTCAGTCCAGAGCGTAATGCACTTTTTTGGAGTATTGTTATTTACTCGAGTATTCTTCTATTTTGTCTGAATTTTAATGAAATTTGTTAAAATTCCCTTTTACTAAAGAAGGATCATAATTTTCATTAGTTTGCTATTTATTAATTCAAAAATGAATACAATATTAAGTAAAGCCCCAAATAAGAATAATTAATCATGTCAATAGCAGGTATTTCCACCATTTGCCACATTAACAGCGTCATCTCAGGCTTCGCACTATGATGCTGTTCTGAGGCAATGCTTTCAACTTTTCCACCCAATCTCTGCTTCTGTTACGACAGGGGGGTTGTGTGAGTACCCAGGCGCAGAGAGGAGGAGGTTGTAGGTTCCGGGTGGACAAGGACTTTAATAACAAAAACTAGAAACCAAAACCCGAAACACTAGAAACACTCGTAACTCGAAACACTCGAAACAGCAAGCAACAGGGGAACATCATAACAAACTATGGACCAGAACAGGGGCCTGTTTCAGAAAGGAGGTAAAGTGTAAACTCTGAGTGCATTAACCCTGAAATCAGGGAAAGCCTGGGTTTTCCATTTCAGAATGGGAGGTTTGTTAAACCAGAGTAAATAGAGTAAGTCAAACCCGTTTCTGAAAGAGAGGTAACTTTTACTCGGAGTCAGTATCCATGGTTACTTATGCTGTGAACCTAACCTGGTCGGGAGCAGGTTTTATCCTCCAAACTCAAAGTTTATGCCGGTCCCCTCCCCTTTTTAAAGACGAAGCGGTATTTTTCGCTTTAACCTTCATTGCCCAAATGTCCGTCACACAGAGACGGTCTAAGTGACAAGAATGGCTTGTTCTTTTTTGGAGGACCCAATAGACGAGGAGGCTGCATTAATTTGTAGAGAATTACATTTACGAGGATTTTGAGAAGACTCGATTTTTTTTTTCACTTTTAGCTGCTGCCATGTTCTTTTAATTCCTGCAGGATTGCATCTACATGAAAATGAAATCAGGGACATTGAATTAGATTAATGTAACAATTACTTTTTGGAAACACAATTTGCTAGCACTGCTTACTTTCTTAATCCCATATAAACCTATTCCACTCGATCAATACAAGGGTAGTGTTGCAGTGTGTGTGTGCTGAGCGGGGTGCGATCCACGAGAGACAAGGGGAGGGGCGATTGCAGGTGCAGATGGGGGGGGGGGTGAGCACGGAGCAGAGGTGTGTGCGTGGAATATATTGTGTGTTCGGAGGACGGAGCACTTAGTTAAATAAAGAGAAGGTGTCATTCCCAGAATAACTGTTTTGGAGTCATTCTTAATCCACTCTGGAGGTTGAGGGTTTCCAACGGGAAGTGAACCCCGAAGGAGAATTCCCTTCGGCCCTGAAGGAAATCTCCCCTGCGCTTCTGACCACGGTCGGAAAGACGAGAGAAAAGAAAGGAGAAGTCTTCGCGCAGCGAAAGGTTCAACAGTAGACAAAAGTTCACTTTGAAAAACACAATTGCATGTACTAATATTAAAATGACCAACGTTTGCAAGAGGGGAAGGTTAACAAGAAAGTCCTCTAAACATTATCAACGTTAAATGCATTTCCCCCCAGATTGGTTCTGTACACTATGCAGCATTTCATGCATTTACACCAGGAATAACACTTCAAAAGTACTCCTAAATATCCCCATTTTTTATTTCACACCGTACGCTATTTAAAAAATTATTACAGTCAATATTTTACGACAATGATTTAAATGCAAACTTAGGCATTAACTTGATCAGCTATGTTTTCCCACGCTAACTGTCTCTGTTTTGCAGATGCAGCGGTGTTGCTTTTCTTCCGGAATATGTGCTCATATTCACTGTAACTCTGCAGCAGCACGTCAAGTTCAGCTGGCGAAAAATACGCAGACCTCTTTTTTTCACGGTTGCCATGGTGAATCGTGATATCTGCGCTCCATTGATAATGGCTTCTTATAGTCGCGGTGCTCACGCTCACCTCTGAATCAGTCCACTCAGAGTTGATTGATCTTACTCGGATCAGCTTCTCTGAAACAGAAAACTCAGAGTTGTTAATCTCCCGATTGACCAACTCGGAGTTCAAGTTCAACCTCAGAGTTGGTTGAACCTCCTTTCTGAAACAGGCCCCAGGAGGAAGGGAAAGACAAGACTTAAATACAAACAAGGCAACAAGACACAGGTGGAAACACTCAGGACTGATGGGGAAAGGTAAAACTCAAATCAACAACAAAACAGGAAATACTACAAAATAAAACAGGAAGTAACCTCAAAGCAAAACATCACAGAACAAAAACAACTAGAACACAAAAGCAAAGAACCTAAAACCGTGACAGCTTGAGCTGGTTCCAGACGTGCTATTTGGGGTTCAGGTCAGGGGTCATTGCTGGCCAAACCATATGAGGCCTAAACACTTCCTGAAGTCCAGCTGTGACAATTCTGACATCATGTGGTGGAGCACTATCCTCCATAAAGAGAAAGTTAGAGGTGTGCTGGTGGAACAGGGAAATGATCATGGCTTCTATGATGTCTTTGAGGTAAGAAGGTACAGTGTCTGGGCCATTAACAATAACCAAACCTCCTCCTATAAAGAGAAACCCTGGGGACCATGTTGACCTTGGCGTATGACTGTTCTTGCCTCCAGGAACGAGCAACGTGACCCGACACTCATCAGTCAACGGGACGGTTGACGGCCGCTGCATTGTCCAGGTCACATGGTCTTGTGTTCCCTGCAAACGTTCATGGTGGTGTCTTGGTATTAGTACAGTCACCTGCACTGCTCGTCTGCCATTCAAGTCAAAGCTGTGGAGTCGGTTGTGAATGGTTTGTCTTGATACCCTGCTACCCTTCACATCTGCTGAACAGGCCAGCAGTGTCTTCATTTATTTTTGAATGATGAACTTGGAATGACTTACTGGCAAAATTAGCTTTTTATGAATGTTGGCAGACATTGATGGCAGACTGAAAAGGGTTTTCTTTTAGAATTGTTTGGTTTCAGCCCCCACAAGTAAGGCACACTGTGCACAGTGAGATAATTATGTGGAAAATACAAAATGATGTGCGTCTATCAGCCCAATGCAATTGCCACTCTGTCCCGAAAGTCTGTAAAGTGAAACAAAGACTGACATTTTCAGAATATCCCTAACTTTATCGTGAGTAGTGTAATTTATCCAGTCCCTGACATCTTTGATAAGAGCTTCATTAGGGTTCATCTTTCTCCTTTTTATTTACTTCTGTTTGTATTTCATGAAGTTTCACATTACAAAACTGTTTTGTATCCATCTGTTGTAGCTGTCACCTCATCGTAATCCCATAGAAACTATCACTTTTCTTGGTGGAAAATGATTTGTCTGAATCTTTAATACACTCAAGGGCTGAGTTAATTCTGTGGAATCCTACTTGATAATCATATCTCTCATCTTTGTGGGATATTTCCTCATATTTGGATGAATGAGAACTTTTACTAATGCTTTGTTTTAGTTAAATCTTTGAAATTTTCTTAATTTCACAAAGAGTCAATATCATAACTGCAAAAAACACATAAATAACTAACTGGAACATGTTTGTGTTGACAGTGAAGGATTTATTTCAAATCTTGTGTGTTCTTTTCTTCAGACAAATGATCTTTGGTTGCAGGTAATAATTGTCTCTCTCAGAGAAGATAATGGAAGAACTGCAACATGAAACCACTTAGAGTTGAGGTCAGGCTGGCTGATTGCATTTGGGGTTGAGTTTTTAGGTATTCTCAGCCCAACCAACAGTCATAGTTGATTATTTTGAGAAATAAGCATGATCTTTCTGAACTCTGAGAGTCTGGTCTTCGCTTCTTGGTACCACTAATAACACACTGTCTACACAAGGCTTGTAGCTACAGAGCAGTTTGATTACTGTGCCTCTGGTTCACACTGACAAGCTATAAGCCGCTGTAAATCAAACTCCGACACCTACACACCCCTCCAGCCCAACACAAGCATTTTTCATGGTTCTCCAAAAGACTGCGCTTTTTTCACAATCAATACCAAACGGTTTAATTCACATTTCACATGACCAATACCACTGACAAAAAGACATAAACATGCAAACTGACTTCAGGTTATCTGATATTTTTCTGTTTGGGATCAAACATTAGAATTTTGTTAAGATTGCAGTGACCTTGTGATTTTATTGATTTTTTTTTTCCTACGGGAGGTTAAAGAAGAGTTTAACCCACGAAAATAACTGTTTCAAACTGTGTTAGTTTAGTAATTTCTACATTTTCATTAAGCAGCTGTTTCATAAAATAATCCTCTAAGTCTCATTACCTGAGAAGATTCACAATATCAAGCCATATGTTTTATATTTATTTTAATAAATATCAAACAAATGTACCAAATATATTCATTTCAACAACCTGTCAAATATGACATTTTATGTCTATGTTATGCTGTTCTATCTTTGATTTTTTATCGTATTAATTACAAGAAACTTCACAAATACAGTAAAGACCCATTACAATAAAAATTGTATTTTTTGTGTATTTAACATGTTCTTGTAGCATTTTTCTCATGATGGAGCACATACAAAACTAAAATTTTGCTTAAAATTGCATTTCTTTTTTTATTTACATTCATTGTAAATCAGGAGCAGACAAAAAAGGCAGTTGGAAAAAGGTTGTAGATGCGGCGCCACAAGCTTCCAGCCACTCTTGATTTTGACGGATCCACTTGGAGACTCATGAATCGACGTACCTCTTTGTTTCCCTCGTCTTAGCTGGCATCTGGCTCCAAATTGTAAGACTGGATGGCTCCAATGCTCGCCATTTTTGTTGCGGTGGTAATGTTAGGTTGGGTTATAAAAGGCTGTAAGCTAATGGGAGAGAGTGTAAACAAAGGTATGATGGGAAATAAAGGTTGGCTTACTCTGCACCAACAATCCTGCCCACAACTCAGAGGGAAATTTCTACTGAACTGCTGCCTTTCTTCACAATCTGTGTCCTAGGAAATAACACAGGTTTTTCCTTATTTTGACTAAAAATGGCATCATCATAATTAAAAGACCATGGGAACACTTTTAAAAAAGATCAAAAGATGATCGGAGTGAAACTTTAAAAAAACAACTGTTAAATATGACTATTTCTGTCAGTGTTCTGCTGTTATATACAGTTGTGTATGTATGTTATATACATATTCGGAGCGGTTAGGGACCAGACACACGCGCAAATATGCAGAATCCTCGAATATGGAGAACCCGACAATGGCAGCCGAAGAATGTCCATCACCAATCCTTACTCATGAAAAAACCCTTCTGAAACATTTATGTTGCTTTCTAAAACATTTAGTAAAGAACACTGGAGTATTCCTCAACTATAAGAGGTTTTTTTTTCAGAGCAATTAGTCTGTACTGTAGAGTACTTGATTACACACATTATGTCATAGTGCCTCTGGTAGCTCTCTTCCCCCTCCCCTCTCTGCTCTGCTCCTGAGGACTCCCAGCTGTTTCCACTCAACTCATCTACCTGCAGCCTTCTTAACCCTTGTGCTATCCTAGGCACTTTAACATTGGGAGTTGGGTCATCTAGACCCACTAGACAGTGCGCTGAACCTTTTTTCTTCAATGATTTGTGATCTTCACTGGTATCCATGGATTACATGAAATCTTTCCACCTTTATCCACCTTTGTCATAGTAGGGAGAACACGTCAATGTAAGGGTGGGGTCATCTAAGATAGCACAAGGGTTAAGGAGATCCAGATCCTGCATTCATCGCCAGTTCGTTGCTCCTCCATGGTGCCTAGTCTGGTCACTCCTGTTTTTTTTATTTTTATTTTTTTAAACTTGTCCTGTCCAACAGCTGGGCAGGCAGATGAGAGCTGAGGGCCTCTTGTGTTGGACATATTTTACTTTAACAATAGGGGTTATTAATCTTCAGACAAACCAAAGGTATGTCTGAATAAACCCCTTTTGTAATTGAGGCCAAACTTTAGTAATTTCAACCATGTTTGAAAATCTTTGGTGTTGGACCGGACGGAAAAGGGAAGAAGAGAGAAGTATGTTAGAGAGAGGGGGGGGGGGGGCAGGAGGGTGATAATAGGAGGGGAGGGGGGATAAGACCGTGAAGCAGCATAAAGCACCAAGTTTACTGATTGTTTATCATTACGGTAAGGTTCAAATGTAGTACAAAAAGGGCGGGGCCTGTCCACACACACACTCAAATGTTATCAACACACCTGCTAGCTGCAAAAATGTCAACATGTACACAAAACAGATAGTGTTCACACACGCATACTTATGCCTTAAAACCAACTAGTGTGTAATATTTGATTCATTCTATCACACAAACTATTAGTGCAAAGGTGAGCTAACACCTGTGCTCAGGTGAATGTTTATGTTCTTCTAAAATAGATGGAGGAATGTGTAAAGAAAGGAGAGTGCCCAGCCATCCCCACACCAAGACCCCCGCTGCTGCAGCGGCAGCCGGAACCCCCCCAACGCCACACGGGAGCAGGCAGGGAACAACCGCCCCCCAGGCGACCAAATCCGCCACCCAGACCAGGGCCAGCAGGATCGCCGCGAGGCCCCCAGAGCCAGAGAGCAGGGAGGCATGGGGGGAAAGAGAGCGCCGCCCCAGCCCAACCAGTAGAGCAGCCCAACGCAGGGCCCCACCGGAGAAGGGCGCCCACAGCCCCAGACGAGCACCCCATCACCACCCATGAGTTCTGGGCATCCCCCCGCCCCAACCCCAGGTACGAGCCAGGACCCCCCAAGGGAGACCCGCTCCGCACTCCAGGCAGCCACCCACCCGCCCCACGGTTGGTCCAGGGAGGAGCAAGGCAGGGGCCCGCCGCCCCAACCCAGGAGGGGGGCACCCCGGGGAAAAAGGGGGCCCACAAGGGGTGTTGTAAACATGGCCTGACCAGGCTCGGCCACAGTTGGAAATTTGGCGGGGCCCAGCGCCCCAGGGACACGAACACCCTCGATTCAGGTGTAATGTGAACCTTCTCCCCGCGCGAAGAGAGCACCGCCGGGCCCAGGAAACCAGCACCCAGGGGACACGGCCGCCGTTGCCAAGGGCCCTGTACCCCCCACCAGGGAAGGGGTAGGGGACAGATGGTCCTAGGTCCCACCTTCCTTGCAAAATGTGTGTGCGTGTGTTTGAGAGGGTGAGGTCACTCATGTTCTTGCTCTTGAAGTTTTGTCGCAAGCTAATTTCCTATGCCTTGCTTTCAGGAAACAAACTTACCACGAGTGTTAACCTGGGATTCGGTTCTAGAGCTATCGGGCCTCATCCATCAAGCCACGATTCCTGTTCATGCCTACCCTCCAGTACAGCCTTTGCAGGAAACCTCCAGCCACGCCACGACTTCAAGCCAGGATTCCCATTTCTCATTCTACTGCTCACCTGCTGTCATCAGCCGTCCTCCTCACCATCGGATCCACGTCCTGCAAAAATAAACCATCTAACTTACTTTATATTCTCCTGTTTTCTTTGAAATCATGACACATTAGGAGTGTCACTCTGTGCCCTAAGACTGGGAGTCTGTGCTACCTCCTTCATTAGTTTAGTGCAAGAGGGCATCTTCTTCCAGAAAGGATTTCAGAACCAGTACAATGAAATTCCTGCAGCACCTCTTTTGGATGCAAAAGTCTCATACAAGCGTCTTAATTTTTTGTGATTAACCAGAGGAGTCATGTCACTCCACAAAATCCACAAATATGTGAAACTGCAAATTTTGAAATTCGAATAAGCGGTGGAACACTGTACTTTTATATTTATTGACTACAAGTATTAAACAAAACCTCCTGTGGTTAATTTTGTATACTGTTTTATGCAATTTCCTTTCTCTTCCTGAGTTCTCTAAAATCATCAGAATCAAAGCATCTAAAAGAGTTGCTTAAACTGCAAATGAAACTCTCTTTGAGCAGTACTTTACTTCCACCAATGTAAACAGGAACTGTGGTCCAAATCTGGTTTTCTGCTGTTTTACCAAGCAATCTTTCATTATAAATGAACGAGCTGGCATGAATATATTACAATACTTCTTAATAAGAATTCTAGCAACCTAAATTAATTAAAGACTTTAGTTATTTACGCTATCCCTTTGATTTTTAGTTTGGTCAGCAAACCTCTATTATGCAGTTAAAGTCTGATTTGTGTACAATCCTTTGATCTTCATCTTTTATTCCCCATGCTTTGTGTTTAGCTTTCCTGCATGACTGAACAAACACAAAGATGCTGTTTAGGATAACAAAACACAACTGGCACAGACACATATGTCTGCATTTGTGTCTTTACCTCCATAATAATGTGCACTTAAACACATCAATAAAAGCACAATTGAAGCACAGACAACGGAGTGATACATGTTAGGAACACCTGAAAGGAAAAACTATTTTAAATGTAAAAAATATAAAGTTCTCAATTTGTAACAGATAGCTTTGAGTAAAAAAAAAACTAAGAATTAATTTGTTGTAGATGAGGGGTTTTGACACCTTCATGTCGCTAATACGCAACATACCATCAAATTTAGGACTCCAGTTAACCCTTGTGCTATCCTAGGCCCTTTACCATTGGGAGTTGGGTCATCTAGACCCACTAGACAGTGCTCTGTACCTTTTTTCTTCAATGATTTGTGATCTTCACTGGTGTCCATGGATTACATGAAATCTGTCCACATTTATCCACCTTTTTCATGGTAGGGAGAACACGTCAATAGCATCACCTTTAACGGAAAAAACCTTGAAGAATATTTTGAGATATAATTGTTTACCTTTCGGCATGGTGTATCAAAGGTCAGACCCAGACTTGGGCCCCCTTGTGGTTACAAAGGTAGGCAGTAGCATGAAGGGTCTTGCCCAAGAGCCCACACTGCATAAGGCTTGTCATGTCCCCTGGGAATCAAACCCTGATTTCCCATGTGCCAGTCCAGCACTTGAACAATGTAAATAAAGTCCGTCATGAAGGGGTTAAAAGTCTTAAACAAAAAAAGGTAGAATTTAAAAATTAACATCCCTTCAATGACATGCTGCTGCTACTTTTCCACAGTGTAGTAAATACGTAAATATCTGTATGTCTTCATTTTGAATTTAAAAATGTTTTAACCTTTCGGGTTTTTTTGAGTGGCATGATAGTGACAATTTACCAATTTTTATTTATATTCCTCTCAACCATGTGCTTCACACTAAAAAAAAACACATCTTTGAGCTACAGTGAACAGCTGAAACAATTACAAAAATTCTTTCACATACGCCTAAGGACGACCATGATCATCAGTAACTACAATTCTTCCTCGGATCCTAACCTGATTATTGATCTTCTCCAGTAACCCTTGTGCTGTCCTAGGCACTTTAACATTGGGAGTTGGGTCATCTAGACCAGTGTTTTTCAACCAGTGTGCCGCGGCACACTAGTGTGCCGTGGGAGATGGTCAAGTGTGCCGTGGAGAAATTGCCCTCATTAATCATTCACTGATCTGAAAACATTTCCCATCTCCAGGATATCAGCTCTTTGTTCATCCAAACAGGCCCTGATAAAACACTGAGTAGTTAGGAATATGAAAGATCTTAAAATTACTTTTTCTTTGTGTTTATTTAATTCTATTAAAGACATTTTGATAAGGATTACGTTACCGCGATTTACCTGCAGCTATGACAGTTTGCGGAAAAGTTCCGTCCCTTTAACTGTCTCCACCAATCATTCTTGAAGGCTTAGTCACATGTCATCAGTCTGACCAATCAGAAGTGCTTAAAGTCTTCACTTCCTTGTTCTTAATTCTGCTGATAAAGTCGCTCAGTTCTAACAAAAATACCGGCTAAAGCTCTTCCTTAGCGGTGTAGCTTTCCACAGAGTCCGGTGTCAGACCGTGAAACAAGTGGACAATACAATAAATCTCAGAGACGCCAGTCTTTCTGCAAGTTTTCGGCACTTTTCACACTACATCTCCCATGATGCATTGGCTTAAAGAGCCAGTGTCCCAGCGCACAATGAGTTGTCCTTGCGAAACGCCTTGAAACCCCAACAAACAAACAGTTTCTAAATTTTTCTAATTTAACTTTCATTTCATCTCTTAGAAAAAACAGCCGCAACTTCCTGCTTTTCCGGCCACAATTATCACAAAAATACACGAGAGATTGCGGGCGGGCGGGGGGTGGGGGGGGGGCTGTCGATCAATACAGACCATGAATTTCTGTTTTTTTTTTTCTTTTTGGATGCTGGTGTGCCGCGGGATTTTTGTCAAGGTTAAAGTGTGCCGTGGCTCAAAAAAGGTTGAAAAACACTGATCTAGACCACCTAGACCAGGGGTGTCAAACATACGGCCCGCGGACCGTATCCAGCCTGCCAGGTGGTTTAGTCCGGCCCACACATGAAGAGTAAAAATCATAACGATGTTTAAAAAGAAAGCAAGTTTCTGGTCCATTCCTGTGGCGAGTTATGATTTTTTTTAAGAAATAACCGAAATGCGCAATTCCGCCACTAGGGGGTGCAAAGTAAAAGCTAAACAGATGAAACAACATAACTCTGCTTGTGCCAAAAACGAAACCTAACAGCTCTGTGTCTGGGTAGGCAGTGGTTTGGTTCCCTGTGAGCCTCACCATTGTTTTCTTTGCTATTAGAAAAATCAGTAGTGACACCATAATGACCAACATGTTGTCAAAAAGAAAAAAAGGTTGAAGGGAAATCTTGAGCTTTCCAGGAAAATGGAAAGCGTTTAATTTGTTCACGGAGCTGAATGCAAACCTGCATGCTTGGTATGTCATCAACAGGTTCTCCAAGAATATAACATTCAGCTCCACTATGAGACTCACCATAAAGAAAAGTTTCACCATTTGCAGTTAAGAAAAAAAAAGATTTGGCAACTATTAGCTGGACCGATAAATAACCATCTGGATTTACTGCAGCTGTGACGTCAGTGATGAAGCAGTGAAAGCTAGCTACCTTATTGCAGACAAATTGGAGCAAACATCCAATTCATTTTCTGATGGTGAACTTATTGAAAAATGCTGAAGGCTGCAGAAGTCTTGTTCCCAAAAATCAGTCGACCTTAAACATGAGTCTGTCAAGAATTACGACTCCAGACACAACATTTCTGAGGAAACATCGGCAGCCATATGAAGGAATCCAGTCATTTAATGTATTTTCAGTCACTATTGATGAAAACTCCAACATCACACATAACTCTGAATATTTATTAAAGGTGTTAAGGAGATGTCACAGTGGACATCACTTTCGGCTTCTCCCATCAGGGGTTGCCACAGCGAAACAACCCTCCCTCGAGGATGAGTCGTGTGGTTAACTTGGCAATGTTTTATGCCGGATGCCTTTCCTGACGCAACCCTCTCAATCCAACTGGGCTTGGGACCGGCACAGCAGCAGAGAAGGGAATAGGGAGCAGCCAGGAATTGAACCCTGGTTTGACAGATGGAGGGTGCTGCAAAAACCACGAGCTAACCCGGCCCCCCCAGAGAACATAGGAAACTAATAAATGAAAAAGATGAAAGAAAAGCTGTGATCATTATAGTTTTAATCTTGGGGGGTTAGACCCGTTGTGCCCTGTAAATATAAATATAAATAAATATAAGATAAATCCTTCATTTTTACCCTGTGGAATTATTTGCCTTTAACCTATAATCTTCTATTGCCTTTGCATTATTATTTATTCCCATCAAAGGTTAAGGATCTTTTGATTTTTAATAATGTAACATGTTTGAAATGCCTGTTTAAAGTATAGATGGCTGTGTGCAAAAACTCGGATTGACTGTTGATGAAACTGTTGATGTTTTAAATGCTTTCAAAACGATCAGGCTCCCACTCTGTCATTTGTTATCAGTCAGACCTTCTCCTTAATTTTTTATTTTTGTGTTTCTAGCAGAAACAGAAATGAGGGTTTTGGTTTTAGATTGTACTCACAATGGCACTGCCCATTTCATTTAAAAACATTTATTTACAGGAATAAACTGCTTTTTTGCGTCTGTTAAGTATTTTAGAAATTTGGAGTATGAATGAAATTTTATGGAAGGTCTTTTCTTTGCTATTCTTCAACTGTGTGACCCTGGGGATATAAAATGTTTAAATTAAAAAAATGTTAGTGTATTTTTTAAATGTAGAAATTTTTACCCAAACAACTGTGAACCTGAACAACTGGCTTCAGTCTTGCCGACATAAATTTCCTTTAATTATCCGTCATTTTTAGTCTTTAAGGCAATTATTTTCCCTTGAGTTATCTCATTTATTAAAAAGGAAATCTGAAAGATAAAGTTTTGATCTTCCTTGACCTTGCTGGTTGGATTATTAGTGACATGTATTTGAAGTGTTTCATTTCAGGCAGACCTCTGAATGACTTTGGACAGGTGGCGCTTTGTTGGGTTTCATAGACTTTTATAGCAGAGAGAGTTCATCAAAAAAGCAAATGCATGATGACACTAACACTTTGGAGAATATTTTTGGTAAGTCTGTGCACGGCAGGAGGAGGAGGCAACAGCCTAAGTAAGCAAATATTCCAGAATCTCCTTCTCTATGGAAACTTTCTATCGGTTCTGCCGAGGGGAACCCAAGGCACTCCAAGGTCAGCCAAGAGACATGATCCCTCCAATGTGTCCTAAAGCTACCCAGTGGGACCTACCTGGATTAGTTCCCCAGGAGGAGATTCAGAACAGACGCTTCAGTCACCTCAGCTGGCATGTCTGGACGTGAAGGAGCTGCTCCAAGCTCTTCCCTGGTGGCTGAGCTCCTCTCTCTGCTTCTAAAACCATGTTCAAACCCCACTAAACGCGCGCTCAATCAACTACTACCAATGCAAAGTCTATGTTAAATTGCGTAAATGTGCGCTTTGGGCTTTGGTGTTCAAAACTCTTGCATTCACGCAAAGCTACACAAGGTTCAAGTTTCGACCTTTTTCAGGCTCTTTGTACAAAAACATGCAGCCACTGAAAGTGGCTTTAACCCTTGTGCTATCTTAGGTGAGCCCACCCTTACATTAACGTGTTCTCCCTACCATGACAAAGGTGGATAAAGGTGGAAAGATTTCATGTAATCCATGGACACCAGTGAAGATCACAAATCATTGAAGAAAAAGGTTCAGCGCACTGTCTAGTGGGTCTAGGACAGGGGTGTCAAACTAATTTTAACCGAGGGCCACATCAGCATAGTGGTTGTCCTCAAGGGCCAGATATAACTTATACATGTAACTAAATGTAATGAAAAATAAATGTAACTACTCCATAATGTTAAATAACTCATTGTTTATTTATCATAACTTTTTAAAGTGACAGTTACAGTTGCATAGAAACATGTGTTTGCTTGTTACTTTAGCATATATCCTTTTACATTTGATTCTGTCAGGTTAAGTTATACGGACAGTGTTTGCCCAATCCGATATTTCAAGTCCAATCCCCCCTAGATATGAATAAATACACACCAATTTTTATTTTTAAGAAATTAAAAACTTTTATGCTTTGGGGGGTAGTACGGAGCCCGTGTCCTGACATTAAGATATAAAAATATATCTTGTTCCCACAGATTAATATCTTGTTCCCACAGGTTATTATGTCGTTCGCACGAAATACTATTCCGTTCCCACAAGATACTATTCCGTTCCCACAAGATACTATTGCGTTCCCTCAAAATACTATTCCGTTCCCTCGAAATGATTAACTTGTGCGAACGCAATAATTATGTCATTCGAACGCAATAATAAATCCGTTCGAACGCAATAATTATTCACGTCATAAGTCATTCACGCGCATATGCTCTCTGTACGCCGGCAAAACTAAGCCGCTTTCAGCGGTAACTTCCATGTCTCTGTGACCCATATTCGTTCAAAAAAGGAACATGAAAAACAAAAATGATCACTTTATTACCGTCTCAATGAATATAAGAAAAATATCAAAAGATTTATGATAACTAGGCTGCTTTGTCATACGATAGCTCCTGCTAGGCTACTACTAGCTCCTGCTAGGCTACTACTAGCAGAGCTCTTTGATGTATGCCTGCATTTGGGCAACTGGCTGGTCGGTTGACAGACAGCTGATATTGTAGTTTAGGGTCGAATAGGAATAATAATATTCAGGACTTGTCTTTTATTAACTTTAGCAGTCAGTCGCTTTACATTCGAAGGCTATTATTAGGCTACATGCTAACTGACTAGCCGATCATTTCCTGTTATTAATTTACGTCATAGGTTTACAGCAGATACCTTCACATTTCTGTCTGTGTGTGTCCCATTACATTGCATTGAAGACACGGAGGATGTTTAGAGAACAGATTTATTTATTTCAAAAAGCACAAAGCATCCATCGTATTCAAGTTCATTCACATGATGATGATCTGGTACGCCCTCCGTCATCTTGCTGCAAAAGCCGCTTCCTGCCGCTACTTCCGTGTTTCTGTGAGCATTCAATAGGGGTAAAAATAAAAGCAAGAATGGTCGATCTGTTATTTTCTCGATGAAAATCTGAAAAATATGATATTAAGCTGCCTGCTTCGCCTAAAGCACTTACCTTTAGCTCGTAGCATAACAACAATAGCAGTACGTCACGTTTCCCAGGATGCTTTGCTGCGAATCATTGGCCAATCATTGGTCTTGTTGTTAGACCTTGGTCACAGGGACACGGTGATTGCTTTTATTTTTACCCCTATTGAATGCTCACAGAGACACGGAAGTAGCGGCAGGAAGCGGCTTTTGCAGCAAGATGACCGGAGGGCGTACCAGATCATCATGTGAACGTGAATACGATGGATGCTGACGTACTGCTATTGTTGTTATGCTACGAGCTAAAGGTAAGTCCATTAGGCGAAGCAGCCAGCTTAATATATTTTTCTGATTTTCATCGAGACAATAAATGATCGACCATTCTTGCTTTTATTTTTCCCCCTATTGAATGCTAACAGAGACACGGAAGTAGCGGCAGGAAGCGTCTTTGCAGCAAGATGACGGAGGGCGTACCATCAGGATGTTGTGAATGAACGTGAATACGATGGATGCTTTTGTGCTTTTTAAAATAAATAAATCTGTTCTCTAAACATCCTCCGTGTCTTCAATGCAATGTAATGAGACACACACAGACAGAAATGTGAAGGTATCTGCTGTAAATTAACAACAGGATAAATGATCGGCTAGTCAGTTAGCATGTATCCTTATAGCCTTCGAATGTAAAGCAACTGACTGCTAAAGTTAATAAAAGACAAGTCCTGAATATTATTATTCCTATTCGACCCTAAACTACAATATCAGCTGTCTGTCAACAGACCAGCCAGTTGCCCAAATGCCGGCATACATCAAAGAGCTCTGCGGCGGAGCTAGTGGTAGCCTAGCAGGAGCTATCGTATGACAAAGCAGCCAAGTTATCATAAATCTTTTGATATTTTTCTTATATTCATTGAGACAGTAATAAAGTGATTATTTTTGTTTTTCATGTTCCTTTTTTGAACGAATATGGGTCACAGAGACATGGAAGTTACCGCTGAAAGCGGCTTAGCTTTGCCGGCATACAGAGAGCATATCCGCGTGTATGACTTATGACGTGAATAATTATTGCGTTCGAACGGATTAATTATTGCGTTCGAACGACATAATTATTGCGTTCGCACAAGTTAATCATTTCGAGGGAACGGAATAGTATTTTGAGGGAACGCAATAGTATCTTGTGGGAATGCAATAGTATCTTGTGGGAACGGAATAGTATTTCGTGCGAACGACATAATAACCTGTGGGAACAAGATATTAATCTGTGGGAACAAGATATATTTTTATATTTTAATGTCAGGACACGGGCTCCGTAGGGTAGAGCTGTGACGTGTCGGATTTTTTTTTATGACCGCGGTGATGAACCACCAGGGGGCGCGGTGTCGCGGTTAACCGCAGCCCCCCCCCCCCCAAAAAAAACCCCACAAAATCCCCCGGCGGCCGCATCAGAAATAAATACACTTACAACGTAGTATTCTTTATTAACAAATAACAGTAACAACTAACTACTACCTATCTAACTAATGAACTAACTATATAGGTGTTGTAGATTGACTGTGACTGTGTGAGCGCGCTGCGTCGTGTGTAGGACTGGGAGGAGGGAGCGCGCACACGTGTGTTGGGGGTGCGTGTTGATTCTTCTGCGGTTGACCGCTCTCTAGCTGCATGCGTGTTTCACCTGTGCTCTCTGGCACAGACATCTTCTCAGAATATTATATATTGTCCAGTAATAAACAGACTGCAGACACTTGTTTGTCACCTTTCTGGTAGCCATGAAGCCTGACACCCATGAAGAACGCGGGGCAGGAGGCTCCGCCTTTATTTATACAGACACGTAACGTTTCGCTGCATAAAATAGTTCCCAAACAAAACATGTAGTGATATTCATCGAAATCTGAGTGCGCGCTCATGTTTGGTGTTAGAGAGTGACTGAGAACAGTAATAAACCCCAACACAAAATCCTCCGGCGGGCGGCCGTGTCGCGCGCACTTAAGAACGCACGTAGCTTGTAACGGAAATGAATACAAATGGAAATTGATAATTACAACGCAGTAAATTTTTTGTATTTCCTCACGAGACGGAAACTTCTGTTGTAGAATGAGGCTGTGTGCTTCTGAAAGCACGCGCCCGTGTGTGTAAAGGGAGCCGCGTGCCACGTGCAGCAGAGCCATTGAGAGCGGGTGCCTACGAGAGACAGTGACAGGCGCGGTGGGAGAGAAGGAGAGAACAGTCTGAAAGAAAGAAGGAAAGTCTGAACACAGGACTAGCAGAAAGAGAGTAAATTATCAGCAAAGATGAACGTGTTTAATGGGTTTATTATAGTTCAATCACGCACCATATGCTGAACTTTCAGCAAAAAAAAAAAAAATACAAGTGCGGTGATGCGGTGATGAGGTCATCATCACATCCCTACTCGCGGGCCACATAAAACGACATGGTGGGCCACATTTGGCCCGCGGGCCTTGAGTTTGACACATGTGGTCTAGATCAGTGATTCTTAACCATGGGGCCGCGGCCCAATCTAGGTCCGCGAGCGCCAACTAGTGGGCCGCGAAAAAAAATCTGTTCTGAACCTGTGGGCCGCGAGGGCCGCCACCTGTCTGTCACTGTCTCGCGCTGCTGCAGTTTCCCGGGCAAACGCTAGGAGATCCGATTGATGGTAAGACGTACTAATGTTCTCTCTGTTAATAACGTTAACTTTATAACGATCTATTTCGGTCAAAACTTAATGAAAGAGTAACTTAAACAAATTATAACAACCCTGAATTAAATCAAAACTGCAGGTGGTCTGCGTCCCTCTCGTTCTGTCAGTTGCTGGACTAGCGGTAAGATCGGGCCTAATACAGAGTTTAAAAAAGAGCCTTTGGACCAGTGACGTGCGGTCAGGTGAGGCAAGTAAAGGGGGAGCCTCACCTGTTATAATCGCGATAAAATAGAAAAAGGTAAATTAAGTAAATATTATTTTCCACTGATCTGTGTTAAATATACATTTTCAGTCAACTTAACACATTTTCCAAGGTTTCTGAGGTTAAAATCGCCGAATTTGAGCGTTGCGCGATCACAGACGGAGCTGAATATGTGAATCTCCGGGTGGGGCTCGGGAGCGCTGTGCCTCATGTCTGACGGCAAGACTCAATACAGAGACGTGCCGTGGACGCACTGCTATAGGCCTGCAGAAACGGCTTCAGGTGAGGCATGCCTCACCAGCAGGGGGCAGACGTGAGCTGACAGCTGCTTTGTAGCTACACTAGTTCCGTAGAAACAGACAGAGGATGAGAAACTCATAAAATAAAGGAAAATAAGGAAGAATTTTTCAACAGATCACAGAGTTTTTGTGAAGAAGGATCGGCAGACAGACGCAAAAAGTGAGGACAAATATGTTTTTAAATGTTTGCTTTTTAAAAAAATAACATGGGAGTAAAAGTTGATAAAAATGTAAGTAAAATAATTTATTTTATTTTTATGATAATTTTCACAGACAATATTTGATAACTTATTAAAGCTCCAGAATTTGAAGTTGGAAAAATACCAGAAATCGTTACTGAGGGTCAAATGCGTGCTGAACACATCTTTATTCTTAAAGTGCATATGACTAATTTTTAACCAAGGAGAGTGTTCTATCCATCTATAAAAGAAGTGTTCTCTGTAGGACAAATATGATTTTGTGTATTTTATAAGATGTTAGCTGTTGTTGGATTAATGGTTAAATATTTAGCTCTTTCATTGTAAATCTGACTCCAGAGGAGTCAGTGCCTTACCAGTCATCAACCTCACCGCATGTCACTGCTTTGGACAGCTGCAAGACTATGTTCTTTCTTGGACTCCAACTTGTCTTGGAGTCTTACCGCAGACTGATGGCACAATGTCCATTTTATTTGTGTTAAAACTGTCGAAGATTTTTATTTTCTGTCCTCTGACTCGCAGCACAGTGCCGTTGACATTCTAGTGTGGTAATTGTTCTCTGATGCTACTTTTTATTGAATAAACGGGAGATCCTGATTACAAGAGTAAAGAAAACAGTTGCAGAAAACATGGAGAAGTTTTTAAAACGAAATGAAGTACAAAGTTATGCCAGTCCGTCTTCAAAGGCGAAATTTATACGAAAATACAACCCTGATTTTATAAAGTTCGTCTTTGTGAACGGGGGCAGTGAGGCAGAGCCCAGAGCCCAGTGTGTTGAGTGTGGGCTAACATTATCCAATGAAGCACTAAAACCGTCAAAATTAAAGCACCACCTGGAAACCAAACATCCGAAGCTCATTGGAAAGCCAGTGGATTGTTTCAAAAGAAAGGATGATGGGCTTCAGATGCAGAGGAGGTCTATCGTGTCACTGACTGGCGACGCTAAGTGTGCGTTAAAGGCCAGCTACCTCGTAGCCAGACGTGTGGCGCAGAGTAAGAAAGCGTTCACCATAGCGGAGGAACTGGTTCTGCCTGCCGCTGTGGACATGTGCCGTGAGATGATTGGTGAGGCTGCAGCAAAGAAGCTCAAGACCATCCCGCTGTCGAATGACATTGTGAGTCACCGTATTGCTGACATGGCCTCAGACATTGAGCAGCAGCTTCTGGGGAGAATAAGAAAGAGCCCCTTTTTCTCTTTGCAGCTGGACGAGTCGACTGACGTCACAAATGCTGCGCCGCTGTTGGTTTTTGTTCGCTACCGGTGGGATAGCTCTTTGCAAGAAGACATTCTGTTTTGTGGAGAACTTCCAACTCGAGCTACAGCTGAGGAATGTTTCCGCTGCATGGATCACTACTTCACTGAGAATGGCCTTGACCGGCAGAACTGTGTTGGAGTGTGCAGTGATGGCGCAGCGTCAATGACTGGCAGGCATCGCGGTGTCATCAAGCAGATACTTGATCTTGCGCCAGAAGCTAAATGGACCCATTGTTTTCTCCACCGTGAAAACCTTGCAGCAAAAAAAATGTCGCCGGAGTTCCATGAGGTGATGGATGTCACTGTGAAAACCATCAACTTCATTAAAAGTAATGCTGTGAACTCCAGATGTTTTGCTCAACTTTGTGAGGGCATGGAAGCAGATCATGTCCAGCAGCTCTACCATAGTGAGGTGAGATGGCTCTCAAGAGGGCTTGTTCTCACACGGATCTTTGAGCTTAGGAAGGAAGTTTTCTCCTTTCTCACTGATAAGAAATCTCCTCTTGCACATCATTACACCAACGCCACATTCATAGCTAAACTTGCCTACCTCTCTGACATTTTTTCACTTCCGAACCAGCTGAACATCTCACTTCAAGGGAGAAATAGCAACATATTTTTTGTTGCAGACAAAGTTCAAGCTTTCCAGAGAAAACTTTCTTTGTGGAGTAAGAGGGCCCATGAAGAGAGACTGGACATGTTTGCACTGTAGGTGGCAGACATGCGAGAAATAAGAAAATGCACTCCTTGCTTATCCAGTATAAGCACCATAGGCATTCAACGCTTTGTAACATTCACAGGTTGTGCAGAAGACCACGGGAGCTCAGCAGAGAGAAAAAGTCAAGATGGCAGCAAAAAACTCATGAATACTCTAATTTAAGGGACCCAACGGTGTTCGTCGCTCTATTGCTGTAATAATGACCACCAACCTTATAAAGCCCGGTTGGACAGCTTCTGTCTCAAATTATACATAAATGTAGCAGGAGCTGCACAACCCGAGAGTAACAACCACCAAAAAAAAGGAAGTACAGGACAAGCAAACTGAGTCCTGTGAGGCAAACTGATGACCTCATCATCAAAAGACACCTGAAAGTCCCAAAAGAACAACTCCACTTTGACTGTTACAGCGTTCTTGAACGTGCGTCACAGGGCCGGTGTGTCCGTAGCTTGATCCCGCAAATGCCCTGCAGTTCATTTCTGCTCCCCGCATTTGGGATCTTTTGTTCTGAGAATGACTCAGGGGTCATGGCAACAGGTGAGGGTAAGAAAGTTCATTCACCACTAAACTGAGAGCTTTGTCTGTGGACTCAGCTTCTTTTTTGCTACAATGAACCTACAGTGACTGCTTACTGCAACCACTGCACCTTCCCGCAATCTCAAGCTGCATCACTCCCCACAGACAGGTACCCACACTTTTCCAAAAACCACGGCCTTGATAGTTATTGGTTCTGTGTCACATATCAGTTGCTTCTTCCCTGCTGGGGTTTACTAGGCAGAATGTTGCCAGCAGTATGAACCAATTTCCTGTGAATTTCCTGAGAGCTTTAGTAGAGAACCCCAAAACCTATATTTACTCAGAATAAACCCTACAGAACTCTACGCGATTGAATGGCTTTTCCATATTGGGCAAACCAAAGTAAGATGATCGATCCACTGTTCCTCCTGATAGAATATCAGATGAAAATTTTTCTCCTCTATACTGGATTATTCAGACATTGCCCATGCTGAATAAAGTGATTTTCTTATAGGTGGAGCACACCATCCTGTCTCCTTTTTCGAAAAGCAGAACCAACTTTGATGGAGATAAAAAACGAAAACGAAACTAAATAAACTAAAGACATAGTTCATTTTAACCCTTGTGCTATCTTACATGACCCCACCCTTACATTGACGTGTTCTCCCTACCATGACAAAGGTGGTTAAAGGTGGAGAGGATTTCATGTAATCCATGGACAGTGAGGATCACAAATCATTGAAGAAAAAATGTTTAGCGCACCGTCTAGTGGGTCTAGATGACCCAACTCGCAATGGTAAAGTGCCTAGGATAGCACAAGGGTTAAAGGACACAGCTTTTAGCTGAGCTCATGTATAGCCGAAGTGGTAGTTCTCTACTCATGTTCAACAAACCAGAGTCTTTTTTATCATTTACAGGTGGGTCAAAATGTTTTTTTTCTTTTCTGTAATTCATTTTAAAATATTTCATGTATCCACTTGAATTTTCCTTTTCTCCTTTTTTGTTTACTTTGTTCTTTAAAATGTTAGCCTTTGTTTTTGTGTGTTAAAACACAAAGACATCATCTGTCTACCAACACTTTAAGACAACCTGTAGACTGCAGCTGTCCATTAAACTTCAGCTTCAGAAAATCTGTAATAGCTTTGTGGTGAACTAAAGTTTGACAAAACTGTCTCTAAATCTATACCACTCCTTTCCAATAATTGAAAATCTGCATCTCCTTCCAGAACTGCACGCTTGTTTGTCTTTGTAGAAACCAAAAAAATGAATGTTGAATGTTAAAAAAAAGAAAGAAAAAAAATCTGTTACAACTGCAGCAAACCTCCAGGGACTAAGGGAACAGTCTTGGTCAAAGTCTTGGTAACACTTTATAATAACTATCCGTTATAGCTGGTTAACAAATCATTAATAAAATCTTAACAAATCATTAATAAACTCTTAGTTATTGAGCAATAGATGACTTGCTAAATAACTGTTAACATTTAGTTAAGGATTTATAAATGTATCTTATAGATAGACAGCAGATAACTAACAAGCTTTTAGTTAGTGAGCTATAAATGACTTGTTACCCGTATATTCATGAGTTCTAACTGTACCTTATTAATTAGCCAGATGATGAAGAAACTGTTAATAAATTACTTACTAATGACTTATTAAGAATCAGTTAATACTTTAAACATGTTACTAGGACGTTATTATAAAGTTGCAGCTATTCCTCGTTTCTTCACTATTTGTAAATGAGGATCAATTCCAACTTTATAATAACGTCCAAATAACATTTACAAGCTAATAACTAACGCTTAACTGGTATATTAACTCACACTTTACAGGTCAGTTGTTAATAGTTAAACCATCTGCTAGTGAAGTTTTGTTGAAAAGCAAATGGGTGGGACAATTTCAAGGTACAAAAATATGTAATATTCAAAATATCAGATGCTTTATCTCATCCTTCTTTCACTAATAGCTTTTTCTGTTTACCGTACTTGACCAAAGAAACACCACAAGTTAAGTGTTGAACACTGTTTATTCCTTTTCCACACATACTGAGTCGTCACATGGCAGATCAGCAGAATAAAACGGAATTTTAGAACTTTTTGAGCAGAACAGAAAAAAACAAATGAATCTATAACAAGCCATTGGCACTTTTGCTGTAGAACAATTAGAACTCAATATATTTGGTCAACCGGACCTGAGCAACACTGAACTACTCTGTGACACCATCCCGCAGTGTTTCAATACCTAAGCTTTCCTGGACAGAGGAATCAGTTTTCCCTTCTTCTTTTGATGTTCAACATCCCTCAAAAGGTTTGGATCACTATTTATCACTTCCAGACATTTTTTTGAAAAGTCCTGAAGTCGTTGCTGTGGCGTGTGGGCACCCAGTAACTCCTTATATGTCTTTGGGGCCACCACAGCCAATTCACAGATCGGAGCATTGCTGACAATGGTGTTTCGGTCAACACCGACCTTCTGATATGCCAAACTCAGCTTTCTCCCTTTCTTGTAAGCCTTTAGGACTTTCTTGTATCTCTTGATGACCTCTTGAGGATGACGTGCTGAAACAGATAGAAATTTAAGTACAACAAACATACAATAAGTGAATAAACACAGGGACACAAACACAGATACTATGTGGTTGCAAAAAGGGATGAAGACTACACAAACAAGGCAATTGGAGAGTTCACAATACTATACCCACCAGGACATACATTTAAAACATTTTTTCACACAAAAACAGAAAGAAAGCTAGACAGACATAGAAAAAGATAGATACAGACAAACAGAGACACAGAGAGACAGATGTGATGTCTCCATGCTCGACACCCTGACACACATGAGGGGAGTGGCCTTTTTGCTGTCCTGTCTTTACGCTTACCTCTTCGCCTGCTGTGTTCCCTTTTTGTCTTCTTTTTCTTTCTTTTGTCCTTTTTTTTTTGACTCCGGTGGCGGTGCATCTTTTTGTTCTTGCGTTTTTTCTTCAATTTCTGATCTGAAAAAGCAGTTGATGAGGTGCTGGATGAAGAGGAGCTGAATGAAGTGGAGCTGGATGAACTGGAGCTGGATGAACTGGAGCTGGATGAACTGAAGGACGAAGAAAAAGAAGATGCACCAGGAGATGTGTTGGCCGAGGAGGATGAGTCAGTTGTCCCACTGTTATCTGTGTGAACAACATGATAGAAAACACAATTCAATTGTTAATTTGAAATTATTACCTATGATAATACAAGTCCACTCGCATACATTCTTTTAACATTTGCATTTCCCAAGACTTACTATTTAATTAATCAGCATCACTGTGGGTCATCAGTTGAACAGATGTGTTTGCTGTTAATCGATGCTACAAATAGGCTATTATCTTTTAGGAACTAACTGTGCAATAACACACTTGTGTTCCAATAGACCTGGCCAATAAATTAATTTGATCAATTAATTCAAATTTGTAGTTCAAGATTTTCCCATTTTTTTGGGAGAATCTGGCCTCTATTTACCCAGCACTCTGCTTTCTTGGAGTAAATCTGTCCTTGTTTTCTCTGCATGTTTTAGTTAGAGTTTCCAGTTGCATGACATTAAAAATGTCTTCATGCCATTTACAAATTACTTTTAGATCATTTCATTTTCTTAAAAAAGTTGTCATTCTCGTCAGCTGGTCCAGACTACAGTTGATCTTGTGGGCGATGCATGGGGGTCTTTTTAAGTGACATGTTTTGCTGCTGTGCTAAAGGAAACAAAAACAACTTATCTGTGATAGGAAATGAAACACATTATTGATGGTGGCTGGTGAGTCAAAAAATAAAATTTGGTCACTGTGGTGGTGACTTTAAACTTGGAGCATCAAATCACACGCAGCAAAATCCGTTTGATGGTCGTTAGCAGAAGAGGGAGTATGAGGACAACCTAGACAAAGTTTTTTTTTTTTGGCCATAGCGCCGAGCTCCATGTTTTGATGAGGGCCTTCTCACTGTTAAATATTGGCCTTTCTTTCCCTTAATATATATATTTTACAAAGCACCAAAGTATTATTGCCAGGTGTGCAGTCCCGTTTCAAACAACAAACAAAACTGTAGGGCCCACTTACTTTGACCAACTTGTTGGCAGAGGGAGTCTCTCTCCTTAGTCAGGTCACTGATTTTTTTGGTGACTGTGTGTTGCTTCTTCTTCTTCTTGGCCTCACGTTGTTTAAGCTCTTTCTTCTTAAAATGCAGAAATGCTGTTGGAGCTACAGTTTCCTCAGTATCTGAAATGATACCATAAAGAACAAATTCTAATTAGAAAAGCCAGGTTAGGGTAAATGTATAAAATATGACCTTTAAAAATAATATTTTGATGTTCTGAAGGGTCAATATTATACAAATATCATACAAGAACGGCAGAAGAGCTTAGATAAAATCCACCAATAAGCGAATTAACAAGAAATGGCTAATGAAGAGCAAACCTTCATTAGCCAAATGTTGCTCTTAATTTTACTCCTCCATCGTCAAATTTGGTCATATTTGGCACCTAGTGAGTTTTAAATTTTGGACCCCGCCTGCATACTTTTATCCTTGGAGTGTTTTTCTTGTTTCTAAACTGGACACTGATGTTTCTTTAGATCCTTTGTCCATTTTTCACAACCTGGTATAGACTTTTCTGTCTGTCAAATACCCAGAGTCATGATGAGTGAGATGATGGAAACAAATTCACTTTGATGCAGACTCGTCTTTTTCTCTGCTTCCACTTTTCATAAAATCCAGTAAACCCAATAAATTACATTAATTTATGGATAAAAACTATTTTTTTATTTAGAAAGCAGCTGCTGGTTTGTTGCGGGATCTGGAGTCATAAGCGGTGTCTGAGCTCCTCCCCGCCTCTGTACCTGTTCAGATGTTCACGTCCTCTGCAGCCAAGTTGGTTTGCCCCGCGCGTTAACCCCCCCCCACACACACACACACATACGCGCGCGCCGCGCACATGCGTACGGGCTGCTCCAGTGTATTCTTCACAGAGTGCAAATACTGTAATTACAACAAGTACACACGACAGTAAGGGTGCCCTTGCGCACATTTCATTAACTTGGACATGGAAATGAGCGGTTTTAGTCTAGAAAAACTGCGGGGGGGGGGGTACATTTTTGGGGTGCTCGTGGCACGAGTCGTGCAGGAAGATTGTGCCCTAGCCAGTGGCTTCACTAATATGGTTGAATTGTGTAAAACAAATCAATGACTCCGATGTTTAATCAATCTCAATCAAGCTTCTTTTCATTGAAAGAAAATATAACACGTTTGCTTACCGACACCGTCATCGTCCATGTGCACATCCGGCTGGTCCACAGTAGAAGTTTCCCTCTCCTTCGAAATTCCCGCTGTTGACTTTTTCCTCTTTTTTCCGACAGTACCTGGATTTATCGCGGTAGTTTGCGCATTCCCGCTGGGGTTGGACATTTTACCAGACCGTGTGTTCATCTCTATGCCTTGAAATCAATTTAAAGAACTTGCTACGTGACTCGTGAGTGAAGGATGGGCGCATCTGTCTAGGTTGTCGCCGACTGCAACTAATCAAAATGGGCCTACAACGGTGATTGACAAGTTGATAACCAGCCGATATGATGGGGGAGGCCGCATGGCACCGCCCTCAGCCCATGAATACGAATATGATTGGCTTGGTTTATCCTCATCACACCGATTTATTATAGTTTGCAATTCAAACGTAATCTGGCGGGAGTTAGTCACTGAAGCTCAAGGAATAGTGTGGTGAGTGCGCGGAAAAACGGAGGATAAGAAAACTAAAATCATGCCTGGTTTAGCCACTGAGCTAAGACAGCTTATCGAAGGAGAAACTAAATCTACAAGGAGACACAAAGTCTTAATCAAATGGCTGCAGAAGAAAAGACTTCTAAGAAGAAGGATGAGATGCAAAGAATGCAAACACAAGATGAAATTCAGGGAATCAGTCTGTGTGGATAACTGTGCATGGTAAGTTTCTTTTTATTGAATAAAATGACAACACACATTGATAATTTGTTAAAGAATTTCTTGTGAAAATTAAATCTATTTATTGTGCTAATAAAAGGGCATCTTAACTCATGTTAAGATTAAGGGTAAACATGCTGACTATTGTCCTTCTTGCCAAATTTTTGAAAATCATAATACATTTTTTTAACTCCTCAATTTATAACCACCTGCCTTCTGCCCCTGAGGTAGTAAAGTTGAATTTTGGGATTCATCAGCTGAGTCATCAGTTGGTCAGCTACTGTCCCGATGACTCAGAGCTTCAGTTTCAATCAGTTTACTGATTTCAACATGGCGGCGCCTGTCTCAGGAACAGTGGTGCACCTCGTTTCGTCCATTGTTTTTACAGTTTATGAGTTAACGTCAGTGTCAATCACAGATCCAAACCATATCTCCCCAGCTCAGCCTACCTTCACCAGCCCCACTCCTTTTTTTTGTTTGTTTTGCATTTTTCAAATCATGGGCTGAGAGTGGAGTCAGCATCCAACTGCCCTGTTGGGTTACCCTTTAATTTCTAGATACACACTACTATAAACTACACAATGTACATGATTACAATACGCTAAAAGGCTGTGCATATCTGCTATAAAAAATAACAACACCATTGAAATATATTAATGTATATGTTATTGGGGTTCCTTGCACTAAATATTTCTAGTTGGGCTTTATGGCCAAATACACATTACTTTGGGGGGTCCTTGACTTGAACACAGATTTAAAATCACTGCTTTGGCCACTACCTTGGCCTATGTCATAAGTATTTTTATTTGTATATTTTCAGGATTTGCAAACACCACAGCCACAAAGGAAGGAAACTGAAGAGGTCTGTTAGACACAAATCTATATTCAGCAAATCAAAGGTCTCCCTCTTCAACTGGATGCGGTTTCTCTACAGGTACACTATTGCATTGGTATATTATTTTAGAATGTCTGTCTTTGACATAAAGTGTTTATTTCTATAGAAATACAATATAACTATGCTGCCATAAACAATACTTGGAGACTGTACTTACTAAAATGTTGCTTTTCATCTTATGTAGCATCTCTAGTCATGAAGATAAGTGATTGGAGTTATTTCACTTCTGTGATTTATTTTGCTAAAAGTTGTAATTTACACCTTAAATTTTTGGATTTTTTTGTCTATCAAACCAAAAAGAAGACAAGAACTGTGGTGTAATAATAATTTGCTCTTTCATTAGATTTGCACAAGGCCTGCGCCTACGTCAAGTGGACATGATAAGTGACGACATTTCTGGGAGCTCAGCAACACTGTCCAAGATGGCTCGAAAGCTGCGAGATGTTTGCACCACTGCAATGGACAGATATCAGCAAGCAAGAGGCCAGTACATCGGGGGGCAGGAGCAGTTTGTCACAGTTGATGAGAGCCACTTTAGACATAAAAGAAAGGCAAGCAGCAATCACTATTATGTAATAATGCAAATATACAAATTATTGAATGACAGATATTTTTTTGGTTTGATGAAGAATAATTCCTAATATTTCATGTTTTCAACAGTATGGACGGGGACGAATGGCTGGTGGGTGGAAGAGGAAGAAGTGGGTGTTTGGGATGCTAGGTGTTGACCGGAGGGGGAGAAGACATGCTAAACCTATTCTTCGCTTGGTCGAGAGAAGAAGAAGGAGAGATCTGGTGCCGCTTATAGCTCACCATGTCAAAGTAGGCTCTACAATAATAAGTGACGAATGGCGGGCTTATCACAATGCTTTACCTGAGCTAGGTTACACTCATTTCACTGTCAATCACAGTGTGTCATATGTCGATGCCCAAACAGGTGCACATACTCAACACATAGAGAGGGCCTGGAGAACAGTTAAGGAAAATGTGTGGAGACTCAGGGGAAATCGTACAGAAGAGTTACTGTTAGACCATCTCAGAGTTATTGAATGGCATGAGTGGCTTGGCCGTCAACATCGCAAAGGGCCGCTAGGACGGGTAATCCATGACATTGCTGTGATGTATGGACATTAAAAGATCTGTTTGACCAGCGTTCTGCTCAAAAAGTTCTAAAATTCCGTTTTATTTATGCTGATCTGCCATGTGACGACTCAGTATGTGTGGAAAAGGAATAAACAGTGTTCAACACTTAACTTGTGGTGTTTCTTTGGTCAAGTACGGTAAACAGAAAAGTTATTAGTGAAAGAAGGATTAGATAAAGCATCTGATATTTTGAATATTACATATTTTTGTACCTTGAAATTGTCCCACCCATTTGCTTTTCAACAAAACTTCACTAGCAGATGGTTTAACTATTAACAACTGACCTGTAAAGTGTGAGTTAATATACCAGTTAAGCGTTAGTTATTAGCTTGTAAATGTTATTTGGACGTTATTATAAAGTTGGAATTGATCCTCATTTACAAATAGTGAAGAAACGAGGAATAGCTGCAACTTTATAATAACGTCCTAGTAACATGTTTAAAGTATTAACTGATTCTTAATAAGTCATTAGTAAGTAATTTATTAACAGTTTCTTCATCATCTGGCTAATTAATAAGGTACAGTTAGAACTCATGAATATACGGGTAACAAGTCATTTATAGCTCACTAACTAAAAGCTTGTTAGTTATCTGCTGTCTATCTATAAGATACATTTATAAATCCTTAACTAACTGTTAACAGTTATTTAGCAAGTCATCTATTGCTCAATAACTAAGAGTTTATTAATGATTTGTTAACCAGCTATAACGGATAGTTATTATAAAGTGTTACCAAAGTCTTTAGCAAAGCTAAGTTTAAATGGGAAAACCTTATCCAGCTCAGTCCTGCTTTCTGTGATGTGAGGCAGCAGTTTGCGACTTGTAAAAGTTTTTGGTGGAATTGGAAGAGTAAGCAAAAAGATGCAGACAATCCATAAGATTTAAAAAAAAACTGCCATGTTTTCCTAATAGTGTTTGTGCTCCCGTGGGTAATCACTCAAGTTGTGTTCTTGGCAGTGAAGAAGACAGCCTGCATTTCTCTGTCTTTGCTGCAAGCTTGGACCTTCATACTTTTGTGGCTCCATTCTTCTGTCTGCTCAGCTCTCAAGGTCTACACATTTCTTCATGTATCATTACTGTGTGTGCATTTGGATGGTAATGTTGTGCACATTTGATTAACATAAATGTGTGCACGAATTAATACATAAAGCATAACAATCTTGTTTTATTAACAAGCCTAACAAAATTCTGGTTGTTTTTTTTCCCATTCAAACCTTTTGATTTTTACTGAAGGATTCAATGATTTTTATAAAATATACAATGTATCATAATGAAATAAATTCAGAAATCTGTCAAAAATTATACAAGCTTCACCTTTCACTTCATTGATTCCATTTTCGCAGCTCGTAGGGCCGGTGCTGCCACAAGCTGAGCTAATTTTTGACTGTAACAACCTTTAACTTATGAAATATACTTGATGTCATGTGTGTGCCACTGAAGGCAGTGATTCAATCCTTTAAAACTGCCACATGCTTTGTTCAGCCTATCTTTTAAACATGTTTAACACCTCTGTCACTTTGGGTGCTGATGGGAAAATTGTAGCTGTGATACACAGAGTTACAAAAAAACTTTTTAATAGGAAAAACTGTGGATATATGTTTACTGAAAGACCCCCAATTTCTCCCAAAAATAATAAAATCTACTAAAGAAAAGGTGCATTAGCATTTTCCAGTTCTTTCAGAGTAAGCTCTGAAGTGTGCTGAAATTGTATTTCCTGTTGTCTATCTAAAAGAACACAAATGTAGTAAATTATTTTAAATGTTTGACTTTCACAGTGAGATGTGGAACCAAACTGCACAAAACAAGAGACTTTTGGGAAAAAATATACGGAAATTTAATGGAAACAAACTAAACTCAAGAAGATGAACATGTCTGAAATAAATATGGCTAAACAGGCGTAACCCTTGTGCTATCCTAGGCACTTCAACATTGGGAGTTGGGTCATCCAGTGGTCCCCAAGGCCACGGACCGGTACCAGTCCATGGGTTACTTGGTACCGGGCCGCAGAGAAAGAATAAATAACTTATATTACTTCGGTCTTATTTATTTCGGAATCTGAAAGATGTTTTATTTTGAAAAATTGCGTGATTCTCTGTTACGTCCGTCTCATCATATTGTGGCGACCCTGGGGTTAGCCCCGCCTTCAGCCCCTAAGACTCATGGGAAGTGGGGAATCTTGGGTGCAAAAGCATCAGTGAGGTGGCTATGAGCAGAAGTCAGGTTCATGAAGTTTGGGTACTGACAGGTGAGTTCAAGTAAATGCAATGCTGAGCTATAGGAAGCAGGTCAAGCCTTGTGTCCTTGCTTCTGTGGTGAACAAGCTGAGTCGTTTCAATTTTCATAAACATGTCATCAATGATTGATTTTCATGACAAAGGTCCATTTTAACACTAAAAATAAAACAAAATCTTGAAGAATTCTTTTTTTTTTTAACTGAAGGTTAAAATTATTTTATGCCACACTCAACTGAAATAAAACTTGAAAAAAACACATGTACAATACTTGTTGTTGTGTTGTAGGTAGAGGAGTGTTTTGTGGAAAATAATACGGCTTTAATTTTATGTTTGTGTGTGTACGTATTGGCAGGTCAGTGTGTGGTGTGGCTCTTTGACTCTCACAGCGAAAAAATTCGGCTCTTGGTGTCAAAGCTGTTCGCCACCCCTGCACTAGACGCAGGCCAAGGCGCTCTTCTTGGTCACGTGATAGGTTACCGCTAAAATAAAACCAAGGAGCTAGCAAAATGAATAAAAAACATGAACAAGACGTGATGACCAAACATGCACCATCAGGAGCAACGGACTGGCGAAGAATACTGATCCTGGAGCTCCTTATGAAGGCAGGTGGTGAGATGAGGTAAGTGGTCGCAGCTGGGCTAAATCAGGAACCAAGCGGAGAGTAGAGGGGGAGGAGTCTGACAGAGGTACCATGATAGTACCCCCCCCCCCCCCCCAACGACCGCCTCCAGGCGGTTAAGGGCGGCGATCTGGGTGGGCCCGGTAGAAATCCTCAATGAGCGAGGGGTCCAAAATGAGCGAGCGGGAGATCCAGGAGCGCTCCTCCGGCCCGTAGCCCACCCAGTTGACCAGGAACTGGAATCCGCTACCCCGACAACGGACATCCAGGATCCGACTGACCGTGTAGGCTGGAGCGCCGTTGATGATTGGGCGGGTGGTGGGGAAGCGGACAGCGGCACAGAGGACTGTCCTGAACTGGCTTGACCTGAGAGATGTGAAACGACGGGGGTTCCTTCAGGGCTTTGGGTAGACGGAGACAGATGCAGGTGGGGTTGATGAGTTTGTCAATGACATAGGGTCCGATGAACCGTGGAGACAGTTTCTTGGAGGATGCCTGAATGGGAATGTTACAGGTTGAGAGCTAGACCCTTTGACCAGGTTGGTAAGCGGGTCCCACCACTCTGTGACGGTTGGCGATGCGGCAGTTGCTCTCCTTGGTGCGGAGGAGAGCAGCCTACGTCTGAGTCCATATGCCTTGACAACGCTGAAGGTGGTGTTGGACAGAAGGCACTGCCAGGTCTAATTCCTGTGACGGAAACAGAGGTGGTGAGTACCCTAGGGCGGCCTCAAAAGTACAGATCCTGGTGGCAGATGAGGGATGAGTATTATGAGCATACTCAATCCAGACAAGGAATTGGGAACAGTCCTGTTGATTCTGTGCCACCAGACAGCGGAGAGCTGCCCATAGTTCCTGGTTCGCTCTCTCCGTTTCGCCATTTGAATGGGGATGGTAGCCGGCCGTGAGGCTGACCGTGACCCCCAAGGCCATACAGAAGACCTTCCAGACCTGTGAAATAAACTGGGGACCACGGTCAGAGACAATGTCCACAGGGATGCCGTGGTGGCATTATGATTTACCATGATGTCAGCGGTTTCTGTGGCAGTGGGGAGTTGGGGAAGTGGGATGAAATGAGCCATTTTGGAGAATCTGTTGACGACTGTGAGGATGAGGGTGTTTCCATGAGACGGGGGAAGCCCGGTGACGAAATCCATGGCTAGATGGGACCAAGGTCGGTTGGGAGTGGGGAGAGGATGGAGCAAACCCGCTGGAGCAGAGGATGACGACTTAGACCGAGCACAAGTGGTGCAGTCCGCGATGTACTCACGTACATCCTTGTCCATTGAGGGCCAGTGGAACCTCCGGCGGAGGAGATTAAGGGTCCGGGAAACCCTTCCATGGCAAGCCATACGTGAAGCATGCCCCCAGGTGATAACTTCAGGGCAGAGAGCAGATGGCACGAACAAGGTACCCCTGGGAACATGAGGGTGATCATTGTTCTTACTTAGAGCTTGGAGTACCTTGGTCTCGATGTCCCAAGTCAGGTTTCCGATGATGCAGGTGGGTGGAAGGATAGTGGAGGGGGTGTGTTCAGATGGACTGTATTTCCGAGACAGGGCATCTGGCTTGATATTACGGGATCCAGGCCTGTAGGTCATTGTAAATTGAAAGCGGTCAAAAAAGAGTCACCATCAAGCTTGCCTGGAGTTGAGCCTGTTGGGGGAGCGGAGATAAGTTAGGTTTTTGTGATCTGTCCATACGATGAATGGCAGCTCAGCCCCCTCCAACCAGTGACGCCACTCCTCCAGAGCCAGCTTGATGGCCAGAAGCACCCGGTTCCCAACGTCGTAATTCTGTTCAGAAGAAGACAATTCACGGGAAAAGAAGGCACATGGTTTTAGCTTGCCCGTGAGTGTCTCCTTTTGGGAGAGGACGGCCCCCACTCCTGAGTCTGAACCATCCACCTCAACTATGAATTGCCGGGAAGGGTCAGGCTGGATGAGGATGGGAGCTGACATGAAAAGGCTCTTTAATTTATCGAATGCCTGTTGAGCCTCCGCGGACCAGACAAAAGGGTGATTAACGGAAGTGAAATGTGTAAGTGGAGAGGCAATGCTGCTGTAGTTCCGTATGAATCGTCTGTAAAAGTTAGCGAAGCGGAGGAACTTTTGAAGTTTCTTACGGCTGTCCGGAGGTGCCCAGTTCGTTACTGCCTCGATCTTGGAGGGGTCAGGTCAGATGCAACCGGCCTCGATGATGTACCCCAGAAACTGAACTGTGGTAACATGGAACTCACACTTTTCGAACTTGACAAAGAGCTGGTTTTCCAGAAGTCTCTCGAGTACGAGACGAACGTGGTGCTCATGCTGGGCCTGGTCGTGGGAGTAGATAAGACTGTCATCTAAATAAACGAATATGAACCGGTTAAGAAAATCACGCAGGATGTCATTAACCATTCGCTGAAAGAGTGCTGGGGCGTTAGTGAGGCCAAAGGGCATGACTAAATATTCATAATGCCCTAGCAGGGTGTTAAAAGAAGCCTTCCATTCGTTGCTGTCCTTGATGCGGACCAGATGGTAGGCATTACGGAGATCTAGCTTTCTTGAAAATGCGGGCCTTTTGAACTGAATCAAAAACGGATGAGAACGGATATCTTTAACGGTGATCTGGTTCAGTTCGCGGTAATCAATGCATGGCCTGAGTGTCTTATCTTTTTTCTCAATGAAAAAGAAACCTGCTCCCACGGGGGAGGACGATGGTCGTATGTGACCCAGGGAGAGAGCTTTTTGGACATACTGCTCCATAGCAATCCTTTTGGGGCCGGATAGGTTAAATAAACGGCCCTTGGGCAGAGGAGCACCTGGCAGGAGGTTATTAGCACAGTCATAATGTCTATGGGGAGGGAGAGCGCTAGCCTTAGCTTTACTTAATAAGGCTTTTAAGTCGTAATAGCAATGAGGAATGTTAGCTAGGTCAACCTGAATAGGACTCTCGAGGTTGGGAAGAGGACACGGAGGGGACAGCAGACAGTAAACAGTTAGCTAGGCAGTACGGGCTCCATTGGGTGATAGTACCCTGAGCCCAGTTGAATTGAGGAATATGTAATTTAAGCCATGAAAATCCTAACACAATAGGAGTGTGAGCAGACTGGGTGATGAGGAATCGTATGGACTCCCTATGATTACCTGATGCTACGAGCAGGATGGGCTTGGTGCGGTGAGTGATTCGTGACAAGGGTTGACCTCCCAGACCGGAGGCTTCGATGGGGATGTCCAGGGGCTCTGTGGGTAACGACAAACGATTAACCAGATGTTGATCAATAAGGCTCTGCTCGGCTCCAGAGTCTATGAGGGCCCTTAAGTCATGAACGTGGAGGTCATAGCATTGCTTAACATGGATAAACAAAACTCTTTACCGGAATCCTTGGTATTCTGCTCCCCTCGCGGCCTGTCGTCTAGCGAGGGACGTGGGAGTTTTAAATGTAAAGGGCAGGCGGAAACCAGATTACCTTTAATTCCGCAGTAGAAGCATGCTCCTACTTCACGTCTTTTGCGACGTTCCTCCTCGGACAGTCTCGAATGGCCGATCTGCATGGGTTCTTCAGGAGGCTTTGTGGGAAAGGAAATATTGACGGGCATGCTATGATTGGCGGAAGGAGCGTTGAATGGCTTTGCGGTGGATCGAGGAGGAAGGTGAGTTGACGCTCACGTAATCTGATGTCTGACCGGAGCGCCGCGGAAACCAGCTCTTCGAACGTGACGAGACAACATGAACAAGACGTGATAAGCACCATTAGGAGCAATGGACTGGCGAAGAATACTGTTCCTGGAGCTCTTTATGAAGGCAGGCGGTGAGATGAGGTAAGTGGTCGCAGCTGGGCTGAATCAGGAACCAAGAGGAGAGGAGAGGGGGAGGAGTCCGACAGAGGCACCATGACAATGTCATCGCTTTGGAGGATGATGCAGCTCTGGGACAGAGACAAACAACACACACAATCACCATTCACAAACTTTACATTAATCAACTATAATGATGCAAGTTTTTTGGACTTGATGGAAGAAGCTGCAGAAAACCCACTCATGCATGCAGGTGAACATGCTAACTCCACACAGAAAGGACCCTTTTGGAATTTGAACCAGAGCCCTCTTGCTATGAGGCAGGCCTGCTAACCAGTACGTCATTGTGCAGCTGTGAGAAGTTTATTTTGAAAATAAGACCAGTCTAACTTAAAACCAGTTATTAGAAAAAATATTAATTTGGGTTTATTGTTTCAAGCACGGTCAATTGGAACATGCTTCCTTCAACACAGGAACAGCACATATATAAAGAAACAAAAATAAGTCACAATCTGTGAGTATACATCCGTGTATCTTACTTTTCATAATACAAACTAAACAGTTAATGCTTGAACGGTAAGGGAAGAAGCAAACTTATTTAATCCCTTCCCTATTATAATATGCATAACTTAACAATGATAAATGGTTGCTATGTTATCAATTTTAAACTGTAATGTTTCCATGAAAATGTACGAATAAAGGTTTTTCTTCTGAAATGTTTTTGTATGAATTTATGTTGAACCATTTTTTACCATATGGGTGAGTTAAACAGGAGTTGCCAACATTATTTACAAGGGCAGAACTAACACATATAATGCAAGCTACTGAATATTTCAAAAGGATACAAATAAATCATTTAATGGAAATTTGGTTGATTTAATACTATTGATCTTAGGTTACTATCATTTGATGCATCTGTTATGGAAATACTGAAAATTAAAAGTAAGTAACAAAATAATGAGTAAAAATGTGTTTATGCATATTTCTTTAAATTTCACAGAAGAAATAAGAGGCCGAGATAGGCTCCAGCCGCCCCGTGACCCCAAAAAGGACAAAACGGGTTCAGAGGATGAATAAAAAATAAGAAATAAAGTCAAAGTAGAAGGAAAAGGTGTGTCAGTTATCTGCAGGTATTCTCAGATATGTACTATCGCACATATAAATAAGAAAAAAAACTACAAAATAAAAAAAATCAAGATGACTTGACAGCAGTGTTAGTAACAAACCAAAAAACAAAAGTTAGACAAAATGTATAAAATAGAACAGAATGAAATAAAACTTGATTGATTCCATAACAGTTAAATTAACTTGTTACTATAGCTCCAATAAAAATGACAGATAAATAAAAAAACACCCAAATAAATGTGCTTAAAAATAACTAGCACAAGTGTCCATTGTCTAAGAGGCAGTGTAGAGTCTAGCATCTGATGGGAATAAATCTCAGCAAAAAGACTCCTTTTTCCTGCAAGACTTGCAGACTCCACAGTAAGGGATGTGAAGTGCCATTTCTGGATCCTCCAATCCAATGACAGCAATCTGCCTGTGAATCTGTCAATCTGAACAAAAGAAAAATAAATTAGTTTTAAAAAAAAGAGTTTTATTTGATGTCACAGGGAACATATAGGAAAAAAACAAGTCCAGTATTATTTTCAGAAGCATAAATAAAAAAGTGATAAATTGAGCTTCTTTCTTGCTGTGTGCAAACATTTGACATAAATTTACTTGGTGGCTGTTTATAAGCCCACTAAAACTGGAGAACTGTGCTTAACCAGTTGAATCCGAAATGACTATGAAAATGCAGCTGAGAGATAATAGTAGTGTTGAACTACGATGAATATCTGTTTTGTGCAGAGAAAAGTTACATGCCTGTATAAATAACCCTTGTGCTATCCTATGGGGTCAAGATGACCATTGACGTGTTATTCCTACCATGATAAAGGTAGAGAGGATTTCATGTAATCCATGGACACCAGTGAAGATCACAAATCATTGAAGAAAAAAGGTTCAGCGCATTGTCTAGTGGGGTCTAGATGACCCCACTCCCAACGTTAAAGCGTCTAAGATAGCACAAGGGTTAAAGGCGGAGCCACCTGCCCCGGCCTCTTCATGGGTGTCAGGATTCATGGCTGCCGGAGAGTTGAAAGCGCCTACCGTTTTGTTTGTCACGGCGAAATAGATAATATTCTGGGGAGATGTCTGAACCGGAGAGCACAGGTGGGAGCTCGCTGCAGCTCGGGAGCAGTCCGCTGCAGGAGATTCAAGAGATTATTGGCCCAGTCGAATTTTAAGCATGGCCATACATGGACACGGACACCCGCCACGGTTTGACGGAGACGAAGCACGCTACCACATACAGGAGGCTAGGTTTTTAGTGTACTTGAAAACCCTCGGCCTGAAGGAGGCTATTATCTGGAGTCAGTAGCGGTTTTAGGCACGGGCCATACGGGCGATCGCCCGGGGCGGAAAAATGACGGAGGGGCGGCGCCAGCGGCTCAGCTCTTGTAAAATACTTTATGCATCACTATTGGTTTACTTATATCACAGAGTTTGTAACAGCCTGAAACCTGGCGGCGCCCCCGCCCCGCAGCTGCGCTCCCTGCTGTCTTTGAGAAGTAGACGCAAATGTGTGTGAGAAGGAGAAGGGAGGGGGCGCGGGGTGAAGAAGGAGAAGGGAGGGGGCGCGGGGTGAAGGGTGCAGGCTGAGGTGAGCACGGAGCACAAAACGCATGCGCAAACCTGGCTGGATCTTCTTCCAGGGGGGCGACGGTCACAGGCCAGGGCTCAGTGCTTGATGAAAAAATAAAAATAAAAATTGCGCCGCCATGTAGCGAATTGGCGCCCCTGGGTGCAGCTGCACGCGCTCCTGCTGGAAATGTTTGACGAACGGGGGGGGGGGGGGGGGGGGGGTATAAAAAAAGTATAAAAAAATCATGCTTTTTTGGTTATTTTTGTGTGAAATGCCCAAATAAAAAATGGGAAAACAAAAAAAAATTCTTCACTTAGATGACAGTTGGTTTAGTCGACAGACTTGATACCTATGTCAGGACATTTATGCTAAATGCAAAAACATCTGAAATATGGAGAAAAAAGGTCAAAGCTGGTGCCCAATTTAGAAAGAAAAGAGAAGAAGAGGAGAAAAGAGACAAAGAAAAGGTTATTATCGCATAGCTAGATGCACGTTTTCTAAATTCGAATGCTACCTGCCCTACAACAACAGCAACGTTGCAGAGGAAAAATCTCTTGTTTGGTCTATCATGACCAAAACTGAAGTAGGCCCAAATATTGCAAATAACGTCATTTTTAAGATATTTATTCTTAAATGTTTGCTCTGCCTTAACTTGTAACATTAGTTATGATTCGTGTGTCTGTCTGCTCTGCTGTAACACAAAGTTTTTGTTGTGTTTTATTGTTGTATATTAGTTCATAATGTTAAATAAGCTGTGATGGTAGCATGCTGCTGCTGCTGCTGCTGCTGCTGCTGCTGTTAGCTTTTCAAAACTCCAGTTGATCAAGTCATACCTGAGATCACCAATGTCTCAGGAGCAACTCACTAACCTGCTGTTGTTAGTATCAATCATTCAGGGGGGGAGCAGATTTCATATGATGACGTTATTGACAAGCTTGCATCAGGAAGGCCACAAAGGTTAGGTTTTAGTTAGTGTTTTCTCTTCTTAGTGCTGCAGTTACATTTATTCTAGTGTATTATTAGTGTGATTTGTAGTTTATAATATTTATTTCAGATTGTTTGTGTTTATTAAATATTTCCTAACTGTATTTTCAGTTACAATAAATGGACAAAGTGACTCTATGGGGGGGGGGGGGGGGGGGCGCTAGAGGAGGGCCTCGCCCGGGGAGTAATTCAGGGTAGAACCGCCACTGTCTGGAGTTAGCAAGCGGGAGCTGCAGATCCAAAGGCCAGTAGGAAAAACAAGCTGGCATATGCAGAGCGATGTGGTTGCCTGGATGATAAGACACTAATGCTAATCCTGTATAAAGCGCCAGATGATGGAAAGAAGAGTCTAGAAATACTGAGACACCATTTTGAATCAGAAGATTCACAGAACTGACCAACGTGCTAATGGCTGATTAAGAAGAGCTAGCAGATTATCTAGCACGTGTTGAGAAGATTGTAGCAGCACTGAACAGAGCTAAAGAGACCCTCAGCGATGCACTGTTGGTGGCAATGGTGTTAAAAGGACTCACAGATGAATATGTACCATTTTCTGTGCATGTTACTCAGACAAGGGAGGTTCTAACCTTCAATGAGTTCTATGCCCTTTTTTTTCTCCATGGCCCTAATCCTCTTCCATTTAAACAAGAGTTGTATAAATTGCAAATATTTGGTGCTTTAATTTTTAGTCCACGAAAAAGTCCAGAAACCACATAAGTAAAAGCCATGTTGATTTTTTGATTAAGGTTTCCAATTTTTTTCATCTGATTAATCCTGTGAAGCCTGTTTCTTTTACTATGCTGCATACCATGGACTGATATGTTTTATTCATTATTTTAAAAACTCAAACAACACACCAGATAACGTAACCTTCAATGAGTTCAAGGCTAGGTTGAGGAGCTTTGAATGCTCACTTCGCTACCGTTCAAGGCCACAAGCAGATGAAGTAATGACGGTTAACTACAAAACAAAGCAGTCTAAGCCTAGAAATAATGAGAAGAAATACTTAAACGGCGAATGCTTTATTTGCGAAAAGGTTGGACACAAAGCAAAAGACTGCAGAAACAAAGTTAAGAAATCACAGCGGAACTTCAGAAATGCTTACACACAAAATAGCAGCAAAGTGGCCACCCTTACGGACAGGCCAGAGACGAGCACACTGCTGACCGGTACACTTTCATACTCCGGGTGTCATGTGCGGGAGGCTCGAGAGCCGGTAGGACCCAGACGCAGAGGCGGGAGGCAAACGGGTTCAGGGCTAGAGGGTTTAATTATAACAAAAGGCGCTGCAGAGCAGGATGACAACAACAAAACAAAAACTCACTGTGGCGTGGCAAGGCATGAAACATGGAAACATGAGTGTGGCAAAAACATGGAGACATGAACACCATGACAAAAGGTAATGGACCAGCACAGGAGGAAGGCAAAGACAAGACTTAAATACAGACAGGGCAGACAAGACACAGGTGGACACGATCAGGGCTGATGGGGACCAAAGGAAGTAAAACTCAAGAAACCAGACAAGACAAGACCTTTCAAAATAAAACAGGAAACAAAACCAAACCATGACAGAACAAGACAGAAAGCAAAAACCAATACAAAAGAAACTCAAACCATGACACCGGGCAAGTAAATGGCAACCTCACTGTGCACAACCAGAGGGATTGCTTGTGGACAGTGGTGCATCTGCTCACATCATGACCAGCGAAGAAGCATTCATCAGGTTTGAGGAGACTTTTCGGCCCAAGGACCACATCATGCAATTGGCAGATGGAACCCAGATTGCTTGCAGTGTACTGAAGAAGGGGGATGCCCAGATCATACTTACTGACAACAATGGTAGAGTGGTGAGTGTCCAGCTCACAAATGCACTTTTGATCCCTGGATATCCACAAAACATTTTGTCTGTGGAAACAGCATTTTCAAAGAGAGCAAAGTTAAACTTCGAGAAGAACAACAACAAAATGACTCTTCCCAACGGTACAACATGTGAAATGAAGGTAAAAGACAGACTGTATTATCTGTGCATGGCAAAAGAGAACTTTGATGATACCTGTAATGCATGTTATGATCTCAAAACTTGGCATGAAGTAATAGGTCATTGTAATTATGATGACATAATCAAACTCAATGGATGGAATGGTGGATGGAATGAAAATTAAAGATAAAAAGTGTAAGCCTAATGTGTGTGAAACATGCCTGCAGGGAAAATTCCATGAAAACAGAAACAGGGATGCAGATGCAAGAGCTGAAGCACCTTTATAGCTCATCCAGAACTGGGTGGGCATATAGCCCCAGAGTCACTAGAAGGGTACAAATATGCCATCACTTTTACAGATGATTTTTCGGGTGCCATTTTTGTGTATTTTCTGAGGAGTAAGAACAAAGTAGTTGAAGCCACAAAGCAGTTCCTAGCAGATACAGCAGTTTATGGTAAAGTCAAACGTCTAAGATCAGACAATGGCACAGAGTTCGTCTCTGAAGAGTTCCAGTCACTACTCAGAGACAATGCTATTAAGCATGAGAGATCTGCACCTTATTCTCCCCATCAGAATGGGACTGCGGAGAGGAACTGGCAGACATTGTTCGAAATGGTGCGCTGTATGTTGATAGAATCAGGTCTGCCAAAGGAGTTGTGCCCTTATGCAGCTCGGACAGCTGCAGTCGTAAGAAACAGGTGTTATTGTAAGAGAACAGGGGAAACACCATATTTTCTTTTTACTGGGAATAGACCGAAGCTGTCAAAAATGAAAAAGCTTGGTTCAGATTGTGTAGTGTATGAACAAAACAAGAAAAGGCTTGACCCGAAGGGCAAAAAGGGAATTTTTGTTGGTTTTGATTGCCATTCACCAGCTTACATGATTTTTTTCAGAGTCAAACAAAGTTCAAAAGCAAAGGTTGGTCCAGTTTATAACAAGAGAAAAGACTGAGAGTCAGACACAGACTGACACAGACCAAGCAGAGGACCACTACATGGAGTGGGTACCCACACTACCTGAACTGACAGAAACACAGACACAAAGAGAAGAAACAGATACAGTAAGGAAGAAAACACAAAACCAGACATTAACAAAGACACTTACACACAGACTCCACTTTCAACTGGTAGAGCTAGAAAGAAGCCTAAGTAATTGGAGGACTATGAGTGTACTGTACATGACCGTGAGTTGACTATTGACTACTGTTACAGGGCTACGGTTGGACTGCCACAAACCTTTAAAGAGGCTCTGGCATCACCATCAGCAGAGAAATGGAAAAAGGCCATGAGAGATGAGATGGCGACATTTAAAGAAACCAACACCTTCTCACTTGTGCCATTACCAGAGGGTAGACAGACATTGGGGGGAAGGTGGGTGTATGCTTTTAAAGAAGATGACACAGGGAAACAGACTTACAAAGCCAGGTATGTGGCAAAAGGATACAGTCAGGTGGAAGGACTTGACTATTCTGAGACATTTTCCCCGACAGCTGACTTGACCTCACTGCGTGTTTTGATGCAACTGGCTGCACAGCATGACCTGACGCTACATCAAATGGACGTTAAAGCAGCATACTTGCATGCACCTATTGACTGCGAAATATACATGGACCAACCAGAAGGTTTTCAGACTAAATCAAAAAATGGTCTACAATTGGTGTGCAAGTTAAACAAATCTATCTACGGACTTAAACAGTCTGGTAGGAATTGGAATCTCGTGCTTCATGATTTTCTACTTGAGAACAATTTTGTGCAGAGTCAGACTGATCACTGTATTTACACTAAACTATCTGAGGAGGAAAAGGTCATCCTGTTAGTGTGGGTTGATGACATAGTTGTGGCTGAAAGCAATGAGGTGTGTTTACAGAAGGTCAAGGAGAAACTAAAAAGTAAATCCAAAATGAAAGACCTTGGGCAACTTTCTCATTTTCTAGGAGTTGATTTCTGACAGGAAAAGGATTCTGTCTGAATGAATCAAACCAGGTACATTCTCAAAATTTTGGAAAGGTTTGAAATGTCTGAATGCAAATCAAAGGCAACTCCCAGTGAAATCAAATGTGATCTAACTCCAGAAGGGACCAAAATGGATCACAGAAAATACAGGGGCATGCTAGGAAGCCTTATCTATATAATGACCTTTACTAGGCCTGACATAAATTGGATTGTAAGCAAGCGGTCTCCATACATGTCTGACCCCAGGGAAAAACACATGACAGCACTGAAACATGTGTACAGATACTTACAAGGAACTAAGGATTATGGACTGTGTTATAATAAACGTGACACTAAACTTGAACTTATGGGTTACTCCGATGCCGAATGGGCTAACGACCTGGAGGACAGGGGGAGCACTACAGGCATTGTTTCAGCCTTAACCAAAACGGTGCCATTGTGTCATGGAAAACAAAGAAACAGCAAACTGTTGCTCTGTCAACGTGTGAAGCTGAATACATGGCATTAACCGCCACAATTCAAAAAGCGCCTCACCTCTCACAACTTTTGAAGGACGGACCCCAATTTTGAACCAACAACCAAACTGTTCAAGGACAACCAAGGGACTATACGCCTAGCAAGGAAACCTGTATTTCGCCAGCAAAGCAAACATGTGGATAATAAATATCATTTCATCAGGTCCAATGTGTTACAGGGCAAAATTGTTTTAGAGTATTGCGCTACAGAAAACATGGCTGCAGACGTGTTCACAAAGTCTGCTACAAGAGTCAAGATTGAAAAGTTTAGTTTTTATATGTTCGGTAATTAGTACTAATGTTATGAGAAAGTGTGTGACTTCATCGAGTGGGGATCTTGAACTACGATGAATATCACTGCATGTTTTTGTTTGAGGAACTATTTTGTGCAGCGCAAAGTTACATGCCTGTATAAATAAAGGCAGAGCCACCTTTCCCGGCCTCTTCATGCGTATCAGGATTCATGGCTGCCGGAGAGTTGAAAGCGCCTCCAGTCTCATTTGTCACGGTGAAATACATAATATTCTGGAGAGCACAGGTGGGAGCTTTCGTGCAGCTCGGGAGCAGTCCGCTGCAGGAGATTCAACAAGTACACTACAAAAGAGTCAATCATCTGATTCTGTAGAACTACAGTACGTACATAATGACGTAACGTTCAAGCTTCAAAAACCCCCGCCTTGTAAAAAATAATATACTGTACCCTGTAAAGTTTGCAGCGGGGCTGATAGCTTCGCTAATGTGGGTGCTAATGTGCTTTAAAAAGTAGTAAACACATTGCTGTGGTTCTCCACAAAGAAGAAACGGCGGTTGCCGTGGATACGCAACGCTACTCTGAGGTGTCCTGGGACTTCTACCTCCTGAGCTTTATTTAAACTCGAGCAGATACAGAATAACAAAAACTGTTTTGTATTAAATGTTATGAAAGGGTATGATTTATTAACGGGGGACTGTCGTATGCAGAGTGTTTGTTTTGGCAATGAGATAATAAAAAGAGACAACGTGTCACATGAAGAGAAGGCTAAAAAATGAATGTTATTGTAATGGAGTGTAAAGATCGGTGGGTGTCATGCATAGTAAAACACGACTATCTCTTAGGCATATGTCGAGAGTATTTTCTGAAGGCTGTTAAAAAAACAAGATTATAAGGTAGTTGTGGATATAGACGGGCACGACAATGGGGATGCTAAACATATTTTTAACAACCCAGCTGTTACGACACTGTAGTAAGGAAATGAGAGCCAAGCTGCTAATTAACTGGCTGCATTAGAGAGCTGCCAAACAGCATGGAGGTCACTTCTGCTCACAGCCCTCTCACTCATGGTGAGTAACTTCTCACCCAATATTTCCCACTTCCCATGAGTCTTAGGAGCTGAAGGCGGGGCTAACCCCCATGGCGCCACACTGCCCCTACCTAAGAGGGTTAAGTGTCCCCACAACCCTCACATAGCTGAAAACTCATGCTCACAATTCTGGGTTCCAACCATCAGCGTAACAGTTTTCCTCCCAGCTAGCTGGGTTGGCAGGGACCCAAGATTCCCCACTTCCCATGAGTCTTAGAAGCTGAAGGCGGGGCTAACCCCCAGGTCGCCACTATATCTAGACAAAGCCCTTTTTGCAACAGCTATGCAAAGCCCTGCATGGCTGTTGCAAATGTCTTTTTTACTTACCTTATGTTATTCCATTAGTGAAATGACCTCCTCCGGTAAGCCTTGAGCACGCAAAACGACACTTACAGACGTCAATTTTGTTGGTTAGACTCCTGCAGCTCCTCGGACTCTGCAGTGCTGAAGGATGTGTCCTAAACGCTCTAGTAGCGCATAATTCTAAGGTTAAAGTCAGAATTCTGAGATTAAAGTCAGAATTTTCTATGCCCTTTTTTATTCTCCATGGCCCTAATACTCTTCCGTTTAAACAAGAGTTGTGTAAATTGCAAGTATTTGGTGCTTTAATTTTTAGTCCACGAAAAAGTCCAGAAACCACATAAGTAAAAGCAATGTTGATTTTTTGATTAAGGTTTCCAATTTTTTTCATCTGATTAATCCTGTGAAGCCTGTTTCTTTTACTATGCTGCATACCGTGGACTGATATGTTTTATTCATTGTTTTAAAAACTCAAACAACACACCAGATAACGTAAACAAAAATTGTGCCAGTATTAGAATATTTTGAATTTTCCAAAGCAATTAATAGTTGTAATTTTTTGTATAACTTTTCTGTTTTTTTGTTGCTGCTAATTTTGGAAACCAAATGAAAAGCAGATGGGTAAAACATGTCACTTAGCTTTTTGTTGACTGGTGCCATTTAAACCCATCAGCCTCATAGTTATTCAATGATGATCTTCTTTATAAATGTAATTTTTTGTTTTTTATTTTGGCCTCATTGGATGTTTACAAGTCCTCCTCAGTTTTTGTGGTTTTTGGAAATAATGGGACAGACTACGCTTTCTGACTCGGGATATAGCATCAACACAAAAATATGAGAGCACAGCAAGTTTTTTAGATGATTAAAAGATAACTTGGTTGTTAAATGTTCCTATGTGGCCAGTTTTCCATGTACCCCCTGCAGTGTACCCTAATATTAGCCGGTTTGGGAGTCACTTCTCTATAATTGAAAACACAAAAAACACATGATATTTGCATGTGAGGCCACCTTAAGTTAAATAGTTAAAATATATGTTTTATTAATAATAATTGCAAAATAATCAAAATGTCTTTTATATTTGGTTTTAAACGACTTTACAAAGTAGAGACACTTGAAACATGGTCTCAATGTAAAATCCGCTTGGAGTAAACTGTAGTTGGGCTTCACCAGACTCTCAGTAATGATCCCAGTCTGTCTTCACATCCACTCTACAGATGTTCTGCAGGCAACAACTTGCTGTCCTCTCACAAAGCTCCTGCTCTGTTGTGTTTATATTGAAATTAGTTAATTAGCCCGGGAGCATAATGACGGCTGTTGCCCGGCAACTTCAGCACTGTGAAAACCCCATGAGAGCTAAACAAATAACAGAGACACATGTAAGTGTTGTGCATGTTCCAATTGCAAGCATATGCATCAAATCAACATTTAGAAGAAAAAAAAACGACCAAAAGCAGGATGAGGGAGCATGTGTCTGAATTAAAATCCTCAAAGAAAACTTCTGACAGAATTATTGATGAATCAGAATAAAACAGCAAGAAAAAAATTTCAAACAAAAAAATATCATTCTTCCTCTGAGTTTGTGCATGTGGAGATGCATGTCTGCGTGAGAGCATTTGCCTTCATGTTTACAACTATATGAGGAGTAAATAGCAATGAGAACTTTTATTCAAATGTCTAACCGGCCGCTAAAATATTGATGCTCAGTGTATGTGCACATGCATGGTTCTATCACAATAACAGGGACTGCTGATAGAACAACTCTTATGTTTTGGTATCTTTAACATGTTCCTTTAGCATTGTTCTGATGATGGAGGACATTTATAACGAAAATTAAGATTAAACTGCATTTCTGATTATTTTTTTAATTCAATTCTTTTTAATCAGGAGCAGACGACAAAAATAAAAAGCTTGTTGTTGTTTCGTACAAACTACAATTGGCCACAAGCTTCGTGCCCTGCTCCATTCTGATGCATTCAATCACAGACAAATAGATCCATGTACCTCTTTGTTTTCCTCGTCCGAGCTGGCCACAAACTACACGCCTTGATAACTCCAATGTTTCTAGTTATTTTTGTTGCACTGGTAAAATTTAGGCTGGGGGTGTGGGGGCTGCAAGCTAGCGGAAGAGTGTGTAAACAGATGGGTGATGGAAAGCCGGGGTGGGGTTGCTACACGCCAATAGTCCCGTCCACAACTCAGAGGCAAATTTCTATTGAACTACTGCTGCTCTGCAGAAACTATGTCGTAGAAAACAACACAGGATAAAAAAACTATATCATCATAATGAAAAGACCCCTGGGAACACTTTTACAATAGATCAAAAGATGATTGGAGTTGGACTTTTACAGCTAATATAGTAATGTCCTGAAGTGGTTCTGCAGTTTTTCGCCTCACAAGCAAATGTTTTTTTATATCCATCAGGGATTGATGACCCCACCCTTACATTGACGTGTTCTCCCTACCATGACAAAGGTACATAAAGGTAAAAAGATTTCATGTAATCCATGGACACCAGTGAAGATCACAAATCATTGAAGAAAAAAGGTTCAGCGCACTGTCTTGTGGGTCTAGATGACCCAACTCCCAATGGTAAAGTGCCTAGGATAGCACAAGGGTTACCATTGAGTTTAAAGTGAGCCTAAATCTTGGATATTTCACAAAAATTCTTAGTATTTTGTGGAAATGTGGATGTAGTTGTTAGCACTGTCGCCTTGCTGGTTTGAATAAAGCTGGACCTTTTCTGTGAGGAGTTTGCTTGCTTTTTCCATGCATGTAAAGGTTTTCTCTGGGCACTCTGGCTTCTTTCAAAAAAATGCTTCTAGTTGGTGTCTCTGAATTGCCCCTAGGTGTGCATGGGGGTGTAAATACATGAGTTGGTTGCCCCTTTAACAGATTGGTGACCTGTTCAGGGTGTTCACTGCCTTCGCCCAACAGGGGCGGGGGTGCCTCCTGCAGCATACAGTGAGCCCAAAAAGGGATTCAGTAGGTTCTAAAGATGGATGGATTTCAAGAACTACTGATTAAATCTGCAAATGTTACAGGAGAGAAGTTTAGAAAGACAAAAAAAAGTATTCTGAGCAGAACTTTACTAAAAAGCGACTGTGAAACCTCTTCAAATCATATTACATCACTTGGAGAATTTGTTCTTCAGTGCTTTCTGAAGTATAAGCTGTTCTTAGTTTTAGCACTTGAGATTGTCCTAATTGGTCTCTTTGGAAACTATGACCACTGTGGGTGTTTTGTTCTAGCACATTCCACGCAAGTGGGTAGTTTCCTGTCCAGCCTCAGTGCCTTTTACACTGATACTAATTTTCTCTATCTGCCAGCTTTTATTTATACTCTTGTAAAGGTTTTGATCCTACCTCTACAGAGGGGTTTTTGGTTTGAATCTCAGTCAGGGTTACTTTGAGTCACAGGTGGCCTTGATCAATTCCCAGCCTCAAACAGTTCAGAAGCACACATAGGAATGATTGATGATTTCTTGTTACAGTGTGTCCTGCTTTCTCTTAATTGCCTTCATGCATGCACTGAGGTGGAAGTGCTGCCTGCCCAGGATGACCCCACCTATTACTTGATTCCTGGCAACGCAGATTAAAGACGACAAAGTTTGGATGATTTATCCCCATGAATAATTTAAAATCGAATTGTCCTTGTAATCTTTCAAAGAGGTGTTGTCATAGCTCATTGACACCTTCATCAAATTTTCTTCAAAACAATTTATTGTTCAAACTGTAATGTCTTTCAATATTGCTGACCCACCGCTTCGAATTTTTAACCTATTCGTCAATATCTATTGCACGGCAAAAGACAAAAGTTCAACTGAGATCAAGCAATGGAAACCTGTTGTGTGTGGGCTATCTTTGGAGATGTCTGGCAAAAACTCAACTTTGCTCCTTTATTATTTTCTACAAAGCTTGAATAATTCTTAATGCTGGCATCTCAAATACTTGAGACATAAACCAAAACCAAATATAAATATATAATAAACAAAATTAGCTTATTTGAACATGTTTGAATTTCCATCTACAGGAGTTTACGGTGCTGTGATCCAAGCAGGGACGTAGAAAACATCGAGATTTTTAAAGGAGTTGTCATGGTTTGGGTTTCTTTGGCTTAGTTTTTGCTTCCTTTTAGTTTCAGTAATGTTTGAGTTCTGTTTCCTGTTTTATTTTGAAAAGTTTACTGTTATGTCATGGTTTTGAGTTTTACTTCCCTGGTCCCAATCTCTCCTGATCATGTTCACCTGTATCTTGTCAGTCCTGTTTGTATTTAAGTCTTGTCTCTGCCTTCCTCTTGTGCTGGTCCATACCGTCTCTTCCCTGACAGTCTTCTGCCCTGTTTACCTGGTTAGTCCACAGTAAGTTTTTGTTTTGTTTCCCTGCTTAGCAGCGCCTTTTGTTTAAGAATAAACTCCTTACCCTGGAACTGTGTGCCCGCCGTCTCTGCATTTTGGGTCCTTCATGCTCATTAGCCTCTTACCTGAGAGCAGTGGCCCAATCTAAAGACTCTTCTTTATCCTTTAGAGCAGTGTTTTTTAACCGGTGTGCTGTGGGAAAATGCCCATTTTTACTGATCTAAAACCATTTACCATCTCCAGGATATCAGCTCTGTGTCCATCTAAACAGGCCCTGAGAAAACACTGAGTAGTTAGGAATATGAAGGATCATAAAAGACTTTGTTCTTTGTGTTCATTTGATTCAATTAAAGACATCTTGATAAGAATGACGGTACCGCGATTTAGCCGCAGCTTTAGCTCTGTTTTTGGAAAAGTCCTCCCCTTCAACTGTCTCTTCCAATCATTCTGAGACCCCTAATCATATGTCATCAGTGGTTAAAGTTCTCACTTCCTTGTTCCGATTTAACTCATGATGTCTCTCATTTTTAAACAAAAATAACAGCTAAAGCTCGTCTTTAGCAGTGTAGCTTTCCACGGGATCCGGTATCAGACCGTGGAAAAAGTCATCAAAATAATAACGCTCAGAGACGCGACTCTGTCTGGCATCGACGTCAGTTTTTGCACTACATCTCCCATGATGCATTGTGTTAAAGTGACAGCATCTCTACGCTACAATGAGTCTCCCGTGTTAAACGTCTTGAAACCACAAAAAAAAAACACATCAGTTTTTAAATCTTCTTGATGAAATCAGAGGTCAACAGTTTAGTTTTCCTTCAAGGTTTGTCTTTATTAACATCCAAACATCCCAGAGTTTGGTCCAAGTTATCTTTCTAACTGAAACACTTTTCTAATAACGTCTGGATTGAAGGATTTGCTTTCAGACGTCAGTCACTTTTGAAAAATGAAAAGTTAAGCTTAAATGGAAGTAAAAACAACATTTAAGAAACAGGATTGAGGTGAAGTGGTCAACACACAATTAAACTAAACTGAAACAATTTAATCATCTAAAAAGAAAAAAGCATTTTTATTTAAGTTTTCAAAGACTTAATTTTTGATTAAGACAAAAGAAAAACTAAAACTTCCACATTTTTACTTTTTGTGTAGCTACAGAAAACATAAATATAATAGGTTTTTGTGTGTGAAACATATTTTGATCATATTCTTCAAAAATTACAGTTGCCTTTGCACCAACATATAAAAAAATATTTAAAAAATAAATCACTATTTAGAATATATTTGTTTTTTTGTGAGGTTACATAAAATTGCTTGTTGATTTTTTGCTCCACTTTATTAACTACCAGTTTATTTCAACTACTAGAGTAAAAAGTTCAAAATAATTTAGTTAAAAATTATTACTGAAAACTAACTGAACTTTTCTTAAAACTTTTAGAAAAAAACAGCTGCAACTTCCAGCTTTTTCTGCAACAATTTTCACAAAAATGCATATGAGATTGTGGAGGGCTGTACATCAATAGACACTAGTTTCTCCTTTTTTAATTTTTGGATGCTGGTGTGCTGCGTGATTTTTGTCAAGGATAAAGTGTGCCTTGGCTCAAAAAAGGTTGAAAAACACTGCTTTAGAGTTTCTCATTGGAAAAAAACATCTTTTTTAGTATAGAGAGCGAAAATTTCTCCCAAATGTGAAAGCAAGCATAGTAATCATTAGCTAATGTTGGTCTTTTGTTCTCCTCCTTACCACAAATCAATGTCTCTGTAATGGTGTTTTTTTCTTCTAGTCCAGTCCTTTCTTGGTCTCTCTGATGCGTATCAGCCTCCTTATAATCATGAGGCTTTGGTCTGTCATGTGCATTCACATATTTCAAATCCTTAGCATCAAACACTCGTGTGTCGATCCATATTTCTCTTTAAAATGCTCTTTAACTGCAAAATCCAGCCGCCAGTGTGGACCCCTGTTCTGCCTCCTGGGACCACAGGTTCACAGGAGGAACATCAGGTAGCACTGAAGGAGACTGAAGCTTCTGATCAGACAGTAAACTCATTAGGGTAATGGGCAATAAATCAAATGAGGCGCAGGGCTGTTTTCTGCTGTTGTGCGTCGGCTGATTGTTTGCCGCATAAAGTGAAGCCCCATCTTGCTTGGAAGCATTTTCATATCAGTCAGATGTTAAGACACTGGATGAGCGCTCCAGCTTTACAGGAGACGGTGGATCAGTCTGTCTAAAACTACTAGCTGTGTCCAGGATTTCATGAAAATGTGGTATTAAAAATTGGCTTCATTTCTGAGGCAAACCATCAGGATTTTAAGTGGGTTAACTTTTATTTGGAAAGCAAATATGTTTTTGCTTTTCAATATTGGACACTGTTTCTCTTTTACATGCCTACAAAGCTGATTTTAGTACCAGATTTATTGCATAAGTTTGGAACTGAGAAGCTGTGGAGAATGTGTTAGTCTTTATTGTTGTATTTTACTATTTCCTCATTTGTATTTCCCAGTTTTCACATCAAAATGACTGTATAAAGACAGAAAAGTGTGAGAAAAACGAAATCTGATTTTACCGTCTCCTGCTGTGTGCCTCCATTTTCATTAAAGCAGCTTTTTTTTTCCTTATTCCAATTCTTGTTTTACCACCAACAACTAAAAAGTGTAAGATTTAAAAATATAACCACAATAAAACAAATCTTTCCACTGGCATGCTCCTCTGAGACTTATTTTCATTCAGGCATGTATTTTTAATGTTTCACATGATTATGGACCCACACTGAACTCCTTGACAAAAATGATGGGCTCTGGCTCAGGCTCTTTTCACCTACAGACACTGTCTTTTACATGTGAATATGCTGTCACTGAATGTACCGTGATTACAGAGATGACCACCTTTCACCTTGTATTAGAATTCTCATTGTTGCTCACTTTGCTGAAAAAGGGGCAGGACTTTTTTCCAATAGACATTCATTATCCCAAACAACTCTGAAGAAAAGGTGAATCATTGGTTGTTAGATTGCTGTATTGAAGATGGTAAGGCACACCAGCTGTTTTTAGTCTTTTTTGAGATTTGTTTTACAAATTGTGCATTTCAGGAGCAGGAAGGATGCAGGTGTTTTTTTGAGTTTATGCAGTGTTTTGTGGTCTTATAATGCCCTCCTGCTCATCATCTGTTTGCAAAGTTTGACCACAGTTGTTCACAAAAACTATGTAAAGTGATTTATTTGTGCAGCATATAGCGGAGGTAAAATTATCTAGGAATTGCTGTACCCCCTAAGGGCCTTTAAACTTTGGGTTCAAGAAGCGGATAAAGGGAACCAAGGTATCATCGCAGAGTTCACCCCAATGAAATTCTAAAGCCTGCCATGCTCTAAATGAGGTTTGCCATGATTATCAAGATGCTAACATTTTTACTACAATGGAATCATTCTGAATGCGTGAGAGTACATAGAAAGGTTGTAAAGGAGGAGATAGTTTTTATATGCCATCCATCCTATATTCTTGCTTTATCCTTGCTGTGCACGGTTGCTGGAGCCTGTTCCAGCGCCATGGTAAAAGCTTGGTATGCCAAAAAGTACTTATTATAAAGCAGTGGATGTACGTATTGTTTAATTAGTTCTGCATGTCACAAGACTTTATTTGTCTGTGTTTGTCTAAACCAGCATAAAGTAGAAGCAAATTTCTGTGTTTGATGAAAACAGTTCAGGTTAAGCATTCTTTGTCTCATGTTTGTTACCTGGTTATGACTAATTTAAACACCAATCTACAATTTAGTTTTATTTTTTATATCAGCAGTGTGTTGGTGAAGGCTCTCTTTCCCCTTTGGTGTCAGCAGTCTGCAAGTAGTCAGCGCTGATGCCTTCACAGTAAATTTTCTTAAGATATGTACAAGGTATTTAAAGTCCCACTCCAACCGTCTATTGTAAAAGTGTTCCTGTGGTCTTTCAATCATGATTATGCTGTCCTTAACAGAAAAAAAGTTCCTGCAGAGCAGCAGTAGTTTATTAGAAATTCACCTCTGAGTTGTGAATGGGACCGTTGGTGGGAAGCAACCCCACCCCATTTCTCATCACCCGCATGTCAGTGCTCTGTTTACACTCTCTTCCACTATCTTGCAACCCCCAACACCCCCAACCTAACATTACCAGTGCAACAAAAATGGCGAGAAAGATCAAAGCTATCCAGTTATTCCAGTTTTGAGCCAGACACAGATGAGGAAAACAAGGACGTTCATAGATCCAGTTGTCTACAAGTGGATGCATCAGGATGGAGCAGAGCAGGGAGCTTGTGGCTGTAGTTTTTACGTAACAACTGCAATCTCTTTCAAATGGCATTTTTTTGTCTTCTCCTGATTCACAACAATTTGAACAAAGAAATACTTAGAAATGCAGTTTTAATCTTAATTTTCTTCATATGTCCTCTATGATGACAAAACCCCAAAAACACGAATTTCATTGGAATACATCCTCAACACTCTCATAC